>NC_087271.1:3875536-5178869 GCF_015220805.1 Pogoniulus pusillus
GCCTTCTCTGGACACATTCCAGCACCTCAACATGTCTCTTCAATTGAGGAGCCCAGAACTGGACACAGGACTCAAGGTGTGGCCTGACCAGTGCTGAGTACAGGGGCAGAAGAACCTCCCTTGTCCTGTTGCCCACACTGTTCCTGATCCAGGCCAGGATGCCACTGACCTGTGTTTTCTCTTCCATCCTGATAAATATACTTTTCATTTTGATGATCTTGGAAGTCCAAACCAAAGTTCCAACCAAAACAAATTTATGATTCTATTTACAGCTTAGCTTGTGGTTTATATTAAAATTATTTTGCATGTACACTGACATTCACTTACCAGCCTCTTGAGGGCTCAAATCTTTATCTGCATGCTTCACCTGAAAGAGAGATATCTGATGCTTTTGAAGATGCCACTTTTATTTCAGTCACCACTCTCTAGAGAGGAAAAACAAAGTAGTAAAAAGTGTTCTATCCTAAACATAATTCTGCAGTCATTTTGTGCCATTTATTTTTAACTGCCTCTACAAAGAAAAGGAGAAAACAAGTCCAGAAAAAAAATATGGAGATAGCTGTATTAGTACTGGACAGGAAACAGTGAGGCCAGTAAGCTCTTGCTCTCTGAGCCTTCATCGAATGATTTGGGTTGGAGAGGATTTTATAGATCATCTACTTTCTAGTGGTGTTTTCTTTCATTTTAAATCTGCCTTTTGCTTTGAGTTGCCCAAAATATTTTCTGATTGCAGTAGCAGAAGCTGTTGCTCATCAATAGTTTTTCTGTCCTTCACAAACCTCTGGTCTCTGGTAATTGATTGCATCGAACACAAAATAACAATCACTAGAACTTAATTACCCTTGAAATAGTCTTTATTAATTTTGAAATCAGCTCACTTGACAGATCCTGATGGATCTGGGAGAACTGAGAAACCCTTTGTAACAACAGCCATTAGAAGGATGCATTAAAATAATTCAGGCTGGTCATTGTCAGCTGTTGATAGTACACCTTTCTGTTAAGTGTCAGTATATTTGTTTTGCTAATGCCCTGAGTATATTTAATTGTGGCTTAAGCCTGTGAAATAGTTCACCACTGAATAACTGATAGCTTCAAACATTTTCTTCCAAAACCTGAGACCAAATTATACTTTTCCATCTTGGAATAATTGCCCATTTTCTGAAACTTATTTATAACATAATGGGAGTGTTTTTTCTCAAGACAGTAGCCAAGGTGAACTCACCTGCTGGGCAGGAGCTGACACAATTCTTGGCAGATGAACCTGCTGATTCTGTTTCCTAGTCAACTTTCTTGCCTATATTTGATGTAGGCAAATGATCAAATAACTTGTTGAAATTCTGTTTGTCCACATCACCAGTAATTCACAGATAACACTGGAGGTTGTTAGAGCTCCTTAACTATGTCTCCAGACTCTCTGTTCCATCAAACTACTTGACTGGATCTAGTGGGAGCTGATTTCTTTGGAGAATGAAGAATGTCTTCTCTCGTTTCGGCATGTGAGGAACTAGAGTGTGCCCCCTTGTTGACTGAGGCTGTGCCAGGAGCCAAAACAGCTGAACACGTGGAAGCAGCAGCTTTTGGACACCAGAAATTATAGTGTTAGAAACATTAACAAGATCAAATTCTGTGGACCTATTTCTTCTTGTCCTTTGAAGTGGAACACCCAGTTTATTCTAAGGAAGGACTCTCTGATATTTTAATGTTTATTTGCCTGTATTTTTATCTTCTCTTTCTCAAACCAATTGGGAAAAAATAGCTTTGGTGTAACTGCCAATCCTGAGCTGTGTTTTAATCAGTGAAAGATAAAGCTATGTAAGAGGGCAAAAAAGCATATTCGTCTCAAACTGTAGTCACACAACTCTTGAACTTCAGTCAGCTGAATGATTAAATTGGAGTTTTCAGTGAGGGTACAGATACAAGCTCCACATTCACAAAGCAGGCAACTAGTCTCACTCCAACACTGTAGTTATCATCTGAGTGGTTTTTTACACTAAATACAAACATAGTCACACAACTCTTGAACTTCAGTCAGCTGAATGATTAAATTGGAGTTTTCAGTGGGGGTACAGATACAAGCTCCACATTCACAAAGCAGGCAACTAGTCTCACTCCAACACTGTAGTTATCATCATCTGAGTGGTTTTTTACACCAAATACAAACATAGTCACACAACTGTAGTCACACAACTCTTGAACTTCAGTCAGCTGAATGATTAAATTGGAGTTTTCAGTGAGGGTACAGATACAAGCTCCACATTCACAAAGCAGGCAACTAGTCTCACTCCAACACTGTAGTTATCATCATCTGAGTGGTTTTTTACACCAAATACAAACATAGTGTGGAGCATTTAGAAACTACAACTGTAAACCAAGTCAAAGATTCACGCTCCAGATGCAAATCCACAACTTGTATAGCATTTAAGGTGAAGTATATGAGAAGAGTCTAACCTGAAGTCCATCTTTGTTTTTTCAGTGTTTGTTGCTGATTTGCTGATTTATATCCCTGCAGTTATTTTATATTGCTTTTCCTTGAGAGAAACATCTACTAAAAAGAAGGCAAGTATCTGGTGTGTGTAAATTAAAACCCCAAGGAAATATACTGTTAAAACAAGATAGAAATGCAACAGTGGGTGTTAATTAATGCACAGAACGCTGTGATGGTCTCAACTGACATAAAACTGATGACAGTGCTTCTCTTATGAAAGACTTTTCAGTTAAAAAGATCAAGCCATTGCTTTATCTTGCAGTAATTACTTTAATAACAAGATGCTCTGAAGTGTAGTAGCCATAAACTCTTGAATTAGCTTTCTTTTTGCATTTATTACTTGAGCAGTAAATCCACTGTGACAGATCTAGGAAGTGCATGTTCCTTATTGTAGAACCAGTACATTTTGCAGTGTGTCTTCTGAGTTTTGAAGTGGTTTGAAGGTTGGAGATGGTTGGGTGATCTCTGAGCTGATTGGCCAAGGGCAGGCTGTTTGCCATTCAGTATTTTCTTATTCTTGGAAAATCTTGATCCTGTTTTATTCCTCACAATATTATTGGCAGAAAAGTACCTTTAGAGAAGAAAATTCCTACATTTAGGATGCACTGTGAGGATCCAAATTTTTGTACTGGAGAAGTAATATAGTTCTGTCTAATGTCTAAACAGTTATTTTCCCCTCCTTTTTTTGCCCTTTCTTTCCAGGTTTCCAGTGCTCTCTGCATACTGCTTTATCCAGGCCTCATTCTTATTGACCACGGACACTTCCAGTATCCTTGTTCTGCAGTGACATGAGTTCCCATTTATCAAGTAATGTTGTTCTGTAGTGCCTTTTCTTAGCTTACCTTTGTGTATCAGGTCATCTGAAGGGCTTCAGCCTAGCTCAGAGTGGAGAGAGGTGTACAGTGTAGTTGTGTAAAATGTTCAGGTCTATAAAATGCACTGCTTGAGGCTGGATTTGCTTCACTTACTGCCCAACCATTTCAAACTAGGCATCTGGTACTAGCTACTGCATCAGAACTAACTGCTCAGTGCTGCTGGCAGACACCTTCACAGGTGGGTCTTTTTTACTAACCTCTCTGTTAATACTTCTTTTCCCATCCCCAAGCAAATGCTGTTAGTTGACTGCTCCAGGCTGTGCTGCTCAGTGCCGTCAAGCCAGAGGGATACAATCCTGAAGATCTGATACATGTAGCTATTGAAATATTCCAAGGAGATACTGAATCTCAGCATCTAGTACTAAAGCAAGTTTTGACAATCAAATAGTTTGCTAATTGGTGGTTTTCTTTATTGTAGAATCCGTGACCTCAAAGATTATCTGGTTCAACTTCTCTTGGCAAAAGCATGGTGTAGACAACATGACCAAGCACTAAACAATGTCCCTCAGCACTGCATCTACTGATACCTCAAGTACTGGGGACTTTGCCCCTTTCCTGGGGAGATTATTCCAATATTCTCTTGTCAATGGGAATCTCCCCAGGAGTAACTTGTACCTATTATCCCTGATCTTTTCCATGTGACTCTTTATGAAAATGGAGTCTCCATCTTCTTTGTAGCCACCCTTTCAATATTGCAACATGGTGGTAAGGTCTTCTTACTCTGTCTTGCAAGATAATAAATCTTAGCAGATTCTGAAGGAAAGGAAAAAAAAAGATATGGAGATTAAATATTTAAGTTACAGTTCAGGAATTCTGCAGTTCTGATTTTTGTCCTCAGTCTGTTTAAAGATGTGTCTCTTCCATGTATTTAAAGGCTTGGAATATATGGAAGAATCTTCAGAACCTTAGAGTGAAATGCTGCAGTAAATGGTTTGTGGATGTTGTGGAATCAGCAGCATCAAGATCTTTTAAGAAAAGATTCAGCAAACCTCATGTCAGGGGTGCTGAAGATGTAGCAGACGCTGTGGTGAAGCTGACAGGTGTTCTGCACAGTCTCCTGTGGTCTCTTCCAGCTGTTCTTTCACTCTTTTAAGTGAATAACTTCACTGTCTATGACCAACTCCCATGAGGTTAATAGATTTATTTAACTGCTTCTGCATGGTTCTGCCAGATCCAAATGCCAAAATACCAGAAGATGCCTTTTGGTGTAACATTGTCAAGGTGAAATGGATGAGATCTCAAATATGCATTGTGATGTTGAGAGCCACCTTTGGGCTGAAAACAAGGGAGACAATCTGAATATGTTGAATGCTGGAGCAGATGCAGAGGAGGATAATGAAGCTGGCAAAGGGTCTAGAGCACAAGTCGTGTGAGGATCAGATGAGGGAACTGATTGTTCAGCCTGGATAGGGCGGCTGAGGGGAGACTCTGTGGCTCTCTAACTCCCTGAAAGGAGGCTGAAACCAAGTAGGGGTTGGTCTCATCTCCCTAGTATAGGAGTGAGAGGAACTGGTGTCAGGTTGCTTCAGGGGAAGTTCAGGTTGGACACAAGGAACAATTTCTTCCCCAAAAAGGGTTGTCATGCCTTTGAAGAGACTGTCCAGGGCAGTGGTGAGTCCCCATCCCTGAAGGAATTGAAAAGCTCTGGACAGGTAGTGCTGAGGAACATGGTTTAGCACCAGACTTGGTAGAGTTAGATAATAATTGGATTTGATCTTAAAGGTCTTTTCTCACCAAAATGATTCTCTGTGTTGTTGTAGCTAGCTATATTGACAAAGAGAAAAGAAAATATCATGAGATCTCTGACTAGTAACTTCTCTTTGATTTCTCACTCTCTCTGACACTAACAGCAAGTGACAAAGCTGGTATTTTGTTGTAGTTTAACAGTAAGCATAGCTTAGTCTCTTCAAACCCTGCTGAGCCTGGCAACCTGTTCTCAGTCAGGAGGAAATAATGTTGCTATTATTCATTGTTTGTTCAATATCAGCAGCTAAGGGAGCTGGTCATGGATGAGGGTGCATTGTGAGTTGAGCAGAATCACAAAACAAACTCCAGGAGTCCTTGAACTAAATAATACATAATTTAAATCCTGATGTGTTTTAATATTCTGCACATATCCTTTGGGAGCTGGGAAGAGAGACTCTTGAAAGCTTTATCCTTAATCATGTAAATACCAAGAAAAATAAATGTTCACCCTGAGGAATCTTAGAGTGCTGTCACCATGAGCTTGTTCTACTGAGTGTACATTACATATGTAATTAACACACACAATTTGTCCTTAATATTTGCTTCAAGTCAGGCCTTGGAAACAGCAAAATTACACTTTTGGTCAGAAGTCAGATTCTTTTTGTCCATGAACAGCCCCAGCTGGTGATTTGCTTTTAAAACTTCAACTCCTTTTGCCTGCTGCTTTACACCTGTCCCTCAGAGCTTTCGGTACTGACTTCCAGTACTAAGATGTGTGTCTTGTCCTTGACATAAAAAACCATATACAACTCAGTGAGCCTCGGCTTTGCCTTGTGGGCTGTGCTCTGTTTGTCCTATGACAGGGTCCTCCTGGGGTCACTGGCCTTTTGCTTGGCCTTAAATTATAAGCAAATGGAGCTCTACCATTCTTTGCCTTTTTTTTGCTATTTGCTTGGAAAGTGCTTCAAGAAAGGACTGAAAGGAAAGGGGTAAGTGACTTCCAAGTGACTTCAAACTGTTTCACCTTTCTCAAGAGTACACCCGCGCAGCCTGGCAGTGAGAATGGGATTCTCTGTATTTGCCTACGGGAGGGAATGGATTGAAGCTTGAAGAGGACAGATTTAGACTGGATATTAGAAAGATATTTTTTACAGTGAGGCACTGGAACAGGTTGCCCAGGGAGGCTGTGGATGCCCCTTTACTGGCAGTGTTCAAGGTCAGGTTGAATGAGACCTTGAGCAGCCTGGTCTAGGGGAAGGTGATCGCTGCCTGTGGCAGGTCTGGTTGGAACTAGTTGATCTTTAAGGTCCCTTCCAACTCAAACCATTCTATGAGCCTATGAATTTCCAGTGGAAGATACACCCTGTTGTAACGTGTTCCTCTCGTGAATAAACATCTCTTGTTGAGACCTATGTTATTTCCACTGAACACTAAGGTGTCCTTCCTTATCCCTCCTCATTCTGTGAGCTAACTTAATTGCAGGCTGCAGTGTGCACAGGATGAGGTTGGCAGCAGCCGTTCAGTGGTCCTCGTGAAGCTGTCACTGCTCAGAGGATGGTGACTGGTAGCTCTTTCTGTTCACATTTGTCACCTTCAGTTCTGTATTTCAGAAACCAAGGTTTATTCTGTAAGCCAAGAGCTGACTTGTTACTGGTAGCTAGATTTCTCTTTTCTGATGTAAGCTTTTCTCCTCTTTGCAGATTAGTGTTGCTAACCAAAATAGCAGGGACCGTGGTGCTTTCCTTTGCTGGCTGCTGGCTGCCCTTCTGTACCGACATGGAACAAACCATGCAAGTACTCAGAAGACTCTTTCCCATTGACCGAGGCTTGTTTGAGGCATGCATGTTTTCTTCTCCCCCACCCTGCTGTAAATGTTCCCTGTTCTTAGATCCCTTGAGAAACCTTCATCGTGACCTTTGGGGATTTCATGTGGGAGACACACCACAGGAGCAGTAATTTGAGCTGCCTTCTTCAGCAGTCGTTTCTTGCCAGTTATTTAATCCAGTATTTAACCCCAGCTCAGCTGGCATCTTCCAGGATATTATGAGTAGACAACACTTATCCCATCATCAAACCCCATACTTCAATCCATACATTTTTCCATTGACATAGATTCCAGAGTAATTGACAGTGTCAGAAGATGGAACCTTAAAAGTTAACAGCTCTGGTCACTTGCCTCTGCTCAACTATTTGCAACAGGATTCCTTATTTGAAAGTGAATAATAAAAAAGAGTGGTTTGGGTGCAGCCTGGGACTTGCTTTTGCTGGTTCCAGTTTCATCTTTTCAGTGCAAGCTTCCACACTGTTTTCCATGAATTTTAGGCCAGTTCTGCCTTTACCATTTTCCTCATTGTGTGGATATTTGCAGGGAGCTGAGTACTGCAGCCTTTATCCAGTAAAGCAGTTACTCGTTTACCTGATAGTCATTACTGATTTCCTAACTAACAGTGAGTCATGTTGCTGCTTTGCTTAATTAGGGCACGAAGCTTAATACCACCCTTTGAAAAGCAGATTCTCAACTTCAGGTTTAAGCAGTAAAATGAAGCTTTGAGTGTCCACGTTTTGATGTCCCAGGGATTTGAAGTAAATGCAGCATAAATGATCCTCTAATCTTTAGAGACAAATCATAGCACAACTGGCACTTTTTTTCCTTTAAGAGTTAATGCTGATGCACTGAAGACAGCATTTTATTGCTAGCTTTATGTAAAGAAACCCCCTAGAAAAACCTGAAGCCCAACCAATGACCCTGTTCTTTCTCTGGAGTTTTGGTCACTGTGCTTTTTATTCACTCCAAACGTTAAAAATCAAATCTCTAAATGACAATAAGCAGTGAGCTTAAAAGAGCTGAAGGATTTTGATCTAATATTAGCCCAAATATTTCCTGAGTTGAACCAGGGGAGCATTTTGCTGGATACTAATCTAGATAAAAGGAGAAACTGTCCACGTAAGCAGCACACGGTAAGGCTATCCTGGGCTGCCTGTGACAGCTTCTTTGACTTGATTCATATTTACAGAAGCAGTAACAAATGCTGATGGCTGTAAAAACCACATTGGCCATTCAGCAAGCGTGTCCTGTGCGCTCCCTTGGAATCCTCAGCAGATCTGAAGTGCATATTCTGTGCTGCTGGGGAGCACGTGAGGAAGGTGGCTCAGTTGTTGGTGGCAGTGGCGTTCTGGCTGTTATGTCTACACAGCTGTGATTTAAGCAGCTGTTTGGGGATGAGTTTCAAGAGCACGAGAGCTGGAGTTACAAATTTAATTTTGAAAGCGATCCTAGCACAACTGCTAATGTCTTTAGACTCCTTGATTTATTAGAGGTTAACTCTGTCATTGCTAGCAGGCAGTGAGCACAGCTAAAGAGGCTCAGGTACGGAATGAAACGTGACGGCGCACAGAGCATCGTCGTGTTAGACTGAAGATTCATGTGTGGCAGTGTTTAGTCAGGGGCAGACAGTTTCACACAGTATCACAGTATCCTCAGGGTTGGAAGAGACCTCACAGATCATCAAGTCCAATCCTTTACCACAGAGCTCAAGGCTAGACCATGGCACCAAGTGCCATGTCCAACCTTGCCTTGAACTGCCCCAGAGACAGCGACTCCACCACCTCCCCGGGCAGCCCATTCCAGTGTCCAATGACTCTCTCAGGGAAGAACTTTCTCCTCACCTCCAGCCTAAATCTCCCCTGGCGCAGCCTGAGGCTGTGTCCTCTTGTTCTGGCGCTGGCCACCTGAGAGAAGAGAGCAACCTCCCCCTGGCCACAACCACCCCTCAGGTAGTTGTAGACAGCAATAAGGTCACCCCTGGGCCTCCTCTTCTCCAGGCTAAACAATCCCAGCTCCCTCAGCCTCTCCTCGTAGGGCTGTGCTCAAGGCCTCTCACCAGCCTCGTCGCCCTTCTCTGGACACGCTCAAGCATCTCAATGTCCCTTCTAAACTGGGGGGCCCAGAACTGAACACAGTACTCAAGGTGTGGTCTAACCAGTGCAGAGTACAGGGGCGGAATGACCTCCCTGCTCCTGCTGACCACACCACTCCTGATACAGGCCAGGATGCCACTGGCTCTCTTGGCCACCTGGGCACACTGCTGGCTCAAAATGTGGCATCTCAGGAGGTAAGAAGTAGTGTAGTGCCAAAGAACTATTTCTCAGCTAGTTGTTCATAGAATCATCATAGAATGATTGCTTATCATTTGTTGGTTATCAGTTGTTTAACTCACTCTCTTGAAACTTTATGCTACTGGAGATCAGAATAACTTAAAAGCACATCTAGGAGTATGAACTACATCCAGGAATATAAACTACAAGTGTCTTTTTGCAGTATCATAGTAAAAACTCATCTCTCAAGCCCTACTCTTGTCATAAACATAAATCTGAATGAATAGAATTATCACAAATTACCTTTTGATCCCATTTTTCTTTCTTCCCATTCCAGGATAAAGTAGCCAATATTTGGTGCAGTCTAAGTGTCCTTATAAAGATAAAGAACATAGTTGCACCTCCAACTCAGCTAAAATTCAGGTGAGATATAATTCAGGTGCTTCAGGTAGTTTATCTTGTGGTTGGTTGGGGTTTTTTTTGCTAAATGAGTGATTTTGGTCAAAGAATAATGAGAAGTGCCAGTTAGTATCTTGGAAGAAAGGTATTTCTTTCCCCCTACACTGTACTCGTCTCCCAGGTGAGAAGTGTTTCCCCAAGTTCTGTTGGGAAGATTTATGACTGAAAAAATTCCTGCTGGTTTATGGAGTGATTTAAGCTACTTGGCTGGCTGAAATTAAGTTAAAATTTGCTTTCTCCTTCAAAGAATTACCTCTTGGAAGCCACTTTACAGTTCTGGTTTTTGACATAGTGAAGAATTTGTGTCCAGATCTCCAGTCTGAAATACTCCTGGAGATGGCTTCATTCCTTCCTCAGACCCACTCTTTTCTTGAAGCACAGAACCACTCCAGGAGACATGCAACAACTGAATTCCTAACTTGTGTGGTTTTCCAAAGTGATTATGTGATACCATGGATGTGGTTATTCCTGTATTAAAGCTGTTTCTCTTCTAAAATTGTTCAGTTTTGCTGTGACCTTTCTGAGCCTGCTTCCCGTCTGTATAAAGCTGACAGTGCAGCCTTCTCTTCGAGGGTTTAAATTTGCTTTGGTAAGTGCATGCTTTTATGGCTCCTTGGTTTGTGCCCACCACTGAGCACTGGGCTGCAACCAGTGCTTCTCCCTGCAGTTGCTGCTATGATCAGAAGTGTGTGTACCATTAAGTGATGTGGTACAAAACTCTTTGTAACCCACAGCCAGCAGGATCTGACCTGTCTTTTAATCTAGACTTTTTTTCCTTACCCTCAGTTTTCCTTAATGCTACATTTTATGATATTCCTTTGCAGAATCATTAGAAGATTCTGTACACATTAAAGCCTTATATAGAGTCAGATTTTATTCTCTTTCTGTTTAGCTTTCAAAGTGCTAATTTCCTGTAGTGCATTGGCTGCAAAATTCAATGGAAGCATCTCGAGATAGATGTTGTAAGCTTATTAGCAGCTTGAAAAGCAAATGGTACTATTTTCCCAGCTATTTGCCTTTTCTTATGCCACTGGATTTAAACACAGGGACATGCAAAAATCAAGTTATCCTGGAAAGCAATTATGTGGAGCTGGTTCTACAGCTTCAATTGTTACAAGATAATTTCTATTTTTAATGTGAAGAATATCTGAGGGTTTATTGGAACACTGCCTAAAAGTAACATTTATCCTCTCTAAGAATTGGTTTGTGCTTTCTGGTGTACTTCTATTTGGTGTGGGGGGAAAAACCACAGGCTGTTTCCTTTAGTCTGTTGGCTGCTCATGAGGATGAACATTTTCTGTCAGAAAGGAGGGTAGGTGGCAGCAGGGCTGAACTCTGCCAAGTGAATGTTGTGTTTGCCTGGTGTTGAGGATACTTGTGCCAGGAAAGCTAAGCAAGAGTGAGAGCTCTGGGAGGAAGTGCTCTGGGTAAACTTCCACACAGTGTGTTTTGCAGCGTGTGTAGGTGGTTACAGAAGCAGCTCTCTGTACCTGTAAACTGCACCAGAGTAAATGTAGCAGTTAATTAGAAAAACCAGACCATTTAGCTCTTGTCTGCCAGCAGAGAAGCTGAAGCAGTGCTTTGCATTGCAGTCACACACACTAATATGTTTCTGATTTCTTTTCCTAAGGTTAGTTGTGCACTGTCATTTTTCCTGTTCTCCTTTCAAGTCCATGAAAAATCTATTCTTCTTGTGTCACTGTAAGTAAATTATTGTCCTGGGGATAATACTTTAATCTTCTGTTCCTCACCTTGTTACTGCTTGCTGCTTTCCCACTTAGGAGTATACTTACAAGTATACCTGATCTCTGAAATCCTGCACATGCTTTTCTGAATAACCTGTACGTGAAAGTGTCCAAACACAGCCATGCTGTGGTCTCTCCTGCTTCACTCATCCCTGGCTGCGTTTTCTGGAGTGCACTGAGGTGCAGGTCATGCCTGTTTGCCAAGGGACAGACGGGCTGTGGGCTTGGGCAAGGTGGTGCTGCCAGAGACAGCAGAGACATTTACTTAAGAGTTGCACAGCAAGGCTGGGATATAGGTGCAGGTTAAACTGGGTGACTGATACCTCACTGACATCACAGTAGAGCATCACAGAATCATTTCAGTTGGAAGAGGCCTTTAAGATGATCAAGTCCAACTGTTAACCTAGCACTGCCAGGTCACCACTAAACTATGCAGCACCATATCTCCAGTTTTTACAATCCTTCCAGGGATGGGAACTCCACCACTGGTTTGGGCAGCCTGGGCCAGGCCCAGGCCTTGACAGCCCTTTTAGGGAACAAATTGTTCCTCATGTCCAACCTAAACCTCTAATGGTGCACCTTGAGGCCACTTCCTCTGTCACTTGTTCCTTGGGATAAGAGACTGTCTCCTGCCTCACTCCAACCTCCTTTCAGGGAGTTGTAGAGAGCCAGAAGGTCTCCCCTCAGCCTCCTTTTCTCCAGGCAGAACAACCCCAGTTCCCTCAGCTGCTCCTCACCAGATCTGTTCTCCAGACACCTGTGGTAGCACTCTGTCCTACCTGCAGAGCAGAGGAGATGCAGCCCCATGTGACAGGCTGAGGCTGAAGTACTGTCCTGATAGTGTCTGCATAGCTGATTCTTCTCTTCTCATTCCAGACCTGTCTGCTTGATCATCAATGAAATCCCTTTCATGGCCACGTGGTTTTTGCTTGTGTCAACATTCAGGTGAGTTGAACTCGTTGAATGTTACTCAAAACCTGTGCTCCTCCCCAGTTCTAGTAAGTCTAAGTGTATTCTTTGTCCTCTATTCTTGCATCCTTGGAAATACAACTTGTGATGTGGGCTCACTCCTGGGGGGGATTCTGTGTCACCAGTATGTTGCCTCTCCTGCTGAAGGACGGCCTGCTGCTGCCCTTTGCTGTGACCTCGCTGGCTTTCCTCTCCATCTGCGTGGCTTCCTTCTCCATATTTGAGAAGACATCAGCAGAGGACCTGCAGCTGAAGACATTCTCCCTTTCCCTCAAGGGATATGTTTCATGGGTCAAGTCATTTCCCAAGATTGTCAAGAGCCTGGTGAGCAATTTTAACTCCTGTGACTCTTCTTTGCAGCCCTTCATGGTGCTAAAGTACTTGCACAAAGCACTTTCAATAACTGCGTAAAGCCACACTAAAGGCAGTGTCACCTGTGTATGGACTTGAGGAATACAGAAATCATAGAATCATTTTTTGGTTGGAAAGGACCTTTGAGATCAAGTCCAATCATTCTCCAACTCTGAGTCTGGTGCTAAACCAGGTCCTTTATCAGCACAGCAACTGCCTGAGTGTTAGATCTTCATGAGCTAATCTGGTTCTCCTTCCCTTGCAGTTTCTGCTCTCGGTGACACTGATGGCTGTGCTGTCTCTGATGAGTGCTACAGTGAATCCTCCACAGAGGTTACCTGATTTGTTCCCTCTGTCTGTGTCCCTCGTTTCCTGCTTACACTTCATATTATTTCTAGTGTATTTTAATGTTGTTATACTCTGGGACTCAAAGCATAGTAGAAGTCATAAGAAATTTATTTAATCAACCTGTGAAGACCAAAGGCTGAACTGTGAAAGAGGGTCAGAGGATTTGCAGTGGCGCTGCAGGTAAAGCTGTTTGTGAGGTGACACAATTCCTGGTAAGCTGGTGAGAACTGGCAAACACTTTATGCTCATCTTTGCAAGGAGAAGCATTTGGAAGAGGGCTTGGAAATGGGCTTTCGAGTATTTTCTTCAGGAGTGTAATACTTCTGCTACCATTTGTAAACTTAAAATACCCAATAAAGGACCAAACTTTGAATTGCTGCTGAGATGCCCCAGTTGTATCAGCCAGACAAGCTGGTTTGTTAGCAGTGAGTGTGCAAGTTTCCCAGCTGAAGTAGTGGAGGTTAAGTAGAAACTCTTGACTTGTAGCTCTTGTCTTGCCCAAATTGTTTTATGGCATGAATTGTCCTCCATTGGTGTCCCACCAGGGTGTTGTGTCTGTGAGGTACTGTCTGGGTGCTGCCACCTTAGAAGAGCAGTTTGTTCTTCAGCTAACATGGTAGGGAAGAGAGCTTGGCCTTCCACCAATATCATGGGCTGGAAAGCGATCTGCTCAGCCAGGAGATGGACCCAAGTTCTGTAGCAGCCTTGGTCCACCCATGGGAGTTTGGTTTTCTTCTTTTGTGGTGTTTTCCACACTACTAGTGCTTTCAGAATGCTGAGGAGCATAAGCCAGAGTGGCACCAAAATAAGAGCTGGATTAGGGGAATAGAGGTTTGGGAAGGGCAAGGTTCTTGTGTATGCAGGGGATGGGGGATGTTGGTGCCTTTACTATCATCTAGGCCTTAGGGCTCTCAGCAACTGTTCCTAACAGGACTGAAAAGCAAAAGATCTTCTTTCTACTGAAGTAAAAGCTGAGGATATAGTGAGCAGTGCAGTTTGAAACAGGGCAAACTACCCCTTATTGCACAAAACTGCAGATGTAAATGGAACTCAGCTCTGCAGTTTCTCCCTCTGCACAGCACAACCCCCCCCCCCGCTAACAGTTCAGAGGATAGAAATGGATCAAATAATTCTATACATAACAGCCTGGGGTAAGAAAATTAATCACAGTGGAATTCAGGGTGGTATAGCTTCATTAGGAGTCAGTCTGTCCTCCATCTTCATTCTGCTTGGACACTAGATATAAATATAGTCTATATTCTATATGATTATATTACTCTATGTATTAGAAATCCCAAAGCCAGCTTCATTGGAAGGCTTCTCCCCTGCCCTGGCTGGACTCTGTCACATACCAAGCTGCCCCTGCCAGGAGCACATTCTGGGGCTGTGTCTGCAGTGTGTGAATCAGCTGTTGTGGGAACTCCCAACTGTGGGGGTTATGAATGCTGTAAGGGAAGTGGCTGCAGGCCCAGTGTATTTATTCCGTGTTTCCAGCTTTATTTGTTGTGGAAAAAGTAACCCCAGCCAACATGACACCCGTGGCAGCTCAGGCAGGGTGAAAAGGTGCTCTGGAGGAGTAACTGTGACAGCACTGGGGTGAGCACAGTTCAGCAGTTCACCTCCACTGGAGCAGCTCACTCTAAAGCAAGAAAACTCAACTATCCTCACAGCTATTTAGTCTTTCTGAGGGTTTGACTCTACTCTTGGCATGTAGAAGCTCTTCCCACAGTGCCCTTCTTTTCAGGAGTGTAGGCTGAGTGGCACTGGTGGGTACTGGGGAAGCATCAATAGGCAGCTTTGTCTCCAGAGGCTGAGAGAGCCCCAAGCAGGGCTGAGGGAAGGCCTGCCAGACATTCAGGCAGCATGAGGAACATCTACTGCCAGTGAAATAACACATGAATCAGTGAAGTGAGCTGGAAGGAAGCAGAACTTGGGCTGTAAGAAGCCTGGTCTCTTCTGTTCATCAGGAGATGGTGGTGAGCTCCTTCCCCCCATACAAAAACATTAGTTTTGAGTAGATCTCTTTTCTTTGTCCTTGAGATGGCCTCCAGGGGTGCTAAAGTGAGAGTCATACGATCTACCTTGTGTGGAACTGGAAATGGTTCTTAACAGCCCCAGCTGTTTCTCAACCCCAAAAGCCTCCTACAGCAAGAGGTCAAAGAAACAGTAACTGCTGAGACAGCCAAAGCATTTAGGAGTGTTTGCAGCAGAACCTTGGTCTATCACTGTGTGTTTGCCTAAGAAATTGCTTATTTCATTATATTTGATAATTGCCATGATGTAAGTTTAATTGCTACTGAGGTTACCATCAGGTTCTTTAAACTACTGCTGGTACAAACCACTCTTCCCTTATCACATAGAGCTGGTGGATGCTGTCCACACAAGAAACAGCAACAGAGGAAACCTAAAGGAGAATGGTGCAGATGCTGAACAGAGTGATGAACCAACACAGCTCCCTTCCAACAGTTACAAGCATGTCTCCAGTCAGGCTCCAGAGAGGAAAAACACTGGTATAGATTAAAAGCTCCCAAAGCCTGAGCATGCAGCCCACCATGGGCTCAGAGCCTGCATGTGGTGTGGTTTGAGTTGACTCGAGAGTAGGAAACATCTTTGCAGATGATAAATGTGTCCCTGCTTATGGCAGCTACAGACAAGGTAAGATGTTTGCGAACAACTTAAACACGTTCAGCACTCGGAATAATGCCTTGCACATAAAGCTTCCTCTTTCTTCTGAGCCTAAGCAGCTTTGAAGGGAGTTCTGAATTACATCCATTTAAATCATGTTTTGCTTGGGAGATGAGGATTTGATTAAATCCTCTGCCCCAAGAAACCAACGTTTTCCCCGGGTGAGCTGAGACTCAAAGTTCCATCTTTTCACATGGATTCTTCTCACCCAGTTCTTGGAGGGAGGGTAAAAGTGGAGGAGCTTTATTAATAAAACAGTAAAATTCTCTATTTGCAGTAAAAAAACCCAGCAGAGAGTTGCTTTTCTCCACAGCAGCAAGCCTACCCCTGCAGTTTGTAGGCATGCTTGCATAAGCCAACCATGCTATATTATTTACATTGAGATTATCTGGTTGTGCACATTGTTAAGTTTAAATAGATGCCAGAAATTTTATCTAGATGTGCACCTGCCTGGTGCAATGAGCCATCCCAAACTGGTATTTGCTGGGGAGATTGGTTTACAGCCATTTCTTCTCTCCTTTTAAGTACAGTCAAGCAGATGTAGAAGTTGGGGTTGATGCGGAATGCATTTTTCACATAATGCCTGTGTGGAGACAAGGAATGACCAAAATAAATAGCAATTAGACAGCAGCAGCAGCAGCATCACTCATGTGAGCTGCTCAGGGGGGCAGGGTTGTCCTGCCTGCACCACTAGCCTCACTGCACATGACAGACAGACAGACATCCTGAGGTGAGGCAGACGGACAGATGGTCTCCCTTGGACTGCAGGAATGGAGATGTTTTAAGGAGAAATAATTGCTAAAAGGTCGCTTAGCTGTCACAGTGACATTTTTTGATCAAGAAAGCAGAGAGTTCTACAGTGCTGGTCAAAAAAGAGAACCAGAAGAGGAACTGTGTGTCTTTTCCTCGGGCAAACCCAGTGCTGCCTAGACAACACACCGGCTGTGGACATGAATAACAGAGCCATGAACGTCCTCTGAGCTACCTTTAGCAAGAGTTTGCTAGCTAATAAGCCAGTGTAAGACTGACTTAAACTGGCTCCTGTACCACAGAATGGTTGCTCTGTGTTTTGCAGGACTCAGAAGTTACACTGAGTGGAGGGAAAGTGCTCTGGAACAGGACACCAGCTCTGCTCTCCTGCACTGGTGCCCAGCCCTCAATGGCTCTGCCTTTGGCGCAGTAGCTGGTGTGGAAAAAGGAAGGAGTAGAGAGCCTGTGGCATGAGCAGCTATCTTTAGGGTAGTAAAAGAGTGTAGATAAGCAGGCTTGAAAGCTATTTGTGCTACTAATTCAACCTTCATTGAGAAGCAGAATGAGTGTGCCTTAGCTCACCTCTGGCCTAACTCAACTGGGTGAGTTGTGAACACCTTGTAAAGTCTTAATTCTGAGGATTAGAATGCTTTAATTTGCCAAAAGAAAGATGTTCTCACACATCAGCTGCAGATGCTCTCATCTTTAGAGACTTGTGTCACAAGACTTCACAAAAAAGGAGCTAACAGTTTTTCCATGCACAGGTGGTGTCTGATGGTAGTGTTCACTGTTAACACAGCTTCCTTAAAATACTGGAACAAAGACAAGTAACCAAAGGAGGCAGAACCTGAAAGCCCCAAAACCACACCTTGAGGTATCCGTCAGTGCTCTGATTTGTGCTTTCTGCCTTAGAAATGCTGAGAAAGTTGATGGCTGTGGCCTGATCAGCAGCTGAGGTGCATGAGCTGGGGGATGAGGTGCTCCTGGGGAATGAGGTAGTTAGAAGAATCACAGAATCCCTGTGCTTCAAAGAGACCTTTAAGATCATCAGGTCCAACCCTTAACCCAGCACTGCTAAGCCACTATGTCCTTCTGCACCACATCTCCACGGTTTTTCAATCCCTCCAGGGATGTTGTACAGAGCTGCTGCTGCTATTTCAGCTGGACCATCAGCCCTGCAGCCCACTCCTCCCTCAGTAAAGAGCACTGCTTGGAGACCCTTGGCTGGATGAGGAGTGAGTTGAGGAGTCCGCCTGAGCATTAATAAGACATTAAAGTGCATGCCCAGCCACTTTGCAGGGAAGCAGCCTTTGTGCTGAATTCCAGGGCATCACTCATGGCATTTCTGAAGGTAAAGGTGAAGTACACAAATGTTCTCACCTTCATTATGTGTCTTGCAGCTGATTGGCCTTTCTTGAGCAAAACAACAACAGCATCGAGGAGGAGGAGAAAAGCTCCTGGGTGTCTGCCAGTGGGGCAGGGCTGCTGCAGATTCAGTGTCAATTTGCTTACCGGCCCAGTAAGAAGAAATGCCACCTGCAGAGTCACAACTGGTTTCCCATCAAGCTCTCACAGCCCTGACTGCAGCCTGCCCACTAGGTCACTCTGCATGGGGTTGTAAATTCAGCCCCTCAGTCCTTCTGATGACAATACCTTTGTGTGAAGAATGCATGGAGCAGACCGGGGGGGTTCTTACCTTGGTCAAGAAGCGAGGTCAGGAAGTCAGAGCTGCTCGTAGTCTGAACGTACTCTGTGGAGGAGGAAAGGCTGCTTTGAGAACCAGAGCAGTGCTGGTGTTACAGGATGTGTGAGAATCCCCCCACAAAGGTGAGCTGAGTTACTGAGGACCTGGTTAACAGAGCCTCTTTTACTTCCTACAGTTACTGTGTCACAACAGGAATTTAGGAGATTGTCTTAGTTACTTAGAATCTTTAAGGTAAAGACCCCCAAGGCCATCATATCCAACCACTAATCCAGCAGTGCCAGATCACCACTAGACCATGTCCCTCAGTACCATATCTGTATGGCTTTTCAATCCCTCCAGGAATGGGGACTCCACCACTGCCCTGGGCAGCCTGGGCCAGGCCTTGACAATACTTCTGAGGAAGAAATTGTTCCTTAGGCCCAACTTAAACCCCCCCTGGTGCAACTTGAGGCTGTCTCCCTGTAAGGGTAGGCACATATGCTATGTCATTCATTACCAGAGATGACAAAGCAGAAGAGGATGTGTTACAAGTATTAGAAGCTGGTCCTTCTCTTTTAATACTAATTAAAAAAGAAGATTCATCAGAATCCCATCAAGGACTGTGTGAGAGGAACTACCCTCCCCTGAGTCCTCTGAGGAGATGGCAAGAAGAGGCAACCACACCTGAGCCCTGTATACAAGGAGGGCAGGGGTGGGGGTGAAGGGCTGAGCAGATGGCTGGAAGAAGGAAAGGAAAAGCGTGCAGGGGTAGAAAGGAACTCGAGGAATGAGAACATAGAGGGAAGGGTCTGGAAGCAGGTGCTGCTGAGTGCCAGGACTGCTGAATGGCTTGCTGCAGCAGATGCTCAGCTCTGGTCACAGGACCCTGAGTGCACTTCAATTGCACCACCACCACCAAAGGTGAAGAGAAAATTCATTATTTGCTTCATATTAAACATCCTGAGAACCGCAAACAGATCCTTAGAGCAGCATACAGCTAAAGAGACTGCTCCTGTGAGGAAAGGAGCTGTGTATGGGTCAGCCTGGAAGAGAGAAGCTCCAGGGAGACCTTCTCGTGGCCTTTCAGTGCTTCAAGGGGCTGATAAGAAAGCTGGGAACAGACCTTTTAGCAGGGGTGAGTGTTTAAACTAAAAGAAGGAAATTTAGTCCAGACATAAAGATGCTTTGTTTTTCACACTGAAGGTGATGAGACCTCAGCCTAGGTTGCCCAGAGAGGTGGCAGATGCCTCAGCTCTGGAACCATTCAAGGTCAGGTTGTCTGGGGCTCTGAGTGACCTGCTCTAGTTGCACATGTCCCTGCTGATGGCAATGGGGTTGGACTAGATGGACTGGAAAGGTCCTTTCCAACCTAAACCAGTTTGTGATTCTATATAAACCTAGATGGAGAGAAGCATCAAAGCCATCAGAGACATGAGGGGTGGTAGGGAAGATTCTCCTCACTTAGCATGAGGTTACTCCTTAGAAGTCACACACTTCCTATGTGTGATGTGACAGACGAGACCTGACTGTGGATCTGACACAAGGTGCCAGTGACATCACCTGGAGATGGCCCAGCCCAAGCCAGAAATTCTATCTTAAGCTGGGTCTGATCAGGTTACTCCAGAAAAATGGCATCCAGTTCAACTTTGCCTCAGGTACAACTTCTGAGCCTCACACCCAATAGACACTATCTGTTCACAGGAATCACCACCAAAAAATACCACTGACTGTTGTTTAGAATAGGAAAACTGCCTGGGCTGGTGTGACAAGGGACCAAAATAGACACTGAATGACAATCTGGCTTCTTTGTACTCACTGCAACTTCCTAGTTCAGCCTTAAGAGCTCTTTAGTCACTGAGTGTAGCATTCTGGCCCATACATGGCTCTCAACCACTGGAACAGGCTCCACAGGGAGGTGGTTTCATCCCCATCTCTGGAGGCAGAGCTGTGGTGCTGAGGGACATGGCTCAGCACCAGCCTTGGTAGAGTTAGAGAATGGTTGGACTCAATGATCTGCACTTCATTCTGAGAAGACATTTTAACAATGTAAGCTGATTCATCTCAAACCTCATTAACTCAGCTCTCCTTCCAAAATAAACCACAACACCACATTTTTGACAAACCAGCCCTATTTATAGTAATGTTTATCCAGATGGAACTAAGACTTAGATACTCAGACAACCTATCACTCCCAGGCTCCAAAACCTTACAATGATGCTTGTGGCACTTTAAAACCAAAACCAAAACCTTACAATGATGCCTGTGGCATTTTAAAACCAAAACCAAAACCTTACAATGACACTTGCAGCACTTTAAAACCAAAGCCAAAACCTTACAAGGATGCTCATGGCACTTTCAAAACAAAAAATCAGTTTGTTTTAAACTTTGGTTGTGGCTTTTGGGTTTGGGGGTTTTTTTTAGCTCACACACTAATGAAGATAATGAGTTGCTCTTAAAACTCCATCACAGCCTTAACAACTGTCTCTCAACGTTTTTCTACACAGAAGTCCTAAGCTACCTAAAAGCAGAGAATATTAGCAAAACCTCTTGACCAGAGCAGCAAGAAAAAGATCTGTGGAGGTCACCAGGAAAATGCCTGTGCTGCAGCCAGAGCAGCAGGGAAATGATCTGTGGAGGTCATCTACACTAGCTGGGTGTAGAAGCAGCCTGTCCTTGCCCACTTATCCTCTGCTTAGGGTTTTGGGGTTGCCCAGGGCAAGGCAGCAGCTGGAGAGTCACCCTGCATGGGTGGGTTGGTGGAAGCTTTGCTGCCCTTTGCTGTGATGTCTTTTGGCCCTGGCCCACAAGAACCTCTGTACTGTGTGCAGTTCTGAAGCTCCCAACACAAGAAGGACATGGAACTGTTAAAGCAAGTCCAGAGGAGGGCCACGAAGATGCTCAAAGGGCTGCAGCAGCTCTGCTGTGAGGACAGACTATGAAAGTTTGGACTCTGCAGCCTGGAGAAGAGAAGGCTTCGAGGAGACCTTAGAGTGGCCTTCCAGTATCTGAAGGGGACCTACAGGAAGGCTGTGGAGGGACTATTGACAAGGTCTTGTAATGACAGGACAAGAAGTGATGGGTTTAAACTGGAAGAGGGGAGATTCAACCTAGATGTTAGGAAAAGGTTCTTTCCAGTGAGGGTGGGAGACACTGGCACAGGTTGCCCCAGAAGTTTGTGGAGCACAGGGAGGGGAGATTCAAACTAGATGTTAGGAAAGGGTTCTTTACAGAGAGGGTGGTGAGACACTGGCACAGGTTGCCCAGGGAGGTCGTGGAGCACAGAATCACCCAATGTGATCAGATCACATTGGGTGATTCTGTGCTCCACGACCTCCCTGGAGGTGTTCAAGGCCAGGTTGGATGAGGCCTTGAGTGACCTGTTCCAGTGGGAGGTGTCCCTGCCTATGGCAGGAGGTTGGAACTGCCTGATCTTTGAGGTCCCTTCCAACTTAAACCATTCTACGATTCTAACCGTGAAAAGAAGTAGAATCTGCCCAAGTTTCTTTTCCCCTCCTCCTTCCCAGGTTGGACTATTCCAAAACATCTGCAGATCTAAAAAGCAGAGAGGGGGGAGAAAAAAAAAATGTTCACCTGTCAGGTGATATAAAACCAATCTTCTCCTAAATGTGCCAGAATAATTTTTCTCCACCTCAACCACAGTTAAACCCTTCAGTCTCTGCGTTCCTGTCTTTTTATAGTATTTTTATTTAATAAAACCTATTAAGGCTCCCATACAAATCTCTTTACTTATGCTTTTATCTTTTAACTGATCAATTTTTATATTGCTGACATCCCTTCTTCACCCTTTGCTCATTTAAAAATTCATAGTAGATGAGCTATGCCTCGGGTCGGGGGGTGGAGGGGGTGGAAGGGGTTGGGGGGGGGGGGGGGAAAGGCCTATAAAATTTGTTACAGCTGGCAAAGGCGTGCGAGGCAGCGCTGGCACATGACTAAATGCTTGAGAGCAAATCAAATCTGTTTCTGCAGTAAGCAGAACTGTTTAAATGTTATTTATTTTTATGTTTGGACGGAAATATATTGCCAAGCGCTGCCTTGATTTAATAGGGCAGCAACGGCTGCGCACACGCCGCGCGGGGGAGAATTTATGAAACCTTTGCACAACTCCTTTAATTGAATTTTCCAAATCTCTCACCACACACAAATAATCAATATCTTCTGCAGAGAAAACCAGTCAGAATTATGACGGTCTTTCTTTTCAGTTTTGTTGTCATCAGCACATACCGCGGCACCTGGATATTTGTAACGTCTGGAGAGGCGAAGTTATTTACACCTCTTCAACCTGTAATTGCTACTAAGTGAGTCCAAACTTAACGTTTCTTTTCTGCTCTTTTTTTTTGTTGATGGGGCTGTTAAATAATTATATTCATGGGGGGGGGGGGGAAGAGAATTTATTCTCCTGCAGGACCTGCTCCGTTGGAGCTGTTGAAAGACCTACAATTCCTGTTAATTTTTCCTCGAGCTTAGTACTCTAAGAAGTCTAAGTCTACTGGAATTAAAAATTAATAGTTGTTGCATCTGGGGAAAGGTAGATGGAAAAATAGAGCATAAACACAAGTGTGGAAATCATGAATAAAAGGTGGCTGACACCCAAATCCAAGGTGCAGGGTGACAGGTCTATATGTATATACGTCCCAGGCCTGCAGCCATACGTCTCATGTGCATTTCTGTATCTGCCACCTGAGTTAATAGCTTAATATTTCATCTACATAGCAGAGGATGGTAAATCATGGCAGAGGATGGTAATCTGCCTCCTTCCTTCCACCTGAAAAGCTGCTCCTGCTGGTGACCTCAGACCCAGGCTCTATTTTAAAACACATTCCCTTAAGGTGTGGTACAGTAACCCAACCCAGAAGCTGCTGGGAAAGAGCATGGATTTGGGGTCAAACAGAAACCTGTCCTCCAGCTTCTCTACTTCTCAGCAGACAGATGACTCCCTTGTCCTGGTAAAACCACTAGCAGTGCAGATTTTGGGTACCAGGCAAAGTGGATTATGCTCCCTCTTCTAGATTGTAAAGGTCTTTCATGGTTACAAACAGAACAAGACCTGCTTGCTGAGAATGAGAGGAGAGTCATGGATACAGACTCAGAGAATTGTTTCTGCTGGAAAAGACCTCCAAGATTGAGTCCAACCTTCAACCGCAGACCACTGTGGTCATTAAACCATGTCCCAAAGTGCCATGGCCACACATTTCTTGAACATCTCCAGGGATGGTGACTCCAGCACTTCCCTGGGCAGCCTGTTCCAATGCTTGACTGCTCTTAGAGGAAACAAATTGTTACTAACATCCAACTTAAACCTCCCCAGCACAATTTCAGGCCATTTCCTTACACTCTATCACCTGATGCTAGGGAAAAGAGACCAAGCCACATCTGGCTTCAACATCCTTTCAAAGAGATGTAGAGAGCACTGAGGTCTCCCCTCAGCCTCCTCTTCCCCAGGCTGAATGCCAATTCCCTCAACTGCTCCTCTCCAGCCTTGTTCTCCAGACCCTTAACCAGCTTTGCTGCCCTTCTCTGGACCCACTCCAGCACTTCGATGTCTTTGCTGTAGTGAGGAGTCCAAAACTGAACCCAGTACTCAAGGCGTGGCCTCCCCAGTGATGAGTACAGGGGGACCATCACTTCCCTGCTCCTGCTGGCCACACAATTGCTGACACATGATTTATTGGTGTTTCTCTTTTGGGAAGTATCAGTGTAATTTGTGACCCTCAGCTTAAGCAGCCTTCCTGCTTGGAATGGTTATCTTCACTGCTTGAAAATCTGAACATACTAAACTTTCCCTCAAAATATGCATACCCAAACCCACACATTCACTCTCAACACACACAAAGGCTGTTTTGGGCTGCAACAAGCTGCTTGAAAGCAGTTCCATGGAGAAGGACCTTGGCGTCCTGGTGGACAATAAGTTATGCACTGGACAGCAAAACAGCTTTGTGGCCAAGGTCAGAGCTCTCCTGGCGTGCATTAAGAAGAGTGTAGTGAGCATGTCAAGAAAGGTTCTCTTCCCCCTCTGCCGTGGTAAGGCCACAACTGGAATACTGTGTCCAGTTCTGGGATCCCCAGATCAAGAGAGACAGGGATATACCAGAGACTGCCCAGTGAAGGCTATGAGGATGATGAAGGGACTGATGAGGAACGGCTGAGAGACCTGGGGCTGCTTAGTGCCAAGAAAAGCAGCCTGAGAGGAGATCTCATTAATGTCTACAAATACCTTAAGGGTGGGTGTCAAGAAGAAGGGGCCAGGCTCTTTTCAGTGGTGTCTGTGATAGGGCAAGGGGCAGTGGATATAAATTAGAAGACAGGAAGTTCCACCTTGACACGAGGAAAAACCTTTTTAGAGTGTGGATTCTGGAGAAGGTTGCCCTCAGGGGTTGTGGAGTCTCCTTCTCTGGAGACTTTCAAGACCCACCTGGATGTGTTCCTGTGTGACCTGCCCTAGGTGATCCTGCTGTGGCAGGGGTGTTGGACTCAGTGATCTCTTCCAACCCCTAGCATTCTATGATTCTATGAACACACCAACTAGATTCCATCTCTTGGCAGTTGCTTTCCAGTTTGCTTACGTTCTGTTCAAAAACATTTTGTTTACTGTAAATACCAGGCCTGGACAAACAATGGTAGCATTTTTGCTGCTGGTGGCACAAAATGATATACAGACCTCTACATAATGCCACCCATTCAGCAGGGAATGTTTTGGACTGAGTTGTTTTAAGTTGAGGTTGTTTATGTAAAGTAAATAAATTTCATGCCTCACCATGTGATGACAACGTGACGTTCCAGCTGTAGGAAGCCACTGAGCAGCCCTCAGTTTTAAGTCTTGAGCAGAACTAATTAAAAATAATTGTGAAAAACCACATCCAGAACTAAAAGGCAAAGGAAAGCATCTCCAAATGCTTTGCTTTTACCATGCATTTCTGTGACTCTCCTGCCAGTGTATTTTCAAGACTGAAAAACTGACTTTATTCTTTACTGAAGCAAAACTGACACTGAAACGTCGGCACAAGTGGTTAACTTAAACTCACAATTCTATCTGTCATCCTGCTTTCACAGAAAATCTCATTTCTCACTCCACATTTAGTGTTTGAGACTAGTTTCTAGAGCAAAGATGGGACTGTGAGTGTATATTCTGGTGAGCACTAATGAGCAGCACACACTGCATAAAACTCCATGGGTCCATGGCACTGGCTACCATCAGTGCCAGATGGGGGCTGAGAGCACTTGAACAGAAGGATATCCAGACCTGCAAATGAGCAGTTTGCACAAGTGAACTAAATTTCTTACCACTCCTTTTCATTTTGTGGTAATCTGCTGGAGCCAAGGAAACTGAAATTTGATCAGTTTGCTTCCCTTTTAAGAGATGTCTCCACAGCTGAAAGGATTTAGAATCAGAATGGTTTGGGTTGGAAGGGACCTTAAAGATCATGTAGTTCCAATCTACCTGCCATGGGCAGGGACACCTTCCACTAGCCCACGTTGCTCAAAGCCCCATCCAGCCTGGTCTTGAACACCTCCAGGAAGGGGGCAGCCACAACGTCTCTGGGCAACCTGTTCTGGTGTCTCACGTTTAGGCTTGTGGAAAAGCAGGCACAGCCCAAACCGAATGTGCTGCTTGTGATATCAAGCTGTTCTACTGTTTGGCACAGCAGAAATGCCATCATTGACTTTGATTCTGGTTTTGCTCTGTAGGCTGAACATGAGCCAGTAGTGTGCCCAGGTGGCCAAAAGAGCCGATGGCATCCTGGCCTGGATCAGGAACAGTGTGGCCAGTAGGACAAGGGAGGTTATTCTGCCCCTGGACTCAGCACTGCTCAGGCCACACCTTGAGTGCTGTGTCCAGTTCTGGGCGCCTCAATTCAAGAGATGCTGAGGTGCTGGCAGGTGTCCAGAGGAGGGCGACAAAGCTGGTGAGGGGCCTGGGGCACAGCCCTGTGAAGAGAGGCTGAAGGAGCTGGGTGTGTGCAGCCTGAAGAAGAGAAGGCTCAGGGCAGACCTCATTATTGTCTACAACTACCTGAAGGGAGGCTGTAGCCAGGTGGGGTTGGGCTCTTCTGCCAGGCACCCAGCAACAGAGCAAGGGAACACAGTCTCAAGTTGTGCCAGGGGAGGTCTAGGCTGGATGTTAGGAGGAAGCTCTACCCAGAGAGAGTGATTTGCATTGGAATGGGCTGCCCAGGGAGGTGGTGGAGTCGCCCTCATTGGAAGTGTTGAAGAAAAGCCTGAATGAGGCACTTAGTGCCATGGTCTGGTTGATTGGCCAGGGCTGGGGGATAGGTTGGACTGGATGATCTTGGAGGTCTCTTCCACCCTGGCTGATCCAATGAAAGCGTGAAGATAACAGAAATACCAGAGTACCAGTGGTGACTGCTGATTTTACCAGGTGTAAGGGAAAATACACTTTGTGTGAATCCCCCTGCTGCCACCTTCTCAGCTAGAAGAAGCACTAAAGTGGCCATTGCAGGCCAGACCATATTAAATGCCACCAACCTCCAAATATTTTCACAGCACTAGTTATGAAGAAACCTAATAGTTGGGATTTCACAGTCCCCTGGAGTGTGTTAAATACCTCACAACACACAGAAGGAGAAAAAGGTTTTGCTGGAAAGACTGCATGCTACTTGATTGCACACTGAAAATGCAGGGAGAGGGAGGAGGAGCAGGGATAACTGGCACATAAATGGTCTGTAAACTCTCTAGGACCTGACTGCATGTTTCTAGACTGTGCCTCAAGTGAAATATTATTAATGATGTCTTCTCCTTCCTTAGTTTCCTGGAGGAACACCCAATACTGTGGAAACAGCAGAAAAGACAATTTTAAATGGAGTAGTGAAAAAGTTTTCAGAAGGAATACATTTGATTATCATAATTTCCACATCCTAAAGGTCACCCAAGTTATTTCAAGTGGCAAGAACTAAAGAAGGAATCAGCTGAAAGGAACCATCAACCAGGAAGGAATCAGCTAGTAAAGAATCAACCGAAAGAAACCAACAACTATAAAGGAATCAACTGAAAGGAATCATGACCTAGGATACAGTCAACCAAAAGGAATCATCAGCTAGGCCAGAAGCAGCCAAAAGGAATCATCAGCTAGGACAGAAGCAGCCAAAAGGAATCATCAGCTAGGAAAAAGTCAACTGAAAGGAACCACCAAAACACTTCTTACAAGCAGTTATAAAAGGTTTTGTACCTCGAGCAGGAAGTTTTCCATGGTTCCTTTTCAGCAGCTGCAGCTCTTCTGCTTGAGTCACTAGTGAGGAAACAAATGTGGTATCAATAAATGTTCAAGAGATCTCAAAGAAAACAGTATTTATGCTACCTTGCTCACTTCCAAAGCAT
This sequence comes from Pogoniulus pusillus, assembly GCF_015220805.1. Classification (NCBI taxonomy): domain Eukaryota; kingdom Metazoa; phylum Chordata; class Aves; order Piciformes; family Lybiidae; genus Pogoniulus; species Pogoniulus pusillus. The sequence goes on from NC_087271.1 coordinate 3,903,020, forward strand.
TTGGGTTTTTCTTCAGGTGAGGACAAAAATCTACTCCAAACATGAGTAAAAACTGTTCAAAATGAATATAGTTGTGAGCCATTGTGCTTACACACTTCATAGCATATTTTGTTTCCATTTTTGTCTTCTGGTGCTGATGTAGTTCTTTGCTTCTAACTCAGAGATGGAGAGAAAAAGATGATTCTTTCCCATCTTGAAGTCCACAAGAAGCTAACAGAAAGAGCAGACGTGAAGTGTGGACAATAGACCTCATTTAGACAGTCTGGCTGCCCTATCCACATTACTGTAGGGCAGTAATGTAAACACAGACTATTTTCAGCTAACCTTGTTTGTCTGAGCAAGGATCTGCTTGTGTGCATGACAGTGGGAAGTAGGCCAGTGCATACAAATGCAAAAGGAAAACAGAATGGTCATTGGAATCCAAGTCAGGAAATAAATGGTGATTGAGACAACAGTAGTTGCTGAAATTGTGTGGTGCATAAATTCCACTGCTGGGGTGAATGCACCTGATACATTGAAAAGTAAAGTCACAGAGCTTCTTGGTAAGACAAACTCCCTGGCATCTGTGGCTTTAGTCTCCACCTGGTTCCAACTGTGAGCAAAGCAGTGGCCTCAATCACTTGAGATTTGGTTTCCTAGAGCTAATTCCCATGTTTTCACATCGCAGAAAACAGCAGCCAGAGAGGTTGTGGCATGATTTGCTGCATGTTAAGAAACTGTCTTCTCACCTTCTCTGGACACAGGGACTACTCATGTGCATAAATTATTCATATTCCCTGTTCAGGCAGAATATGAATAGAGTGCAGAGGTTGACATGAAGAGTCTATAAGGACAATGTCATACATGCAGCTCTTTAAGGAGATGCAGAAGTAGGTAAACACGGTCTTGGACACACACCTGCACCACCAACACATCATATGGGTACAGATGAAAGATGCTGCTATTGTGAACACAAATGAACAATATCTCTGAGGCATAAAGACTGAGGTCCCTTGGATGCCAACAGCTGCCTTTCACCACCTTTAGGTTAATGGAATGACCTGGTAAGTAGGAAATTCTTCTCCCTGAAATAGTTTATTTTCCCCTGCAATTACCACAGAATCATAGAATCATTTTTGTTTGGAAAAGACCTTTAAGATCATCAAGTTCAACTATTATCTAACCCTGCCAAGTCTGGTGCTAAACTATATCCCTTAGCACCACATCTCTGCCTTTTTTCAACACCTCCAGGGATAGGGATTCAACCATGTCTCTGGGGAGCTTGTTCCAGTGTTTGAGAGCCCGCTCAGTAGTGCATGAGGTTTTTTTGCGTTAGACTATTTCCCCATCACATACTGCCCTTCTAGTTGCAGAGGTAGTTGGAAAGAGAAGTATGCATCCACTCGTCACTGCTAGGGGATTCTCATGTCCCAGGAACCTCTGACTTGGGAGTAAGGATCAAGAGTTTCCTAAACCGAGACACAGAGAAATGAAAATGTTTGGCTTTCTGGGTTCCTTTGGAAAAGTATTACAGATGTGCCAGCTGCAAAGCGCCCTAATCCCAACACAATAAGCATCTGGTATGGCCTTCTTCTAAAGACACATGAATAGCAATTTTGAAAGCCTGGAAATCTATATTCAGCCTAATCCTCCTAACCAGGCAAACAAACAAAACAACTTCCTCGCCAGAAGAGAAGAAAGGCGATGCAATCAAAGTGCAAACGTTTAGCCTAATCACTAGCTAACGACTCACTAAGTATCTAACCATTTACATAAGAAAAGGTGTTGCTCTTGACAGTTTTTCCTCCCCATCTGTGACTGTGAGTTAGAAGAGCGAGCTGTTGGGGCTGCCTTGCTTTTTATGTCCCTGGTTGGATGCCTGTAAGGACATTTAAGGCGCACTTACGCTGACCAAAGCCACTCAAGAGTCTTGGGGTCGAAGGCTCCACACAGTTACATTTGGAGTGCTCGTTGTGAAATTGCCATAAAGGGGATAAAAATAATTGAAATTCCTCCTTACTTAGCACTTTGGTTTTCTGCACTTCAGTATTCAGGGAACAAGACAAGTCCGAGACACCAATGATATTCTCAAGCTCTTTGCTGCCCTCTAAAGCCTGGAAAAAAACAATTAAGAGACAGTTAAATCTCATTCCCAAACTATCTACTTAGACCCTCACAACTTATTAAAACAACCTGAAAAAAGTATTTCATAAGGTCTAAACCATGTGTGAGAATCCACCTCACAGCAAATCAACGGGAGGAGAAAGCTGAAGAGTGTAAGGAAATAAAGCTGCTTTTGCAAGTGGCATTCAGATGTCTTTTTAAAGTGTTACTTAAAAATCCCCTGTTGTTTACGCTTCCTTTGTAAGTCTTCAGCTGTTTAAACAGATTAGCACTTGATCCCCAGAAAAGCAACCCTGGCACATGGACAATCTTGCTCTAATATGCGAATAAAATGGAAATCCACAGGCATTTTAAGATTCTTTTGAACACCCCCTCCTCAGCATTTCACCGTAGTCCTAAAACCACACACTATGGACCTGAGGAGAAACAGAAAGGATCTTCCCATAGGGTTTTTGAAATAAACATTTGAATTAAAATCGTTTCAATGAGGAGCCAGGCAGGTTTTTTGTAACTAAAACACTTGTCAGGCCACATATCCAAGTAAAATAAATCAACAGAATACCTGGAGCAGAGGGAATTAATTTGTTCTACTATTAGATGTTACTATTTCGTTTTAATACTGTATTATAGTATAGTTCAGTACATTATTTATTCTTACACAGCAACAAACCTTGCTAAGCTTATTAAGGAAACAAACTGTGACTGAAACAAGAAAATTAATTGCATTTCAGCATGTAGTAGACTGCTAAATGATACTTTAGTGGTGAATTAAATAGTACCATTCAACACAAAGGAGTCTTCAATCTTTAAGGACAAAAAAAATCTATGCAGCAATAATTCATATTTCAGGTTATAAATCTTAACTGATGACCACTTCTCTTTTTATTTTTGTACAAAATGAGGAGTGATACAGATGACTGTATTTGGAAAAACAACTCCTCTCATGAAAGAAAAATCGACTAATTTCTTGCATATTCTGGATTTCCAAGTCAAAACCTGCCTGCTTCCAAGTAGTTAACTTTCTTCCCTACTCCTCAAAACTCACAGGTTGCATAGAAGATTTTCACTTCTGTTTCAAACCCTGTATTAAAAGTGAATCAAAAAGAGTAAGTCTTTGTAAACCAGACCTGCAGGCTTGCCAGATTTGCTCTTATTTTCAGAATTCTAACCAATGAATTCTTCACTTTGGACTGTAATTCCATGAACCTGCACAGAAAAAGTCAAAACAGAACAGCTGCAATTAGCCACGTGGCTGAAAATCTGTTTACAAGGTTTCCCAGAGTTTCTTAGTGTCCAGACTAGCTGCCCTTGAGTGGTTCCTCCCATCCTAAAGCATTCTACGACTCTGTAAGTTTCCTCACACTGTAGTTCTCCTAAATTTCGGGTTTCCCTTCTGCAGGAGGAAGCAGTAAAGGGCTTATTTCTGTTGTTCCCATTTGATTTGCATGTTTAAATGGTTCTAAGAGGAAAAGTATTTAAGTGCTTCGCTGAGGATGGGCTTCCCCAAGTCCATTAACAGCAGGGAGCTTACAGCTTAAAATAAATAGTGGAAGAAAAGGGGAGAATTTGAAAAGATTTTGAAAAGCAAACCTGAACTTTCACCAGGACCATCTGTGACTATGTTTTAAGCAAAAACTGTTCTGCATTACTAATGGTCCTGTATCTTAGGCAGTTAATGCTTCATAAAGAGTGAAAAATGTATATTTTCAGAGTCTGGAAAGGCAAAATGTAGCCTGCTTTCAGTAATTTAATTAGGATACTGAATTGTGTGGTACCACAAGTGTGACTCCTCTAATTGGCAATGTTTCCAGTCCCACACCACCAGTGAAAAGACAGAACTGGCTGGACAGTTGCACTGCAAGCCCTGCATTAATCTGTACCTGCAACTGTTAGCCTGTGCCTTTGAACATCCAGTCCTGGGGAGTGACAAGTACTAAAAGGCAATTGCTACAAACTCTGTGGGAAACATGAATCTTCCGTAAGTAGACCACGCAGCACAGCATCCCCTTTGCACTGTCAGACACTCACGCTTCCTGCTCTGTTTGAGGCTGCCCTCTTCTGGGTAATCTCCTTTCTGAATTGTTCGGCTCTGTGGTTCCATCTCCTGGGAGGTTCACAAGAGAGAAAAGAAACAACACAGATGAAGCTGTTAGTGTGAACCTGACAGGTTCCCTTGTGATGAAACACACAAGAGTTCACTATAATTTACTGTTCTGTCATTTGGCCTCTCATCAAGTCATGCTGCATTTATATTGGTGAAAATGTTGGGATTATGATATCACTAAATGGAAGTTAGCATAATTCTGACACAGTTACTGTGTTCCACTCAAAGCTTTTTAATCCTAGCAACTGCCTAAAGCCAGCACAGAGCATTACCATAAAAACACAGTAATGACCAAACAATGAAACCTTCCTTTTCCTTTAATCAAAAGTGCCTGGCCCCCACCTCCACCTTGTAAACTACAAAGAGACACTGTAAATTACTTCCAACAGCTCTGATGTGCTATAGTAACAATAAATTGTCCAGTGACAGGACAAGGTGCAATGGGTGCAAGCTGCAGCATAGCAGGTTCCATGTGAACACAAGGTAAAACTTGGTCACTGTGAGGGCGACAGAGCCCTGGAACAGGCTGCCCATGGAGGTTGTGAGGTCTCCTTCTCTGGAAACATTCAATACCTGCCTGGATATGTTCCTGTGTGACCTGCTCCAAGTGGTCCTGCTCTGGCACAGGAGTTGGACTGGATGATGCTTCAAGGTCCCTTCCAACCCCCTAACATTCTGTGATTAAGATAAAACTGCTTCTGTTTAGATTCCTACTGATCAGGGAAACCAAAACGAACCAAACTGCCCCACACAGAACTGTAACTACATTTCCACCCAATCACCCCATACTTCCAGGCTTCCTCAAATACTCTGCTATATTTAAGAAGGAAAAGGGATGGAATGAATGCAGATTGTAGCATTTTCATAGAATCACAGAATGGTTTAGGTTGGAAGGGACCTCAAAGATCAGCCAGTTCCAACCCCCTGCCATAGGCAGGGACACCTCCCACTAGAACACGTTGCTCAAGGCCTCATCCAACCTGGCCTTGAACACCTCCAGGGAGGGAGCAGCCACAGCCTCCCTGGGCAACCTGTGCCAGTGTCTCACCACTCTCACTCCAAAGAACCCTTTCCTATTATCTATTTTGAATCTCCCCTCCGCCAGTTTAGACCCATTACCCCTTGTCCTGTTATTACAGGACCTTGTCAATAGTCCCTCCCCAGCCTTCCTGTAGGCCCCCTTCAGATACTGGAAGGCCACTATAAGGTCTCCTTGAAGCCTTCTCTTCTCTAAGCTGAAGAGCCCCAACTCTTGTAGCCTGTCCTCATAGCAGAGGTGCTGCAGCCCTTTGAGCATCTTTGTGGCCCTCCTCTGGACTGGCTCCAAGAGTTCCATGTTCTTCTTGTGTTGGGGGCTCCAGAACTGCATGCAGAACTGCAGGTGGGGTCTGAGGAGGGCAGAGCCAAGGGGCAGAATCCCCTCCCTTGCCCTGCTGGCAAAACCTGCAGACATCTGGATAGATTTCAAACAGCATTTATTCTTATCCTGTTCAGAATATTTCTGCTCATCATAATTCATGAATATTAGTAAGGCCTCAATTACTGTACATAAATTCCAAAATATAAGGGGCATAAAAAGCTCTTTAACCCAACAAAAAAAGGCATAACAAGAACTGATGGCTGAAAATTAAAGCCAGGCAAATTCAAAATCAGACAGGAGAACTTTGTTTCCTGTGCTTTTCATGGTGATGGTAATTGAACAAGGATGGGAAGTGGTGGACTTTTTACTGTTATTTTTAAGTCATTTGATGTCTTCAAAAGTTAACCTTCTTGCTAGGAGCTGTATTACAAGGATATATTTTTAATATATATAGATATTATATATCTTAATATTAAAAAGTCATAACAGATGACCTGATTACAGCCAGATGAGTCTACTGCAAATACACTTCTTTAGCAGCTATGCTCTGCATCAACAACTGTGACTATGTGGACATACATCCTACGTGAGCTGGAAACAATGTGATTATAAAAGGGCTTATTTTCTGAGGGTTGAGTTCATCCAGCTTTATGTTAGATTCATTAAAAATTGCCCTAAAGAGCCTCACTCTCAAAAACAACAGCAAAAAATATGTAAAAGAATGCAAAGAAGAAGAATTAAACTAACTGAATTTCCCTTTTAGTTTTAGATTGTAAATATACCTAACTTATAATCTTCAGAGAGAGAAAAATAAATCCTTGACTGGTTTGGGTTGGAAAAGACCATAAAGATCAGCTAATTTCAACCATTCTGTCATGGGCAGGGACACCTCCTACTAGGCCAGGATGCTCAAGGCCCCATCCAACCTGGCTTTGAACACTGCCAAGCTTAGAGCCTCTACAACTCCTCTGGGCAACCCGTTCCAGTGCCTCACCATCCTCACAGGGAAGAATTTCTTCACCATGCCCAATCTAAATCAATTTCTTCCATTTTGAAGCCATTACCCCTTGTCCTGTCACTCCATGCCTTTGTAAAAACTCCTCTATGTATGCAAGCATGCAGGCATTTGCCACTGGAAGCTTGGAAGTACATAAAGCAGTTGCAAATCTCACAGTTCTCAAAAGGCCACAAAATTAAGCATGCAGCTCTTTTGCTCAAGAGAGAGTCCAGACCTCAGCTCTGTATTATGAACAGAAAGGCAAACTTGTTTCATAAACAAGTTTTTTTCATCATAACCCACATGGACTGACACTGAAAAGATGCAAGCTTTAAGAATTAACATCAGCTTTTCCAAGAGATGAAAGAATTTTAAAGGAGAGGAACAAGAAATGAAACACACCAAATGAGACACAACTTACTAAATCAAGCTACTAAGTAGAAGAATGTTGCAGTAAGAAGGATGGAACATTCAACTAACCATCTGATGGGCCAGTTCCAAGGTTTTGTGCATTACAACTCATGGGAGATGAAAATGGACTCATCTGGCAAGTTCCTGTTGTTGGTGAGTAGATTAGATTTTTCTTTTTGGTCTTCAAAGGTGTTGCATCAGCTGGCTAGAATGTAGCAAAAAACAAAGAATCTTAGATGAGTGTTGGCTGAAGATAAAGAAGTACCTGGTCCATAAGCTGTAAACTTCTCTTCTGGTAATTAAAAGCACTCTGGCCTCTATCTTTTCTGCCAGTAAGGTTACATCTTGCACTCCAAAGCAGATAGAGCCTCTGAACATTTACTAGCTGATCATAGATTCTTCTACCTAAACTCCTAGCTTTATTCCTATTCCCATTTATGGAAAGCTCCTGGTTTTCCCAAACAAAAATCATCTGGTTTCCAGAGATTTAGGTATTCTGGCATCAACACCTGAGGAGTTTTTCTGCTTGTTTATTTTTTTAAGCAGTCAAAACCTGGCATTATTTTTCTTACAGCATGGAGAGTTTAAAACACATAAGCTATAACTACCTATTTTTACATTTTAATTCTGTCAAAAGATAGTTGTTTCTAATGGTTTCCTAAACAAATGACTGTGCTGGGTTAATGCCTGAACTTGATGATCTTAAAGGTCTTTTCCAGCCTAAACGATTCTATGTTAATGTAAAAAAAAAATCCAAATGAGTCTCTTAAATCTAAATTTTGTCTCTGGATCAAATGAGGATTTCAAAATGTCTAATGATATAAAAGGAGTTAGGTAATAATGTGAAAGGAATTGTGCAGGGAAGTTTTCAGAACTAGTCTGCAATCCTGAAGTATTCACTGGGATTATCTGGGACATAGTTCACTCTCTAGACTGGAGGCTGAATTACACACTGGGATTCTCTGCACTGCTAATGAAAAGAAGGAAAAAAACCAAAACAAACCCACACTTTGCACATAAAGGGCTTCTACTAACAACTCTATTCCCAAGAAGAAGCCTAGCAGCTTTAAAAAGACACAATAAAGGGATATTTTGTGCAAAAACCACTTTTTCCAGTCCCTTCCAGCATCTGCTCAAGGGCAAATAAGGTCTAAATGCAGTGAAAGGGGCTGGAGAACAGAGCTGATGGAACTGAGGTTGTTTAGCCTGGAGACAAGGAGGCTGAGGGAAGACCTTCTGGCTCTCCACAACTTCCTGAAAGCATGTTGGAGCCAGGTGGGGTTGGGCTCTTCTTACAAGCAGCAAGCTACAGAACAAGAGGAAATGGCCTCGAGTAGCACCATGGGAGATTTAGGTTGAGTATTGGAAGAAACTTATTCACTGAAAGGCTTTTCAAAGACTGGAACAGGCTCACCAGGAAGGTAGTTGAATCCCCATCTCTGGAGATGCTTAGAAGAGGCAGAGATGTGGTGCTGAAGGACACAGTTTAGCTCCAGACTTGGTGGAGTTAGATACTGGTTGAACTCAGTGATCTGAAAAATCTTTTCCAACCAAAGTGATTGTATGATTCCATACAAAAGATAAGTCTCCATTATTGGCTTTCAGTTTTCTATGCTGCAATATTGTTAAATTCCTCTTCATTATATTTGCAACATTCAAGCAGGTTAAAGAATGCTGCACATCACTTTTAAGTGAAATAATTACAGTAAGGTATTGATGCCACTTTAGTTATTTTAATGTCATCAAACCTCTTCTATAACAGGGAGAATCTCTGATCTGCTTACACTTGCAAAGTAGTTTTCCTGCTTGAACAGCAGCCCCCCCCACCACCACCACCATATTTCTAGGTATGAACTAAGACTCCTGTGAGCAGCTACCTGGAAAATTGACTATAGTACTTAGAAGGACAGTAGTTACTTGGCACTAAGAATTTCTCTTCCATGAAGAGCAGTCTTAGCCCAGTCATGTATTTTTAGTATGATATGATTTAAACATTGCAACATCTAAACTCATTCATTTTTGATCTGGTTAGCTCAAGCATGCTCTGGATAGCCTGACCAGTGGAGGAATGAGGGTCTCCTGAATAACAGGAAAGAAACAATGGATGTGGCAGAGCTAAACCAGGTCCTTCACACAAATCATGTGCTTAATACTTACATTCCTTCTAGAATGTTATTTGACTATGCTACACTTGACATCTAACAGATGGACAGATTTGCTCTGGTATGGGTGAAGAACTGGCTAGAGGGCTGGGCTCAGAGAGTGGTGGTGAATGGAGCCACATCCAGTTGGCAGCTGCCACTAGTGGTGTCCCCCAAGGATCAGTGCTAGGATCAGTATCTTTATTGATGATCTCGACCAGGGATTGAGTCCAGCATGGGTAAGTTTGCAGATGACAAGAAGCTAGGCGCAGATGTCAATATGTTGGAGGGTAGGAGAGCCCTGCAGAGGGACCTTGACAGGCTGGACGGGTGGGCAAAGGCCAATGGGATGAGATTTAACAAGGCCAAGTGCAGGCTTCTACACTTTGGCCACAACAACCTCAAGCAGCACTACAGGCTGGGGACAGAGTGGCTGAGAGCAGCCAGGCAGAAAGGGACCTGGGGTTGCTGGCAAGACAGTAGCTGAACATGAGCCAGAAGTGTGCACAGGTGGCTAGGAGAGCCAATGGCATCCTGGCCTGTATCAGGAACAGTTTGGCCAGGAGGACAAGGGAGGTTATTGTGCCCCTGGCCTCAGCACTGGTCAGGCCACACCTTGAGTGCTCTGTCCAGTTCTGGGCTCCTCAATTCAAGAGAGATGTTGAGGTGCTGGAAGGTGTCCAGCAGAGGGCGACAAAGCTGGTGAGGGGTCTGGAGCAGAGCCCTGTGAGGAGAGGCTGAGGGAGCTGGGGGTGTGCAGCCTGCAGCAGAGGAGGCTCAGGGCTGACCTCATTGCTGTCTGCAACTACCTGAAGGGAGGCTGTAGCCAGGTGGGGTTGGTCTCTTCTGCCAGGCAAGCAGCAACAGAACAAAAGGACACAGTCTCAAGTTGTGCCAAGGGGAGGTCTAGGCTGGGTGTTAGGAGGAAGTTGTTGGCAGAGAGAGTGATTGGCATTGGAATGAGCTGCCCAGGGAGGTGGTGGAGTCGCTGTCCCTGAAGGTGTTCAAGAAAAGACTGGACAAGGCACTTAGTGCCATGGTCTAGTTGATTGGCTAGGGCTGGGTGCTAGGTTGGACTGGATGCTCTTGGAGGTCTCTTCCAACCTGGTTGATGCTATGATTCTACAATCTTTGATGTGTATCTGTTAAGAGACCTTGTATGAACTAAAATCCTAGTGCAAAACTACATTACTGAGATTCCAGTCAAAGCTGGCATCATTCAGGTGGGCTTTTGTGAAGATTTTTGCTGCACAAGAAGCTGAATGCAGGTAGCCATAAAATGACTTTGTTTCTTACACAAAGGAGGCATGGAAGGAACCACTTTAGGGCAGAAAAAGAACTGTGTATAATTTCAGCTGGACCACTCATCTACAAAAAATGTTCCTACAGCCCAAGAAACAGATGCAAAATTACAGTCACAGCTGCATTCAGAGCAGAACAAGTTGGGTAATGGTACACTAAGCTGCTAATTAAATTGCTAATGATTTTTTTTTAGTGCCACTGTGGTATTTTGCCACCTTTGTTTAAATTACAGGGGGAAAAAAAAAAGTACCCCATTTTTTTTTTTCAATTTGAAAACTTCTATTTTGCTAAATACCAGTGAGGCCTCCAAATACATGCTGCATAGAAACAAATCTCTTCAAAAAGGACACAAGACATGGAGATCTATTAGGAGCTCATCTGCTGACCAGTTATTTCTCTCCACTCCAAAATATTCCTGCCTTCAAGCACTGCCATCCTCACAAGCTCTGCAGGGTTGATGTCTGCAGCAACACCCACTGCTGGTAGTAGCAGATAATAAACTGACATATGTCAGGACATGCTGGTACTGTGACTATGCTAGAGCTGCATTTACCCAAAAAAAATAATAGCAACAGTACAATTTTATTTTTATTGTGATAACTGTGGTGAAATTTATCTCAGTGCTAGTTCTTTATTGTTTCATTATGCCAGATTAGCTGAGGGAGGTAATTATATCCTTGACACAAAAATGCCTTTAATGTTTTCATTTCAATTTTGCAGTTTATAACATGCAGATTACAGCTTTATCATCATTCCATATTGTTACATGTACAATTAAGATAGCAGAACATTTGCTTCCAGGATAATGGAGCTAATTCCTAATAAATGATTTCACCCAGGATCTTAACTCCTTCAGGTCTGGGGGTAAACAGTGATGGCACTAAAAAAAGGAAACTTGCACATTTCTCCATTATTCATGCATTATTCATACTTAAAGCCAGGCAGCTCTTGGACAAAGAGAATACAATCAATTTTATACTAATATTTTCAGCACTTTTGTGCCTTATTAAGATTTTTCTAGACAACAGCCAATCTGTAACAATCTAAATGCAGCTATAATCTAGTATCATGTTTATAAACATGTGTACATAACACACACTCGTGTATATATATATATGTACTGTCCAGGTGATTCCATACACCAAAATATACTTACATTATCTTTTTTAACAGAGTCCAACTTTAATGCTCTCTTAACCCTGCAAGAGAAAAACATGGACAAGTGTTACAGTCATCTGGACACAAAGATTTCTGGTAGTAAGGGCCAGAATTGGTCATTCTGAAGACATTTTCTATTATTGCAGGGTTTTTTTAATGTTATACAAGAAAACTAATCTCACTCCAAGCAAATAGATTCAGTGATTAAAATCCTGTGTAACAAAAACACTGCTTGTTTAGAGGGATAAAGTGTTTGCACAAGACAATCCAACTCTCCATTTTATATCAGAGATAAAAATCAAAACATTCAAAGCGAAATTGCTCTGCAAGTTTGTCTCTTACTCATAAAAAGCCAAGGAAGAAATGCAAAAGCATCACCATTTACCTACCTTCTGAGCAAGAGCTGAAATTATTTTTCTCCATTAGTCGAAATAATGCATCAGGCATTTCAAACACAGGTACAGCCAAGGTGAAAAAGGTACTTCTTCCCATCATTTTTGCTCTTAACATGATTCAGTGCTACCAGACTACGACTTAACCGGGGAACAGATGCTCTATGTCTTTACAGGTCCCCAAACCATAAGAAACTATTTGCTAGTCTTCTTCACTATACTGATTCAGGAACATGCCAAGCTCTCTCTGCAAAATCTGCTCTGCTGAACTGGATGCCCAGCTGTTAATGGCAACGTTGGAAGAGGAAAGCTGAATATTTATAATACTTTATATCGTACAGCTGTCTTCTAAAGAGCAGTCATCAAAATTTTATTGAATGCAGGCTAAATGCTCAAAGGAAAGAAAGGTCAACATAAATTAAGACTATTTCTCCCAGAGACAACTGAAACTTTTTAAGCACGTTCCTAAATCTTAACAATAGTTTCAAGCATTATATAAAAAAGGAGGGGGGAAAAAAAATGAAGTCTTTATAAGAACAGTCCCCAGGAAACATAAAGATTCTATCAAATTACAGAAGGCTTAGGAAATTGATCATATTTCACAGAATCACAGAATCAACCAGATTGGAAGAGACCTCCAAGATCATCCAGTCCACCCTATCACCCAGAATAATGTATATATGTTGAGAAGCAACTGTCTCATCCTCTTTCATTCAAACCTGTTCATCAGGGTTTGGTTTTAAGGAAGAGATGTCAAATGTTAACAAGAGGAATTCAAGTTTTGCACAGCACATGCTGTATGAAATTAATTCTTGCAATACAGGTAAGAATTTCAAAGAGGGGGACATGAGCAAACAGAAGAGCAGATAAACCCTAGAGGAAATGTAAGCAGCCTGAGAAAGTTCATTTGCCAGATTTTCTTTTTTTTTCAGAATCTTAAAATTCATGACAGTGCTGAGAAACTTCAGGAATAGTTCAGTGAAAGGAAGGTGCCAAATCAGCAGCTATAGGCTCAGTTTACAACTTGAACATTAAATATGGCAATCCTATTTTACTGACCATATAGAGGACATTGCTGCAGATTACTAACACAACAGCACCAAGGCAGGCAGTTTTAGGCAGCTCTTTTCAAGTCAGATGACTAAGTACAATGTTACTCAAGTTACATAGTGAGGAAAATCATAAGACCCTGTGATGGTCTGGGTGTTACCTGCCCCCCCCTACTCTTATGAAATCACCCAGACTAGACTCAGCTGAGCTGGGAATTAGAATGAAGCTTTATATTTACAGCTTAGCACAACAAACAAGCAGATATTTACAATATATACAGCTACAGACAGAAATATACAAGACTCATAGAATAGAACTTAGTTTCAAGAAGTTAGTTCAATTTTCACCTTGGAAAAACTGTGTTTGGACTTGAATTAAGATGACCTGATTCCAAACAGATATCCTTGAAAATTTATGGTATTATTCCAAAACTGTAAATTTGGAAATGTATTGGAAAAATAGAATGAAAACACATCTATGAAATACAATTCAGCCAACAATCCCATCTGAATTTTACAGCTATCTCTGCAACAAAAAGTGAAGTATTCTACCTTAAAGAAGCCAAGTAAACAGGTAACATTTAAACTAAAAAAAGCAAGCCTGTGAAATGCTTGCCAAAGGGCAGCCAAAGCTGTTAACAGTGTGATGGAATTCTTTACAGTGTATTTCTTCTTTTAAACAGAAACCCCTATTGCTTAAGGAATGCAGTCTCCATTACATCTTCCAACCCAGTGGCAGCAGAGAAATGTTCCACTTATTAATCTATCTCCTCTGAAAGGATGCTCTAGGGGCCACTGCATTTGCATGTTATACTAAGGCATGTTACTATGGAAGTTTTTATGATGGACTTCACAAGAAGCTGGAAGTCCAAGTAAAGAAGAATCTGGACTCAAGATAGCTGTAGGATGAATATTAAATGAGAAAGGACATGAAAATCCCACTGAATTAGAAATATTCAGAACATTTCTTAGAAAGTTGTGAACTGGTCAAGATTATGTTCTTTGAAGTCTCTCAAGTACTGTGTACATCAACAGAGTTGCAGGCAGCTCAATTGCCCTCTGGTGGCCTACATACCCCCTGAAAATACGCTAAGCTACAAGACAAAAAGGCAGTCTTAGAATCATAGAACCAACCAGGTTGCAAGAGACCTCCAAGATCATCCAGTCCAACCTATCCCCCAGCCCTATCCAGTCAACTAGACCATGGCGCTAAGTAGCGGAGATGTCCTTCAAGTAGTGGAGATGTCCTCCTCAAGCTTTGAGGTGTAAGTCATCAACAGCTCTGCTCCAAACTTCTGCTCTCAACAAGACAACAACTACCTCGCTCCAGGCAAGTCCTTCGTGCTGGAAAGAGATGCATGGAGGCGATTTTGTCCTCGCAAGGTCAATTTTGCCTCACTTCACAGTATCAACAAGGTTGGAAGAGACCTCACAGATCTCGCAAGCCTTCCCAGCAGCCTGGTTTGCTTGTGGACACGTTTTTTAATTATTGTCTTTCTGATGCCATAATGTGAGAAAGTAAATCTCTGACAACTGTGATTCTGTCTGAAAAGAAAATAAAATGTGTGCTTTTAGCCTAAATGCAGCACCTGGCTAGGACCTCTGAGACATCAGTTCATCCAGATACTTAACAAGAAGACCCAGTTGGCCTAAATGTCTTCTCTCAGATCCTTACAAAGATGAACATGAATCAAAACCAACACACAGAAGAAGAGTACCAGCTTTAGTTCATCTGTTTTGCATGACTGGAAAAGCCTTGCTTGTGACTATGGTGTAAAATCAAATGTCAGAGCGTGAACAAGAAGACAGAAAGATGAGGCAGTACACAACTTATTTACCTGAGTTTCCTACTCCTGAACTGTTTCAAAATTTCCCAATAAGGCTTAATTAATTTTCTTGACTGCAGAATACAATGGCACATGTTTATAGCTAGCTGTACAACTTGCAAGGATTATTTTGACCATAATATTTACCAAGTTGAAGAACTACAAATTACTTCTACAATATATTGTTCATTTATCGTTCCAGGTCACGTTGTCAGTTCCTTGCCAGTACTGGGAGACTTTTGCTCATTTGAAAAGTGCTTTGATGAAACCACTGACATGAAGAACTGATTAACCACAAGTCTCAGTATGCAGTTTAACTCTCTATGAAGAAATTAGTTTCTTAATATTGTTTTTAAGTCCACATGCACTCACTTTTCCTTCACAAATCCATCTATGAATGAATGAAATGGTAATGGTCACATACTGATTTAATCTAAGACCCCACACAGAATTAAGGAACTTGATTATATTATTTCACAGTATCATCAGGGTTGGAAGAGATCTCACAGATCATCAATCCAAAACAGTATCTTAAAATATTGCAGTGTATTTTGAGGCCATTCCAGTTAGCCTCCTCTGAAGTTTCTGCTTTAACTGGGAAAAAAAGAAAACACCTCTATTGCTTCATCTTCAAAACCTGCTAGCAAAAATGCCTTATTAATTGGAAAAGTAAAAAGAATACATGATCAATTTTTGGTAGTTAGAACTCACTGTGCAACCAGTGAGAAAGGCTTAAACATCAACAGATCAAAGCCTGTGTACTGAGATAAGCTTCCTGTACATTACTATTGTCTGGCATGATTACTTCATGCCAATGGACAAGATTGGTAGAAGCTTCCTGTATATTACTATTGTCTGGCATGATTACTGTCATGCCAATGGACAAGATTGGGAGAAGCTGGAATCTATGTTAGCTCTAACACAAGTTATTGCTGAAGTTGCATCAAGAGCTGTAAAGTGAGACAATATCCCAAGTCTATATATAGGCACCATGAGTCTTAAGAGTCTCACCTCATTGCTGTTTATGTTAGAAACATAGAATCATAGAATGGTTTAGGTTGGAAGGGACCTCAAAGATCAGCCAGCTCCAGCTCCCTGCCATAGGCAGGGACACCTCCCACTAGAACAGGTTGCTCAAGGCCTCATCCGACCTGGCCTTGAACACTTCCAGGGAGGGAGCAGCCACAACCTCCCTGGGCAACCTGTGCCAGTGTCTCACCACCCTCACTGCAAAGAACCCTTTCGTAACGCCTAGTTTGAATCTCCCCTCTGCCAGTTTAAACCCATTACTTCTCATCCTGTCATTACAGGACCTTGTCAATAGTCCCTCCCCAGCCTTCCTGTAGGCCCCCTTCAGATACTGGAAGGCCACTCCAAGGTGTCCTCGAAGCCTTCTCTTCTCCAGGCTGCAGAGCCCCAACTCTTGTAGCCTGTCCTGATAGCAGAGGTGCTCCAGCAGAGCACCTGTCCTCCAGCAGAGGTGCTGATCAGAGAATCAGCATACAGAGTTTGATCTTCTTCAGGAGCCCACAGTTAGCAAAGATACACAGGAAGAGCATCAGGCTCGCAGGACTGCCACTCGATAAACTGCAGTGGAGAAATATGAACTGGATTTATTCCCATTGAGCCTGCTGGAAAGTGGGCATGGAATGTGTCAAGCCTTTGGCATTGCAGGCCTGTCACAACTTCCCACAGCAGCCTGCAGCACAAAGCTGAAAGCCAAAATAAAGCTGAATCTGGACGTGACACGGCTGTGGGATGAAGATAAACAAGAAAGCACCGAACTCTGCACAACCCATCCACGACATGCCTGCTGTTCCTCTTCTATCCCAACCCACAGCCTTCCAAGCTTTATCCATGGGATGAGCAGAGATAAACAAACTCCCCCTGGCTGGGGAAGCCGGGAGCAGACATGAAACACGCCAAAGGCACCACACAAGCCAGTGGGCATCGCCCGCCCAAACTCCGTCTAGATGAGGCCAATCTTAAACATTCCCTGTCCCATCCAACAGCTGCAGGACAGAGCTAGGAGCAAAATCCGCCCTTTTCCACACAGCGGTGAGCTCCTCCCCGCTCCGAGACAACCCCAGGAGCCCATTTCTCCTCTGGAAGCCAGCTCGGGGCCGCCGGGGAGAAGCGCTCCGCCTCACAGGGGCCCGGCCGGCTTCAGTCGTCACCCTGCTCTGTCCTTCCCGCCCCCCGCTCCAGCGGCCCCCGGCGAGGACCCTCTCTGGGGGTGGGGGGAATGGCGGTGCCTGGAACCAGGCTTAGGCGCTCTGCCGCCCATACCCGATACCTACGACATGGTAGCGCCTGAAGCCGCCGCCTTCTTCTCCAGATCTCCCGCCTCTGCCGCCGCCGTGCGCCGGCCAAACGCCGCCGGCTGGAAACGGCGCCGAGAGGGCGGGACGCAGCTCCGGCAAGCGGAGGCGGCGGCCGGGTCGGGCCGGGGCGACGCCGTCCCCGTCACCTTGCTGGCGGCAACCGGCGCGTTGGACCCCACTGCCCCCTGCCCCCGGTGCTGTGCAGCGGTAGGAGCCGAGCCGGTGGTGCCCCCTGCCTTGGGAAGGTTTGTGCGAGGTCGGCTGCTGGGGGAGGTGGGGCCCAACCCGGTCCCCCCTCAGGGCTGCTGCTGCGGGCGGCGGTGTCGGACGGGTGGGCGGGAAAGTTGGTTCCCAGCTAAGGCAGCGAGGGAAGGGATCAGAGGGTCTTTTGCCTGCCGAATGCGGGCCAAGAAGGCTCCTGCGCCCACCGGAGAGGGAAATAGTAAGAGTCATGTGGTAAAAGTTTCCTCATTTCAGTTTACAGTTGCATTCGGTGATTTTTTTGTCTACGTTTAGCCCCGATCCGGGGCTAAACCTGCTCTTGGGTGACTTTCCTTAAGCAGGGGTTTGTGCTGGGTGATCTCCAGAGGTCTCTTGCAGCCGCTGCCAGTCTGTGACTGTGTGTGAACAGCAAAGTATGGAGCAGCTGTAGCCAGTGCTCTGTCTGGGTGCTCTGTCACACGATCACCCCTGCCCAGCACAGGAAGGGGATCAGGAAGAGAAGAGCTGATGGCTGACAGGAAAATGGATTTAGTGAAACAACAAAACTGGTACCAATGCCAGTGTATAGTTATGCTAGGCCCAGCAAAGGTACAGCGGTCAGAAGAAACAGGAACGCTGTCTGCAGGAGAAGGAACGGGAGCAGGAACCCAAGCAAGAGGCTCCCTTCTCCTCAGCAAACTTCCCCTGTTACACTGAGTGTGAGGGTTACCGTCAGGGGTAGACCTGTAGCCACCTTGGCTCAGCTGCCCTAGATGACAGCAAACTGCTAAGGGCCTCAGCCATGTCTGGCCTCGATCCTGTCAGTCTTAAAGGTTTCTTCTAGCCCAAATGCTTCTGTGATTCAGGTGAGCAAGGCCTGAGCTCTTGGGCTCAGAAGCTTACAAAGCAGTGGTGTGAATGAAACCCCTGCCTATGTGGAGGTGAACCTCAGCCTGTGGTGTGAAAGATCAGTATTGTAAAGTAGGGTGCAACTTAATTCTTCTTTGGAAGATGTATTTTGTTTGTTAGAATCTTAGCAACTCAACTTGAAAGTAGAAGAGGGGCAGGGAACTACTGGAGACAGTTCAATGGAGAGCCACAAGGGTGATTAGGGGAGTGGGACATCACTCTTAGGGGGAAGCTGAGCTACTTGGGGCTGATTAGCCTGGAAAAGAGAAAACTCAGAGAGGATCTTATCAATGCATATGAATATCTAAAGAGCAGAGGTAATCAAGATGGGCCTGGGCTCTTTTCAGTGGTGGCCAGTGATAGGACAAGGGGCAACAAGCACAAAGTGTAACCCAGGAGGTTCCATCTAAATGTAAAGAGAAACGTGGCTGTGAGGGTGCCCGAGCTCTGGAGCGGGCTAGCCAGAGAGGCTATAGAATCTCCTTCTCTGCAGAGATTCCAAAGCCACCTGGACATTGTGATCCTGGGGAACCTGCTGTGGGTGCCCCTGCTTTAGCAGAAGGGTTAGGCTGGATGATCCCCAGAGGTCTCTTCCAACCCTTAGCATTCTGTGATGCTGTGACTCTGTGAAAGCAGCAGTAGTTAAGCTGTGTCATCCCCCTATCTCACCAAGGCTGGGTAGCTCTCTTCTTTCTACTTTGTCTAAAGCATCATTTGCCCAGTAAAAAAGCCAGAGCCTAAGCTGAGGGGCTGCTGGCTGTGCTGTCACTGAGCCATTGCTCACGGGCTTTCTGAGCAGCGTGCTGGCAGCACGTCTTGGCAGAACTGTGGCCCATGTAAGAAATATCTTGGTAATGGGAAGTTGAAGGAGTGTAAACGAGAGTTCACATTTTATAAACTAGTTACTGGAAAATTAACATTTATTCTTCTTTTCCTCCTTGACTTTAACCCCTTTCCATTCTGTGTGTGTGTGTAACACTGGTGCTTAATTATAGTGACACCCGTTTGCAGTAACCAGACTGTATCACAATGTCCCTGTGGGGTCCTTCTAATGCCAGTGTAATATTAAAGTGTCAGGCAGGCAGTCTGTGTATTATAAATAGGGTACTTCATCCATGATAAGCGATTATTATCTTTCTTTCCCAAGTGTAAAAGGCCTATATAACTCAACAAGGTGCAAGTGATTTAGGCCTCCTGAGGAAAAATCCAATGAGTCCTGAAGGGGACCCTATGATGTCGTTGTCTTGTTGCCTGAACTCAAGATATTCAATCTATTATACTGGAATATATTTTCTGAAGTCAACATTGGGTAACATAATGTGAGAGGCTGTTAGACCAACAGTACAACACGATTTAGTGTCCCTCTGTGATGGCCTTCTAAAAACCTTAATCACCCTTGGTAAAAGCAGAAAACTGCTGTTAAAGTTCACTGGCCACTGGTGAGCAAACAGTATTAGTTCCTGCTCTGAGTTGGTTTAATAAGTTGGAAAAAATGCATTTCTTTTTTTTTTCCCCCATTCATTTACAATTCTATGGGTACAATTATTTGAGTTCTTGTACCTAAAAGGCTTAAATTGTGTGAAGTTTAAATACATCCTTAGTTCCAGACTTATGTATTTCTATTAATTCATAGACTCTTAGAATGGCTTGGGTTGGAAGGAACTTTAAAGACCATCTAACTCCAAATGCTTGCCATGGGGGACACCTTCCTTGTCCAGCGTGGCCTTGAACACTTCCAAGGAGGGGGCATCCACAAACTATGTGGGCAACCTGTTCCAGTGTCTCACCACCCTCTCTGTAAAGAATTTCTTCTTAATATCCAGTCTAAAGCTTCCTCTCTCAGTTTCAATCCACTCCCTCTTGCCCTAACACTAGAAGCCCATGTAAAAAGCTTTTTTATATGTGTAAGTGTAAAAACAGAAAACAAAGCTCATTCTACTGTGGGCTGGCAGCATAAAAAAGCATCTCATCAATTTAATAATTATTATATCACATGTTTTTAACATTGAAGGTTATATGGGGTTTATGACAGGACACAGTGTCTCTGTTGAAACTGTAAAGCTGCACTCTTTTCTAGCCTTGGAAATATCAAAGTCAGCTTTTAAGGGAGGAAAGAATTTCTGACACAATTTAGCATAGTTTTCAGTGGAAGACAAAGGTGGGGGATTTTGCTCTGCTGTTAACACTAGGAAATATAATGAAGAATCCAACATGACATGGGCCAGTTGTCAGCTCTCTCCAATGAGATAAGTGCTACATCTATTCTTGATAAGACTGGTTCTTGCCCCCTACTCTTTAGCTCTTGGTGAGCATTAATCAGATCCCCTCTCAGGCTGTTCTTCTCCAAACTCAACAGCCCCAGGTCTCTGAGTCTTTCAGTATGCTCCAATCCCCTCAGTATCTCAGTAGCCTCCACTAGACTCTCTGCAATAGTTTTCCCTGTCTCTCTTGAAGGATAATTTGTGCTAGTCAGTGTTTTAGAGGACAAAGCAGATGCATTATTGAACAGGTAAGGCAAATTGTAACTGGAATTTTATTCTTCACAGGATGGCAAGCAGTCCTGAGAGTCACACATCCCTCTCTCTTCAGAAAGCCACACGCTCAGAAAGTTCTCAAGCAAAGAAGTCCCAACATGCAGAGGAAGCAAACTTCTACATGAACTGCCGAGCAGCTTATCTAGCTGTTTTGAAAAGCAGCTTAGAAAACATTAAATCAAAAGAACAACTCAGTTTGGGTAAGGATGAGTTGGTTTTTAATCCATAACTCGTGTGTGATGGTTACAGTGGGTAGTTTGCAACCAGCACTTAGTGACCGAGTAGTAAGAGCATCCCACATGTGCATAAACTCCATAACCCATTGAATTAATTTACAGTAGTTTTCATAGAAACACAAGAAGTGATGGTTTTAAACTAAAAGAGGGGAGATTTAGACTAGAAGTAAGAAAAAGATTGTTGTTGTAGGTGGTGAAACACTGGCCCATGATGCCCCATCCCTGGAAAAATACCAGCTTAGTCTGGATGGGGCTCTGAGCAATCAGCTCTAGTTGCAGATGTCCCTGCCGACTGCAGGAGGTTAGACTAGATGACCTTGAAAGATCCCTTCTGACCCAAAACAGTTGGTGATTCTGTGATTGCAGACCTTTAATACATTATTCAGGCCTTCAGTAAATTCTGTCAATGCTCAAATGAGTGGTGCCAGTGTTTATGCCTCATTTGCCTCGCCGTGTTTGTCTCTTTTGCTTCACCATGTTTGACTAACACTCCACACTGCAAAATACTCACTTGGAAACTGGCCTTGTGAAATATAATCTGTTGAAGTTTTACTTAGAATCATAGAATCAACCAGGTTGGAAGAGACCTCCAAGATCATCCAGTCCAACCTATCACCCAGCCCTATCCAGTCAACTAGACCATGGCACTGAGTGCCTCATCCAGTCTTTTCTTGAACACCCCCAGGGTGTAGTAGCTTCATATCCTGTGTTGTAAAATTACCTAGGGTATTTAGCAGAGTCAAGGTGCAGTCTAACTGAACTTTCAGAAATACAAACTTGGGAGGCATGTAGGGTATGGCAAATGCTGACTTTGCCATCTAAAAGGACAAAATTGTATATTTGAAGGATACTTTGTTAAATATAAGTGGATGCTGTGCTATAGCCACATTTGCCCCCAGGTTTATATGGATGTGGTTGTCCCCCTCTACTTGGCACTGTTGAGGCCACACCTCAAGTACTGTGGTTGGTTTTGAGCCCCTCCCACCAAGGCCATTGAGGTGCTGGAGCATGTCCAGAGAAGAGCAAGTAAGCTGGCAAAGAACCTTGAACGCATCTCTTAGGAGGAACGGCTGAGGGAACTGGAGTTGTTTAGTCTTCAGAAGAGAAGGCTGAGGGAAGACCTCATCTGCCTCTACAACTCCCTGACAGGAGGTTGAAGCGAGATGAGGCTTGGTCTCTTCTCTCAAGTAACAAGTGACAGGACCATGCCAAGGGAGGTTTAGGGTGGATATTAGGAAAAAATTCCTCACAGAAAGGGTTCTTAAACATTGGAACAGGCTGCTCGAAGAGTTGGTGGAGTCCCCTTCCCTGGAAGTATTTAAAAGATGTATGAATGTGGTGCTGAGTGACACAGTTTAGGGGTAGTAGCTTAGCAGTAGTGGTGAGATTGTGAGCAGTTGTACTTGGTGATTTTGATGTAGTCTTTCCCAGTCTCAGCAGTTCTGTGATTCCAGGGAACTCTGCTATCCACATAAACAAGCACACAGAGGAACTGCCCTTTCTTGGCTGACCTTGACACTGAAATCCTGAAACAATTGCTCTGTGCCTAAGCCTGGCATGGATAAAGATGTAAGCTTTGCTATGTTCTGTGACTCTGTTCGTAGAGGTGCCAGGGGAGAAACCTTTATTTAGTCCTTGGCATTCAGATGGAGATTAGCAACAAAGGTGTCTGCTTCTGTTTGTTTGTTTTGATGGTGACACAGTTGCCTACTGGGAATTGTAATGATTGTCACCACCTCATTTCACAGATGCTCCTGAACTGCTCTCAGCTGCTATAGACTTGGTCAGCTGGCTAAAAACCAAGCTGCCATTCTAAGTGGAGAGGAAAGATGGCTTTTTTCTCTAAAACCAAGATTATATGGGAAGATATAAAAGAATCCATCCAGTCTCAGATAGGCTGTGCATTTGAATTTAATTTCAGTTTATGATAAAACCTTCTTCACACTGGAAACTGATGAAAGAATGTTTTCAGTGAAAGCTTTTAAGGGCAGAATAGATCCAGAAAATTAATTTTGAAGGATCGCAGATGCAGGAGCAGTGGGACTGGTTCTGTGTGAGATGTTGGCTGTTTTCCTTAACAATGTGTGTCTGTTAGTATAATTTATCCTTTACATTTGATATCACATTGCATCATTTGGATTGGCAAGTTTAAATGTATAGATGTGACAAAATATTAAGATAAATTCTGCACAAGATCTCAGTCCTGAGCAAGGCAGAAAGATAGGTTGGACTTGATGATCTTGAAGGGCTTTGCTAACTTAGTTAATTCTGTGATATATATGGACCACGGTATAAACAGGCTCTAATAATGTGCAAGCTTGCAAGTAGTGGGTTCTTGATGTTAAGGCAGGGAGTGGAGACAATGGGCTGAACTTTACACTTGTCACTTAAGGAAGGTGCATTAAGAACTGTGGACAGCAGGTTGAAGAAGGTTGTTTTCCTCATCTACTCTGCCCTGGCGAGGCTGAGACCTAGGGCTGTTTAGCCTGGTGGGCAGCAGCCTGAGAGAAGATCTCAATGTTCAGCAAGAGCTAAAGGGTGGGGGGACAAAAGAACTAGTCCAGACTCTTCACAGTGGTTCCCTGTGACAGGACAAATAGCAACAGGCATAAAGAAACCCAGGAGGTTCCACCTGAATAGGAGGAGAAACTTCTTGTGTGTGAGGGTGTTGTAGCCCTGGAGCAGGTTGCCCAGACAGGTCGTGGAGTCCTTTTCTGTGGAGAGATTCCAAACCCACGTGGATATTGTGATCCTCAGCAACCTGCTGTGGGTGCCCCTGCTAAAGCAGCTGGTTGGACACCATCATCATCTCCAGAGGTCCCTTCCAACCCCCACCATACTGGGATTTTTCTGTGAGGAGACAGAATGGATATCTGGCTTAAGTATACACTTGGACTCATTAAGTTTCTTTAAGGAAGGAATCCCACTGGGACTGGGGGAACAGCACACATGATTAAGTAGAAACTGCAGAGCCTTTAAACAAAATAGTTCCCATTATATTGTGTTACAAGAAGTCCCAGAATGCTCCCTGGGTGTGGTTCTCAGCAGTGTGGTAGATGTCATCTCTGTACTGGGTTGTCATTTGTGAGGGATGATCTAGGATGCCAAGCACTGCTTGTTTGATGTCTCCATGCAAGTGAGCTCATCTGCCCTTTAGGCTGTTTGAGCCTCTCTGCTACAAACTAAAGAATTCAAGGCTAGGGAAGGTCGTGGTCAGTCTGTATTAGTCAAGTACAGGATTGAGACCATGGGCAAAGCTGTCCTTCAGGCCTGTTTCCCTGGGATTGAGTTGGCTTTAAAACCAAAGTCTGAACATGGCAAGTGATTAAAGGATGTTCTGAGAGAAGTCCTGTACTGACAGCTGGAATATATAGTTAACATTGTGGTTTATTGTTCAGTACTTCAGCAGGCTGGAAGGAATCCATCTCAGAAGACACTTAATAAATATTGGACTTCACAAACAACCACACTGAATTTTGATGATTTTTGTACTATTTTAAAACAAGAAAAAACATCTACAAAAGCTGAACTGCTTGAAGCATTTGGAAAACTAGACACAGATAACACTGGATATATCTTCCATGATGAGCTTTATCAAATCCTTACAATGGTAAGTGTCAGTAGAAACAATTACATATCTTTAACCATTAGGGGTTTTTGGATATCTGTATGTGTAAACACATATTCCTGATCAAAAATATCAATAATTGGAGTTTGGATTTGTAATTTTTTTTTTAGAGGGAGTGTTTGTAATTTTATGTCTAATTTTCTGTGGTTATCTGATCTTACTTCCATTTTTTCCCTTTACAGTCTTGCAGTTGATAATGTCTGTCCATTGAAATTGCATAGAGATGTACATCACAGATGATTATAATGATTTCCTTTCCCATTCTTTGGGTTTTTTTTTTCTCTGTACAGCTGTCCCCTTCACAAAAGCCAAGTATACTGCACTAAGGAGCAGTAGCAACTATAAATAGGCTGGTAGTAGAATTCTAGTAGAGTGCTCAAAAGTGAGAATAAGCCAATTTTTAAGGAAATGTAGAAGAGAGCAAACTGGGACAGAAGAAACAAACAGTTTTCATACTGTATTTGTAGTGATTAACTCTGTAAAACAAAATGTTTACTTCACTGTGACAGAACTTTCAACTTCCATTCTGCATGAACAAAAAGATTTGGTTTCAATGGTGAGGGAATCATCTTTATATAACTTAAGATAGAAATAAGAGGTGGTGAGTGGTGCCATAGTTATGCCACAAAGAGCTATAAACTCTGTTGTTACATAAGGTCAGGGTATTGCTTTATATAGACCCACGCTGAAGACTGAGTGCCTGCAGTAGCAACTGGTGCTGTTGAAAGACAGGAGGGTCAGGATTTGATTTGTTACAATTCACTATGGCTCTGGGCCAATAATGTCCACATGCTGTGCTTTCCAATAATGACATTCCCATTAGTTTTCAGTTAGTTCCAAGTTTACACCACACATCTATAGCTGAAAAGTGAAGTAGACTTCTGTGCAGCAGTCACATATTGATGTGTCATTGCTAACAGTCCTATACATCTGTTCAGAGCAAATTGCTGGAGGACCTTGTGGAAGATGTGCTTTGTTCCTAAGAGATGTACCTTGTCACCATGTTGCAAGTGGGGCAACGAGGTTATGTTCTGACGCACAGTTCAGACCTGGATTCAAAAGGAAACAAATTGCTTTGGCTTCACAGTAACTACTTCAATAAGAGATCAGTGCAAGGCAAATATATATGCCCAGAGTAGCCCTTTTAGTGAGCAAAATCGCAGAAGTAGCCTGGTGTAATGGGATAGCTCAAGTAAGTAAGTGAAACTGACCATTATGGAGTTGTCTCTTGGTTCTTAGCATGCTACTGTGTAAGTAAGGATGACTGAGAGCTGAGACTCTACATTCTATGATTCTATGACTCCCCAGATTATGGAAGATTTTCTGAAATGAATGTGTCATTCAGGCATTGCAGCAGGCTGCCTAGGGAGGTACTGGAGTCCTCATCCCTGGAGGTATTGAAAAGCTGTGTTAATGTGGTGCTGAAGGACGTGGTTTAGTGATAGTAGCTTAGCAGTAGTGGTGGGATTGTGAGCTGTAGGTGAGCAGCTGAACTTGATGATCTCAAAGGTCTTATCCAACCTCAACAGTTCTGTGGTTCTATGATTCAGGGTAGATTTCCAGAGGACATCATAAAATTGCATAAACTGGTGTGATTTGCCTACTCAGTATTTAGTCACATTGTAGGGGTATATTTTTTAATGACATTGACCTTTGTTTTGATGATTCAAATCAAAAGCCATTTAAATCAATCCCAAGAGAAGATTCCCTGAAAGGATATTTAAAGGAATCTTCCTTTGTGTTTTTATTAAATATGTGTAAGTGAACAGCATTCTTGATCAGGATCCCAAACTTAAGTTGTAGGTGAGCAGCATTCTTGATCAGGATCCCAAACTAAGTTGTAGGTGAGCAGCATTCTTGATTAGGATTCCAAACTGAGTTGTTTTATTATTGCAGAGAGGTGAAAGAATGAGTCGAGATGAAGTGAGCAGCATCCTTAAACAAGCTGACTTTAACTGCAGTGGCAAACTTGACTACAACAAGGTATGACAAACAGGGTAATGTTTTTGTTCTTGCATTATTGGCTTGAGGTTCCTGAGAATGTTAGCATTATCAAACACAACACATGTCACCTCCATGAGTTGGTCTGTTCACAGCCTTACCCTAAGTGCCCTGCAGCTGGCTGTGTACTGGATTGTGGGCTGTTTACTTTATCCAGCTACTGTCCTTGAAAAGGTCACTTACTGCAAGTGAACTTAATGTATTAGGCAGAGCCCATCAGTAAGCACAAAGCCTAACAGCATGTGTGAAGATAGGAGTTAAAGGAGTGGCAGGATATAGGGGACAACTAACAGCAAAGGTCTTGGCAGAGTTGCTGTGTCTGTGACTGTCAAGAATTAGGGCTGGACTGGCCACTAATGAATGACAGAGTCTCTCTGTGAACCCTTCTGCTTCCCAAAGGGAAGAAAAAGGGGGGAAATGGGTTTGGGAAAAATAAAATGAAGCTTTAATGAAAATGACAATAACATGAAAGAGATAAAAGGACATACAAACCAATATGGAACTCAGCTCCCTGGTGGCAATTAGTCACAGTCACCAGTAATGCTGGGGGCAGGCACTGGGAAAGTGCCAGACTGGACTTACTATCAGATGGGAACCAGATTCAGCAGCTGGCTTTGGGGAATGGGTTCAGAAACATGGATTGGGATCAAAGGGAGAATAGACCGACTCCTTGGATGCTGGCAACTGAGGCTTGACGCTGGTGATCCCTCAACTTGATCCTGAGGATGCTGTCTATGGGATGGAATCCCTTATTGGTCATTTAGGGTCATTTGTTCTGTCTGCTTCTCCCCACAAGTGCCTCCTCTGACTTCCTACCCCTAAGCATGGGGCACAAGATGTAACAGTGCTTTTGGTGTGTCCAGGAGCAAGTCCAAGGCAAAGCCTTCAAGCCCAGCCCTTGGCAGTGACTCTCCCTATCACATTCTCACTATTAGAAGCAGCCTCTGTGAAAACATGCCCTGAACCACAGAAAGTGCTGTCACTAAGCAGAAACTGAGCTGGGAACTAAAATCAAGCCATCGGTTCTGTGCTAGCTCAAACCAGGACAGTGACATTTGGTAATTTCCTGTGTGGGGGACATAATTGTATATGTTAAACATTTAACTTTCAAGATGCAAAAGCTTTCCAGTCTTTTCAGACATCAGCATTGCTAAGTTTTGAATTGAATAAACAGTCCAAAAGATTTGGACATAAATACAGTTTCACGGGAGAAAAACAACTCCCCTATTAAAAATCATGTTAAAAAAACTGAAATGTTTTGAAACACCTAGAAAGAAATATGAATTACCTCTTGGGCTGAAAGTTGCACTTAATTTTCATTCTATATTGGACCTTTTTGTTGAATCATGGCTCCATTTTGCTGTGTCATTGGAGCGGTCACTCTTGGTTCATGAAAATTAACATTAATATTGTGCTTTAAGACTAAGTCCTTTCATTACTGCTGTTACCTTGTAATCCTTAAAACTATGAGAGAATGTTTCACTCACAGTTTACTTTTCTTCATCCAAAGTTTTGTGACTTCTACATGGCAGCCAGTGAGCAGTGCTGCAGGGCTGCACGAGAGAAACTGGAAGTTGACAGTCGACTGAAGCAGCAGCAGTTTGGAAGTCAAACTGAAACTTCTTCCTCTGCAGGAATCACACTGCCAGTGTCAAAACCATCACCAAGGATCTCAAGGAAAACTGATCACAAAGTGGCACCAACAAAAGGTATTTCTATTTCATACTAGGAGTTTTCATTCTGTTGAAGTTCCTGCTCTGGGTCAATGAACAGATGAGTATGTAGTTATTTTTTTTCCAGCTTAGTGAGGGTGTTATTGACTAATAGCAATTTCTGTTGTGGCAATCACATAAACGTCTCAGTAGAATATCTGACCTTCATGTTCAAGTGGACCTCTTCTCAAGGGTGAATTTTGTGGATTCAGGTGACACAGTCCATAGGGAAAACAGAAACTGAATGCTTAGATGTTGCAAGATAGTTAGTTATTTCCTTCCCAGAACAGAGATGAAACCTTAAACATTTATCAATAAGCAGCCTGGTTGTTTCAATTATCAAAGCTACTTCTCAAGCACAATCAGTATGAGAGTTTAATGTTCTTCCTGAAGTTACAAAGGTGCTTCAAAACCTTCCCAGACTGGAAAAAGACCGTGCATGAAATATTCATGTGGAGTGTGCACTGTTTAAGTTGCTTCAATTCTAGGCAATACTGAAGAGGTCCAAGGGTGACAAGACAGTGATGAAGACTGAGTTTATGTAGCTAAGTCAACAATTCCATCAGCAGAAGTGCCCCAGTGTAAGGAACCAGAAAATAAAAGCTTGGAAGTAATTACATTGAGCCAGTTTGTTGCAGCTGTTACCTCAGTGATGCGCTGTCTGGCAAGGAAATACTGAAAAGAAACAACTTTAAATTAGAAGCAGGTTAAACCTATCCTCTTAGGACAGATTTACCTTGATTCCAAGGTAAATGGAATCATGTGGTAACAATTTCACATCCTTCAGGCAGATTTGGTTCCAAGGTTCTGTCATTTGTGTGCCATGCCTGGGGTGCACAGTTCGGAAGGTGAAGATGTTTGGTAAGTGAATTATTGAATGCTACACAGTTACAGAGGAAGTCAGCTTATTTGACTGACCTTCTTCTCACTCAGTTTTTTACTGTGTGCCTGTAAATGTAAGACTTGGTGATAAATAGCCACTAGAAGTGGGTTGAAAGAATGAAATTGTAACAAAATATCTCTGTTTATAGGTGATAGCAGAAGTCCTTCAAGACCCTCATCAGCTCAAACTTGCAAAGCAGCTGTATCAACCACCATCACCATGGGTGCCAGTAGCCACAGAAACACAAAGCTAATTGAACCAGACACAATGAAGGTATCCCATAAGCTAGACCTGTGCAAATGATTCTGTTTTCCTCTAGGCACATGTGTTGTTGCATTTTAGATAAGAAATTGTTTTTCTCTGATTTTTAGCTTATATTTTATTAATAGTTTGTCAAGGGCAGCCATAAATGATGAACATTTTAATATGTTGTTGGTTTTGCTGACACCTGGTTATTGCAAATGATTTTTCAGGTGTGAAAGCTTAATAGAACAAAGTGTGTGTTCTTTATAAATGCAACCACTGTTGGATAAAACATTTAATGACTTTTTGAGAAATGTAAAAATGAATAATTGATTAGGTTGGTGAGAACTTCAAATGCTTAAGTAGCCTGAAAGATTGTGTATCATAAACCTTTATATGAAAGGTAATTGGAAATAAATAACAAGAGCTGTGAGCATATTCAGTTTGGGCATTACTTTGTAAATACAGGTTCTAGCCTGAAAATATTGATTTTTAGTTAGACTAATATGTCCTATCAGTATTTTCCTTTAAATAAATCACTCATTCAATATAAATTCCTGTGGGAGAAGGACAACAAAGTCACTTTGCTAAGTCAATATTTGTAGAGTGTTAATATTGATCTTCTTCCTTTGTTTTCTCTTTCTTGACTGAGCTTTTACTAGTTTTCTTTCAACAGAAAATAATAGCTGTAGGAATATAAAACATTAACTGGAAACTGCTGGGATACATTAAAAATGTGCACCTTGAGACTCCTGTATAAGAGGGAAAAAATGGTTATGACCACACAGCATAACTGCTGCTAGAAAACTGAACTGATTGTTCTCATGAGCTACATTTTTGTTTCAAATAACAACTCTGTGTTTGTTATTGAACTCTGAAGTCCTTTATATCTTCACCATTGCTATACAGTGACATTTGTTCTATATTAAAATTTAAAAACATAATCTCAAAGGATTTTTTTTGCAGTCTGTTTAGGTAGCTGGACCTTCATGCAATTTAACCTGCAGTTTCACCTTGTTCAAACATGATGTGTAGTGTAGAAAACCAGCACACAGTCTTCCAATATTGTTTTCCTCCTTCTTTTGTAGAGGCTAGTAATAACTGATAGAAAAAAAGCAGCTGCAGATGTTGGCTGCTGTCTGTTAGCATCATTCAAAACCTGAAATCAATAAGGAAACATGAAAAGATATAACTAAAATGACTATTTTTGGACAGTTTTTTATTAAGAGCACAATGCAGACTCTCAAAAGTCAATTAATAAATACACAGAGATTCATTTGTGATGTGGATCAGAATATAGCACTCAAAAATTCTTCTGATTACCTTATATTCAGAAATATATATATATATTCCCCCTGCAGTTCACCTCTCAGTAACAAAATTTTGTCATCAGGAAGTTGAACCAATGCCAGCTTTACATTTTTGACAGAGAAAAATGGTAGAAGTTAAAATAGGTGAATCTAAAACCCCATAGAAAACATGGAATGTATTCACAGTACCTTCTTCCACTTGCTTTCTTTTTGTCAGTGGAGTTTTATGACATGTTTTGAGCCAGATAAATAGAACTGGGGAGGAAAAAAAAGTAGTTAATGAAGTGCATGAATAACATTCTGATCTGTTGGGCTTCAGCTGTACCTGAATCACAATTCATTTGAAGATGACTAGTGGAGATCTTGAATTTCTGCAAAGTATTCTTTGTCTTGGGTTTAATGAAGATTTAACAACAACAAAAGGCAATGTGTATCAGGTTTTAAGATCTTTGATCTTCTCTCTGCTTTCAGTAGCTAAATTATCTCACCTCTGCATTCTGCTCTGATGAAGTTGGTAGAAGACCTCTGTACACAGTAGGCAGCAAAAGAAATAGCTAAGGGAAGTCTTTTTCCTGAAAGAAACAGGTATGTTCCCACTCACACCTGTTGCACAGCCTCATGAAATTGAGCTAGCAAGACTTCTGTGCATATGGAACAGGTTTGCACAAGACAAAGAGCTGAGGTTCTTCCATCACAGGAACAGTTCCTCTCACTAGCATTGCTTTTTATTTGGAATTATACCTGAGTGTGAGGACAATTTCAATAACAGCTTAAATTGTAAAGCAGTGGAATACATTTTTGGGGAGTGACCAGCAGATAGTCTGTAACATTTTAGTTGGAAAAGACCTTTCAGATCATTGAGTCCAATCACTGTCTGACTCTACCAAATCTGATGCACCACATCTCTGCCTCTTTGAAACACCTTCAGGGCTGGGGATTCAACCACCTCCTTGGGGAACCTGTCCCAGTTTTTGAGAACCCTTTCAGTGAAAAAGATTC
Organism: Pogoniulus pusillus; assembly: GCF_015220805.1. NCBI lineage: Eukaryota > Metazoa > Chordata > Aves > Piciformes > Lybiidae > Pogoniulus > Pogoniulus pusillus. The sequence continues at coordinate 3,934,843 of NC_087271.1, forward strand.
CTCTAATACCCAACCTAAACTTCCCCTGCTGCAAATCTTCTTCCAGGGAGTTGTAGAGAGCCAGAAGGCCTCCCCTTATCCTCATTTTCTGCTGGCCGAACAATCCCAAACCTGTTCTCCAGCTTTGGCCTTCTCTGGACCTACTCCATCACCTCGATGTGATTAGCATCAAGCAGTAATCAATGTTATAATTAACCTTTCTAATACAAACATTTCCCAGTATGGTAGCAACTTCTGCTTGACAACTTTGACAACTTCTGATATGCTTTGAAGTGACATTTTAAAATCCCAACGGAATTAGCTTCTCAAGTTTAGGTTCCTATTGTCCTTTGACATGGACAATTCAGAGAATATAGCACCACCTTCTGCTCTCTGCGAGAATAACAGGGAAGGGTTTGATTGCTCAAGCACTGTCCAGCTTAAGCTCATGTTTCAACCTGCACATTGTTCCCTGAGAGAATTTCCCTGGTTACTTGGATCATTTGCTGTCCCTGTTATAACAGTGCCCATCTGAATGCAAAACTGCAAAAAAAACCCAGTTGACTTGCATCTGAAATGACAGCTAGTTCTTCACTGAGAGAGTCATTGGCTACTGGAATGGGCTGCCCGGGGAGGTGGTGGAGTCGCTGTCCCTGGAGCTGTTCAAGGCAGGATTGGACGTGGCACTTGGTGCCATGGTCTAGCCTTGAGCTCTGTGGTAAAGGGTTGGACTTGATGATCTATGAGGTCTCTTCCAACCTTGGTGATACTGTGATACTGTGAATTTGAGATGAAGATAGCTTCCAGCCATGTACAATTTGGAATTCTCAGTGTTTATCCACACTTATGTTTTCAAGATGATGTGGGTTTTTTATTCCTTTAGTGCAAGGATCTTTTTTATATCTGAGTTTGTGCTATTTGGATATAACTACAAAGTTATTCAAAAGCACAAAATGAAGTGAGGGATAGTGTTAGATTCTGCAGTCTTTCTATGTCAGTTTCTCAAAGTACATCTCCCTTTGTTTTAATTAATTTTTGCAAAGTTCTAAAAGCAGGAAGGAATAGAATGAAAATGACTTTGGTAATGGCTAAAGGAGAAATGTTTAGTGTAGAGGAGTTGATCTTGTTCACACAGAAATTGATGGCAAAACTGGCACAGAACTGAATGCTTTTAAATCCATGAGTCCTGGAGTAATTTATATTCTTAGGAAAGGCAGAGTTCTGGTGGAGAAATCTGAATTCAAGATCAGAGCTGCATGTATTACCAAGTGTGTTACTTGCTATCCTGACTGTGCAGGCACTAGCAAAGTCCAGTTCTTGACTGACACCTTTAGGCCACTGACTGTAAAGTAGCATCAACTGAACCAGAGTGTGGTGAATAGAGCAGAAGTGAAATGTAGCACTCTGCTGAAGACTATGCAGCCTTGGAGTTAGTAGTCAGCCTCCTTACTGGGAGTTGTATGCAGAGATCCTCCGTTTTATAAAGCTCTCTTCTCAAGTCTGTGTTAGCTTACCTGTGACACTGAACACTAAGCATAGGTACAGCCATCTGGACTGAGCTCTCTACGCTGCAAGATTCCTCCTGCTAGGCTCTGCTCAAAGAAACTATCTTTCATTGCTGGGAGAGTGACTAGAAATCATGGACTTAATCCAGAGTAGGGAAAGTGTTGCTGTGCCTGGGGGCAGCCTGGTTGCTGGGCTGCAAGTTGGATCCCTGTGGCTGGATGGTGTGGCCCTCAGCCCGGAGCTGCCTGCTGAGTGTTGCTGAGCTGGCCTGGTCCCACGGGGCCGTGGCATTGCCTGACCTCTACCTCGCCATGCTGGGCTGCGTCTTCCACGTGGACCGTGGCTGCAGGCACTATGGTACCCACAAGGGCCTTGCAGGGAGAGATGCCATCAGAGCATTTGCCCTTGACTGGGCTGGTGGACAATGTCTTAGCTCTGTCACTGGGTGAGATGTTTGCCGTTCAGAGCTGGCTGCCCTTCTGCATTGACAGCTATGATCTCGTGGGGAAGCTGGTGGGCCAATTCTGTGTTGAAGATGGGGCACCAACAGAAGCTTTAAGGCAGGCTGAGGCTGCCATTGAGGAAGCTCAATTTCCAAGCAGAAAGTGAGCAGAGGAAGCTGCAGTTTCCACCCTGCAACTCCAAATGGAGCTCTGTGAAGGGCAGCTGTTTCTGGTGCTCCAGACAGAGTGGTACAGAGTGCAGGCAAACACAGAATGACACAGCAACAGGAAAGCAAATCAGGAATGCTTTTTTTCATTCTTTGAGGCACTCAGTATTCATATAATTGTTTGGCTTGGAAGGGATGCTAAAGATGATCTAGTTCCAATCCCTCTGTCAAGGACAGGGGCACCTTCCACCAGACAAGGTTGCACAAGGCCTCATCCAACCTGGCCTTGAACACCTCCAAGGAGGTTTATATATCTCTGTGAGGACTTTATTTTTGTTTTGTTAAAGAAATATTCAAATGGTATTTGAAATTTCAGAATCAGGACTTGCTTTTTAAAAAGAAACACCACCACCAAAACTTGGAGCTGTTTTAAGATCTCAGCAAAATCGTGGTTTCTGTAGGAGCCATGTTCTCCACAAGCAGAGCAGTTTCCAGTTTATGTCTTTGCCAGAAGTCAAGAATCATAGAATCAGTGAGATTGGAAGAGACCTCCAAGCTCATCCAGTCCAACCTATCACCCAGCCTTATCCAATCAACTAGACCATGGCACTAAGTGCCTCATCCAGTCTTTTTTTGAACACCCTCAGAATTACCCTCAGAGTAAAACATTTCTTCTTTATATCTAGCTTACTTATCTCCTCTTTTACGTTAAAGCCATCACCCTCTGTCTTGTCATATTGGGCCCTGTTAAAAGACCATCCCCACCTGTTTCACACTTTCAGACAGCATGTTTGAATACAGCTCCTAATTCGAATATGGAGATAGGAAGATGATAGTCAAGATGAAGACAAACAGCTCACTACAGCATGTAGGACTGGGCTTGGCAAGGAAGAGAAGCTGTTTCCAGGAGTGTGATAACAAAGAGAGCAGGACCAGGAGCCAGAATAAGTGGCTAGTACTTGTGCTTGTGATTTATCTGAGCAAATAACTCTTCATTGTTCAGTATTCAGCTCTGCTTTTTGTTTCTTTGGCCTGATGGAACTAATGGAGCAAAATTCCAGCCTTTCAGTGGTACATACCACAGGCCTTATCTAATATCTGCTCGGTTTTCAGGAATGGCAACGGGCACAGTCCAAAGGATGCTTCTACTTGGAAGAAGATGGTGAAATCATTAGTCACAAGTACAGGCTGCACTTACCTCAGAGGTCTGCAGTGTGTATCACCATCAAGCCTTTGAACATTCGTCAGGTAGAAGGTAAGGGTATTTGTGTTTCCTCTATAACAAATATTTTCTGCTGATACACCTGGTTCTCACTCACAGTACTTTGATACTGTGACGTAAAAAGATTTCTCTCTCTTGACAGGGCTCTATTACTTCTCACACCACATTTTCTGCTTAGAATCATAGAATCACAGAATGCTTTTGGTTGGGAGGGACCTTTAAAGATCATCTGGTTCCAGTGCCCCTGCAGTCAGCAGGGACATCTTCAACTAAAGCAGGCTTCTCAGATCCCCAAGCAACCTGACCTGGAATGATTCCAGGGATGGAGCAGCTACCACCTCTCTGGGCAACCTGGGCCAGTGCCTCACCACTTTCTAACTTTAATCTCCCTCTTTTAGTTTAAATCATCACCCCTTGTCCTGTCACAACAGGTCCTGCTCAAAAATGTTTCACAGCTTTCTGTTTGGCCCCTTTAACTATTGAAAGGCCACCAGAAGGTCTCCCTGGAGCCTTCTCATCTCCAAGTCTGAACAGCTTTCTGTTTGGCCCCTTTAAATATAGAAAGGCCACCAGAAGGTCTCCCTGGAGCCTTCTCATCTCCAGGTCTGAACAACCTCAACTCTCTCAGCCTGGCCTCCCAGCAGAGGGCTTCCAACCCTTTCACCAGTGTTGTGACCCATTTTTGTGCTTAGTTTTTTTCGCTGCCTGGGCAATACAAATTGTCAAAGTCCATTATCTTTCTCCCTTTAGTCAGCCAACCTCTTAGACTATTTTTGACTGTAAATTTGTTAAGTTTTTTTATTACACAATTTAAATGTTGGCAGTGTTTGCAGTGTCTCTCTTTAGGCTGTTAAGGTGCTTTGTGGGAAACAGCAATACAAACCAGCGAATAGTCTTATTTTCCACCCCAAAGACTTTTGTAAACACTAGATGATAGCTTTTTATGGCATTATGTTATCTTGATGTGGTGATTATGAATCTAGTCTGAGGGATCTGTAGCTTAGTTTGCCTATTTTAAAGCCCATCTTCATTTAAGCCGCTTGAAATTAGTCAGATTGGTTAGCTTTGGATCAAAGAGATTCAAATGGCATCTGTGCAACAGGTCTGCATTTCAGTCCAACCCAAGATAAACAAATCCTACATGATCAAAAAAATCCTAATTGATTCTGTGTGTATCTTGTATCCAAATCATATAAATAATTAAAATTTACCTCTCTGAGAGTCACATCTTCTGGTATCCCTAAGTGTCTGCAGTGTTTTTCCAGTCAAGATGAATTTAGTAATGTTCTACAGACCGTCAGAGGAGAATATGATAAGATTTTGCTAACATTCTTAATTGCAAATGTATAGGTGCTTTGGTGCAAAGGAAAGTAATAGTATTTTACTAATAGAAAATAATGAAAATACCTTCCTTAACTACCAAAGGTTTTAATATTAGAACTATTAATAGTGGTGTCCCAGTCCAGAGGAATCCTGGATATGGGGAGTTCAGATTCTCAGGCACAGAACTGAGGCACAAATGGTGTCAAATGCATAGGCTAGCTTTATTGCATTCACACAACATACACACACGAGGATAGGGAGGAGGAGAGGGAAAGTGAGGAGAGGCAGGGGGGAAAAGAGAAAGGAAAGAAAAAAATACCCCCACACAGAGAGGAAAGGTCACCCCAGAGTCATTCGGCATCCTGAAAGTCTGTTTGAAGAGAGTGGATGGAGAAGGTTCCATCTGCAGGTCAAAGCTTATTTTCCCTGGCTGCCTCATCGAATATGCCTGCTTTTCTGAGAATCACTTAGCATCTTCCAGGAGTGATTTGCTTAGCCAGGCCCACTGGCCAGTGGTGTTGGGCATGCTGGGTGTGGTAGGGGGTTTCCAGAGTTGAGCCCCCCTTGTCCAGCCGGTTTCTCCAAAATGATTGCTACTGTTGATAAATCAGGAGCTGCAAGACTGTGGTTGGGTCAGAATTAGCATCACCTGTCACAACAGGAAGCCTTCACCTCCTATGTGTGATAGGTGCCAGGAGCTCAGTTCCAGGTGTGGTGATACAGACTGGTGGTCTTTCAGTCTGTGCAAGCTGAGCAGTCAGGCAGGTGGTCCCATGGTAGCATGCACAAGCTCACTCTGCGTTCCCCAGCTGGTTTCTTGTCCAGTTGTTGCATATTGGGGAGCTCCTGGGGGTCTGAGCTCATGCAGGAGGGGATTTTTGGGACAGTGAGTACAAATAGGATGATCACATAGCATTTCTCAGAAATTTAGCTCAAAACAAGTTTTATCTGAGGTGTTGGGATGTGTTGTTTATCTCAGTCTCTGACAAGTGGTCACTGTCTGTAAGTGTGATGGTTTGGGTGTCACCCACCCCTCCCCACTTAAGAAAATCACCCAGACTAGGCTCAGTCGATCTGGGAATTGAATGAAGCTTTATATTTACAGCTTAGCACAATATACAAGCAGAGACTGACAATATAGACAGAAATATACAAGTTAAAAAAAATAGTAATACAGACACACAACAGCCCTCCCAGAAACCAGATTCCCCAGGAGGGGCTCCCAACCACCCTTCCACCTTCCTTCTCCCCCTCTACCTTACCCCAGACTTTGTCTTACGTTTAAGGTGGTTTGGAGGGTCAGACAGTGGGGTTAGGAAGCAGATGGATTACTCAGGCAGGTTAGAGAGAGAAGTGCAGCCCAAAAAGCCCAGAGAGAGACTCCCTTATCTATATTTATGTTTGTGTTCTTATCCATGTCAGCAAGCCTGTGAGGGCAGTAGCCATCACCATTGTTTCCTTTTCACAGCCTAGAATCTAATTCTTCTCACCAAAATATCCCAGCTAGACTCAAACTAGCACAGTAAGACAACCACAAGACTCTGAACAATTAATCCCACCAGCCTAAATAGGAAGGAAATCCTGATGGCATATAATGGACTTTTTTTTTTCTATCATGCATTAACAGGGATCAACATGATAAATACCATAACAATATCTACTTTGGGGTTCAAATAATAAGATTTTCTGGCCTTTATTAAGTATTTGTGTTGGGAATGTTTTGTTTTTTAGGAAAGCCTTGTCCTTGGTTGTCAGTGGACACTGCTCTCTATATTCTCAGGGAAAATGAAACTCAAGAACATCTCCAGCTTGTGAACTTTACTGAACATCAAACCAAAGAGGTTAGGTATTTTTCTGAGATATCTATTTTTATTATGTTCTTTCAGGAAAGAACCTAGAATTACCTCTACTTTCAAGTAATTCATCACTTGTGCATGAATATTACAGTAAAAAAGAAAGATGTAATTTGAGAAGTTATCTTACAAACTGGCCTGTCTTCTTTTAAGAGTAGATGTTTGGATGGAAAGGGGAGCTTGGATCAGGAGTTTACTGGCTGCTCCCGTTCACAACAGGCTGTAGGTTGAAGAAGGTAAAACAGCAGATCACTGGAGAAGCAAAATTGGTGTACAGAGGTGAAGATGGAGACCTGGCTTTGACCAAAGAGTTCCGGTGAGTCACGTTCCAAAGCAGACATGGTGACTCTTTAAAAGTTCCTAAAGTGCTGTTTGCACAGAGTGTTCTCAAACTGACTGAGCAGTTAGTGACAGTGTGAGGAGACAGTAAACAGGAGTATTTTGAAACAGTTCTGCTTTTTTAATCTTCCAGAGCTGCTTTGTTGGATATATTTGAGACAATTGATTTGGATGGAAATGGTCTTCTGAGTTTGGAGGAATATAACTTCTTTGAGCTGAGAACTAGTGGTGAGAAATGTGATGAGGAAGCCTGGGCTGTCTGTAAGGGTAAGTTCAGTGCTGTGCTTGATACAACTGATTTGGGCTCTCGTTCTGCTTGCAAGCTGTTTGTAACACCCTACTGTGTATATAGTATAGAAGGACTGAGCATTCTGTAACCTGTACTGTTCTCTTCTCCCTTTGTTTTTCTTTTTTTTCCCTTTCCAGTCTCCCATCCTTTGCTTTTCTTCATTCTGGTTCGTGTGCTACTGATCTTCTGCTATGAAAAGTCTTCCTATTGCTAACTGCAAAGTTTTGTAGGTGAAAGATTTTGTAGCTGCCAAAAACTACAGATTTTCTAGTCATGGATCATGTGGTGAAGTGAACTGGAACAGGTATTTGTTTAATCAGTCACCTTTCTGCAGATTAAGCTGATGCTGCTGTAGTATCTCACAGAGCGCTAAGGGGGACATTTAATTTAATGCATATATATACTCACAGAACTGTTTAGGTTGGGAAAGACCTTTAAGATCACAGGGTCCAACTGTTAACCCAGCACTGCCAGGTCATCACTAAACCATGTCCTTCAGCACCACATCTGTGTTTAAAGCATCTGTGTGATGCTTTAAGAAAAACATCTATTTGATTTAAAGCATTTAAAGCATCTGTATAATGCTTTAAAAAATACATTTACAGCTTACAATGATTGCTCAGAAAATTAGACCTAGAAAATGCCTATTGCAACTATATTTTTTTTCTTCAGATGTCTACAGTTTTTCATTAAACATCTGTCTTTTGAGGATTCTTTGCCCATACTCTGCTATATGACAGCCATGAGATGTAATCATAGAATCCCCAAATGGTTGGAGCTGGAAGGGACCTTTCAGGGTCATCTAGTCCAACCCCCCCTGCACTCAGCAGGGACATCTGATGTCTGTGAGATGAGCAAGTTCATGGTTTAGACTCTTCCAGCTGTGCTTTGTTTTGTCTGCTGTTACATCTCACCCGTGTTACCTAGTATCTTACTGGCTTGCAGGAACAGTGCTGGGCCACAAATGTCAGTTTTGAGGAAAATGGGAATTCTGTGGCATTGCTTAAGCTTGCAAAGGCCCTGAAAACACACATGCTGACCTCATAGCAGGGCTGGGGGAATTCAGCCACCAGTGACTGCAGGCTGCTGTAATAACACTGTGCCTGAAGCAGAAGTTCCAAAGCATGAGGCAAAGTTGAATGGACAAACTGGAAATTTAGAAGCCATTGTATGATAATTAGAAGCTTTCATAAGAAAGAGAGTTTTTCTCTAACTTTTATCTACCATGCCAGTATTGCATATTGTTGTGTATCAGCCCATATTGTGTTTAATTCCTTTGTAGGCTCTTGTACAGTGTTTAATTACTTCCAGTCTGGCAGATCCTGCTAATTATTTCTCCTCTTAAGACTCTTAAGATATTGTGTTTTTTCCCTAAATGATAGAAAGCTCATATAAAAATGCTTTCTACAGATGAATTTCCTGTCCTTTTCATGCCTATCCATGCTATTCCACACTTGATGACCTTGTCAGTGTGATGTCTCAGTGCACTGCTCTCACTGTGGGTAGAAGAGGTGTGTGAGGTGTGTATGAGAGGAAAGAGACTATGGTGAATGTTTTACCAGGTCGTTAATCAGTTGGAGAGTTCAGACAAATATCATAAATCTTGACACCAAAGTTCAAGCCATTTATTACAGCATCTGTACCCTTAGATAGATTTATTAGCTTGGTAATCCCTTTTTAATAATATATAGTAAAGATTTAGCATTGTTATGAAGATGAGAAAAGCATTTTAAAACATTTCTGACACAAGGACATTTCAATTATGTGTTTGCTGACATTAGAGTGGTCGATCTATGATATCTCATCTAGAAAGGGGTGTTAGGATTACTGGCATTTTATTGCTTTTTAGGAACTAAGTAAATCATTTCTCTAGCAAGGACCTCAAACACTAAGGGTGTTTGCTCCAGCAGACTTTCATTTCCCATTCCTAATATACCCCATTCTGCAATTCTCAACCACAATACAACTGGGAAAGAAAAACATAAATCATTATTAACTCTTTCTCACTCTCTTTTGGGTTATAGAAGGGGCAGCTGTTTCTAGTCATTATCTAAGCTCCACAGGGAAGCTCTGCAAAGAGCACATTGCTGGTCAAGGACATTCTTTCCCAAATAACACTGGAGAGCCTGAGGCTGCAAATGTGGCTCCATCTTTTAAACCTTGTTGACCTAAGTGGGAGTTTAGCTTTGGAAGGAAAAAGGGTATTTGCAGAGAGAACAGATGTTTAAGTTCTACTTTATGTTTCTTTTGAAACAGAGAATTTTGATATGAAGAAGAATGAACTAACAAGACAAGGATTTATGGATTTGAATCTCATGGAAGCCAATGACCGTGAAGGGGATCCTAGTGACCTTTGGGTCACTTTATTGTCTCTGGGCTACAATAAAGCATTAGAAATGACAGAGGTATGATAGCCAGAGAGCAGAAAAAACAGCTTCCTATACAGCTCACCACATATGTTTAACTGCAACATTGTTTCTGTCACAAATGGAATTTAGTAGCTCAGTGATCGAGTCCAAACATTGTTAGTACAGGGTTTATGCCACAGCTTTCAGTTGTTGTGGTGTCCTCTTTCTTAGGATAACACTGACATTGCTGAAAGAGGAAATTTGCCTTTTGTTTTGGAGAAAGCCAGTACTTTGTGGGGTTGCAGAAGAAGGAATCTTGGGTTATACCCCTTCAAAAACTCATGCACCTTGCTGATGGGAAGTGATAAGGAGACAGTGATGGTAAGCTGTGACCTGTCAGCAAACATATTCTGCTTAAAAAAAGGTGTTTTTTTTCCTGGCCAATGTCACCAGAGAAGGAGGTAAGGATAAGACAATGGAATTTTCCCACCTGATTCAGAATTCATCATTTTCAGTCATAGCTGTTTCTGTTACTGTTGCCTTTCATAACAGAGTCTGAGGGTATTCACCTAAAATTTTAATGAGGGGCTTTGGGTGACAGAGTTTTCTTTACAGAGCCAGGAATTATTTCTCTGATTTCTGTGTGCTTCTACATTAAAAAAAGAAGTTTCTTTTGTTTTTACAGAAACAGTATCAGTGTGGGTGTGAATAGTTCCCATAAAGAGAGAGACTCTCTTTAATGAAGAAAAAACATATTAACAATTCAAGAAAAGAAAAACCCATTAAGATAATTTAATAATTTCAGTTTCATTCCCAAGAAAAGATTATTTCTTCAACAATTGCACTCTGACTCTATTCTTTTTTTCCTGCATATTATTACACAGGTCAATGTGCAGCCCCCATATAAAAATAGATGTGTGGGAAACAAATACCTACAGAACCAAAAATACTCCTTAGAGTTGAGAGACATCTCTCAGTGAAAATCCTAAGCTCATGGTGAAGGGTTTCTTGTGATGAGCACTTTCTCCTTTTCCTGCTGCTAGGGTTAGCAGGGCAACTGCAAAACTGTCTTTCTGCATTTCAGACGTCAGGGGGAGCTGGCCTGTAAGAAAGAAGATTTTGAGGAGGTTTTTACCGAGTTAGACATTTCAGAAAGACATTTTGTGCTTTATATTACCTGCGGTTTATGGCTGTAGTCTTTGCTTGCCAAAGGACAACGTAGCTCTTGGAACACTTTGGTTCTTGTCTCTGTAACTTAACCCTTTAATTCCTTGATTTCAGGTGATTTAGGAGATTGGTATTTCAGGATCATTGAAACTAACAAATAAAAGACAGAACTTGAGAAATCCCAGTGGATGCCAGTAGCCATCTGAAAGAAACCAAAGTGCTATTACTGAGTCTAAGCAAGTGCAGACTCCTGGTTGTTATACATACTCAGCCAAGACTCTAAGAGCAGACTGCTTAATGCAGCACTACAGATCACTGAATCACAGAACATTAGAAGTTGAAAAAGACCAACCTCCCTGCCAAAGCAGGCTCCCCTAGGGTAGTCTGCACAGGAATCCAGGCGGGTTTTGAAAGTCTCCAGAGAAGGAGACTCCACAACCTCTCTGGGCAGCCTGTTTCAGGGCTCTGTCACTCTCACTGTGAAGAAGTTTCTCCTCATATTGAGGTGAAACTTTCTATGTTCAAGTTCATAACCGTTGCTCCTTGTCTTATTGCTGCTAACCACCAAAAAGAGATTGGCCCCATCCACTTGACACCCACCCCTCACTCTTCTCCAGACTAAACAGCCCCAGGTTTCTCAGTCTCTCTTCACAGGGTAGATGCTGAAGCCCCCTAGTCATCCTTGTGGCTCTCTGCTGCACTCTCTCCAGCAGGTCCCTATCTCTCTTGAACTGGGGAGCCCAAATGTGGACACAGTATTCCAGGTGTGGTCTCACCAGGGCAGAGTAGAGGTGGGGAAGAACCTCCCTAGACCTGCTGGGACACACTTTTCTTGATGCACCCCAAGCTGCCATTGGCGCTCTTGGCCCCAAGGGCACACTGCTGGCCCACGCAGAACTTACTGTCCACCGAGACGCCAACATCTTTCTCCACGGAGCTGCTTTCCAGCAGGGCAGCCCCCAACCTGTATTGCTGCCTGTTATGGCATTTGTGGAAACTCCAAGCCTGAAAATGTTCAAAGCCAGGCTGAATGGGCCCTTGAGCAACTGGTCTAGTAGAAAGTGTCCCTGCCCAGAGGCAGGGGGGTTGAACCTAGATGATCTTTAAGGTCCCCTCCAACCCAACCCATCCCATTCTCTAAATATGTATGAAGTGGTACAAATAGCAGAAGTGTGACAGGTAAAGGAGACAGGTTTATTTCAGAGACTGAAATACATTCATACTTCACCTTCATTCCAATTCCTGTACATTTTGCTGTCCAAGGGATTGTTATATTGGAGCTGAATGCACCAAACTGCATGTTGAGTCTACTGTGACTGGTGTGGAAAACATTTATTTGCCCTGAGTCTTCATTTGTTTCAAAAGAATACCACAGCTTTCAGGTTTTGAATGTTTACAATCATAGAATGGCTTAGGTTGGAAAGGACCTCAAAGATCATCCAGCTCCAATCCCCCACCATAGGCAGGGACACTTCCCACCAGAACAGGTTGCTCAAGGCCTCATCCAACCTGGCCGTGAACACCTCCAGGCAGGGAGCAGTCACAACCTCCCTGGGCAACCTGTGCCAGTGTCTCACCACCCTTTCCTAACATTTAGTTTGAGTCTCCCCTCTGCCAGTTTAAACTGGTTGGCCTCCATCCTGTCAGTACAAGACCTTGCCAGTAGTTCCTCCCCAGCCTTCCTGTAGGTCCCCTTCAGATACTGGAAGGCCACTGTAAGGTGTCCTCGAAGCTGAAGAGCCTGGAGAAGAGAAGTATTAGTATTAGTTTAGTATTTAGTGATCTGCTTGTATTTGGGTAGTTCTACTTCAGAGCATATCAAAAGATGTGAATGAAAATCTGAGCGGAAAAGCTACAGATAAAGTGTTGATTAAACTGATTTTGTCCATTGCAGGCATGCCCCTTTGTCATTGATGTCTATGCAGAAAAATGCAAACCCAGAATTAAAGCCATGTATCTAGAAGCAGGGAGCTGGCAACTCAGCAGAGCTGTTTGCAAGTCTGTCCTTAATAAAGGAGAGGCCAAAGTAATGGATGGCTGTGAAAACATCATCGTCTACACCTACAAAGCAGACAGGAGAATCACTTCTGTCATTGAAAATAAGGTATGGCATCAGACTTCTGCAAGGTACTTTGTGCTAAGGTCTGGTATTGTGGTGGTTCTTCTCCTTTTGTTCCTACATGTTTAATTTCTGATACCAACTTTCTGGATGTAGTTCATTAAAAAACCCAAAGTACCTGATGCACTCAGACTTCAAAACAGTCTGGGTTGGTGTTCTTGCAAAGGGCAGCTTATTAAATGAGGCAAGCAGATCATCTAGGGTCTGACTATTTATGCTCACATTCCAATTTTTCAAGAATTTCCTGTTTATTGGTTTGTAATGCCAGAAAACTAATACTAAGAAGAGGAAATACAATTACAGAGACAGCAAAGACTACAGCATTTCCACCATTTGATATTTTCATTGTGTCTAAGAAAGTAAAAGTACTGGTAGATAGTAGCTGAAGATGAAGCAGCAGTGTGCCCAGGTGGCCAGGAGTGCCAATGGCATCCTGGCCTGGATCAGGAACAGTATGGCCAGTAGGACAAGGGAGGTTATTCTGCCCCTGTACTCAGCACTGATGAGGCCACAGCTTGAGTGCTGTGTCCAGTTCTGGGCTCCTCAATTCAAGAGAGATGTTGAGATACTGTAATTGACCAGAGGAGGGCGACAAAGCTGGTGAGGGGCCTGGAGCACAGCCCTGTGAGGAGAGGCTGAGGGAGCTGGGGGTGTGCAGCCTGCAGAAGAGGAGGCTGAGGGCAGACCTCATTGCTGTCTGCAACTACCTGAAGGGAGGCTGTAGCCAGGTGGGGTTGGTCTCTTCTCCCAGACAACCAGAAACAGAACAAGGGGACAGAGTCTCAAGTTGTGCCAGGGGAGGTCTAGGTTGGAAGTTCTTCCCAGAGAGAGTGATTGGCACCGGAATGGGCTGCCCAGGGAGGTGGTGGAGTCACTGTCCCTGGAGGTGTTGAAGAAAAGCCTGGCTGAGGCACTTAGTGCCATGGTCTGGTTGACTGGCTAGGGCTGGGTGCTGGGTTGGACTGGATGATTTTAGAGGTCTCTTCCAACCTGGCTGATTCTATGATTCTATGATTGATTTGCATAATTGTGATTTAGGATGTATTGTCAGCTGGTGAGGTTACTAAATACTAACCCAAGTTCACAATTATAAATCCAAGCAAAAGTGTTTGTTAGAAGCAAAGATCCTGAATCATTTTGCATAGAACCAAAAGAATGTCCAATTCATTCTCCATTTATATCAGGAACTGAGAGTAAATAAATGTAGTGCAGTAAGGTGCTAAACGTAAGGTGCATTAAATCTTGGAAGATCCCAGCAAGAAGTATATTTTTAAATGGGCAAACATGCAAAAGGGATGTGTTGGTGGACTAATATTAGGACTGAATGCTGAGACTCCTTGGAACTAAAGGTTTAGCTCTGCACTTTGCCCTTTAGGGTGAGCATGCTGGAGTTATTTATGTGTTTGGGGATACGTGAGAGAAGAAGATGAGGTCTGTACAGAGGCAACTGGATGCAGTCTGATTAAAATCACTGACCACTGCCTTTTATACCATTTAGGTTTCTTCAATACCTCTGTTTTGCGTTGAAGCAGAGAGTTGCACTTCCTTGTAAAAAAAAGCAGGTTTATGCATTTGTCATCCTCAAAGCAGTGCAGTCTGATTAGATCTTCAATTACTGTACTGATGATTTAAATGGAATGAATTGTTTCTTTGCTGTTTCTGTGCTTAAGGAAATATGCCAGCTCCCCAGGGAATCTTGCCTGTGTATTTAACCAGAGGGTAGAGGAAGGTGTTTGTCTTCTAACCTTCTGTACTTAGGGTGTGAGCTGGGGCTGGGGAGATTAAAAACCTTGCACACGCAGCCACAAGTTTCTCAGGGACTAAGCTGTGCTGTGCCTATGCTCTGCCTATTTCTATGCCAAAACAAGAGTTAATGGGACATTTCCTGTTACCCAAAGCACGGAGTTACTGTAGAATACCTTCTGTGCTGTGTGAGTGTCAGTGACCTTGTCCCTCTTGCCGTAGCTATCTTGCTGTACCGATAATTCTGTTTGCCTTTACCTCACTGCCTTGTAGAAATGAAGACATCACCAAAGTGATGCCAGAGCAGCACATCAAAGCCACAAGCAGCTTAACACTAGATTGTGTTTATTTTTCAGCAGTGATAGAAATTGCCTCTTGTGCTGTCCCTGGGGACCACTGAAAAGAGTCTGGCCCCAGCCTCTTGACCTCCACCCTTTAGATATCGATGAGCATTGAGAAGATCTCCTCTTCTGGGGATCCCTGTTACCTGAGCTTTCAGCTTTATATATTGCATAGCTTTAGTAAGCATCTTTTCTTTATGTCACTATACTTCTAAGTTCATCAGATGGGTTTTTTTTGTAAATCTCAGTTAATGAAGTCTTCAGAAGTGGCCTGTTGGGGCTGTTGCAAACAGGAATTGGGCAGACATCCAGTGACACTTCTCCAGAGTGCTGTCCTCACCTTTTGTGATTTGCAGTTCAAGGTCTATTTGAGAGAGAAATATCTGCTTCATACTTAAAATCCAGCATTAATTTGTCCAGTCACCTCTTGAAACACTGTAAGCTGTTAGAATCTAAGTTCTTTGCTCACTAAATGGTATTCCCAAGTTCAGTGTTTTTCAGTGACTCTTGAATGACTTTTACCAGTGATCTGGGCTCTGCTGATGTACAGTTGGAACTGTTAGTCTACCAAGAGAACAGGCATCAGCATCCTTAAAGTGTTTCTATCTCATAAAATAGCAAAGTCAGAGGAACTAAGAGCCATGTGGAGTTGTTACATAAAGACCAGCCACCTAACCAGTAAGACTAATGGGTTCCTTCATGTTTTTTTCACTCACAGTCTGAAAACAAAGTGATTATTCATGTCAACAATGAACAGAGTAAGAACTGCCTGAGTAATAGGGGGCTTAGTGTTTTTGCTGTGGAGGTGGCACCAAAATCCATGATGGTAAGATTTTTATTGTTTAACCAATTGAAAATCTAAGTAAAAAGGGGAAAAACCCTGTCACATCTTTACAGTTTCCTCTTGCAGATCTTTTAGCATGGAAATGAGCATGTAGGGTCATGGCATCTTCATCACCTGTATGGATCAGATTGAGTTCTTGATGTTTCAAAGCTGGACATACACTTGATGTATCCATGTTTCCCTCTGCAGATGGCTGTAAAAGTCCATAGCTGCTCAGTTTTCCATCTATGTGCCTGTTCCAGTTGTCCATTATTGTATTGTTTACTAATATTTAAGACTCAGCTTGACAGGGCCCTGGGCAATACATTTGAACCATGCTATTACCTAGAATGGTTGGATCAGATGATCCTCAAATCTGTGATCTTGGGAATATTTTAAATACTCCTTTTCTAAAGCTGCATTTTCTTTTTGAAATTGGCAGATTTAAATCAGATGGCTTGAGCTCTGTGAGAAACAGACCAAGCACATGCTAGTCAGAAACAAAAAGATGAATTTGCACTCTTTATGCACAGTGGGATTTGCAGATGGCTGATTTTTGTTAAACTTAACCTCTTAACTTATGGATCGTGTTCAGCCATGAGACAATTTGCTGCTCCCTGTTCCAGAGCTGGGCAGGCTGTAGTGATATAAGTCTAAATGTGGATTTTAAGGGATAGAACAGGACTCAAAAAAAGATTATAAATGCAGCTAATATTTTTTTCTTCATTCATTTAGGAGGAAAACCCAGGTTTTATTAGTTTTAAAGTGTGAGTTTCTTTTTAAAAGGAGAAGCATCCAAACTATTTTATATTTCACAGCTTTCCAGCGTGGCTGCATTCAAACTAGTGGTGAACAGAGACAGTCCCATGACATGGGCAGGGTTAGGGCCTATTCTAATATTGCTGCTGACACTTTAGATATCTACTGTATGACCCTGGGAGGTGTTTAATTAATGTTAGTTTCAGCTTCATTCAGTCTACACTGCAGGCGCAGTGCCCCTTAGAGGTGTATTTTGCTGTCGTGCAATTCAGTTCAGTAGCAAGTTTTGAACGCCAACTGTCATTAGAGATGCTGGACATTCAGTCCTGAAACTGTTCAGCTTCCATAGCACTTGATGTTCTAAGTAATAAACAATTTCTTCCTCTCTTTTCTCTCTTGTACACAGGTTTCTCAGCACGTGATGCCGCAGAGTGAGCAGGAAGAGTGGGTTTATAACTGCGTGCATTCCCTTGTACGTTAGATGTTCCTGTGAGAAGACTTCTTCTTGGTAGCCTTCAGACTAAACCAGGATTTTTTTCAGTAGAATTTCTGATCTTATCCTTCTCAAGCAGCAGGCACACCTTTGTACTTCATAGAGTTTGAAATGAATCACAGAAGTACTTAGTGCTGCTATCACACTTCTGCTAATGGCTTTCAAGAAACATTTCTAGGGATAGCTTAGGGGTGGGATAACTCTAGCAGAGTATTGGTTCCATAGAGCTTAATGAAATACACAGGCATGGAAACATTTAGGCATGATGAAAGTTAGTGCTGTTGAGTGTCAGAGCTGGCACTTGTAAGGTACCTGTGCTTTATAAAGGCACTAGATATGTTCTAGAAATCTAGGCACTAGATTCCCCTAGATAGGTTCTTGTTTTCTATAACATAATATAGTTTCATCAAACCCTGGGATTGCTTCACTGAGAAGAAACTTATTTCATAAATGGGTTTGAAGGCTTCCTGACTAAACAGTCCTGTGGTTCTGTCATGAGGAATGGGCACCTCATAGCAGGTGAGGTGCCCTTTCCTCATGGGCAGGTAGAATTTATTTTGCCACCTGGTCAAGGATTTGGTTCATTCCCTTTTATTTTGTCATTTGGTGACAATATCTTACATGTGTTTTGAGTATCATAGAATCAACCAGGTTGGAAGAGACCTCCAAGCTCATCCAGTCCAACCTATACCCCAGCCCTAGCCAGTCAACTAGACCATGGCACTAGGTGCCTCATCCAGGCTTTTCTTGAACACCTTCAGGGACGGTGTCTCCACCACCTCCCCAGGCAGCCCATTCCAATGGGAAATCACTCTCTCTGTGAGTAGTTACTGCCTGAATTTATACCCTTTTCTAGAAAATTAAAGTCTGCCTTTTTATATTTAAGGCAAGAGGAAACAGCCTCGAGTTGCCTCAGGGGAGGTTTAGGTTGGATATTAGAAGGAATTTATTCACTGAAAGGGTTCTCAGACAGTGGAGCAGGCTCTCAAGGGAGGTGGTTGAATCCCCCCATTCCTGGAGGGGTTTAAAAGAGGCAAAGCTGCAGTGCTGAAGGACGTGGTTTAGCACCAGCCTGGGTAGAGTGAGAGAAGGGTTGGACTCAATGATCCTAAAGGTCTTTTCCAACCAAAACAATTCTGTGATTCTAAATGATAAGGAGATAAGATTATTTGAGGAAAATGAAAGCTTGTCTTGGGCTCTTGACTATTATCAGCAATTATTTTCAGGGTAGCTGAAACGAGGAGACTGAAGCCCACCACATTTAGGCTGCAATAGGAGTGAAAACCATCTTCAAGGTACTATTCAGACATACTCACCCTATTATGTTTTTCTGGCCCCTCTAAATGTCTGTTAATGTGGAAAAAAAATTATGACCCTGGTTGCTGGGTGCTTGAAAAGTGTCTGAGTTTAAAATAGACATGAAATGTATGTGACCTCATGTGGAAGGGCAGCAAGCAGTCCTGAAGGGCTATATTTACCTACCAGCAACTCCTGCACTCCGCTGTAATCATACCCTGGGTGAGTAAATGTCAGTTGCAAAATGAGAGCCCTGCTCGAGGCTGCCAGTGATTTACACGCCTCAGCAATTGCCACTCAGGCAGGTTTGCTGGTGATCTTTCAGCTTTTCTTTCCTTTTTTCTTCTCTTAGCCAGTACAGCAGGCACCATTTTCATTTTCAGAATTGTCTGGAAGGAGCAGAAGTTGTGTTAAGAGGCCCCAGAAACAGTTGGTAATTTCTAGCAGGTGGCTGAGCTCTTTAAACGCTGCCTTAGGCGAGGTCTGTGTGGGTACATCAGCAGTTCTAGCTACATCTTTGAGGAGGTGCTGGGAATCATGAGGCACTCTGCCTGTACAGCACAACACTCCAATATTTGCCTTTCTTTTGTTTATGAAAGCAGCCTTGCTAGATGTGGCAGAAATCCCTACAGAACTTCTCCTGCATTTTAGGAAAGGAATGGTTAGAGCTGAAGTTCTTAGCTGAAAAATCATTGTGTGTGAATAGTCTTGGGTTTGCTGCAGGTAGGCTCTAGTGAACATGACACAGCAATACACAGTGGAACCTTTTTTTTTGCGATCCTCTTACTGCTAGGAAGAGTTTCATTATCTAACTCTTTAGGTGGGAACATAAGCTAGCTCTCTGGGGTAGGGTCTGCTTTTTGTGCCCCAAAGGAGTTAACAGATCTGATTTATCTGCAGAATCAGCCTCAGTTTGCTCTAAGACCATGTACTACCAAGATGGAAAAAGCCTTCTGTCTTCTCAAAGTGAACACAGATGTCAGTCTCTCTTCTTGCATGAGAGACATGAGGGAGAAGTGTTTTCCTGGGATCTTGTCTTTCATTTGAAAACTAGACCTGTAGTAACAATCTACAGCTGCTTCATGTTGTTGCTAAGGCTGCCCTTCCCTGACTACCCTTCTGGAAGCATTGGGTGGCTTTCCTGCTTGTGTTGAGTGGTCAGCTGAGGCTCAGGAGCCCAGAGCCTGTCTCTGAGGACAGAGCTCCTCAGTCCTCCACTCCCCACACAGTGCTTGTCAGCACAGGTATCCTCTGAGACCTGGTGTAGAGATGTGTGGCTGGCATCATCCTGCTGCCACCTTACTGCCAGTGTGAGGCAGTGAATCATAGATCATAGAACACCAGGCTGGAAGGGACCTCAAGGATCATCTGATCCAACCTTTCTCGTCAAAAGTATGGGCAACCTGGGACAAGGTCTCCCCACCCTCAGTGTCAAACATTTCTTCTGTCTCTCCAGTCTACATGCCCCTCTTTTGATTTCAAACCATCACCCTTTGTCCTTTCACAACTGGCCACGCTCAAAACTCTGTCCTCAGCTTTCTGAGCAGCCCTTTGAAGTCCTGAAAGGCCACCAGAAGGTCTCTCTGGAGCCTTCTCTTGTGCAGGCTGAAGAACGCCAACTCTCAGCCTGGCCTCACAGCAGAGTCAAGGGGACAGAGTCTCAAGCTGTGCTGGGGGAAGTATAGGCTGGATGTTAGGAGGAAGTTCTTCACAGAGAGAGTGATTTCCCATTGGAATGGGCTGCCCAGGGAGGTGGTGGAGGCACCGTCCCTGGGGGTCTTCAAGAAAAGACTGGATGGGGCACTTAGTGCCATGGTCTAGTTGATTGGCTAGGGCTGGGTGCTAGGTTGGACTGGATGATCTTGGAGGTCTCTTCCAACCTGGCTGATTCTATGATTCAATGATTCTATGTGCTGTCCTCTGGCTCCGCTCCCACAGCTCCGTGTGCTCCCTGTGCCGATTGTGCGTTCCCAGGTGCACACTCGTCCTTGCTGAACTCCTCGGGTTGCGGTTATCCCGTTTCTCCACCCGGGATGGTTTTTGCCGGCGGGGCAGGCAGAGCGGGCTGCCGCCGGGGCTGCCGGCGCCTTTAAGGGGCGGGCGGCAGGGCGGGGGCGGCGGCGGGGCCGCGGCCGGCTCCCCCCTCTCGCCGTGGCCGCCCGGAACTCGCAGCGGGGACCGGCCATGGTGCAGATCGTGACGGTGAAGACCAAGCCGTACGGCGACCAGAAACCCGGTACCAGCGGGCTCCGCAAGCGGGTGACGGTCTTCCAGAGCAATGCCCACTACACCGAGAACTTCATCCAGAGCATCCTGTCCACCGTGCCGCCGGCCGAGCGGCAAGAGGCCACGCTGGTGGTGGGGGGAGACGGCCGCTTCTACATGAGGGACGCCATCCAGCTCATCGTCCGCATCGCCGCCGCCAACGGGGTAAGGTCCCTCGCCGCGCTCGCTCACGGTTCCCCTTAGCCGTCGGAGGGAGAACGGCGGCGCCCCGGGGTGGCAGAGGCGGGTCCCAGGCCGGGAGGTGCCCGGGCGGTGAGTGATCGCCCTCTGTGCGTGGAAGTGAAGCGGTGAATGACACACGAGGCGGCGAGTGCCGGCGTGGGGGCAGCTCCGCGCACTGAAACCCACCTGGTGTCTCATCTGCCTTGGGTACCTGCAGGAGCGGTGGGGTTTGCAAGTGTGCAGGTGAGGAGCCGGGAAAGCCCAGGCGAAAGGACCTCAGGGGTAACCTGCGCCAGCCTTTCTTGCCTAAACTGGCTCTAGGTAAGATAGTCTAGCACCGTGCCCAACCGAACCTTAACAAGTGTCCATGCTGGGGACTACACCGCTTCCCTGAGGAGATTATTCCAAAGGCTGAGGGTTCCTGTGAAAAACTTCCCTCTTGTGTCCATTGGGGATCTCCGCAGGAGTAACTTGAACCCATTACCCTTCATCTTTAACGTGTGTCTCCTTGTAAAAAGAGAGGCTGGCATCTTCTCTTTAGCCACTCTTTAAATACAGCGACACGGTGATAAAGTCTCACCCTGAGCCACCTTTTCTCTGGGATGAATTAACCCAGTTCTCTCAGCCTCTCCTTATCTGGCAGCTTCCCTGTCTTTGGATCATCTTGTTGGCCCTTCTCTGTACCCTCAACAGCCTGTCCACATCTTTTTTTGCATAGTGATAAACAAAACTGAACACGGAATTGCAGGTAGGTGTGGCCTGATCTGCCATTGGAATGGGCTGCCCAGGGAGGTGGTGGAGTCACCGTCCCTGGGGGTGTTCAGGAGAAGACTGGTTGAGGTACTTGATGCCATGGTCTAGATGACTGGATAGGGCTGGGTGCTAGGTTGGACTGGATGATCTTGGAGGTCCCTTCCAACCTGGTTGATTCTATGATTCTATGATCAGCACTAAGCACAGTGGTTTGATGCCTTCATTATCTCTGCTGATGGTACCCTTGTTGACCATCATATTGAGCTTGTGTCCACCAGGACTGCCAAGTCCCTTTCCACAGAGCTGTTCTCTAGCCAAGTACTTCCCAGCCTATGCTGTGCTCCTGTGGAGTAAGTGCAGCTTTCCTGTTGCTGCTTTTTCTTGCTTTGAGTGATGGTTGTGTTTTCCAGCTAATAGCACAACCAGTGGCATGACATGCTGGTGGTGAGGTGTGCTGGGTGGGATGCTTTGGATAACATCTCACTGCTGGAGTCTTTATCGCTGAGGATTTGTCTTGGTGCTGCCCCTTGGTCAGCCCAAGAGAAGCTGAGCAGGGAATGTGTTGTTGGCAGGGATAGCTAAGCAGAAGCTGAATGTGTAAAGAGAGGATTTTCCTTCCTTTGGTCTTTTCCAAATGAAAACATCCCCTTCTCTTAGGACACCTGATTCCTCCTTGGCAGCAGCAAACTGTCTTCCTCAGACCGACAAAAAGAGAGTGATGGATGCTTGGTGCCGAGGACTGGACATTAGGTTAAAACCTTAGAGTTACCCATGCCAGCTTTCCTGTAGCAATTTGGTTCCTCAAAGCCTTTAAATGCCTAGATTCTTAGGAAAAAATAATTAATTGAGATAACTGCCTTCTTATGGCATAAATAAACAAATAACTGTTTCTTTTTAGGCCATGTAGAAATGTTATCTTCTGTGATTTGTGGTAGCCGTTCGACTGACAGTGTCCCAGCATCTCTCTGCAGCTCCAGCCTTGGTGTGTGGAAGTGATGGAAAAAGCAACAGACACTGGTTTATTTATTTGAGGAGTTGGAGGTGAAACAGGCAGTGTTCACACCTAGCTGCACACCCGTGGAGCCTTGTCAGTAGGCAGGCTGGGAGACTTGTTCTCTGGCAACAAAGCCTGAGTTAGTGCAGGTTTTTGGATGTGCATGCAGAGCCTGGTGGGATGTGGCAGCCTTCCAGGTGCTGAGGAATTCTTTGTCATCTATGTCTCAGCTCAATCTTAGAAGTAAGCAAAGACCTGAAGGTGAAACCATGCTGGGGGCTGAGTAGGTGTTTTCTTGGGAAGAGGTTGAGAGCAGAGGCTGGTTGAGAGCCAGCCGCTGCTCAAATCCATCCTGATCTTGCAGACACTCGTGTACGTGCAGCTTTACAGCACTGAGCTTTCTGCAGAGCTGCAGAAGCAGGTCCCAAGGGGTTCCCTTGCTAAGGGGCATTTACCTTGTAGTGTTTCTGTCCATGTGAGTTAAAATGCTGAGACAAACTGTCTCTGAAGTCAGAAAAATGATCTGGAAAAACAAGAAAGGAAATGAGGTAGAGGAAGAACACAAGAGAAAGAATAAATGGGTTAGGAGCCAAGACACTGTGAGAGGAAGAGTTTTGCTTTAAAAGCTTTTCATTCTCAGTCATAATTTATAAACCAAGATAATGGCCATGTCCTGAGACAAAAATGTTAGGCTGTTTAAGTAAAAAAATGGCAATATTATAGCATTACCAGTCATCTACTGACACAGGTTCTCTGTCCCTTTGCTGTAGCAGGGCAGAGATAGTGCTATAGACTTGCCACAGTGCTGAAGAGTGCCCTGAAACTGCCCCATTTTTTGCCCTTAGAGGTTCAAAGTGGACTGAGAGATCAAAAGCACCACACGATCCCTGATCTGAGTATTGCACTTAAAAAAGAGGAGTAAAAAGACCTCATAAGGGAACACTGAAGAGCAAAATATCCCCCCAAATCCTTCAACAAACAGCAGGCAAAGCCTAAATAACTAGAGGGTGATGCAGTGATCTACAGACTCGAGCCATTGAAAACTTGATACACAGCTGCTGCCTGTGTTTGAGTGGCACTGGTGGTGTAAGACAGGGCAAGTATTGCATTGCCAAACTCAAGAATGGCAAAACCATCAGGTCCCAAGAAATAAGGTAACTAAGAATAGGAAGTTCCATTAGCAAATGCAAAATCTGAGTGGTTTGGGTTGGAAAACACCTTAAAAGATCATCTAGTTCCAACTCCCTTGCCACAGGAGGGGATACTTCCTACTAAACCAGCTTGCTCAGAGCTGCATCCATGCTGGCTTTGGACACTTCCAGGGTTGGAGGCTCCACAACTTCTCTGAGCATGTTTAAAATGCTGGGCTTTAATCAGTTTCCATGTACTTGCTTTCCTGTTTTGGAATGTTGAGGGAGTGCTTGCTTGGTGTTTTTTTCTCTGCAACTGCAGAGTATTGGTTTCCAACCACAGGGTGGTTGAGTAAGAGCCTATCAAACTCCTGGTTTTTCATGATACCTGTGAAGTAACTGGAAGTTGCCTACTCAAAGAGAAGGGTGGATTATTGCTGTTAACCAGTAAGAGAGTGTGCTGCAGAACAGGTAGCAAGACATGGTTTTTTTTTTCCTGGGGACTGTTTTTTCCCCAGTGCTCTGGGAGTCTGCTGACTGAACTTGATGATTCCAAGAGTCTTGTCCACCAGAATCACATGTATGATTCTATGATCCTAGTAGTCATGTCTTGGAGAGGCTTGACCATTTCATGATGTGCTTTTGGTCCTAGAGATGAAGAGGTGATTGGATTAATACTTTAAAATCACATCATTTTAACACGTGCTTGAATGGTCCTCTTGAGCCACAGGAAGAACCCACAGCTTGTGAGTCTTAGTATTATAATTTAACAGGCAAAAAAGTGGGGTTTAGTTTTGTTTCCATCTGGAATGGTTAATGTGTAACTCAGTACCAGTGTTTGACTGGGAACAACTCAACTGAGTTGGACCAGAGGATCCTTGGAGTCTCTTCCAAGCTGGCATTCTGCTATTCTGTTTGATTCTGTGATTTGTAGTTGTGTCATTGAGAAATGTTTATGTTATTTATAAGTTTGCATTTATACAAGGCAATTAAAATAGGTGCTGTTGGTTTTGCCATTCTCAGTGCAGGCATCCAGTGCAGCCTGCCCTGCTGTTTGGGTCTGTTGTGCCAGGCTTCCTTGGTGTTATTCCCACACAGTGAGCCTGACACTTCAATTACATGAATAAAAGCTGATGTCAGAGCATCTGTCAGAGCAGAATTGTGGCCAAAGAAAAATAATCTGTCAAAACCAAGCAAAAAAAGACTGAATTGAAGGTGTAAATCTAGATCTGACCATACCTCCAGCACCAGGTTGATTCACTAGCATAGTCACCTGCCATTCAACAAATTTACTGTGCCCCCAGTTCCTTCTTAAGTAAACAGATTTCTAAGTGCTGCAGAGTAGCTACATTAAAATAAATGGCTTGAAGGTGTTGTGAATGCCAGGCAGTGCTTTGCATATTAAATACCAGCCTGGTTTTGTTTTCCTGCTGCAGGACAAACACTGCTTTGATTAGAAGTACTCTTTCCTGCCCTGGAAACTTTGATTCCCTGGCTTGGTTGCTATTAAGCTTTTTCCCCCACTCAGTTACCCCAGGGAAGTCAAGTGTGGTTAAACTCTGTTGGACTGCTTAACAGCTCTTAACTTGTCACTCCTCTCCTTTTATAGCTCTGCTCTCTTTTGCTCTGTGCTGTTCTGCCATAGCCTTCAGGGCAGTTCCCATTCTGACAGTGCCACTGAGCCCAGAATAAGCAGCACAGTGCAGGCTTGGAGCATCACATTCTGGTCCCATCTGGAGCTTGCCCATGTTTCCAGCCTTAGCATCCCAGATGTGGAAGGGGCACAGCTGGACCTGTCTGCTTTGGCCTACTGGTGGAAAGTTTGTTCCTTCTCACCCCTATCTTGTCATCACTTGATTTTCTTGTCTCATTTTTTGTTTTCTTGTCTCATTGTGCTTGTTCCTGGCTCCATACAACACTGTGCATTCAGCCTGAGCCTTGCTGGTTTATAGACCTGCATCCATTCAGCAATCAGCATCGTTATCATAGAATGGTCTGAGTTGGAAGGCACATCCAAAGGTCATGTAGTCCACTCTTCTCTGCATTTAGCAGAGCTATTCTCAACTAAATCAGGTTGCCCAGAGCCCTGTGGAACCTTGCTTTGAATATCTCCAGAGCTGGGGTCTCAACTACCTTTCTGGGCAACCTGTTGTCCTGAAGAATAGCCTCCCTCAGTCCTCAGGGTCAGATCTTTCCTTTAAGTAAAAGCTTCTGGTATAAAACCCATCAAATTAAAGTGATCATAAAGAAAGTTCCTCCAAAAAGCAATCCCTGTGTACCAGAATTGGATGCAATGATGCTGGGGATCCTGCAGGACATTCAGGAAAACCTCTGTTTCTGGTCTTTCTTATGTTGCTGTTTTTCTCAGAAGCAGAAGGGGAAGTTGACCTGTGGTATCTGAAGTAAGGAAACAGATATCAGTTGTGCCATGAGCGTTTCTGTGCAGAGGCCTGTCCTGGCTTCAGATTATGATGAGGTTTAGAAGACAGCCATGTGTGCAGCAGCTCTTGCAGCTTGGAGACTGATCTTACACTGGCTTAGCTTCTTTCTGCCTGTAAAGTTAATTGGCTTAGATCAGTTTGCAATTGAAAGTTATTAAGGCAATGGTCAGGTTGTGCAGTTTAGTGGCTTTTTGGAATTTTTAAACCCTACAATAATGAAATTCCAGCTGAAGGGGAGAGTTAAGGTGCTTTGCAGTTAATCTCTGCAAATCCAGCAGACAGAGCTGAAATTCATACTAGCAGGAGTTTAACTGTAAGCTCCTGGAACAATGACACTGCGTGACCAGAAACCTCAGCTCCGCCTGTGCTGCTGGGGCAGCAGGACAGAGGCTGATGATCTGTTAGGTTGAGGCTAACTGGAATATTTTACTGAGAGAAATTAGCTGCTAGGCTGTGAAAAGGAAACAATGGTGATGGCTACTGCACTCAGGCTTGCTGAGATGGATAAAAACAAAGACAAAAACATAGATAAGACAGAGTGTCTCTGTCACAGCTGGTGTCTGTGCTTTCTCCCTGGGCTGCTTCTGTGTAACTAATCCTTCTGCTTTCTAACCCCCCTTGCTGACCCTCCAAACTCACCTTGCATGTAAGGCAAACTCTGATATAAGGTAGAGGGGTGGAAAGAAGGTGGAAGGGTGGTTGGAAGTCCCTCCTGGGGACTCTGATTTCTGGTAGAAGAGCTGTGATTCTGTATTCATAGAATCATAGAATCAACCAGGTTGGAAGAGATCTCCAAGATCGTCCAGTCCAACCTAGCACCCAGCCCTGTCCAATCAACTAGACCATGGCACTAAGTGCCTCAGCCAGGCTTTTTTTTTCCAATGCAAATCACTCTGGGAAGAGCTTCCTCCTAACATCCAGCCTAGACCTCTCCCAGCACAACTTGAGGCTGTGTCCCCTTCTTCTGTTGCTGCTTGCCTGGCAGAAGAGCCCAACCCCACCTGGCTACAGCCTCCCTTCAGGTAGTTGTAGACAGCAATGAGGTCAGCCCTGAGCCTCCTCTTCTGCAGGCTGCACACCCCCAGCTCCCTCAGCCTCTCCTCACAGGGCTGTGCTCCAGACCCCTCACCAGCTTCATCACCCTCCTGTGGACACCTTCCAGAACCTCAACATCTCTCTTGAACTGAGGTGCCCAGAACTGGACACAGTACTTTTAACTCATATATTTCTATATATAGCTGTATATATTGTGTATTGTGCTAAGCTGTAAGTACAAAGCATCATTTCCTTAACTTCCAGCTGGCTGATTCTAGTCTGGGTGATTTCATAAGAGCCAGGGGGGAGGTAACTCCCAAACTGTCACAAATTACTTCTCTTTCATAGAATCATAGAATGGTTTGGGTTGGAAGGAACCTTAAAGATCATCTAGTTCCAACCCACCTGCCATGGGCAGGGGCACCTCCCACTGGACCAAGTTTCTAAAGGCTTCATCCAGCCTGGCCCTGAACACTCTCAGGGAGAGGACATCCACAACATCCCTGGGAAACCTCTTCCAGTGTCTCATCACCATCACAGTAAAGAATTTCTTCCTAATATCCAGTCTAAATCTCCCTTCCTCAAGCTTAAAGCCATTTCCCCTCATCCTATCACTACAAACTCTTGCAAAAAGTCCCTCCCAGATTTCTTGCTCTAATGTCTCTCTGGAGCCTTCTCCAGGCTAAACAGCCCCAACTCTCTCAGCCTATTCCCACACAGGGAAGTTTGCTAAGGCAAAGTTTGGGATGGATGAACTGGGCTGCCTTACATGTCTTGTACCAAGACTGAGCTGCACCAGGATCTGGAATTGCTCTGTGGTGTCTCTGCCACCCTGTCATGGTACTTTCGGAGGCTAGTCAATGTATCAATTAAAGCTTCAAGGGATGAAGTGGAACATATATTAGAAAGGAAGATGCACAGGCAGGTATACAGATGTATAATCATAGCACAGGCTGTGCAGGACCATACTAAGCAGCAGATCTGGTGAGCAGACCACAAAGACTATTGGCAGTGTAATTCCACCATCCAGAAAAAATAGACACCATTCCTAGATTTGTAAACAGGTTTGTTGTTAGTAAAACCCAGGAGAGAAAATTCTGAGCAGGGGCTAAGTCCTTATCTGGAGAGTGACCCCTCAGAGAGGGAGACTTCATCAGGAAAGACCTGGAGTTGAGCAGATAGGGTCCTTCAGGCAGGAATGAAGTTGGGCTAGAGATGGAGGAGCATGCTGGCAGGCTGCAAGAGGTGCCAGTGATGTTGTGGGGAGGGAAGGTAACAAATTGTTCTCTGGCCTACTGGGGACAGGGCAAAAGTTGCAGCACTGGAGGTTGAAGTTAGACATTAAAAAGCATTTGGGAAGTTTAATGCTAATTAAAGAAAAATGTTGCCTGGGGAGATCATTGAATCTCTGCCTGGGAAAACCCCTAGTGAGAATGGTTTGGGGAAGGTTGACCCTGTGTAGGACAGGATGTAAGTGACCTCTCCACAGGCCTTCCAGCTTGCTTTCCTGCTACTGTTTTTAGCCTCTTCTTACCGCAGGACCCTCAGATGAAGCTTCCCCAGCACATCCTAGTGAGTCTGTGAGAAACCTCTGGTGTATGTCTGCTGTTCCCCCTTCTATCCATGCTGCCCCCGGCCATGTACAGCCACCTCATCACCACGTGTGCATGCTGTGGGTTACTGGCTTGCTACCAAACAGCAGCTTGGCTCTGTGCACGTCAGGTCAGAGTGCCTGTCCCTGACCCTGCAAGGTTTAACCAAATATAACCCTGCTCCCCACATTAGCAACTGGTCAGTGCCCTCCACAACATTGTCTGTGTTTTGTAATTCAGGATTTTGGGGGTTCAGGCACCAATTTCTAAGAGGATCCAGGGACCTGGGCTGTCTGTCAGGGGCTGGGGTCAGAAATCCTGGTACACTCCTGGCTCTACTGGAGGTGAGCCTGCCGGAGTCCCTCTCCTGTTCCCCAGGACAGCAAACAGCAGAGCAGTCCAAGGTAACACACAGATGTGGGTGTGCTTGGTAGAACTGACCTTTGAACTGAAAGTTTCTCAATCTCAGCTGCTGCTGTGTAATTCCTTCCTGGGAAAGGGAGGATCAGCCCACACTGGGGTGACAACTCTGGAGCCCATCACTGTGTCTCCAGCAGCCCTGCAGATGGTGGTTTGATCCCCAGCTCTGCAGAGCCCTTTTCTGTCACCCATCTGTCTGGCCTCTTCGTTTGCACCATGGTGCAGTGTGGGTATAGAACATCTCTGTTGAAGGGTGACTCATGTACGTGGTTGCTCTCATGTTGTTGAGGTGCTGCCAGATATTTTGCCTCTCTGGAATCTCAACAGCGTCTTCAAAACGTAGCTTTTAAATTAATGCTTAGGGAAACAAAAGAGGTTTGCAATTGGAGCCACACTCCTTGCATGACTAATAGGTTTGCAGTTGGTCTGTTTATTTTTCTTTGGCTCCACTTGTCCTGACGTTGCCAAATGTCACACACAGAGCAGTGGCTGCCTGAACCTGAGTTGCACTCGAGCAGAAAGTGCCTGCTTTTGGCAGCTGGACAGCACGGTTCTTCAGAGCTCTTGGCACCCTCTTACGGTGAGCCTGCAGGCAGCAGGACAGGGACTAGATCTTTTCTGTGGGCAGGAGCTAGGGAAATAGGATTTCTGTCCCCAAATAAGTGCAAACCACCTGAGTTGCCTCTGTTTGTGCCCTGGGGTTTCATTCAGTTTAACTTTTTGACTAACCACAGAACAAGAGCATAAGGAGATAATGCTTAGCACTGGCTGGCTGCTGTCAGAAAAAATCCTCAGGAGCTGGAAAAGAAACACAACTAAACACAACTCCACAGCAGGTACATTGGCTCTACCTGCCCACTGAGTGGGGAGAAAGAAGTGTGTGAGAGAGGAGTGGAAGAAGCTGAAAGGAATGGAGAAGAAAGGCTGAGGAGCTGGAAAAGAAACACAACTAAACACAACTCCACAGCAGGTACATTGGCTCTACCTGCCCACTGAGTGGGAAGAAGGAAGTGTGTGAGAGAGGAGTGGAAGAAGCTGAAAGGAATGGAGAAGAAGAAGGGCTGAGGAGCTGGAAAAGAAACACAACCAAACACAACTCCACAGCAGGTACATTGGCTCTATCTGCTCACTGAGTGAGGAGAAAGAAGTGTATGAGAGAGGAGTAGAAGAAGCTGAAAGGAATGGAGAAGAAGGGCTGCTCAGAGGGCATTTTGGACCTCAGAAAAGTCTGACCCAAGGGTGTTTGCAGGGGATTAGAAGAGAGAATTACTGTCCAGTCTGGCTTTTGCACAGTGAGTTTTTCCTTCCACAACTATTTTGTCTGCCTGAGTGTCAAAGCAGAAGATGTAGCTTGTAGGAAAGCTGTGCTGGGGTGGATTAGTGTTGAAGTGGGAGACTGGGAGAGCCCAGCTGCCTGGACTCAGGCTTGGGATTGGCTCCAGACAGCTAGAGCCCCGAGGGGCTGGGATGAGAGAAGGAGATGGGATGGGGCAGGGACTGACTGTATTGAGCCAAAGGAGGAGCTGTGTACTCCACAATGTTTTGGTGAAGTTTAAATCATCTCAGAACAGTCTTGTTTGTCTTTTCATCATTAACCAGAACCAACAGTTAGTTCATGATATTAACTCTGTTCTTACATGACAGTAAAACAGGACCTAAGCTAGCAAATGTCCCAGCATACAGCTGGTGATGTAAACACCTTCACCAACCTCTGACTGCCAT
The DNA here is from genome assembly GCF_015220805.1 of Pogoniulus pusillus. Taxonomy (NCBI): domain Eukaryota; kingdom Metazoa; phylum Chordata; class Aves; order Piciformes; family Lybiidae; genus Pogoniulus; species Pogoniulus pusillus. The sequence continues at coordinate 3,965,588 of NC_087271.1, forward strand.
GAGGAGTAAGAGATGTAGGAAGCATGGCCACAAGGAAAAGTTAAGGAGGTTGGGGTTGTTTACTGTGCCAGAGAGAGGGCACTCAGAGTCTGTATGCTTGAAGGGTTTTTCTCTCATGTCTGAGAAGTTGGCAGGAAGAGGATTATGATCAATCTGTCTGCTCAGGAGGACTGAAGCCACAGCAAGGAAGATATGCAGCAGGTTGTAGGAAAGCACTGCTAGTTGTGAGGCTAATTGTGCACTGGCACAGCTTACCTGGAGGAAAAAATTTCAAGAGTAGGTTACAGCAACTTTCTGGGGGTGTATTTGATCCTGTGTCAGTCCTGAGCAGGGAGCAGATGACCTGCTGAACTACTTTTCAGTTTCTAAGTGATCTGTAATGATCACAGTCATCCAAGCAAAGCCTACCAGATGGAAAGATCCATCCCTGGTCTCCACTCCAGTCCTTAAGGTGGTCAGGATCCACCATTGGTGAGTTTTCACAGATTGCATCAGGCTGGATGGGACCCTGACAGATCATCTCAGCCAACTCCCCTGCAGTTAGGAGGGACACCTCCAACTAGATCAGGCTACCCAGAGCCATGTCATGTCTGAATTAGCATTTCTCTAGGAGTGGGGCCTCAACCACATCTCTGGCCAGCCTGTTGCCTTTTTTCACCACTCTCTTTATGAAGAACGTCCTCCTGATGTCCAACCTACATCTCCCCTGCTCCAGTTTCAAACCATTGCCCCTCCTTTGATCACCACAGGCCCTTCTGAACAGTCCCTCCCCAGCCGTCCTGTAGGTCCCTTTCAAATATTGAAATACTGCTCTAAGGTCTCACTGGAGTCTTCACCTCTCCAAGCTGAACAGCCCCAATTCTTTCAGCCTGTCTTCACAGGAGAGGTGCTTCAGCCCTCTGATCATCTTTATGGCCTCCTCTGGACCTGCTCCAGTAGGTTCATGTCATTTTTGCATTGGGGACTCCAGAGCTGGCCACAGTACTCCAAGAGGGGTCTCACTGGGGCAGAGCAGTGTGGCAGAATCACCTCTCTTGACCTCCTGGCCACACTGCTTTTTGATGCAGCCCAGAGTGCCATTGGCCAGGAGATCCTTGTCTCCCTGGACAGAGTTTTGGGCTCCCCAGAATGTGTTTCATCTGATGTACACAAGCACAGTGCTAACGATCAGCACCTTGCTCCCAGCTTGCTTTAGTGTCATTCCTGTATCCAGTACAGTGAACTTAATCAGACAAATTCCTGACCCTCCATAAGCCTTTTTCCTGCCAGTAAGTCCGGGTACATCTTCTCCAGGCATCCTCCAGAGCTGGTAGGTGGCCTGTGCCCTCCTCTTGTCACCTAATGCCACAGGGCAGTAAGTTTATCTCGCTGGGAATAAGAAGGAAAAAAAGCTTGCTTAGGGCTTTTCCTACCAGGGGACTGTGCTGTGAGGCTGCTCAGAGCTCATTTGAGGAGCTGAATTTGAGTTTCTGTGCCACTAGAGGGAAGCCTGTGTCTTTGCTTGGAAATAAAGGGCATTTCAGCTGCAGGATGCTGAGGAAGCATGGAGGTATAAAACACAAACCAGTCGTGAGTAGCTGCATATCCGAGGCAGTCTCACTGCTGGTGGGAAAGATGTGTTGGCCTAGTTCTGCAGTGCAGATGTTTCACTGTGGCCTGGTGGGGAAAAGAGAGGAATTGGGGAATCAGATTCTAAACCCATGCAGACTGTTTTTGGGGCACTGAGATGTGAGGGCTCTGGATGGGTCAGGCAGATTGGTTCTTGTGTAGTGTGTTCAGGCCAGCACCCCACAATGTCCTGGTTTTTGTCCAAGGCACAGCTTGGCCCTTGGTTAGGTGCTGCTTGGGGCAGCAGCATTTGGGCTCCCCGTAGATGGATCAAATAGCTTTGCTTGCTGAGAGCAAACCTCAATTAAATTCCCCTTCCTTGGGAATTAAACCTCCTCCCTAGGGAAGCTCACCTGCCTCCTTGGCACCCTTGAGGATCTTGGCTGATGCATATCCTTATTGATGATCTGGACCAGGGGATTGAGTCCATCATCAGTAAGTTTGCAGATGACACCAATCTAGGAGCAGGTGTTCATTTCTTGGAGGGTAGGAGAGCCCTGCAGAGGGACCTTGCCAGGCTGGATGGGTGGGCAGAGGCCAATGGGATGACATTTAACAAGGCCAAGTGTAGGCTTATACACTTTGGCCACAACAACCCCAAGCAGCACTACAGGCTGGGGACAGGGTGGCTGGAGAGCAGCCAGGCAGAAAGAGACCTGGGGGTACTGGTAGAGAGTAGCTGAAGATGAAGCAGCAGTGTGCCCAGGTGGCCAGGAGTGCCAATGGCATCCTGGGCTGGCTCAGGAACAGTGTGGCCAGCAGGACAAGGGAGGTTCTTCTGCCCCTGTACTCAGCACTGATGAGGCCACAGCTTGAGTGCTGTGTCCAGTTCTGGGCTCCTCAATTCAAGAGAGATGTTGAGGTCCTGGAAGGTGTCCAGCAGAGGGCAACAAAACTGGTGAGGGGCCTGGAACACAAACCCTATGAGGAGAGGCTGAGGGAGCTGGAGGTGTGCAGCCTGGAGGAGAAGAGGAGGCTGAGGGCAGACCTCATTGCTCTCTACAACTACCTGAAGGTATCCTGTAGCCAGGTGGGGTTGGTCTCTTCTCCCAGGCAAGCAGCAACAGAACAAGGGGACACAGTCTCAAGTTGTGCCAGGGGAGGTCTAGGCTGGATGTTAGGAGGAAGCTGTTGGCAGAGAGAGTGATTGGCATTGGAATGGGCTGCCCAGGGAGGTGGTGGAGTTGCTGTGCCTGGGAGGTGTTCAAGAAAGGACTGGATGAGGCACTTAGTGCCATGGTCTGGTTGATTGGCTAGGGCTGGGTGCTAGGTTGGACTGGCTGAGCTTGGAGGTCTCTTCCAACCTGGTTGATTCTATAATTCACAGAAGGTTAGGTAGAGCCTTTCTCTGCAGAGGCATTTTTCTGTCTTCAGGCATGAAGTTTCCCCTCAGTCTCCTACAAATTACCCAGCTTGGTTTTAACACATTGATGCATATAACAGGATCTTTTTACCCCTTGGAAGAAAATCTGGATTTGGAGCAATGACAGAATCAGCACCTCAGGAAACAGTCCCGCGAGCTCCTGCTTAAATGGTCCCAGTTCAGCTGTGTACACATCTCCTTTTTCCTTGGCTGCTTTTTAATAACAGGACAAACTGAGTCATTACAAAGTCTATGCTTTTTAATTGCTCCATGAATATCTATAAATTGCTTCCAGCAGCTCGGGCAGAGGACTCTGAGTGTTACTGAAAAGGTTTGGAGGAAACTCTTCATTTTAGTCTAGCGTTCAAAGTTACCTTTCCTGTGTTCAGGACAATGATGTCTCTTACTACAAGAAGGATGTTGAAGTGCTGGAGAGAGTCTAGAGAAGAGCAACATAGTTGGTGGAGGGTCTGAAGAACAGGTCTGGTGAGGAGCAGCTGAGGGAACTCAGATTGTTCAGCCTGGAGAAAAGGAGGCTGGGGAGGAGACCTGACTCTTTACAACTCCCTGAAAGGGAGGCTCAAGGCAGGTGGATGCTGCTCTCTCTCTCTCAAGCAACAACTGATAGGAGAAGAGGAAATGACTTCAAGTTACAGTATCACAGTATCACGATATCATCAGGGTTGGAAGAGACCTCATAGATCATCCAGTCCAACCCTTTACCACAGAGCTCAAGGCTAGACCATGGCACCAAGTGCCACGTCCAATCCTGCCTTGAACAGCTCCAGGGACGGCGACTCCACCACCTCCCCGGGCAGCCCATTCCAGTGTCCAATGACTCTCAGTGAAGAACTTTCTCCTCACCTCAAGCCTAAATTTCCCTTGGCACAGCCTGAGGCTGTGTCCTCTTGTTCTGGTGCTGGCCACCTGAGAGAAGAGGGCAACCTCCTCCTGGCTACAATCTCCCCTCAGGTAGTTGTAAGTTGCAACAGGGCAGGTATTGGAAGAAACTTCTTCACTGCAACTGTTCTCAACCACTGGAACAGGCTCCCCAGGGGGGTGTTTGAATCATTCCCTCTGGAGGTGTTTAAAAAAGGCAGAGCTATGGTGCTGAATGACATAGCTTAGCACTAGGCTTGGTTGAGTTAAAGAATGATTTGACTCAGTGATCTGAAAGGTCTTTTCCAACCAAAACAATTCTTTGGTTCTATAAAGAAAGTTTAAGGGCTACCTGCTGCCAGTGCTGGTTACTGCCCAGAAATGTATTCCACTGCTTTTACAATTTAAGCTGTTACTGAAACTGTCCTCAAGCTCAGATACAATTCCAAAGAAAAAGCGATGATCCAAAAGCTCTTTTCCAACCAATGCTGTTCTGTGATTCTATAAAGGTTTGTTGCTGTTTCAGTCACTTCTGCCTGTCTTAAAGCTGCTTGATCAGATGTCGTTTTCCAAATGATTTATAGAGTCACAGAATGCTCTGGGTTAGATGAGACCTTTAAAGATCATCTAACCCAATCCCTCCGTAGTGACCAGGGACATCTGCAGCTAGAGCAGGTTGCTCAGAGCCCCAGTGACAGGCTTTTGGGGGACATCTGCAGCTAGAGCAGGTTGCTCAGAGCCCCAGGGACAGGTTTCTGGGGGACATCTGCAGCTAGAGCAGGTTGCTCAGAGCCCCAGTGACAGGCTTTTGGGGGACATCTGCAGCTAGAGCAGGTTGCTCAGAGCCCCAGTGACAGGCTTTTGGGGGACATCTGCAGCTAGAGCAGGTTGCTCAGAGCCCCAGTGACTTGTTTTTGGGGGACATCTGCAGCTAGAGCAGGTTGCTCAGAGCCCCAGGGACAGGCTTTTGGGGGACATCTGCAGCTAGAGCAGGTTGCTCAGAGCCCCAGTGACTTGTTTTTGGGGGACATCTGCAGCTAGAGCAGGTTGCTCAGAGCCCCAGTGACAGGCTTTTGGGGGACATCTGCAGCTAGAGCAGGTTGCTCAGAGCCCCAGTGACAGGCTTTTGGGGGACATCTGCAGCTAGAGCAGGTTGCTCAGAGCCCCAGTGACTTGTTTTTGGGGGACATCTGCAGCTAGAGCAGGTTGCTCAGAGCCCCAGGGACAGGCTTTTGGGGGACATCTGCAGCTAGAGCAGGTTGCTCAGAGCCCCAGGGACAGGCTTTTGGGGGACATCTGCAGCTAGAGCAGGTTGCTCAGAGCCCCAGGGACAGGTTGTTGCGGTGTTGACCTGCAGTTTGTCCCTGCGTTTGAGAGGGAGCCCCTGGAGAAGTCAGGTTATCAGCGCAGGAATCGTATGGGCAAAGTGTAGGTAACAGATCTATTGCCTTCCATTTTAAGAGTGACCTTTAGCTCCCCCGACTGCGAAATCGCTGCAGCGGGGCCGTGCCGTGCCGTGCCCGCCGCAGCTCCCCTCCGGGCGCCGCTGTCCCGGGGCGCGGCGTGCGGGCCTGGCGCTGCCGCACGCATCTGCTGCGCTGGCAAAAGGCTGGGGCTGCGCCGGGCAGCGCCTCGCAGCCTAACCGAGCAGAGCGCTCTGAGCCGCTGCCCTGGCACCTCTGCAGTGGCTGGTGAGCAGCTGCTCCCGAGGAGGGCAGAAGATAACCAGGAAGAGCAAAATGCCCCTTTCCCGGCCGGCTCAGTGAGGGGGCAGCGTGGAATTGTGAGTTCTCCCTGACATTGATCCTCCCCAGCAAGTGCAAGACAACGGCTTCAGTTACAGAACCACATGCAGCTCAAGGTTCCAGGAGCTATTTTTGGGTGCCCAACGCCTTCACTGAACTTGTACTAGGTGGGCCTTTGCTGGTGTCAAGACGGAATTTTGTGTTTTGACGTCGTTTACTTCTTCAATGCATTTGTGTGACAAAGGAACATGGAAGGCTCTCCGCTGCCCCTGCTGACCATGCCGACAGCTCCTTATGCTGATCAGAAGCCAGGAACCAGTGGATTACGGAAGAAGACCTTTTATTTTGAATCCAAGATGAACTACTTGCAGAATTTTATCCAGAGTATCTTTTTTTCCATAGACTTAAGAGACCGACAAGGATCTTCTATGGTAGTCGGAGGGGATGGGAGATACCTTAATAAGTCTGCAGTGGAACTGATAGTCCAAATGGCTGCTGCCAATGGGGTTGGTAAACGTTAAATGGCTTCAAGTCCTGTAACTGTCTAGCTGGTAAATGTAGGAAAACAGACTAAATTAGCCACTGGGAACTTTAATTCCTCCCCCTCCCCCCCCATGGCTTTATTCAACTGCCAGTAGTTAACTTGTTAACGAGGATCAGTTTGGTAGTAGAGAAATGACTGAGGTTTTTTGATGTTTTGTGATGCAGTTAGGCAGAAGTGTGTGGGAATACACAGGAAAATACATGCTGCTTGCTTATGTGTCTTCTCATTTTGTGTTTTGAGATGCCACAAGCTCTTGGCACCTGTGGATTTTGTAGCCTGTCCTTCAGATGATAAACTTCTGGTAGTGTCCAGAAGCAATATAACTGAGAGAGTTGTGACTCCCTGTTCAGTGGCAGCTTGGCAGATGCTCTTCCAGCATCCATCTGAGCTGCTCAGCAAAGGCAAAGGCAAAAGGGGGCTGTTTCTGTTCCAGCAGGTATAAATGGAGGCTGTGTGATAAAGACTTTGAGAAGTGAAATAAGCTCAGAGTTAGCAAGTGAGTGGCAGCCTTTGGTCATGCTGGAAATCTCTGTTTTGGAAGCAGAAGTTTGCAGTGGAGCATGGTTGGTTGGGGTGCACTGCAAGACTCTTGGGCACTGGGGACTTGTCTTTGTTTCTGTCTGCTTTTTAAGAATTAAAAACTCTGCTGGCTGTCCTGGATCTCTTAGTACAGAGCAAACTGGAAGCTAAAAGACTTGGCTTTTAGGCATCTGACATCCTTGATGGCAGTGAGGTAATCAGTAGTGAGCAGGCACATAGGAGGAGAGAGGGGTTTTTGTTTTAATATCAGGATCCCTTCCATCTTGGGGAAAATACTCCTTTGGCAGTTCAAATTGATGTATTCCCCTTAAGTCAGTGTGTGGGCTGAGTAGAAGAGATGGAAAATGTACACAAAGAGCCAGGGTTGCTGCTTGGACTGCTTGACATCAGGACAGGGTTTCTACTGGTAAAGCTGGGATTCGACTGGTCTTCACCAGCTGAGACTTCTCTCATGCATGTTTTCCCAGCATGTCTGGCTAAAATCTAGTTTTGCTGCTGGTTTTGATGTTTTTCACTGATTGTTTTTGTACAGTCTGTATAGTATCTATCAGCATTGTGCTCATCTTGCTCTGTAGCATAGAAATGATGAGTCCAAGGATGTTTTCAGGTGGAAAAAGCCATGAGGAGGACATACATGCATATTGTGTGCAAAAGTCTCCTTGCTGGCACTGGGCAGATGCAGGTACTGTTACTTCTCCAGATGTGGTAGGGGGGCACAGGAGAGCTGCAGAGGGACTTTGCACAAAGGCTTGGAGTGACAGGAAGAGGGCTCATGGATTCAAAACACAGCTGGAGTTAGATCAGGTATTAGGAGGAAATTCTTCCCCATGAAGGTGGCACTGGAGCAGGTTGTCCAGTGAAGCGGTGGAGGCTCCAAGCCTGGAAGTGTTGAAGGTTTCCAAACTGTGCTGAGCACCCTTGCTGTGTCACTACCACCACACTGTGTGTTTAAAATTATTATTTCATTGAAGGAGATGACAGAGGTAATTTGTGCACCTAACCTAGCTTGTGTGAACAGAAGTGTCTCTGTTTAGATAGAGGATTTTGTGTGTGGGATTGATGCATCTTATGCTGCATCCCTTTTACAGAAGGAGGACTGGAAGCATGTGCTGATGACATGATGGAGCTGTAGGCACCAGCTTCCTTGGCCTGGAAAACGTGGTTTTGATGTGAAAGCAACAGCTTGCACTACTGGAGGGAGGAGGGGGACTACAGGAGGTCTCCTTTATTGCATCTTAGTGAGGCTTTCAGTAAAACCAGGGTGGAACTGTTGCCTGGATTGCTTCAAAATGCTGTAACCCAAAATGACTGCACAAAGTGAGTCTGTTGGTGAACGGATGTCTTTGGAGCATTCTGTGAAAGGGATTTCTGCATCATTACAGCCTTGGATTTTTCTCATAAGAAATTCCAGGGCACGAAAAGAGATGAAGTGTGAATTGCTCAGCACAGTACTGCTCTGAGCAACCTTTTCCAGTGGTTACTACAAAGGATCTGGCATGGGATGAACAAGGAATGAAAGCTAATAACCTCTGAGAGCCAAGGAGGATCCTAGATCAAAGAACAGCTTCTATGGGGATAGTTTTTTTGCTTATTTGCTGGTTTGTTCTGTTTCCTTCCTTGCTGTAGGAACAGCAATGCTCATGTAAAAGCTGCAGTTCAGGTGTACAGAGGACAAGCTGGGTAAGGACAGTGGATCTGATGTGCTCACCCAGCACTTCTGCAGCTGCTACATGGTTTGGGAGGGAAACTCCAATTTTGCCAGTTCTCTGCAGCATCCTTTGGGTTTCACAAAGACAATCAAAGGGCTGGAGCATTCCTGCTGTGGGGACAGGCTGAAAGTTGGGCTTGTTCAGCCTGGAGAAGAGAAGGTTTCAAGGAGACCTTAGAGCAGCCTTACAGTATCTGAGGAGGGCATGCTACAGGAGAGCTGGAGGACTTTTTACAAAGGCATGGAATGACAGGCTGAGAGATGATGCTTCAAACTGGAGAAGCTTGGTTTAGATTGGACATTAGGAAGAAATATTCCCCATGAGGATGGGGAGGAATTGGAATAGGTTGCCCAGAGAAGCTGTGGATGCCCCATCCTTGGAAGCCATCCAGGCTGGATGAGGTTTTGAACAATCTGGTCTGGTGAGAGGTGTCCCTGCCCATGACAGGGACAGGTTGGGGGGCAGAGTGTGTTGGATTAGGTGATCTTTAAGGTCCCTTCCAACCCAAAGCATTCTGTGATTATGATTCTGTGATGCAAGCAGAGCACCAGTGCTGAAGCGTGTTGTGGCTGAGTGTGACTCTCAGAGGGAAGCTGGGAAACACAAGATGAAGTTTTAGGGAGGAGATTCATGGAGACTGCATTGTCAGTGGAACTGAAAGATCAAGACTTGGAGAGTGGACTAAAACATGAAACAAAGTGTGCTGGCTTGAGCTGAGAATGGGCAAAGAAGCAATCCCATGTTGGTTGGGCTACTCCGAGTCACATTAGTTGATTGGACAGGGCTGGGTGATAGGTTGGACTGGATGAGCTTAGAGATCTCTTCCAACCTGGTTGATTCTATGATGAGCTAGTAGAGAGGCACTGTGAGGGCTGTGATGTCACATGCTGTGTCCAGCTGAAAGGCAGGCGCTTGCCCTGGTTGATAAAGTGCTGGCTCATGTTTTTGCTCATCATTTGCTAGAGGTGCAGTTCTTCCATAGCCACCTCGCTTGCCCATCTGGACTGTGACAGCTGGGACATGTAATAAGGGCTGGGCAGCAGAGCCGGGGCTTAGCACCAGGCAGTGCCAGGGCAGAGGAATCACAGTCATCCACTGCCCTTGGCTTAGCACCGAGCAGGCACCTTCAGGCTGGCAGTACTGCCTTTTGTTTCCTGGCTCAGCTTCTGTGGAATGAAAATCCTCCTGTTTTCTCTGTTTGATCTCCTCAGTTGATGGAGAGTGATCTGGTATGTTTTTAAATCTCTAGCACCTCATTTGGGGCATGTTCTTCCAGAAAAATATTCATCCTCATCCAGGCCAACACCATCCTGGCCTGGATCAGTACTACTGTGGCCAGCTGGAGCTGGGAAGGGATTGTCCTCCTGTACTCAGCACTGGTGTGGCCATACCTTGATCACTGGGTTCAGTTTTTGGGGCCCTCACTTCAAAAAAGACATGGAAGTCCTAGAGCAAGTCCACAGAAAGGTGATGAAGCGGGTAAAAGGTCTAGGGAAGAAGTCCTCTGAGCAGTGGCTGAGGGAAGTGGGGTTGTTTAGCCTGGAGAAAAAGATGCTGAGGGGAGACAACCTGGCAAAAGTGACCCTCTGATTCTGTTTCACTGCATGATCTCCAGCAAGCAGGTCCTGATTACCTTGCATTGTTAGCACGTTGGTCTGGATTCACTCTGTGGCTGTGGAAAGGAGGTTTGTTATGTGCTGTGAGTAAGAGGATGTGCAGCTGCTCTTGTGGGCACAGTGATGAAGTTCAATTTTTGTTCTGTTTTGGCCTCTCTCAGTCCCATTGTGCCTTTTGAAAGCAGAGTTCCAGACTGTAGCCAGAGGGGTTTGGGATTATTTTTTAGGTTGTTGTTTAGATGCCTCTGGAAAGCTCATCTCTTTGGTGCAAGCTGCCACATCCAGTTGAGCTGCAGCATTCACAAAGCAAAATGCTAAAATGGCACAACAGAGCAGGGTCAGGTGCTGACCTTCATGGGACACAGCAAGGAGCTTTGGCAGCCTCCCAAGAACAACCTGTCTGGCTGCAGAGAAGCAGCACCTCTGCTCTCAGCACACCTCTGCCTTAACTGCATCTGAGGGCTGGCAGTTTTGCTGTTGCAAGGATTTGGACCTCACTGTAGGTTTGTCTTGCTCTTTAACCGTCAGATTGGCCGCTTGGTCATCGGGCAGAACGGGATTCTCTCCACCCCAGCCGTGTCCTGCATCATCAGGAAGATCAAAGCCATTGGTGGCATCATTCTGACAGCCAGCCACAACCCAGGGGGGCCCAATGGGGACTTTGGCATTAAGTTCAATATTGCAAATGGAGGTAAGGTCATTCTCGTTCACTCCTGCTCCTCTGTTGACCCCAAGGAAGCTAATTTAACTGTTCTGGTATCACAGAGGTTCAGTGTCCTCAGCAGTGGGTTTCCCTAAACAGAGCAGCTGATTGATCTGCTCCCACCTCATACCTTGATAGTCCTCTTCAAGGGAGGTACTACCAGCTCCAGATCTCTTCCTCTACTTCTGAAGCACACAGTTCTTGCAGTCTGGTTCCTTAACATCTTTCCCCTTGCCTGTTTTATCTTTCAGGTCCTGCTCCAGAAGGTATCACTGACAAAATTTTCCAGATCAGCAAGAAGATTGAAGAATATGCAATCTGTCCAGATCTCCAGGTGGACCTAAGCACCATTGGAAAACAGCAGTTTGACCTGGAGAACAAATTTAAGCCATTCACAGGTAAATGACTCTTCTTCTTGGAAAGCTTCCTTTCTGCTGGAGTTAGTGTGGACCTGCCACAAGCAGGCAAGGACTTTCAGTGTCTCTGAAGGACAGACGTGGCCGTTCTGACCTCTCCTCATCTCCTGGGTAAGCCAAGCAAGGACATCACTTTCGGTCACCCTGGCATCCTAGAGTTGCTTTATCCTTTGGCCTACATCTTACCTTGTGTAGATATCTCATTGCTTATGTCCTGCAAAAGGAGGTAAATCTGATCCATCAAAGTTCTTTAAAGTCATAGAATTGTTTCACTTGGAAGAGGCCTCTAAGCTCGTCAAATCCAACTTTCAGAGACTATTTTGTCAGTAAGGCTGCCATTTATGTGTATTTGCAAACCATTTTTTTTTTGCAGTTAAAGGGCATTTTCCTGAGGAAAAATCCCAGTGTTATTGTTTAATCTTTGTAACTGATATTTTATCCCTCATGGTTTACCATGGGGAGTGGGGAACTCTCACTCCTGGGGAGTGGGAAAGCCATTACACTTCACACACGACTTTTGTCAGCAGTGAAATATGAAAATGCATTAAAAAAGACTGGAAAAACACTTACAGCAAGAATGTTTTTGCCATCTCCCCAGGCCCTGAGCTTGGAATTGACAGAAGTATAAATAAAAGCTGGTAAAAGTTGGTATTTTTCTTAGTCCCCTTTTACGTTTCAATGTTCATAGAATGAACCTTGAAGGTCATCTTGTCCAACCTTCCTGCAGTGAGCAGGGACAGCTCCAACTAGATCATGTTAATGAAACCTTCATGACCCTTTGTGTTGCCTGTTAGTTGCAAGGTGCAACTTTTTCAGGCACTCAGATGCACAGTTCCTGTTGACTTTGGTGGAAAATGGATCTGGTTTTATGTTTCTATCTGTGGTTTTTTTTGGCCCACTTTTCCTTGGTCTCATTCTCCAGGTAAACAGAGTGGGACTGAACCATCTCAAAAGAAGCTGGAACAGGGAACAATGTTTGCCCTAAAGATTTTGTTGGTCCATTTGGTTTCTACCCCCATTAGCAGTGACAGCCCCTGTGCTAGTTTGAGCCTAGCTGGGATATTTTGGTGAGAAGAATTAGATTCTAGGCTGTGAAAAGGAAACAGTGGTGATGTCTACTGCACTCATAGGCTTGCTGAGATGTATAAAAACAAGAACACAAACATAGATAACACAGTTGCTCTCTGAGTGCAGCTGGTGCATGTATTTTTCTCCCTACTGCTTTCTAACTCCCCTGGCCTATCCTCCAAACTCACCTTGCACGTAAGGCAAAGTCTGCAATAAGGTAGAGGGGTAGAAAGGAGGTGGAAGGGTGGTTGGGAGCCCCTCCTGGGGACTCTGGTTTCTGAGAGGGCTGTTGTGTGTCTGTATTACCTTTACCTTGTGTATTTCTGTATATAACTGCATATATTTGTGTATAGCTGCTTGTATATTGTGCTGAGCTGTAAATACAAAGCTTCATTACATAACTTTCATCTTGGCTGTGTTTAGTCTGGGTGATTGCATAGGAGTAGGGGGGTGGGTAACACCCAAACCATCACAGCCCCTAATTAAATTCTTCAGATGGAGAGGTTGCCCAGGGAGGTCATGGAGTCACCATGCCTGAAGGTGTTAAAGAAACGTGTGGACGTGGCATTTCAGGACATGGTTTAATGGCCATGGTGGTCTCAGGTTGAAGTTTGGACTGAAGGATCTCAGAGGGCTTTTCCAGCTGAGACAATTCTGTGATTCTGTGATATGGGACCATAATGAAATGATTCTTTGGGATGTCTGGAGGGTTTATTCCAAATCTTGGCCCTTTGCTCTAAGATCTGTCATCATGCTGCCATGAACAGCAACATTACTACAGTGATTTCAGGCTCTGAGAGTTGGTCTCTGACTTTTTTTTCTCCAGTGGAGATTGTGGACTCAGTGGAAGCTTATGCAAATATGCTGAGGAACATCTTTGATTTCAATGCCTTAAAGGAACTGCTTTCAGGGAAGAACCACCTGAAGATTCGCATAGATGCTATGCACGGAGGTATGGGTGGACTTGGGTTTGGGGGCTAAGTGTCCTCAGGGCTTCAGCATCTGCTTCAGAGAGAAAGCTTTTCTCTGGAGTTTATGTCCATCCCCTGGACATTCATTTCCTGTTTTGTAAAACAATTACTTTTTCCTTTTTGCAGGCAAACTTTTTATGGCTTTCTATTGGTTTGGTTTGGTTTTTTTGGTCACATTTGGACTTGGGGAAATGTTTGGGGTCTGGGTGGGGGGATGCTCCCAAAATCCACATCTGAGAGACAGAGGTGATGCTGTGATCTGAGCTGCCCTGGCAGCCTTTGTGTCAGCCCTTGTGCCATGGACGTCACAGCAGTCAGACAAAAGTCTGGCCAAGAATATTTGAGTACAAAAATGGGACCTTTGGGCTGGTTTGAGTAATTTAACATCTAAGCCTAACTTGTGAGTCTCCTTCATTAGACGCTGTCAGGAGCACCCCAGCTTTCTTAGCACCGTGTTTCCCTTCTCTCCAGAGCATTCCCCTTCCTATGCTCACTGGTTACTGCCTCCATAACTAGTGTTTGAGGTGCAGTGACTCCTGTGGTACTGTTGGCTGGCTGTGAATCACACATGCAGCTTGTTCTGTTAGATGGGGCCCTCATACTCGTGCCTCAGTGGATCCTGGCTCACCTGCTGAGTCCCTGGCACAGGCTCCTCCTCACCTGAAGCCATGAGTGGTCTTATTTAGTGGAACAGCCCCTCAGCTGAGGAGCTTGTTTTGGCAAGAGCTTGTGTGCCTAGGTGGATCAGACCGAAGCACACCTATGTGCCCCTTGGGGCTTTTGATGTGAGTGTTTGGGCTGTAGCACAATAAAACTTAAAAACTGAGCCACACTGAGCAGACTGGAGGCCTGGGTGTGTCTGTGGCTGCTGCAGAGCTGTTTGAGAGCAGGGACTGACCTGTGTCCTCTCCTTGTTTTGCTGAGATAGTTGTGGGTCCTTATGTAAAAAAGATCCTGTGTGAGGAGCTCGGAGCCCCAGCAAATTCAGCTGTGAACTGCACCCCACTAGAGGACTTTGGTGGCCACCATCCTGACCCCAACTTAACCTATGCTGCTGACCTGGTCCAGACCATGAAGACGGGAGAGTATGACTTCGGAGCTGCCTTTGATGGAGATGGGGTAAATGGGCTACTCTCTTTTGGTGAGATAAGAGGAAATGGCCTCAGGTTGCACCAGGGAGGTTTAGATTGGACATGAGGAATAATTTATTTCCCAGAAGGGTTGTCAAGCCCTGGCCCAGCCTGTCCAGGGCACTGGTGGAGTCCCCATCCCTGGAGGGATTGGAAAGCCATGGAGATGTGGTGCTGAGGGACATGATTTACTCGTGACCTGGCAGTGCTGAGTTAATGGCAGGACTCCATGATCTTAAAAGATCTTCTCCAACCAAAACAATTCTATGATTCCGTTATTCTTTGGTTGCTCAGCTGCTTTTAAGCTGAGGAGGAGGAAGGTGAAGGTCTTTCTTCTCCCTCTCTCCCTTCTGTAATCACAAGTAGAAGCTATCCACTTGCTGCTGCTCGCTGCCACGGCAATAGCTGGCTGCTGTGCTAGTAATGAAGTCCAAAGTGTGTTTAAGTAGCTTTAAAAGCTGTGAAAAATCAGCAGGAAGGTGAAATACTGTACAGGTGCTGCCGTTTAGCTGCCTCACAACGATTTGTTCCAGTCAAAAGCCTCTCTGAGCTGTGGGTTTATGGGCTGCGCCTGCCAAGCGGCACAGCCTCTGCTGCCGCAGCCTTTTCGCGCTGAGCAGGGCTGAGTGTTCCCCTCTGCTGGGCAGGACCGCAACATGATCCTGGGCAAGCACGGCTTCTTCGTCAACCCCTCCGACTCCGTCGCCGTCATCGCTGCCAACATCTTCAGCATCCCCTACTTCCAGCAGACCGGAGTCCGGGGCTTTGCCCGCAGCATGCCCACCAGCGGGGCTCTCGACAGGTACCGCCTAGCCTCTGCGCCTGCTGCGGGAGGGGAGATGACCAGCCCTTTTTGGTGTCAGTGCATGGGGGAAGCGGTGCCAGGGCTGCTGTGGGCTGGCTGCCAGGGGAGTTTAATGAATTACATCCTCTTTGGGGCCTGAGCTGGGCTCTGCTCTTGGCTTGTCTCTGCAGAGAAGCCCAAACAAATGATCCTCCCCACCCCTTTTTTGCAGATGTGGCACTGATGCTTTGCTAAGTGCTTTGAGATAATGCTTAGACACAAGGAGGAAGTTCTTTACAGTCAGAGTAGTAAAATACTGGAACAGATTGCCCAGGGACGTGGTCAAGGACCTGTCCCTGGAGACATTCAAGACCAGACTTGATGTGGCCCTGGACAGCCTTACTTACTTGGAAGTGCTCGTGCTGACTGCAGGGGGGTTGGACAAGAAGATTACCGTTGAGGGTTCCTTCCAACCCAACGCAGTGTGTGAATGTGTGAGATTGTCAAGGGGTGGGGCTGGGCTGGCTGATAAGTGAGTGACAGCCTCTCTCTCTTTAGCCTCTCTGCCTTGTTCCCTTTCTTTTCCCCTTTGGGAAGAGAAAGGTGTTCATAGAAAGTGTCTGTCACTCATTTAGTGTCTTTAGAAGAGCTATGTGTTCATGTCTGCTCTTTAGTTGTGCATCCCACCCATTCCCCAGCCATTAAAATGGGATAGAGGATTCCTGTTACAAAACCAAACCGTGGCAAGACCTGCCTTCAGCATTACCCCAGAATCACTGCTTGGTAGCAACCACAGCTCCTGCTGCAGCATTGCACACAGAGTGCCAAGAGTCCAGCTGGGCTGTGACTTGACCTTCTTGCCTTTAAAGGGTGGCCCATGCTACTAAGATTGCTTTGTATGAAACTCCAACTGGCTGGAAGTTCTTTGGCAACTTGATGGATG
The DNA here is from genome assembly GCF_015220805.1 of Pogoniulus pusillus. Lineage (NCBI taxonomy): Eukaryota > Metazoa > Chordata > Aves > Piciformes > Lybiidae > Pogoniulus > Pogoniulus pusillus. Next base: position 3,981,607 of record NC_087271.1, read on the forward strand.
CAAACAAGCTGTCTCTGTGCGGGGAGGAAAGTTTTGGTACTGGTAAGTCAATGTTCCTGAGTTCACCAGAGACTGGATTGTTCCTCATCTTCCTTCCTGTTATTCCATCATTGTGCTGGGCAGCTTGGGATTTATCCTTCATGTGGAGTTGTTAATGCTTCTAAAATCATAAAGGTTTGTGAGGATCACTGGTGGGAACAAACACAATGCTGAAAGCTTTGTCAGGCTAGAGCTCCTTCTCCTCTCAGTTATTTAGGAAGGCATCTGTAGATAGGCAGGAAGTCTAAGGGCCTCTTTACTAGCCCGGTCATTGAGTCTGTGGGGATTAAGTGCAGTGTTAAATGTATTTCTCAACTCTTGGTGGCCAGGAAAACCTTCTAAATGTTTTCATTTCTGGAAAGAAATATGGTTTGGAGCATGCAGTTTTATTAGGGAAGGTTTCAGGTCACTATTAAATCTCTGAGCTTTAATAGGGCCCTCATTTTCCTGTTCTAAAAACAAGGTATGATTTATAAAGTTTAAATTAACACTTGCCTTTGAACAGTCTGAGCGAGTTATTAGGTTACTAAGAAACAAAGTGAACATCACAAGGAATTTACTAGGGGGGTGCACATGACACAAAACTGTTATTTGTGCAGGGAAGTTTAAGTGAACAGAGTTTACTCCACATTGGAGTGGCGTGCCCAAAACACTCACTGCTCCCAGGAGGCCTTAGCAGCTTCTGACTTCTTCCATGGCATCTACCACCATGGTTTTATTGTTCTGACTGTGGAACCAGGACCTTCTCTGCATGCACCTAATTCATACCTAATTCTTCTTAATTCATACCTAATTCTTCTTTGAGTTTTATCTGGTCTGAAGTCTTCCTGAGGTCTTGGTTTCCCTGTTCTCTGAAGGCTGGGGACAGCTGGAAGGATACACAAGGCTGGATGATTTCAGGCTCAGACCTTGCATGCTTTCATTCCACCACCCCATGTTTCAGATGAACAGTTAAGCCTATGTGTGGGTGCCATGCAGAGCATGGATGGCCTTAAATCTCCAGGTGTCTAAAATTAAGTGCTTTGTGGAACTGAGGTGTGCAGTTGTGTGAAAGGATCATCCCAGATCTCCAGTAGATGAGGAAATGGCAGGTGGCAGGAGCAGGCACATGGAAGTTGGACTAGATGATCCTCGAGGTCCTCTCCAACCTGGAATTTGATGATGATGATGGTGATGATGAAATGGCATCACATTGACACACTCTGGTGAAAGCAGAGGGGCTGTGGGGCTGAAGCAGCCTTCAGTGGCAATATTTTCTCTATCAGCTGCTACTCTGATACACTGGATTTGACCTCAGGTTTGAAGGGAAAGGGAATGTCAGCAAATGTGGCATCTCTGTAAAGAAATCTTCAGGCACAAATAGTGAGTAAATAAAGCTGTTGGAGATTGTCCCCAAGTGATTTCAGTGTGCATTAAGTAGATATTGTGGACTTTGGCTAATAAGAGGGCATTTCATGAAGCAGATAGAAACAGAAAGCAGCAAGTGATTCATGGGGCTGCTGATGGAAGATGGGCTCTAATGAGCAGCTCTGAAACAGTTTCCATCTTTTACTGTATGAGCAATGAGCTCATAGTTCCTTTCCACCCCCAGTAGGTGACTACATTACAAACAAAAATGACTGGATTCTGTTTGCAGCAAGGTCTGGGAGAGTTTGGCCATGCAGTATCACATCTGAGAGGCCTGGGACTGAAGCAGTTTTAGGGGAGGGGGAACAGATTAAGAAAGGGCCCAGGAGTGCTGAACTTTCCCAATACTGCAGAAGGGGTTTGCCCTTCTGGTAAATGCACTTTAAGGAATGAACAATTGGTGAGGAAGGTTGGTTGATAGCAAGTTAATGAGGAGCTGTTTGGAGCTGGACAGAATGTGAGTGGTGACGGGGAGAGAGGTGAAAGAGCAGCCAAATAGACCCCAGTAAAAACTGAAACAAACTGTGACCCTGTGGGACTGGAGTCCAGGAGCAATTAGAGTAATGCAACATGACAGAATTCCTGCTTGCTTTCTTGGCTGTTTCATTCCAGCCATAAGTTGATACATCACAGGGGACTTGTGTTTATTTAGCATTCCTCTCCGTCACCTCCCTGCAGCTCTCCCCACTGTAAAGGACCCCAAGGAGAATTTATTGCAGCGCCCACAATGGTGGGATTTGTGCAAAGAGCCTGGTAACCCCTGCCCCAGCCCCCAGCTCTTCTCCCCAGGTGATTGCCCACTCTGGCAGTTCTTGAGAGGGTAAAATGGCAGCTCTGGAGTGCTCTCTCCACTGGCAGGCGTTCCCTGACTCCCTGGGATTTCATTAATACCTGTTTGGAGGTTTTCAGAGCTCAAAAGACAAAACTCAGGAGCTGTGCATCAGTGCACAGTGCTGAACTCAGGAGCCAGAAGCATGGAGTCTGGCCTGGATGTATTCTGGACTGCCACCTGACCCCTTGTTTAATTTGGATGTTGGGGTGCTGTGTAAGCTGCAGTACCCTCTCAGGTTTCCTAAGGACCTTGAGTGCTGTACTGTCCCTGCCCTATTGCTGTCAGCCCCTCTCCCGTGTGGCTGTGAGGGTGTCCTGCTTTCCATGCAGTGCTCACTTTGGAGGAACCTCTCCTAGCCAAACCAGGCTCTTTCACAGCCTGTGTGGCACTGAGAGCAGGCATGAGGTGCTCTTCTGGTTTCCACACACAACTGAAGTCCCTCTTGGAGCTGTTTGCTGTCCACCAAGCTGCTCCTCTCCATTGCAGCGTCATTTTGGGGCTGTTAGAGTCTGGTTTGAGAGCCAGGACTGACATTTTTGTTGGTACTCTGCCAGGATCTGTGCTGATCAGAGCAGGCTGGCTTGGCTGAGGGTTCATGACAGCTGCTTGAAGAGGTTGATGTTAGTTAGTCCTTCCTGAGCTGTTGTTTTGGTCTTTTTGGGTTTTTTGATGATCACCTTTTTTACTGTGCATTCCTCATTACTTCCTTGGGAACAGAGTTAAGGATCTGTGAACACTGAGGGAGAGTGTGTGTGTGTGTTAAAAGGGGCCGAATGTTTTATTTGAGCTCCAGCTAAAAGCAGATGATATCTTGAACAGTTTACAGCAGGGATGGAGCTCACCAAATGCCTTTCATTTGTGAGTTTGTTTGGCTGCCAGTTGGATGGAAAGGACAAGGTAGGGCCCTTGCACAGACTCCTGCGTGAAAGGAGGTGGGAAATGTGTTTTCTGCTCCCTGTAGGCTCCGACCACATCCGTGAGAAGGACGGGCTGTGGGCTGTCCTGGCCTGGCTCTCCATCCTAGCCACCCGCAAGCAGAGCGTGGAGGACATCATGAAGGATCACTGGCAGAAATATGGCAGGAACTTCTTCACCAGGTGGGCAAATGGCATCCTGGCCTGTACCTAGTGGCATCCTGGCCTGGATCAGGAACAGTGTGGCCAGCAGGACAAGGGAGGTTATTCTGCCCCTGTACTGAGCACTGCTCAGGCCACACCTTGAGTGCTCTGTCCAGTTCTGGGCTCTTCAATTCAAGAGAGATGTTGAGGTACTGGAATGTGTCCAGAGAAGGGCAACAAAGCTGGTGAGGGTCCTGGAGCACAGCCCTGTGAGGAGAGGCTGAGGGAGCTGGGGGTGTGCAGCCTGCAGAAGAGGAGGCTCAGGGCAGAGCTCATTGCTGTCTACAACTACCTGAAGGGAGGCTGTAGCCAGGTGGGGTTGGTCTTTTCTGCCAGGCAACCAGCAACAGGACAAGGGGACACAGTCTCAAGTTGTGCCCTGGGAGGTCTAGGCTGGATGTCAGGAGGAAGTTGTTGTCAGAGAGAGTGATTGGCATTGGAATGAGCTGCTCAGGGAGGTGGTGGAGTCTCCGTGCCTGGAGGTGTTGAGGCACTTAGTGCCATGGTCTGGTTGATTTGCTAGGGCTGGGTGCTAGGTCGGACTGGATGAGCTTGGAGGTCTCTTCCAACCTGGTTGACTCTGATGCTATGAAAGCGCTCCTGACGCCTTATGCTTACCTCCCTCCTGTGTTCTGCCCTCCAGGGCCAGAGCCCTAAGCACTGATGGCACCAGCACCTGCTGCCATCTCTGCCTTCTTGCACCCTGACCTGCAGGAACCTAAAACTCCCTGTGGGACTGAAATGCTGTGGAGATGTGGTGCTGAGGGGATATGATTTCGTGGTCACCTGGTGGTGCTGTGTTTGTGGTCGGACTTGATGATCTTAAAGGTCTCTTCCAAGCAAAACTGATTCTGTGATTCTGTATCTGGGTTAAATAAATGGTGCCCAGTTTAGGATTTGTTATTCTAAACATAAATGGAGCAAGTGTCAAAGGCTGCCCATTTCAGACGAGCACAGATTTTTTTCTTCTAATGGAGATTATTTTTTCTTGCAAGAAAATGTATTTACTGTTGGAACAGCCTGTTTCTGGAGATCGTAAATTCCAGAATCCCAGCAGTATAGGGATTGGAAGGGACTTCTGGGGATCATCCAGTCTAACCCCTCTGCTAAAGTAAGGTCACTCCCAGCAGCTTGCTCAGGATCACAATGTCCAGCAGAGTTTGGAATGTCTCCAGAAAAGGAGACTCCACAACCTGTCTGGGCAGACTGCCCCAGCACTCCAGCACAACAAAGAAGTGTCTCCTCCTATTCAGATGGATATCCTGGGTTCCAATTTGTGCCCATCGCTCCTTGTCCTGTCACTGGGCACCACTGAGAGGAGTCTGGCCCCATCCTCTTGCACCCCACAAGTCTTTTAGCTCTTGCTGAGCATTTATCAGATTCCCACCCAGACTGCTCTTCTGCAGGCTCAACAGCCCCAAGTCTCAGACTTTCCTCCTCACAGAGATGCTCCAGGCCTCTCGTTATCTTTATAGCCTCCACTAATGTCTTTCCAGTAGTTCCCTGTCTCTCTTGAACCGTGGAGCCCAGAACTGGACCCAATACTCCAGCTGTGGCCTCAGAATAGAGGCAGAGTGGAGAGGGAGGAGAACTTGCCTTGGCCTTGTGGCTGTGCTCTGCTTCATACACCACAGGAGACCACTGGCCACAAGAGGACATTGCTGGCTTATGTTAAACATGCCCACCAGCACTACCAGGTCCTTCTCTGTGGAGCTGCTTTCCAGTTCACAAGCTGATCTTCACTGATGGCAGTGCCTTACTGGATGGATGCCCGGCTCCCACCCCGTGTGCTGCAATCACACCCACGTTTTGCTGTGGGTGAAGCTGTTACCTTGAGGAAGCTACTGAGATCCTGTCAGCAGAATTAGAATGAACTCTTTGTAGTCAGTGTTGGTGAATTCTCACCCTTTGCCTTCAACACGCCCAGAGCAAAACAGTCCAGTTTGGGCTGTAATCTCTCCTGATGCCCATTGCCTGCAGCACATCCCATGGGTTTGTTTCAGATTCTGGCTGTACTGTGGCTCACAAATCTCCTCTCCTCCAGGGAGAGAGTGAAGAACATTTCAGCCTGGAGAAGGCTTCAGGGAGACCTTATAGTGGCCTTCCAGTATCTCTGAAGGGGACCTACAGGAAGGCTGGGGAGGGACTATTGACAAGGTCTTGTAATGACAGGATGAGGGGTAATGGGTTTAAACTGGCAGAGGGGAGATTCAGACTAGCTGTTAGAAAAGCTTTGGAGTGAAGGTGGTGAGACACTGGCACAGGTTGCCCAGGGAGGTTGTGGCTGCACCCTCCCTGGAGGTGTTCAAGGCCAGGTTGGATGAGGCCTTGATTGACTTGTTGTAGTGGGAGGTGTCTCTTCCTATGGCAGGGAGTTGGAACTGGCTGATCCTTGAGGTCCGCTCCAACCTAAACCATTTTGTGATTCTGTGATTCAATCTCTGAAGCAGACCACAGAGTTCAAGTCACAAAACACTGCCACTCATTCCTGCTCTTTGTTTTGTGGTGACTGCTTGCAGGTATGACTATGAAGAGGTGGATGCAGATGCAGCTAACAAAATGATGAAGGATCTGGAGACCTTGATGTTTGACCGCTCCTTTGTGGGGAAGCAGCTGTCAAGTGGTGACAAAGTCTACACAGTTGAGAAAGCTGATAATTTTGAGTACAATGATCCTGTGGATGGAAGTGTCTCCAGAAACCAGGTGGGCCAAGCTTTGCTTGGGCTGAATGTGACCACAGAGGGGTGTTGGGCTCTGTATTTTGGACTGAATCTTTGCCCTTTGGATTTCTGCCTGCTTTAAAGTCAAATGTTGTGTTTGTCCCTTGGGAAAAACATTTCTGCCCTGTGGTTTTTGGTGGGAGAGCTGCAAGGGCATCAGAGCCCTCCTTACAGTCACCCTAAAGGAGAAGGAGAGATGGGATTCAGGTAAGGGAATCCATTGAGCAGTCAGCAGCCAAGATGTGAGTTGTGCTGAAGAAAGGGTCAAAAGTAAAGCATGAGGTACAACCCTTCCCATTCAGGTAGAATCTTTTCTCTATTGCCAGACCCCCAAGTTGCTTGAGGTGAGTCCCTTCCTAGATGCCCAGGTGATGGCACTGGGAGGACAGGCAGCAGGGCAGAGTGGCTGTGCCAGGAGATTGAGTTCCATGCTCCAGAACTCATGAGGGTACTAAATCTGTGTGAGATGAGTAACCTGTCACCAGAGATTACTGAAATAAAAATGTCCTGTGGATGGACTGCTTTGACAGCAGGATGTGGAAGCACAGGAACTGGGGAGGAATAATGGAGAAGTTCTGCAGGAACGACTGGCTTGCCTGTAGGGTGACAGAGCATTGTTCTAATGTCCTGTTTGGGTGGAAGAGCAGTGGGTTGGTAATGCTGTGTCTCACAGAGTCAGTCCCTGGCTCTTGTTCCCAAGCAAGCACTGGGGTGAGGAACCTTACAGCAGCAATGTGCTTCATGTTCAGGAGCTCTGGCAGGTTCTCCAGGGTGGGCTAGGAGGGATGGTAGCTGTGCTAGTTTGAAGCTAGCTAGAATGTTTTGGTGAGAAGAACTAGATCATAGGCTCCTCTGGAAGTGAGCAGAGATATCAAGGAAGCTTTCTGTGGTTCTGTGAAGAGTTGGAGTTTGGGGATTGTGCAGGTCAGGCACAGCAGTGCTGTGTCTCAGGGGGATTCCTTGGGTCTCCAAGAGGCACACAGCTGAGAGACTCTTCTCATCCCTCCTCTCTTACCAGGGCCTGCGGCTCATCTTCTCCGATGGCTCCCGCATCATCTTCAGACTAAGTGGTACTGGCAGTGCTGGGGCCACTGTGCGGCTCTACATCGACAGCTACGAGAAGGATGCTCAGAAGATACATCAGGACCCACAGGTAGGTGTCACATCTCCATCGTGGCACTGCTGGCTCCCAGCCTGCCCACTGCTTAGCACTGCTGTACTCAGAGCTGCGTGGAAATGCTCCAGGGATCCTGGGAGCAAGCACTTTGGTGTCTTTAATCCCAGAACAAACAGATCTTGCTATCGGTGAAGCTCTGTGTGCAACAAGTGCAGTTTCACATCAGTTTTCTTCTCAGCTTGTGGGACGTTCATGACTGGATTCAGGTGTGGACCTGCATACAGTCCTGGCCTCACTTTCTCCCGAGTAACAACTGACAGGACAAGAGGAAATGGCTTCAGGTTGCACTAGGGGAAATTTAAGTTGGACATTAGAAGAATCTTCTTCCCTGAAGGGGCTCTGAAACACTGCAACAGGCTTTCCAGGGAGGTGGTTGAATCCTCATCCCTGGAGGTGTTTAAAAGAGACAGAGGGGTGGTGCTGAGGTTTAGCACCAGACTTGGTGGAGTTTGGTAATGGTTGGACTTGATGATCTTAAAGTTGTTTTCCAACCAAAAGCATTCTGTGGTTCAGGCAGAAATGTTTCCTCACTAGGGATAAGTGAGCTCACTCCCTCACACAGTTTGGGAAATAACTGTTGAGAACAAAAAGAAGTGTGAGTAAAAGGATGTGGCTGTGTGTAAGATATTACTGACCTGTCCTGTGCTAACTTCTAGCTGTTCTTTACAGCATCAGTTAGAAACGCTGCTGATCTCTCTTGCAGGCACAGGAGGAAAAGAAGCATTTTATAGTCCCCAACAACCAACCTCGGAGCTCTTTGTACATGACCTCCTGTGCCATTATTGACAAAGAATACTGGAAAATTCCTATCAACTGAAGCGGGGATTTCAGTGTCCTGTGCCAGTGGTGCAGTTGGGTTTGGAATATAGAATCATAGAATGGTTTAGGCTGGAAGGGACCTCCAAGATCATCCAGTTCCAACCCCCCACCATAGGCAGGGACACCTCTCACTAGAACAAGTTGCTCAAGACCTCATCTAACCTGGCCTTGAACACCTCCAGGGAGGGAGCAGCCACAACCTCCTTGGGCAACCTGTGCCAGTGTCTCACCACTCTCACTGGAAAGAACTTGTTCCTAACATCTAGTTTGAATCTCCCCTCTGCCAGTTTAAACCCATTACCCCTCATCCTGTCATTACAAGACCTTGTCAGTAGTCCCTCCCCAGCCTTCCTGTAGGTCCCCTTTAGAGATACTGGAAGGCCACTCTAAGGTCTCCTCGAAGCCTTCTCTTCTCCAGGCTGAAGAGCCCCAGCTCATGGCACAGTGAAGGTGGCAGCAGCAGAGCTGCTGGTGTAACAGGGCATCATCCCTGGCTGCACCATTCCTCTTGCTGGTCCCTCTGCAGCAGTACCTCCATCAGCAGCACCGAGCTGTGTGTGCCCAGGGATGACTTCAGACTCTGGGTAGGGAAGGGTGGACGTGGCTGTGTGTGCCTGGTGAATCTGAGCCATCTCTTTTCTTTCTGCAGGTCATGTTGGCACCGCTCATTTCCATTGCACTGAAGCTCTCCCAGCTCCACGAGAGAACCGGCCGCACCGGTCCCACCGTCATAACATAAAGGCTTGGTCAGCCAGCGTGCTGGAGTGCTCCTGCGTGAAGGAAGTTAGTCTCTCTGCCCCTTCTCCTGTCACATCTCTCACTGACAGAGCAATAGTAATTTAATTTCTGTTTAAGAACACTGTTGAACTGCTAAGGGTAGGCATAAACCCAGCCTCAATCAACACAGCATGCACTTGGCTGTGCTGTTGCCCTGCATCACCCAGCGCTACTGCCGGGTGGTGTAGGGTGCTCCTTAGCACAGCCTCTTGTTTCAGCTACCTGCTGGGGTTTTTTTCTTAAACAAATGGCTCTGGAAATAACAAAGGGACTCAAATCTTCAGTAATTCAGAGGCTTTTTTTCTAGCTTGGAAAGTTTCCTGGCAGAGAAGTACAAATACTTGATCCTTGTTAATACACAGTCCCCGAAAGGGTGAGGTCAGAGTGAGCAGTGGCTGTGAGGATCTGTCACTTCTCTGGAATTTTCCCTTTCAAAACTAGATTCTGGACACTGGCCCTCACTTGCCTTCTGTATAAGGAAAAAACCTCACAACAAACCTCCCACACGGTGATGAGCAGTAACAAAGATTGCAGGACATTAAAGTGATCTGGGCTACGATTGCTGTTGATGCTCTTGTATTTTCTTACATCACGTGAGGCTCCCTTCTGGAGAAGGAAAGATGGTTTTGGTGAGCTCTTGGTTGGTTGTGTGTGATTGGTCCTTGGCATAGTCAGATGTGCAGGTGTTCATGTGCAGTAACGGCCACAGAAGTGATCTGAGGGCTGAAGCACCTCCGCGCTGAGGACAGGCTGAGAGTTTGGGTTATTCAGCCTGGAGAAGAGAAGGCTTCAGTGAGACCTGGTGGCCTTTTAGTGCTTAAAGGGGTCAGTAAGAGAGCTGGAGCAGAGCCTGTTGTGATGGGACAAGAAGTAAACTGAAAGGAGATTCAAACTGGACAGAAGAAATTTTTTACACTGAGAATGGTGAGAGCCTGACCCAGGTTGCCCAGAGAGGTGGCAGATGTCCCATGCCTGGAACCATTACAGGTTAGGTTGTCTGGGGCTCTGAGCAACCTGCTCTAATTGCAGATGTCCCTGCTGACTGCAGGGGCTTTGGACTAGATGACCTTTAAATGTCCCTTCCAACCCAAACCAGTTTGTCATTCTGTGGTCATGTCCAAGGGCACAGAGAAGAGAGTGACTTGGGACATGGTCAGTTCTGGGGCCTGCAGCTGCACCTTCCTGCATTTTTTCTGGAAGCTATGTCCTTGGAGCTGAGCCATGTTCCTGCTCCTAATTTTACTTCTGACTTGACCTCCCTCAACCTGCTGGGCACCCAGGAGACCAACCGTTGGCCTACTTGGCGACAAGGGCACATTGCTGGTTCGTGGTGAATTTGTTGTCTACCAGGTCCTTCTCTGCAGAGCTACTTTTCATGGAGAAGATAAAAGTCACCTTCTCTTTGCTGCTGCTCTGTAGCACACAGCCAGCTTGTTCTTCCCTCCCTGATGCACAGAGGAGGTTTGCAACTGTTCCAGTGAAGCACATCGGGAGCACTTGGGGCTGCCATGAAGGGCTCCCATACTGGTGTCAGGCAGCATTAGCATCCAGCCTCCTATGACTTCTGCAAGCGTGAGCCACGTGGCCCAGAGGGACAGGTGCAGTCATCAAGGAAGCTTCCAAATTGATCTGGGGTGCCTCTCCTTTTTTGTGAGCACTTGGAAGACCAAGCCTAAATCTTCTTCACAGCTTCTTCTGTAGGGACACACATGGCATGGAAACGTTTGAGCTCTCAGTCAGCAAGTAGCAAACTTGGCAACAAGGTACAGCGCTGATTATGGAATACACTGAGAGACAAAAGGATTTGCACTTGGCCACAGAGCTGTAGCCTGATTTTGGTTATAAAAAACAACAAGAGTCATAAGTAATACATTTGGTAAATTGGGTTAACACCCTAAGAGCTGCTTAATGGAATGGAGATACTCAGAGGGGTGCAGCACCTCCTCTATGGGAATAGACTGCAGCAGTTGCAGCTGCTCAGCCTGGGGAAGAGAAGGCTCCAAAGAGATCTCAAAGCAGCCTTGCAGTACCTGAAGTGGGCTACAAGGAAGCTGGGGAGGAATTTTTTACAAGGGTTTGTAGTGAAAGAATGAGATGGAATAGATTTAAGCTGGAAGAGGGGAGATTTAGACTGGAAATTAGAAAGAACTTCTTTACAGTGAGAGTGGTGAGACACTGGAACAGGTTGCCCAGGGAGGTGGTGGATGTCTCCTCCCTGGAGATGTTCATGGTCAGGCTGGATGAGGCCTTGAGCAACCTGGTCAAGTGGAAGGTGTCTCACTACCCATGGTGGGGAGACAGGAACTAGATATCTTCAAGCTTCCTTCCAACCCAAATAATTCTATGGAGCTATGAATCTCACTCAGTCTGGGGGTAAAGGGAAAAAAGGAGACAGTAATGAAGACTGAAAGCCATGGTAGGAGCCACTGCTGCCCACAGGCAAGTGTGCAGCAGGACCCATGGGCTGCATTCTGCAAGCGTGGGTATTGTGCAGCACCATCACCCAGCACCATGGCAGCAGCTGGCCCTGGGCAAGGCTGTGCCTGAGCTTGGGAGAGCCACGGGTTTGGTGCCATGCCGGTGAGCTCGGCGCTTCCCCACACAAGGTCAGGGCTCAGGGGCTTTGCTCATTGCTGGCTGCAAAGCTTTAAACCAGAAAGCTGGGATTAGTAGGGGGAAAAGCAATTTGGCTGCTCTAATTTGCCTTTGAAGCGTTGCAGGAACAAGTGACCCCATAGTTTATGGTTGGCCTCTTTTTAAAGCAGGTCAGCCCTGAGTTCCTTCTAATGGAACCCTGAACATTTTTCAGGCAGCCTCTGTATCAGGACCTGCTCTCATGCCCACTGCTAACAGCTTGACAGCAGCTCACAGCTCTCCTCTGCTGGGGCTCCTGCCTTAATTCAGCATCCTGAGGAGATGGAAAGCTTCTTGAGCTGGTGAGGCACTGGAACAGGTTGCCCGGAGAAGTTGTGGAGGCTCTAAGCCTGAAAGTGTTCGAGGCCATGTTGGATGGGGCCTTGAGAGACCTGATCTAGTGGGGGGTGTCCCTGCACATGGGAGGGGGTTGGAACTAGATGATCTTGAAGGTCCCTTCCAACACAGACCAGTCTGTGATTTCTGCAATGTCACAGGTTCGTTTCAGCTACAGTTCCTCCAACTCTTACTTCCCAGTGCACCTACAAGTGCAATACAGTAGAGCTCAAGCAGTTCCCCCATCAATATCCTCATCTTGTGGGATTTGGAGCCTTCTGTGGGAGGAGATGGCTACAGGCAGAAGACAGCTCTAGGGAAAGCCTGGGTGGATTCACCTACTGGAATGCTGAGCAGGATGTAGCTCCAGGCAGCTGCCTAAGTGCCAGCAAATCTCTGAGTTGAATATACAGCATGAGAAATAGAAGTGCTTGGTGGCTGAGGATAACCACAGAAAGAGTGGTCAGGCATTGGAACAGATTGCCCAGGGAGGTGGTGGAGCCACCATCCCTGGCGGTGTTCAAGAAATGTGTGGACAGGGCACTTGGGGATGTGGCTCAATGGCCATAGTGGTGTTAGGTTGATGGTTGTTGGACTTGATGATCTTAGAAGTCTTTTCCAACTGAAACAATTCTGTGATCCTGTAACTGGTGCAGCTCCTCCAGGAGGCTTCATTCTACGTGTCCAGGGTCAGTTAGTCATCATTTTCTCAGGAAATTCACTTTTACCCCTGGGCTGCATTACAGCAGAGCCCTTCCAAGTCAGCAACTGTGCAGCAAGAGGGGAACACGCTCAGCCCCCGTGGCACTTCATGGGCCACCTTTGCCAGAGCTGTGGCCGCGGAGGCTCACCAAGACTTGGTCCCTCTGCACAGATGGAGGTTTGCATGAAAAATGATTCCTGCTCTTTTTTGCTTCTCCTCAGGCTCGAGCTATAGGCTGCTGTCCCAGAGGAGCCCAATGAGATCCAGATGTCTCAGCAGCCAAACGTGTTTTAATCTTTACCCTGAGTTTATGTAATGCAGGCTCTGATTTCTGCCTGCAGTTTCCCTCGCGCTGAAATGAAAACACATCACAAGAGCTCAGCCACGAAACAAGCTCAGCCGTGCACGGAGCAGAAATCAGCCCGGCCACCCAACTGCCCCTCCGTGATTCCTGCTCCCACTCTGCTGGGACTTGCAGAGGTGCCATTAGTGTTAGTGAGCAGCAGCCTCGGGGTGATGGTTTTACAAGCTGGTGTCAGCGAGTGTGTGCACCAAAGGCTGAACCCTTGTGCTAGAGGCTGAAGAGCTCTGAAATCTTTCTGTGGGATCTTCTTCTGCTGATGGAAGACTGATTGTTCCTCTCTAGATGGCAGCACTGGTAAAGAGTCTTAGAGCAGCCTCTGATGGACCCAGCGTCTCGCTGCACCTCACTTGACCATCTGAGCATTCATTGACAGTTGCGAGTTGCTGTGTCTTTCAAGTCCTTAGGGAGTACAGACACCACCAAAGCTGGCCCCTTAAGCAGGCTCCTGAGCACGACTCTTGGCACAGAGCTGGAACCCAGCCTCGTAAAACAAAGCTGGCTTTGGGACTGGCTGAAACAATTCAGACAGATGCTGCTCAGTGCTGGCTTTTCTGTGGGGTGTTTCTGTGTGGTAAATCCAAAGTATAATCCCCACATCGATGGCAAAATTGCCAGTTGCCATCGAAGAAAATCTGTGCCCTCAGCTTCGGTGTGAAGAACACATTTCATTCAGCCTGTTTCTACCTCAGCACTGACAGCTGTGCCCAGGCTCAGGCAGGGGAAGTGGCTGCAAATGAAATAAACCAATTAGCAAATCAAACCAGTTTCATCCCCCCCTCCACCAATGTTTTCACATGCAGCCAAGGCGTGTGGGACCACCAGCATGTCCTGGTGTTCTTGTGCCCTTCTACTGTCAGATGAGCTTCTCATTTCTTTTCTTAGTGCCTCCTTGCACTCCCTGGCTCTGGGAGGATTCCAGAAACAATGAGCTAGGAGCTAGGTCCAGAGATGAGCAGACCAGGCTGGGTCCAAGGTGTGTGGGTGAAGGAGCAGGGTCAGGGAAGTGAGGCAAGAATGAATTGGAGTGGCGCTGGGAGTAGTGGGGTGATCTATGCAGAGGCTGAAGGGATGAAAGCCTCAGAGCAGTGCTGTGTTTGGGTTTACTGCCTTTGTTTTCACAGGCTGTGGTTCCAAGCCAGAATTAACAGAGGTAAGTGCCCAGTTTCCTGTTATGGGATATGGCTTTATGTGCCAGGACCTGCTGCTCACAGCATCCCACCTGCACTTCAATTCTGTAAGCTCAGAAGTCTTCCTCTGTGGCTGGCTGCTCAGATCTACTCACACAGAGCTTGATTACAGGGAGCAAATTAAGATTTAATTAGGAAGAGGAATCTCTGCAAGGAGCAACAGTCCTGATCTGAAATTCATCCAGGTTGGTGTGAGAGGAGCCAAAGCTTCAGCTGTTGGGATGGACTTGCCTGAAGTCATTGATTAATTATCTTCCCTCACATTTCTGATGGCACAGGTTATGATTTGCATCCTCTGGGTAAACAAACCCCAGCACAACAGCCCTCTACGCACAGGGACTAGGCATGGGTAACTTCCAGCATCCCACCAGCTCCTGGACAATCATCAACGCTGTGCACCTCACCAGTGAACCTACAGTCAGGCCAAGGCTGCTCAAGAAAACCTACCCGTGGCACATTTCATTTGCCACCTTTCAACCTCTCCTACCCATTCCTAGGAGTGTCCCTTCCAGAAAGGGAGGTGAAAATAAAAAGGTAAGTTGTGGAGGGGATAAATAAGCAATGAAAGTCCCTGTGTGACAGGGGTGGGTGTGTGGAGCTTTGAATCATTTGACTCTGTGTTTATCCAGGGCTCCTAGGAGAGGGGGGAGCTGGAGGGAAGCGGAGGAGTTTAGGAAGTTGGCAAGCAGAGTGCTTGTGTTGTTTCTGGCACAGAATTACCAGCCCTGGGTGTCTCTTCACAGTGCCATTAGCCTCCTGTGGTGAGGCCAGGAGACCTTCAGAAATGATCAGCTCCAGCACTTCCATGAAGGATGACTTAGGCAGTGGTTCCTGGCAGCAGCCAGACTTGGACTGCTTGTAGGAGCCAGGAGCGAGGTGGGGCGGGATTCAGTGCTGCAGAATGAGTCTGATGCACATGGGTTCAAGCTGCTATGGAAACAAGCAGCAGCCTTTGCCTCCCAGTGGTGCAGGGAGGAATCGCTTGGAGGAAGGTTCCTGATCCAGCCACTTGGCATGAAGGCAGCAGAAGGTGAAGACCTGCTCTGACCTCACCTGAGGAAGCACTGATAAAGTGGAGCAGCACGTGAGGGTTTGCATTCTCCTTTGGGGTCACCTGCCTACAAGGGCCCTTACCCAGAGACAGGCTAGCCTGAATTTAAGGCTTGTTTCAATGTCTCTGAGGTTAGGTTGGATATTAGGGGAATATTGGGGGATATTCTTACCCCAAAGGGTTGTCAAGCCCTGGAAAGGGCTGCCATGGCAGTGGTGGAGTCCTCATCCTTGGAGGGATTGAAGAGCTGTTTAGATGTGCTGCTGAAGGACATAGCTTAGTGGTGACCTGGTAGTGCTGGGCTGATGGTTGGACTCGTGATCTTGAAGGTTTCTTCCAACCAAAATGATTCCACAATTCCATTAGCATTTTCCTGCTCAGGTCAGTAATGCTGCTCCCTCCTTAGCCTGAGTGTATCATGCAGCCTGGGCTTGGCTCTGCTAACCCTATGCACTCATCCAGAGGTAGGGGAAGAAGAAAGCTTTCTGTATTTCTTCCTTCTGACTGTGCAAAACGCTGTGAAACAAGAGACAGAGACAACAACTCTCTTCTGTCCCAGGGTAGCCCAAAGATAAAAGGATTAAAATGCTCTGTAATTATAGACAGCCTCAGAGATGAAATTTTATGAGGGCAGTAATCAGATGCTCAGCTCTCGCAGTCCGTGGCACAAAATGAAAGAATGTGATTTTTAAACAATGCTGGGGTTTCATTTGGCTCAGCAACAGTTCTGAGGTGTTTCTCCTTTTGTAAGCTATTCAAACTGTTTAAGAGTCTGACTACTTGGATGACAGAGAAAATACAGAGAGATATTTCAGTATGTCTAGTTCCAGATGCCTGCATCTTTCAGAGTGAAGCACAGCCTTTTACAAAGCACCCTGAAAGCAGCAAAGGTCTATGCAGCTTAGGCTGAAGAAGTGGAGCACTAAGTGTTATTTCAAATAGGTAAATTGGAGTTCCACAGAACTCCAGCATGGTGGTGGGTTGGAGGAGACCTTTGGAGATCATCCAGCCCAATCCTCCTGCTAAAGCAGGGGTGCCCACAGCAGCTTAACCAGGACCACAATGGTCATGTGGCTTTGGAATCTCAAGAGAAGGAGACTCCACAACCCCTCTGGGCAGCCTGCTCCAGGGCTCCAGCACCCTCACAACAAAGAATTTTCTCTTCCTGGATTCCAGTTTATTCCCATTGCTCCTTGTCCTATTTCTGAGCACCACTGAGAAGAATCTGGCCCCATCCTCTTGCCCTCCATCCTTTAGCTGTTGCTGAGCATTGAGAAGATTCCCCTCTCAATCTTCTCCAGGCTGAGTCAGTGTGTTACTGAAATCTCTGTGGTGAGTGCACAGACACCAACCCCACAAAGCCAGGTGGTTACCCTGCAGAGCCATGGTGCTGCACTGGGGACTGGCACAGTCAGGAGCTGGTGGGTGCCCATGCCAGGTGGGGGTTGGTCTTGTCTCCCAGAAGACAAGCTATAGGACAAAGAAATGGTCTTAAGCTGGACCAGAAGAGGTTTAGGTTGGACATGAGGAACAATTTCTTCCCTGAAAGGGTTGTCACTGCCTAGGGCAGTGGTGGAGTCCCTATCCCTAGGGGATTTCACATCTGTGTAGATGTGGTGCTAAGAGGCATGGTCTACTGGTGCCTTGGTGGTGCTGGGTTAATGGTTCCTCTTGGTGATCTTAAAGGTCTCTACCAACTAAAAGAATTCCAGGATCCTATGAAGTGGGAATGCTCTCCTCCATAACTGCACCCTGAAGAAGACAGATCATGGTTTGTGATGCTGTAGATACTGGTTTGCTTCAGCAGGCTGTTTTGATTTGAGAAAAATCAGGGAGGCATTCAGGGGAGTTCATCTCTGCTTCTGTACTGGCAGGGCAAACTTTTTTACCTTTCATCTTGAGCAAAAGGTTTAAGGGAAGCTGAAGCCATTTCTATTCCACTTCATTGCAAAGCAAAACTGCAAGCAAAGACATGCTACAAGTAGAGGGCTATTAATTAGTACCTCACTGGCAGTACCAGGGGGGACAGCAGAGCTGGCAACATTTCAAGCATTTCCTCCCTGTAACATTTATGGCAGCACCAGCAATGTAAGACGTTTTTCTGCTTTCACACACACACAAAGGGATGGAATCGTACAATGGGTTAAAGATCATCCAACCCCTGCCGTGCACAGGGACACCTAATAGACCAGGTTACCCAGCCAACCTGGCTTTGAGCACTTCCAGCCTTGGAACAGTTTCTCCCAGCAACCTGTTTCAGTGTCTCACCACCTTCATGGGGAAGAATTTCATCCTAATGACTAATCTAAATCCATCTTCTTGCAGTTGTAAGCCATCACCCCTCATCCTTTGTAAGATGTGCCTCTCCAGCTCTCCTGTATGCCTCTTCAAATACTGGAAGGCTGCTCTAAGGTCTCCCCAGAGCCTTCTCTTCATGCATGAAACAGATCCATGCAAATTAAACAGCAGCAAAAGCTAAACCAGACATTAGTGGTTTCCTGTGCCCAGGCTGTACTGGTGAGCTCTATCATAGAGGGGCTCTAAGTCAGTTTTTAAGTAGCTGATGTGTGTTCTGCTTTGAACTGGTCCTTGTAAGTGTCTTACAGAAAGCAGCTGAGCTGCAATTTTCCATTCTAGGTGCAGGCCTTGAAAACTCACTAAGCAGCTGAATGGCCCCCTGCATGGGGGTTAGGCTTGCTGTGCACTGCAGAGAAGGTACAGGATACATTCCTGCTCACATGCACACAACACACTGCTGAATTGTTCTGCCACTACCATGGGGCACAATGCTGAACTGGGAGTTGATAGAAACTGGGTTTGAGATCCAGGGAAGTGCTGCAGAGTCCTTTATAGGCAACAATTCCTGCAAAATCATGGATAATGGGTTTGCAGCTTGGTGCTTTCACACTGGATCTTTCTTTCATCTCATCTTTTGGAGTCTCTTCTATTTTTTCTCCCCTCTTGGTTTTCAGCTTTTCATCCTCTTCAGTCTCCTTCAGAGTTTTGCAGCCTGCCATCTTCTCCACCTATAGTACTTTTCCCCCTCTAGATTTCTTTTCTGTAGTAGTGTGTGGGAACACAAGGCTTCAAGATTAATATTTAACATCAACATCTGCAAACCCTCCTCTGCTCTGTCCTTTCATCACTGTGTGGAACTCCAGCCTGGATGCCTGAGGAGTTTCTGTGTGATCAGGTGAGCATGCAGAAAAGGCAGATAGGGCAGCTTTGGTAACATCCCCATGGGAGAAAAGCAAGGCAGTGGTTCCTCTTGTCTGTCTCACCTTGGCTTTGATGGCTCCTGGGCTGGCTGATGGTAGCTGGGGACCTGGGATTTTTGTGAGCTGTGCATTTGTCCTACTCCAAGATGTAACGTGGCACTGGAACAGGTTGCCCAGAGAAGTTGTGGAGTCTAACTCTGGAAGTGTTCCATGCCAGGCTGGATGGGGCCTTGAGCAATCTGCTCTAGCAGGCGTCTCTGCTTGCCCAGCCCAGAACATGGCAAAGCCCCTGGTGTGGATGCACGAGGCCACACCAGCATCACTGGATAAATGGGAATATTCAACCCAAAAGCAAAAGCAAGGCTCTTTGTGCTGTCTATGTTGTCTTATTCTCTGTGGTCCAGCACTCCTGCAGGGGTCAGCGATACCTGGTACCAATGCCAATCTCAAAGATCTTAGAAGTGAGTCTTGTTGAGGGACTCTCCTCACTCAGGACACTTAAAAGCATATGAAATGCCTTTTAAAAACAAGTTGTCTTTATTTGTGCCTCACTTTTTTCCCCATTAATGATTAACCATACTTTCAGTCTCTGTGGAGAGACCTTGGGCCATACATGGAAGATGCTGATGCAGACACCAAAGCCAAGGAGATTGTATCAGTGGCAGGAGGAGGAGATGACACACGGAGGCATAGGCTACCTTGTGAAAGAATTTTGTTAACAGTAAGAGCTTTTACTGAGGTTTATTTGATGGAATTTGTGATGAACACTGGAAATCATCTCTAATTTTTTAAGCACTTAAAGCTCTGTAGATTTTCAGTTTCACTTACTTGATACCAATGTAAAGACTGTTTCAGTCAACATCTTTTAGCATAAATGATATGCTAGAATCAACACAAAATATGAAGCATTTGGTTACATCCCAGGGTCCCATTGCTTTCACTCTCCACACAATGAAATACTCGAGTCCCGAGGCAGGCTGAGAGGTAAAGGTTAAATTATGGAGATGTATTCAGGGTTTTAAAAGTCTAAGAAGCTGTCAAGCTCTGCGGGCCCTTTGACATGAAAGGCTTGTCAGCACGTGTTGCTGAGATGGGTAGGAGATCTGTGCTGGCAACCCAGAGGAGACAAGCCATCATGTCATGAGCTGAAAGGATAAAGAAGAATAGGACTAGCAGAGGTCTGTAAAACCAATATAACTCATGTTTGTTCCTTTGGCATTGCAGCACCACCCCAAAACAGAGGCCGACTGTTAACAGAGGCAAAGCCAACTTCATCTTTTGCAGGCTGACAAGTGGTCATGTAAGGTACCAAATAACCCAAGACCTCGGGATTCAACTCCTCCAATTGTTTTCACATGATGCAACTTTAAATCTCTCTTTTGAGGAGTATTAAATTTCCTTTCATTCCCATAAACTTCAGAAAAAGTTGACTGCTCTCACATTTCAGCCTGTGACCCAGCTAACTTGCACTTTTCCCCTCTGCTAGTCTGGAGAAGAGAGTAATGAAATTCAGACAACAGTGACCAAATCTTGCTCTGTAGAACTTTTCCTTTTACAAAACAGATGAATACTCCTGGGCTCCAAAACACTGTGGGGAACAAAACTTCCAAGCCTTATGGAAATAAAATTGTAAGCCTAGGCAGTGACTTCATCTCCTTTATCAGATCAGAGGCATTTTCACTGGAATTGAGCTAGATTTAAAAAAGACAAGAATAAAACAAACCCCAAACCCTTCTAAACAGAGTGAAGGAATGAAAAAAAATCTCACTGTAGCCATTATTGAAACACTGCTTTATTTTAAAGCCCCACACCCAAGTGAATGAAAGCTAAATTTCACAGAGCTGTAGAAGGCAAAAAAAAAAAACCCCAACCCAACAACCTCCATCAAGCCTCATCATTTACATAATTCTTTGTTGCAGACAGAAGTGTGCTTTTATAAAAGCCAGGAAAAGAAATATTCTAGCTCTGGTGTCTGTGATGAAAAAGAAGATAAGCAAAGGCATTGTGTGCTCTGGCTGGGACAAAGGGCTATAGAAAGTGACCACAGACATGCTGGGTGGAGATTCAGTTGCTGCAGGGTCTGGAATTTCTCCCTGGAGGTGCTGAGCGCTCTCGGATCTCATAGAGACCCAACCAAGCTTGTCCACTCAGCATCTTGCCAGATGAGGCCCCCTGTTTGTACAAGAAGCAATACCCACTGTGCTGCAGGTTTGCTGCTGGTGGAATTGCATTCACTTAAAGCCCAGTGCAAGTTTAGCCACCAGAGTCAAAATAAAAGGAGCCAAGATATATAAATCCTGCAGACCAAGTTTACGGGGGGAACTAAAGCAAACATTCACCATCAAGATTTAGTGCAGGCAAACCGTTGTAACTAAATGGGGTACCTTACATCATCTTGTGCCCTAGGGGCATAGTCTCCACTTTAGTGGTGTGCTAAACTCATGCTGATATCAATAAAAGTTTTACATGCAAGGGGAGGAGAAAATAGGAGATGGCAGGTAGTACAAGTCTATAAACCTGATCCCTCAAACCCTGCTGTCATGGCTCTGCCAACCCCCTGCCAACTTCCATGCAAATCCCACAGATGGATCTCCAGCTCAGTTTGTCTTAATTGGAAGTCTTAAAGGTGAATTGAAATGTTGTTGGAATAAAAACCTGTTTAAGATGCCAAATCCCTGACAAAATCCCCATGTAGGCTTAGGAGTAAATAAATTGTAAAGGCTAAAGCCCAGCCCTTCTTATTAACCTGTCAGACCACGAACTCTGGGATCCATTTTTCTCCTGCAGAAATGGTGACATTCTCCATCCTCTGAGGACTGAAGTGTTTTACTGCTCTACATGCCTGGCAACAAAGATGATATTGTTCAGGAAGGTGCTGAAATCTCTCTTGTTCATGCTGATGATTGCCACAGCCATTCCCAGCAGGACTGCTGATGACAAGCTGGGCTGAGACTACCTGCAAGGGGTGTGAAGTCATGGATTAAGGCAGCTGAGTGTGATATCAGTTGGGTTTTCCAAACTATTGCCTCAGTAACCTCCTCCCTGAATCAGATTAACAAAGATTAACTAAGATGTGAGGGAGTGTTGATCCGCTTGAGGGTAGGGAGGCTCTACAGTGGGCCAAATGCTAGGCCCTGCACTCAGGTCACAACAACCCCAGGCTTGGAGAAGAGTGGCTAGAAAGCTGCCCAGTAGAGAAAGACCTAGGAGTCTTGGTCAGCAGCTGGCCAAATGTGAGCCAGTGTGTACCTAGGTAGCCAAGAAGGCAAAAAGCATCCTGTCCTGGGTCTGAAATAGTGTGGTTAGCAGGAGCAGGGAAGGGACTGTTCCCCTGTATGCAGCACTGAAGATGCCACACCTCAAATAGTGGGTTCAGTTTTGGACCCCTCACTACAAGAAAGACATTGAGGGGCTGGAGTGGGTCCAGA
Organism: Pogoniulus pusillus; assembly: GCF_015220805.1. Lineage (NCBI taxonomy): Eukaryota > Metazoa > Chordata > Aves > Piciformes > Lybiidae > Pogoniulus > Pogoniulus pusillus. The sequence continues at coordinate 4,003,417 of NC_087271.1, forward strand.
GAAGGGTAACAAAGCTGGTGAAGGGTCTAGGGAATAAGTCTTGTGATGAGCTGAAGGGACTGAAGTTACTAAGCCTACAGAAAAGGAGACTGCGGGGAGGTGTTCTAGCTCTCTACAACTCCCTTAAAGGAGGTTGGAGCCAGGTAAGGGTTGGTGTCTTCCTAGTAGCAAGTGATAGATAGGACAAGAGGAAATGGCCTCAAGATGGCCCAGGGAAGGTTTAGGTTGGGCACCAGAAGAACCTTCTTCACTGAAGGGCTCTCAAACACTGCAACAGGCTTCCCAAGGAGGTGGTTGAATCCGCATCCTGAAGGTGTTTAAAAGATGCAGATGTGGTGCTGAGGGACATGGATGAGCACCAGTTAAATAATGGTTTGACCCAATGGTCATAAAGCTGTTTTCCAACCAAAACAGGTCTATGATTTTTCTGAGGGCTGGGTTTTCAATTGATACCTTTTGGAAAAAGCAAACATACTCTGGATGAGGATTCGTGGCCCCTTGGAAGTTAACAAGGAGTTTCACCTTAAATCACCTGAGATATTTTGCAAAACAACAACCTGGCCATAGCTGACCTAAGCTGTCGATCCTCTGCCTTCCCTTCAAGACTCACTTCTGGGGCTAAGGAGAAAGTCAGAGATAAAACAATTGCAACTCTTTCCTCCTGAAGGACAACTACAGAGCTCAGCACCTGCAATGCAGAATCGCAGACTCATAGAATCAGCCAGGTTGGAAGAGATCTCCAAGATCATCCAGTCCAATCTAGCACCCAGCCCTGTCCAGTCAATTAGACCATAGCACTAAGTGCCTCATCCAGGCTTTTTTTTTTCCAATGCCAATCACTCTGGGAAGATCTTCCTCCTAACATCCAGCCTAGACCTCCCCTGGCACAACTTGAGACTGTGTCCCCTTGTTCTGTTGCTGCTTGCCTGGCAGAAGAGCCCAACCCCACCTGGCTACAGGATACCTTCAGGTAGTTGTAGACAGCAATGAGCTCTGCCCTGAGCCTCCTCCAGGCTGCACACCCCCAGCTCCCTCAGCCTCTCCTCACAGGGCTGTGCTCCAGGCCCCTCACCACCTTTGTCACCCTCTTCTGGACACCTTCCAGCACTTCAACTTCTCTTTTGAATTGAGGAGCCCAGAACTGGACACAGCACTCAAGCTGTGGCCTGACCAAGGTGTGACCTGAGTACAGAGGCAGAATAACCTCCCTTGTCCTGCTGGCCACACTGTTCCTGATCCAGACCAAGATGCCATTGGCTCTCCTGGCCACCTGGGCACACTGCTTGCTCATGTTCAGCTACTATCTACCAGTTCCCCCAAATCCCTCTCTGCCTGGCTGCTCTCAGCCACTCTGTCCACAGCCTGTAGTGCTGGGTTGTTGTGGCCAAAGTGTAGAAGCCTGCATTTGGCCTTGTTAAATGTCATCCCATTGTCCTCTGCCCACCCATCCAGCCTGGCAAGGTCCCTCTGCAGGGTACATCTACCCTCCAACAGACGGACACCTGCTCCTAACTTGATGTCATCTGCAAATTTACTGATGATGGACTCAATCTCCTGGTCCAGATCATCAATAAAGATATTGAACAGGACCAAGCAAATAGCCCAGTACATAACCAGGTAAATAACTGATGTAAATAACCACCCTGGCAGGCTGTTTGCTAGCATTGCTGTTCCATGCTTTCCCCATTGACTCTCCTGCTCTGCACCACCCCTGCTTGTTAATGCTTTGGAAGTGCCCAGCACAATGAATATCAAATGCAATGAAACGTTGTGGTGCCAACACGCAGTTAGAGTAATAACAACAGCACAAATGATGCATCATGAGCCTGCCAGTATTTGCATATGTTATGAAGCAGTCGCTGGTGTCTCTGTCCCAGGCTGTCACCCTCCTTTTCCCAGCAGGGTAACATTACATGTTGTGGAGGTATGTAATTCCAGGATATAAAGAACATAATCCTTCTGATATATATATATATATATATATATATACACACACAAAATCCCATATGAAAGGGAAAGAATTGTGGTCTATTTCAAGGCTTCCCCTTTCATCTTTTCCATAGTGTTCTGCCAGTTTGCAAAGTACTCCCAGATCACAGATGGAACAAGATCTTACTGCGTGTCCTGGTTTTAACTCAGCTGGCAACTGAGTCCCAGCAGTCCGGTTGCAACAGAGGGGTTTTCTCCTTCCGCCACCCCTCCCCTCTGGGTGGGCAAGGAGGAAGGGAGCTGGGAAGGCTGGAATGTCAGTTGAGATAAGGGCAATTTACTATTCTGTTGCAGGATATCAGATTGCACAAAGGGATAAATGACAAAAAACGTGGAGAAAAGGTACCAGTGTACATCTCCCCTCTGCCAGTTTAAACCCATTACCCCTTGTCCTGTCATTACAAGACCTTGTCAGTAGTCCCTTCCTCAGCCTTCCTATAGGTCCCCTTCAGATACTGGAAGGCCACTATAAGGTCTCCTTGAAGCCTTCTCTTCTCTAGGCTGTAGAGTCCCAGCTCTTGAAGCCTTGAGCAACCCTGGCTAGTGGAGGGTGTTCCTGCCAATGCCAGGAAAATTGGAATGAAATGATCTTGAAGGTCCCTTCCAACCCAAACCATTTTATGAATCTATGTATCTAACACTTCCAAGCCAGCTGAAGACTTGGGGAATCTGCACTGAGTTTTCCTTGTCTGCCATGGACTTCCTCTGTACCCTTAGGCACTTGCCACAGGTTATCCCTGAGCCCAGCTCAGAAGCTTCTGGACCTGATGGATATCTTGCTTCGCTGCACAACAAACAGATTAAGGAGATGCCTTTGTTTTAAAGCTAAACAAGCCCAATGCCAGGTTGCTGCCAAAAGCAGTGGTTCAGCCCCTCAACTAGGGTCCCGCTTGCCTTTGCTGGATGCAACACCCCAGCAGCTGTGGGGAGAGGGACCCAGCTGGCTGATCTGGAGGAACGTTGCTCTTTGCTCTCATCAGAGGGTTAGTCTTCCACAGGCCCAGCTGGCCGACTGGGCTTGCCCGGGTGAACATACCAGGAGACAAAAGAGATTCTTGTACTGCGGGCAGCTCGCTGTTAGGGCAGCGTAGACGTAGCTTCAAATGTCACCTCGGAGGGTCAGGGCAGGCAAGTCTGGGCTGGTGCCGCAGAAATTCTATCCCAGCTGTATGGCCTGACCTCACTGGCATTAGCTCCAGTGTTCCTGTATCTAGATGATAAGTGTCAGGACCCCGAGGGCACTCGTAGCTCTTAATGACTGACTAGCCTCATCTGGGACCTCCACCGCCACCTTGTCCTTGCCCGAGGGCTCTATTTAAACTTGTCTCTGGCTATCCCTTAGCCCCTGCCTGAGCTATGGTGAGGACTACCAGTCTGTAACTCCAACATCCCCAGGCCTGGCCACAGACCTTGTTGGTCTGGTGCCTGACATGTGGACTGACCTCGCTGCTTGACCTCAGACCTGTCTTATCACTATCAACCTTCCTGGGAAGCACTGGGTTGTGTCCCAGTAACCATTGATGGAACAGACTCTGAGCTGTGGTTATCTCTCAGCTTAATCTCAGACCTGCTTCACCAGGATGTTCTAGTCTCTTGTTTGGATCTGGCCCTTGCTTAGGGGTTGTGGGACAGATTCTGGCTGCTCTGCTGGCTGTGACACCCTTTCAACTCCCTGTCCCTTAAGGATCAAAGAGCATTTGCTGTGTCCTGAGATAAAGGTGGTTCGAGGACCTAAATTGTCAGAAACAGCTCCACTTTGAAGAGGTAATCTGTCGTCTTAGCTCTTGAACTGTCCCAGCTCCTGGGACTTTGTGTCACAAACAATGTGCAGGACTAGGAAAAGCAGGGAGCTTCCTGGGGAAGCAAATGGTATAGGTCATTCCTGGCCTTGGTTTGAATTGTCTCTGACTGGTATGGAGAGGCTTGGCTTTGTGGCTGGTTTAAGCTGACGTGAGCTCATGCTGCTGCCAAAAGGGCAGGTCCTGTGTGGCATCATTGGGAAAGGGGTGGGGAGGTGGCAGTACAGCTGTGAAACTGCATCCTAAGGCATCTTGAAGCAAGGTGGCAAAAGATCCTGCGTGTCAAATGAGGAGCTACTTCAACTGCTGCTGCAGAAATCACCTTGCTGCAAAGAGCCACCCAAGCCCCAGCAGCAGATAGTCCCTTCCATGTGCCACACTGGGATATCATCCCAGATCTGGCAGCATCAAGCCTGCCTTGTCTCTTCCATTTAATCTGTCTATGTATATTGGTTTATTCTTACTAGGAAGTGGATAATCTCTTGTCATTGTCCTCCTCAGTCTGAGGAGGAATATGTGCATGCTGGTATACCTGAGAAGGTGGCTTCAGACCTCAGTCTCCTTCCCTAACACAACAGCCAGATGCTTATCTGCGCTTGTTCCTCCTCTTGAAACTCTATTAGTGTCTGACAAGAACTACAAGACTCATATGGCAGAAAGCAAGCCTAAGGGGAGGTGGGATCTGATCTAGCAGGAAGTGAGGAGGAAATTCCTTTAATCTTGTCCTTGTTTCCACTCTGCTTATGAACTTTCTTATTAAACAGTTGCTGACTTGAAATCCTAAACCTCATCTAAGCATCCCAGGAATGTGACCATTCTCCTGAATGGAAAGTAGTTACCACTCTTAGTAGCTTCACCCAGCTTTGGCAGTGTGCTTTAACTCTACTAAGGAATCTGCTTGAGTACAGTTAACATCTGCCATGGAATGAATCAGTATTTTGTGCCAGCAGGAGGGAGCTGCAACCCTTCTGCCCACAAAGCTCACCTTCCTACCACCAGTGAGAAGGGCTCTGCCTTAAGTCCCATGTCACAGGCTGATCAAGCTGCAGCACATTTGTGGGGATGGTCCCCAACCCGGGATGAAGTGTGCTGGGGGCAGTGAAAGCCAGAGCACAACGCTGTTGTATGGAAGCACATTTGTGGGGATGGTCCCCAACCCGGGATGAAGTGTGCTGGGGACAGTGAAAGCCAGAGCACAACGCTGCTGTATGGAAGCACATTTGTGGGGATGGTCCCCAACCTGGGATGAAGTGTGCTGGGGGCAGTGAAAGCCAGAGCACAATGTTGCTGTATGGAAGCACATTTGTGGGGATGGTCCCCAACCCGGGATGAAGTGTGCTGGGGACAGTGAAAGCCAGAGCACAACGCTGCTCTCAGCACTTACACCAGGTAGCAACTACACCTGACTTCTTTTCAGGAGGGGGGAGTCGTTTTTAAAAGGAAGGCTAAATTAAGAGAAATCAGTGTCTAAAATATTGATTTCACTAACGGCAGAGAGGGCTGAAAATGCATCCTAAAGCACCAGCTGGACTTCTGCTTTTCCTGACTGGCAGGAAAAGTAGGAGATACCCAGTAAATGTGACATGTTGTGAGGGGGAAATTACAAGCTCTTGACTATAGAATCATAGAATGATTTAGGTTGGAAGTGACCTCAAAGATCAGCCAGTTTCAACCCTCTGCCAGAGGCAGGGACACCTCCCACTACAACAGGTTGCTCGGGGCTTCATCCAACCTGGCCTTGGACATCTCCAGGGAGGCTGTGGAGCACAGAGTCACCCAATGTGATCTTTGATCACATTGGGTGACTCTGTGCTCCACAGCCTCCCTGGAGATGTCCAAGGCCAGGTTGGATGAGACCTCCCTGGGCAACCTGTGCCAGTGTCTCACCGCCCTCACTGCAAAGAACCCTTTCCTAACATCTAGTTTGGATCTCCCCTCTGCCAGTTTAAACCCATTACCCCTCATCCTGTCATTACAAGACCTTGTCAGCAGTCCCTCCCCAGCCTTCCTGTAGGCCCCCTTCAGATACTGGAAGGCCACTATAAGGTCTCCTCAAAGCCTTCTCTTCTCCAGGCTGCAGAGCCCCAACTCTTGTAGCCTGTCCTCATAGCAGAGCTGCTGCAGCCCTCTGAGCATGTATCAATGAATGTATGAAGAGGAGTGGAGAAATCACTTTTCTAACCCACTCAGATGTATCACAGTATCACCAAGGCTGGAAGAGACCTCACAGATCATCAAGTCCAACCCTTTACCACAGAGCTCAAGGCTAGACCTTGTGCCACGTCCAATCCTGCCTTGAACAGCTCCAGGGACGGCGACTCCACCACCTCCCCGGGCAGCCCACTGCCCACTGCCCACTGTGCCCTGTAGCATCCGAGCACTGCCCACCGCGAGGCCTGAGGGAAGCTCTGGCACGCAGGGAAGGTGCTGGCTGGCCTCTGCTGGCTCTGCTGAGCTGGATGCCCTCAGACAGTAACTTCAGCACCTCAGCAGTGACATGGAGCCCCTCACGGCCGGGGAGGTTTCTCAGGGGAGTTTCCTGACAAGATATTCCAGCTCTTGTGCGCAGTAGGGGGAGACCAGGAAGAGACCCAGGGAAGACTGTTGGGGTCGTTCAGCCTGGAGAAGGCTCTGGGGGACCTTTTGTGGCCATCCAATACTTAAAGGGGCTGATAAGAAAGATGGGGAAGGACTTTTTAGCAGGGCTTTATTGTGACAGGACAAGGGGTTTGAACCAAAAAGAGAGATCCAGACTTGATACAAGAAGACACTTTTTCCACTGAGGGTGGTGAGACCTCGTCCTGGGTTGCCCAGAGAGGTGGCAGATGCTTGATTGCTGGAAGCCACTGCAGGCCAGGTTGCTGGGGGCTCTGAGCAACCTGCTCTGGTGCAGCTGCCCCTGCCGGCTCCAGTGGGGCTGGAGCGGATGACCTTCATGTGTTCCTTCCAGGCTAAACCTCTCCACGCTCGATGAAGACACCTGTGAAGATCAGGGCTGGAGGCAGCACATAACAAAACTGGATCCTGTCTGGAAAAGAGCTTTTCCTCCCAGGTGGCACAGATCGTGCTGTCTGTGTGAGTGACAGATGCCTGGAAAGCAAAACGGAGAGGGGAAGGGACGGTAACCCCAACTGGTGCCCTCCTAAATCCACCTGTTCCAAAAAGGAAGGCGTGAGGTGGGCTGTGAAGAAGCACCTCAGCCGTGGAGCACTGTGTCTGGCCCCTCGCACCCGCAGGGCCCCAGGCTCACAGGCCAAGGGGTACCTGGCAGCCGCCAAGGAAATGGCGCCCGGCGGGGAGCGGCAGGGAGAGGCGAGCGCCCCGCTGCGGCGCGCGGGGCCGGGCTGCGCGCGGGCGGGCGGGAAGCGGCGCAGCAGCGGCGCTGAGGAGGGCAGCAGGGGGCGCTGCGCGGCCGGCCTGAGGCGGCGGAGCCGGTGTGCGGAGGGGGGGCGGCTCGGTCGGGGCCGGGCCGAGCGGAGTGCGGAGCTGGCGCAAAGTGACAAGTGAGGGGCTGAGAGCGGCGAAGGCGGCGGCCGCTCGTGCTCTCGCTTCCCCGCCCGTCAGGACAGCTCAGCCCCGAGGGCGCGGCGTGGGACGGTTCGAGAGGAGACGCGGCCCCGTCGGCGCTACGCGGGACCGGCCCGGGACGCCGGCGCTGCGCGGTGGATGTGGGAGTAAGAGCGGCGCCGGCTCAGGAATGCAGCAGCCGGGCGGCGGGGACGGGAGCCTCCTGCTGCTCCCGCTGCTCCTGCTGCTGCGGGCGGGCAGCCGGGCGGAGCTGGGGGACGCCACGCAAGGTAAGGGATGTGCGTGGTCGCGTCCCGGGTTTGGTCCCGCGGGAGCCTGCCCCGGCCCGCGGCGGGATGCCCGGGGACGCCCGGGTGGGAGGGCGGTGTATGTGCGCCTGGGAGGGCGGCCGGACCGTTGTTGCCGCCTCGCGTGGGGTCCGGCGCAGCGGGGCCCGGCCCCGGCTGTGAGGGCGAGCGGGGCCGGCTGCGGGACGCCGGCTCGCCGCGGGACTGCGCGGCTCTTCTGTCCTCTGGGGAGCCCGGCGGCTCCAGCACTCTTGTCCCACAGCTTCCCGTTAACGAACTCCTAGTTTTATACTCGAGCTGTGTTTAATTGCTTCGTAAAAAGCCCCTCCAAGTTGTTGGGCCGAGTTATTAGCCAAGTGTAACCATTCCCAGGCGATCCGGCTTTGGGTACGTGATGGATGGTTCCCGAGATGCTGTTATCAATGATGACTTGTCCTTTAGCTCCAGCTTTCGGGGAAGTTTTGCCTTTTCATCGCCCTTGTGGTCTTCCAAGAAGTTTTTAAACTTTCTTTGTGTGTTGTTATATATATATTTTAAAACCAAAAAATCTGTAAGAAATCCTCTGTGGTTTGGTTTTAACAAGTAGGATTTATGTTGCGCCCCTTCTGTTTTATTAGCATTTTTACTTCAGCCTTTGGCAGATGATTTGGGTTTAAAGAGTAGCATGGCACATGCATAAAGGGACCTCGATGGAATGAGGCAAGAAGGACTGATTTCTGAGGCCAAGGCAGTAAAAAATCGAGCAGTGGTTTTGGATGCTTGCATGAGAATTTCAGTAAGAGCTGGATAGTTGCAAACTGCAGCAGCGCCTTCGAGGTATTTTATGGTGGGTCCTTAAATCAGAAGCCACTTCTGAAAAGTCCTGCTTGGTAAAATGGCCATATTTTATATTTAAAGAAAGGGGGGGAAAGTGAACACTGACGAGATAAAGCTGATGAGTTTAAATTCTTAGCAGTTCAGACCTGGAAAAGCTGCGGCTGTAAAACCTCTAAGGCAAATTGCAGATACTAGTGCATAACTGCCTTTGAAACGTCCCAGCCAACAGATACAACACTCTGGTCGTGTGGGTGTGCCAGAATTTCTCGCTGGGTTTCAGCATGTCTCTAATGATGCCATTACCTGGCTTTGTGTGTTCTGCAGTGAATCTGTTTGAGTGACTTTTCAGATAATCACAGTGTGACTGCTGGACACAGGAGTCTCCTGGTGCAGAGTCAGTGTCTGCATGATGTTCTGGCTTAGGGCAGGATTTCTCCATGACATCTCAGTGGGAAAATGTTCAAGTGGTGTTTTCTAGCGTCTCCAGGGAGTGCTGGATGTGCTCAACAATTAACTGTGTTCTTAAAAAGTGGATTGGAGGGGCAAGGCCATCTCTTAGCCTGTTTTTTTTTTCAGATATTTCAAAACTTTAGGGGTTTAGTAGGAAATTTTCTGAGTTTTGAAAGAGCCTGTAGGGGAGGGAAAAAAAACCCAAACCCAAACTATGAACATAAAGCAGCTGATCACGTTGGGTCTGAAACAGGCTGCTTTTTATTTATCCTGAATTCTCCTGGGAAGTATCTTTTATGATGAATTCTGCTGGGAGGCATCTTTCATTGTGAAATCACCTTTATTACCACCACTATCACCACTATTAATATAGTCATTAGGCACACTTCCTTTCCACAGTGAAACAGTTCCTGTATTTTAAGTAATATCAGTGACAAAACTTTGCAGTGTTGACTCAAGGGCAGATTGAATGATTGATTTATTTTGTATGGATAAATAGCTATCACATGTTAACAGCTTCTTTACCACCTTGTTAAAGATCTAGGTTGTTTAGAGGAGTAAGGGATCCTGAAAGTCTGACAATAATTGATCAACCAACTTTATAATAAGTGTTTTATAGATTTCTTTAATGGTAGCTCTTGTGCTGGGTGAGCAGATTTTGCTTCATCAGAAACCCAGCCAGCTGTAAATAATGCTTCAATCCCTACCCTTCCACCCTCACATTATTTCAAAAAGATAGAATATGGACCATTAAATGAGGAAAAGACTTTTGTTTCCTCCCTCTCTCCAAGTATGTCAAATAAGGACTACAAGGAGAGTCCATCTCTGGTAGTAGCCTAACTTCTAGTACCAGAAATAATGGGCTGGGAGTCCAAAATCTGACAGTATAACACAGTGAAAATATTGAGGAGTAGTTTGGGCTCCCTGAGGTCCAGAAGGATCAGAGCCTTATTGTGCTGTACTTGGTCCAAACATCTGTGAAGAGATGATTCCCACTCCAGAGACTTCCCAGTTTGACACTCAGATCCAGTAAACATATACAGATGTGCACAAATGGCCTCGTGTGGGTAGGCTGATGCAGCTCAGTAGGACATGTCAGAGATGTGTCTGCTTGGAGGCCAGGAACCTGCACAGCTATTGTCACATCTCTTTTTTTTGGGGGGGGAGGGGGAGGTGGGGATTATTACCAGGTCATCCATTCAGTTGAGATATTGTCAAGCAACCAAAACTGTTTTGCCTTCCAAAAGCTCTTTTTTGCCTTTTCCCCTTCGCTTTTCCCCCTGTCTCCTGCTGCTTCCTTTTTGTCAATGACCTTTCCTTGTAGAGAGCAAAACAAAACAAAAAGCCCCTTTCCCTTTGTACATTCATGCTGTCTTCAGTGCATGCTCTTCCCGAGGGTGCACATGGGCTGGCTAAAGGCTCTGAATAAAACCACATAGTTAATATCATTATAAGTAACAGGAACTCTCCCGATTTGGATGACGTTTATTCTTTGCAGTATCTGACCGTGGATGTTACTACTTTGTCTTGATTATTATTCCCTATCATGTAACTTTGGGAGGAGTCACAATGGAAGAGACATTTAGAAAGCACGTAGTAAACACGCAGATCTCTAGATTATGGTTTAGATTAGAGGGGATACTGCTGATTTCTTTGAAAGTTGCCTCTTGTCAGATAAAGTTCCCCAGCTCTTGATTAGTCACTTTAATACCCCAGTGGTTAATTGTTTCATCTATAGGTCAACAGCCTGCAGTTTCAGGCGGTATCGACTTATGCCTTCACAAACAAACAAAATGCTTTTGTTGCCTTAAGCCTGTAAGAGGATGAGTGTAGATTTGGCTTACCGTGATTGTAGTCTTGCATTTCTTGAAGAGAAGTTGCTTGAAGTATCAACAAATTATCTTCAGGACATTCTTTGTTCCTCTAATTAACGCCTACTGAAACTGCTGAGTTGATTATCTACACGGAGGACCTTTAAGTTAAAACATTGCAAATGACATCTGGGCAGGGAAGTGGTTTAAAGCTTGTGTATGGATTTTAAATACAAATGCCTAAACGTAAGAGGGGGCAAAAAAATCCTTCCCTGAGGTGTGACACAAGACACCGCTCTTTGGAAACGCGTGTAGAAATGCAGCAGCCTTTTGAGACTCTGAAGAGCACCTCGGAGTCTCTAACTAAAGGCAGCTGCTTTCCACATAGCCTTGGCAGGCCAGAAATACTTAGAAAGTTAACTAATGCAAAAGTGTAAAACACCCATTTTTTTTTTCTCCTCCCAAGCCTTGCAAGAAATTTCAGTCCTCCTCAGTGGCAGATTTTCTGTTTGCACACCTGGGTGTGTTTTAGAGATTTTCTGTCTTCAGAAACAGTTTTTAGTAAGCTGGCAGAGTGAGCTGTGGTTATTTTTTGACTGCAAAATCGTGTTTTATCTCCTGTTTCAGTGTGAGTTTCTCACCTTGCTGTAGCTCTGGTGCTGGTATTTCCCAGGTGAAATTTTTCTCTGAGCCCGAAGAAATGAGGCAGCCTCTATGAGGCAAAAGCTGGAAGGTCTCACACCCAGCCCTGCGTAGGCAGAAGTGTGACAGTGATTGATAGCACAGCTTGGATTGTGATAGTGACTCCTACAGACTGAAACACTGACATGAATATCAAATGAAGTTATTTTATTGATAAGATGCTATCTCTGATCTGAGTTTCTGCTTTCAAAAAAAAATCAGCTAACTCTTGCCTTAAAAGCAGAGGGAAGGTTTATGTAAAATCTGAATCTGGTTGTATGGTAGGAAACAGTTTCTAGTGCAGCACTGGGGAGACTCTGGAACCAGCTCCCTGAATCACAGCTTAAAGAAATTTTGGGTTGATTGAGAATGAGGCAGCAGTTAATAGTTAAGTGACTTTGTGAGGCTTCTTCCATCCTGGCTTCTGTTTCATTCTTTTCATAAAGATACAGAAAGTCAATGAATCGACAGTGAAATGAGTAAATGAGAGCAGTTGTCTGTGAGTCTTTGGAAATGCTAGCAGAATCCTGGTGCTAGCTGGAGGATGCCTCAGTTGGTGTGGTGAGTGCAGTTTTACATGCTTTGTGGTGAATTAAAACCTCCTGAAATTCCTGATATTTTACATTTGGTGTAAAATTTCTTTTGGTGAGATGCTGTAGAAGTTACAAATTTATCTACCTGTCTACAAGCAAAATGACAGCTCCCACCCCCTCCCCAGGAGTGTGGTTTGTGAGTGGCTTGGTTGTGTTCTAGTGGGAGGTGTCCCTGCCTATGGCGGGGCATTGGAACTGGGTGATCTTTGAGGTCCCTTCCAACCTAAACCATTCTATAATTCTATGTTTAATGTCTTCTAATTAAACTGGAATGACAGAATGCACAGAAAGGCTGTGAAGTTTGCTGAGATAGGATAATTTCAGCTTAAATAGATGCCACTAGTGTGTTATGTAGTAGTAAAATTCTAGGTAGCACCATTAGTTAGTAACAAAGTTCTTTTAGGTCTTCTCAATTCAAGAGAGATGTTGAGGTACTGGAACTTGTCCAGAGAAGGGCAACGAAGCTGGTGAGAGGCCTGGAGCACAGCCCTGTGAGGAGAGGCTGAGGGAGCTGGGGGTGTGCAGCCTGCAGAAGAGGAGGCTCAGGGCAGACCTCATTGCTGTCTACAACTACCCAAAGGGTAGCCAGGCAAGCAGCAACAGAAGAAGGGGACACAGTCTCAAGTTGTGCTGGGGGAGGTCTAGGCTGGATGTTAGGAGGAAGTTGTTGTCAGAGAGAGTGATTGGCATTGGAATGGGCTGCCCAGGGAGGTGGTGGAGTCACCATCCCTGGAGGTGTTGAAGAAAAGACTGGGAGAGGCACTTAGTGCCATGGTCTACTTGATTGGCTAGGGCTGGGTGCTAGGTTGGACTGGGTGATCTTGCAGGTCTCTTCCAACCTGGTCGATATTATGATTCTTGGGAGTATAATGTAAAAGAAAAGAAGTTGAGTGTATTTGGAATGTAATGCAATGTGATATTGAAAACGGTGCTCTGCCAAAGTCAGGCAGCTTGGGAAAAAGAAGTAGCTTTAGAAAGGAACCCGTTGGTGAGGGAAATTAATAACGCAGACTTCTCAGCATACTTCTCTGCCAGCATCCTGTAGTGAGGAAGATTGCTTTCCAGGATCTCCTCCTGAAGTGGAGACATCGCAGTGCCACTGTTTGCAAGCAGAGCTGCAGAGCAGGGTATGAAAGGAAATGGCTAGTGATGTGTGAAAAGAATCCCATGGTGCAGATCGCTGGGCTGGACACAGATCTGGAAGCTGATTAGTTAGATAAGATTCCTGAAAAAATAGTGCAGAATGGTCACCAGCAGGAGCAGAAAGCCACATCAGTCCTGCTGAGGAGACGCTGACCAGTGTAAATTGATTGCGGGGCCAGCAGTGTGCTGTGTGCAACGCTAGGCTTTTTCTAATGTATTTCAACAAGTTGTTAGCTGGAGTTCATGCTGGAGGCATGAAATGGGCTCTGAAGCAGAAGAAAGCCTAGGTCAAGTCTGCTTTGTTACTTCCACTGAGTTCCACGGAGTAATTGTACTTGATATCCTCTTTTAACAAAGTCCCTTCGGTCAGCTGCACAGAGGCTCTGCTTGTGTTTGATCAGCGAGGTGCTGCAGAGCCACCTTCACAGCAGACTGAACAACAAAAACTGGTCTCTTGTGGGAAGTATTCTGCATCACTGATGTTGGCAGGGTCTGGGCAGCATCTCCCTGTCCGCTGGATCAGGACAATTACCTGCTGGTTCTCTGGTGCTGGTCCAGGCGCGGCTTTACCCGCTTGGGCCTTTCTGTTGTGTTGGAGGCAGGGAGCCTGGGTATGTGCGTGGTGCTTTGGGATGGTTGAAGGGAAAGGAGATCTGCGCTTTAAAATGAAAGCAGTCCCTATTTACAGAGGGAAGACACACACCTCCTGAAAAGCAGAAGTGCTGGTAACCTTGTGCAGGCTTTGCATGGTTTTTATAACTGCTGCTGCTGCCCTGCTCTGGGTTGTGTTGTACAAAGACATGCTTTCACTCAGTAACAGGTATTTGGGTTTACATTAGGGCTTAGCCATCCCAATCCGTGATGGCAGAGTTTCATAACTAGATGAGTTCTTCAGAAAACAGTGGAGACCCCAGGGGAAGCCTGCATTTCATTAAAACTTGTGGTGGTTTTTTCAAACTGCCTGGGTCACATATTGAGACTGAGACTTCATGGTGGCTTCCTGTGACCTTCTGCTCCCTACCTCTGAGGGCTGTCAGTTGTGTGTACTTCTGTCCCCTTCCCAGATGCTCCATTCTGGCTGCAGCAGAGTTCTGCGCATCTGCTCCAGGCGGATCTGGGAAGGAGATGGGAGTGGTGAAGCTCTGTGTCAGAGCACAGCAGCAGGCCATGGGAAATGGAAAGATCAGAGATAAGCAAGGAAAAATGTTCAGCAACTTTGTAACCTCATCACACATTCCCTCCAGAGACTGAAAATATATGAGTCTGTGCTTTTCTTACCCTTAGAACTTGAGATTATCTTTGGAAGGATGTGCACTTCCAGATTCACAGCGTGAGCATTCCTCTTCAGTGTAAGACAGAGTAGCTGTCTCTGAAGAGGTGGCACAGGCCTTCATTAAGGTGCTAAGCCATGCTTTAAAGGATTGATGGGGCAGAGACAGCTATGCTGTCCTCCTCTGAAGAAGGTGACATAGGCCCTCATTAAGGTGCTAAGCCATGCTTTAAAGGATTGATGGTGCAAATGTAATGTTCAGCCTGAGGATGACCACACTGTGGCTGTTCAATACAGACCATCATGGCTACACTGTGTGCTGTAGTGCTGAGAGTTCATGATGGAGAAGGAAGAATTCTATGGTCTATGTGACTTTGTTTTCAAAACTCACAAGGACCTTTAGCTCTTACCACATTTACGTGGAAGAGTTGAGCTCTTCTCAAAGCCTCATCAGAAAGGATATAAGGGACAGGCTTCAGAAGCCTGGTCAGAAGAAATGAAAGTTGCTTGAGATGCTGCAGTGAGTGAGAAGTTTTAGTAGGGCTCTTTTAAAATCATGCCTGGTACTTCATACCTTCTTGTGGGGCCAATACATCGTTGAAAAGAAGCTGGTTTTCTCCTTCAGTCTCTAACAATATGTAGATAAAAGGCAGGAGGGACATTCATAGGGAAAAGTGCCACCTTTCATTAGCATAGCTGATGAGTTTCTGAGTGCAGAATGTGGGCTTAGATCTGAGAGCAAGAGTGGATCCTAGTAAGGCTTAATACCATTGTTTGAAAGGCGTTGGCAGCACTTCCAGTAGTACATAGATTAATTTGTGCTATTCTGTTTTTGTCTAAGCATTTCCTTTGGCACTAGTGCTGTAGAAAAGTTACAACCCTTGCTATGTGAAAGTATTTTCAGTGGAAGTGACTTTTCCACCATCTTCCAGAGAGCCTTTGTCTGATTTTGAGCAGAATGTGAGTATGTGATAACAGGAATCTTCTTCCCGAAGGCTTCAGTTTAAAAGCAAGAGTGTAAAGATAGTAACACATGTATAAGGACTCTTAGGTAACCAGCAAAATACCAGGGTAGTGGAATGAATTGCAGAGTGTGGTGACAAGGCTGGGCTGATGGACATCCTGGAAAGTCTGAAGCACATACAACAGGCCCATTAAAGTCTTGATGGTCTCCTAGGAGAGTCTGTTGGTTGTGGTGAGCATTTCTCTTTTATTCTTTCTTTGATTTGGTACCAGCTTTTGTTACACAACATTATGCACTGGGTATGTTTGGATAATATAAACCAGCTTGCCAGAGACATTTTGCTGCAAATATGAACATGTTATGGAACTGCTAATTGTTGAAGTCCTTGAGATAGACATCTGGAAGAAACCAGAAAGGCTTAGTCCAGGATCATTATGCCCCTGAGGTCAGGTGGGTGTGTTCCTGATCTTCTCTCAGCAAAAACTGAAAGGTGTTTTGAATAATTTCAGATAATTCTTGTGTTTGATAAAGCTTTAAAAAAATATTTAAGTAAAAATTAATGATGCCTGTGCTGCTTACTGCTCTGAGCTACAAAGTGACCTTTTTGATTTGGTTGGAGGAAGAAAAAAGCAGTGTCATAGTGCTGTCACTGTGTAGCACCAGCCTGTCTCACCACCTCACCATCCATCCCTCTGAACATCTGTGGTATATGTCACTTGGAGAGGGGAGTTTGTTTTCTTTCTCTTGAATTCAGTTGCAGTAATTCTGTCCTGGAAGATAAGTGTGATTGTGGACACAGAGCAGTGTCTAGCAGAAGCCATGAACAAAACAAAAATATCACTTTTTAGAACTGGGATTAGATCTGGTTTTGATCAAGTGAGGTCCTCTTTGCAAAGCTTGTGCTTCCTCACCTTTCACTGCACAGAGAGGTGTTGCCTTTATTGGACAGCAAGTCTGTGACACTTGCATCGAGTTATTGTATGTCTGAGTCTACTCTGTATTTACAACAGCTTGTGCCTCTCCCAGTTTTTCCTGTAAGAGGTCAGTTATCATGGTTGAACATCTCTTCTCCAAAATGAACTTGGCTTCAAATAAAAGGGGAGTATCTTTGTAATTGCTTTGTTTACTCTGAAATATTTGATGTGCTCTATAAGTAACAAGCGTTCTGTGTGTTTTGGGGTTTAATTTTCTATGTTAATTATTCATTCCATATGTTTGGATTTATTTTTTTCCCCCTCTTTTTAAAAGGCATTATCTTCAGTGAAAATCTGTAGCATGACGGAGACCTCTCTCTTTATGCAGAACAAGCTCAGCATAGAGAGCGTCACTTTGAGCTCTGCTGTCAGTGTGTTTCACCCAGAACCAGAGGTCATTTAATGCCCAGCTGATTGTCAGGGAAATGGATTTATGTCATTAAATGCTTTCCAAAGGTAGCAGAACAGAAGTAGATGGATCCTTGCTTATGACCATTGACTTACTGTTCTAATATTGAGTATTTACTGAATTCTTTTCACAGATTGCATGGGGTTGGAAGGGACCCTCAAAGATCATCTTGTTCATCTCCCCTGCAGTCAGCAGGGACCCTTCCAACTAGATCAGGCTGCCCTGGGCCACATCCTCAACTACATCCTTGATGTTTCACCACTCTCACCATAAAGAACTTCCTGATGTCCAACCTAAATCTCCCCTGCTCCAGTTTCAAACTGTTGCTCCTCATCCTGTCGTTGCAAGCCTTTCTAAACAGTCCTTCACCAGCCTTCTTGTAATTCCCACTTAGATACTGAAACGTAGATTGAATTTGTCCCTGGAGCCTTCTCCTCTCCAGGCTGAACAGCCCCAATTCTCCTAGCCCGTCTTCATGGGAGAGGTACTCCAGCCCTCTAATCACATCTCTGGCTCTCCTCTGGACCTGCTCAAGCAGGTCCATGTTCTTCTTGTGTTGGGATCCCAAGAGCTGGGCACTGCACTCCAGGTGAGGTCTCACTATAGCAGAGCAGAGAGGCAGAATCACCACTTTCGACCTATAGTTAAAGCTTCTATCCAAATGAAACAATGATTCTCAGTTTTGATTTGTGTGCCCTTTGCTTTTTAATGAAGAGTAGAAGCACAGAGCTTCTCTGAGAGCTGAGTAGCCAGGAAGGGCTGGTAAAATCCCACAGCTGAGAAGCTGGCAGCAAGAGGAAATGGCCTGAAATGGTGCCAGGGAAGGTTTAGGCTGGATATTAGAAACGATGTCTTTCCTGCAAGAGTGGTCAGCCATTGGAACAGGCTGCCCAGGGAGGCTGTGGAGTCACCATACCTGGAGGTGTTCAGAAAACATGTGGACATGGCACTTTGGTACATAGTTTTATGGCCTTGGTGATCTTTGGTTGACTGTTGAGCTGGTTCCTGATCTTAGAGGTCTTTTCCAACTGTAACAACTCTAGGATTCTAAGAGGGAGGCTGGTCAGTAACAGTGAAGGTGTTTAGAAGTAGCTATCAGCTAATAACTAAATTCCAAATGTTGGTTTTTTCCTTTGCTCAGGCGCTGTCTGGGCATTTGATGCATTTTGCTACTGTTAGATAGAATTGCTTTTGCTCTGTTAGCAAGTCCTTCTGGAAGCTCCACCTGGTTGGAAGCTGGCTGCTGCTTAGCTAGTAGATGCTCAGACCCCACCTGGAGTACTGTGTGCAGTTCTGGAGCCCCCAGTACAAAAACTACAACAAACTGTTAGAGCAAGTACAGAGGAGGGCCATGAAGATGATCAGAGGGCTGCAGCAGCTCTGCTATGAGGACAGGTTAAAAGAGCTGGGGCTCTTCAGCCTGGAGAGGAGAAGGCTTTGAGGAGACCTTAGAGTGGCCTTCCAGTATCTGAAGGGGACATACAAGAAGGCTGGGGAGGGACTGCTGACAAGGTCTTGTAATGACAGGACAAGGAGGAATGGGTTTAAACTGTCATAGGGGAGATTCAAAGTAGATGTTAGGAAAGGGTTCTTTGCAGTGAGGGTGGTGAGACACTGGCACAGGTTGCCCAGGGAGGTTGTGGCCTGATGTTCAAGGCCAGGTTGAATGAGGGCTTGAGCAACCTGTTGTAGTGGGAGGTGTCCCTGCCTATGTCTGGGAGTTGAAACCGGATGATCTTTGAGGTCTCTTCCAACCTAAACCATTCTATGATTCTATGATGAGGTTTGAGTGCATGGTCTTTTCCCCAGTATTGTATCAAGCAGCTGTGATTAACTGGGGAATCCCAGGCTGCTGCCATCTCTGAGGTGGCAACACTTCATGGCCATGAGAGGACATCCTTGATCTGAGGGCCCCTTACTTTTCAGTTTACTTTTCTTGGCAACCACTCAGAGCCCAAGCCTGGCAACCTTTGTAAGTGAGATGCAACTGGCCTCATTTATTTTAGCTATTGGTCTGTCACTGTGGTTTTAATTTACTGTAATTTAATAACTGACACAATGCTGGAATAAATAAATGGGCTGTGAACATTCCTCACAGACTTTGGAAGTCCAGCTCAGGGCAAGATTTAGCTTTTAATTATCGCTGTCCAGGAGATTTATTGTTAAAGTTGTGTCCTTTAAAATAAGTAAATCTGAAGTTGAGTAAGAAAAGTATAATTGAAACCTGGTGTGGGGTAACAGAATGTGTTGTAGTGCAGGCAGCAGTGGAGCACAGCCCCCGTTCCCCAGCAGGGTGAGACCATGGTATCTCTAAGCACTGCTTCTCTGAAGTTGTGGGTCATTCTGCTGCTGAGATGGAAGCTGGATGTTGTTGTTTTCTCTCCCTTGATGTTTCCTGTGTGGGATATGTTATAAAACACATGTTCTTCGTGGCATTAAGAACAGCAGTGAGACTGCAGCTTGAATCTTGTGTTCAGTTTGGGGCCCTTCACTAGAGGAGAGACACTGAGGTGCTGGAGTTGGTTGGGAGAATGGCAAATAAGCTGATAAAGGGTCTGGAGAACAGGGCTGGTGAGGAGCAGCTGAGGGAACTGGAGTTGTTGAGCCTGGTGAAAAGGAGGCTGAGGGGAGACTTTCTGCTTCTCTTCAACTCCCTGAAAGGAGGTTGGAGCCAGGTAGGGGCTCATCTCTTCTCCCGAGTAGCAATTGATAGGAAATGGCCTCAAGTTGCACCAAGGGAGATTTAGGTTGGACATGGGGAACAATTTCTTCCCCCAAAGGGTTGTCAAGCCCTGGAACAGGCTGCCCAGGGAAATGGTAGAGGATACCTGGAGGGATTTAAAAGATAGCTAGATGTGGTGCGGGGGGTCATGATTTAGTGGTGACCTGGAAGTGCTGGGTTAACTTTTGGACTCAATCTTAAAGCTGTTTTCCATCCAAAACAATTCCATGACTCTGATTTTACAATGTTCATAAACCAGATTTTTAGTACAGCAAAGAGTTTTAGGAAGATGCTTTTGGATGCCCAGCTAAAAATAACTGCTGCAGGTTTTTTTGCTTCTTTTAGGTTATTCTAATAGATACATTCTCCAGAAAGAGGATCAAGCAGGGGAAGAATCTGTAAGGGCATCCTCACACTATGGAAGAATCTTAGTCATTAACAAAATTCTAATTCATCATGGATCAAAAGAAGGTATTCTCCATAATACAGTAGGGAGATGGTATCTGATTTGCCATTTTTCCTTTGAAAGTCTGTTTACAGGATGTGATTTATGCTCTTCCATTCTGGTCTTGTGATTTATATATATTTTTTTAACACACAGTCTTCTTTTAAATCCTAATGAGTATCTCTGACTTTTATGACTGGTTGTGTAGTGAACCCTGAGCAGTTGTAAAAGTTTCACAGAACTTGAGAATATTTTATGTGCAGAAATTTAATGTTCCATGTGGACTGCTATTAAGATCTGTGATCTCCTACTTTTCATAGCTGCAAATATGGTCCAGATATGAGGAGCTTTGAGTTCATCTTCATTTTGGGCTGAAAATCTACAGGGAATGTCAGGGATTTGCTTGTGGTG
Source organism: Pogoniulus pusillus (assembly GCF_015220805.1). Lineage (NCBI taxonomy): Eukaryota > Metazoa > Chordata > Aves > Piciformes > Lybiidae > Pogoniulus > Pogoniulus pusillus. Next base: position 4,023,709 of record NC_087271.1, read on the forward strand.
TTGTTTAGGGCAAAGTAGATGAGGTCGGGCATTAAGCCAACTGTCCCATTCCTTTATTCCTGATAACTCCCGAAGGGTTGTCAAGCCCTGGGACAGACTACTCAGGGCAGTGGTGGAATCGTTATCCTGAGAGGAATTTGAAAGCCCTGGAGATGTGATGCTGAGGGGAACATGGCTTAGTGGTGACCTGGCAGTGATGGGTTAATGGTTGGGCTTGATCTTAAAGATCTTTTCCAACCAAAACAGTTCTGTAGTTCTGTGATGGCTTTTCCTGTTCCGTCAGTAAATGAGGGAAGCTGTTGCCTGGGGCATCTCAGACCATACAGCAAGGGTCATAGCAGGGAGAACATTACTCTTACTCCCTTTGGTTTGGGAAGAGTGCAGACCTCTGCACAGTCCTATACGTGGATATGAATTTTTTGTCAGCTCTACAGAAATCATAAAATGGTCTGGGTTGGAAGTGACCCCCAAAGGTCATCTAGTCCAAGCCCTGCCCCAACCCTGTAATTGTCGGATGTTCTGTTACACTATTCCTGCTGCTACTTATTATCTGCTGAGATTATCAAAGAGAACTTCACATAGACTAATTGTAATAACTGAAGAGGCCTCAGGGGAAGAATTCTGTCTCGATGCTACAAGTAGGGGATTAAGTGTGTGTATAGTCAGTGTAATTCCCTGAGAGGTGTCTGTGTACCCATCTGTCAGAAGAACTGTAACATCAGTGGAAAAACTGCAAAGGATAGATATGTGATGATATGGAGGCTCAACTTCCTTTTGCTTTTGTTGCATTATCCCACTGAAGCTAATTTTCTAGACTTCTATCCTCCCCTTGCCTGTATAAGCCAATGTCAGGCTCCTTGAGAGGGCACTTAGGTTCTTGAAGGATTATGGTGCTAATTTAGCTTTTATTTCATCAAGTATCAAGGCTTGGTATTATCCTGCTATTGGTTATTGTAAATTACTGACAGTACAGGTGGTTGGGGATTATAGTGAAGATGACTGAGGTGCAGGAAGGAAATGCTAATTTGTGGTGTCTGCTTGCTTTGCTATCTTAAAGATCCTACAAGTGGTTCTGATCCTCAGTCATTCAGCAACAGCGATGAAAATAGCCCATCTGAGCCCCGGTCTGACAGATTTTCTGCCACACTGATTAAAATAGGCCATCTGAGCACCAGTCTGACAGATTTTCTGCCAGAAACCTTTAAAGAATACACATAATGTAACTTTGAGGTCGTTTAGCAGGCAAATGTTTCCAGTCAGCTGAAATATTTCCTGTGTAAAATGATGTACTGGGCTTGTGATGGGAGCTGCTGTCCTGTCGGAAAGAACAGGTTGGATTCGGAACTTCTTCTCCTTACGTCAAAGTTTTTTCTAACACCAATGTTTTTGTTAAAAATAATGTCAGCACTAGATTTGTATTTGTTCTATGGCATTCTATAAGCCTGGAGAAGAGAAGGCTTTGAGGACATCTTCTGTTAGCCTTCCAGTATCTGAAGGGAGCCTACAGGAAGGCTGGGGACTATTGACAAGGTCTGGTAATGACAGGACCGGGAGGATAGGGTTTAAACTGGCAGAGGGGAGATTCAAAGCAGATGTTAGGAAAGGATTCTTTGCAGTGAGGGTGGTGAGACACTGGCACAGGTTGCCCAGGGAGGTTGTGGCTGCTCCCTGCCTGGAAGTGTCCAGGGCCAGGTTGGATGAGGCCTTGATTGACCTGTTGTAGGGGGAGGTGTCCCTGCCTATGTCTGGGAGTTGAAACTGGATGATCTTTGAGGCCACTTTCAACCTAAACCATTCCATGATTCTATTCTATGGTATAATCATTTTGGTTGGAAAAGACCTTTAAGATCAAGTCCAACTATTCTCTAACTCTAGCAATTCTGGTGCTGAACCATGTCACTGAGCACCACATCTCTGTGTCTTTAAAGCACCTCCAGGGATGGGGATTCCACCACCTCCCTGGGCTGCCTGTTGCAGTTTTTGAGAATGCTTTCAGTGAAGAAGTTTCTTCTAACAGCCAACCTAAAGCTGCCCTGGTGCAACTTGAGGCTATTTCCTTTCATCCTATCACTTGTTACTAGGGAGAAGAGGCCAATCCTCACCTCATTGTGACCTCCTTTCAGGGAGTCAGGTCGTTTCCCCTCCGACTGCTTTTCTCTAGGCTAAACAACCCCAGTTCCTCAGCTGCTCCTCACCAGTCCTGTTCTCCAGACCTTTCACCAGCTTTGTTGTTTTTCTTCAGACCTGCTTCAGGCCTTCACTGTCTTTCATGGAGTGGGGGCCCCAAAACTGAACCCAGTACTCAAGGTGTGGGCTCACCAGTGTTGAGTACAGGGGGACAATCCTACTCCTGCTGGCCACACTGCTGCTGATCTAAGCCAGGATACTGTTGGTCTTTTTGGCCACCTGGGCACACACTGGCTCATGTTCAGCTGGCTGTCAACCAGCATCCCCAGGTTTTTCTCTTCTGGGCAGCTTTAGGTGGTCTGGAGTTGTGCTGGTGCCCCTTTTCCCATAGCTGCTGTGTCCCCTGCAGAATGTGTGAAATTCGAACACTTTGGGTTTTGTCTCTGGGCAGAGTCTACTGTTACTGCTGCTTCCTGCACCAAGTGCCTTGGGAGAAGGGATAGTTTTGATCTGTGCTATCCATACTGTGATGTGAAGCTGTCTCAGCTTTCAGGGATGAAAGACGACTGTCATTTAAAGCACTTGCCATATGAGAAAACAGTGTCTCTTCTTGCATAGCTCTGTGGGGGAAGGGAGAAAGCAAATGCTTTGCATACAGGAAAAATAGCTGCTCAGGGGGTATTTGATTTCACTAAACAAAATATTATCCAACCTCCTTTGCATGGCTTTCATACCATCATGGGGTTCAAATGAACAGCCAAATGCAAATGGTTACACTTGGTGTTCCATAGATGTTCTCATGTCCTTTACCAACCTTAACCATAATATCCTGCCTTTTTTTCTTTCTTAAAGAAATAATTGCTAGGAAATTAAAAGATATCTGATTTGCCTAGAAATAAATGATACAGAATTCAGTCAAATCCTATTGGAAAGATAGCATTTATTTCTACTAGGAATATTTCTCCTATGGGATGTGTGGCTTGAAATAAGCAGTTTCATTTCCAAATTTAAAATCCATTTGTATGTCAGGAGAGCATTTACAGTGTTTGATGAAAGCTTTTGCTACTTGAGACAATATTTATTCTTCAAGACTATATTTAGTAATTGCATGCGCAGTTCAGGGAGAGTAATGGTAATTCTCTGAGCATGAGCTTCACATTTTGGAGGAATATAAAGATACAAAGAAAAAGATACATGTTTAATGCTGTGCATTTAAATTAGCTCTTTTGATTGGAAAATAGCTTCTGGTTTTAGTCTCTTATGTGGCTTCTTTGGTTGGTATTAATTTTCTCATCACTTGGTGGAGTTCTGAAATGAGTGATTTCTTTCTGACAGAGAAAAAGGATTTTATAATCTTCAGGATTTCTCTGTTCTGCCTGAATCTATTAAACATCTGTTCAGACAAAGCGAAAGGGAATTCAGCTTGAAGTGTCTTCTTCCTGTTGCACAAGGTTTGATCCTTGCTTGAGTTCTGCAGAATTCACTAGCTTCAGCCAGACTAGGAAGCATTTTGGATATTTTATGTTCATTCATCTTTGATGTTTGGGGTTTGGGTCTTCAGTGGTTTATTTTGGATAAAAGCCCAGGTGAAAATGTGTTGGAAAAGGGGTGCACCTGGCAGGCGAGGTTTTGGCAGCCCTCTTCTGGCCTGCACCAACAGGTTCTGTCCTGGGCCAGTTTTAATCCAAGGCATTTCTAGGGTTGCCGTCTCCCTTATAGCTAGATACTAGAATGTCCAAAGATGTAATATACAGGAGGGTCACCTCAGGAGAGCACAAACTAAAGACTGGAAAGCGGGTGCTAACACTAAATTTCCCCAAGTGGATTTGTTTTTTCCCCTGTATGTAACTCTGAGATTTGGAGGTGAAATAGTGTACACTGAACTTTGTGGTTTATCTTGTCTTTGGTAGAGGGCTTATTTAGAGACTCTGAGTGTTTGAAAGCATCATCCCAGAGTGCAGCTGCATATTCACTCACATTCTTTTATGAGGAACAGAGCACACGTTGGGGCTATGACAGAATCCCAGTGTGGTAGGGGTTGGAAGTGACCTCTGCAGATCTAGTCTTAACGCTCTTGCTAAAACAGGGTCACCTGGTTCGCTCAGAGTCACCAGCAGTTTGCCCAGAATCACCATGTCCAGCTGGATTTGGAGTCTTTCCAGAGAAGGTTGCTCCACAACCTCTCTGGGCAGCCTGTTCCAGCGCTCCAGCATCCTCATAACAAAGATGTTTCTTCTGCTGTTCTGGTGGAACCTCCTGGGTGCTATTTTATGCCTGTTGTCTCCTGTCGTGTTACTGCGCACCACTGAGAAGAGTCTGGCCCTATCCTCTTGTCCCCCTCTCTTTAGCTCTTGCTGAGCACTGAGCAGATCCTCTTTCAGGCTGCTCTTCTGCAGGCTAAGTAGTCCCAGGTCTCTCAGCCTTTACTCCTCACAAAGATACTCCAGTCCCCCCTCCATCTTCATAGCTCTGCACTGGACTCTCTCCAGTAGTTCCTTGTCTCTCTTGCACCAGGGAGTCCAGAACTGGACACAGTCCTCCAGATGTGACTATGCTATTGAGCTACTCTGTCAAATCATTTCTATTGGCAATTTAAAAACCCTGGGGTTTTGTTTGGGTTTTAGTGTGTTCTTGTGTCAGCTAACATCTGCTTAGATGTTTCTTATTAACATCCCTTTAATTTGGGGATACGCTTTGCTTAATTGAAACTTTGAAGTCACAGGAAGATGTTTTGACCAAACCTGTTCTTCCTTATGCGAATGTAAATGCAGAAGAAAGGCAGAATAAATGCATGCTGTTGACTGATGCTGCTTAGTCTTCATTGCAGAGTCCATGTTTTGAAAATATCCACTTCTTTTGCTTCAGCAAAACTCCAAAGTTCTTGACTTTCCAAGCATGCTGCAAGGCTTTCATGTAAATTTCTGCTCTGCAAAGAATAGTTGGACTAGCACTTCGACATCAGAAATGGGTAGCAATGGGCACTGGTACTTGCTCCATGACATACTTGGCATGCTGCATGGGTTTTTTTGGTTGGTGGGGTTTTTGGTGTTTGTTTCCCCTCTTCCTCCCCCGCAAAAAAAAAAGACATTTTTTTGTACATGTGCCCAAAGCACAGGGCAATTGCACCTTTAAATGAATGCCCTGCTCTGGTGTTAGAGGTGGGATGTGCTTCAATTCTTACATGCATGTGATGAACAGGAGGAAAATGTAAGGTACCACCAAGTGATGCAGCAGTTCCAGCTCATCAGTTCATAGAATCAACCAGGTTGGAAGAGACCTCCAAGATCATTCAGTCCAACCTATCGCCCAGCTGTAGCAAATCAACCAGACCACGGCACTAAGTGCCCTATCCAGTCTTTTCTTCAACACCTCCAGGGATGGTGACTCCACCACCTCCCTGGGCAGCCCATTCCAATGCCAATCACTCTCTCTGCCAACAACTTCCTCCTGATATCCAGCTTAGACCTTCCCCAGCACAACTTGAGACTGTGTCGCCTTGTTCTGTTGCTGGTTGCTTGGCAGAAGAGACCAACCCCACCTGGCTACAGCCTCCCTTCAGGTAGTTGTAGACAGGCACTGAGGTCACCCCTGAGCCTCCTCTTCTGCAGGCTGCACACCCCCAGCTCCCTCAGCCTCTCCTCACAGGGCTGTGCTCCAGGCCCCTCACCAGCTTTGTCGCCCTCTGCTGGACACCTTCCAGCACCTCAACATCTCTCTTGAATTGGGAGCCCAGAACTGGACACAGCACTCAAGGTGTGGCCTGAGCAGTGCTGAGTCCAGGGGCAGAATAACCTCCCTTGTCCTACTGGCCACACTGGTCCATTGGCTCTCTTGGCCACCTGTGTTTTGTGTTTCTAAGCAGATGATGCTTATTCTTTAATTTCAGAAGGTGTAAGAGAGAAGAGTTGTGTTGAGTGTGATCAGAAGTTGCAACAAGGCAATAATCACTAGGTTACTAAAGATAAGATCCAGGAGAAGCAGGGCTTGCAGGTATGCGCATGAGCAGTAGGGAAAGGTAGTATTCCAAATAAAGGAGGGGTTTGGTTCTCCTTGGTTCAGGATTCTGGGATGCAATGGACACATGTCACAGAATTCTGGACACATGTAAACCGAGAGCGTGGGCAGGGGAGCTGGAATGGCAGCAGTCTTACCACCATGATGTGTGGCTCCCAGATGCCTACCTGTTGAGATGGCAGCCGACCAGCTCTGCTATCTACGCATCTTGGCAGCTCTGCTGGCCAGTGGGATAAGGAGAGTATAGCCTGCCCTTTGATCAGTAGAGCTACTTGGGATTGTTTCTCATGTCTTACTCAGCACTGTAGTTTCTCCCTATGGCTGTAGCCAGTGAGCCGTAAGTATTGTGTATATACCTTTCTCATGATGGTTTCAGTGTTTAAGCTATAATAAAGTATTGAAACTGTACCTAGAAGGGGGGGTACCCATGTGTGAGAGCGTTCCCTGGTCCTGAAGAACTCAGTGGAGCAGAAGTGGTTGCTCTATATCATCCCCTCTGGAACTGATTTACCAAGAGATGCAATCAATTTGTTTCCAGGAAGAGACATGTCTGGTCTAATACAATGCAGGATCACTAATGACAGGGTAGTTTCCAGGGCTTTTTCTGCTTTTCCAGGTTTTAGTGGATTTGGTTATTTAAAAAAAAAATCCATCTGCACCACTGGCATGCCTGAGGAAAATCGTGTGGCCAGCAGGTTGAGGGAGACTCTCCTCCTCCTCTACTCTGCCCTAGTGAGGCCACAGCTGGAGCTTCCCAGTTCAAGAGAGAGAAGGGGCTACTGGAGACAGTCCGGTGGAGGCTACAAAGCTGCCAAAGCATCTCTGTGAGGAGGAAAGGCTGAGAGACCTGGACTACTTAGTCTGGAGATGAGCAGCCTGAGAGGGGAATCTTCTCAGTGCTAAACTGGGGAGGAACAAGAGGATGGGGCCAGACTCGTTTCATTGGTGCCCAGCGGCAGGATGAGGGGCACCGGGCACAAACCGGAACCTAGAAGGTTCCATCTGAATAGCAGGAGAAACCTGTTTGTTGTGAGAGTGCTGGAGCCCTCGAGCAGGCTGCCCAGAGAGGTTGTGGAGTCCCTGTCTTTAGACAGACTCCAAAGCCATCTGAACATTGTCATCCTGAGCAAACTGATGTGGGTGCCCCTACTTTAGCGTGGTCATTCTGAGATCCTGTGATTTACGTTTTCAGCGGGAAAGTTCCCTGGGGAGCACATTCCAGATGTTCAGGTGCTTAGATCCTATAATGATATTAGTGAATGACAGAGCTGTCACAGTCTTTGACAGAACAGCTAAATTGATTGATCTGTTTTTCTATCCTAAACTTTGTTTATATTAGAAGCTTTCTATCCCAAATAAAATCAGTTTTATATGAGTGGGAACTATACTTATAATGATTTAATTTCACAAAGTAATGTCAACCCCTCAAAAGATTTCTGGCCTTTGATTTTTCTAGTGCCCAGTGGAGGCCTTTCCTAGGAGGTGGATAATGTCTGGTTCTGACTTCTGTTGTATCACACAGAGAAATGTCTTGACAGCTTCCAAACTCCTAATATCTTACTTATGTTTCAATACATGAATAACAGCAGAGGGTTTCAGAGATTATCTTTTTGTAATGTCTTTTGGTTCTGTAACATGCTGTGGCCAGATGAATGTAAATCCTTTGGCAATTTGAAGAGCAGGAATGTATCCCTTTTAAAAATGTGTGTTGTAGGAGAGATGTGCAGCAACATTAACTCACTGAGCCCAGAGCTGTATTCTTTCAATTAAGAGGTGCAGTTAGAAAAGCATGTGATACTCCTTCCTCTGCATGCTGCTTCTTTCCTTCTTTCTAATCTCTGCTCTCCAGTTTGGTTTTTTTTCACGGTCCTTGGGAGTCTTGTTTTTTCAGAGTGATCCCCTGCTGACTGTTTTGAGGTCTAAGCAGTTTCTTCAGCTCTGATTTAAAAGAAGTTGCTCCCTTTGATTACTTAAATAATTCCATTGCCGTCTGTGGGATTACTCTTTGTGATGAAGGAGCTGGGAGGAGAAGAGGCTAAAGAGCTGCCAGCACTTCTTGGTCCATGTGCTGTGATGGTGTCTCATCTAACTGGGATGCATCATTTTGCTTCCATGTTTCATCACCCTGGTCTAGGGACCAAACAAACAAGTCTGAAAGAGCAGTTAGGCATTGGAACAGGCTGCCCAGGGAGTTGGTAGAGTCACTGTCTCTGGAGGTGTTCAAGAAATGCGTGGACATGACACTTTGGCACATGGTTTACTGGCCATTGTGGTCTTCAGTTGGAGATTGGACCTGATGATTGTAGAGGTCTTTTCCAACTGAAATGGCTCTACACAGTCTTTACATTACATAGTGCAAGGAGAGGTTGGTGGAGAAGCCATTCTGTACAAACTGCTGCTGGAAATGCTCTTCTTAAAAAAAAATTCTTCCATGGGGCCTTGCTGCAGATGTCTTCACTCTTTCTGATGGCAGGATCTGGTGCTTTATCAGCCACTGTGAGAAGTGAGAGCTCCTCCTGCTAATCTTTTTACAGAGGCAATTGCTGTGGTGAGGAAAAATGCCTCAAGCTGTTACCTCCTCTGCAGGGCTGCTTTATTTTCCCTTCTCCTATCATCTCCCTTTGCCCCCCCCTGCCCGGGCATATGCAGCACTGCCTGTGTTTGCCTTTTTGTTCTGTTGACATGAGTGTTGCTAATTTATTCTTGTCTTGAGGAAAACTTAGAAAGGAGCAACTTGCCTTTTAATTTAATATCTGCCAGTTCCTAGATTACTGTGGTGGCAATATGTGAAGTGTTCAGACTGGGGACATCTGTGTTTGTTCAAGAACCAACAGGAGATGCAGTGGGTGGAAAATAGATGAAGTTTGTTGAGGCACAAGAAGCTGGCGAGATACCTTGAAGGAAGTGTTAAGTAACAATCTCTGCCTGAGGCCCCAATCCAGAAAAGCACTTAAACGTATATTGTAACTGTAAACACTGGAGGCGTCCAGTTGATTAAAATGGGACCAGTTTGGTGTTTAGATACTCACTTTGAGTGCCTTTCTGGAGCAGGGCCTAAGAGAGTGAGAATTTGAGTTGTTTTTCATTTACAAGTGAGACTTGAAAGTGAGACCTGCCCAGTGGTTAGTGGTGTCCTGAGGCGTCTGACATCTCAGAGAGACTTTTTAAGGCTGTAGCCCTGCTGCTACCGTTCCTGCCACTTGCAAATAGGCTGTTTTTACCTTTCTATTCACGAGACAAATGACTTTATGCAGAATGTGAGTCTAAAAGATGCAAATGATTTACTGCTTGCCAGGGCAATGGTGTAATTGCCAACATTTTCCAAGGGCCTCAGCCCACCTTGTGTGGCAGGAGAGAAAGAAGGGATGGGGCAATAAAAGCAGTGATGTAGAGGCATCTTTCTACTTCACTGACACTAAGTTTGTGCAAAATTCTGAGATTTTTTCCAAGGGGACACAAAACTATAGCTGAGGACAGGCTGAGGGAGCTGGGGTTGTGCAGCCTGGAGAAGAGAAGGCTGTGGGGAGACCCAGTAGCAGCCTTCCAGTACCTGAAGGGGGTCTACAAGAAGGCTGCAGAAGGACTGTTTGCAGAGGCCTGCAGTGATAGGACAGGGGACCATGGTTTGAAATTAGAGGACATTTAGGTTGGATGTTAGGAGGAAAGTCTTTACCATGAGGGTAGTGGAACACTGGAACATGTTGCTCAGTTGAGGCCCCATCGTTGGAGATACTAAAGGTCAAGCTCTACGAGGCTCTAGGCAGCCTAAGCTAGTGGAGGATGTCCTTGCTGATTGCAGGGGGTTGGAATAGATGAGCTTTGGAGGTCCCTTCCAAACTATACCATTGTATGATTGTATGTAGGTAGTTTTGTCTTTTTGTGGCTCTTCAGTCCTGCTTTAGAGTGTTTCTTAGGGAAACAGGATTTTTTCAAGCACTTACTCCCATTTAACTTTTATTACTGGGAGCAACTTGGTTAGTGGGCTTGCCCCCACAAACTATTTCTCTTGCAAGTTGTCTTTATTCCAGAGAGCTGGCTGCTGACTTGGAGCAGAGAATGCCATTCTGCTTCAGCTTTGTCATTGACTTAGCCTGCAACTATTTGTCTCCTTCCTAGTCTGTGTGAAGTCTGATAATAATGTTTACCCACCTGTGTAATACAAGTTCAGCTCCTTCAATGAAAGGCCCTACTGTGTGAAAATACAAGGCTACACTATTGGGGGGAGGGGGAAAGTGTTCAGTACCTGCAGACCTAGACTGTTTACACTGAATGTAGTGACATTTTCACTGACAAATAGGTAAGGTGTAGCTGGTTTGCACTAGTGCATGATGTTGCTTTAAAAATGAAATAATCTTAGGGGATAAGGCTATACTTATCATGGTCTTGGTACTGGCTACAGTGAGAGGCAACTTTCTAATCCCTCAGGTGTGGAAATTCTGCTGCTGCTATTCATGGTTATTGAACTATCCTGCTGCTGGCTGATGTGCTGCCTCCCTTCTGTTCCTCTCCTGGCTCTTGTGTCTGTGTCATTTCTGATTCTAAATGGGAATAGTTCTTGGAAGGTACTATTGGAAGTAGTAGGTATTCCTTCCTGCTTGGAAGGAGCTGGTGGAGGAGAACAGTTGCAATTGCAGGGTGAAGAAGAAGAATGAAGATGAGAATCAAATTTGCTAAAGAACTGTACTTGCAGAATAATATTTGGTTTATTGTGTATTGTACCTGCAGGGCCTGGACAGGATTCATCTCACAGTCTGGGTTGTGTATAAACACCTGTATGAAGATGTTCTCCATGCTTATCAGTGTCTAAAGGATGGAGGGCAGGAGGATGGAGCCATACCTTTTTTTTGTTATGCCCAGTGACAGGACAAGGGACATCAAGCGCAAACTGAAACCCAGGAGGCTTCACAGGTGCCAGAGGTTGTCCAGAGAGGTTGTGAAGTCTCCTTCTCTGGAGTTGTTCCAAACCCACCTGGATGTTGTGATCCTTAGCAACCTGCTATGGGTGCCCCTGGTTTAACAGGGGAGTTGGACTGGATGATCTCCAGAAGTCCCTTCTAAAGCCTAACATGCTGGTCTTACTGGATTCTATAAGGAGCAGGCTTCCTTCTCCAATACTTTTACAGTCTGGATCTCAGTGGTGGTGAAGTCAGTGGTAAACCTCTCTTAACTTCAGCAGTCACAGGAGTTGCCTCTCCCTTCAATATACAATGAAGTGTGAGGAGGAACAGTGGCCCAGAGCATAGATTTGACCAAAAGTCACACACCATATGAAAAAAAAAGCACAAGCTGTCCCAAATCTGCAGCAGGCATGTTATAAGCTGCTCAAAGCACTTCTGAAGAAGCAAATGAAAGAATATAAGCAGTTCTTCTGTTCATCTTCAGTCATGGGCCATGGAGGTGGGGGTGTGTGTCCAGTAAACTCTGTAAAGACCCTTATAATTATTCCTGTATAAGCCTTAGGTCAGGAAATACACCTGAGAGAGCTCTAATTTGTAGACCTGTGTAAAACACCTTTTCATAAGGCTTTGTTCCCTGTTTGTTGAGCTAAATCTTCTGACAGATTTTACGTGCACAAACTCTCTCATTGTTTTGGAAAATGCAGGTCTGACCACTGTAAATGGGTTTATATTTCCAACAGGGCAGTTATTTAATTTCCTGTTGGAAGTCTGCAAATGTTGGCACTGTTCACTCGTTGGCAGGAAGCCAGGAGAGAGCACGGTATCATTAACGTGCTACAGCCCATTCGAGAGCTCACTTGGTTTCTTCCAAACTTTTAAGACCACATATAACAAAATACATTTTTTGGATGAAATGTCATAAAAGCAGGCAGGGAGACAGGTGAAAGGGGGGTGAGAGGGTATGAGAGCAGCTTTTGTTCTTCTTTACCTAGACTTGGGCTGGAGTAATCTTCATTGTACTGCAGACTTAGTCTCACTTTGTAGTTTTCCTTTAAAGTATCACAGAATGAAGGCTGAGGTCTGATCCTGAAACTGGCTTTTTCAGCACAGACGCCTTCCCTGATGCACATATATCTCTTGGGAATCCATGTGCACGGTCCCTGCAGAAGGACAGTACCAAGGTTTGAACCTTTATAGTCAAAGAGGCTGAGGGCAGACCTCATTGCTGTCTGCAACTACCTGAAGGGAGGCTGGAGCCAGGTGGGGTTGGGCTCTTCCACCAACCAACCATCAACAGAAGAAGGGGACATAGTCTCAAGTTGTGCTGGGGAGGTTTAGGCTGGATGTTAGGAGGAAGTTCTTAGCAGAGAGAGTGATTGGCATTGGAATGGGCTGCCCAGGGAGGTGGTGGAGTCGCCGTGCCTGGAGGTGTGGAAGAAAAGACTGGCTGGGGCACTTAGTGCAATGGTGTAGTTGATTGGCTAGGGCTGGGTGCTAGGTTGGTCTGGATGATCTTGGAGGTCTCTTCCAACCTGGTTGATTTTATGATTTTAAAGTGACATGACTGAGGGTGTTCAAGTGGTGTGTGGAGCTGGCACTTGGGACGTGGTTTAATATTGGACCCTTCAGTGTTGGGTTAAGGGTTGGACTGGATGATTTTTGAGGTCTCTTCCAATGAGATGTATTCTGTGATTCTATGAAGTCCTGAATTCACCCAGGTGCCTTTCCTTTCCAGAGGATTCATCTGCAGCCCAGAGGATGAGGTGTTTGGAAAATACTATCTTTAGAGACAAGTTCTGAGGAATGATTTGGAAAGCAAACTCTTATAAACAAAAAAGATATTTTTGGTCAGAGTTTGTTTTAACTACACAGACTCAACTCTGCAGAAATGAATCAGGCTAGTTTAGTGTAGAAACACATCATTTACCTTGGGTGCCTGGCAGGGGCTATCTGTAGCTGTGTGATTCTTCAAGCAAGGCTATTTACTCAGAGTTACTCACTCACGTGGACCTTTTAGTGCCCCATTTCTGGTGACTGGTTTGCTCGTGGAATTCTCCATTTTAACTGCAGTTTGCAATGGACATCTAGTCCTAACATCTACAGCTTGAACTAAAAGGACTCAACTTCTTTTTGCAGCTTTTTCACTTTGAAAAGAGCTGTGATTGAAAACAAGCAGTGAAATGATGCATCAGACTCATTACTAGGAAGCCTTTAAATCAAGGCTGGCTTTCTAAACAACACTCTAACAGCCACAGTGGGCTATGGGCAAGAACTGCTGGATATAGGGAATTGTGGTGTGTGTCATGCAGGGAATCAGACTTATGATTATTGTGGGCTCTACTAAGTCTCAGTACTTGAGTGTAATCTGTTTGGATTTATCCTGTTGTGAATGGCAGCAGCTGCTTTTTCTCAGGGCTCTGGGTGTGGAAGAGGAGGTGCTTGCAGAGAAACTTGCACACTTTATATATTACAGTTAATATTTGTGCTTCTTTCTGGCTTAGCTGGAGCTGTAGTAGGGTCAAGCTTTATGATGGGAAGCAGAAGGACAAAAAGCATGTTTTGAGCACCTGTCATCCTTTGGTATTGTTTCTTTAATAATATTCTCAGCTTCTGATAATACGTAGCTCAGGCCCTTGCTCTGTATTGAATTGGTACGGGGTGGTACCTGAATTATCTGTGTGGCAAAAGATCAGGTTCTTTTTCCCATTTCCATCCCAAAAGGCAAAGCAGACAGTGTTCTCTCCATATACTCGTGGAGTTTAGAGCACTAATAAGTTTATATGGACAGGAGACCCTCTGGTCCTTTACAGTTTCTTCTGGGTGTTTTATTTCATGTAGAAAATATGGTTCTTGTTGTATTTTGGCAGGCTCCAGAAGAAAAGCAGATCTTATCAGTGTTCCATCTAAAGGAAATACAGCATGCTCAATTCTGATTTCTTAGCTCTCTTATAAATGTGGGACACTTATCACTCAGTATTTAATAGTAGGTTTGATGAAGGGATCTCAGATCTGTTTATAAGCAATGTGTCTTGCTGTATGTTAGTTGTGTATTTTCTCCTTTTTAGACACATGTGGAGAAGCACAGGTAAAATAGTTTGTGTAAGAGCCCATCACAGAGATGGGAATACAGTGATAGTTGTTTAGCCTGGAGAAGAAGAGGCTCAGGGGTGGCCTCATTGCTGCCTACAACTACCTGAAGGGAGGTAGTGGTGAGATGGGGGTCAGTCTCTTCTCCCAGGCAACCAGCAACAGAACAAAGGGACACAGCCTCAAGTTGTGCCAGGGGAGGTCTAGGCTGGATATTAGGAGGAAGTTGTTGTCAGAGAGAGTGATTGGCATTGGAATGGGCTGCCCAGGGAGGTGGTGGAGTCACCGTCCCTGGAGGTGTTGAAGAAAGCCTGGATGAGGCACTTAGTGCCGTGGTCTGGTTGATTGGCTAGGGCTGGGTGCTAGGTTGGACTGGATGAGCTTGGAGTTCTCTTCCAACCTGCTTGATTCTATGATTTAAGACATCTTATGTATATGCTAATATGTCTTGCTAAAAATATTGAACACAAAATGTCATGTAAGCAGCTTTAAACATCTCTTAAACAGTTAACAACTGAGACACTATGTAAAAACAAACTCTCAAATGCAGCACCCTTGCTCTAAACCCCAACTTGACATATACCTACATGAAAAATAACTTGATGCTGAAAATGTTTTTCCAAGAAGCACTTCTATTTACCACGCAGTGTTCAAATATTAGCGGAACGTTTAGCTATCAAATATAAAATGAGAAAGTGCTTTAAAATTTGCTGTCTTGACTTTGAAAAATATTTTGATTGAGAGCCTTGAATGCTGGAAGTCAAAATCCTTAGGAAATAGAGATGATAGAAAAAATACTGTGATTTGATAGACTAAAGAGTTTGTAAGTAAGATCCTATTTAAGTAAATAAAGAGAATGGCAGGAGGTTTGGAACTAGATGATCTTTAAAGTCCATTCCAATCCATGCTATGATTCTGTTTAAGAGAATCTGTAGCCACTTAGAGATAAGGGAATGATAGGTGTGAATAAAAGCAGCCTCAGACACAAGAGGGAGAGCATCTCAAAACTGTTAATGAGATACCAGAGATAGGTACAAAAGCTTAGGATAAACACAGCAACAAAACCAGGAAAGCCAAGGCACAGAACAGGACTAAAGCTCTCAGTGATAATGAAAAGCAGAAAGAGAGAACCCCAGGAGAAATGCTGCCCTGTGATTCAGAGCACAGGAAACATTCTTGATAGGTGAAACCGAAGGCTAAAATCTTTTACGCTCTTCTGTTTTATTTTTTTGTACTGCTTTCCACCCTGTCCTGAATGCAAAGATGTGAGGGCTGTAATCTCAGTCTAGAATAAGAAACAACAGGGAATAGTTGGATAAATCAGATGTTTTCAGATTTCTCCTGTCAGCTCTTTAACTTCAGAGGAAGTTGTTCAGACCTGATCAGACTCAGAAGAGAGAGACGCTGCTCACTGCTGAGGGTAGACCTAGAAAACTGGGAAGGAAACAAAAGGGACAAACATAAAGCCTGCTAGCAGGAGGAGTGCTAAGGAATTCTACATCAATCTGCTTAACCACAGGTAAATTATTTGCAAGCATCTGGAAGATAACAAGGAGATAAATAGCAAGCTAAAATGTTGGGTTTTTTTTTCCCAGAACAAATCCTGTCCCAGCAATCTCCTTTGCTCTTGCAGCAGCTTGCTGACTCCTGTGGAGAATGCAAGATGACTGACTGTATCTTCAGTTCATGTTAACTTTTGATGTCACATCTCATGTGCCATTCTTACAAGTCCTCTGCAGACAGAGGGTCTTCGACTGGTAAAGACAGAACTGAACTGACTGCATGCTAATGACAGATCTCAGGGCTTGCAGGGAAAATGAAGAGCTTCTCAGTAATGGATCTGGGGAGGAATAACACCAGACACCAGTACACACTAGGGATCATTCTGCTGGAAAGCAGCTTCGTAGAGAAAGACCTTGGAGTCCTAGTGGAGGAGCAAGTTATGCATGCACCAGCAATGTGCCCTTGTGGCCAAGACAGCCAATGGCGTCCTGGGGTGCATTAAGAGAAGTGTGTCCAGCAGGTCTAGGGAGGTTCTCCTGCTCTGCTCTGGCCTGGTGAGACCAAAACTGGAATATTGTGTCCTGTTTTGGGCTCCCCAGTTCAAGACAGAGATCTACTGGAGAGAGTCCAACAGAAGGTACACGAATGATTGAGGACTTGAACATCTCTTCTGTGAAGAAAGACTGATCGACCTGGGGCTGTTTAGTCTGGACAGAAGAAGGCTGAGAGTGGATCTTATCAACATCTATACATATCTGAGTGGTGGGTGTGAATGTGAAAGTACTAATCTCTTTTTGGTGGACCCCAGTGACATGACAAGGAACAGCAGATATAAGCAAGAACACAGAAGGTTCCACCTCAACATGAGGAGAAACTTCTTTACTGTGAGGGTGCTGAAGCCCCGGAGCCGGCTGCCCAGAGAGGTTGTGGAGTATCCTCCTCTGGAGACTTTCAAAAGCCATCTGTATTTGTTCTTATGTAGCCTATCCTAAGTGATCCTGCTTTGGCAGAGAGGTTGGACTGGATGATCTCTAAAGCTCCCCTCCAACCCCTGACACTCAGAGATTCTGAAATGAGGAAAGGCTTGGGCCCAGTGGTTTGGTACTTCTGGTAGCAACCTGGGAAGTGAAACGGCATTTGTGCTGGAGGACACACAGGTGGGAGGGACTGAGAGACTACTGGCAGGCAGGTCTTAACATAGTCTTGCCAAGCTGGAGAATAAGTCAGAAGAAATATGCTGAAATGAAGTAAGTGCAGTATATTAAACTTCTGAAGGAGTAATCACCGGTATAAATTACAGAATAGAAATGTGGTTAGGTTGCAGCTCTTCTAAAATGATTTGGGAGTTTTCATGGAGCAGAAATGGTGCAGAGTCAACAGTGGCATACTGTGAGGAGAAGGCAAACATTGTGTTTGGCTGTGTCAACAGCAATAGAACCAGCAGGGCACAAGAAGTCATCTGTCCCTCTGCTCAGCGTGGGCAAGACCTCAACCGGAGGAATCCTGTGCTTGGTTTTGGGAAGCATATCTTAGGAAAGGTATGGATCAGCTGGAGAGAGTTCAGTGAGAACAGTAAGAACTGTCATGGAGCTAAGAAAACATGACCCTTGAGGATGAATGAACTGAGGTTGGATCACCAAAAAGGGGAAAGAAGGAAAAAAGCAGATATTCTGAGTTGCTGTTATAGGGAGGTAGAGAACAGCTTATTCCTAATGGCTGCAATTGCTAGGACAATAGATATTTGACTTAATTTACAGCAGAATAGATTTAATTTAGATATGAGGAAGCAACTTCCCAGAGTAAGGAGAATAAAGCCCTTCACAGTCTAGGGAGGCTGCTAGAGATCATTAAAAAGAAGTTAGGCTTACATCTCCTAGGACTGGGTTTGGGGAGGGAGGTGGCAAGAAGATTTTGCTGCATCTGTTTCATCTGGTTAGCTTGTGACTCTCAAGGTGCCCTTGAGGAACTCTCTTCCTGGGCCTCATTTTAGACTTTGTGAGTATTGTCCTCACAGATTTCTTCAGGCTTTTAAAAATATACACATTAATTATAGCAGTAATAGCATCCTACCTAAATTGTTTCTCACCTGAGGACTGATGGAGCCTAAAATGTTGTTTTGATATGAAAGCTCACAGGTGACAGACATCATTTGCACCTTAACTATAGTACATGATCCTGAAACCCTCTTCTGTCCTTGCTTGTGGGGCTTCTTATAAAAGGAAGATGTGCCTCACACATCTGCCTTGCACATCTGGGGAGGACAGCAGTGCTGTGGGTGGTAATCACCCTTGCTGTGTCTCTAAAAGCTATTAGTCTTTCCTCTTAACAAAGTACTTGTTTTTAGTTCTGTCCAAGGAGATGACAAATACGTCTCCTTTATTAATCACATGAGTCACTTGAGAACAGCCAAACATCAAACATTTTGAAAGGATTGAGTATGTCAGAATCTCTCATTTGTTGGTTTGGGGGTTGTTTTGTGTTTTGTTTTGGTTTTTTTTTTTCCTCTTTTTCTTCTCTATCTGTGTAATAGTCTTTGATTCACTTCTGACTTCCCAAGTAGTTCAGGTCTGCCAAGAAGCCTTATCACTCAACACCAGCCTACAAAACTGAATAGACTTAGCTTCGCTGTCATTTTGAGTTAATACATCAGTGATGAGTCTAGTCCAGGAGCAGAAAAAACCCAGCCCGTTTTCCAGAGTTGTGTGAGCCATTAAGAGAGGTAGCTCTGCTGGGACTAGTTTACATATGAGTTAAATATCAGATATGAGGGGTTGTCTGTGCTGAAAAATAAGTAGCCTGTCGTTATACAGAAAACAGAGGCCCATTTCTCTATGTACATGTGTCTAACTCACAATTTAGGCCCCAAAGGATGTGTCTGTTGAAAAGAGAAGGTAGAGATTGCCAAGAAAAAAAAAAAAGACATGCCCTGCTCAAATAACAAGTCTTACTTCCCCCTTTCTCCTTCCTTCTTCCCCCTCCCCCCAGGTACACACACTGCCCCCTCCTCCCTCCTTTAATACTCCATTTTTTATTCAAATGGACTGAATTGTAATCTCATGGGTCCAAGTGCTGTGTTTAGCTTTTCTTCCTTCCATTTGAAACTCCAGCATGGTTTGTTTCCACTGTAATGTCCATCTAACATCACCCTCTTGGTGAAGTCTCCTGCTCCTTGCTGTTCAGGAAGAGTCAGACTCAAGCTTTCAATATTTATTAATTAGACTTTAGGTAAGAAGTTTTATGTTGTGTATAATGGTGTCAGGCAGTCAGTTGTGGCAGGAATCGTGGCAGGAATGTTAGAGAATCATGGAATCCTCATAACGCTGCTCAAAGGGATTTGGGGTCACCTAGTGTAACCTCTTTGCCCTCTGGAAATGTTGTGCACATGTGCTTTGCTTCCCTTGGTGGGGTTTGCTATTTTTCTTGCAGTGCTTCCTCAAGGCCTTTTTAAGCTCCACACGATGCAAAGACATTTTTCTGTAGGTCTCTGCTCCTGGTAGGCTCAGGACCCTGAGTAGTGAAGCTGAGAGAGAGGAAACATCTAGAGCAAGTTGTGTGAACAGAGATGCAGTTTAACCTCTTTTGGTTCTCTCTCGTGCCCTCACTGTGGCTGTTAATATGAAACTTGCACATCATTTATTCAATGGTGTGTTTATCTATCTAGATCATAGAATCACCAAGGTTGGGAAAAAACCTCTAAGGTCATCGAGCTCAATCATTAACACCACCATGACAACTAAACCATGTCATCAAGTGCCATATCTACACGTTTCTTAGGTGCTACACTGGGGACCACTGGGCCTTTCTCCTAATTCAGAACATTTTTCTTTCTGCTAATCCTGGAAAGAACCATCTCATCTACAATGTATAGAGTTGTTCCAGGGGGCACTGGTAAAAATATTTAGGTTTTGCTTCCCTTTTTGTTATTGGTCTCTAATTTATCCAGTCTTTCAATAAATGAAGTTAATTTTCACACTGTGTCCCACAAAGGCAATGAAAATCACTTCTGATGCAAGAGTGGAGTCTGACCAGTTGCTTTGAATTGTGCCTTTGCTCGGGTACTCTGCATGGCATTGTCACAAAAGTTAGCAATACTTGGTGATAAAAACCACCTGAAACTTGATTTCTGATACTTGGATGAAAGGAACCTGAAAATGAATAAACACAAGCACCTCCCCTGTGGGGAGACAGGCCAATAGTCAGGGTTATTCAGCCTGGAGAAGAGAAGGCTCTGAGGAGACCTTATAGCGTCCCTTCAGCATCTGAAGGGGCTACAAAAAGCTGGGGATGGACTTTTCACAAGGGCTGGCAGTGATAGTGTGAGGGGCAGTAGATTAAAGCTTGAGGAAGGCAGATTAGGAAGGAATTATTTACAGTGAGGCTGCTGAGACACTGGAACAGGTTGTCCAGGGAGGTTGTGGATGCCTTTGTCCTGGATGTGTTCAAGGCCAGGCTGGACAAAGCCTTGAGCAACGTGGTCTTGTGGAAGGTGTCCCTGCCCATGGCAGGGGGATTGGAACTAGATAATTTTTAAGATCTCTTCCAACCCAACCAGCAAGGTTCAGGGGGAGGCTTTCTCTCCAGCTGCCATGGGAGCACACCTATAGGATTATGTACAGCTGTGGGAAAGCTAATGCTAGAAAAGTTTCCAACAAATTAGGTTGAAACCTTAGAGGGGAAAAAAAAACATCAAAATCAGTTTTCTCTGGTTTGTTTTAATTTAGGGAAAATGAAAACATGTTGAAGGTAAGAGGGATGATCTTTTGCATGCACAGATTTGCCGTGTGTTAGCAGCAGGGAGAAAGGTGTTATTTAGAGCAAAGCAAAGAGAGATGTGTCTAGAAACAGAAGGAAGGAAATGCAGACAAGGAAGCCTCAGCTAAATTTTGGAAGCTGTTTCCTGAAAGTGAAATCTGTTGGACTGAATAGTCTTGCAAGGAGGGTTATTGAAGCTACATGTTTAAGTTGGACTGGGCAGAACTACAGGGGAATGTATTTCTGGCAGCAAGTCCTCCTTGGCAGTGGATTGGATGTACAGGTTGGTTCAGCACCTTGGGAAGTCAATGGGAGCCTTTCAGCTTGCTGTGGATCAGACCTCTACTGACTGAAGATGTCACTTCTGTTTCTGTGGTCTTGGTCCTGTTTAGATGCCTGTGCAGATTTTCAAGTTCCTAGGCTGGAGGAGGGAGCAAGTGGTGGGACCACATTTGTCATCATCCTTTAATTATCTTAGACAGCTGTTTGTAAATGCTGCCTTGGAGAGTATTTTTTTAAAGTCATAGAAGCAGGCAGAATAGTTTGGGTTTGAAGGAGCCTTAAAGATCATCTACTTCCAACACCCCCTGCCTTAAGCAAGGACATCTCCCACTAGACCAAGCTGCTCAAGGTCCCATCCAGCCTGGCTTCGAATGCTTCCAGGATTAGTCTCCACAACTTCTCTGGGCAACCTGTTCCAGTGCCTGGAGGTCAAGAGATTGCTCTTTTGAGATGAGAATGTATGTTTTTTTTCCCCCTCATGGACTTTCATTACATTTTCCACCTCTATCTACTTCATTAATAGTGAAGTTTCAAGATTTTTTCTGAAGTGTTTTTTTGTGTGTTATGTTTCTTTACTTAATGCAGAATCCCTGTAATGTGAGCCTTGGTGGTCTTGAGAGAGCCCCAAATACAGATTTGGTTGATAATGTGTAATGTAAATACAATTAGCAGCATGTGCTTGCTTGCTTGTTTGTTTGTTTTACTAACAGAAAAAGGTCTGCAGAAAAATAATCCATACCAAATTCAGGTCACAGGAAGGAACTGTGATACATCCTTAGTTTGGTTAGCTCAGTTCATGTAACTGCTCTTTAGGCTTTAAATTCCAGAGCAATAAAGAGCAGTACTTTTACTCTCACGAATTCAAATAACCCAGTTATGATCCCCCTGATATTGCTAAGTCTCTGTGGGAAAGAGATGTGGCATATTGTGTTTTTCCTCCCTCATTTCCCTGCCACATGCAGTTAATAGAATAATAGTTGGTGGTGTGCCTGTGCCACACGGGAGGAGAGTTGCAGGGTCTTTGGCTTTCTCAGCTCTCCTATATCAGCAAATCGGTTTCTTAAACAATGGAATAAGTTCTTCACAGATCTGTAGGTCCCTTCTGCTGGCACGTGACAGCCTCTTGGCTCAGAAAATCTGTTTCTTAGGTAGTTAAAGCTTTCCTCTTTGCAAATAGCTTTTGTTGAAGTTTATATAAGTCTTTGGCATTAGAGCATTTTATTATGTTCATTTTTTTCCCCTGCTAACAAAACCGATTTAAATCTATAAACCCAAAGTTGTGTTCCTAGAATTGTTCAGAAAAATAGCAACAGATTTCTTTTTTTTCCCATTTTTTTTGTTTTTTTTTTTTTGTTGATGTCTTTGTCATCCTCTGAGCTTTGGCACTGTTGACACTTTACTACTTATTTCTGTGGTGAGTGGGAAGATGCTTTTCCAGTCATTGCACAGCATGTTGCAGCTGCAGAGAAACGGAAACACCCTGAACTCCTCTTCTGCCTTGCCCAAAATCCACAGGGCAGATTTGTGGCCACCATTTTGGATCCATTCCTGAATGTGAATTCTTTCCCATAGCCATTTCAGTCTTCCTAAATGCATTTTTTTTCCATTGGAAAGACACATTTGAGCATTAAACATATGCTTGGAGTGTCATCTTAACTGGGTATAAAGGAGAGAAAGAAAGCGTTTTTAATGGGCACAGCAGATTCATGTCGTCTTTCCCTGGGGAGAGTATCCTGCTCAGCAGGCTCTGTGTGCACATACCTCGGGCACTTCACTTTAGGGGAGGCAAAAAAATCTGCAATGGGCCATGCATAAGAGCCTTGGGATGCCAAAATTTTACTAAACTGAGCAAAATGAGGGCTTTATCAGAGTTTCAGCCTGGAAAGGAAGTGTTGTTCAGAGGCAGTTCTCAGTCTGCAGAGATAGATGTCTACTGACAGCACAAAGAGGGGTAGGAATCATCCATTTCATTAAATACTACTGCTGAACTGAATCTCTGCTGCCCTTGAAAGCACTGTGAAGTGATTTCCATATTGATTTTTGGCAAAGATACATTTTTTTTCTGGTCCTCTGGTTATTACGCAGCTGTTAGCACTGTAAATACCCCAATGCCTTGCGATCTTTGACATCATTTTGCTCATTATGTCTCTTCTGAGGCAGGCAGGCTATTACTCCTCTTGTCCTCTTGGCAAATGAAAACAGGCTAAATAACTTTATCTGGATGATACCAGACAAAGAGAGAATTATCTGAGGTTCAAACCTTGAACTGTCCTTGCTCAGACAGGTACTAGCACTTCCAGGCCCCTTGTGTGGAACCTGGAGGGCGTGGCAGAACTGTTGGGGCATGTGTGTTTCTACTGACATACTGGAAGCTGCTGGTCACACTGCTATCAGTCACAGTGTCATAGCAGGTGATGAATCTTGCTTTTATACTGGGGGTGTCAAAACACAGACCATGCAGCCTCCCAGTGTCCCCACCGTTGTCAGTCTCCACCTAGTTCTGTACTTCTAAGCCCTTGGGTTTGCCTTGTAACATGAAGTTGCTCTGTGAGGTGTTTTAATTGTCAAAACATCTGAAGCCATGAAATATTTCTGCCATGGCAGAAAAATATGAGGGGACACAAAACCCCTAGGTCCAGAGCAGGGGTCCAATCTGGCCCATGGGAACCTCTGGGTTCCCATTGCTGTCAGCTGCCATTTAGCTCCTCCCTGGTTCTGCCTGCCTGGTGTGTTGTTGTCTGGGTTGTTCCTCCTACCTGCTGTGCTCCAGGTGAGGATCAAGGCATCTCTTTTAGCTTTTCTGGTACTTCCCTGGAGCTTTTCCCCTTTTTTTCCCTCCAAGCTATTAACTGGGCAATGAACACCAGTTTGTCAGCTCCTGGAAACAGGGCAGTGGTGGTGGATGCAGGTGAGGAGGATGAAGGAATTCTTTTGCCTCCTGTCATCTCTTTTCCAGGTGAAACTGCCTCATCCCACTGGCATCTTATTGTGCAAGGGACAAGGAACTTGACCCCATTTCCTTTCAGTGTAAGGTTCAAACTCTAGAAATCCTTACTCAGATGTGTAGTGGTCAAATTTGGTTTGCTTTTTATTGCCTGATTATTTTTTGTTCTGAGTAAGTCTGTTTTTAATGGAAAGTCTTGAATTACAGCAAGATACTTGTTGAAGAAATACATTTCAGTGAGGAACAAATGTCCTCAGATGAGGAAATCTCACCTGCTTTAACTGCATCAGATTAACGTTTAGGTGTTCCTCTCCTATAGCTTTTGGTCACATCACTGGTGGGACAGTTAAGCCCACAGAGGTCTAGCCTTGAAGAGATCCAAACCAGTCCAGCAGTACTTTTAGCAGGTACTGAGCTAAAGTGCCAGGTACTTGATTAAGTTTATAAGTATGACATAGGAATGAATGCTGAGATATGGTAAAGTATAACCAGAGACATGAGTTAGTGTTTATAAAATCATACAATCAGAGATTGGTTTGGGTTGGAAGGGACCTTAAAGCTCCTCTGGTTCTAATCCCCCTGCTGTGAGCAGGGATGCCTCTTACTAGAGCAGGTTGCTCAGGGCCCCATCCAACATGGGTTTGAACACCTCCAGGGTTGGAGCCTTCACAACTTCTTTGGCCAGCCTGTTCTTGTTCCTCACCACTCTCACAGTGAAGAGCTTCTTCCATTTTGAAGCCATTAGCATGACATGCACATCAAATTCTGCATTTTATGGTTTTGAATCAGCAGCACCTAACCCACAGCACAAACACCGCAATGCTCTGTAGGGTGGGTTCAAAGCAAGTTCTAAATAGCCCTTGGGGTTAACTGTTCCTGTTTTGGGCACTTTGGGTTTTACATGTGCTGTTCTGCAATGAAAAAAAAAACAATGAATTATTTCCAACTAGTTCCAAGCTGCTCTTACTCTGTCAACACAGAGCAGAAATGCTGCTCGTCTTTCCGTGTGACACAGCTTTTCACACTTTGTGCAGGCAGTGCCAGATAACGGCCTGCTTTCTGGGCAGGGGACTGCAGAAGTGCCTATTATCCCGTATTTTAAAATTAGCGGCCTCTCCACGTTACAGGCTTTGGAACTGAGCTTTGGAAAACAGCAGTGGTCTTGGCAGCGCTTCTTGGCACCGAGCAGCCTGCGTTTTTTGTCGTCTGTGGCAGCTCTCTTGAGCAGCATGAAGAGGGTTAATGCTGATAACACTGGAAAAGTCTCCGGGCTGCATGGCAGGGAACTGACCCGGCCCGGCTGAAACAGCAGGGAACTAATAGAAGTTTTCTGCTCTATTCAGAGCAGGGTAGTCAAGCATCTGAACTTCCCACCAAACTCTGGTTTCTATTGTACTTTTGATGCCAGCTTTCTGTAGCGCTAAAAGACAGACATTTGCAGCTCCATCTTTCCAATTCCGACTGTAAAGCATTTAGTCTTAAATAAAAATATAAACCTCCAACAAGACTCGTCTTATTTAAACAGTGTTTGGGGGAAAAGAGCTCTGCTGTTTACGACTGAGAACATTCAATTTGTTTCAGGACAGAGCACGTAAATAAATAGAGTGCACTTGCGCTCCTATGCTGAGATAACGCTGCTGAGTTAATCTTATCTGGAGTTTTCTTTAGAAGTAAAGCTCAGTTTTGATTAGGTTGAATGTAATTTTTTTCCTCTCTTTAAAGCACCCAGCATATCGCAGTGCTCGATGTAAACAGCAAAGGCAGAGGACCTAATTTCTGCTGTTGGCTGCTCACTGGAGTCTGAGCCCTGAGCAAGCTCAGGTGCTTTACGTCAACACCCCAATAACAGAACAACACTCCATTTAATGACACCCCAAGCTAATTTTCCTTTGTTATGTTTCACTCATATTTTTTTCTTAGTATACACTTGACTTTTGAACAGATTTATTTTTTTTTTTTACAGAAGTATGTGAAAAAGTGGCTCTAAATGTTACATATATCTAGAGATGTGGAGCAATTGTCTGTAGACTGGAAATACACAGTTGGGTGGCTTGCTAAACTTCCTTATGGCAGGAATTTTGTTCAGGACATGGAACAAACAATGTGCAGAACATGAACACACAGGAGCATTTAGCTTCTGAGAGCAAGGCAAGAGGGCAGCCACTATGTAAAAAATGTATATTGCATCTGGATCTACGAGTAACTCTTGACCTAGGCCAGACAACTGATTGACATAATGAACAGGGGGTATCTGAGCTCAAATACTTGGCAGAAACAAAACTGCCTTGTCCTGACTTTCTGTGATCCCTCGGTTGGAGTCTTTTTGAACATCATAAGGATGGAGACCCTGTGTTGAAAGACTGTCTGGTAAGATATTGTTGAAAAGAGGCAAGGGGGAAACCAGTTTCTGAAGAATTTAGAGCTCTGTTGATCTACTAACCCCATTGAAAAGACCAACTGAAGCAGAAAGTCCCAAAAGGGTTAAGTGGAGGCAGGTGTTCAGTGGACATGATAAACTATATCCCTTTCAGCTCAGCAGAAATATCTCATTTCTGCTGTGGGATGGAGAGAGCAATGACTCGACGCACCTCTTCATACCTAAATACTTTTCTAGGACTGATTTAGTTTCTCTAATACCAGTTGTTAATATTCTCATTACAAAACCAGGCAAAAAAACCTTCTGAGGCAAAAGTGCTTGATGGTGTATACATATGTGTGTGTGTGTGTATAATAAGAAGTTAATTTGTTTGAAAGGGGCAGATATTTGTGTACAGCTGGCCCCATGCAGTTCTGGTGACTCCTGCTGTAATGGAAGCAGTTTGGATTTCCTGCTGTGACCCACTGCAGCCGTGTAGCTGCTGTGAAGGTTTTTGCATGAAGTGTGGCCCTGCGTCCACCACAAGACTGTATCCCTTCCAGATGAGCAATATCAGTATTCCAGTTGGCAGTGTGTTTGAATGCATGTCAACAGGAGTGGTTATTTTAGGCTACAGAGAGTTTATCTGGAAGTAAGCATGATAAAAGAATATCCTTTTTGTTCCTTCCTCCCCCCCAGCACACCTAGACAAGCTTTGATCCCTGTGTTGTCCTTCTGGAGCAATGTGAAGGGTCTGGGCCCCCTCATCCATCTGGGCTGCGTTCACTCTTTCTGTGCTTCTTTTACATACAAGCTGTTTTCCTTTGTCTCCTTGTTCTCCTTCCTCTGTTCCAGGCGTGGCAAACTGAAGGAATCAAATTGAGGCTTGTGGGGGCTTCTCCTTTGTTGTTCTCTGCTGTTAACATGTCTCCTAGCTTTTACTGGACATCCTGAGAAGGTTGCCAGATGACACGTATGGAAATACTGATAAGGTTAATGGAACATCAGGAGAAATATTAAAAATCCTGATTTATATGGGGACATCTGGCAAATCTTATTTCCAGAACCTCTTTTGGTCTGTAGGTGAAGCCTGAAATCTCTTTAAAATTTCACAGGATGGATTTGTACCCTTGCAGATTCTCCTCTATCCTTCACAGCACTGTCCCCTCTACTTCGTGACAAGTATTTGGGTGCTGTGGACAACTGATTTGGGACAGAGCTTATTTGAACTTCTGGCAGAGCTCATCAGTTCTGCTGGTTTCCTCTCTCCTTCCATTTCTACAGTGATTTTAGGATTGGCTTGATTGTTTTTCTGTCTTATAGCAGGTAAAACAGTAGCAGAGCACTTAAAACTTTTTCTAGATGGAGGATTTGGTACAGTTTGTTGAAGGACTGACTAATTTTTTAACTACCTTTCTTTTATGGGGGGGTATTTATTTAAATTTGAAATATTACTGCACATGCTAGCATGAAGAAAAGATTCCAGGAATTTTTCATTTACCAAAATGAATTTTAATTTATCAAAAGCTCCTGACATCTTGAGGCAAGCACGATGCCTTCTTTGTATTTCAGTCTAATGCTGGCTCCCAGCCATCAGGCTGTGAAGGATCGTTTTCACCCGAGGCCTCTTGTAGTTGGAGGAAATCAATCTTGTGTGATACAAAATGCCTGAGCATTGGAGGCATGTCCATCTTCAGGAACTTCAAACTCATTCCCTTCCTTTCAGGGACTTGGCTTGAAGGCAAAGGCTGAACTCTCATCTTGTCCAAGAAAAATGAACAAGCCTTGTAAAGATGCTTTCTCCTCTGACTGGATGTCTATTGAGCTGGAAGATTTTGACTTCTCCCTGGAGTAGGGAAGATGTGGGTGGCCTTCTGCAGAGATGAGGCTGTTGAACAATGTGGCCATTGTTTGAGCTCCTCCAGGAGGTAGCAGAGTGTTGCTTTAACATGGTGGTTCTTTTTCTGGTGGGCTGGTAATAGTGAAACATGGCTTTTTGTCTTGTGATTATAACAATATTAGCTAAAGTTTTCTCCCCTGCTAGTATTAATTAATCAGTAACATCGATGGGATAGTGTCTGGGTTACTCTCTCTTCGTGGCCAGCGGTGAAAATCTCTAAGTGTGGAATCAGAAAACAGAGGGCTTTTTTTTCCAGGGGTAGCAGCTTTTTAATGGTCTCTGTTTTATTGTGAGCAAAAGAATAATAACAACAAAAATCTATCTGCCAAGAGCTCATTGCAGTAACGTGGCTGAGGCACTGGTTTCAGCAGCTGGTGATACCCAGAGACCTAGTGTGGGGAGCTGGCCTAGGAGTCATGTCCTAATGACTTGTTACCCTGTATACAACAGGGGCTGGAGTGAGGATTCAGCTGGGCTTTGCAGAGTGAGTTGGCTCAGACCTTCTGTAATTGCTCCCTTTTCTCCTTTGTTTTATTACAACATATTTAATTTGGGAGATGATTTAATACAGACTTCTGTTTCCTAGTTGTAATTTCTCTCTGCTGTTTTTTGAGGGAAGAACTGTTGTGTTCTGTGCTCAGGAGAGAGAAGACACCTGATTGAAGGCCTCCATGGCGGAAGCCTTTGTTTTTTCTGCCTTAATCTGCAGTTTGTTCTGCTTTCCCACAGCTGCTTTTTGGAAAAGAAAAAGAAAACCAAACCTAACAAAAACCAAATCTGTAATTCTTTCAAGTTGGTATTAAAATGAGCAAATAAGAAGTCTGTTTTCTCTTTGTTGGCTTACATGACATTTTACCTTATAAATCTTCTGTTTGAAGCATGTGGAATCTGGACCAATATCCATGGTGACACATTATGCACACGCTGCACAGCTGTAAGTCTACGAGTGAGAGGTGAAACCTGTATGTTACTGGAGTGCAGGCAAACTCTGGTATGCAGCAGGTCTGAGATTTCACACTTCCTCTCCAAAGTTCTGCTGGATGCATTGCTCAGGGCTGGTGTTTGGGGGTGTTGGGGTGTTAGGGTTTTGTTTTTTTTCCAGTAAGGTAAGGCTAAGCAGTTACTGCTGCTGGAGTAGTTCAGAATGGGTCATAAGGGGGTAGAGATGGAAAATATTTTTGAATAATTGCAGTTTGATTAAGAAAAACATACACAAAGTTTTGAAGTGAGCCAGGGCATAATGAATGTGTGGCTCTGCTTCCTACGACGTACAGAGCCTGTACCTTCCCTTGGAATGAGTATGGCTAAAGAAACTCTGCACTTCTGCGGTGTTCAGCCCCTACATCCCCTTCCCGGGGAATGCTGTGCATGTGGTGTTATGTTTTGTGTTGAGGAAAGGAGGATTTCCATGAGGATTATGCCACAGGTGGGCTGAAATCAGTGAAGGTGAGTTACTACTGAAGGTGGGTTGCTTTGCTCTCCTAGGAGCAGGCTAGAGGCATCAGAGTTATGTTGCTTGTGTTACTAAGCTGTGATTTGCAGGAGCGTGGCCAGAGAAGGGCAATGAAGCTGGTGAAGGGTCGAGAGCATAAGTCTTGAGAAGTGTCTGAGGAACAGGAATTGTTTAGCCTGGAGAAGGGGAGGCTCAGGGGAGACCTCACTCTCTACAACTACCTCAAAGGAGGTTGGAGCTGGATGGCTGTTGGTCTCTTTTCTCAAATAACTAGTGACAGGAGAAGAGCCTCAAGTTGCACCAGAGGAGATTTAGGACGAGTATGAGGAACAATTTCTTCCCCCAAAGGATTGTCAAGACTTGGAGCAGGCTGCCCAGGGCAGTGATGGAGTTCCCCATTCCTGGGGGGACTAAAAAGCAGTGAAACTGTGCTGCTGAGGGACATGGTTCAGTGGTGACCTGGCAGAGCTGGGTTAACAGTTCATTTTGATAATCTGAAAGGACTCTTTCAACCAAAGAATTTCTATGCTTTTATGATTCTTGGTCTTTCAGAATTACCTGGACTTTGCTTTAACTTTAGCATCTGACATCACCTTCTGGAGAGGGAAGGTGTCAGTAGTGCAGGCTCTTTCTTATAAGAACTCAGCCTGTTGCTGTGCCAGGTCCTCATAAATCCTAATATTTGTATCTGGAAGCCAAAGTAAGAGAACTGAACAACAAAACAGTTGTAAGTAAATTTTGTTATGTGAAAAGACAGACTTGATAATGTGCTTCCAATTTGTTAAGGAGCTGCCACAAAAAGGAATGCAATAATTGTTGTCTACTGAGATTAGCACTAGCTATGGTCTTACACAACAGCAAGGGGTGTATAGCCCAAACCATTAGTTAGGTGATGGAATAGCTCTGATGGAATTGCTGTTATTTATGGTCTTTAAGGATATTCAGCTTTGAGTTGAAGGGAGGGAGAAGGCAAGCAAAAACGTGAGGATCTTCATCTCTTCTGTAGTGATTTTGTTGGGTCTGCTGTTGAACACTGTATCTGCAGGGTAACCAATGGCTTTGCTTTGCTTTGAGTGTGAAGTCACTCAGCTGCAGACTCATTTCTCTTTGCACCTTCCCTAACATGCTCCTCTGCGTTGTTAAAGTGGAGGTTGTGTCACAGTACATGCTTACAGCAGCTTTTTCTTCTGCTCTTTATTTTCCAGAAGAAAATAATGGATATAGTGGATCAAGGATCAAAAGCATGAACATCAGCATTGAGTTAAATGAGCAGGGAGTGATGGAGTGTTTTTGCTGTACTTGTGTGGGCTGAGTTGGGCAAACACCATGGCACTTGGATCTCCTCTTTTCTTCCTGTTATCGGCACATGTCCCTGTCGCTTGTCTGCCTGCAGTGCTGCTTTCAGGATAATCATCCATAATATTCATTATTATGTAACAATAATCCATAATGTTAATTATTATTTCATATTAAGAAGAATTTGCATGGTGAGAGTGCAGTTTTTAAAGCATGTTGCAAATACCAGTTGAAGCATGCAGCCTCCAGATGATAGGCAAGTCCTGGCCTCTTCTCTTTGCAGCAGAAGCGGAGCAATAACTTGACAAGTTATTGCAACAAAGGAAGTTGTTGTTAAAAAGCAGCACAAGAAACTAGAGGTTCCTGCCTCAAAAGCCAGTACCCAAACCAGGCACATGACACAATTCACCATCGTGCAGCCCGGGTTTAGCTGTTCTAATGTCAAGCATATATCATCATTAGTCTCACTCCAGCAGCCTACGTATTTTCCTTTCCTTTATTTTCTTCCTGAAAGCTGTGAGCAGCTCCAGTAATTCTTGAGAATAAATCTTAGTTCATCAAAGTGAGTGCCTGGTCAAAGGCACTGTTTATCTTTGCAGCTCTGTCTGGGCTTTAATGCTCCCAAGGAGTCAGGAGTGGCTGCATTGTGCTTCCTGACCAGATGTACAAATAGCCATCATGTGGGCACGGGATGAGGCACATTCCTGCCGTTATGTTGCAGTGCTAAGATCTATGAAGCTACCAGGACAGTTGTTGTTTGGTGTGGTGATTCATAACTTTATTCATTCCCTAGGAGCTTATTGATCTAAGAAATGCTGTCAGGATCAAGGAAGCCCACGGAATTCAGCTGAATGTCACATTAAAACCAAATGTGTGCTGAGAACCTCTGTACTCCACAGAACCTTCTGTGATGATTCCAGTGCTTTTTGCACTGGAGATTAACTGTGGAGCTTGAAGTGATAGAAAAAGCCACAGTTATCTGTGTGACTATAGAAAGATGCAGAGATTTCACAAAGGAGGCTTTTGCTGCTTGTTGTGTCAATGGAAAAGAAAATCCATTAGGAAAAATGTCTTCCTCAAAAGGCTTGTTCAAGCCCTGGAAGAAGCTAGTAAAGGGTCTACTGGGCATGAGGAGTGGCTAAGGGAGGTTGGATTGTTCATGCTGGAGAAAAGAAAGCTGAGGGAAGACCTTCTTGCTCTCTCCAGCTTACTGAAAGGAGGTTGGAGCCAGGTGGAGGTCAATCGTTTCTCCAAAGCAACAAGCAATAGGACAAGACGAAATGTCCTGAAGTTGTGCCAGGGGGAGGTTTAGGAGTATTTTCTTCCCCAGAAGGGTTGTCAAGGCCTGGAAGCAACAGAGTTCTCCTCAGATGATGGCCACTGAAGAAGAGATTTGACCCTTGTGATCTCTCAGCTTTATGCTGAAGATGATGTCCATGGGATGGAATTCCTTGTTAAATGGTTTAGGATCATCTGTCCTGTCCACTCCTCCTCACAGGTGTCACCTGACTTTACGCTTCCCACTATGAGGCAGAAGCGGTGGTAGTGCCCTTGGTGTGGCCAGGAGCAAGTCCAAGGCAGAGCCTTTCCGTAGTTCAGCCTCTCCCCACCACATTCCCACTGCTGGGATCTGCCCTGAGCAGGGACTGAGCTCAGCAGCCACAGCTCTGAGCAAAATTGCTTCTGTTCTAGCTCAAACCAAGACAGAGACTATTTCAGACAGAGAATTTTTCCTTATATTATTCCAACTGGGATTTCAGTTTCAAAGAAGGTGATTTTGTTCATATCATTCCATCAATTTGTTATTCCAGATGCTTACATTTTATTATGACCCATTGCATATGGTTTCCTTGTAGGATGTTTGTGTAAATAAGCATAACTAAATCCAGCTCTGCTATACAGATAAGCTCTGTGTAACACACACAGCTTTGTGTCATCCAGCAGGCACAAAATCTGAGAGTGGTGTGTTCAGCTTGATGGCTTTTTCCTCACATGCACATTGTTTCTTTTCATTGGGAAAGGAAAATTTCAAAGGAAAATAGATGAACTGCATTAATGCCCAACTTTTATGTCCAGGCTGAGTGACTTGCTGCAATTGGTTTAAAGAGCACTTTAAATTTAGAGGGGTTTTAATGCCAGGAAAGCACCCTTTTTTTTTTGGTAGTAAAATAAGACACAATGAGAAGGAATGCTGCTGCTTGTTGAATAATTTGCACAGTGGTAGAGGAATGGTTGTTTAGTTTTCTGTTGAGGTCAGACTGAAGTACAGCAGTGAGATCTTATTACTGATTGCAGAGAAGTGTTTTCATAAAAATAAAGATAGAGCTCAATGAATTCAGGCTTTTGTGTTCACTTCAAAAATAGTAAATGGCAATGTCAAGGTCATGGTTTCAATTAATTAATGGAATTTAGAGGCATATAGAGGATAAACTGAAATCCCATATTACTTGTGCGGTTGTCTCTTACCATGCACGAGACATTTAATCCAACCCTAGTTTTATGCCTTCATAATTGTAATATTTAAGGGGTTATAAATGTGACTTTTGTTGCTGTGTTGTTTTGAAGTAGGCTGTAGTATGATTCAGAAGCAAACTGAATAAACAGAGACAATGAATGTGTCTCAGTGCATTCACTGAGGAGCAAAGAGCATGTGTTGCTCTCAGTGGCTGGTGGCGTTGATTTAAGCTCTGCTTTAGGACTGTCCCAACAACTCCTGTCGTTCTACATGTGCTCTTTTGTTGCTACACGATGTGAAAACTCAGTCTGTAGGTTCTTCTGCTTAGTATGGTGATGAGCAATTGCTTGGCATCAAGTCTAGATGCTCAAACAAAAGGAGAGGATAAGGATTATGTGGGTAAAAACAAAAACATTTCTTTGCAAGTCAGAGACATAGACCAAGCAGGATTTATTAGGCCTAGGGTGGTGTTACAATGAGAAAGAAACCGAAGAACTGTGGATGGTGATTCAGGCTCCTCTCTGATGGTTCCAGCAGAAGTAGTGGCAGCCACAAGAAGTTTGCAGTAACACTTACTAGTCTTAGGGTGATGTTACAAGGAGAAAGACGCTGAAGAACTGTATGGATGGTGGTTCAGACTGTTCTGTGATGGTCCCAGCAAAAGTGGTGGCAGCCACAAGAAGCTTACCATAGCACTTTCTAATTTAGTAACCCAGTTTCCAGTTAAAATTAAGGACTGTAGGCTCGGTCCTTCTTGCAGGTTTGAAGGTATTCAGTGGTACCAGCAGGCTGCTAATAGGGGCTGTAGTTAGTATAGGTGAAAATCAGTTCTGCTGGTTTTGTCAGCTCTGACATACCTGAGGGGAGAAATCACAATTCCTTTGGAGTTCATGGCAAAGCTGGAAGAAAACTGGAAAGAAGCTTCCGGTTTCTGTCTGGAGATGTCTTTTTCCTTCTATCTGTAGTGTTTTTACATACCCAGGACATTCAGGTGTAGCTATTGTCTTGTACTGGGGTGATCACTTTCTGATCCTCTGTGCTTTCAGAGCCAGGAATGCCACAGTCATCATCTTCTCTTGAGTTTCTTTAAGATACATGAGAAAAAAGCCTTGGAGTTTTGCAGATTTTATTGTTATTATTTAAACTTTCTGGTGGCTCTTTCTCTTCAAAGCCAGAGTTAATAATCACACATGATTGTGGCCAGCAAGGGTAGGGACATGATTGTGCCCCAGTACTCAGCACTGGTGAGGCCACAACTCAAATACTGGGTTCAGTTTTGGGCTTCTCACTCTAGGCAGTGCTGGAGCATGTCCAGAGAAGGGCAGCAAAGCTGGTGGAGGGTCTGGAGAACAGGACTGGTGAGGAGCAGCTGAAGGAACTGGGGTTGTTGAGCCTGGAGAAGAGGGGGCTCAGAGGAGAGCTCATTGCTCTCTGCAGCTCTCTGAAAGGAGGTTGGAGTGAGGCTCGGCTCGGTCTCTTCTCCCTAGTACCAGGGAGGACAAGAGGAAATCGTTTGAAATTGTGCCAGGGGAGGGTTAAACTGGAAAATAGAAGAAAAGTCTTCCTTGAAAAGGTTCTTAAGAACCGGATGAGGCTCTGCAGGGAGGTGGCTGAATCCTCATCCCTGAAGGTGTTCCAAAGACACAGAGATGTGGTGCTGAGGGCCATGGTTTAGCACCAGACTTGCTAGAGTATGGTTGAACTTGATGATCTGAAGTGTCTTTTCCAACCAAAACAATTCTGTGATTCTCTGCCACTTTTAACTGAGCCCTTTCTGAATTTCTGTGGCAGTCTGAAGCTCGCCAGAACGGCCGCCTGCCTCCTCCCTTGACGGGTCCTTTAAGTGTGGTCAGTTCTGGATAGTTAGGATTTATGATCTGTTGGGTTGTCTTCATGGATGCTTTGGGAACGGTGCTCTTTTCTTGGGCTGAGTTTGTCCAGATGTATCAATATTTTGATTTGGACGATCTAAAATAAATGGTCGAGATTAACTGTCTGCGACGTACTCTCTTTAACGACGATGCAGAATCATTTTTCACATCAGGAGATGCCTTTAAAACAAATATTGAGGTTTGTAGAATGGCCGGAGCAGCCCATGCACAAGTGGCTTTCCATTAGCCTTTGTTACATCGTTTTGGCATCGCTGTTAGAAGGAGAGAAGACCACAGGGAATTCACTTGTGAGGCTCGGTGGTAAAGGCTTCAGATTGTGCAATGCTGACCTAAGTGTGAAGGGATAAGGTGAAATCTTTACAGCTCTCAGGCAGCTGATGCTGCTCTAATAGGAGATGAGCTGGGAAATGGTTTGGAGAATTTCGTGATGAGAATGGAAAATTCACAGTGTGATTTTTCCCCCCCCCCTATTTCCTTGGCTCTGATGGTGCAGGTCGGATACCCAAAGGCTGATGTTATTTTGAGCTCCTCACTGCCTGCTCCTTTGTTCTTGCTGCTACTTAGGGTAATGCCCGGAGCTCCTGTGCCTGGAGCTCCTGAATAGAGAAGTGCCAAAGTGCTTGCATTAGAAAAGCATGAGACTGCCAGCTGTTAATGGGAACAGAAGAGCCAATTTCCCTTTAGCACCGTCTCTGCCACAGGTGTGAGAAGCACAGCAGAAATAGGTCGTTCAGAGCCTCACACTGTTATGGAAAAAAAAAGTTGAGATGTCCCCTGGGTAGTGTCAGACGGTGGGAGAGATGCTGATGCACATGAGTGGGTGTGAAACCAAGACTCTGCTGAAGATCTCTTCAGCAGTGTGTATTTGATATTTGTGGAACCGGGATAGTTTACTGGAGTTCAGTCTGCTGCTCCGTCGCTTAATGGTCCTTGGGTTCAGAAGACAGCTGAACCTCTGCTGATGGACAGCCAGTTGGTGACTCGTGAAACACTGCAGGAATAGAAATCCTCCCAGGTTCAGGCTTCCTGAGCTGGAAGCAGGTTTAATTTTGTCATTCAGTGTAAGAACATCTGGTACGGCAAAAATGAATTTCGAGATACCATAAACCTGCTGTAACAGTGTACCAAGGAGGTTTGTTGGGGGGAACACTTTGCTTTTTGATACATTAATTTGTGCATTGAAAAAGACTGCAGCCAGGGAGCAAGGAGTTGCTGCTGAAGACGCTAACTGGGTCAGGCTGGCTTCCAAAGGTGACGTTTGGCAACACACCTCTAGTTTCACGGGGAGGGATACTGGAAAGGAGGTGATGTAAGTGTGAGTTAGCCAGACTGGGTTGTGCAAATCCTGACCTGTGCCATACTTTACAAATGTACAAGTAAATTGGCCACTTCAGGGCTGAAAACAGTTGGATTTTTCAAGGAGTTATTTCTGCAGGAGTAGGTCCTTGATATTTCTCAATGATTTTGTTTCTTTAAACTTGAGAAAGTTTTCAGTGTGTATCTGCAGAGCCCTCTTTTTTTAAGGAAGCCAATTTGATAGTAGTAAAACAACTGCAGCTGAAGAGACATGTAAGATTTTATGTAACTTTAACATGCACTTCCACTAGGATGCAGGTAATTAAAACCCCAAATGCTGCTTTTATCTCTAATAATCCCGGAACCCTAGCATGGTGGGGATTGGAAGGGACCCCTGGAGATCACCTAGTCCAATCCCTCTGTTAAAGGAAGGTCACTCACAGCAGGTTATCAGTGTTGATAAACCAACCTAAACTCTTAAAGTTCTTAAAGTAAGAATCATAGAATGTGTTGGGCTGGAAGGGACCCTCAAAAGTCATCTTGTTCAACCCCCTTTCAGGGATATCTTTAAGAGACCTGTGGCTGTCATGCTGAACTCTGAGGCTGGTATAACTTCAGGCAGTGCATTTGCTTCTAAAGTGGATTTTCACCTTTAAAAACAGTTTTAAAAGAGAAAATCTGGTTACTTTAATCTTTCATTGTGTAAGCCTTTTGGTTTATTACCTGTGGCCTTGGTGTGTTTTGGTCTTTCAGGGGGAGTGCCTTGGCTAAATGGGGGATATTTTATTACTTCTAAGAAACTGCTGCTTGAATTGCTAAAGGTGTAGCTATCACAGAATCACATAATGCTATGAGTTGGAAGAGACCTCCAGAGATTGAGTCTAACACCCCTGCCAGAGCAGGATCACCTAGGGCAGGTCACACACAAACACATCCAGGGGGCTTCTGAAAGTCTCCAGAGAAGGAGACTCCTCAACCTCTCGGGGCAGTCTGCTCCAGGGCTCCAGTGCATTCACACTAAAGGAGTTTCTACTCATATTGAGGTGGAACCTTCTGCGTTCCAGTTAGTACCTGTTGTTCCTTGCCCTGCCACTGGGTACCACCACAAAGAGACAATCAGCTTCATCTTGACACCCACCTCTCAGATACTTATAGACATTAGTAAGATCCACTCTCAGCCTTCTTCTCTCCAGGCTAAGCAGCCCAGAGTCTCTCAGTCTTTATAAGAGAGATGTTCAAGTGCCCCAGTCATCTTTGTGACTCTCCATTGGATTCTTTCCAGCAGATCCCTGTCTCTCTTGAACTGGGCCAGCCAAAACTGGACACGGTATTCCAGGTGTGGTCTTGCCAGGACAGAGTAGAGTGCTACAGTGAGAAGTTGCTTGTTCCATTTGAGGCCAGAAGTGCAGGGTTCTGCACTTTGGCCACAACAACCCCAAGCAGTGGTACAGGCTGGAGACAGAGTAGCTGGAGAGCAGCCAGGAAGAAAGGCACCTGGGGGTACTGGTGGATAGTAGCTGAACATGAGGCAGCAGTGTGCCCAGATGGCCAGGAGTGCCAATGGCATCCTGGCCTGGATCAGGAACAGTGTGGCCAGTAGGACAAGGCAGGTTATTCTTCCCTTGTACTCAATACTGGTTAGGCCACACCTTGAGTGCTGTGTCCAGTTCTGGGCTCCTCAATTCAAGAGAGATACTGAGGTGCTGGAACATGTCCAGAGAAGGGCGACAAAGCTGATGAGAGGCCAGGAACAAAAACCTATGAGGAGAGGCTGAGGGAGCTGGGGGTGTGCAGCCTGCAGGAGAGGAGGCTCAGGGCAGAGCTCATTGCTGTCTACAACTACCTGAAGGGAAGCTGTAGCCAGGTGGGGTTGGTCTCTTCTGCCAGGCACCCAGCAACAGAAGAAGGGGACACAGTCTCAAGTTGTGCTAGGGGAGGTCTGACTGGATGTCAGGAGGAAGTTGTTGTCAGAGAGAGTGATTGGCATTGGAATGGGCTGCCCAGGGAGGTGGTGGAGTCGCCATCCCTGGAGGTGTTGAAGCAAAGCCTGGCTGAGGCACTTAGTGCCATGGTCTGGTTGACTGGCTAGGGCTGGGTGCTAGGTCGGACTGGATGAGCTTGGAGGTCTCTTCCAACCTGGTTGATTCTATGATTCTATAGTAAGAAGTTGCTTGTTCCATTTGAAGCCAATTTACCTTTGAAAGTATTTGCCTAAACTTTTGTTTGCCTTGCTAACTCTCTGTATAGAAGTGACAGTAGTTTAATTAGAAAACAGAGTTTGTATTTATGGAAAGTGTTCACATGCTGTCTCTTGTGAAAGCTGAAGAATCCAAGAAGGAACACAGTGTTTCCCACAAACCATACATCTCTGCCATTCCACAGTCTCTCAGCAGCTGGCCTAAAAAAGATTTTTTTTTTTAATACAAGTTATGTGTTTAATTAGAGAAGAGAACCTTGGCAGATCTTCTGACTTATAGTTCATTTTAAAGTCTTCCAAAAAAAAAAAGAGAGAAAAAAGGAAAAAAAAAGAGAAAAACCCCAACAGAAATCAATCCAGTTTGCTTTAATTGTCATATATAAATTAAGAACTCATTTCTTTCCACTTCACAAAGATATCTCCTCTGGCCCCTCCTGATGGATTGCACGGGGCAATTACTTCCAAATGAGGAACACTGGGCTGGAATTCAGCAGTAAGTTCTCATGGTCTCCCAGAAGGCCTCGCTGCAGATCCCCCTTCATGGCAGCCTTGTGGTTTCACAGTGCTCTGGAAGCATTTGTCTCTATGGTCTCTCCCACAAGACAGTTGTCCAGCCATGAGAGAAGGGCTTCTTCCAAAAAGCTCAAACCCTCTGGAGGGTGGACTGTGGGTAAGAAAATGCCTTGCAGGAGGTTCCTGCCTGGAGTGTCCATCCTGCATGGCCAGCAGGAGACAGGGCTAGGCTTTCTTTGGGAGTTCTCCTCCACTCTCTCTCCAGACCCTTTTCAAACTGGTAAATCATTTTGGGTAATAGAAATATATTCCTTTCATACCAGTTCTGTGTGGGAGAAGATTAGTATGGCACGATCAAACCAAATGGGTTTACACCACAGTCATTCACTTCAAGAGTACGAATTGCTTACCAATTCCTTCTATGAGTTGTTGACTCTTGGTAACAAATCTCAAGCAAATTGGGAAGAGAAGAGGTCAGTTGGAGCTATCTGAAATGTCTTCAGTGGGGAAATGTGCAGTGGATTTGAGCTCTGAGATTACTTCTGGAGAGGGACTTTTTAGGCTATTGCTGAGGACAGACTGAAAGAGTTGGGGCTGTTCGATATGCAGAAGAGGGGACTATGAGGTGACCTTATTGTGGCCTTTCAGTATCTGAAGGAGGCCTACAAAAAAGCTGGGGAGAGACTTTTTAGGCTATCAGAGAGTGACAGGACTAGGGGGAATGGAGCAAAGCTGGAGGTGGGGAGGTTCAAACTGGACATGAGGAAGAAGTTCTACATGAGAGTGGTGAGAGCCTGGAATGGGTTGGCCAGGGATGTGGTTGAGATCCCATCCCTGAAGGTGTTTAAGGCCAGGCTGGATGAGGCTGTGGCCAACCTGATCTAGGGTCAGGTGCCCCTGTGCATGGCAGGGGGCTTGGAACTGTCTGATCCTTGTGGTCCCTTCCAACCCTGACTGATTCTATGATTCTATATGGTAAGCTGGGCTTAAAAAAAACAACTTATTTCTTTATCTCTTAGCAGCCTTCATTTTCAGGATAGAGGGTTGAATACAGCTAAGGATGTGGAGAGTTATTATTTTATTTTAATCTAAAATAGGAAAGCCTGAGGGGTTGCAGAGGTTAGAAGTCTCATTTATCAGCTTCCTTTTAAGAGCTGCCATGTGTTGCTGAGTGGCTGCAAGACACCCTTGCTGCCTCACTGTCTCCTCTTCGCCCTCAAGAAGCCAAAATGTTAAACTGGTGGAGTTTACCAGCTCTGCAGAGAAATTCTTCACGTCTGGTCTGGATGTCGAACTAAATTTGGTATGTATCTTGTGGGCTGGGGCAAGTGCTGGAAGCTATTAGAACTCTGAACAAAAAGCTCTATTCAAGGACTATCGCCTTCCTGCCTGGGTAATCCAAGTATCAAAAACTGAAAAATATGGGGTAGGAGACTGTGGCTGCCACAGACCAGAACTTTTAAAGGTGTCTAGAACATCCACTCACTTCAAAATGTTGCTTCTATGGTCTATGATTAATTGGAGAAAAGCACCAAAGAGGCCCAATATAACATCTACATCTCTATCCAATTAAATAAAATTGAACAGTCTTAATAAAGTGGAGTTGCAAGCTGGTAGAAATTTTCTCTTGTCACTCAAAAGTCAGGACAGGAAAACATTTTTCTTCCCCTTGAAATAGCTGTATTTATTATATCTGACCTGTTTAACATCACTGGTTTTACTTAAGAACTAGAAAGAAACAAATGCTTTTCATCGTTTGATGCCTTTTCCCCCCCCCCTTTTTGTAGCGTGAAATTGTGTTACCCAGAAAAAGAACAGAAAAAATGGTTTCCAAAACACAGCCTGCAGTAATCAAACATCCTTCTTTTACCTCCCAAAAAATAGAAAATTGAAGCTGGTAAATCCTAATTATTTGAATCTATTCTAAATGATTTACTTTCTGCACAGCAGCTTGTTCTGGTTTTTCGGCTTTCAACCAGCTCTGTATGGCTTTTAGTTCTCTTCAGCAAAGGTGAAAATGTAGTGAGAGGATACTTTGAGTGCTTAGAGAAAACCAGCCTGTAGAAACTGATCCAACTTGCAGTTGAGTTATCCTCTTGTAGTTGCTTTTAGTTGCTTCCTAATGAGGAATTTCTTACCAGCAAAAGGGACACTGAAGCCCATTTGGTGCCTGGTTTACTTTCAGTGCATGCTTTTGGATGTATTTCAGAGAGGTAGGAGGTGTCTCTGCCTATGGCAAGGGGTTGGAACTGGGTGATCTCTGAGGTCCCTTCCAACCTAAACCATTTTATGATTCTCTATTTCTAC
This sequence comes from Pogoniulus pusillus, assembly GCF_015220805.1. NCBI lineage: Eukaryota > Metazoa > Chordata > Aves > Piciformes > Lybiidae > Pogoniulus > Pogoniulus pusillus. The sequence goes on from NC_087271.1 coordinate 4,064,981, forward strand.
AGAATCTCTGTGTGTGTGCACTGTACTGTAATGTGTTCTCCTGAAGAGCAAACTTATGCTGAAGATCTTTAGTTATCCCACATGGGCTATTTGTATTACTGGTCCTTCATTGTACTTTCACACAGAATGTTAGGGGTTGGAAGGGATCTTGAAAGACCATCCAGTCCAACACCTGTGCCAGAGCAGGATCACCTAGAGCAAGTCACACAGGAATGTATCCAGGTGGCTTTTGAATGTCTCCAATGAAGGAGACTCCACAGCCTTTCTGGGCAGCCTGTTCCAGAGCTCTGTCACCCTGACAGGGATGGAATTTTCCATATGTTCACATGAAATCTCCTCTGCTCCAGCTTGCACCCATTGCCCCTTGTCCTATCATTAGACAGCACTGAACAGAGCCTGACTCTGTCCTCCTGACACTGTCCTTCACATCTTTCTAAACATGAATGAGGTCACTCCTTGGGTGCCTCTTCTCCAAGCTAAAGAGCCCCAGCTCCCTCAGCCTTTCCTCACAAAGGAGATGTTCCACTCCATCTTCTTTGTGGCTCTTCACTGGACTCTTTCAAGCACTTCCTTGAAGTCCTTCTTGAACTGAGTGGGACAGACTGGGATACATGGGGATGGTGGCATTGGATTGATGGTTGGACTTGATGACCTTAGAGGCCCTATCCAGCCAAAACAATTCTATGAGTTGGAACACACAAAATTAAAACTTATAGCACATCACTTCATGGGATAATCCAGTTGCAGCAGATGCCTGAAGATGCTCTCAGGAGGGCATGATTCCCTCCTTTCAACATTTTCCCCAGTCCATTGTCCAAACAAACCCTGAATGGACACTGGATTAAGTGCTTGTTTCCCTCCCTGTTTTAGCAGTGTGCTTTAACTATGAGAGATGAAAATTCAGCGTGTTTGGTTTACGCTTTCAATTTGCTTGTCTGCCTGGGGATTTTGAAGTGAGAAATGGCATCTCTTCTGCATTACTACACCAGGCTCATCCTGCAGGGTTTGTTCCTCTGTTTACATTTCGTGTTCTGCTCACACACACAAGAAAAATCTCCCTTAATAAAAGCCAGAGCTAATGTATTTACTACCTACAGCCACTTAGTTGTCTGTCTCGCAACCCAGGAAAGCTCAAGGGCAGCTGAAGCAGCATAAACTCTGCTCACAGGGCAAAGCCTTTATGCTTACCCGGACTTCTCTAGCAAGGGTGTGAGCTGAAGTCGACAGGAGTCTTTCCACTGGCTCAAGTAAGTGGTGGATTAGGTCTGTAGTGTGAATATTGAGATTGGCTGAGACAGAAGGCTTCAGTAGATAAATTTGTTTTATTTCTCTTCCCTAAATGGCAGTGAGCTGTGTTATAAATAAAACTGTAAGAGACTTGTATTGTAGAGCTTCTTTTATCTGCTGGCTTCAAAGTGTTTCCAAGTTTGCATGAAACCTTCAGCTTTCTGGGTGGAGAAACTGAAGCACACAGAAATCAACTTCAAAATAACATGGTGCAGCAGCAAGACTGGGAATGGCACTGGGCCCCATGTTCATGCATACAGCATCTGTGAGTGAGTCCAGAGGAGGGCCACGAAGATGCTCAGAGGGCTGCAGCAGCTCTGCCATGAGGACAGGCTACAAGAGTTGGGGCTCTTCAGCATGGAGAAAAGAAGGCTTCAAGGAGACCTTGTAGTGGCCTTCCAGATTCTGAAGAGGGCTACAGGAAGGCTGGGTTAGGGACTATTTACAAGGTCTTGTAAAGACAGGATGAGGAGTAATGGGTTTAAACTGGCAGAGGGGAGATTGAAACTAGCTGTTAGGAAAGGGTTCTTTGCAGTGAGGGTGTTGAGACACTGTCAGAAGTTGCCCAGGGAGGCTGTGGATGGTCCTTCCCTGGTGGTGTTCTAGGCCAGGTTGGCTGAGGCCTTGAGCAACCTGCTGTAGTGGGAGGTGTCCCTGCCTATGGCAGAGTGTTGGAACTGGCTGATCTTTGAGGTTCCTTCCAACCTAAACCATTCTATGATTCTATTCTGTGATCCATAACTGTCATTAGTTTTCAACCGTCCTGAATAAAACCCTGAATATTTTTTTGCCTGAGTACAGCATTAGTGAGAAGCCAGTGAAAGCCCTGCCTAGAGACTTAGTAAATGCACCATTTTAAGGTACAAGCAGTGATGGTCTCATGTATCCCTTCTATCTGTTTTTAATGTCATAACATAAAAATACTACATAAACCACAGCAAAAGCTATGAAAACTGGCAACGTCTTCAGCTGTTCCTTTCCAATTTGCCTTCTTTATTGTCTGTTTTTTCCCTTTGTCCATAGTAGTTTCCCTGAAGCATGTTTCTTATTTCCGTTTCTCAAGATTCACTCTAGAAGTTGCAACTAGACCGATGTAGAGCCACAACATTATAGGCCAGAAGATTTGCTCTTGGGTTGAGCTGGTTTTACAACCATCTGGCTGAATGGAGACCTTGCCAGTTACTTTTTAGGGATTATAGTCTCACAAATTGGGGTTGTTCAGCCTGGAGAAGAAAAGGTTCTGGGGAGGCCTTAGAGCAGCAGTGGCTAGGGGGGAGCTGGAGAGGGACCATTTACAAAGATATGGAGTGACAGGATGGGGGAGTGATGGCTTCGAACTGGAAGAAGATCGATTTAGATTAGGTTTTAGGAAGAAATTCTTTCCCATGAGAGTGGTGAGGCACTGGAATATGTTGTCCAGAGAAGATTTAGAGGCTCCAGGACTGGAAGTGTTCAAAGTGAGGTTGGATGGAGCCTTTAGCAACCTTTTCTAGTAGGAGGTGTCCCTGTCCGTAGCAGGGGGGATTGCAACTAGATGATCTTTAAGTTTCCCTACAATTCAACCCATTCAGTGACTAAAAAGAAACGAAAACAAGCTGGAGATGTGCACAGAACTTGTAGAGAAAGAAGACCAGAGGAGCTCTGGTGTATTTTCTGCACTTCAGATGAAACTTTACTTTCAGTTTGTTTGGAAATGATCACTTTCAGCCATCCTTTGAAAGCTAAAGCAACTTTGAGTGATTACAGTTGGCATAGAAGTGCAGATAACATTAAAAAAATCAAACTCTGAGTCTTACACTTTCCACAGCCCTGGCTGGATGTGGCTGGAAGGCAGATGTAAGGAGTGGTTTTGGTTTGGTTTTCCTCCTTTAGCTCCCCAGGTTGTTGGCTTTGTGGAGTGATTCCTGTATTGCTCTGTTCTCTGCATTGAGTCTCAACAATTCCACATTTTTCTGTGCATGAAACTGTTGGGAAACTTGCGTTTTGTACGAGTTTTTATGTGCTGCTTCTGTCATACCGACATAAGGAGGAAGAGCTGATCCTGATAATTGAGGAGAAAAAGGTGAGGATTCACTTTCAAACTACAGGCCCAAAAATGTGAGTGTTTGGCATTGATTTTATGGAGTTCATTAAGGACAAGTGCAGTGTCCTCCTCCATCTGGGGAGGAATAACAACAGGCACCACTACAGGTTGGGGGCTGCCCTGCTGTCTTCTGTGGAGAAGGACCTTGGAGTCCTGGTAAACAGCAAGTTCTGTGTGGGCCAGCAACGTGCCCTTGTGGCCAAGAGAGCCAGAGGCAGCCTGAGGTGCATCAAGAAAAATGTGTCGAGCAGGTCTAGGGAGGTTCTTCTCCCCCTCTGCTCTGCCCTGGTGAGACCACACCTGGAATACTGTGTCCCCAATTCAAGAGAGACAGGGACCTGCTGGAGAGAGTCCAACTGAGAGCCATGAGGATGACTGAGGGGCTTGAGCATCTCCCCTATAGAGAGAGACTGAGAAACTTGGGTCTGTTTAGTCTGGAGAAGATAAGACTGAGAGGAGATCTGCTCAATGTATACAAATATCTGAGGGGTGGGTGTCAAGTGGATGGGGCCAATCTCTTTTTTGTGATCAGCAGCAATAAGACAAGGAGCAAAGGCTACAATCTGGAACATAGAAGGTTTTGCCTCAACATGAGGAGAAACTTCTTTATAGTGAGGGTGACAGATCCCTTGAACAGGCTGCCCAGAGAGATTGTGGAGTCTCCTTCTCTGGAGACTTTCAAAGTCTGCCCAGATGTGTTCCTGTGTGAACTACCCTAGGGAATCCTGCCTTGGCAGGGAGGTTGGACTCAGTGATCTCTGAAGGTCACTTCCAACCTCTAAAGTTCTGTGATTCTGTGAGCAAGAATTATAAAGGAAGAAGAAGAGTTGCAGTAATTATGTGTTTGGTGCTTGGCTCGTGGCAATCTCTTGTAACTGGAGGGAATAATTTTTCTTATGGGACAAGAAGTTTGATTTCTGGGTATGTGATCTTCCTGCTGGGTACTTAATAGATGAAAAGTGGTAACTGATTTAAGTTTTACCATTTTGTTTCTTGTAGTTCTTGTCTTTGACATGGTGTTTGCTTTGGTAGGGGCATATTTGCTCTAGATGCAGACTGCTGGATTTTATGGCCTCCTGTCTTTGTACCTGGTTCCACACTGTTTCTGTAGAGCAGACATGAAATAGCTGGGCAGTTCTAGTTGTCTTTATTGTAGAGCTAAGGCAGGTGAAGTATTTGTGTTACGTTTTACTTCCATCTTTTGTAGAAATAATGAAAAAATAATACTTTATAGCTATTTGATTGTCAATATGTAAATGACAGGAGACAGGAGGATGGGGCAACACTCCAAAAGGGTAAGGGACAGTGGGCACAATCTGGAACCCAGGAGGTTCCATCTGAACAGCAGAAGAAAACTCTTTGATGTGAGAATGCTGGAGCTCTGCAGCAGGCTGCCCAGAGAGGTTATGGAGTCTGCTTGTCTGGAGAGCTTCCAAACCCAGCTGGCCATTGTGATGCTGGGCCAAGGTGCGATGGGTGCCCCTTGCTTTAGCAGGTGGGTTGAACTGAATGAGTGTTCCCTTCAACCCCTACAATTCTGGGATTCTGTTACAGAAAGCCCCCTCCTGCTTAAGAGAAGGGTGGTTTTAATTTCATCACAAGTTAATAATTCATGGCTTTGGTTCTGTCTGTGCAGCTATTAGTGAAATGTGCTGTAAAGATCTCTCTGATTGCTGCAGAGAAAGCTGTTACCTACATAACCATGCGGAAAGAAATGAAAAGCACCTGCCAGGTCCTGTGTGATGCAGGCCTGGCTTTAGACCCTGAAAGGAGTCTAGCAAATGGTATCGAATTGATGCACTGGGACCAGCTGATAATCCAGCCCTGAATCAAATTTCCACATTTCACTGCTCATGATGATGGCATTCCAAGATTGCTGTATGCTTTTTCCATTTGGACATCAAGATTTGTTTTCCTTACTGGTTCTCTTCTCAGTGTTGATAATTTGCAAGTTAGAAATCCATAACAGGACTGAGTCAAACAGAGAGATTGCACCAAGCATCAGAAACATGGTATTTTTGTAGTGGAAACTCAGGCACTCTAAATGCCAAGGCTGAAATTAAATAAGAGCTTAAAAGCTTGACCTAAAGTCAGCTTGAAGGCTGACACTGAATTTCAGCAGGCTTTGATCAGACCCTAAGTAACCTACAATTTATCAAGTTATTTCCATGCTCTCCTTTTTCTTTTCTGGAAGGTTCACAGAGGAAATAAGTTTTGCTAGTGACAAGAGTAAATCTGAAAGACGAATGGAGGGGAAGAAGAATGCACAGGCTGAGGGCTTGCGCCTGCTCTCAGCAATGCAGGTGTGGGCCTTGGTATCTTGTAAAATCAGCTGTGCTGCTGATTTTACAAGAGATCCCATGATTTACACGGTGTGCTCAGAGCAGGGTCAGCCTCCCTGATGCACACCTGCGTACCTGGGACTCAGGCAGGCTGCACTCCATGAAACGTGCAGGCATTTTTCCTACAGCTGCTGTTTGCTGTCGATCAACTGATCTGGACAACGTTTAGAAAGAGTTTGTGGTGTGGCAAGCACATTAAAAACCAAACAAATACAGAAGTAGACCTTTTCACTGCCAGTTTTCCTGTACTGTCATCCAGCTTGGCTCACATACTGGAATCTCTTGCCAAAGTCTTCTGCAGGGGTAGCTTTTGGCGTACTCAAGAATTTACAGTGGAAATCATTGCTCTCTACAACTCCCTGAAAGGAGGTTGCAGTGAGGTGGTGTTCAGTTTCTCCTCCCTAGTATCAGGTGATAGAATGAGAGGAAATGACTTGAAATTGTGCCAGGAGAGGGTTATGTTGGATATTAGGAAAACTTTTCTTCCTGCAAGAGTGGTCAGGCATTGGAACAGGCTGCCTAGGGAGGTGGTGGAGTCACCATCCCTGGAGATGTTCAAGAACTGTGTGGACATAGCACATGAGGATGTGGTTTAATGGCTATGGTAGTGTTACATTGATGGTTGGGCTCAATGATCTTAGAGGTCTTTTCCAACCAAACCAATTCTATAATTCTATGAAATCTGTCTGTATAGAGGGGAGAAATTAGTCAAAGAACTCCTATCTCTTGATGTCTGCTATCTGGAGCTGCCTATGTACCCGTTGTGCAGTACTTCTTTCACATATATACCAGTTTTATGCTTCTTCTTCAAGGCTTGTCTGTTAATGTCTTCCTGCAAGATAATAAGACAACTGGTGCAGAGTAAAAGCCTGAGCTAGCACTTGGTAAAGACATGGAAAGTCTTAATGCCTAGGAAGTTCCCATGGATTTTGTGCCTTGTTTCAGTGTGGCTATTTCTGCAAATATTAGTAGAGTCTTAGAATCATAGAATGGCTCAGATTGGACAGGACCTCAAGGATCATCCAGTTCCAACCCTCTGCCATAGGCAGGGACACCTCCCACTAGAACAGGTTGCTTAAGGCCTTGTCCAACCTGGCCTTGAACGCCTCCAGAGAGGGAACAGCCACAACCTCCCTGGGCAACCTGTGCCAGTGTCTCACCACCCTCACTGCAAAGAACCCTTTCCTAACATCTAGTTTGAATCTCCCCTCTGCCAGTTTAAACCCATTACTCCTCATCCTGTCATTACAAAACCTTGTCAATAGTCCCTCCCCAGCCTTCCTGTAGGCCCCCTTCAGATACTGGAAGGCCACTATAAGGTCTCCTTGAAGCCTTCTTTTCTCCGTGCTGAAGAGCCCCAGCTCTGGTAACCTGTCCTCATAGCAGAGCTGCTGCAGCCCTCTGAGCATCTTTGTGGCCCTCCTCTGGACTGACTCCAGGAGTTTGGAGTCCTTGTTAAGTTTGGGGCTCCAGAACTGCACACAGTACTCTAGGAGGAATCTGATGAGAGCAAAGAGGCAGAATCTCCTCCTTGCCCTGCTGGCCACACTGCTCTTGCTACAGCCCAGCACACTGTTGCTGTCTCAGCTGCATGTGCACACTGCCAGGCTCCTGTTGAGCTTTTCATCACCCCAGGCCCCCAGGTCCTTCTCTTCAGGGCTGCTCTCAGCCATTCCCCCACCCAGCCTGGATTTGTGCTTTGGATTGCACCAACCCAAGCACAGATAGTCACATCAACTTTTTGCAGTGTTTAGGGAAGAACTAAATTGGCTGGGTTACTTTCTTGCTCTCTGCGACTCCCTGAAAGGAAGTTGGAGTCAGCTGAATGTTGGTCTCTTCTCCCTAGTAACAAACAATAGGATGAGAGGAAGTGGCCTCAAATTGCACCAGGGGATGTTCAGGTTGGATACGAGAAGAAACTTCTTCACTGGAAGTGTTCTCAAACCCTGGAATAGGCTCCCCAGGAATATGGCAGAATCCCCATTCCTGGAAGTGTTTCAGGAGGATGGTGGAATCCCCATCCCTGAAGGTGTTTTAAAACTGTAGCATTGTGGTGCCAAGGGGCATGGTTTAGCACCCAACTTGGTAGAGTTAAATCATGGGTGGATTTGAAGATCTTCAAGGTCTTTTTGGACTAAAATGGTTCTATGATTGTGTGTGATACAGAGCAGTGTGGACTGCTGGTGTAGGGCTAGAGATGTCCATTTATGCAAGTACTTAATCTGCACACAAAGTTCTTTATGAGAAAGGCTCCACAGTAGCCTGTTGGCATGCAAGGATGAGGTATTTTTCCTTCTTCCAAGCTGGCAGCCTTTAGTGACCCACTTCAAAGGTAAAACCACATCTTTATTCCCCTACACTTTCATCTCTCTGCTAATCCATAGGTTTGGGAGACTTATCCCGTGACTAAAACACACAAACTGGTCTGGAATACAGAGGAATGTAGAAGAGAGGGGGAACTTTTTAAAAAACATTTCATTTCTGTCTTGAGAGAGCTTTCTCCTCGTTTTGATTGAAGAATGGAGATGGAAAACATCACGAAAACTTTGTCCTGCAGAGCTCTGCACCACAGATAATGAACCCTTTGATCTCAGCCCCTGTCTGTGCTTGGAGAGGTGAGGTAGGATTCAACTCATCCTTTTCAGGACAGAGCAGGAGCAGCAGCAGTTACTGACAGAGAGATGCACTCTTCACTTACCTTGCAGCAGCTTGTTTTTCTCTCTGTTCCCTGAAGTGGTTTCCTTTGTTTCTGCTGCTTTCTCATAGCTTTTTTTTTTCCTGAGGCTTTTTTGAGTTTTGTGTTTTTGTTTGTTCTGCTTGGTGCTTTCTTGAGTTTGGTAGGTTTTCTGAGCTCCATTTCACTGCAGTTAATAACACTCTGTTCTTGTTGAATAACCACAAGTGGTTAAGACCTGTCTCTTCTGCTGAGCAGCACAGGCAAAACCACAGTCACTTATACCACTCTGCACTTGCTTTTTTCACTGCATCCTGGAGTCTTGAACCTTCTCAGTGCAGCTCAAAGGGCTGCCTGTCACCTTCAGGGAGTCACCACCGGTATTCCCGGCAGCATTTTACCTTCACTTGGAGATCTCACATCAAGGTACTGACCTGATCTGACCTCTGTCACCTTCTTTGACCCCAAAACATCACAGCCTGAGGTGTTGTTATAGCAGGAACACCTGCAACCTGCATTTTTCTTTCTACTGGGAGCTCCACACACACTTTTGAGGTTTTCTTTCATGCTAATTCCATCTGAGCACCATATTTTCATCATTCCAGAGGTAGTGATTTGAAATGACTTCATTTTGTTTCCAAGGATAGCAATCAGGAATTAATACCAATTAACCTGACAGCATTTACTGCCTCATCAGAGCTATTTTTTAGGATTGTGGAGAAAAACTGGTGAAGTTTAAGCCCTTGTATACTCCTGAGAAGCCCAAGGCTTGAGCCTGTGTAAGGTCATGGCATATTTCAACCATAGGAGACTTGTGATTTTAGAGCCCACTTAAGATGTTTTTCTTCTTGTTCTTGCCTCTTGATGTTTGCTGGTCAGTAGGAGATAGTTTGGGTATGACACAGAATCATAGAATCAACCAGGTTGGATGAGACCTCCAAGATCATCCAGTCCAACCTGCCACCCAGCCCTGTCCAGTCAACTAGACCTGCACTGGTTGCAAGTCTTTAAGAACCCTGGCAGCTTATTTCTGGTTCCACTTTTTGCCCCATTTCCCCCCCTGTACTAAAAGCAAGGCCAACCCGTGAATAATGTTTGGAAGGGCTGTTATTAAAGGTCTGTGATTTCCCTATCTGATGTCTTCCATGTCTTTAAAGATTTCTGATCTGAAACAAAACCACAGAACAACTTTCAGCTGAAAGGTAGGTTAGCAGGTCTCTAAGCCCTCATGCAGAGCAGCGCCTGCTTGGAGGTGAGATTAGCTTTGATATTGGATCAAGTTGCTCATAGGTTGAATGGCTTATAAGAGGGGGTCCAGTGAGTTAACAGAAGCCCCAGCCCTGGAACCATTCCAGGTCAGGTTGGATGGGGCTCTGAGCAAGCTGATCTAGAAGATTGAGCAGGACAGATTAAGACTGACTATTTGGAAGAAATTCTTTGCAGTGAGGGTGGTGAGACACAGGAACAGTTTGCACAGAGAGATTGTGAATGCCCTCTCCCTGGAAGTGTTCAAGGCCAGGCTGGATGAAGCCTTCAACAACCTGGGCTAGTAGAAGATACCTCTGCCTGTGGCAGAGGCATTGGAACTAGATGATCTTCAAGGTCCCTTCCAACCTAAACTGATCTATGATTCTATGTAAAGCTGAAAAGCCATGGAACATTTTCCATCATTAGGGTTGATACATGGGAAGAAAAACCTGCTCAGTGATGACTTTTAAACTGTGCTCTCCCAGTTCCTGCCAACAGCCTTTCCCGCTTGTCTTCCTCTCCTGAGAACTTTCTCAGAGAGCTGGTTTTTTAATTAGGCATTTTCAAGCACACATACCTTTGCATCAGTGACTGTGTTTCACCCTCCTCACGTGCCCTCCTTTGCCCAGGAATTTTGGTGTATCTGAACGCTCTGCTCTTGCCACCACTGTGTTTGCAGCGGCAGTGCCGGGGTTTCCTCAGGGAGATGGATTGCAGCTCTCATTCCCATCTCATGCCAGGACTGTGATTGTGGTTAGAGATAACTGGTAATATCTTTAATTAAAAGGCTTGCTGGAGAGCAAAGGGCGCTCTGCCAGTTGCCTTAACAACTGTTGGTGCTGAGAGATCTCAACTGCATGTGCCTGCCCACCCCCACGCTTTCAGGTATGGTTTTTATCTTTCCTCTTGCCTTAATTGTTTGTGTTCACAAAGGTTGTGGCAATTCTTTCACTTATTCCTTTAACTGTCATGTGGTTTCCATTCTGCTGCTCTCATTGTGTCTAGGGATTTTCAGCCCTTTGCAGCAGGCAGCTAGAATTGTGGCTGTAGTTTATGGTGCTGTCAGGCTTGTGACTATAAATAATCCACAGCGGAGCGGTGATTACGCTGCACTTCCCCAGGAGCCGCAGGCTCCCTTTGCACTGGGCATAAACCCACTGCCTCGCTTTGGGCATTCAAATGATTCCTATTTTCAGTTCATTGGAAGTTGCAAATGGACAATTTTCAGAATGGTTTGTTATTGTTATTTAAGTTGATTCAGTATTTAGGCTTTGGCTTTTGGGCTTTAAAGGGACTGCAAATTAAAACCAGTTCAAGTCAGGAATGCGTATTCACTACAGCTTTGGAACATGTATGGAATCTGAAGTTTATGGCTTTGAAAGCACTTGCCCTCTCTCAAATGTTTCTAATAAGATAGAGTGTGGTGATTTACACCTCTTGAGATATTGAACTGCTATCCAAGAATGTTGTTTGGCTCTTAAAGAAAGGAAGCATTGGTGGGCCCAAATAAAAGAAGAAGCTAAAGTGAATTCATTGAGGCTTGAGCATTGTGTGTGTAAAAGAATTCCTTATTTAACACTTTCTCTGCACACCACGAATGCGTTTGGGATCCATCAGCTGTTAGTTTGTGAAGAGGACAAAGAGGAGAGCAGAGCCCTGGCATGACCTGCTTTTGCTCCCGCTCCAAAAGACGTCGCTGCAGCAGGAAAAGAGAATTTGATTCTGCTTCCCAAGGAGACTCCTTGTCTCTGCTCCTGGGCTCTGAGCGGGGTTCAGTGCCAGGACCTCCGGGAGCTGAGGCAGTGCCCGGGTGATACAAGGCAGGTCTGTAGTGGCAGGGCTCCCTGAGACTGCTGTGTCACAGTGCTGGCAGCACTGGGCAGGTCACACGTAAGAGAGAAGGCGTTTGGAAGCAGTGAGCCGGGATTTCTTTCTACGTGTGTGTATGTTAATCTTAAGCAGGGTGTGTAGCTCTGAGTGCTGAAGGGTGTGTTTCAGCCTGGATGCTATAAATGAAGCGTGGGGAGGGAGAGGCAAAGCGGAGTGAAGTCTCACATCGCTCATTGGAAGGGGAAGGACTTGTAATAAAAGGAAGTTTTGGAAGAGCTGCTAGGAATAAAGAAATTGTGGCTTACCTTGGGAATCTCTGCTGTGTTTCTCAGGGGGATTCTTTTCTTTAAATCTTATGACTAAGGTGCCTTTTTCCTCCATAAAATTGAGAATGTTGTGGGTGTTACAGACTACCTAAACTCACCCTATCTTTTGGAGCAGCCCTGCTACCGCCTATGTTCTCCTTGACTGTCCCCGGAGGTTCTTGAATGACAGATCCTCAGATGAGTTACAAGCGCTGTTTGCCCCTTCATTTGCCTACAAGAGCTGGGGAGGGGAGGCATGGAGAGGGCAGGGGGAGGTTCAGATCTGTCCTGGCGAGTGTGGTTCCCGTTTTAATCAGCGTGGCATTTCCTCTTCCTGCGGGCCAGGGAACACCTGTGTTTTTCTTGAAGCGTTACAAGGGACATGGTTTTGAGGGGGAATATATTAGAGCCCATCTGCATCCTTGGGCTTCAAAGGGTGTGCATGAGGCTCTGGATGAGAAAAAAAAAATAGAGAGAATGAGAAGTACTGACAGAGCTAATGGGCCTCTAGTTAAAGTGTTTTAACAAAGCATCCCAACTGGAGAGGAGACCTTGGGGTTGATAGCAAAGGTCAGGGAGTTTCTGTGTGTTGAACCTTTAAAGCGTTTCTTAACCTTCAGGTCTAGTGTCATGTTTTGAGGCTATGTTTTATTTCAAAGGACAAACATCAGTCTTAATTTAACTCTTTATTTCATGTAAACGTATTCTAGACAGCTGTAAAATTACAGGCACTGTTTTCTATCCTGGATCTTTTTCCGCTCCCGAGAACAGGAGTTATCACTCCCAGGGCCTTTTTGCAGCTTGGCTGGGGTGGAGCAGCAGCACAGCATTGCCCAAATGTCTCTGGCACCTTTATTGGCACTTGCTGGGGGCTTGGCTGATGAGAGTAAGGAAAACACAGCAGCCAGTGCTGCAACCACGTTTTGGAGGCAGCTCTGTGAAATCCACAGCAGCACAGAGGCGAGTGGAGAATCTCTCTAATCTACAGAACTGGGAACTGTTTGCTCCTGTTCTCCCTCATGAATTAAGTTGTTTGTGTTTTTAAAGGATTAAAATTAGGGTTGTGTGGAGAAAGATGATTACCACTCATGGAGGACTAGAGCATTTCAAAGCTGTGGTTTTGTTCAGGGTTGCACTGAAAGCCAAACCTGTGAAATTCTCTGTAAATTAGGGGCCCTTACTCAGGGCAAGCTGCCTGGGGGGTACATGGAGCCATCGACCTGGAGAGTTGAGGCTTCTTACAAGACACAGTCCTGGGAACCGTGTTTCCAAACTCTGGGCTGCCCTTTAATCTGCCAGGTGGGCTGAAGGGAAGCCAGGAAACTGGAAGTCTTGGGAGCCACGGCTCCAAAGTGTCTGGCTCAGCTATGGTTGCAGGCTCTGGCTCCACTTCAGCTACTGATGGAAAGCCAGAGAGCCCAGATTCCCAGCAGCCCTCAAGGGGAGCCTTGCTGGAGGAGGGGCATGCCAGCAACTGGGAACTGTGGGAACTGGAAGGCACATTGCCAGAGGGCTGACAGCTGGAAGGGCAGACTCGCCCTTAACCTATCGGGGCTGCTTAGTGTGGTTGTAATCAGCAGTGAGGGTCCCATCATAACCCTGGCTCTGCAGCAAGTATTTCAGAATTGAACCATCTCCAGGTAATGTTTTGATTGTGCAGGTTTGGCATTCTCCAGTGGAAACTCACTCTCCTGAAGAATTCCTGACCAGCATTTTTAAAATCCAGGGTTTTTTCCCTTTTCAAAGAGAAATTAATTTTGGTGACTAAACTCTTGCTTTTGTAGCACTAAGGTCACCTGTTTGGTTATTTTTTCCTGTTGTGCCTTTATTGCTGTTCATTATTCAGGATTTCTGCTCAGCTTTTCCTATCCAGAGAGGTGATCAATACATCTTTCATATGCCAGAGTATAAATTCCATCACATACAAGATAGGGAAAATGCTTCCCACAAAAGACAGGACAAATTTGAAACAAATGAGCTTCTCTGCAGCATGCTAAGACTAGAAACTCAGACCCTGCTCATGTTATCAGATGACTTTTGTGGCATTGTAATGTAATGTAGTCCTTCAAAATGTGTTGTCTGGGTTTTGGAGGAGATGCATCTTCAGATGAAAGGTGTTTTGGAAACACTTCTTGTAATCAGAGAATTATAGAATCGTTCTAGTGGGAAAAGCTTTGTGAGGTCGTTAAGTCCAATCATTCTCCAGCTCTACCAAGCCTGATGATAAACCATCACAGGATCACACAGGCTGACAGGACGTTGGAAGGGACCCAAGGAGATCATCGTGTCCAACCTCCCTGCCAGAGCAGGACAATACTATCAGCACCATGTCTCTGCCTCTTTTTCAACACCTCCAGGGATGGGGATTCAACCACCTTCTTGGTGAGTCTGTCCCAAGTGTTTGAGAGCTCTCTCAGTGAAGGAGTTTCTTCTACTGTCCAACCTAAATTTCTGCTGGTGCAACTTGAGGTTGTTTCCTCTCATTCTGTCACTTGTTGTTTGATAGAAGAGACCATCCCCACCTGTCTCCAACCTACTTTTTAGGGCAACTGTAGAGAGCCAGAAGGTCTCCCCTCATCTGTCATTATATTAAGAAGTTGCATATTGCATCTGAAGTGGGGAGAGTGGAACTAAACCAGCCCCAAAAGCAAACAACCCCCAAGGATCCAGGGCAAACTGCTACCTTCACAGACCGCTGTGAGCTCACACTCAAGGACCTCCTTATATTATTTGCAGCTATTGCACAAACATGTTGCACGACAGTGATATTGCTAGTATAAGACATAAACACATACTTACAATATTTCCCTGAGCAGATCATACCACAGGAGCTCCTAAGATGTTCTCCAGGACTTTGCTAACTTTCCTCTTTCCTCTGGAGGGAGGAGAAGGACCAGAAGCTAGGAACGCCGCACTGTGCTGGTGCGTAGAATGAATGTGCCTCTGTTTCGTGGAGAGCTGGTCTTCCCAGGCTTATGGATTTTCTTTGCCATCATCAAGATTATGATCTTGGCTTTTTATCTTCATCTGCTGCTGTTACATCCCTGTCCAGCCCAGCTTACACATTTCCCATTGAGCAACAGGGTTCTTCTCTTCCTTTCATACTCTTCTTTATAGTACCCATTCTGATTTTGTTTTACTTATTCCAACATCAGTTGATGTTTCTTGACACAAATTCTGGCCCAACTTCTGTTCCTTTGAAAGAAGCTTTTATATGTCTCACAGCTGACTAACCCAAAGAACCCTTTCACTGTGCCTGCATATTGTCCCAGGTAAATAGAAACTTTGTACTTGATTTCTCTAAGGTAAGATTCTGTCCTCAGTGGAGTTTTTTCAACTTTGGAACACACACAGAACATGAGAAAAGACATAAAGGAAATAGGAGTGTTTCAGCCAAGAGGATGCTGATGGGGAATGGAATTGTCAGCGTGGGCAGGCAGATGAAAAGGCAAAGCATGACCCAAGGTGTATCGAGTAACTGATAATAATGGAGTAAAGGAAATTTCAGTGTCTAAGTAAAAGGTTCTGGAAAGATCCTGTCTGGAATCCTCTACAGCATTTTGATTTATGACTTTGAAGGCCATCACTGGTAGGGACAGGCTCCTTGGTGAGATTGCAGATAGAGCTTGTTCAGTCAAGCCAAGAGCTTGCTGCAGTCAGTGGTACTGCTCTGTATGAATAAAGCATTTATCCTCATAAATGCCAGAAAGGCAGAGATTAATGCTGATGCAAAACTAAATTTGTCTAAACTGGTCACCAGTAAATTTTAGTTCATGTTTTCAAAGTGGAAGAGCTGTGAGGCACTGGAGTAGCTTTCCAGCAGGAGCAGTTTGGGCAAGAAACTTAATTAGGTGGAAGATGGCACTCATTCAGTTAAGTAGTGCAGTGTGCCTGCAATAAAAGGAGGCTGCACCAGGTCATCCCTACACGTCACTTGAAGCCATCACAGCTACTTGCATCCTCCAGCCTTCCCTCCTCTAAAGGTTATCCCACATCTCCTGGCACCTTAACATTCCCTGCAGCCTCCTCAGCATTCTGCCCAGCTGCTGCTGCCAGCAGCCCACCCATTCCTGATGCTCTTCAATGAAACGACATTTTGTGGAGCTGATTCACTGCTGTGTTTTCACTCTTTGCTCCTTTGTATAATCCTTGCTCTTTCAAGCTAGCAGCTCCCCGTCAGATGGCTTGCCAATAGCAATTGTGATCTTAATATTTCATGCCAGGTTCATCTCTCTGGCCTTGCAGGCTAAATGAGGCTTATATGTCCTCCAGAGAGTGCATCACTCCCTTTGTGAGGCCACTGTTAATTGCAATTCAACAGGCAGCCTTTGTAAAATTAATATTATTATTGCTGTGCTCTCTGTGTGCTGTAACTTTGGAGGTGGCTAACAAACATCAGGCAAATACAAATACAGTCTTTTGCTTCCATGAAATTTAATGTATTTTAATCACCTGTTTGCTTTGGCAAAAAGGTATGTTTTAGATATTCAAATCAGTGGGAAAATAAAGTAGTAACTTCGCTGTAAGTGTAATCTGACATCTGCTCCTTTCTTCTTTTCCCTTCAGCTTCCTTCATTATGCTTTTTTCACAGGTCTCTTTGTTCTCAAATATGTTAATTTCATGGTTGTTTATATCACAGACCTAAAACAGGGAGTCTAAAGAGTTCTTTAGAATGTAAAGTTACTTTTATTATCCTGAAATCAATTCTACCACGGCTTGTACATGTCCAAACCCAACTTGTGGGAGTAACCTGCACAGCAGAGTTACAAAGCTTGAGTGTTTCCAGACTGGTGGAAGTTTGTGTGTCCATTTGATGTGACAGGGTGACCATCTGAGTGAGCTCTGCGGGCTCTTACTGGTGAGCATGAAACTAGCAGCTGATGTTCCCAGGCTGGGTCAGGTCTTAGCTTCCTTTGCTCAGCATCTGCTCTTCCTCCTGTGTGGAGCTGTGGTTTGATCTAAGCAGATGGCCTTGTGACTGCAAGATCCTAATTACAGAATCCCAGCATGGTGGTGTGTTGGAAGGGACTTCTGGAAATCATCCAGTCAGACCCCTCTGCTAAAGCAGGGTCACCCACAGCAGTTTGCCCAGGATCACAATGACCAGCTGGGTTTGGAGAGATTCCAGACAAGGAGACTCCACAGCTTCTCTGGACAGCCTGCTTCAGGACTCCAGCACCCTCACAACAGGGAACTTTTTCCTTCTGTGTCTTGGTTCTAATTTAAATTCCCAGAGACTCAAATATGTATTTGATAGAACCCTTTCCCAAAAGAAAGGAATTGGATGTAGAGAGAGGAAAGATAAGCACACCTAAATAAATAATCTCACTCCGATTTGGAAGTTAAAAGAAGAAAAGTTAAACAATAAATAAAAAGGTATCTGAGGTAGGGAAGTTACAAAGATATAGGGGAGGGAAAACAAGACACAAAATGTGTAATTACAACCAGTTTTTGGTGGCAGTGGGTTTGTCTGCCTCGTGGGTGATGGCCACGTGGTCAAAGAAAGAGAACCAGGAACAGGATGGTGATGCTGGTAAGCAGGGAGGCAGGGACCGCAGAGAGAGAGGGAACAGGAGGTCCCCCTGCTTTTGTGGCTCTTTAGATGGGATGGGGGAGTGAGCTAACCATCACCTAGTAGTGTTCAGACCCACCCCTGGGGAGGGGTCAAGACCACCTAGGGTCAGGATCAAGGTCAGTCCCTCTAGAGGGTTAACCCTGTACATTCTGTTAAGAGGGACCTTCCTGGGTTCCAGTTTTTGCCTCCTGCGCATTGTCTTGTGTGCTAGTTTGAGGCAAATTGGAATATTTTAATGAGAGAAATTAGATTATGGGCTGTGAAAAGGAAACAGTGGTGATGTCTGCTTCACTTATAGGCTTGCCGAGATGTATAAAAGCAAGAACACATAGATAAGGCAGAGAGTGTCTCTGTCTGTCAGAGTCTGTGTTTCTGTCCCCGGGGTACTGCTGTACAGCCCAACTAATCAATTTGCTTCTAACCCCCCTTGCTCATCCTCCAAACTCACCTTGCACATAAGGCAAACTCTGGGATAAGGTAGAGGGGCAGAAAGAAGGTGGAAGGGTGGTTGGGAGCCCCTCCTGGGGACTAATTTCTGGGAGGGCTGTTGTGTTTCTGTATTACTTTTAGCTTTCTGTATGTATTTGTAATATATTGTAAATACCTGCTTGTATATTGAGCTAAACTGTGAATATAAAGCTTCATTCCTTAACTTCCAGCCAGCTGGGTCTAGTCTGGGTGATTTCATAAGAGTGGTGGGGAGGTAACTCCCAAACCATCACAATCTTGTCACTGGGCACCAGCGAAGAGTCTGCCCCCATGCTCTTTCCTCCCACAGGTCCTTTATCTCTTGCTGAGCGTTGAGAAGTTGCCCTTAGCTGTACTGGGTTCTTCCTCCCCAGGAGCTTGCTCTTTTTGAACTTCATGAGGTTCCCCTCCACTCAACTCTCCATCCTGTCCTGATTGACTTCCCACAGTTGTGGTCTTCAGCAGACCTAGTATGAGCACAAGTAGGACACAGGAGGTAGATCTCTGTAGATAACCTTACTAGGTCTGTTCTCCAGCACATAGCACATATGATGAGACAGTGCCATGATCCCTGATTAATACAGATACTGAGTCATCTTGCTTCAGGAATCAGTTACTGAAAAACCTTTTGGAACAGAAGGAAGTTCTTTTTATTCTTGTTGGAATTGTGGTGGCAGTCTCTCACCACTGAGCAGGAAGATACTTCCAAGGTGCTTCAATTACCTGCAGCTTAGGACCCCATGTGAAACAATATTTGGAACAATGCTGGGTCAGGCATTGGAGCAGGCTACCCAGGGAGGTGGTGAAGTCACCATGCCCAGAGATGTTCCAGAAATATGTGGACATAGCACTTGAGGACGTAGTTTAGCAGCCATGGTGGTGTTAGGTCAATGGTTGGACTCAATCTTAAAGGTGTTTCCCAGTTGAAAGAATTCTACAGTTCCATGACTCTAAGTGTGTTTTGCCCACTTGATCCCAAATGGGCACTGAATAGTGCTTCATGTAGTACTCCAATAGTGCTTGCACTGGAAATAAGCATTACTTAGAGAGGAGAACCCAGGAATACCCTTCTGACTGCAGGCACTCTCTTGTCAGTTGTACATGTTGTGTCCACCTGTGGTCGAGTTGGAGGTCATGGATGTGTTGCAGGAGGAGCAGGGCTCCTTGCCGAGGCTGGAGATAGAAAGGATTTCAGTTCTTCTCATGACTGGTCCCTAATGTTTCACAAGTACACATTTCTCTCCAAATTTAAGAGAAGAAAAACTGTATTTTGACTAAGGAATGTAATTCCCTCTCCCCCACAAGAGATATTTATTCAAAAGCTGGAGTGGGTCCAGTTCAAATGTTGAGCTCTGAGCCAGTACAGAGACATACAGCACATGTTCATCACCCTGCAGGTGCAAGGGGAAAGGGAGTTTAGGCTCGAGCTGGTTTGAAATACGACTTTTACCTACATGTTTGACATTTTCTAGCTCTTTTATAAGGAGTGATGGAAATCTACGTTTTTCCTCCTTTAATAAAACGAACTTCTTGCTCGTTAAAGGTGCTAGATTGACAACTGTGGAGACTGAAGTCTTCTGTTTACCCAGAGAATAAGCACAGCATGGGAAATCTGCAGTACAGGCTTCCTTCAGGTGCTGCCTAAGCTGATGTGCCTCAGCACTGACCTGCTGAGAAATTCACCCATTCCCATTTCAGCCCTAGCTTTTGTGATCAGACCCTGTAAGGCAGGAGTCCCACGGGAGGATTAATGGAGGACCTAGAGGAAGGCTGGGGAGGGACTGTTGAGAAGAGCTTGTAGTGATAGGATGAGGAGCAATTGTTTGAAACTGGAGCAGGGAAGATTTAAGTTGGACATCAGAAGCAAATTCTTTACAGTGAGAATGGTGAAGTGCTGGAACAGCTTGCCCAAGGATGTGGTTGAGGCCCTGTCCTTGGAGACATTCAAAGCCAGACTTGATGTGGCCTTGGGCAGCCTGATCTAGGTGGAGGTGTCCCTGTTGACTGCAGGGGTGTGTAGAAGACACCCTTTGAAGGGTCCCTTCCAATCCAGCATGACCTGTGAAGCAATGGGTCAGCTTGGGCTAGTTCTATTCATGCCATTACTCCTTTAGGGAATCTTTTGGGAGCTAAACAGACCACCCTACAAGCTACCTCCGGAGCACGTGCAGTAAGCAAAGCAACCTCCTCATCTTTTCTTTCACTTTGTACACACAAAACTGAACATGCCTTTGAGGAACTCCAGGTGAAAATTCAGAGCTTGCCATGAAAAATAAGTAGCAGGAAAAGATGACTAACTGAACATATACACTGAGAAAACCTCAAAAGACTCCTCGTTTCCCTCTCCTGGCCTTCATCACTGGGGTGTTTGTCCTTCACAATTGGGGAGTCTCTGAAGGTGTGTGTTTCAGGACAGTAATAAATAGTGGCTTTGCATTCAGAGAGGTCTACTCTACCTACCCCTGAAAAAGGGAAGGAGAGAAACTGAGAATTAAGTCTTTGTGCTTCTCTCAGTTTTGTGGCTAGCAAAATGGAGACAATTCAGCTTTCGAATAATAGATGACACAAAACCCAGTTTGTAATCATGGAATGGTAGGGGTTGGAAAGGGACTTCTGGATATCATTGAGGCCAATCCCTCTGTCAAAGCTGGTTCACTAATGGTGTCCCCCAGGAATCAGTGCTGGGCCCAGTCCTGTTCAATATCTTTATTGATGATCTGGACGAGGGTATTGAGTCTATGATTGATGAGTTTGCAGATGACACCAAGCTAAGAGCAGGTGTCCATCTGTTGGAGGGTAGGTGTATCCTGCAGAGGGACCTTGCCAGGCTGGATGGGTGGGCAGAGGCCAATGGGCTGAGATTTAACAAGGCTAAGTGCAGGGTTCTACACTTCGGCCACAACAACCCCAAGCAGTACTACAGGCTGGGGACAGAGTGGCTGGAGAGCAGCCAGGCAGAAAGAGACTTGGGATGCTGGTAGATAGTAGCTGAAGATGAGGCAGCAGTGTGCCCAGGTGGCCAGGAGAGCCAATGGCATCCTGGGCTGGCTCAGGAGCAGTGTGGGCAGCAGGACAAGGGAGGTTATTCTTCCCCTGTACTCAGCACTGCTTAGGCCACAGCTTGAGTGCTGTGTCCAGTTCTGGGCTCCTCAATTCAAGAGAGACGTTGAGGTACTCCTCATGTTTAGGTGGAACTTCTTATGTTCAGTTTTGTGCCTGTACCCCTTGTCCTATCACTGGGCACCACTGAAAACAAGAAAGGTGACATCTGCCAAGATCTACCATGCACAGCTGCCACATGCCCTGTAAAGTACAGCTACTTTTCCTGCTTGGGTGTTTGTCATGGTTACAGTATCCTGCTTTATTTCCAGCTGCTTTGAAATCTCCCTCTCTTTGCAATAGTCATTGTCACAAATCCTTAAAAATACTCCAGTGATTGACTAACTTCTAGGAAGAAATATATACAAACACTCCAGCCCAACAAATCACTTCAGGATATAAATTTAGGCCTAATGGTCATACTACTGACCTCAAAAAAATGTAACTTGCCAGTTCGTGTTGATATGTTCAGCGTTTTCATTACTGTCTTCTCCTAGAACCCATTTTTCTTTCTTTCACATTGCCAGTTCTGTGGAGAAATAAACTTGTGGTGAAATGTGGAACAGGGAGATCTTAGCATGTTAAATAGCAGAGGCTTTAACCACAGATTTAGATAAGGTCAGCTTAATGTAAAGCTAGGAATGATAGATTTAGTGGAATCACTCTTTTCTTTTGGAAACACACACACACTGTGCTGTTGGTCTCTGTGGGCGCTCTTGTTCTGATGATCTCAAGGAAGCATGGTCCCATGATTCTCTCAGTAAGGAGACAACTGGACTGTAAACCCATGTCTGTCTCTGTGTTACCTTAGACAGTAAATGCTGTTGAGAAAAATATTTATGCCAGTGTGACCTGCAGACGACCTGACACACTTCCTAGCTTTCTCTAGAAGTCAAGCAGGATAATTTACTTCTGCTGAAAGGTTTAAAGCATGGGAATGAGATGTAGAAGAGATGTAGATCCAGAAAATGGTAAAATGTGAAGAATGTTTCCTATTATTGAGGAATTTAGGAGAGAAAAAAGAAGTTGAACTCCTCCAAGATGTGTGAAAGACACTGCTACAGGATAGTGAATATGTCTGTGAAGAGATGTCCCTATTTATTAATGAGCTCAGAAGTGTCCTGCACTCTGAAGAAGGCCAAGTCTTTCAGGATCTTTGGGGAGCTACACCACATGGAGTAGGCTGCTGTGTGGTTTTCTGTGCTCCTGTGCAATGGGGATGATACTCCAATAACCCTTATAGTCTCCCATCTTGGCTCTATCCTGTAGCTCTCCAAAGCTGCATAGAATGTTTTGGGTTGGAAGTGGCCTTTAAAAGTCATCCAGTCCAGCACCCCTGCAGTTGGCAAGGACATCTGCATCTGGAGCAGGCTGCTCAGAGCCCCAGACAACCTCACCCTGACTATTTCCAGGTATGGGGCATCTACCACCTGTACGGGCAATCTGTGGCAGTGTTTCATCACACTTTAGTCTTCCTTTAATCCAAACTTCCTTCTATTAATTTGTAGTTGCCTTTGAGCATGTTAGTATCTTCAGACTGTAGGTCAACCACATCAAGGCTATTGCAATCCAGTTCCACTGAGGGCACTGTGAGCTCCTACAGTTCTATTTTGGGAACTTAGAAACATAGAAGGGTTGGAAGGGACCACAGGGATCAGCAAGTTCCAAAACCCCTGCCATGGGCAGGGACACCCTACCCTAGATCAGCCTTAAACACGTCCAGCCATGGGGCCTCAACCACCTCCCTGGGCAGCCCATTCCAGGCTTTCACCACTCTCATGCTCAACAACTTCCTCCTCATGTCCAGTTTGAATCTCCCCACCTCCAGCTTTGCTCCATTCCCCCCAGTCCTGTCACTCTCTGATAGCTTAAAAAGTCTCTCCCCAGCTTTTTTGTAGGTCCCCTTCAGATCCTGGAAGGCCACAAGAAGGTCACCTGGGAGCCTCCTCTTCTGCAGACTGCACAGCCCCAACTCTTTCAGTCTGTGCTCACAGCAGAGCTGCTGCAGCCCTCTGAGCATCCTCGTGGCCCTTCTCTGGACACACTCCAGCATCTCCACATCCCTCTTGTAATAAAGGCTCCAGAACTGCAGACAGGTGGGGTCTCACCAGAGCAGAGTAGTGGGGGAACAGAGCTTATTCAGTGTCAGGATTTGATACCCTTGTGCTGTGTCAGTGTGGTTCAAGAACCCTGCTCACTTGGAAGCTCAAAGTGCTTAACTCAACTTTTAATGAGGGAGCACAATATTGTGCTATTGGGGCAGTAGTTTCCAGATAAGTTTTCCAGACAGGATTTCTGTTGTAAGGCTTGGCCAGTACCAACATGAAACAAGCTTAAGTATACATCTCTTTTTTTTTTTCCCCTCTGTCATCTAGATATGTGGTGTTATTAACATAACTTTTAATTTACATGTCTGAGTGGAGATAAAACCCATTTGGATCAGTATCACCATGAAACTGCTGAGATGGTGAGTTTTAGGTGGGTGATTGTGTCACGTTAGGGAAGGGGGAAAGCAATCAAATGTAAGAGGGTTGAAGCACTTCAGGGCTGTTACACATTCCATATGGTGAGAAATCACTTTTTTGGCCGTTTTGGAGAGATAGTGATATGATTTCACCCCTTCATGTCTGTCACCACATCATCTAGTGTGGAGAGCAGCACAGAGGAATGTGAGACAGAGTTAGCCTGAGTTTAACTCTTTTGAATTTAGCATGTTTGTGTAAATTGCCTTAATGTTATACTTCTAACACTGCTTTTCAAGTTCATTTTGTCTTGAAGGGCTGTGTTACATGCTTTCCAGAGACTTTTCAGTGGTTGCATGGGAAAAATGTATTTCTGTCTTAGTTTTAGAATCACAGAATGGTTTAGTTTGGAAGAGACCTCGAAGATCATCTAGTTCCAACCTCCTGCCATAGGCAGGGGCACTTCCCACTAGAACAGGTCACTCAAGGCCTCATCCAACCCAACCTTGAACACCTCCAGGCAGGGAGCAGCTACAACCTCCCTGGGTAACCTGTGCCAGTGTCTCACCACCCTCACTGCAAAAAACCCTTTTCTAACATCTAGTTTGAATCTCCCCTCTGCCAGTTTAAACCCATTACTGCTCATCCTGTCATTACAAGACCTTGTCAATAGTCCCTCCCCAGCCTTCCTGTAGGCTCCCTTCAGATACTGGAAGGCCACTCTAAGGTCTCCTCAAAGCCTGCTCTTCTCCAGGCTGAAGAGCCCCAACTCTTGTAGCCTGTCCTCATAGCAGAGCTGCTGCAGCCCTCTGAGCATCTTTGTGGCCCTCCTCTGGACTCACTCCAGCAGTTTGATGTCCTTGTTATGTTGGGGGCTCCAGAACTGCACACAGTACTCCAGGTGGGGTCTGACAAGAGCAGAATAAAGGAGGAGAATCCCCTCCCTTGCCCTGCTGGCCACACTGCTCTTGCTGCAGCCCAGCACACAGCTGGCTGTTTTTGTGAAGTCATCTTTCAGCACCTGTTAGGCACTACTGGCACATTTTTGTCGAAGGAATACTGCAGTCCTTTCTTTTTTGTGACACCTGCTTGTTTTTCCTGTGTCTCACACTTAGGGTAAAAGAAGCTGATGTGCACAAATCCACAAATCTCAAAAATTCTTTTGCATCTAAACATTCACCCAAGAAACTGTTCATGCTGCTCCTTAAAAGGGAGGAAGCAGGTGGAATTCTTTTAGTTAATATAGATTTCAAGCTATAACAGAAATCACTATGACTCCAGAATCCACCTATTTTGATAGAGCAGTACAAGACCTTTTCAGTGCCCAGGCTGATGACCTGCATGCTTGGAAACAGCAACAGCCATTTGCAGTGTCAAGTGTAGCATCCTGCCCCATACCAGCAGTGTGACAAGCAGGAACATGGGAATGATGATTCTCTTGTACTTGGCACTGGTGAGCCCACACCTTGAGTACTGTGTTCAGTTTCTCAATCCCTCACTCCGAGAAGGACATTGGGGTCCTGGAGCAGCTCCATAGAAGGGCACAAAGCTGGTGAAGGGTGTAGAGCACAAGTCTTGGGAGGAGTGGCTGAGCGAACTGGGGTTGTTTAGTCTGGAGAAAAGGACATTGAGGGAAGACCTCATTGCTCTCTCCAGCTCCTTAAAAAGATGCTGGAGTGAGGTGGCAGTTGGTCTCTTCTCCCAGGGAACAAGTGATAGATAAGAGGAAATGGCCTCAAGTTGCACTGCGTGAAGTTTAGGTAGGATAGTAAAAGAAACTTCTTCCCTGAAAGGATTCTTAAGCACTGGAACAGGCTTCCCAGAGAGGTGGTTGAATCTCCATCCCTGGAAGGGTTTAAAAGAGGCAGAGATGTGGTGCTGAGAGACATGGTATAGCTCAAGGCTTGGTAGTGTTAGAGAATGATTAGACTTGATGATCTTAAAGATGTTTTCCAACCCAAATGATTCTGTGATTCTGTGTAGCAGCATGTGATCCTGGATGGCACCAGTGCTGCATTCAGACAAGCAAGAGGCAGACAAACAGTGCTGACGGGAACTGCTGGAGCTGCTGTGTGAAGCTTGTATTGTCTGGACAGCTGTGTGAAGCGTGGTCACCACTTGAATCCTGAATAGACCCAGTTGAGAACAGGGAGGGAAGAGTTCTCCTCTAATGGAAGAGAATTGCTTTGCCAGTAATTCCTGCTAGTACAGCCTTCACTAGCAACCCTGTTTCTGTGGTGACATAGAGAAGTAGAACTGAAACAACACTAATGGACATGCTGGATTGGCAGTAGTGTGGCTTTACACCATGCCTCATTTACCAGTGCTGCCAACCCACCTGTGTTCAATGGCAGTGATAAAGTTGCTTTGTCTTCCCTTACTCTACCCACCTTATTTTACTATGATTTAATATTTAGCTTTAGTAAGTGGTGTTGTAGTAAAGGTAGTCCAAAAAAGGCAAGGATGCAGACTAGAAGTTATAAAAATGGAATTGCCTGATTCTTAATGAGGGCAGAAGTAGAACATCTGCTTCAGGTGGATCCAGAGCCCAGAGGAGAGCCACAAAGATGGTCAGAGGGCTGGAGCACATCTTCTATGGAGGCAGGCTGATAGGGTTGGGGCTCTTCAGCCTGGAGAAGAGAAGGCTCCGAGATCTTAGAGCAGCCTTTCAGTATCTGAAAGGGGCTACAAGAAAACTGGGGAGGGGTAGGACATGAGGGCATAGCTTTGAGGTGGAAGAATGAAGATTTAGGATATTAGAAAGAAATTCTTTATGGTGAGGATGGTGAGACGATGGAACAGGTTGCCCAGGCAGATGGATGCCCCCTCCCTGGAGGTGTTCAAGGTTGGGTTGGATGAGGCCTTGAGCAACCTGCTCTAGTGAAAGGTGTCCCTGCAAGAGTGCTCAGGCATTGGAACAGGCTGCCCAGGGAGGTGGTGGAGTCCCCATCCCTGGAGATGTTTAAAAAAACCTTCTAGATACAGGACTAAGGGAGATGGTTTAATGGCCATGGTGGTGTTAGGGCAGCACTTGGACTCAATGATCTTAAAGGTATTTTCCAGCTGAAACAATTCTATGATTCTGTGCATATTGACTTATTCCTGGTGCGGTCACATTGAGCATACTTTTAGATCCCCTCCCCTGGTCTTGTCTAGTGAAGAATTTAAGCACCTGCTTAAGTATTGTATTGAAGCCACAGGTTCTTTACTTATTAAAGCCACAGGTTGCTTGCTGTTCAGCTTTCACAGGTCCTTATGCAGAGTTTATAGGTGATGTGGAATTCATACACAAGCAAAATACCACCGACTCAGGAATGTAACTATGTAGAGGATGAAAGGAATGGCTGCTTTTAGGGCCTCCCCCCCCCCCCCCCCCCATCTTTTTTGGTTTAATTTTGCTTTAGGGAACACACAAAGAGAGTAAACGAGCTGTTAGAAACACTCTGTAGTGCCTAGTGTGTGCTTGTGTGGTGCTGTAAATCGTGTTAAGGGCTCGGTAGGAGGGACTGAAAAGCCTTGGGGATGTGATGCTGAGGGACTTAGTTAAGCGGTGACCTGCCAGTACTGGGTTAATTGTTGGACTTGGTCTTAAAGATCTCTTCCAACCAAAATGATTCTGGGATTCGATGATGACACCAGAGGAGACAAACAAAGGAAAGGAGTTGGGTCTGAAGTAGTCATTCTCATAGCACAGCCATTTACCCTGAACTGCTTCCGCAGACTGTGATTTGTGCTGCTGGGGATGACTCTCACCTTCACGTGAGATGATGCAAGACTTAATCTCTGCTTTTTATTCCGACGTTTTTGGGTTTTCCTGGAGCCAGAGTCATCAGAAGTGGTTAGTATTGGGCTCTTTATTATTCAATCAAAAGATGACAAGATGCTGGAAACCACAGTCATCCATCTAGCATCAGAGAACCCAAACAACAGTAAAGTGGAGTCTTTGGCTATTTGTTATCCATGTAAACCAGTTACCTGCTCGTGGATAAATCACTTGCTTAATTTATTAAACAGACTGCCTTGGTTTAGCAGGGGTGCAGGGAGCTGAGAAAACTCTGCTTGCTGGCAGCAGCCATGTCTGGAAACAAATGTCTGCAGGCAAAGTGTTTAGATAGGTTTTGCCTTAGAGTGACCTTTCCCAGAATTTCACACACACTCTCAGCGCTGTCTTTCTTTCTATGGGTGTACCCCTAAGTGCAAAGCCATGTGTTTTGGGGAAGGTTAAGCAATCAACAGGTTGTACACTTAACCCTTAAGTACCATCTCTGGGACTGGATGTTTTTATTGCATTGCTTCAGTCTCTGCATTACTACCAAGTGAGAATTTTAAAAGGTTGCTACAGACACCTCTTGAATAGTAGGGGTTTGGTTGGTTTGGTTTTTGTTTAGCTTGCTGATTAATATCTATTCCAGATGCAGACTGGGGTTTATTTGTTAATTTATTTAATGTATTTCATAACTTCAGAATCAGTTATGAGAATCAGAACCGGGGATCACTCCGTTCTGGAAGGTAATCCTCCTTGGGGGGGCTTCAATGCTTTTCAACCTGATGAAGTAAATGGCAATTGAAAGTGCTTATGATGTCTACAACTACCTGAAGGGACATTGTATCCAGGTGGGGGGTGGCCTCTTCTTCCAGACAACCAGCAATAGAGCAAGGGGACACAGTCTCAAGTTGTGCCAGGGAAAGTATAGGCTGGATGTTAGGAGAAAGTTGTTCGCGGAGAGAGTGATTGGCATTGGAATGGGCTGCCCAGGGAGGTGGTGGAGTCATTGTCCCTAGAGGTGTGGAAGAAAAGACTGGATGAGGCACTTAGTGCCATGGTCTAGTTGATTGGCTAGGGCTGGGAGATAGGTTGGACTGGATGATCTTGGAGGTCTCTTCCAACCTGGTTGATTCTATGTTTGTGTGTGTGGTTAGGTCTTTGTCTCATGGGACAGATGCTCTCCAGCTTTTATTTACAGAGTTATCTTTGAGGTTACTCTCTGTTCTCCCAGCTGCTAGCATTGGAGGAGATATTGTAGTGTCCTTAACAAAATGTGTCAATACTTTCCTGCTGCCCCAGCAATAAGGAAGCGTCAGTTTAGCAAACCAGTTGTAACAGCATTGAACACTTCCCCAATCTACTCATCTGGGCAGATACAACAGGTTCTTTTTGTGGTTGTGCTTCATGGACCTCAGAAAAAGGCAGTAAAATGCATGGAACTCTTGGGCTGTTTGCTGTGAACACAAAACTCATCCTCTCTTCTGAAGTTTCTTCTCCTAAGTGACAAGCACTAGGATGAGAGAAAATGGTCTGGAGTTGTGCCAGGGGAGGTTTAGGTTGGACACAAGGAAATATTTTTTTTCCCCAAAATGAGTTGTGACATCCAGCAACAGGCTTCTTAGGGCAGTGATGGAGTTCCCAACCCTGAAGGGGTTTCAAAGCCATGTATCATAGAATGGTTTAGGTTGGAAGGGACCTCAAGGATCATACAGTTACTTCCCCCTGCCAAAAGCAGGGACACCTCCCACTAGAACAGGTCACTAAGGCTTCATCCAGCCTGGCCTTGAACACCTCCAGGGAGGTTGTGGAGCACAGAATCACTCAATGTGATCTTTGACCCAGCAGGTCAGGGAATGAAATGGCTAACTGTGCATTCTTTGCTGGGACTGTTGTGTTGTGTTTCTGTATTACTTTTAACTTGTCTATTTCCGTATATAGCTGTATAGATTGTAACTATCTGCTTGTGTATTGTGCTAAGCTGTAAATATAAAGCTTCATTCCTTAACTTTCAGCTTGGCTGAGTCTAGTCTGGGTGATTTCATAAGAGTGGAGGGGCAGGTAACTCCCAAACTATCACACATGGTTTAGCAGCAAACGTGGTAGAATTGGGTAATTGTTGATCTTAGAGGCCTTTTCCAAACAAAATCATTCCATGATTCTATGAATTTGAGTTGCAGTGTGCTTTTTGAAGGCAGTGTTTAGCTATCTGGTGAAGTGATACTTTCAGTTGGTTAGTTGAGCAATTCTCATTTAAGTTTTTAAATGTAACTCATTTATTGTTTTTTCCTGCTGTGGTGAAAGGAGTTGGCAGGATGGGAGTGAGTTGGGAAGAGTAGAGAAGTGATCATGTCCCTGTCCTCAGCATCAGTGAGGTTGCATCTCAAATCCTGGGTTCACTTTTGGGCCTCTCACTCCATAAAAGCCATTGAGGTGGAGGAGTGGGTCCAGAGAACGGCAACAAAGCTGGTGAAGGATCTGGAGGACAGGCCTGGTGAGGAGGAGCAGCTGAGAGAACTGAAGTTGTTCAGCCTGCAGAAAAAGAGGCTGAGAGGAGACCGTCTGGCTCTCTACAACTCGCTGAAAGGAGATTGGAGTGAGGTGGGAGTTGATCTTTTCTCTCTGGTATCAGGATATAGAATGAAATGGCTTGGAATTGTGCCAGGAGGGGTTTAGGTTGGATATTAGGAAACAAATTCTTTCCTGTGAGAGTGGTCAGGCATTGGAACAGACTGCCCAGGGAGGTGGTGGAGTCACCGTCCCCAGAGGTGTTCTAGAAACGTGAGGACATGGCACTTTGGGACATGATTTAATGGCTATGATAGTCTTAGGTTGATGGTTGGACTCAATGATCTTAGAGGTCTTTTCCAACCAAAACACTTCTGTGATGCTGTGATTTTGTGGTGGTGTTTTTCAACTTAGCATGTGGCTTTCTCTGCGTTTAGAAAACTTCTGCTAAATTCCTCTCAGCTTTTCCAGTTTAAATTCTCTTTTCAGAGCTTTTTGTGTTACGTGTGTGGCAAAAAGCAGAAATGATTTTCTGGCTTTAGGAGGGACTGGTTTTTAAAATGAAAGAAAAAAAAACCCAACCAAAAAAGTTTTATAAATCATCTAAAAGCAGGTTGACATTCAGTAAATGAGAAGTTTTCTGGGCAGTTAGCTCACTCTATGGGCTGAAGCCTGTTGGTTCACTTGGACAGGGAAAACAATATGAGACTAAGATGCTCTCTTTTTTTAAGGGGGAGGGAGTCAAATGACATTCCTGCTTTTCAGCAAACATTTAATCAGGATTCGTGACTCATGGGAGTTGCACTCATGCACAAGAGCCAAATAGTCTCTGGATTTAACACTCCCTAAATACTCCTTGGCATGATGGACTGTAACTATTCCAGTGCTGTGAAACCTGAAGGTCAAAAATTGCCTTTAGAAAAGTCCCCAAATACAGGTTTACAATTCGGAATCTTGAATGTCTCCTGGTTAAATAGTACCTGTTAGGCAAGATCTCCTAATGCAGCTGGGCCAGGTGGAGGTTTTTTATGTCAGCCCTGAGTTACTGCTTGAGAAGTTGCTCTAACTGTTTTCCCTGCAGAGTAGCCTTGGGAAGGGACTGACTTGGAGGAGTCACAGTTCATTGCCTGGCCCCGTCTGGCCTAGACCTAAGAGGGGGCAGCCCAGGAAAAGGCATTACTGCTGTCTTGTCTCTCTCCTTTCTCTCAAGAGCCTGCTCAGCTGCCTCTCACCCTGGTGTTTTTTCCCTCTTTGACATATTTTTTTCTGTGCAGAAGATGTAGTAAAGCTTCTCTGACCCACAGCCAAGGTCTGCATGGGGTGGGAAATCCTTTTTGCCCAGATCCAAGTGCGACAGGGGCATGGCTGATACATGTCCAACAATTCTGGTGGAAAGACCATTTCTTTTCTAGCATTCTTCTCCCTGAGCAGGTTCAGAATTACATTTGCTTAATCATATTTCAAAATGTAAAGACATATGAAAGGTTGAGCTTGTGTGAGCTTAACAAAACCATTGCAGCACTGAAAAAGGAAACTGGATTTCTTCGTAGTTCCCCTGCCTTGTCCACAGAACAAAATCAGTTTGAATTCTACCATCACCTCTTCAGCTCCATTATTTTCATTTCATATTAGCATTTCATGCCCTTAGCTGTAATTGTGCATCCTCTCTGGCAGCAATAGTTTTGCTCTTGCAGGGCTGAGGGATGAATGACATCAAGGTCGACATTTGACCTGGAGACTCTTCAGTGTTGGGTAACAGGCACGAAGCAAAGGGTAAAGCACATTTCTGGGGGATTAATGATACAGTTTAGTTCTGAGCAGAAATTCTCTGGTTTGTTTAGTTTCTAGGAGTCCTGCAGCAGTGTTCTGATGCTGTGCTTAGATGGATTCTGTACCAAATTTCAATATCTCAGCCTGTGCTTGCTGTCATAGCACTTAGCTGTGAAACCTTTTATGATCTTATTTAAAAGGCTCTGTTTTAGATGTAGTTCTTAAAAGACTCTAAATTGTCATTTAAAAAGAAAGTCTATTGTTAATTACTGCTTTTAATAAGCATGTTATTCACCTGACTGAGAAACTTCAGCAGGGCCAGGGTTTTACTCCGTGTTTACAAGTGGGTTGTAAAAGTATTGTTGAAGTGGCCAAGTGAGCAGTCCTTGAGTGCTAACTGCTGCCACCACCTTCGAGGTGCTGGGATGGTGTTTTTGGGAAGTAACTGTTGAGTCTAGTCCAGAGCTGTTAGTAAACCAAGAATTCCTTGGGATGACTGATGATATATCTCAAGTCAATTTGGGGTTGTCTTAATTCAGTGTCTTCATTCAACAGCTCCCATGGCCACATGGCATTGAACAGACATTTTAGAGAAGGTCTGGAATCTAAGCTAACTTTCATCTTCCCCCATTCTCCTCGAGGTAAATGATGAGGATGTTAATGGAGTAGTACTTAAGAAAGTTGAAGTGCTGCAATTTGGGCTTTTTATCATGGAAAAAAATGTGCCTTTTTCTGGTCAGGGCTAAACAGTTTCCCAGAATGAAGCTTAAAAAGAAAATTAGCTGTCTAGGAAACAGCATATAGATGTATGTGTGCATGTGCATACATACATATATATGTAGTTATATGTTTCTGTATTTATGAGGGCATCTAAGACAACATAAAAACATATATATGTTTTAATACAAATATATAGAGACTGCTATATTCAACATAGTGATTAGCTTCACTGAACATATGAAGATTTCTCTCTCTGCTTTGATGACACTTCAGCAGAATTGTAAAATCATAGAATCAGCCAGGTTGGAAGAGACCTCCAAGCTCAGCCAGTCCAACCTAGCACCCAGCCCTGTCCAATCAACCAGACCATGGCACTAAGTGCCCCAGCCAGTCTTGTCTTCAACACCTCCAGGGATGGCGAGAAGGAATTATATGTGCTGCTTAAAAGCCATAGAATGGTTTGGGCTGGAAGGGACCTCCAAAGGTCATCTAGTCCAACCCCCATGCAGTCAGCAGGGACATCCTCAACTAGATCAGGTTGCTCAGGGGCTTGCTGAGCCTGACCTTGAATATCTCCAGGGATGAAGCTTCAACCACCTCCATGAGCTACCTGTTACATTGTTCTGCCACTCTCATGGTGCAGAACTTGTTCCTAACATCCAGTGAGAATTTCTTGTCTAATTTCAAACCATTGCAGGCCTTCAGAAACACTCCCTCTACAGCCTCATGTAGGCCCTCTTCAGGTACTGGAAGGCTGCTCTGAGGTCTCCCTGGAGCTTTCTCTTCTCCAGGCTGAACAACCCCACTTCCCTCAGCCTGTCCTTAAAATAGAGATGTTCCAGCCCCCTAATCATTTTCATGGCCCTCCTCTGGACCTGCTCCATCAGGTCCACATCCTTAAGCTTTTGTGGGTGGATTTTATGCTTTGTGATCTATTTGGTGATTTTACATCAAACTGCAAGATCTCCCATATAACATTGCAGGTAGAAATTCAGACTAATTGGCAGGGAGCCACTGGAGGATGTTTTAGCAGACTGTCCACAGATTAAACAGTTTACTCTTGTGATTTTTGTTTATTTATTTGAAGATGTTATTATTTTTCAGGTCAGGCCACAGTTAGAGATTTGCCACAGTTCTGTCACCAGCACACTTGGCGTAGGTAGACCCTCTGCAGAGCTCTCAATAAACAAGCTGTCAGGACTGTTTGGATAAGAGCTGGGGAAGGGACAATAATAAACCAAATGTACAAGTAGGTTTGGAAAGCCAAGTTATCTCAGGCTGTTTGTTTTTTGATGGCCTTCCCCAAATAGAAGGTACTTTATTGTCTGTGGTGCAAATAAATATTGTGAAGTGTGCGGGTGCTCAGCAAAACAACACTGAAATATTGAATGTTCCTTCACAAGGTCCTGTCTGCTGCAGGAGTAAATGGTTTGTACACTCTCTCATTTAAAAGATGAAAGACTGGAATTCCTTGTGGTTGCTTTGGAAAGCACAAGCAACTATGATGTAAATAAATGTAGTGTAAAGGGGTTGTGGCATCACAAGTACACAGGCCAGGGGCTGTTTGAAAAGGCTGCAGCTGCCCTTTCTGAAAATGAGGTAAAGTCCACTCCACTTCAAGCTTGTCAGGTCTGTTTTTTATCATTTTCCTGCATAGACTAAATAGAAAGAAATCCCAAATTAATGCCATGTTAATCAAAAGAAGCAGTATGATGTTGCTTGCATTATTCAAACCAGGCTTTCCTGTTGTGACAAATCACCTGCAGTTTCTGATCTGAGGCCTGAAATCCTGCTGCTTTCAGGACCCCACTCTGCAGATGTGGAGCTGCAAATCCCCACCATGCCTTTTGCAGGTTTAGACTCACCTTTCCAGAGATGATTTGCAGACCAACCCAAGAAACTCCAGCCTCTACTCTTGACAGTGACTCCTCTGTGAGTCAATCCTGTAGCAGCCCAATACTTGTATCCCTATATTCTTCATAACATATAAAGAAGATTTTTTTGTATCTGAGTTAGGAATGAATGTAGCTAATCCAAGTCTAATACACAAAATAGAACTCCTGGGTGATTTCTGATTTTCTGTCATGCATTGGAATAGGTTGCCCAGGGAAGTGGTGGAGTCACCACCACAGGAGGTGTTCAAGAAATGTGTCTTTGGGACATAGTTTGATGGCTGTAGTGGTGTTAGGTTGATGGTTGGACTCAGAGGTCTTGGAGGTCTTCTCCAACTCAAACAATTCTATGATCCTATTTGAATTTATCCCTGTTAATTTTGTGTTCTGTGGTTGTGTGTAAAGAAGGGACTTAAAACTGTGCTCTTGGTAGTGCAAATATACAAGTACTTGCTTCTTATTTTAGCTTTTCCTTTAAAAAAGGACTAAATAAAATATTTTTATTATTATTTATCAGTAGCCAAATGTGAGATATTTCTTTTTATTGTAAAACACCTGATTTCCTCTTGAGAAGGAAGAACATGTTCTTAGTGAGCACAAGGGGAAATTACAGGGCTTATATCTGGTGGATGTGACCCAAACCTTCACCGCACAAAACCATCTGATGAACCTGAGTATTCCTCAACTGCTAAAGCTTATGGCTTCATCAAACCCAACATAAGATGTCTACAACTACCTGAAGGGAGGCTATAGCCAAGTGGGGGTTGCTCTCTTCTCCCAGGCAAGCAGCAACAGAACAAGGGGACAGAGTCTCAAGTTGTGCTGGGGGAAGTCTAGGCTGGATGTTAGGAGGAAGTTGTTGGCAGAGAGAGTGATTGGCATTGGAATGGGCTGCCCAGGGAGGTGGTGGAGTCGCTGTCCCTGGAGGTGTTGAAGTAAAGCCTGGATGAGGCACTTAGTGCCATGGTCTAGTTGATTGGACAGGGCTGGGTGATAATTTGGACTGGATGAGCTTGGAGATTTCTTCCAACCTGGTTGATTCTGTGATTCTATGTGAAAGAAAACCGCTCCTTTCCACCATTGTCTGCTTTCAGAACGATTGTTCTTTTACTGCACACAGATGGTCCACAATGAAAAGTCGCCTATTCAAGCTTCCAGAGTGGCTGTTCTCTTGCTGCTAGCCCTTCATGTGGCTTCTCTCTGCTCTGCTCTCTGTTCTTTCTGTGTTGCTGCTCTCTGTTCACGTCTGTTCCTCAACAGTTTCTTAACCATAGCTAGAAAGGATGCTACAGTGGGATACAGCTCCAATAACAAATCACTTGTGGAGTTTGAGGTTTGGATCCCAGCTTGGATCCCTCTGTTTTTTCTTTGAGCAAAGTACATGGCTGAGAATTGGCATTTAGTAAATAGTTCAGTGTGGAACAAAGGGAAAAATAATTGTTAAAGCACTGGAAAAATGATTCACTCTGAATCAAAGAATTTTATTAGAGAAAATCAAACCATTTTACTTGGGTTTGACTGTTTTAAGTTCCCAGTTGTCTTCAGCAACAATTTGAAATGAAAGATCATCTCCAGTGAAATAATTGCTCTTCCCTTGAAGTCATCCAAAGAGGATTCAGAATGGTATGAAGCTTTTGTTTCTACATAAACAATTCATTAAGATCAACATGAACCTGCAGAAAAAAAACTGTCATCAATCAACATGTGTTTTTGCTTAAAGGGGAAAAAAAAAAACCCAGCCTGTTCAGACTGAGAGATCTGAGCTGATTATTTTGCACCGGCATGGATTTATGAGTGGCTGTAAATCAACTTCCCCCTCCCAAGTTGTAAAGCAGTGATAATGCTGCTCTTGTTCAAATTTTGTATTCAGATAATAAACCTCGTTGAGGTGAGGGACTGTGGAGCAACTGCTTGTATATAAGGCCACGCTGAAGTCTACCTGGGCATATATCTAACATCGATTGTGTCAGAGAGTAATGAATGCTGTTAGGTCCTTTTGGACGTGGCAACTGCCTGCCACCTTCCACAGGAGAGCTTTAGCTTTACTTAAACAGTGCAAATAGTGAGAAGGGTGGTCTCTTGATTCATTGGCCCTGAAGCCTTCTGATGGGAATTAATAACTTTTGGAGGTTATTTTTCTGGGTCTTAAGAGTAGCAGGATATTATCTAGTCTGTCTCAGGGCATCACCTCCTAGGAGTGGTAGCCAGGATGTCTGAGAGGGTTTTGAGGGCTTTTTTTCCCCCCTTGCAGCCCATCTGGTCCCTTGATGAGCTGTACTGGGAGTGGGTTAGTCTTTGAAGTTTTGTTTGGAGTCCTGTCTAGACTCCCAAAAAATTCCCTCCTCCCCAGCTTTGCTTTTGTAGAGTTTGAAAACTTTTGTCTGTGAGAGAGTCTTTTCTTGTGCCAGCACCAGCTAAATATGTCTGAAAGCTGTGTAATGACATCAGAGAGGTATTAGGCTCAGTTCAGGTCACAAAAACTTGGGGAATTCATATTGTAGTCCCTCAACTGCTTTTTCACCTCCTAGTTTCATACACCCACCTCAGCTGACTTCCTTTGCAGGCAGAAATAAGACCAGTGTCTGTGTAGAAGGGAAATCTGTTAGATTTGGATTGTAGAGCTGAGTTTGTAACATGTCCAAGGAACACCAAATTTTAGTCCCTGTAGTTCTGTGCAGTTTTTGGTTTAGATACCACTCATGGTTAATCTCATGCACAGACACTCTGGGAAGCTCTAAATGAAAGCTTTTTATTGCTTCAAAAACATGCATGGTACCACACTGTATTTTGTTTCTCAGTCATTGCTCATTTCTCTAGCATTTGTCCACACAGTCAAAGAGTTTTTTGGGGTTCTTCTATGCTAACAAACTGCAGAATTCAGAGACAAGTGTAGTGTTTTCTTTTCTAGATGCCTACTGTTGATTTTCCTTTTAATGTAGCTTTTATGTGCAGTCATGACTTCCTTGAAGTTCATGTTTCTCATGTTTATTCTAGATTTCTGTTTAATCTGAGTTAAAAAGATTCCTAAAAACAAAATATGAATACTTTTCTTTCACCCAAGTAGTCCTCAATTCCTAGGAAAGGCTGTGCTTAGTGGAGCTGATCTGCTCCTTCTTACAGTGCTCATCTTCATTGCAAGGAGCCTTTGTTAACAAGCTCTACAGGTTTTGCATGCTTAAAGTTAACTGCAGAAGCCATGGGGAGTTGTGGTAGAGCTTTTTTGTCAGACTGATAGAGCTATTCCCAGAAGCTCTGTTTGATTCCTAGGATGTGCAGAAATCATGGGGCATTTTTTGAAGTGAATTCTGGTTTATATCTGAGAAAACAAAAAGCTGTGAACTTTTCCTGACCCTTCACATGGACCATACTTGAAGCTGGCACAAATTTCATCTCATAAATCTCCTAAGAGAGTAAAATGTCTTGTCTTTGCTTTCCCTTCCCCTTCTTCTCCCCAGACAAAACTTGTCAGAGGTCCAAGGACAATGTTACTCGAGTTGAACACATGCACCAGGTTAGAGGATCCTGGAAGCCAAAAGCACACACAAGAGCAGTCAGTATTAGTTTCAGTAACTTAGTAGCACAGAATGCTTTAGATTGGAAGGGACCTTTAAAGGTCATCTAGTCCAACCCCCCTCCAGTCAGCAAGGTCATCTACAGGTTGCACAGAGCCCCAGACAACCTGACCTGCAGTGGTTCCATGGATGTGGCATCTACCACCTCTCTGGGCCACCTGGGCCAGGATCTCACCACTCTCAGTATAAAAACCTTCTTTTTTTCCAATCTGAATCTCCATCTTTTGGTTTCAAACCATCAGCCCTTGCTCTGTCACAACAGGCCCTGACAAAAAGTTTGTCCCAAACTTTCTGATGGGCCCCTTAAACTGCCAGGAGACCACCAGAAGGTCTCCCTGCAACCTTCTCTTCTGCAGGCTGAACAACCCCAACTCTCTTAGCCTGGATGAAGGGTTCTGGCCTTCCCATCCTTACTGTGGCCATTTTGTTTCATGTCCAAAGAGGCATCAAAGGAATCAGTTCTCATCTCTACTGACTAAAGAGAATTGCTGCTTTAGTGGGGCTGGAGCACCTCTGCTGTGAGGACAGGTTCCAAGAGTTGGGGCTCTTCAGCCTGGAGAGGAGAAGGCTTTGA
This sequence comes from Pogoniulus pusillus, assembly GCF_015220805.1. NCBI lineage: Eukaryota > Metazoa > Chordata > Aves > Piciformes > Lybiidae > Pogoniulus > Pogoniulus pusillus. Next base: position 4,103,154 of record NC_087271.1, read on the forward strand.
GAAGACCTTAGAGTGGCCCTCCAATATCTAAAGGGAGCCTACAGGAAGGCTGGGGAGGGACTATTGACAAGGTCTTGTAATGACAGGATGAGCAGTAATGTGTTTAAACTGGCAGAAGGGAGATTCAAAGTAGATGTTAGGAAAGGGTTCTTTGCAGTGAGGGTGGTGAGACTCTGGCACAGGTTGCCCAGGGAGGTTGGGGATGCTCCCTCCCTAGAGGGAGGTGTTCAAGGCTGGGTTGGATGAGGCCTTGAGAGACCTGTTCTAGTGGGAGGTGTCCCTGCCTATGGCAGGGGGTTGGAACTGGCTGATCCTTGAAGTCCCTTCCAACCTAAACCATTCTATGACTCTGTGCTTAAAATATTTGGGGAATAATATGTATTTAGTGAGGTTCTTCTCTGGTGGAAACCTGATGGATACTGCTCTCCTGGCCAGAACTCAATGAGAAAGGAGTTCATGTGCATGATATGAAATGAGAGTGTTTTGTACCTGGCCCATCTTTTCTTCCTGGGAATGCAATACTGCCAGAGCATAAAACCTTACCTCAGCTTTTTCCAATCTTCTCTTTCAATGAAACTAGTTTTATTTTCCCCTGCTGACTGCTTATCTTTCCTCCAGCCTCTCACTCATGCAGGTTTCCCAAGTGGCAGAAGCTGACTCTCAATTGAGGTCAGAATAAAAATAAGATGACCTTTTTATTTTGGTAGATGAATCAGTAATGAGAGAGCTTTGCAGATGTATCCAGCCCTTGCCAATGAAAAGCATTTGAAGGTTGTTAACTTCAGAAAGGTTTCTTTTCATTGTGAAGAATGGCATAGGTGGAGCCAACCTATTGCATGCCAAGTGCGAATTAAGTTTTGCTTGAGGAAAAATCTCATCAGGTTTTTAAATGTGGGGCTCCCACTGCAGGCTGTCTGCCTCTGTAGATCAGATGAGAGGCAGAGTGAACTAAGGGGAGTGAGTTTTTATCTAAAGGCAGATATGGCAGAGCAGTTGTCACCCTGAACAGTATGAAATTCTCCTTTCTTCCTCCCCTGTTTCTTCTTTTTTACTAGGGCTTGTAGTGACAGCACAAGGGGCAATGGCTCTGAGCTGAAAGAGGGAAGATTTAGTCTGGAGATTTGGTAAGAAATCTTTACAATGAGGGTGGTGAGACATTGCAACAGGTTGCCCAGGGGAAATCATGAATGCTCCCTCCCTGGAGGTGTTCAAGGCCAAGTTGGATGGGGCCCTTCACAGCCTGCTCTACTGAAAGGTGTCCCTGCCCAAAGCAGGGGGTTTGGAACTAGGTGATCTTTGAAGTCCCTTCCAGCTCAAGCCTCTGTCTGATTCTGTGCAGTTGTACTTTCTGGTGCATAGCCAGTGTTTTCCCTAGAACCAAAGCACTTTTAAGGAGGTAAAATGAGGGGTCCAGCTTTAACTTCATTTTCCAAGGGAGTGGGATTTACTCCTGTCTTACTGCCAGTGTTTAGTCTGATGTCTCAGCCTGCAGCATGCTGACTGTGAAAGGAGAAGATCTTCCTGATTTCAGGGAGGAGCAGTGGCTTGGTAACCTGCTCCAGCATTCTGCTGATGCAGTGTTACAGTAATTAAACACAAAGGATTTGGGATAGCAAACACATGGGCTGCAATCTTCCCTGGGTGTCAAACGCAATCTGTCTTGCATCCATCGCTCCAGGCTGTTTCAGTCATCTGATGTCATAACCCCGATGACATGATCTGGAGTGACAGCCAACCTGATTGAGGCACATGGTAGAGACAGAACTTCGGAAGGGGAGGTGGATGGATCATTTTCTCCTCCCCCAGATGAACTGTGCACAGAAAAGTTTTGGCCAGCTCTTTCCGTTGAAAGCTGTGAGGGATCTTAGCCCTGGAGCTCGCTGGAAGCCGATGCTCTGATGCACTGGCAAAGCAATGCTCCTCACTGAAATGTGGTTTTTGGGCACATTTTCATCTGAAAAAGCAGAACTTTAGGAATGGATATGCAGGATAACAGGTTTTCACACAAGCACACACCTCTGAGTGAGAAGCATTTTTCATTTAATTGTATTTACATTAATTAGCATCTTCCGTATGGTTTTAGTGCTTCCATTGGGCTTCAAACTGGGAGAAGATGGATTTTAATTGGAATTTAGGAAGAAATTCTTCTCCATAAGGGTGGTGAGGCAGTGAAACAGTTTGTCCAGAGAAACTGTGGAGGCTACAAGGTTGGAAGTGTTCAAAGTCAGGTTGGATGGGGCCTTGAGTGAGGTGTTCTAGCAGAAGGTGTCCCTGCCCATGGCATGGGGCTTGGAAATAGATGATCTTGAAGGTCTTTTTGAAGCCAAATGGTTCAATGATTTTCAGCATTCTGTTGTTGTGAGTAGTGTCTTTGCCTAGAGATGCTCTGTGCGGTGTTTGAGACTCAACAAACTGAAATCTTGACTGCTGCTTCAGGAGAATGTTAGAGGAGTAGTAAGTGACAGAAGTGTCACACTGCCCATGGACCTGCCTTTCACACTTTCTGGCTGATAACCTGTGTAAGCATAATGAAGTCATGCAAAAGCATAATAAAGTGATGCACAGAAGGTGGAAATCATAAAAGATTGTATACAGTAGAGTCCTAGAATTGTTTTTGGTGGAAAAGATAGTTAAGGCCATCAAGTGCAACCAGTTTCTAGGTCTACCAAGTGTGATGCTAAACTGTGTCCCTCAGCACCACATATCTGTATCTTTTAAACACCTCCAGGGATGGAGATCCAGTCACCTTGCCAGGGAGCCTGTTCCAGTGTTTGAGAACCTTTTGGTGAAGAAGTTTCTTCTTGTGTCCAACCTAAACCTCCCCTGGTGCAACTTGAAGCTTTTCCTCTTGTTCTGTCTCTGATGCCTTGGGGGAAGAGAGCACCCCTCACCTGTCTCCAGCCTTCTTTCAGCGAGTTGCAGAGAGTCAGAAGGTCTCCCTTCAGCCTCTTTCTCTCCAGCCTGAATAACCACAGATCCCTCAGCCACTCCTCTTAGTGTGAGTGGGAAGGAGCTTCTGGAGGTCATCTCGTCTAACCTTCTATCAAGACAGGACCTGCTTTAAAGTAGTCACAAGTTGACACTAGTGTCAGGTGTAAAGATTATTCAAAGATGGAGGTGCTCTAACATCTCTGGGCCCCTGTTCAGAGCTCAGCCATTCTTGTCAGGGCTTTTATTTCTGGCTCTAATGGCTTCTGCAACTTGTGGGTCTTGTCTCTTGTCCTTTTTCTGTGCACTCTGAAGAGGAGCTTGGTTCTATCTCCTCTGCCATCTCTCCTCCACTTTCTCTTCTCCAAGCGACACAAGCACAGAACCCTGAGACTTCCTCCTCTATTGTATGATCACCTTAGCTGCTAAACTCTCTCAAATCTACTACCACTCATAGAAGGCTGTGAGAGGAGGTGAAACTGGGCTCCAGATGTGGCCTCCCAGGTCCCAAGTTACAGAATCAGAGAATTTTAGGGGTTTGAAGTCCAACTCTTCTACCAGAACTGGTCATACAGGAACAAGGAACACATCTCCACAGAAGGAGACTCCACAACCTCTCTGGACAGCCCATTCCAGTTGAGGAGGACAAATGCTTCCTGTGATCCACTTCTGCGTATGGCAGTCTCACGGTTGAGTAGCCTGCAAGGATGTGCTGCTGCTGTGGGTTGTCCTGGTTCTCCACCAGGACTGAGGGATTAAAAAGCACTCAGCATGTTTAGCTGGCAAGGAAAAATGTCCTTATGGTTTGAGTGCTGGACTACACATGGCCATCAGATCATTCCTCATGTGAACGCAAACTGTGTGACCTGGGTAAAATTCTTTGCCTCCCTCATGCATCTGCAGCACTGCTAATAACACTTCATTCCTTTTTTTGTACCCTCCATTAAGCATGTGAGTTTGGGAACTACCTCTTAATGCATTGAGACAGTAGCCAGGGCTTCACCAGGGGTCTTCAGGTATGACTCTGATCTGAAATGACAGCGAGAAAGAGACCACAGGGCAAAAAGCTGTGCAAGTATTTCTGAGATGGACTGAAAATTCCTTGAGCTGTTAGCAAGGTACAAGTCAAATACCTTAACTGCATACTTTCAGCTCAACTAAGCTGGTGTAGCTACAGACATCTACATCCAAATATTACCCCTTTTTTTATTATGTGGCAGATCTCTGAAGTTTCATCTCTTCAGTGATTATTTGAAGTGTTAATCCTTCTTAATTCCCCTTTCAGTTTGCTAAGGAGAACTTGTTGGAAGTGACTGTTCAGGCAAGGAAGGGAAATGGTGCAGTTAGCTTCAGGTTATTAGGAATAAAATGGTATGGAACTGGTTTTGCTTTATATGGGGAACTGCTAATTGGATGTTAGAGGCTGCTAACTTTATAGTCTTGTAAAACTGTAATGACTGAAGCTGACACTTGTGTCAAGTCTCCAGGGGGAAAAGCAAGTTGTTTTGTTTGGTGTTGGTGCTTCAGTGGTTCTCGGGTCAGTAATTCCTACAAGATTTCAGACATCCTCACAGTGTTTGCAAAATGGTTGTAAGTGCTCATACTGAGAAGAGTGGGACAGCTTTTAAATGTCAGAGATGTTTAACTTATGTGTGGCCAGACCCACATCTAGGTTCCCATTCTCTGTGTTGTTCCCGAAGAGCCCCAAGCTGGAATAAGTTTCCTGCAAGCTCCTTCCAGCAGACTATAGGCAGCTGCACAATCCAGAGTTTGTGTCTCCTGCAGAAGAATGGATTAAGTGCTAGTTGTCTATGAAACACATTCTGTGATAGATCCCAAAATAGTCCCTGTAGATGTATTCCAGAAGAAGCCAACTTAGTGTGTGGCACCCAGTTTGCTTGTTGCTTGAATGCCATTGAAGCAGCATTCCCAGGAAGAGGGCACAGCAGAAGTTCTACTTGGAGATTCTGTTTGCCATGCAGCCTGGCAACATTTTCTACTCAGAGGTGGAAAGAGTCTGTCGTTTTACACACCACTTGGAGTTTGCAGCTTTGTTCTTGTATAACCAGGAATGACAGAGAAAGGGTCTTTAGGGTTTTTAGAAATCATAGAACAGAATCATACAATCATTAAGGTCAAAAAGGCCCTCAAAGATCACTAAATCAACAGCACCATGCCCGTTATACCATGTCCCAAATTGCCATGCCCACACATTTCTTGCCCATCTCCAGGGATGATGAATCCACCCTCTCTTTGGGGCAGCCTGTTCCAAGGCCTGACCACTCTTGCAGGAAAGAAAATTTTCTTAATATCCAACCTAAAGCTTCGCTGGTGCAACTTGAGGCTGTTTTCTCACATCCTTTCACTAGTTAGCTGAGAGGGGAGACTGACCCCACCTCACTACGACTTCCTTTCAGGTAGCCATAGAGAGGAAGATGGTCTCCCTTCAGCCTCCTGTTCTCCAGACTAAACAATCCCAGCTTCCTCAACCACTTCCCGTAAGACATGTTCTCCAGACCCCCAAATCAAATCCCTCTGAGAGAAAAATGCATCATTTCCACTTTTAAGATGTGTTAAGAGGATATAAATCTGTGTGTTGGGCCTCGAGGGACTGTGCTCCTGGACTTGTGCAGGTGCTCACGGTAGTAAAAGCAATAAACCACACAAAGTGCTCGGTGGGCTTTTGTTTCCCTCAGATCAATTACTGTGTTTTCATGTATGGAAACTGCCAGGCCAGTGATTATTTAAATGATTACATCAATTAAAAGCCAAAGAGGCTTTAAAATGCTCTAATAAAGCTCAGTGTTTTGGAATGCTGTGTGCAAAAAAACCTCAACGCAACCAGGTTGGAAAGGAACCGTTTCTAGGTGCCTGATTTAACCTTCAGCTTTGTCTGGGATAGACTGTGAAGGTGTCAGTTCCATAAATAAAGTATTGTTGGAGGTATTGAGTGCCTCCCTCCCACTCTGCTTACTGGGGCACTGTGAAAGGGACCGGGTCAGCTGTGGTTTTAAATGGAGTGGCTGATCCTTTGCAGCAGCACATGGCGATTTATGGTCTTGGAGTGACATGGTCAAGCGTGTTAAGCTCAGAAAGAAAGAGAATGCCATTAGAAAATGGGTGTGAGGTGACAAGTGTTCTCCAGATGACATATATGTGTGTGTTCCTTTGCACTGGAGAAATTAGAAACAACTAAATGATGTTTTGTGTAGTGGAAAAACAGTTCTGTACGTTTGGGGAGGAAAACGCCTCCAACCCATCTGCTTCTTCTGGGCAGTGCAAATCCTTGGTCCTGGTGCAGATATAAATTCCCACACTAAACCTATGGAGAATTGATGTCATCAGCAGAAATGTAATTGTGAGTGCAACTCCAGATTTATTAGAGAATTAGAATCATTTTGCTTGGAGGAGACCTTTAAGATCATTGAGTCCAACTGTTAACCCAGTACTGGCACTAGACCATGTCCCTCAGCACCACATCTCTGTGGCTCTTCAATCTTCCAAGGATGAGGATTCCACCATTGCTCTGGGCAGCCTGGGCCACGTCTCGGCAACCCATTTGGGGAACAAGTTGTTCCTTAAGTGCAACCTAAACCTCCTCTGGTGGAGGCCATTTCCTCTTATCCTGTCACTTGTTCTTTGGGAGAAAACATTTCCCCCTGTTTCATCTCCTTTCAGGGAACTGTAGAGAGCCAGAAGGTCTCCTTTCAGCCTCCTTTTCTCCAATCTAACCAATCCCAGTTTCCTCAGCTGCTCCTTAGCAGACTTGCTACCCATACCCTTCATCAGCTTCACTCCCCTTCTTTGGACCTGCTCCAGCACCTCAAGGTCTTTCTTGGAGTGAGAGACCCAAATCTGAACCAGGATTTGAGGTGTAGCCTCACCAGTGCTGAATACAGGTGGATGATCATTTCCCTGTTCCTGCTGGCCACACTGTTGCTGATACAGGCTGGGATGGTGTTGGCTTTCTGTCTGGCACAAGAAGGCTGGCCAGCTGCATGTTTAGGAGCTGGTGGTGGTCCCTGCCTGCTATGCTCAGCTCCGGATTGTGTGGTGTCAGCAGGAGAGCTGTGGCAGCTCAGCCACCCCACTTGGCCAGGCTGAGCTCAAGGGAAGCTCATTGCTGAGGCCATGCTGACACTCTTGTTCACAGCAAAATTCCCTTTGGCTGGGGAGGGAGGGATAAGATTTCTCAGCCAAGCTGGAGGTGAAAGTGCACTTTTCCTCCTGCCCACTCTCTGGTTATCCAAGGTCTACAGGGATTCGATGGGACTGTGAGTTAGGCTCTGCACAACTTAGATTAACAGAGGCAGAGGTGGAGACAGCGCCTTGGCTAGCTCCAGAGGGGTCAAGCAGTCTTGGTCATGCAGAGTTCTCCGAGTCTCCTGAGCTCTGAGAGCTCTGAGATACCTCTGAAGCTGAAGGAGCTTTTCTTCCCATCAGTTAGGCAGGCAACAGTAATCTTCTCATCAGTTATACAACCCTCAGACCGCCTTCCCCATCCCTCAAAGCCTCACCGTGGTCCTCCTGCTTCAGAAGTGCCACTCCCTGGATGCATGCCAGATGTCTTGGAAGAAGTAGGGGGTAAAGCACAGTAAATTATTCTTAGTCATTGAAGGAAATGAGTGATTAAGTGTACATGGGACTCACGAGTGTCCAACGTATTATCAGTGCTGGCATTTCAGCTATGTGCAGTGTAACAGAGACAAGCATTTCCTTCTCTCCATGTCTGCCTTTCCTCTTGACTCCCATGTAAAAGGGCTGTGCTGTAATGAATCACTACTGTGGGAGATAGTAAGATTGATTAGGCCTATTACAGAGTGAATAGGTCAGAAACTTGCAGTACAAAGCTAGACTTCAACTTGGATAGCTCTCAGCTATGCTTTTGCATTCCCACCCCACAAACCAGCTTTTATATCTGCAAAGATATCTGCAAAGTCTATCTGCAAAATGAAGATAGATGAAATCAAACAGTAATTGTACTGGTGCTTCACCTACAAATCTTCAGGGCCTTTGCATTTACAGGTAGTCTTCACTTGCTGAATTACCAAGGTGATGAACATCTTTCATAGATCACAGAATGCATCAGGTTGAAAGGGATCTTCAAAGGTCATTTTGTCCAGCCCCTTAAGAGTTCCTTGTAGTTGTTGAATCACAACATTAAACAGAGACAGCGATGTGCTACAGTAATTTAAAGGTGTCTCCTCTTGTGTCTTAAAAGTTGTTTCTTAAAGGTCTGCTCACTTTTGAAAGTGTTAGGGCTGAACTGAGTTGAGCTGCTCTGAAAATGCTGAGGAGACAATCAGGAGGACATGAGTAGCCTTCTGCACTGGACCTCTTTGTCCTCAGTAGGTTCCATCTTGCAGGAGTTAACCACAACACACAAATTCTGACCTTCAGTAGTCTGCACACCCACATAATTATGACATCCTTGATGTAGCCCTTGCTGAAAAAGACTGCATCAGTGGTGGCATCTCCATCAGTGGTAGCGTGTAACTGTGGATTTCCATGCCCTCTTCTGAACTCACATAGGTCATTGGCAGGGAGTGGTAAGAATGAGAAATTTTTGTGGGCCGTGGCAAAGATCCTTCATGTCTTTGCTTTCTGCACATCCCAGGCTGTCTCAGCTTACTTAGAATCATAGAACAAACCAGGTTGGAAGAGACCTCCAAGATGATCCAGTCCAGCCTATCATCCAACCCCATCCCATCAACTAGACCATGGCACTAAGTGCCTTGTCCAGGCTTTTCTTCAACACCTTCAGGGACGGTGACTCCACCACCTCTCTGGGTAGCCCATTCCAATGCCAATCACTCTCTCTGGCAAAAACTTCCTCCTAACATCCAGCCTAGACCTCCCCTGGCACAACTTGAGACTGTGTCCCCTTGTTCTGCTGCTGCTTGCCTGGGAGAAGAGACCAACCCCATCTGGCTGCAACCTTCCCTCAGATAGTTGCAGAGAGCAATGAGGTGACCCCTGAGCCTCCTCTTCTTCAGGCTAAACAACCCCAGCTCCCTCAGCCTTTCCTTTAAACTGGAAGAGGGGAGATTCAAACTAGGTGTTAGGAGAGGGTTATTTACAGTGATGGTGGTGAGACACCGGCACAGATTGCCCAGGGAAGTCGTGAATGCTCCCTCCCTGGAGGTGTTCAAGGCCAGGTTGGATGAGGCCTTGAGCAGCCTGTTCTAGTGGGAGGTGTCCCTGCCTATGACAGGGGGTTGGAACTGGATAATCTTTGAGGTCCCATCCAAACTAAACCATTCTGTGTCTTTCAGTTTGTTTTATGGTAAAGCCTGGTTTATTACCAAGCTGACTTGAATGTTTATGTCACACATCAGCTGAATCCACAAACTCTAAATACAGGTTTAAAGACTGGAGGTGATTTCATAAGTCGTTGGCCAGTGCATCTCTGAGAGACAGTGGAAACCACCTTTTAGCACTCTCTAGATGACATCTTTGGGCTGAATCAAAGTGTGTTGAACTGATTTGTCGTTCCTCAGGGCATAGCCTGTGGTGCCACCATGTCTTGCAGGAGTGGCTTGTGTTACAGATGCTCTGGCTAGATCTCAGAGCACAGGTCTTCTGAAACATTAGAAGTACTGTCAGGATTCACAAGAGCAAACTAAAGTACTCTGAGAAGCCATGAGCTGCATTTGGGAACCATATTGCAGTTGTATCTGTCCAGGGCAAAGATTGATGATGAGGATACAAGAAAGTCTGTTGAAAATCAGCAAGTAGTCCACAAACTAATGAGGTTTGGAATCCATAGCTTTAAATGGATGTGTTCTGTGATGGGAAATGTCTTCTTAGAACCAGCATGACTGGTAAAGTCATTTTCCTTATTACCAGTGAGAATAATTTACTGCTGTGTTGCTTATTCTGATTTTTTTGCAGTTGGAGGGAGAGTCATCTGCTGTCACTAAAAAGCATCAGGTAATTTGAGGACCTTTCTGTGCGAATGAGGTTGAGAATCCATGGCACAAAGAGGGATAATTACAGTATCACAGAATGGTAGGGGTTGGAAGTGACCTCTGAAGATCATCGAGTCACACCCCTCTGCCAAGGCTGGTTCACCTACAGAAGGTCAAACAGGAACATATCCAGGCAGGTTTGGAGTGTTTCCAGAGATGGAGACTCCACCACCTCTCTGGGCAGTCATTGCCACTGCTGTATCACCATTAAATTAGTTCTTCCTCACATTTAGATGGAGCTTCCTATATTCAGGTTTGTGCCCATTGTCCCTTGTCCTGAAACAAGTAATTTTAAGCAGCTCCAGTGTTGTTGACTTTAAAGGCTATGGGGTAACAACAGAGTTCCCTTTGCAATACCTCTTTTGGCAGTGCTAGGAGTGCCTTCTTAGCTTGCTTTGGCATCCTTTGGGCTTCTGTGGTTTCATTTGCTTTCCATTTCATGTGCCTGTTTGCTTCTCAAAGATGTGTAGTTGTTTATCTCATTCATCAGGGAATATCAAACCTGTTGACATATAAATAAAAGCAGACATTATTTGTAGAGCTTTTGTGGTTGATGATCTACAAATTATGGTGGAGTTGCTATTGTGCTACATTCCTCACTGCTTCTGTAGGCTGGATTGATGCAATTTTAATATGTGTTTTATATATATATATAAGTAATAGTGAATATGAAATGCTACAAATAAAAGCCAAATCACAGCTGGTCAGATCCCCAAGGTAATACTGAGCTGTCCTCACAGAATTCCAGAATCCCAGCATCGTGGGAATTGGAAGTGACCTCTGGAGATCATCCAGTCCAATGTCCCTGCTAAAGCAGGGGCACCCACAGCAGCTTGCCCAGCATCATGATGGTCAGCTGGGTTTGGAATCAGTCCAGACAAGGAGACACCGCAGCCTGCTCCAGGGCTCCAGCACCCTCACACCAAACAAATTTCTTCTCTTGTTCAGATGGGATCTCCTGGGTCCTAGTTTGTGCCTGTTGCCCCTTGTCATGTCTCTGGGCACCACTGAGAACAGTCTAGCCCCATCCTCTTACCTCTTGCTGAGTATTGAGCAGATCCCCTCTCAGGCTGCCTTCTCCAGACTCAACAGCCCCAGTGCTATCAGCCTTTTCTCCTTACATCTCATGATTTTTGGAACCTCTGCTGGACTCTCTCCAGTAGTTCCCTGTCACTCTTAACCTAGTGGAGGCCAGAAGTGGACCCCACACACCAGATGTGGCCTCAGCAGGGCAGAGTAGAAGGGAAGGAAAACCTCCTGTGACCTGCTGGCCGCAGTCTTCTTATTGCTCCCAGGAAAGCATTAACTGCTGCCTCCTTTCACCAAAGAAATGTTATTATCCAGGATTTCAAATCTCCTTCTGCTGCGCAGCACTCACTGGCCAAGGATAAAGGTTTGATTTCTTTTCAGCAGCTCCTGAATCCCAACTAGCCAGGACACTTCTGGTGTGGTGCTGTTTGCAGCCACTAAGGGACTGTGGCTTTGAGATGTCAGAAGAGGGAAATTCCTCTGACAGAATCCACTGTCAGTTGCTTTTTGGGGTCCTGCAGCAGTCGCTGAAAACATGAAAACGTCTGGAAATGGATCAGAAACTTTCTAGTCACTGGTGGACTTGGTCATGACTTTTATCTGTGTTAGAGTAAGAACCTGACTGTCAAATTGTCCTGCTGAAGCCAAGTTTTGCATCCAGCTTCTCAGTTTTTCCCCTTCATCCACTGTCTTCACCTCGGGGAGATTACTCATGTAGGTAAATGTTCCTGACATGAATCAGGGCTGCAGGACCAGGTCCATAGACCTCATGTTTGTATTGCTGTTGGATTGCACTTTCATTTCTGGGAGTGTGAAGTGTAACCTTGTTGCAACATGTTAAATTGCTTTAAATATAATCAACCTTCACATGGGGCTTTGGGTTGATCATTGCCATATTTATAAAAGTAAGGCTGAAGACGTTTTCTTGGCGGGTTCCAATTGACATTATACAACCCCTCATGCAATATCACAATGGAAGGGCTTTAGTTCTTCCAGGGAAATGATTCTGGGTTTGGGAGCCTCCATGTGGAGATGCTGTCATGCACCAGACTGAAATCAGCAACGAGGTAAAGACTTCTGAAACAACCTCATGCAGTAACTTAGTTTGGTTTGATTAGATTTAGACAATTTTACTGCTATGTTTTTTTCACAGTATCCCAGCATGGTGGGGGTTGGAAGAGAACTCTGGAGTTCATGCAGTCCAAACACCCTGCTAGAACAAGGGCACCCACAGCAGCTTGCCCAGAATCACCATGTCCAGCTGAGTTTGAAATCTCTCCAGAGAAGGAGACTCCACAACCTCTCTGGGCAGCCTGCTGCAGGGCTCCAGCACCCTCGCACCAAACTGGTTTTCAGGTTACATTCTCATGATCTCAAATGCCCTGTGACACCACAGAGATAACACTCTGTGGCTGTGGTTTACTTTTCCTCTTAAATCTGCATTAAAAGAGAGCTTGTGGGTAGATATTTGTTTTCCTTAGCACTTGGCATAGCCAGATATGCCCAGGCAGGGTGGTTTAGGTGGCTCGTTACTTGACAGATTCCCATGTTTGTTTTTCATCCATCCCTAGACGGTTCTGTAAAGGGAGAGTCCAGCTGGTTTGTGAAGTTCAAGCTGTGGAAGAGAAACTCTGATGTGAATGGACAAGATTGCACCTATCCTGTAAACCTCACTTGCCAGCTAGGCAGCATGAAAATTGATCTGTGAGCGAGAGCTTTCTAGGTAAATTCCAGCTTTCTTCAGGCTTTATCATGAAATAAAGACTTCCAAACCCTCACTCTACAGAGCTGAACAGAAACTTTCCAAATCTCTACCTTACTGAGTGCCACCACTCTGTATTTAGAGCATGTCACATAGATTGAAACAATGACTTCAGTCATTCTGTGAGTAGCTTCTGACATCCCATTGTTCCCAACCGCAGCACTGTTTTGTAGGGAGCTATCACCTTTCAAAGTTATTAAATGTTCCTCAGCCCTCCTCTTACCTCCCCCTTCAGAATCCTCTCAGCAAGCCAGTGCCACGCTGCAGTCCCTCTTGATTAGACCCTGTTGAGAAACGTGTGGGTGAATGATCTTTTGTGTGCTTGTCTTCTGCCATGGCATGTTTGAGAGAGGAGGAATGAAGACTTCTGTTGCCCTAGTGGGTTGTTGGAATTCCCAGGATATCCCAGCATATCCTTTTGTGTTTGCTTCTCCATCAGACATTGTCATGGAGTCTCTTCTCTGCTGAGGTGAGAGGGCACTTTGTAGCAAAATTTATTCAGGCTGTTTGAACTTCAGCCTCTTGGGCAGGAGAGTTTTGGATTCCAACCAGTTTATTTTTTTCTTCTTGCTGAAACACACAGCAAAGAAATAGGCTGTTCAAGGGCAGCCTTTTGGTTTCAGGCCTTGATTTGGGAGTTGTTAATTAGCAGGTAGGTGATGAACACAGCAGTCTGACACACTGGAGGGCACAAAACTATCCCGTGCAGCGCTACAGGCTGGAGAGCTGTCAGGTAGAAAATGACCTGGGGGTGCTGGTTGACAGTGGCTAACATGGGCCATTTTGTGCCCAGGTGGCCAAGAGGGCCACCTGCATCCTGGCCTGGATCAGCAATAGTGTGGCCAGAAGGAGCAGGGAAGTGATTGTCTGCTGTACTCAGCACTGGTGAGGCTGCACCTTCAGTACTGGGTTCAGTTTTGGGCCACTCACTCCAAGAAGGACATTGATCTGCTGGAGGGTGCCTAAAGAAGGACAATGAAGCTGATTCAGGGTCTGGAAAATAGGTGTGGTGAGGAGCAGCTGAAGGAACTGGGGTTATTCAGCCTGGAGAAAAGGAGGCTGAGGAGAGACCACCTGTGAATGTGTGAATCAATTCCATAGGTTCCCATAGAATCATGGAATGGCTTGTGCTGGATAGGACATTAAAGAACATCTAGTTCAAATATCCTTGCCATGGGCAGGGATAACTTCAACCAGACCCAGCTGCTCCATGCCACATCCAATCTGGCCTTGAACAATTCCAGGAATGGGACATTCACCATGAGTTTTTAAGGACCTGTGCCTTTAAATCTCTCTCTTGCTCCTACACTTCTTCTTTTCCTGTGACTCCCTGAAAGGAGGTTGGAACTGGGTGGGGGTCTTTTCTTCTTAGTATGAAGTGATAGAATGAGAGGAAATGGTCTCAAGTTGCACCAGGGGAGGTTTAGGTTGGATATTAGGAAAATAAAATCCTGGAAGGATTCTAAACCACTAGAACAGGCTGCTCAGGGAGGTGATGGAGTCAGCATCCCTGGAGGTGTTCAAGAAATGTGTGGACGTGGCCCTTTGGGGCATAGTTTAGTGGGCATGGTGGTGTTGGGTCAGTAGTTGGACTCAATAATCTTAGAGGTCATCTAAAACTTTGATTCTGATCTTTTCCAACTGAGGCAATTCTGTGATTCTGTAAAAGCTCCCCAGCTGAACTGTGGAGAAGGGAAGGAAAACAGAGATTATGTTGTAGTCTTTCTGTTGCCTTTGGAAATGTCTGCAAGTGCTGCATATAAATGCTATGTAAAACATCCTGAAACCGGCTGCAGAAAACGTGTTTCCTCTTTCTTCCTTCAAATCACTTAAGAGACTTCACAACATTCTCCTCAAGCCCTGAGAAACTTGTTGAAATGGAGAAAGTCAAAACCCCCAAATCAACACCTATCACTCAGCCTCAAGTCCACACAACTTGCCCTTACTGTCGCAAGGACTCGGGGAGAGGGCAGGAATGTGTTATCTCAAAGTACATTTGCTATTTGCTAATAGCTACCACACAATGTCATTTCAGATGCCACATTCTCTCAGCTTAGAGTGGCAAATAGCTGTGTGGGAAACCCTGACCCCCTTGAAGTGGGTGGTGTTGTTAAGGGGAAAAACCAAGGAAAGGGAGGAACTGTTTTAACGTTGTCCAAGGGAGCGATGGGCAAAACTGAGACATGGAAAACACAGAGCAGACATCAGCACTGAAGGCCTCATGGCAGGACTTCTTAGAGGATTAACTGTGAAAGTTAGTGGTGGGAACTCCGTTGCCTGGGTCAGCTGCAGTAACACAAAATAAGCTTTTTGGAGAGTGCAGCAGGGAATAATGTTGGATGGGTAAGAGACAAGAGCAGATGACGATGTGACGGTGATTTCCCAGGCAGATATTCACAATGGTCTACTGAAGTCCCAGCATGATTTCACTTCATGCTTGTTGCCAGGTTAACCTAGCAATTGTTGATTAAACATCATAAACCCCCATTCTTCTGGCCAAGCCTGACCATGCCACAGTTTTGGGGCTTTTTATAAGCTGTTAAATGAGATGCTGACATCCTGTGTCTACTGTCCACAGATGGGCTGATGTGAACGCCTTGGAGACCCTGAGGGGCTGACCTACCTTACTGGTACTGTCAGTACAGCAAGCTTGTGTGTTTCTCAAGCTTTTTGACAATTTACAGGTCAGTCAACCTGGCCCAAATAGTTAATCTCTTTCTCTGTCTGTCTTTCTCTTTCTTCTCTCCCTCTAAGATTCAAAGAGAAGGAAGAGTGCCAAGGAAAAATTTATTAGAGCACAGCACGCCCATTTCGTTTTTTGAGTTAAATAAAAGAGTGTTGGATTTAACATGGAAAAGGATTTAACCTCTTACTTTCCAGAAGTGAAGAGGGAAGAATCTGTGCAATGCCTGCACTAGTGATAGCAAATTTGTTGCTTTCAGGTTAAAAAATACATGTTGTCATCTAAAGGTAAAGTGACTTCAGCCTGAAAATCCCCATTCAAAAGCAGATGAGCTCTTTAGTCGGCAAAAAACAGTCATCAAAGACACTGGGAGTCAGACTGTGGAGCATCTAAACCCATGTGGTGTGTGTAGGGGACGAAGGGGGCAGAGAGCCTCCTGACCTGCAGATCAAAGACTGATTGAACCCTTTCTCCATGCTCCTTTAGGAAGTCAAAATTCAGCACCTAGACCATGCCTCCTGCAAAAGCAGCAGTAAGAAAGCATGACATGTGCTTCATTCCTCCCCCTTTTTTGGTAAAACAGGACATCCATTGTAGGGAAATGAAACAAGCATCCATCACTACATCTGCACCCACTTGTTCTTCTCTTTGCTTTGATCATTACATAGATCTTTATCAGTTCCTTGCAAAGAAGACACTCAGAGGCACATTTTCCATCATTCCTCTCTTTCCTGTTCGACAGGGCTAGTATAGAAGCATTTATTATACATAAAAAGTCTACAAGTAGCTGAACAGAAGAATTGTCACATGAAGGTCTGTAGCTTGCTCCTGATCTGCACTGAAACAGGCTGACAGACAACCTCAGAATTAACGTGGCTTGAAAGAAAAGGCAACCTCAGTGCAAAACCAAACCTCTCAGCCCCTGCTGTGTTTCTGCTCCCTGGGAAGCAGCCTCCCACAACAGCAGGTTTTAGTGATAAGATCATCAGGGCTATCTGGGCTACTTCAGAGGCAGCATCCCTGAGCTCTTGCTGGGTTTCAGCAGGAGCCATGCAGCTGGTGGGAATCACCAGAGCACACCACACTTCCCTTGCAGTTTCTGCACAGATTTAACTATTCCCTTCCCCCCCAGGACCTGTACAGCATAAGCAATGTGAAACAGAACCAAGTATGAGCATGTGAAGTAGGGAAGGTTGGTTTCCTGGGGATTTACGCTTTGTGGTAGTGACTGCAAGCTTGAATGGAAATGGACTGAAACTGTTCCAGGGGAGGTTTAGGTTAGATATTAGGAAAAATTTGCTTCCTGAAAGAGTGGTCAGGCATTGGAACAGATTGCCTAGAGTAACCATCCCTAGAGATAGTCAAGAAATGTGTGGATATGGCACTTTGGGACATGGTTTAGTAGCTGTGGTGGTATTATGTTGATGGTTGGAACCAGTGATCTTAGAGGTCTTTTCCAGCTGAAACAATTCTATTAATCTATGGCCTTTTCACATCTGGAGCATTTAAAAAGCATTCTTTGCTCTCTGGACTCTGGAGTGGCTGTGATTGCTGAGCTCACAGTCCTGCCTCTCCTTCATCAGGACACACAGGATTTCTCTCCTTTATCCACCCATTTATATTAACTGACAGGAATTCAGTTACACAGGGTCCCTTCCAACCCAAACCACTCTGATTCCATAAACCCCTGCATTCTGTGATTCTGTATAGCCCTTATGCTCGTGAGGGAATATGCACCCAACTGAGAGCCAGCCCCAAAGAGGTTAAATAGGCCTGAGTGCTGCAGAACAGTAAAATTCTTTAGCCTGTTGCTTTGCCCAGCTCCATTTTCCCTGTGTGCTTTCCACTGTCTCATCTTCCTCTGCCATATCAAATGCAAGCTGCTTCCCTTCACTTCCAAAGCCCAGCTCAGCCTGTTCTGTTCTCTGCCAGCTTTCCTGGGGCTGAGGAGGGGAGTGGCTGCCTTTTGCTACCTCAGCCTTCATCATCTACTCATTACATTCTCAAACAAATGACTTTGTGTTCCCCTGTACCTCTCCCCTCATGCATAGAAGGCAGCTCCCCATCAGTATCTGCAAAGCTATTTCATTATAACCTCTTCAGAAATCCTTCCTTAAAGCTTTCCTGTGCTGAGACGCTGACAGAGGAAGCCTTGTTATCACCAGGGCTGCAAAGGCACTCAGGGGGCTGCTGGTCACACTGACCTTACTGTTTCCTACAGCCTCTGGGTCACAGAGGCTTTCTAATTCTTGCTGGCAGAAGATTCAAGCTGCTCATCCCCATCCCCAGTTCGATAAGGTGTGGAAGGGAGAAGTAGCAGTGGTAGAGGTAGATTGTAATGGCCTGGTGGGCAGGGAGGAGAATGGGAAGGTGGCCACCTAGTTTGGACATGTGTTGGGATACAGCTTGGGGTCTCAATAAATGGGGAGTTGAAGTCAGGTGCTAAAGGAATGTCTGGGACACTGCATGGGGAGGTAATGCTGTATGGATCTGGTCCTGAAGCCTTGCTGTAAAGCATCTTCATTTTCCTCAGATGTGAAGACCAAACATTTCTTTTTAGAATTACAAGCAGGTATTCAACAAGGCCAAGTGTAAGGTCCTGCACCTGGGTTGGTGCAACCCCAAGCACAAATCCATGCTCAGAGCAGCCCTGAGGAAAAGGACCTGAGGGACTGGGTTGATGAAAAGCTCAACGTGAGCCAGCACTGTGCTCATGCAGCCCAGACAGCAACTGTGTGCTGGCCTGCAACAAGAACGTGGCCAGGAGGGCAAGGGAGGGGATTCTGCCCTTTCATCCTGCTCTTCTCAGACCCCACCTGGAGTCCTGTGTGCAGTTCTGGAGGCCTCAACACAAGAAGGACATGGAACTGTTGGAGTTCAGTTCTGGGCTCCACTGTTCAAAAGAGAGAGAGAACTACTGGATAGAGTCCAGTGATTACAAAGATGCTGAGGGGCCTGCAGCACCTCTGTGAGGAGGAAAAGCTGAAAGATCTGGGGCTGTTGAGCAGGCAGAAGAGCAGCCTGAGAGGGGATCTCCTCAGTGCTCAGCAAGAGCTAAAGGACCTGTGGGAGGGCAAGAGGATGGGGCCAGACTCTTTTTGGTGGTGCCCAGAGACAGGACAAGGGGCAACAGGCCCCTGGATCTCAGGAGGTTCTATCTGAACATGAGACACTTGTTTGGTGTGAGGGTACTGGAGCCCTGGCGCAGGCTGCCCAGAGAGGTTGTGGAGTGTCTTCTTTTTCTGGAGTGATTCCAAACCCAGCTGGCCATTGTGATGCTGGGCAAGCTGCTGTGGGTGTTCCTGCTTTACTGGGGGGTTGCACTGAATGATCTTCAGAGATCTCTTCCAGCCTCCAGCATCCTGGGATTCTGGGATCATCTAAGGGACAGACTTCTCAGAAATCAAAGCAAGCCAACACTGGATGCAGAAGAGATGAAAGGTTCTCAATCTCTATTACTTGTTCTTGTTGACTTAACTCTCTCAGCAGTGGAGCTGTGCAGCTCCCTAAAATCCAGCAAGTCAGAGCAGTCAGAGGAAGCAGCTGTGGGATAGTTTTCACAATCCAGGAAACAAGTTCAGATAGGGCAGGTATTTATCAGTCAGTGTCAGGAGAAATTTATTTGTGAGTTTAACTTAAATTATGACAGATCCATTCTATTTCTGTTGTTTCTCTTCCTGCACTGTGTGCTTTCTCTTTCCTGAAAGTATTAAATAGCTACATAAATCCCAGTAATCCTTCATCCATGGTATTTAAGGAAAAACTCCAGGAAGAAAGCTGTCAGGGGAATGGACAGTTAGGCAGTTATTTCCAGAATATCTGCTGCCAAAAAAGCTAGTTGTTCAAGTGTCAGGATGCCTTCTGCCACCTTATGCAAACGGCTAAACAAGGTGGTTTCTTCAAACAACTTGTGTTAAAACATTTGACCACTTGACTCTGCTCTAAGAGCAAACTGTTTCAGGTGGAAAACTAAGCATCCTCCTCAGTCAAGGAGGATTTTTCCTCCTAAATATGAATTACTGTGCTAGAAAGCCTGGAAATCCCTTTTTAGGGTGGGAATTATTTGCCACACTAATTCCTGTGGTTCTTGACTTTTAAACAGTGTTGATATCACTATATCTGGAGGTGCTGCACATTGCTTGGGCCAGTATTTGGACTCTTGGAATAATTTTGATTGAAGGAGACCTTTAAGATTATCAAGTTGGCATTGGCTGGCAGTGTGAGTGCAGCCCAGACAACTGTGTGCTGGGCTGCAGCAAGAGCAGTGTGGCCAGCAGGGCAAGGGAGGGGAATCTGCCCCTTCACCCTGCTCTCCTCAGAACTCACCTAGGGTATTGTGTGCAGTTCTGGAGCTCCCAACACACAAAGGACATGGAACTGTTGGAGTGAGTCCATAGGAGGGCCAAGAAGATGCTCACAGGGCTGGAGCAGCTCTGCTATGAGCACAGACTGAAAGAGTTGGGGCTTTTCAGCCTGGAGAAGAGAAGGCTTTGAGGACACCTTAGAGTGGTCTTCCAGTATCTGAAAGGGGCCTACAGGAAGGCTGGGGAGGGACTATGGACAAGGTCTTGTAATGACAGGTGGAGGGGTAATGGGTTTAAACTGGCAGAGAGGAGATTCAAAGTAGATGTTAGGAAAGGGTTCTTTGCCGTGAGGGTGGAGAGACACTGGCACAGGTTGCTCAGGGAGGTTGGGGATACTCCCTCCCTAGAGGGAGGTGTTTAAGGCCAGGTTGGATGAGGCCTTGAGCAACCTGTTCTAGTGGGAGGTGTTCCTGCCTATGGCAGGGGGTTGGAACTGCCTGATCTTTGAGGCCCCTTCTAACCTGAACCATTCTGTGATTCTTTAAGTCCAACCCTTAACCCAGCACTGCCAGGTCACCACTAAAGCATCTCCCTCAGCACCACATCTACACATCTTTAAATCCCTTCAGGGATGAGGACTCCACCACTGCCCTGGGCAGCCTGTTCCAGGATTTGACAATCCATTTGAGGAAGAAATGATTCTTCATGACCAATGTAAACCTCCTCCTCTTCTTTGGCTAAGCTAACTTGGGTGTCAGTCAGAATAATGACTGGTTGTTATAGAATCACAGAGTATTTAGTTGGAAAGGGTGTTGAAGATTGTTGAGTCCAGCTGTTATGCTAGTGGAGACCTGACAATGCTTCACATCAATATGGTCTTTAAACAGACATAGATGATGGAATCACAGAATGGCTGAGGTTGAAAGGGACCTCAGAGGTCATCTGCTCCAACCTCCCTGCCATGCCCAGGGATGCCTTTCACCTAGACTTGGCTGCTCAAGGCCTCATTCGTCTTGGCCTGGAGTACAGCCCTATGAGGAGAGGCTGAGGGAGCTGGGGATGTGCAGCCTGCAGAAGAGGAGGCTCAGGGCAGAGCTCATTGCTGTCTACAACTACCTGAAGGGAGGCTGTAGCCAGGTGGAGTTGGTCTCTTCAGCCAGGCAAGCAGCAACAGAACAAGGGGACAGAGTCTCAAGTTGTGCTTGGAGAGGTCTAGGCTGGATGTTAGGAGGAAGTTGTTGGCAGAGAGAGTGATTGGCATTGGAATGGGCTGCCCAGGGAGGTGGTGGAGTCACCATCCCTGGATATGTTGAAGCAAAGCCTGGCTGAGGCACTTAGTGCCATGGTCTGGTTGATTGGCTAGGGCTGGGTGCCAGGTTGGACTGGCTGAGCTTGGAGGTCTCTTCAACCTGGTTGATTCTATGATTCTACCTCCAGAGAGCAGTCATCCACAACCTCCCTGGGCAACTATTCCAGCCCATAATATACTTTCTGAGCTCCTTTCTTGTGCTGCTGGAAGTTGGAGACAGATGGAGCAGAGCACTCTGATACTGCAGCCCAGGCCACAAGCTTAATTAAAAATGTGATTTTTAGTTCAGACATAGTTCTGAATTATTTCTACCCCTAGAATTCCTTCATAGATTGGTATGTTTCAAATTGTGACTCCTTTATCTCTGTAATTATGCTTAAAGGATATAGGAATTGCAGACTGGTTTGGGTTGGAAGGGACTGTGCAAAGTCATCAAGTCCAAGTTGAACTAGGCTCTGGTATTGCCTTTTATTGAAAGAAGCTGCAGGCAATACTTCCAAAGCCTAACTTGTCACCTAAAGCTGTAGCTAAGCTGTCTTTTCCCTTTCAGTTGCAGTCTGGCTTGAAGTAGATGCAATAAATAAAATCATGGCTCTAAGGGCTAAAAAGTGTGAAAAGAATTCTTCTCATCTCTGCCCTCCTGCACATTTCTCAAGGATAAGAGGGTTGATTTTGTATGCAGAGGACTTTTTCCCCCCAAAAAACGTTCCATTTCCTAGATGCTGGGGGTGTGTAATCCATTAGAGCCCCTGCATGAAATGGGGAGAAACCAAGAGTGTAATCCCAGAAAGCATTTCACCCAAGGAGCTTTGAGCTGTGTAGTGCAGACAGCCCTGGCCAGAGCCATCCTGATTCAAAAGCCATGGAAAAGCTCCTTTGCCTTCAATGGCTTTTGGATCGTGGCCCACTGTTCTGGCTTCCCACCTTGTTTCCAGCTGCTAAAGTGCATTAAAAGAGGCTAAAAATACATCAAATAGTTTTCTGACATTATTTTTTCCATGTAGGCAACTGCCTTAGCTGCCATTTTGCCTTGTGGGTGGTCTGTGACCCTATCTATTGATTCTAGGGGAAAGGAGCTGGAAGGCTGGAGTGGATACTTTCCCAGTTAGCAAGTAAAATTTAGAGCCAGAGCAACTGTACAAGGGAAAAAAAGGAATAGTAACTCTCAGCAGCTGTTCCTGGTCTCGTTGTGCTAATGCAGAAGTCTAGAGGGATGGTGTAAGAAAGAGAGAAAGAGAGAAAGAAAGAGAGAAGGAAAGAGAGAAGGAAAGAGAGAAGGAAAGAGAGAAGGAAAGAGAGAAAGAGAGAAAGAGAGAAAGAGAGAGAGAGAGAAAGAGAGAAAGAGAGAAAGAGAGAGAGAAAGAGAGAAAGAGAGAAAGAGAGAAAGAGAGAAAGAGAGAAAGAGAGAAAGAGAGAAAGAGAGAAAGAGAGAAAGAGAGAAAGAGAGAAAGAGAGAAAGAGAGAAAGAGAGAAAGAGAGAAAGAGAGAAAGAGAGAAAGAGAGAAAGAGAGAAAGAGAGAAAGAAAGAAAGAAAGAAAGAAAGAAAGAAAGAAAGAAAGAAAGAAAGAAAGAAAGAAAGAAAGAAAGAAAGAAAGAAAGAAAGGAAGGAAGGAAGGAAGGAAGGAAGAAAGGGAGGAAGGAAGGTTGCTGTTGAAAAGAAAGTAATTTTCAGTTTTTAGGAGAAGAATCTATCTGATAATGAATGCAAAGTCTGCCCTAGTGAGCATGCTGTGTAAGGCTGAATTGGGGTGGAAGGGAAGCTCTGAGCTCTTCTATGCAGCAGGCTCTTCTCCAGGGTATTTCTCTTTTAGAGTGACAAAAATGCTTAGTGCCATGGTCTAGTTGATTGGCTAGGGCTGGGTGATAGGTTGGACTGGATGATCTTGGAGGTTCTCTTCCACCCTGGATGATTCTATGATTCTAAGGACAGAGACATAAGGACTTTATTTCTTCTCTTCCAAACGAAAGATGGCGATAGAGGCATCATCTAGTTGGAACTAGATGATCCTTGTGGTCCCTTCCAACTCTGACTGATTCTATGATTCTATAAGAGGAGTCTGAGAGGAGACCTTCTGTTGCCCTACAACTCCCTGAGACGGTTGGAGCCAGGTGGGGTTGGTCTCTTCTCCCTAGTAGAAGGTGATAGAATAGAAGGAAATGGTCTCAAATTGCACCAGGGGAGGATTAGACTGGATATTAGGAACAATTTCTTTTCTGAAAGAGCGGTCAGATGTAGGAACAGGCTGCCCAGGGAGGTGGTGGATTCACCATCCCTGGAGATGTTCAAAAAATGTGTGGAGATGGCACTTTGGGACATGGTTTAGTGGCCATGGTGGTGTTTGATTGATGGTTGGGCTTGATCATGGAGGTCTCTTCCAATCAAAACAACTCCATAGTTCTATTTAAATTAGTAGAGGAATTCCTGATTTCAGCACAGCTTGGGTAAGACTTCAGATGCTCTTTGTTTCTGAGGAAAGTAAGTGCTCACTCTCACTTTATTCTTGGAGAACACAGGTCAGAAGGGCTCATGCAGTAGAGCAGGCAGCACAGTGGCACAGGGCAGTAGTTAAGCTCTATCCTTTCCCTTTCCTGTGTTTTATCTATTTATATCATGAATTCTCTTAAGCAGGGGTGGATCTTAATCATTCTCAACATGGTCTCCCAAGCATGCAGTGACTGGTGGTAGCAGCAGTGATGGTATTTTTCTCAAGCATGGTCTCAGGAAATGCTTGACAGAAGCCAGCTGCATCAGTTTGCAGCTCACAGGATTTCAGATTCATTTTAGCAGCGTATCAGAACAAAACCCAAGGATTTGGGATAACTTTGAGTCTTGGGGGAGGGGCAGTTGGGGAAGTTGTTCTGCCCTAAACTCAAGCATTGGTGCTTTATTTTCAGGGGGAAAAACCCTGCCTGGGAGCATCTGTGAACTCTGTACAAGTTCAAAAACCAGAACCAGACCCACACTTTGTGGCTTCAGCCCATCTTTCATTCATTAATTTCTAAAGTATTTTACGACCTTGGTTATCTGGCTGCTTCCTGATGCCTTTAACAGCTTCCTCGTAGCAAGTGAAGCTAATAAATTTACCATCACCATTCTCATGGAAGTCTTAGGCAGAGTCACTTTCTTTAAAATAGGAAGGGGGGAAAAAAAGGGGGGGGGAAGGGAAAGGGGCTTCGTTGTTTGATCTTGCTAATGTCTGGCAGTCGGTGGAGAAGCAGTACAAATAATTATGGTGGCTGCTGAATTGTAGAAGAAGAAAATTTGATAATTGGGCATGCAGAAAATGTATGACCTGGAAAAATGCTGGATCAGTTGTTAGAACTTGCTGTTGCACTTAGGAAGGAGCATTCCCAGTGGCATTCCCAGCTCAGGGCCCTCGGTGGCAGCACAACTCGTTAATCATCACACCATCAGACTGGCCAGAATGCAGCTATATAATTTAGGCTTTTGTGTTGCCGTGGATGCTATCTAAGCATTCCTGGAACAGTAATTTCCTTTTTGACCTCCGTGGAAACAGTCATAAAGCAATTCTTAAAATGTCAGGAGAAACTGCATCTAATGGTGGTGCTTTAGCCAAAGAAAACATACTTCAGTTTTGAAGCATTCCCCACCAAAAGACTGAAATCTTAAAGCTACTAATAGGCTGTGCATCAGTGCCTGAGCACTTCACCATGACATTTAATAAAATCTAATTCATCTACCAGCTTGCCTCAATTCACCAAGGTGCACTGAAAGCTTTCCAGAGGTGATCAGACAAAGAGAGAAGGGCACTGGTCACAGCCGAGCTGGAGACAGAGGTGCACCCATTGACTTGTGTCAGAGAAGCATGGGCTGCTTTGGGTTGGAAGGGACCTTTGAAGGCCATCTACCACAACTGCCTTGCATTCAGCAGGGACATAGAATGATAGAGTCAACCAGGCTGGAAGAGACCTCCAAGCTCAGCCAGTCCAACCTAGCACCCAGCCCTAGCCAGTCAACTAGACCATGGCATTAAGTGTCCCACCCAGGCTTTGCTTCAACACCTCCAGGGACGGTGACTCCACCACCTCCCTGGGCAGCCCATTCCAATACCAATCACTCTCTCTGCCAACAACTTCCGCCTAACATCCAGCCTAGACCTTCCCTGGCACAACTTGAGACTGTGTCCCCTTGTTCTGTTGCTGCTTGCCTGGCAGAAGAGTCCAACCCCACCTGGCTACAGCAGATTGCTCAGAGCTCCAAAGAACCTCCCTAGAATGGTTCCAGGTATGGGGCTTCCACCAGCTCTCCAGGCAAACTGGGTTGCTGTCTCCCCACCCTTGGTGTCAAACATTTAAAATCTTAGAATGGTTTAGGTTAGAAGGAACCTTGTCTTGGGTTCAAATGCAAGTTCCCAGAGACTCTTATAAATTTGGTAGACCCATTGACAATTTATAGGATTTATAGAGTTTATAGAGTGCCCTCCCCTCCTCCCCCTCCTTTCCCCAAAAGACAGGGAGAGAGATAAAAGGTAGGGACACCCCAATAAATCAATCTCACTCGATTTGGAAGTTAAAAAGGAAAAGTTTAACAACAACTTAGAAAAAGGGATTGGAGGTAGGGGAGTTTACAAAGGATAAGGAAGGGAAAAACAGCAAAATACAAAACAGGGATGGATACAACCCGAGTAGTGTGATGGTGTCTCTGCCTCGTGGCTGGTATACAGTATCAGTGTGTGTGTGCGGTCATGAACGCAGGTAGTGAGCAAGAGGGCGAAAAAAGGAAGAGACAGGAGAACTCCTGTCTTTTATACCACAGGAAGTGGGGGGAGTGGGCTAACCATCACCTGGAGTGTGGCCCACCCCTGAGGAGGGGCCGAGACCCCTAGGGTCAGGTTCAGGGTCACTCCCCCAGGAGTGTTAACCCTATACATTCCACCCCTTGGTTAGACCACTTCCACCTTCCTATGAAACAGTCTTCTTCTCCAAAGATGGGAAAAGTGTCCATGGGTTAAGAGTTTGTGAAGTCCTTCTTGGTCCCCGGCTGTATCTCAAGGCGATGTGCTCCTCTGGCCCGGTGCAGGTTGGTGAGGTGTGAGCAGGGCAGGAACGGAAGAAAAGTCAGTGAAACAGGAACAGTTCTTGTTGGAACTCAGGAAAGTCTTTTCCCTCTGTGAAGAAAAACATCAGGAACAGTCTCTTCATGTCTGGCATCAGGGGAACAGGTGTAGATGAGATGGCTGTAGACATCCTCTGGAGGGAAATCAGGAACAGTCTCTCACTGCAGGGCATCAGTGACGAATCAGATGCAGGGTTCTGGTTGGACGCCGTGGTGTGATGCGATGCTGTAGGACTCTGGATAGCTGCTGCTGTGATGTAGGTTCTGTTGGACGCCGTGTAGTGGTGAGGGTATAACTACAAAAACAACTTGTAACCCCTTATGAACTATGATGCAAGTATTGCACAACTATGATACAACTATTATACAACTATAATACAAGATAACACCTGAAAGTATCTGGAACACATGGAATCAACTCTGAGATTTCAAAACCTTTTCAGCTAAAGAGAGGTTTCTCTGAGGGACACACTCGATAACACCAGTTTCCATCATCACCCAGTATGTGTGACCAGGACCCTCTGCAGATACCACCCCTTTGATAGGTTTTCCCCCACCAGAGGCAGGAGCAACCCACACAGTCTTTCCCAGTAGATTCCTTTCACAGACCACAGGAACTCCATCTCCCTCAACTGTGGGCAGTAGGGCAGACTGAGCAGGACCAGCTCTGTTAACTGATCCTCTGCTGTTCACCAGCCAAGTGGCTTCTGCAAGGTGCTTCTCCCAGTTTCTGAGAGTTCCACCTCCCATAGCCTTCAGGGTGGTTTTCAGCAGGCCATTGTGTCGCTCAATCTTTCCTGCAGCCTGTGGGTAGTATGGGATGTGATAAACCCATTCTATCCCATGCTCTTTTGCCCAGTTGCTTACAAGGTGGTTCTTGAAATGGGTCCCATTGTCTGACTCAATTCTCTCTGGGGTACCGTGTCTCCACAGGATGTGGCTCTGCAGACCCAGAATGGTGTTACGGGCAGTAGCATGAGGTACTGGGTAGGTTTCCAGCCACCCCGTGCTTCCCTCCACCATGGTTAACACATACTGCTTGCCACTGCGAGACCGAGGCAGAGTGATGTAATCAATCTGCCAGGCCTCCCCATACCTGTACTTTGACCACCTTCCCCCATACCACAAAGGCTTCATGCGCTTGGCTTGCTTTATGGTGGCACAGATGTCACATTCATGGATAACCTGAGTTATGGCCTCCATGGATATGTCCACGGACCTGTCTCGGGCCCATTGGTATGTGGCATCTCTTCCTTGGTGACCAGAAGAGTCATGTGCCCACCGAGCTAAGAACAGTTCACCTTTGTGCTTCCAGTCCAGGTCAATCTGGCAGATGTGGGCAGCCTGGTCAGCTTGGTGGTTATGCTGCTGCTCTTCAGTGGCTCTGCTCTTTGGGATGTGAGCACTGATGTGGCGGATTTTAACTGGCAGTTTGTCCAGGCGTGCAGAAATGTCTTGCCAGAGATCAGCAGCCCAAATAGGCTTCCCTTTTCTCTGCCAATCATTTCTCTTCCACTCCTTCAGCCACCCCCATAAGGCATTTGCTACCATCCATGAGTCAGTGTAGATGTATAGCATTGGCCACTGCTCTCGTTCTGCAATGTCCAGGGCCAGCTGGATGGCTTTCACCTCAGCATACTGGCTGGATTCGCCTTCTCCATCTCTTGCCTCTGCAACCCTGCGTGTGGGGTTCCAGACGGCAGCCTTCCATCTTCGCTTGCTGCCTACCAGGCGGCAGGATCCATCTGTGAAGAGAGCATATGCCTTTTCCTCCTCAGGAAGGTCACTGTATGGGGGGGCTTCCTCGGCACGGGTCACTGCCTTCTCTTCTGCTGGCTTTCCAAAGTCAGTACCCTCTGGCCAGTTGGTGATGACCTCTACAATGCCTGGACGTTCGAGAGTCCCCATCCTAGCCCTCTGAGTTATCAGAGCCATCCACTTACTCCAAGTGGCATCTGTGGCATGGTGCGGAGTCGAACCCTTCCCTTTAAACATCCAAGTCAGGACTGGAAGCCTTGGAGCTAAAAGGAGTGGTGACTCTGTCCCAATCACCTCAGAAGCAGCTCTAACTCCCTCATAGGCAGCTAGGATTTCTTTCTCTGTGGGGGTATACTTGGTCTCTGAGCCTTTGTACGCCTTGCTCCAGAACCCGAGTGGGCGGCCTCTTGTCTCATCAGGAGCTTTCTGCCATAGGCTCCAGCTAGGACCATTCTCTCCGGCTGCTGTATAGAGAATGTTCTTAATCTCTGGGCCGGTTCGAACTGGTCCCAAGGCCATGGCATGGACCACCTCTCGTTTGATCTGGTCAAATGCCACCTGCTGCTCAGGTCCCCACTCAAAGTTATTCCTCTTTCTTGTAACGTCAAAGAGGGGTTTCACAATTTGACTGTACCCGGGAATGTGCATCTTCCAAAAGCCCACAAACCCTAGGAAGGATTGTGTCTCCTTCCGGTTAGTGGGTTCCACCATAGTGGCCACTTTATTCACCACATCCATAGGGATGTGGCGTCGGCCATCCTGCCATCGAACTCCCAGGAACTGGATCTCTCTGGCAGGCCCTTTCACTTTGCTTCTCTTAATGGCAAAACCTGCATCCAACAGGATATTAATGATCTTCTCACCCTTCTGGAAGACCTCCTCTGCTGTCTCACCCCATACAATGATGTCATCGATGTACTGTAGATGTTCCGGAGCTCCACCCTTCTCCAGTGCAGTCTGGATGATGCTGTGGCAGATTGTAGGGCTGTGCTTCCACCCTTGAGGCAGTCTGTTCCAGTGGTACTGGACTCCTCTCCAGGTGAAGGCAAACTGCGGCCTACATTCTTCTGCAATGGGGATGGAGAAGAAAGCATTAGCAATGTCAATTGTGGCATACCATTTGGCCTCCTTTGTTTCCAGTTCATACTGCAGCTCCAACATATCAGGCACGGCTGCGCTGATTGGAGGAGTCACTTCGTTCAGGCCTCGGAAATCCACCGTGAGTCTCCACTCCCCCGTCTCCTTTCGCACTGGCCATATCGGGCTGTTGAAGGGCGAGTGGCTCTTGCTGATGACAAGCTGCTGCTCCAGGCGGCGAATCAGCTGCTGTATGGGTAGCAGGGAGTCTCTGTTGGTGCGGTATTGCCTGCGATGAACTACACGAGAAGCAATAGGTAACTTGACATCTTCCACCTTGTGGGTACCAACCACGGAAGGGTCATCTGACAAGCCAGGCATGATAGACAGCTGCTCTTTGTCTGCAGTCTCTACAGCTGCTATGCCAAAAGCCCACTTGTTCCCCTTCGGATCTTTAAAGTACCCTTCCCGGAGAAAGTCAATCCCCAGGATGCAAGGTGCATCAGGGCCAGTTACTATGGAGTGCTTCTCCCACACATTCCCGGTGAGGCTTATCTCAGCCTGCAGCACAGTCAACTCCTGAGACCCCCCTGTGACTCCTGCAATTGTAACAGTATCTGTCCCCCTGTGGCTGGAGGGGATCAGAGTGCATTGGGCACCGGTGTCTACCAACGCTCTGTACTTCTCGGCTTCAGAAGTGCCAGGCCATTTCACAAACACGTCCCAATATACTCTGTTATCCCTGGCCTCCGCCTGGCTGGAGACAGGGCACCTCTAATTCTGAGCAGTGTGACTGCATGAGGCACATGGACCTGAGTTACTGGCTTCACCACCCCTTGAGCGAGAGCGCTGCCTGCGGGACACTGGGGCAACCCCTCTTCTGGAGGAGTTATTCCCTGTGTTTGTCCCCTGCAGTTCCCTTACCCTGGCCCATAGAGCTGAGGTGGGCTGGCCATGCCATCTATCCATGTTTTCCCCATGGTCACACAGTGTTCTCCAGAGTGACCCCCTGTGTGTACCCTGTCTGCTCTGGGCTGGTCTCCTGCGGGGAGGAGGAGGAGCACGGCGGCGTGTGTTCCTTACAGCTGAGACTTGCACCCATTCTGAAGGTGAAGAGCAGTCATCCTCTGCCTTCTGCATTTCAGAGAAAGAGGCTTTCAGCTCGTTCATTTCTTGGGTGAGGGTCTCTACAGTGGCAATTAAGGTTTTCCTCGACAAACTGTCTTCAAACTGTCTTAGGTCATTCACAAACTCCCTGATTGTGGGAAGGTTGTTGGGGTCTCTGCCCAGCAGCAGTGCTCCCAATGTGGGGGCATATGTGGAAGGGGCACACTGAGTCAGTTTCTTTAAGAGGGCTGGCTTCATGCGGACATCATCAGGGTCCGAGGGCCTCTGGTCGGCTCCATAAATTATCTCTTGAACCGCCATTTGCCTCAGGTATGAGATCCCCTGTTCCATATCTGTCCATCTAAGGGGATGGAAAATCATGTCATCCTTAGTCGGGTACCTGTACCTCACAGCTATCAGAAGCCTGGCCCAAAGTGAGTGGGTACCATCGAGCCTTCCCAGCTCCTTATCCACACCTCCATCCCTCGACAAGGATCCCAGCTGTTTCGCCTCCCTGTGATCTAGGTCCACTGTTTCTGCTCCTGCATCCCAGCATTTCAAAAGCCAGGCTAAAAGGGACTGTCCGTTTGCCCTTGCATACTCCTGCCTTATGTGCCTGATTTCCTTTCTGGGCGTGGAGCTGATAAGGATCACTCCATTATCAGGTCCATTTCCAGCTGGTTGCTGTTGCTGGGGGGTGCTGGTTCCCGAAGAGGTCCCTTGCCCTGGATCGGCATCTGCGGGAGGGTTTTGATTTGATCTTGCTGGCCGCGTGGTTATTGGCGCTAGGTGAAGGGGGCTGGGCTGAGGGGGCAGGGTCCGGGGGGCTGCCCTGGGCGGGACCGGAGGCGGAGTTCGGGGCGGAGCCGCGCTAGGGGCGGTCTGCCCTGTCGCCCATCCCCCGCAGTTGCAGCTGGGGCAGTGAGGACCACCCCTCCCCCTAAGCACCCTAATGGCGGCGCCCACTCGATATTTCCACGTGTCCCAGTTCACCGCTATCTTATTAATTCCCAAACCCAAATTTACACACAGTGAAATAACAGCTATCCAGTACCATTTTTCCCCCAAAATATCTGGAGCTTCTGTGCTCCAATGCATATACTCAGATTGATTCCATGTTCCAGAAACATTTCTAAACACAGTGATATTACTAACAGAATTCAGGAAATAGGCATAGACTCGGGCAGGCAAATGCTTAGAATATTCCCAGAGCATATCAATGACAATCCAGAAGACATGGTAACTTATAAACTTTAACAGCCAGCCCCACAACAGCCATGCAAAAGCGTTAATGATTAAGACTTTCAGAATATCCATTTTTTTAACTTCCAAATCTTCTCTGAAAGAATTCTTTCTACCTAGCCCCACGTTGGGCGCCAAATAAATTGTCTTGGGTTCAAATGCAAGTTCCCAGAGACTCTTATAAATTTGGTAGACCCATTGACAATTTATAGGATTTATAGAGTTTATAGAGTGCCCTCCCCTCCTCCCCCTCCTTTCCCCAAAAGACAGGGAGAGAGATAAAAGGTAGGGACACCCCAATAAATCAATCTCACTCGATTTGGAAGTTAAAAAGGAAAAGTTTAACAACAACTTAGAAAAAGGGATTGGAGGTAGGGGAGTTTACAAAGGATAAGGAAGGGAAAAACAGCAAAATACAAAACAGGGATGGATACAACCCGAGTAGTGTGATGGTGTCTCTGCCTCGTGGCTGGTATACAGTATCAGTGTGTGTGTGCGGTCATGAACGCAGGTAGTGAGCAAGAGGGCGAAAAAAGGAAGAGACAGGAGAACTCCTGTCTTTTATACCACAGGAAGTGGGGGGAGTGGGCTAACCATCACCTGGAGTGTGGCCCACCCCTGAGGAGGGGCCGAGACCCCTAGGGTCAGGTTCAGGGTCACTCCCCCAGGAGTGTTAACCCTATACAAACCTCAAAGATCATCCAGTTCCAACCCCCTGCCATAGGCAGGGACACCTCCCACTAGAACTGGTTGCTCAAGGTCTCAACCTGTTCTTCCATCTCTCTAGTCTAAATCTTCTTTTAGTTTAAACCATCACCTCTTGTCCTGTCACAACAGGCCCTGCCTAAAAAGTTTGTCCTCATCTTTCTTTTAATTCCTGAAAGGCCACAGGAAGGTCTTCCTGGACTCTTCTGCAGGCTGAACACCCCAAACTCTCTCAAACTTTCTTGACTGCCTCAGCAGAGGGCTTCCAGCCCTCCCATCAGTGTTGTTGCCTCCTTTAGCCCCTCTCCACCAGCTCCCTGTCCCTTCTGTGCTGTGCACTCCAGAGCTGCCCTGAGCACTGCAGGTGGGGTCACAGCAAAGGGGCAGAATCCCTTCCCTCCACCTGCTGTCCACGCAGCTGTGGGTCAGCCCAGGGCACAACTGGGCCTGGCCTTGTGTGCTCTGTGATACTGCTCCTTTGAGTGTTTGTCCACTACTGAAAGGACTGGTGGTGCTGTTGATTAAAGTCTCACACAGGGGTTTCACAGCATGAGCAGTGTGACATCCTTGACCAAGCCCACTCGTACAGCAGTAGCACTTGACCCTCTGATTGCATTCTTAGCATTATTTGCTTTCTTTTTTCCTGATGCTGCTTTTTGGAAGAAGGGAAAAGGGAAAGGTTTCTGGTGTGTTTTTAAGCTCAAGTTGCTTTGCAGATCTCTGGTGCTTTAGTGAATTTGAGGAAGAAAGGGTGGGACAATCAAATGTGCCAGGTGAGCAGTTGCAACTCATTTTGCCTCGTACCTAAATAATTGATCTTAGTCAAAGGTTGATGAATTGATGGCTGAGAAGCCTTCATTTGTCGTTGTCTCATGTTACATTAGCTCCAGTGCTCAGTTCTGTGTTTCCTCTGAAGCAGGGTTTTCATGTTTCATTTAATTAGATACCAGTGCCAGGAGCAGATGGATTCATCCTTGGTCTTGTGCTGGGTGGTATGACAGGGGAGAGCTGGCACAGTAATCCTCAAATGGTTTGGCTTGGAAGGGACCTTAAAGAACATCTGGTCCAGCCTGTGGCAGAGCCACCTTGCACCAGACCAGCTTGCTCAGAGCCTCAGCCAACCTGGCTTTGAACACTGCCAGGTTTGGGGCATCCACAGGGCAGCCTGTCCAGTGGCAGCATTCTCTGAGCAGTTGTCCAGTGCCTCACCACCATCACATTGAAGAACTACTTCCATACATTTGATCAAAATCTTCTCTTTCAGTTTGAAGCTGTTACCCCTCTTGTTATCACTACACTCCCTGATAGTCCCTCCCCAACTTTCTTGCACAGCACCTTCTTTAAGTACTGGTAGACTGGACACTGCCCTGTGCTAGGAAGTGCTGGGCTTCCTCTGCTTCCCTTGGAGCTGGCATGTTGGGCTGCCAATGCCTTTTCAGACCTGGAGATGCTCATTTGCTTTATACTAGGAAAATATCTCAACTATTTGAGAGCTAATGACACCCCTGTGAGCAACTGGCTGGTCTTCCTCTGCTGGAGCAGTGATGGATGGCCAGAGTCTGGTGGACAAACTTCAAAAGGCTTGGAGGGTGAGTTCATGCCAGCACACAAAGTTCAACTGCTTATGGGAAGCCTATCCAAGCATATCAAATGCTCTGGGGCTGGAATTTGGACTGTGAATCTTTTGGGATTAGGCTCTTCTTCCTCTGCTGGAAGACAGTGATTCCTGTTTCCAGCAGGGCTGGAGTACCTTGAGAACAGATGCCTTTGAAATTTTCTGAGGTGTGGGTTTCCATCCTGGAGATTATTGCCTGAAATGAAGTTGTGCTGGTAGATATGGGAAAGAAAAGAGCACTTAACTGCAGTTCTTCAGCATTGGGTGGTTGCTTGGGTGTGTTTCAAGAGTTGGATGAAAGCCAAAGTCAGCTCTTTATGACATCTGGCTCACACATCCCCACTGGCTGTCATGGGGATTCTCCTGACACTCCAGGACTCTTTAGTTTGTAAGTGTTTCAGGTTGCCTTCACCTTTTCACTCTAGGATATCTTCAGTAAAAATGTCTTCCTTTTGTCTAGTCTAAATCTCCCTCTTTTACTTCAAAACCAGCACAGAGTCACAAACTGGTAGGGGTTGGAAGGCACTTCCAGAGATCAACTAGTCCACTTCTTGTCCTTTCACAATGAGTGACTGTTTCAGGCTGTCTTCATCCTTTCACCCTGAAATATTTTAGTTTAATTCACTGTTCTAATAGCACCAAAGTGTGGAAAGCTTTCAAACAATTCTACATGAAATCCTGCTTGGATGGGGCCTTTGGCAAGCTTCTCTGATAGGAGGTGTCCCTGCCCATGCCAGAGGGGTTGGAACTAGATGATCTTTAAGGTCCTTTCCAACCCAAACCATTCTGTGATTCTATTTGTACAATATTTAAACTCCACCTTAAAACCTTCCATGTTTTTTAATGGAAACTGAGCTAAGCTTTCTCTCTGTAACTGATAGGGAGACTATAATTTAATTGAGGTGGGTGTAAACTTTCACCCTGAAGACAATTTTAAAGTCATATTTCTAATCCTCTTATCTCTTCCCTGAATCATCAATCTTGCTCGTAGGGTTTTTTCCTCTGGAGAGAATGATTTAATTATGAATGAATTCCTTACATTTGGATTTGTTTATTTTTAAGCAAGATAAGTTATCTTTCTTGCCAGGAGAGAGAAAGAGAGAAAGCTATTAAAATATTTCTAATTATAAATTTGAGAGTGGTGCAATTCAAAATCTTTCCCTGTCTGTTTGCTGGGCTAGCAGAAAGAGAAGTGCTGGAAACACAGCAGAAAATTGATGAGCCTGTGAATTTGGACATGGTGATGAAGTGATATGAAAGGGGAAAGTAACAGAAAATTGGAGGACTGGTGGAATAAAGTGGTCAGAGCCTCTTTCCACTATTTCATTTGGGGTGTCAAGTCACTTTCTTGGTGTAGACAGGCATGGTCTTTAGAAACCTACCTGTCAGATGTCTTTTATGTGATTCTTGCTTCTTTGTCTCTGGGAGCAACAGCTGTAAGATGTGTGAGATCCAATTAAAACCAGGGTGATAAGCCCCTACTTGGGGCTGGAAGTGTCAGAAGAAAGCTTGAAGCGAACAAGTAGGAGTGCTGGGGATACAATTTTGTTATCTGAAGAGGAGTAGATAGCACAGAGGACCTTGTAGAGAATAGCCTGGGTGATGTTAATGAGGGAGGGCCTCATTGCTCTTTGCAGCTACCTAAAAGTGGGTTCTAGTGAGGTGGGGGTCAGTCAGTTCTCGCTGATATCAGGTGATAGAATGAGAGGAAATGGCTTGAAATTGTGCCAGGGGAAGTTGAGGCTGGCTAGCAGGAGCACTATTTCTCCTGTAACAATGGTCAAGCATTGGTACAGGCTGCCCAGGCAAGTGGTGGCATCACCATCCCTGGAGGTGTTCAAGAAACGTGTGAACGTGGCACTTTGGGATGTGGTTTGATGGCTGTGGTGGTGTTAGGTTGATGGTTGAACTTGATGATCTTAGAGGTCTCTTCCAACTGAAACAACCCTGTGATTCTATGTGGAGGAGCTGTGATTGAGAAGCGAGGCCAAAGCAAAGAGGTGTTAACACCTGAAAGATTTTGTTGTAATCCTGTGTGCTCATCAGCTCATGGAATCTAAGCATTCCTCTTTCTTCCACATGAAGGTGATGACTTCAAACTGAAAGAAGGGAGAATTAGATTAAACATTAGATGTGAGTGTGGTAAGGGTAGTGGGGCACTGGAGCAGGTTGTCCAGAGAAGCTGTGGATGCTCCATCCCTGGAAGTGTTCACAGCAAGCTCTAGGGCTCTGAGGAGCCTGTTCTACTGGAAGGTATCCCTGCCCATGTCATGGAGGTCGGAACTAAATGATCTGTAAGGTCCCATGCAACTCAAACCATTTTGTGATTTATGACCAGAAGGTGTGGAATAAAGCAGATAGTTTGATTCCCAGCCTCCAAGTACAGTTCATACCAAGGTTTCACTTGTGCAATTGTCCATAACATCACATTTCAGGTTATTTTTTAACTGAAAACACAGATTTTGTTTGTGCCATCAGCTGTTCAAGAAAAGACTGGATGGAGCTCTTAGTGCCATGGTCTGCTTCATTGGCTAGGGCTGGGTGCTAGTTTGGACTGGATGATCTTGGAGGTCTCTTCCAACCTGCTTGATTGTATGATTCATTAATTCCCTGGACACACTCTGATTATCCTGATGTTCAGAGCCAAGGGAGAGAAGCAGATGGCAAGCAAAAGGTCTTCCAAATTTCCACACTGGCTTCACTTGAGATGGGAGATAGGCACCACTGCACTGGCATTTGGGATTTACTGCATCACAAATTTCAGACTATCTTCTGGAAAAAACACCTAAGGCATGTTTTGTCTGCTTTTATTGACACACCTTGAGGAAACTTTGAGCCTTTTCAAGGTGGTGATTTGTTCATTACATGCTAGAAACCTTCCCTAGATAGACATGATTTCTTGCTCCAAAAAAAGAAGTGGTCAATATTTGCAGTGTTTTTAGAAAAGGAGTTAAAAGGGGAAAGTTTTGGGCAAATTCTCTTAAGTGTTTTGATAATAAATAGTTTTTAAGTAAACAAGAACCTAAAGATAACCCAAATACATAAATATGACACAGTTTGGAAGCAATGGATTCACCATGTGTGTTGCTGCAGTTACATGCTGAGAAGGTCCATTTGTATCCAGTATCTGAAGGGGGCCTAGAAAAAAGCTGAGGAGGGACTTTTTAGGCTATCAGGGAGTGACAGGACTAGGGGTAACAGAGCAAAGCTGGAGGTGAGTAGGTTCAGATTGGAGGTGAGGAGGAAGATGTTCAGCATGAGAGTGGTTCGAGCCTGGAATAGGTTGTCCAGGGAGGTGGTCAAGGCCCCATGGCTGGAGGTGTTTAAGGCCAGGCTGGATGAGGCTGTGGCCAGCCTGATCTAGGGTAGGGTGTCCCTGCCCATGGCAGAGGGGTTGGAACTTGATGATCCTTGTGGTCCCTTCCAACCCTGACCAATTCTATGATTGTGTGATTTGTCACTGCAGACAGTTATAGATCACAGAATGACAGGGGTTGGAAGGGACCTCTGGAGACCATCGAGTTCAGCCCCCTGCCAGAGCAGTCACCTAGAACAGGTTGCACAGGATGGCATCTGGGTGGACATTGAATGATTCCAGAAAAGGAGGCTCCACCACCTCTCTGGACAGCCTGTTCCAGAGCTCTGCCAACCTCAAAGTAGTTCCTCCTCGTGTTTAAGTGGAACTTCCTATGTTCAAGTTTGTGCCCATTACCCCTTGTCCTGTCACTGAGCACCACTGCAAAAAGACTGAGCCCATCCTCCTGACACCCACCCTTGAAGTATTTTTATATGCATTGCAAACATCCTCCTCAGTCTTCTGCAACCTAAGAAGTCCCAACTACCTCAGCCTTCCTTCATAAGACAGATGCTCTAATCCTTGTATCCCTTTGCTGTACCCTCTCGAGCAGTTCCCTATCCTTGATCTGGGGAGCCCAGATCTGGACCCAGTACTCCAAATGAGGCCTCACCAGGGCAGAGTAGAGGGGTAGGAGAACCTCCCTTGGATTGTTTGCCAGGGTAAGAGCCATGAATACTTAGAAACAGTGCTTGTGCTTTCACACATGGGCTTAACAAAAACATAGTGTGAGGTTAAAGCAGAACATGTTAGTGCTCTGTTTCACTATGGTGGAGTTTAATGATGCTCCAAATAGACGATGGCGTTTGCCATCCTTCCGAAGTCACTTGCCACTTCTCACCAGGAGATTTTTATCATCTAGTGAAAAGGACTCCATATTAATGTTTTTAATTAATATGAGGCATTTTCTCAATAAATATCCTGTGACATCTTCCTAAAGCAGACACAGATAGACAGCAACTCACAAGAGCTCTTCCTTTAGAGCTCAGAGACTTAGGTTCCCCTGGTATCCTCTGCGTCTCGTGATGCTGTGGACCCCAAACCCCTCTTACAGGAGAGAATTTAAGCACTTGCTTAAGTCTTATTAAAGTTACTAATGTTCTTTGAGTGGTCTGCAGAACTGGAGTCTGAAGTAGGTTCAGGAAAAATGGATTTGAGGTTTTTGTGTTAAAGTTTTACCGGGCACTTGGCACGTTAAGTGCGTGTCAAGCGCGACGCCGAGTAATTAACATTCCTCTTAAGGTTCCTTGAAAGGTTCAGCAATATGAGACTCTTCAAAGAGCTGCCTTTCAACCTTTGACCTTTCAGAGCATTTCTGAGGAACTCCAAGGATGGATAAGTTTAAACTACTTTCAGTTGCTCCTTCTACAGTAAAATGTGTTCTAGAATCATCAAATTGTTTCGCTTGAACTCTGAGATCATTGAGTGCAACCGTAATGGTGATCTGAGTAGCCTAGGGAGTCTGTTTGGGGGAAACAGCATAAAAAGGGACTTTGGTGACAGATAAAAGGCCCCAGACAGGTTTGTAAAGGTGGGTGTCTTCCTGCTGGAGGAGGTATTGTCAATCTTCACAGTGGAAGATGTTTCATTCTCTTCATCTGCATCAGCAATCGTGTGGCCAGCAGGAGTAGGGAGTGGCCATGCCCCTGTAGTTGGCACTGGTGAGGCTGCCCCCAAAATCATGGGTTCAGTTTTAGGCCACTCATTCCAAGAAAGACATTGAGGTGATGGAGTGTGTCCAGAGAAGGGCAACAAAGACAACAAAGGATCTGGGGAACAGGTCTGGTGAGGAGCAGCTGAGGGAACTGGGATTCTTTAGTCTTCAGAAAAGAAGGCTGAGGAGAGACCTTGTTGCTCACTACAGCTCCATGAAAGGAAGTTGGAATGAGGTGTGGGGCTTGGTCTGTTCTTCCTACTATCAGGTGATAGAAGAGGAAATGGCTTGAAACTGTGCCAGGGGAGAGATAGTTTGGAGATTAGGAACAATTTCTTTCCTACAAGACTGGTCAGGCACTGCAGCAGGCTGCCTAGGGAGTCACCATCCCTGAAGGTGTCAAAAAATGTGTGGACATGGCACTTTGGTGCATGGTTTAATGGCCATGGTGGTGTTGGGTTCATGGTTGGACTGGATGATCTTGAAGGTCTTTTCAACCAAAACAATTCTATGATTGTATTCTATGATCTGTACTTGGGAGAAT
Organism: Pogoniulus pusillus; assembly: GCF_015220805.1. NCBI lineage: Eukaryota > Metazoa > Chordata > Aves > Piciformes > Lybiidae > Pogoniulus > Pogoniulus pusillus. Next base: position 4,142,274 of record NC_087271.1, read on the forward strand.
CCATAATCATAGAATCAACCAGGTTGGAAGAGAACTCCAAGCTCAGCCAGTCCAACCTAGCACCCAGCCCTGTCCAATCAACCAGACCACGGCACTAAGTGCCTCATCCAGACTTTGCTTCAACACCTCCAGGCACAGCAACTCCACCACCTCCCTGGGCAGCCCATTCCAATGCCAATCACTCTCTCTGACAACAACTTCCTCCTAACATCCAGCCTAGACCTCCCCTGGCACAACTTGAGACTCTGTCCCCTTGTTCTGTTGCTGGGTGCCTGGCAGAAGAGACCAATCCCACCTGGCTACAGCCTCCCTTCAGGTAGTTGTAGAGAGCAATGAGCTCTGCCCTGAGCCTCCTCTTCTGCAGGCTGCACACCCCCAGCTCCCTCAGCCTCTCCTCACAGGGCTGTGCTCCAGGCCCCTCACCACCTTTGTTGCCCTTCTCTGGTCATATTCCAGTACCTCAGTATCTCTTTTGAATTGAGGAGCCCAGAACTGGACACAGCACTCAAGATGTGGCCTGACCAAGGTGTGACCTGAGTACAGGGGCAGAATAACCTCCCTTGTCCTACTGACCACACTGTTCCTGATCCAGGCCAGGATGCCATTGGCTCTCCTGGCCACCTGGGCACACTGCTGGCTCATCTTCAGCTACTTTCTACCAGTAACCCTAGGTCCCTCTCTGCCTGGCTGCTCTCAGCCACTCTGTCCCCAGCCTGTGGTGCTGCTTGGGGTTGTTATGGCCAAAGTGTAGAACCTTGCACTAGGCCTTGTTAAATCTCATCCTCTTGGCCTCTGCCCACCCACCCACCCAGCCTGTCAGGATCCCTCTGCAGGGCTCTCCTGCCCTCCGGCAGATCTACATAAGATAAAGCTTGAGCTGTTACTCTCCTGCAAAAACACATCTCCAGAAGTTCCTCTGCATGACTTTGTAGGATGAACAGCATTTCTCTGTAGCATGTAGCATTTAAAGTGATTATCAAACTCTGCTTCACAGTCATTAGGAGGAGTTATGAGCATGGCTGTGCAGGAGCAGGGATGCTCCACAGCAGAGCTGAGCAGCTTTGATGCGGAATTGTCCTTTGTCCAAAAACTCAGAACCAGCTTCTCCCACACTTCCATTCTCACCTGCTTTTCCCAAGGAGCAGTGCTGGAGGGGCCAGTTACATGATACCTGATGGACAACACCACACAGAGAGCAGCAGGGTGAAGTTTTCCTGTATTTGGATAATCCTTTAGCTCTGAGGCCATCCAATATTCTGTTTCAGAGGGCTAATTTTTGTCTTCTTTTTTTTTTCCTTCCCCCTTTCCTATGCGAGCAATTTTGTAGCTTTCTTAAATATTGACATTAATCTCCCCAGTTGGAAGCAGCCCAAGCTTCTGTATTTCTTATCCTCCCAAATGGGTCTGTACTTCAGCTCTGTTTACCAAATGGCCTATATTGCATTCCCATAAATCCTGTGATTGGGGTTTGCTGTGATATTAATTTATTAGCACGCGTACATTTTCAACATCAATTACACTCCAGCCCAGCAGACATAATTCTCTCTTCAAAGGAAGCAGGAAGCTGTGCAGCTCTTGGCTTTCCACATCCCCTCCCTCTGCCCTGCTGCAGAGCAGCCGAGCTCAACCAGCCCTTGAGGCACCAGGAACCTCTATCCAAATAGATGAATGAGAAGTTTTTGCTGCTGCAGTTGGGTTTTCTGGTTCACAGATTGCATCAGGTTGGGAGGGACCCTCAAAGATCATCTTGTCCAACCCCGCCTGCAGCCAGCAAGGATGTTGCCACATCAGATCTGATCTGTGAATGCTTCTAGGGATAGGGCCTCAAACACCTCTCTGGGCAACTTATTCCTGTACTTCACCACTCTCATTGTGAAGAACTGGCTCTGATGTTCAAGTTAAATCTCCCTTGCTCCACTTTCTAACCATTGCCCCTTGTGCTATCACTACAGGCCATCCCCAGCCTTCCCGTAGGTCTCCTTCAGATATTGAAAAACAGCTATTAAGGTCTACCTGGAGCCTTCTCTTCTTCAGGCTGAGCAACCCCAGTTCTTTCAACCTGTCCTCAGAGGAAGGTGCTGCAGCCCTCTGGTCATCTTTGTGGCCTCCTCTGGACCTACTCCAGGAGCACCATATCTGTGCTTGTACAGAAAGCAGCTTTCTCTGAAAGCAAACCCACGGCCATTGTGTTTGTAGGTAGGAGCTTGAAAATCTCATGGGAAGGCAAACATCTGACTCAGAGATCTTTCCAAATGTTGTTATTTGAAATCAAGTTTTGAGATCTCACTGAGTCATGCAGTTGAAACACATCAAGGGTGGGATCCAAGCTGGATGTCAAGCTGGACAAGTTGGAGAAAAGAGGGCCCAGCTGTACCTCATGAGATTGAGCAAGACCAAGTACAAGATCCTGCACTTGGATCAAGGCAATTCTTTGTTGGGCAGTCTGGGGTATGAAGGGCTGGAGAATGACCCTGTGGAGAGGGACTTTGGGGTGCTGGTGGGTGAAAAGCTGGAGATGAGTCAGCCCCGTCCTGGGCTGAGTGGGCAAAAGGTGGAGGGAGGGGATTCTGCCCCTCTGCTGTGCTCTGCTGAGACCCCTCCTGCAGTACTGGGGCCAGCTGGGGAGTCCGCAGCACAGGACGGACATGGACCTGTTGGAGCAGGTCAAAAAGAGGCCACAACAATGATCCAAGGGCTGGAGCCCAAACTGCCTCTGGATCCCACGAAACAATGAAAGGTTGTATTTTTGCAGTCTGCCATCCCTTTGAGATTTGTTCCTCTGCAAGCTGCCACAGGAATTCCAACCTCCTTTTTATTCTTTCATTTTCCCCCTAATTTCCCTTCTGTTTCTGTATTTTTAATTTCAGTTCCCTCCTCCTTTTTTACTTTATTTTCTACAATGGTCCTCCTTTATGAGATGATTAATTCAGGTGGAAACAGACTGATTTTTTTGTTCAAGTCCCTTTCCATTGGGATACCTTTCCAACTTGCCACACTAAGCTGCAACACAGATGTTAAGCACATTGAACCCAACAGTCAGCGTGTGCATATTTTTAACATCACTTGTCTTGAAAATATTTATTCAAGCCAAGACAACAGAAAATTAGAGTAATTTGATTGCTCAGGCTTAAGGAATAGATTACTACTGTTCCAGATGTAAGAAACAACAGAGGACTTACTCTCTAGGCTGAGAAAAAAGCCCAACATCTTTGGCTCCTGATACCAACCATATTTGCTATTATGTTCATAGTAAATCTTGTAGAAGTTGGATAGTTGTAGAAGATTGTCAGGTTAAACTCTTGCCAGCTAGCATGATGAGAGTTTCACCCCAAAATAAGCTCATTAGGAAGGGTTTCAAAATACTCCATGCTCCAAGGGCTGCAATAGTACAAAGCAAAGTTATCAATCATCTTTGCTGTGAAATAAGGCTGCCAGATAGCTCATGGTGGACTCAGTCCTCAGACTGCTCAGAGCTTTCAACAGTCCTTATGGATTAAGTTTAGACTTCAGGCAGTTGGCACAAAAAATGTGTAATCTGCTTTGCAAGTTTCCTTTGCCTTTCCTTCTCATCTTCAACTAAATCTTCTCTGTTTAGATTTGCAATTATCACTCAACCTTTTGGACCTGTTTTTAGTGTATTTTCCTCCCTCTCTGTACAGGACTTAGATGCAGTTACCATTTTTATGCTTATTCTTCGTGTTTCTCACCAGATTTCAGCTTGTCTAGAACTATGCAATAGGAAAGCAAGAGAGAAATGTTAGCCAGGGTTTAAAATGCTAAGAGCTTGTGTTAGGAACTGTTTGTACAATCAGATTGTCAAAGTGCTGGGGGATTATGGAAGGATATTTTAAGACATTTTTCTGCAACTGTAGCTCATGTATCAGTCCTTCAGAAGTGTGTTTGGAGATGTGGGCTTGTATTCCAGCTTAGCATACAAGTACCTGAGCTATTTTCATGTGAGCTGATCAGATGTGAAGTGATGATCCAGTCTGCAAGGGGTGCTGAGGTGAAGAGGCTAATGCTTTGTGCCTCCTCATTTTTTCCACTCATGCATGTATGATTACAGAGTCATTTTGGTTGGAACAGACCTCGAAGATCATCAAGTCCAGCTGTTAACCCAGCCCTGCCAGGTCCCCACTAAACCGTGTGCCTCAGCACCACATCTACACATCTTTTAAACACTTCCATGAATGGGCACTCCACCACTACCCTGGCAGCCTGCTCCAGGGCTTGACAAGGCTTTCAGGGAAGAAGTTGTTCTGCATGCTCAACCTAAACCTCCTCTGGTGCAACTTGAGGCTGTTTCCTCTTGTCCTGTCACTTGTTGCTTCGGAGAAGAGAACAGCCTTCATCTGGCTCCAACCTCCTTCTAGGGAATTGTAGAGAGCCAGGTCTCCCTTCAGCCTCCTTTCCTCCAGACTAAACAACTCCAGTTCCCTCAACCTCTCCTCTTGTAACTAGTTCTGCACACCCTTCACCAGCTTTGTTGCCCATCTTTGGGTACTCTCCAGCACCTCAAAATCTTTCTTGTATTGAGGGGCAGTATAAACTGACTTCATACATTTCACTTTGATGTTTTGTGTCTAGCTGTCTTTCTGACTTGTTAACCTACATGTGTTGTCCACAGATGTGAGCTTTTCTCGGTGTAGGAGCTGTTTATTCAGACCTAGAAACCACTTTCACAGTTCCTGAGGAGTGTTGTCTCTAGGCTGACTAGAATCAAGTGGAGCTGGGCACACACTCTTCATGAAACTACCATTTTGCTGTGGGGCTCATCTGTATTTTCTCCTAGGTACCATCTTTATTTAATCTTCTCTTTCTGGTGATATTTACAGGTTTTATGACCCTGTCAGGGGCAGAGAATCAATGATTTGTAGAGAGAGAATCAAGGTGCAGGGGTCACATACCATTAAAGAAAGGATCATTCTCAAGCTATCTCTGCTGGTTGCCTCCAGTGTGCTGGTCCTTTCTCCACAGGCTGCTCTGTTTATTCAGAAGATTATTTTTTCAAGCATTAGCTTTCTTTTCTTTTTTTTCTGGCACGATTTTTTTTCAGCAAAACATTGCCTATGTGCAGATTTTTTCATGCAACTTTATGCCTGCACTGTTACAGATCCCCTCTCTCTATCCTGCCAGCTCTCTCTGCTCCAGTAGTATGCAGGGAAGAGACTTGTTAAGCCCTCAGTCCAGTGCCTGGTTTTACATAAGGACCTTATTACTTTAGGTTGAAGATGAGCACAGGAAATGGTCTTCATAATTGCTCTTGTACAACAGCTCCCTGTGTTTGAAATTGTTTCCTTAAATCCATCCTTCTTTTCTGGACAGCAAAGAATCCCTTAATTCCACTTCCCTTTCCTCAGCAATGCCATGCATTTCTCCTGTCATTGCCTAGTGGAAGGAGCCATTCAGCAGCAAAGCACTGTTTCCACTCCCGAGCCTCTCTCAGCCTGGCTGTAACCATGGTAGTTCTCAGCAAGCCTGCAGATGGCACCAAGTTGAGGGGGAGTGCTGATCTGTGTAAGGGTAGGGAGGCTCTGCAGAGAGACCTAGACCATATGGATGACTGGCCAGTGCTGGGTTCTGCACCTGAGTGACAACAACCCCACGAATGCTCCAGGCTTGGGACAGAGTAGCTGGAAACTGCCTGACAGAGAAAGACCTCAGGGTGGTGGGTGAAGGGTGGCTGAATATGAGCCAGTGTGTGCCAAGGTGGCCAAGACGACCAAGAGCATCCCAGCTTGGATCAGCAGGAGTAGGGAGGTGGTTTTGCCTCCCTGTACTCAGCACTTGTGAGGCTGCTTCTTGGATATTTCATTCAGTTTTGAGGCCCTTTACTCCACAATGGTGCAGGTCCAGAGAAGGGCAATGAAGTTGGAGAAGGGTCTGGAGAGCAGTTCTTATGAGGAGCAGCTGAGGGACCTGGAGTTGTTCAGCTTGGACAAAAGGAGGCCAAGAGGAGACCTGGCTCCCTCCTGAAAGGAGGTTGGAGGTGGATGAGGATTTGTCTCTTCTCCCAGGCAACAAGTGATAGGGCAAGAGAAAATGGCCTCAAGTTGCACCAGGGGAGGTTTGGGTTGGATATTAGAAGAAATATTTTCACCAAAAAGAGTTCTCAAACACTGGAGCAGACTCTCTAGGGAGGTGATTGAATCCTCATACCTGGAGGAGTTTAAAAGGCACAGAAAAGTAGTGCTGAGGGAGATGGTTTAGCACCACACTTGGTAGAGTTTGAGAATGGTCAGACTCAAAGATCTTAAAGATCTTTTCCAGCCAAAACAATTATCTGATTCTATGGACAAGCTCTATGATTCTCTGGTCCAACTCTTGTCTGTCTTAGAGCCAGCCTTAGCCATCAGTGTCTGCAAGGAACAGCACTTGGTTCCCTTAAACTGAGGTAATGAAGCCAGAACGTTTAAGTGGATAACTGTTTTCGGGCTGCTGCTCAAGTAGCATAGAGCTCTCCTAGTGCTCTGTATACTCAAGCTGCTGGAAGTCTGCTTTAGTTGTCTAAAGGGAGATTTCCTTCATTCCTGTCCTTCCAAGCTCACCTTTGGAGGAATACAAATGTTTGTGTAGAAAAGGTCATTAGGGGCTGACTTACTGCTTAAATAACAGCACCTTGTGTCATTTTTCACATCATAGCCAGGATGAAGCTCAGCACCCTTTAAAAGGCAACTTGAGCCATACTGCTAAATGTTAACTGACAGCTTAATGAAAACAAAAGTCTTCATTTTCCTCATTTGTCTGCTTCCTAAGCAGGCAGAAACTGTGCAGGGTTTGCTTATTAGATCTCCAAGCATGCGACGCCGAGAACTCCTTGGACTCTAAAATTGCTGAGTACACAGAAATGGTGCCACGGTGTCCTCACCCTGTGCCAAAGCAAATCTCTCAGTTATGTAATTCTTCTCCTGCTATGTGAGCCAGGTAAAATGTTCAGCCTCTGGGAGCTGCTTGTAAGAGCTCATAATCTGTGGGGTCCTGCAGTTTATCAAGGTGCCACTGGCAAAGGCTCTGACAGGCTGAGAGTTGGGGTTGTTCAGCCTGGAGAAGTGAAGGCTCCAGGGAGACCTTAGAGCAGACTTCTTTTATATGAAGGGAGCTACAGGAGAGCTGAAGAAGGGCTTTTTGCAACGGCATGGAGTGACACAACTCCCACATTCAAACTGGATAAAGGTTGGTTTCAATTAGACATGAGGAGGAAATTCATCTTCATGAGGATGGTGAGGCACTAGAACAGGTTGCCCAGAGGAGCTGTGGAGTCTCCAAGCCTGGAAATGTTCAAAGCCAGGTCAGATGAAGCCTTGAGTGACTTGGTCTAGAAGGAGGTGTTCCTGCCCATGGCAGGGGGTTGCAAGTAAATGATCTTTAATGTACCTTGCAACCCAAACTATTATGTGATTCTATCATCTACTTTCTTTAGTGAAGACAGCTCAGGAAAGCTTTTGGCTCCAAGGTGGGCAGTCACTGGGGCTTCCTGTACTTACAAGAAATGAACTCAAAAAGGTCTCCTGAGGAACTTGGCAGCTTATTCTCAAAGTCATTGTTCTGTTCTGGAGGAGCAATAGGCAATACCATCAGAGAATTCTGTGATTGCTTCCTGCCCAGTGTTCAAAGCCAGGTTGGATGGAACCTTGAGCAACTTGGTCTAGTAGGAGGTTTCCCTGCCCATGACAGGGGTTTAGAGCTGAGTGATATTTAAGATCCCTTCTGACTTAACCCATTCTGTCATTCTATGATTGGGTTCTTAGAGGCCCCTGGAGCAGGATTGGCCAGGCCACCTCGTGCTTACCATCATGGAAGTGCCCTGGATCATCATCTGCAGCTGATTTCTGGTAGTGTTGTTCTGTGTGAAGAGTAAATTGTGTCTTTTAGGTCAGTCAGAGCTTTTGGGCCAGAGAATGTCGTCTTGATGTGCCAGCTCCTTTTAGCCCAGGAGGTTTTTCATGTGCAAAAAATGGCTCCAAACCAACAATTAGGAGGTCAAGAAGCTGTGAGCCCACACCACAAGACCAGATAACAGTTCCAGTTCAGCCAGTCCTGACCTTATTTATGTCTGCAGTCTGTGAAAGTGGCAGCTATTTAGGTTCCATAAACGTCAGTATAAGGTGACTCTGGTGGCTTTTTCCTCTCCTGAATTATGTTATACCTTGCCTGTAAAAATAAACATTAAACTTAATTAAAACCTAGCCCATGATGAAGTGGCCTTCAGTAGATTGTGCACAGATGAAAGGGACTGGAGGCAGGCAGCATGTGATGGTTTAGAAGGGCTTTCAAACATTTCTGCCCATTTCTTTGCTTTCACTTTGCTCGCTTTATTTTCATTGCTTGTAACTTGTAGTGCAGTTGTGAGTTAATAGCTGTGTAAGGCACTTTTCATCCACTTGTGCAGCTTTCAGAAGTGCTCAGCATTTCCTGACTCAGGAGCAGCTTCACTGTTGACTTCACTGGAAGCACCGGTTGCCTCTTGAAAATCACACTGATTTTCCTGGAAGTTTGGGGCTTTTGTGTCTCTTAGTTCCTAGAGCAAAGGGAGCAGCAGCAGCAGCACTGAGTAATAACTGTAACAGTGAATATTTTGTAGAATCATAGAATCAACCAGGTTAGAAGAGAGCTCCAAGCTCAGCCAGTCCAACCTGGCACCCAGCCTTAGCCAATCAACTAGACCAGGGCACTAAGTGCCTCATCCAGTCCTGTCTTGAACACTTCCAGTGACAGCAACTCCACCACCTCCCTGGGCAGGCCATTCCAATGCCAATCACTCTCTCTGCCAACAACTTCCTCCTAACATCCAGCCTAGACCTCCCCTGGCACAACTTGAGACTTCAGGTTGTTCCTTGCTTTCTGTGGGATCCCAGTGTCACTGACAGTCCTTTTGACAGGGCTGAAGCAGGAGTTAATTATTAATTCACTGTTAAGAGTTAATTATTGTGGAAAAGCTGCTGCTCTAATCAAATGTTCCTTGCATACATGGGGAAATATCTCTGTTCTTACCCTGCAGGTTGGTTTTGCTGTGTAGGGCAATCTCCTGCATTGCTTGGAGATCTCTGTCTAGCCTGGCTCTTTCCCTTCATCAGTCATACTTGGTACCACTGGAACTTTCCTCTCAACTCAGTACATGAGAAGCTAATTCCACCACCCTGTTCTCTGCTGCCTTCCAAGTATTGTGAAGTATCTTTGTATTTATTTATCTGAAAAGTAAACCCACCTACACTGCTTTACATTAATACATGCTGAGATCTCCAAGACTCCTGTTTCTGCAGAGCAGTGTTTATCCCACTTGGGGCACAGATCAAGTTCTCCTTGCCTGGTATAATATAAAGCTCAATGGCACTAAGTAAGCCAAAATCCTGAAAGCTTTGGGCAGTCCTTTTATTTATCCTTGTTAGTCAGAAATACTTCAGCCACAATGGGAATCCTCCCAAAGTGGGAAGAAATGTATGGATGTGGATTAGAGCCTCCAGCAGAAGTGCTCATGAAATGCCTGCTGAGCCAGTGAGGTGTGGGGTGTCCCTGACCCCAGAACATCAGTTGTGCTAGTGTCTGGAGGCTTCCCAGAAAAAGAAATCAGCTTTTTGTTTCTGAGAAACTGGCAGTCTCCTGAAGGTGCCACGGTGTGTGCCACAGTGTGTAAATGCAGTGTGCACAGGCACCCAGGCAGCCAGCCGTCTGCTGGGCTGCAGCAAGAGCAGGGTGGGCAGCAGGGCAAGGGAGGAGATTCTGCCCCTTTCCTCTGCTCTCCTCAGACCCCACCTGGAGTTCTGTGTGCAGTTCTGGAGCCCACAACATAAGAAGGACATGGAACTGTTGGAGTGAATCCAGAGGAGGGCCACGAGGATGATCAGAGGGGTGGAGCAGCTCTGCTATGAGGACAGGCTACAAGAGTTGGGGCTCTTCAGCCTGCAGAAGAGAAGGCTTTGAGGAGACCTTGTAGTGGCCTTCCAGTATCTGAAGGAGGCCTACAGAAAGACTTGGGAGGGACTATTTACAAAGTCTTGTAATGACAGGATGAGGAGTATTGGGTTTAAACTGGCAGAGGGGAGATTCAAAGTAGCTGTTAGGAAAGGGTTCTTTGCAGTGAGGGTGGTGAGACACTGGCACAGGTTGCCCAGGGAGGTTGTGGCTGCTCCCTCTCCAGTGGGAGGTATTCAAGGCCAAGTTGGATGAGGCCTTGAGCAGCCTGTTCTAGTGGGAGATGACCCTGCCTATGGCAGGAGATTGGAACTGGCTGAGGCCAGGGCTTGAGGTCCCTTCCAACCTAAACCATTCAGTGATTCTATGACTCAGCTTTTCTTATCCCCCTGCCACACTTAAGGGTCTCTAGGTACAGAATGAGAGCTCTTAGAACAGTCAACTGGAAGGCTGGAAAATTTGCAGGTGTCTCATCACCACCTCTGTTTCCTAGAAAGTACTGGAGCCCTCACTCCAAGAAGGACATGGAGGTGCTGGAGCATTTCCAGAGAAAGGCAGCAAAGCTGGTGAAGAGAACAAGGCTGCTGAGGAGCAGCTGAGGAAACTGAGATTGTTTGGCCTGGAGGAAAGGAGGCTGAGGGGAGAACTTCTGGCTCTCTACAACTCCCTGAAGGGAGGCTGGAGTTAAGGTGGGGCTGAGTCTCTTCTCCCTAGTATCAGGTATCTTGTATCCCTAGAACAAGAGGAAACAGCCTCAAGTTGCACTGGGAGAAGTTTAAGTTTGACGTAAAGAACAATTTTTTCTCAGTGAGCATCGTGCAGTGATTTCTGCTGTGGAATTCAGCACAGGTGAGAAGTTTAGGATGTGCTGCCTGTGATCACACAATCACAGAACTTTAGAAGTTGGAAGGGACCTCCAGAGATCATCGAGTTCAACCTCTCTGCCAAGGCAGGATCTCCTAGGGTAATCTGCACAGGAACATATCCAGGTGGGCTTTGAGAGTCTCCGGAGAAGGAGACTCCACAGCCTCTCTGGGCAGCCTGCTCCAGGTCTCTGTAAAGAAGTACCTCTGTTCCAGTTTGTAGCTGTTGCTCCTTGTCTTATTGCTGCTGACCACCAAAAAGAGATTGGCCCCATCCACTTGACACCCACCCCTCAGATATTTGTATGCATTGATCAGATCTCCTCTCAGTCTCCAGACTAAACAGCCCCAGGTTTCTCAGTCGCTCTCCACAGGGGAGATGCTAAAGTCCTCCAGTCATCCTCATGGCTCTCTGCTGGACTTTCTATCAGGTCCCAGTCTCTCTCGAATTGGGGAGCCCAAAATTGGACACGGTGGTGTGACACTGCACATCAGGATTTGGTGTCTGAATCCCAAATCCAGATCTGCTGAGTTGTGTGTCCGCAGGTGTGCCTGTGCTTGTGTGTAGATGTGTGTTTACAATGGCTTCAGAGCTTTAAGCCAGTAATGTAAGGAAACCAAAATCACAGGGCACCACTCACTCTGTGGTTTGAAGGGAACCACATCTTCTGAGCATTCCTGCCTTTGGCATCCCAAGCCCAAGCATTTCAAACAAGACAGAATGTGCTGTGAAATGTGGTGATGGTTAGATACATTTTCTCTAAGTCTGAGACAGGATGTTTCTTTGTACCACCTCAGTGGCTCTCAGTGCAGCAGAAGTGACCATGACTTTACCCAGGAGATAGCTCTCACTTAAATCCAATTCCATTCACATTTCTTTCTGACTGTCCCTCCTACATCAAGTCATTTTTTCCTGCCTTTGTCATACATGGAGAATAATTTTCCATTTGGATTCTGGTGAGAACAGTGAGATTTGCCTCATTCACAAGCTTAGGACTTTCAAGACCCATCTGGATGCATTCCTGAACTGGATTATATGGTACTGCCCTGGCAGGAGAGTTGGACTCGATGATCTCCTGAGCTCTCTTCCAACCCCTAACATCCTGTGATCCTGTGACTAATGTGAAGTTCACAGTCCCTCCAGGCAGGGTTGTTCCTATCCCAGAGGAGAACTGGCATGGAGACGTCACTTACTGTGAGAGGGAGAAATTCAATCCTTTGGCCTTTAGAGTGGCCAAGAGTTAGTGCATCTGCTGGTTGTAATTTCTGTGGCAGGCATGTTTGGCTGCTGGGAGTTGGACTGACATCACCAAATTTCTTCCCCCTCAGCTCTGCACTAACAAGGCTGTATCTGGAGTACTGTGTCCAATTCTGGGCTCCCCAGTTCAAGAGAGACAGGGAACTGCTGGAGAGAGTGCAGTGGAGGCTACAGAGGCGCTGAGTGGCCTGGAGCGTTTCTGTGAGGGTAAAAGGCTGAGAGCCCTGGGGCTGTTGAGCCTGGAGGAGAGGAGCCTGAGAGAGGATCTCCAACAAGAGCTAAAGGTGGGGGGGAGGGCAGGGGATGGGTCCAAACTCTTTTCAGTGGTACCCAGTGACAGGACAAGGGGCAACAGGCAGAAACTGGAACCCAGGAGGTTCGTTCTGAACAGGAGGAGAAACTTGTTTGGTATGAGGGTGCTGAAGCCCTGGAGCAGGCTGCCCAGAGAGGTTGTGGAGTCTCCTTCTCTGGGGAGATTCCAAACCCAGCTGGCCATTGTGATGCTGGGCAAGCTGCCGTGGGTGCCCCTTGCTTTAGCAGGGTGGTTGAACTGGATGAACTTCAGAGATCCCTTCCAACCCCCACCACACTGGGATTCTGTGAAATGGTGTGGTGATCTGAAAAATAAGTATTTCCAACAGATTTCTCATAGCACCAATGAGGCAATCTGGCTTTGGGCAATCATTGTTCCATATCTGTCAGGCAGGAACCGTTTTCCCAAAACTGCAGCCAGCCCTCCAGAGACCAGAACTGCAGCTGTGTGAGATCTCTCTCCATCGTTCATTCAGAAGCATCTTTTGGTAACCATCAAGACTTTGCTTTGTTTTGGTAAGACGGAGTCCTTTACAAAATGGGCAGAGCTGAGAAGTGGGACAAAGCAGAGGGCGTAGCTCTTGGTGGAGTGGGGAAGGGACCTGTGAATGAAATTTAGGAGACTCAAAAAATTAACCAGCAGAAAAATTTGGCTTAGCCCAAGGAGTGGTTTGAGAGTTAGTAACAGATGAGTGGAGAAAAATTAGAGGAGCAGTCTGTAACTAGTAGATGTGGAAGCAGTGGAGGGCTACAGGGCATTCTGCCTTTTCAGTTTCCCAGTTTCATGCTTGCTTGGAAGCTTTCAAGGCCAAACTGTGTTTTCCTTGACTTGTAAAGAGCCTGCACAAAATATTTCAAGTGTGCCTGGGTGCTCTCAGAGCTGACTAATGTTCACCAAGCTGAAGCCACTGGTCTAATTTAGCCCTGTAAGAAGCATGTGCTCATTTGAGCTCAGCAGAATCTGAGCACTCAGGCTTACTTTGGCAGACACTTGCTCTTATCACCTGCTGAGCTTGATATTAGTGCAGTCCTTTGGCCTGAAGAACAAGGAATTAGGAGCAGCACTGAAAAGCCTTTGCGCAGCGATGTGGTTTGAAGCCACTAGGCAGGCAGTTGGGCCACTGGAACTTCATCTGGATGTTGTGATCTCAGCGTGCTTATTTGGATTGCCTTGCCTTTCAGAGAAACCCCATCTCCGTTTCCAAGGGGATTCTTTTCTTCAAGCGAGGCAGTGACCACACCTTTGAAACCTAATCCCTGTCGATCCCTGGTAGCTTGACATCAAACGCCTAGCTCCTTGTTTGTCCAGCTAATAGAAAATTCATCAGTGGCTTATCCTGCCATGAAGCTCAATTCAGTGCCTGCAAAAGCAGTTAAGACTGAACAAGCCAACTTTGCCCTGCTCCTGTTGATTTCCTATTGTACAGGCTATTAACTTTTAGAGACTGAGTGAGGGGGTTTTGTGGTAAAACCATTACGGGGTCATGAAGACTACAGAGGTTTGTTCTCCTGGGTGCAATTAAGATGAAGCCTTGCTAAGTCTTAGTTGTATTGTTTAGAAGTGGCTCTTCTGCACCAACCATTTCTTTAGCCCTGGTTGTGCTTGGGAAAGGAGGCTGAGAGGAGACCTTATGATTCTCTGTAACTACTTGAAGGGAGGTCAGAATGAGGAATGGGCCAGCCTCTTGTCCTTGATGACAAGCAGCAGGAACAGAGGAAACTGTTACAAGTTGAACCAGGGAAGATGCAGGCTGGATGTCAGGAAATATTTATTTCCTGAAAGGGTTCTCAAACACTGGAATGGTCTGCCCGGGACACTGGTGAGGTCACCATCCCTGAGGGTATTCAAGTGGTTTGTGGACCTGATGCTTAGGGATGTGGTTTAATGCTGACTCTTCAGTGCTGGGTAAGGGTTGGACTGGATGGTCTTCGAGGTCTCTTCCAACCAGATCTATTCTGTGTGTGATATATTCTGTGTCACTTCCAGTTTCTACCATACCATGATACTGTGATTACAGCCTAATTTAAGGATTTGGGAGGTTGACTTCCTCAGATCTTTGGATTTGGTGTTCATTATTAAGCTGCCAGCATGAGGCTCACAGTACTGAGGTCTGCATGCCCATGCTCAGTGCAGGAGAGACATGGACCTGTTGGAGCAGGGCTAGAGGAGGCCACAACAGTGATATGAGAGTTGGAAACCCTCCGCTGTGAGGACAGTCTGAGAGAGTAGGAGTTGCTCAGCCTGGAGAAGAGAAGGCAACAGGGGGACCTTCTGGTGGCCTTCCAGTACTGTGGGTCCTGTTGTTCAGTTTGGATTCAGTTTTTCTTGATGTTAGTCAGCATCTCAATCCAAGAGGTGACCTTTGGATTTGGGAAACTTTGCTGTAGTAAATAAGCTGTAACTGTGGCTAAATCATTGCATTAACTCATTCCAGGAATGAAAGGATTAAAAATAAACCTCTGAAGCATTGGTGTAAACCTTCAGTGCAGTCTAATTGCCTAGATAATTGCTTTGGTTAGCTAAGATGTGGACAGCCCTGCTCTGGAGTGCATTGAAGGCAGGACAAGGACAGATGTGCCTGTATTGTGTCACTGTTGTGTCTGAAACCCAACCTGGAGCCATGAAAAGGGAGTTCAGCCTTCACCTCCAAGAGACCTTGCCCTCTTTCAAGGCTGCTAATAAACACGAATTAGCTGGAGGGCCTTAGTTTGGTTTTGGTCTCTTGAGGATGCTGTGGTGCATGCACTGGAGGTGGAGGGGTCTGGACCAGAATCCTGCCTCCTGCAGCTTCCCTTAGTGCTCCCAGCTGAGACCTGAGTTAGGACCAGTTCTCCACAGGAGTGTTGATCAGCCCTTACTCACAAATGTCATCTGCTTGAGTTTAAAGGAAAATTACCAAACCTTTTAGGAGGAGAAATTCAGTTTTAAATCTACCTTCTAAAATGTAGAGGCTTTAAGCTTGTCTGAGACGCTGCCTGTGTGAGTTTAGAGCAAGGCATAAGTTCCTCTTGAACAACCAGCGTAGCTCAGTCCCAACTTGGCCAAAGAATCCAGCTCTGGCATCAGTTAAATATTTACATTCCCTTCCTTTTTTATATAAATTGTGCTCTATTAGCATACTTCTCACAGTGTATCTTTGTGTTCCAGCTTCTTTCTACATTTGGCAGTTCGTCCATTAATCACCATCAACCTGTGCAAAATCCTAAGGCATGAAGTTGAGGCCATCAAAACCTGCAGCATTTACTGTTTCATCATAGGCAGCCTATAAGTCATGTTGCAATGTCTGCCTTCCACCAAGAGGATATGGTCTAAACTGGAGCCTGTTTACACTAGGGAGACTTCTGTGTATTTAAGAAGTAATTGTTTCAGGCACCCTTCATTAATTCATGAGCTGACACGGGGACGTTTTTTTCCTTGCTGCAACAAAAATAATTATGGAGCTCAAAAAAAAGAAAAGTGAGTTTGCTCATGGTGAGGTTCTCCTGTGGTTTTCATCCTTGGTTATAAGGGTTTAATTGTAGCTTGCTGCTAGCCTTCCCCAGTTCAGTAATTTCTGGCCCTCAAGTGGGGAGGCAGAAGGAGTTACGGCGTGCGGCGATTTATGGGGGATGTAAATGATTTCTTGTTTGCCCTCCCTCTGCTTGGCTGTGCTCACCCTCTTTAAAGATTTTTTTCTTGTTGTTTTTTGTGGGTGAATTTAGTGCAGTGGCACTGATGGAAGCCAGGGACAAGCAAACAGGTGCAGTGCAGAGCCCCTGTCCAGGCACTTCATCTGTTGTCTGCAAACACTTCTGTCCCAGCCCTGCACTTGCGGGCACTGCTCAGTCTACTGGTTTGAGAGAGAAAGAAATGGGATCCTGTGTGGGTGTTGGGTTAGGAGAGGAGCAGGCTCCTCCAGATGCTTGAGTATGCATTGATGCCTTCAGGCATGCAAGATGCCATACTGCATGTGTTCTCTGGGTCACTCAGAGTCACTTGGTAGGCTTTGCAAGAAAGCCTCTTCTCTTTACTTGGAGGGATCTCGGTGCTCTTCAAAGTCAGGACCTTTTAGGGAAGTTCATAGGGGGCACCTCCATCTCAGGCAACCTGGAGGTTGCTGCTGCATTGCAGTCTCCAAAAAGTGTTCAACAGAGAATGTTATGCTCTTCATTCCTCCTTGGAGTCTTCCTCCCCATTCCTGGCACAGAAACATCGTTGTCACCTAGCAGTGCTCCATGACATATTTCTCCATCTCACTGGCCTCTTGATATATGGGGTTTGTGGACTGTTTCTTGTCACATCTTCTCAAGACCCCACCTGAAGTACTGTGTACAACTCTGGAGTCCTCAGTACAGAGAGATACTGGAGCAGGGCCAGAGGAGGCCACAGCAATGATGGGTGGTCTGGAAGCCCTCTGCTGTGAGGCCATGATGAGAGAGTTGGGGTTGTTCAACCTGGAGGAGAAGAGAAGGCACTAGTGGGACCTTCTGCTGGCCTTCCAGGCTTTAAAAGGGCTGTTCAGAAAGCTGGGGACAGGGTTTTCAACAGGGCCTGTTGTGACAGGATAAAGGGTGATGGTTCGAATCACAAGAGGGAGATTCAGACTGGAGAGAAGGAAGAAATGTTTGATACTGAGGTTGCACTGACTCAGGTTGCCTGGAGAGGTGGTAGATGCCCCATCCCTGGAACCATTCCAGGTCAGGTTGTTTGGGGTTCTAAGCAACCTGCTCTAGTTGCAGATGTCTCTGCTGACTGGAGGGGGTTTGGACTAGATGACCTTTAAAGGTCCCTTCCAACCCAAATCAGACCATGATTCTGTGATTCTCTTCTACCTTCATTCTGCCACTCTTAGTTTTTCACTTTCTTCTATGCACTCATCCTATTCCCTTTGTGTGGTTCCCACTGCCACTTTCTCTTCTATTTCCAGTCTGAGTTTCATAGAAGAGAAAATAGCTCAGGGCATGGGAAAAAAAATCCAAGATTATTTCAGGTAGGTTTAGAGAAATGGGAATCCAGCATTTATTATGCAAATTCCCAACCTTAGTAGATCTGCATGGCAGACAGTAGTGTTGTGCTGCCTTCCAGGGTTTGTACTGCTGAGGGACAGCCAGACTGTTGGCTGTGTGCAACAGAACCTTTATAGACAAGAAACTGATTCATAGATTCACAGATTCAAAGATTCACAGAATGATTTGTGTTGGAAGGGATCATCTAGTTCCAACCCTCCTGCCAAGGGCAAAGACACCTTCCACTAGACTAGATGATGAGTTCCTCTGAGATCTTGCTTCCACATCCTTTGTGTTTCAGATCGAGTAGAGTACAGATAATTCTTCCTAGGGAGGATCATATCTGATCCACCTGAGTGGTGCTGTTCCCAAAAACACTAAGCAGAACATTTTCTTTGCAAGATTCACTTACCTGAGGTTCACTTCTGGCTGACGTGCTCTGAAGGGCCACGGTAGCCACGTTTGCACCGTTCCTAAGCACAAAGACTGAACTGTGAGCTATGAAATGCTGGCCTTCAGCCAACTGGCCATTTCTTTTCTTCATTCCCTGTCATTAAAGCTGTGGGTTGCTCCAGGGCGCAGTGTTTTGCTCTTCTTAAGTGGAACTGTTAACGACCCAATTTAGAGCAATGTAAAATGCACCCAGATTCCATAGTGACTTCTAAATCCATAGAGCATTAATGATAATCTGTAATTAATAGCTGCAATCAAAGGGAACTGTAGTTGAGTAATTAGAAATGTAGGATTAAAGTATTAGTATATATATATACATAAAAAGGCCTCTTAAAAACCTCTTCTTTTAAGAGATGGCTCTGAGCCCACGGAGGAAAACAGTTTTTAACTGATATGACCTTAGTCAAAGACCAAGCTACTAAAAATATTACACTGACCTGACTTGTGCAGGTCATCAGACTGCTGCCAAAACATCTAGAGGTAATTGATGAGTTTGCAGATAAGTAGTAATCACAGAATTTTGTGGTGATATTGCCTATTGATATTCTGGAACAGGAATGATGAGTTTGAGAGTAAGTTTTGAATTTCCCTAGCAGACCTTTTGAAGTCAGCAGTGACTGCCCACCTCAGAGCCAAAAGCTTTCCTGGTGTGTCTTCGTTCAAGAAGGCAGACCAAAAATGTATAGAATGGTTTGAGTTGGAAGGGATATTTAAGGTCATCTGGTTTCAACTCTGCTGCCATAGACAGAGACATCTCATAGAATTGTAGAATGTTTTAGACTGGAAGGGACCTCAAAGATCATCCAGTTCCAACCTCCTGCCATAGGCAGGGACACCTCCCACTAGAACAGGTTGCTCAAGGCCTCATTCAGGCTGGCCTTGAGCACCTTCCTCTGGGGAGGGAGCAGCCACAACCTCCCTGGGCAGCCTGTGCCAGCATCTCACCACCCTCACTGCAAAGAACCCTTCTCTAACATCTACTCTGAATCTCCCCTTTGCCAGTTTACACCCATTACGCTTTGTCCTGTCATTACAAGACCTTGTCAGTAGTCCCTTCCCAGCCTTCCTGTAGGCCCCCTTCAGATACTGGAAGGCCACTCTAAGGTCTCCTCAAAGCCTTCTCTTCTGCAGGCTGAAGAGCCCCAACTCTTGTAGCCTGTCCTCATAGCAGAGGTCCTGCTAAACCAAGCTTTTTAATCCCCCATCCAATCTGTCTTTGAGCACTTGCAGGCTTGGAGACTCCACAGCTTCTCTGGACAACCTGTTTCAGTGCCTCACCATCCTCACAGAGAAGAATTTTTCCCTCACATCTGATTTAAATCCACCTTCTTCCAGTTTGAAGGCATTAGCCCTCATCCTGTCACTCCCTGCTTTTGTAAAAAGTCCCTCTCCAGCTCTCCTGTAGCCTCCTTCAAATACCTGAAGGCTGCTCTAAGGTTTCCTTGGAGCCTTATCTTCTCCAAGCTGAGCAACCCCAGCTCTCTCAGCCTGTCCCCATAGGAGAGGTGCTCCAGCTCTCTGAGAATTTTCATGGTCTTCCTCTGCACCTGCTCTAACAGTTCTGTATTCTTCTCATGTTGGGGGCTCCAGAGCTCGACACACAGGGCTCCAGGCAGGGTCCCACGGGGGTAGAGTAGAGGGGAAGAATGGCCTCCCTTGACCTGCTGGAAGAGGGAAGGCAAAGGTGTCAGGTGCATGCAGTGCTCTGGGCTTCCTGCCCTGTAGTCGCAAATAAGGCACCGTGATTCTTTCTGATGATGCATCTTAAATGGGCTAATCCTCCCATTTATCTCTAGCCCTCAGGAGCTCGAGGCATGTAGAAAGACTCCCAGGTAGAGAGGTTATTCATTGCGTATGTGCTGATGAAAGTGCCAGTAGCAGCGATGAGGGGCTCTGATAGATGGAATAGGCTGTGGCAGAAATGAAATTCCTAACAATTTCCAGCCCTGCACTAAATTAAATCATCCTGCTGCACGTCTCGCTTTTGAAGCTCAAAATTAATGTATCCTCCATCTGAGATCCACAGAGCTCAGGTTCTTCCTTGGCGTTGAAAATTTGCCTGGCTCATGCCAATTATTCACCTACCTCAGGCTATCGATAATGACAGGCTGCAGATAAAGAGCAGAGAGATGTGCTTCGGAGCCGTGCTGTCAAAGAGCACGAGCAGAATTAACCATTGGAAAGGTATTAGCATCGTGAAATCTGCTTGGAGCAGCCTGGAGAGTTCCAGCAGGTCCTTTGCCAGCAAAAAAAAGGATTTTTCTGACACAGCGATGACAAGAGCTGTGAACTCTGCAGGAGTCAGCTGGGGAGCTCTTATCTCTCAGATCGGCCTATGCAAGGTGTTGGCAGGACAAGCTTTGCCTTTTCAGCCGTAGAGTAAGGAGATGGAGGAAAGATAACTGGTTCACATTCAGCTTTTGAAGGACTAGTGCCACCGTGCAGCATTTTATGCTGCTTACCAGGTAGATCTTTAGTTAACCCTAACCCTCTCCTCCACCAGGTTTTACTGTAGAATCACAGAATGCCAGGTTGGAAGAACCCCCCGAGGATCATCTGCTCCAGCCATTCTGGGTGCCAGTGTAGTTGAAATGAGATGGCCCAGCAGCCTGTCAAGCTGAGTCTTAAAACTGACCAGTGTAGGGGAGCACACTGCTTAACCTTGGGAGATTATTTGTAGGTTCTTCTTTTTCAAAGTATTTGACATCATAGAATTGTTTTGTTTGGAAAATACCTTTCACATCAAGTCTAGCCATTGCCTGACTCCATCAGGTCTGGCGCTAGAATGGCAGTATGAGGGCCATCAGCTCCCCTGAGCATGGCAGGTTGAGGCTCATTGCAGGAGTTGTTTCCACTATAGACTGGTTGCTGTAGTATGTATACACCACAGCTCTGACCTATCCTTCTGTACTGAAATTCTATTCATAATGAATTAATGGAAGGTGTGTCACACAACCATAGAGCTCTTGAGGCTGGAAGAGACCTTTGAGATCATCAAAGAGCTCACAATCCCACCACTACAGCTAAGCAACTGCCACTAAACCGTGCCACCGTGTCCCTCAGCAACACATCCACCTGTCTATTAAATACCTCTGGGGATGGTGACTCCATCACATCTCTGGGCAGCCTGTTCCAGTGCCTGAGAGCCCTTTCTGTGAAGAAGTGTTTCCTAATATCCAACCTGAACCTCCCCTGGCACAATTTCATAGAAGCAGTCAGGGTTGGAAGGGACCACAAGGATCATCTAGTTCCAACCCCCCTGCCATGGGCAGGGACGCCCTACTCTAAATCAGGCTGGCCACAGTCTCATCCAGCTTGGCCATTTGAGGCTGTTTCCTCTTGTCCTGTTACTTGTTCCTTGGGATAAGAGACCAACCCCACCTGCTCCAACCTCCTTTTGGGGAGTTGTAGAGGGAAGTTGTTGTTGACCTCATATTGCATGCTCCTAAAGGCAATATACTCTCCTTGAGAGACACCTGCCCCACTTGAAGAACAGAAAAACTCTTCCAATTTCCTGTCATTGTGCAGTCTTGCCTTGTTCAGCTAATTGAGGTATTAATGATTCCTCCTTCCTTTTGAAACCCAGGAATTGGAGATTAGGAAAAAACTTCTTTGCTGAAAGAGTGGTCAGGCATTGGAGCAGGCTGCCCTGCCAGGAGATGGAGTCGCCATTCCTAGAGGTGTTCAAGAAGCCTGTAGATGTGGTGCTTCAATTTAGTGGTCGTAGTTGCATTATGGTTGGACTCAATGATCTTGAAGGTCTTTTCCAGCCTTAATCATTCTGTGCTTCTGTGGATTGTATAATGAGACATTTCTTCTGACACACAGAGATACTGATGTCACGACAGGGAAGTCTTTGTGCACATGGAAGGTGTAAGCACAATTTGAGGTCTGGATTATGGAAAGTTCAGGATGGTGCCAGTTTTGAATCAGACAAGAAAATTAGCACATAATAGGTCATATCCATTACAGTCTGCAGAAAGTATGTCTAGATTTCCTTCAACACCTCCAGGGTGGGCTGTGGATAAGGCTGGTAAGTGGCTGATTGCAAACCGCCCTATCTTGGGAGATCAGCTGCAAATGCGTGGGGAACTTACAAAGGATCTGTGAAACAGAACATGCAAAAGGGGGAAAAAAGAAGAAAAAAAGAAGAAGATGAGCGAGATAGGGCTGAGAAGAAAAACAGCCATGAGGCATATCTGTGGGAAGATCCTGGAAGAGATCAGTCAGGTAGGAACTAGACAGAGAAAAAGATGAAGCATCGGTCTGGAATGTGCAGGGAAGCAAAAAATACTGAGCCCTTAGTCTAATTAGTTCTTACTCTGAGTCTGTGTAGCTTTATCTGTGATTCCTGTTTTCCTGATATTATATCCAAGAGGGTTTTCTGAAGACTTTTCTTCAGCTCTTTCAAGGACATTGGTGGTTCCAGTAGATCTGCTGCTATAAAGCATTCACCAATGATTTGCCTAAAACAGTTGTCCCCAAATGCCCTGTTAAATTGTCCTCTCGTGACCCTCCTGACAGCATGGGATCTCTCTCCATGTGTCTGTAGAGTAGCATCTTGCCCAATCTTGTTTTTAGTGTCTGGTGAAGTTGGGGTTTTATCACTTCCTTTAAGCAAATTCCTTCACAGAGTAACAAATCTCAGGGTAGGCTTTCTACCTGGCTTCAGGAAGAGATTGGCAAAGGGAAAAGATTTTTGTTGTTGTTCTTTGTTTAGTTTGAACATTGATTTTGTCTCTTTTACCTCGTTAGACTCCCAGCTTATTCTGTATATTTCTTGGGGGTTTTGCTGGTTTGGATACTCTGCAGGGTGATCTAGATTGCACACGTTGCAAACACCTCCTTATTTTGCAGAATCACAGACTGGTTTGGGTTGGAAAGGACCTTTAAAGGTCATCTAGTCCAACTCTCCAACACTCAGCAGGGCCATCTGCAGCTAGAGCAGGTTGCTGAGAGCCCCAGACAAACTGACCTGCAGTGGTTCCAGAGATGGGGCATCTACCGCCTCCCTGGGCAACCTGGGACAGTGTCTCGTCAGCCTCCATGTAAAATAGTTCTCCCTACTCTTCAGTTTGAATCTCCCTCTTTTAGCTAAAACCATCACCTCTTGTCTTGTCTCACAACTCATGCTGAAAATCTGTCCCCAGCTTTCTTTTCAGGCCCTTTTAAGTCCTGAAATACCACGAGGATGTCTCCTTGGAGCCTTCTCTTCTTGAGGCTGAACAGCCCCAACTCTCTCAGACTGTCTTCATTGGAGAGGTGCTCCAGTCCTCAGGTCATATTTATAGCAGTTATTAACTCATGGTTACTAGTGCAATTACATAGTTAGTGCATAGAGTGACCCACTGGGGTGATACAAAGTTAAGGCAGAGGATGTCTGTGTTGGGAATTATGCACATTTAATAATCTCTACTAATTTTGATATCCATTTTGATTGTGCAAGTTCCTGTGCTGGATGTGTATGTTCCTACACTGGATGTGTATGTTCCTACACTGGCTGTGCAAGTTCCTACACTGGATGTGCACATTTCTGCACTGGCTGTGCAAGTTTCTGTGCTGGATGTGTATGTTCCTGCACTGGTTGTGCATGTTCCTGCACTGGCTGTGCAAGTTCCTACACTGACTGTGCAAGTTCCTGTGCTGGATGTGTATGTTCCTACACTGGCTGTGCACATTTCTGTGCTAGGTGTGTATGTTCCCACACTGGTTGTGCATGTTCCTGCACTGGCTGTGCAAGTTCCTACACTGACTGTGCAAGTTGCTGTGCTGGATATGTATGTTCCTACACTGGATGTGTATGTTCCTACACTGGCTGTGCAAGTTCCTGTGCTGGATGTGCATGTTCCTGCACTGGCTGTGTATGTTCCTACACTGGATGTGCACATTTCTGTGCTAGGTGTGTATGTTCCTACACTGGATGTGCACATTTCTGTGCTAGGTGGTATGTTCCCACACTGGCTGTGCATGTTTCTGTGCTGAATGTGCATGTTTCTACACTGGTTGTGTACATCCTATGCACAGTAGCCATACAGACCTCAGGCACTGCTCACAGGACCTTGCAAACAGGATATCCACTCTCTTGTTAGACTTATTTTTCTCTCTGCTTTCTTATAGCATATTCAATCCCCATGAAAATCCCCAATCATTGCTGGGCTTCGTGTCTTCTTAGTTATCTGCCTTCTTCCTCTTTTGACTTATATTCTCTTTACATTATGGATGCTTTGCACAGGGACATTAATCAGATTGAGGGTAGGGCCTGGATCTTCTCCTTTTGGGTTCTGTGGCCAGAAGCTAAGGCTTCCCCATCCCTCTGACAGCTCTGTGACTGTGACAGGACAAACACTGGAGCACTGAGTAATGGTTGCTGCTGGTGAGAAAATGAGACAGCACTGTGTGTGCCCATGATAAGAGCTAGCTCTGTAGTTTTTCTTCAGAGGCAGGCTTTTGTAAACCTTATTGAAGTTTATTTAATCACAAAGGCTTTAAAAGGCCTCACTTGTGTGAAGTTCACTCTGTGCTTATGCAATATGGTAATAAAATCAGATATTAACCAACTTCTCTGTGGGGAGTGTATCTGAATACCCTTCCCTTGGCTTTTCGCAGGGGTTATAATTATCTTTTGTGACTTCTCATTAACTTAAACCCATCATTTCCTCACAGTGATAGAGATTTGAGCAGAAACTTCTCTTTCCAGTGTTGAGATTTGGCATGCAGCTGGAATGGTTTCATCTATAAATAAAATCCTAACGGGATAATGGCTCTCTCTGCTGATTGCATTTCTCAAGTTGGCTTCTTTTCAAAGCAGAGCTCTTTGTTCAGATAGTTAAGGAGGACATTTTTAACAATTAAGGATCGTTTTTTAAATGCTTTGTTTAAAATCGAGTTGCAAGGAAAGGCTGAGAGCCCTGGGGCTGTTGAGCCTGGAGAAGAGCAGACTCTTTTCAGTGGTGCCCAGGGACAGGACAAGGGGCAACAGGCACAAACTGGAAGCCAGGAGGTTCCATCTAAACAGGAGGAGAAACCTGTTTGGTGTGAGGGTGCTGGAGCCCTGGAGCAGGCTGCCCAGAGAGGTTGTGGCCCAGCTGGCCATTGTAATGCCAGGCAAGCTGCTGTGGGTGTTCCTGCTTTAGCAGGGTGGTTGGACTGGATGATCTCCCACGGGCCCTTTCACCCCCACCATACTGGGACTCTGGGATATTAAGGAAAGATGTTTTTTCTTTATTTACTGTGGGAGTGACTGTATGTAAATCTCACATCTGGGATGTAGAGGATGAAGGGAGCCATTGGCTAGTGGGGGTTTAGAGGCTGGGGGTGTGAGTGAAGTGAGGGGATGAGCCATTGAGAAGTGAAGTGATGAGCACTGAGCGCTGCTCTCCAGGCTGTGAGTGGGATAGTTGAAGCTGTCTAGCATGTGGTGTGGCCTTCTTGGTGCTCCAGCAATTTGACCCACTATACATGGTGGGTCCCAACAGGGAAAAACAGTCAGACTCTTTCCCAGTCTTCCTGGAGACAGAGTTACTGAGCAAGGCAGATCAGGCAGGAGTTTCCAGAGGAGGAATGAATTTGCTCAGATGAGGCTCTGATCCTTCTTCCATTCATGACTCATCTCTGTGGACTCACTAGGAGCTCACCTTCCTGCAGAGTGCACTTCAGATTTGGCCTGAAGCTTTTAACATGTTTTCTTCAAGGAGAGGTGAGACTACTCTCACCTTCAGGCACAGCAATCCCAAGTCATTGCTGTTATAAATTGAACTTATGCATCTGTCATGGATTTCTCTTCTGGGATGCCTTTGTTTCTGCATTGACTTAGTTTTGGTGGTATGTTCCCATGCTGTGTAGTTGCTCTGCATGTTCCCTGCAATCAAGTGAAATGTTTGCCAAGGGCACAGGGCTAAGCTTTCCTCTTAAACTGGAGCATTCAGTCTCTGATACCAGAACATTGCCAGCTACCAGCCTGAAGAAGCATCTCACAAACAGTAAAGTTTGATCATCTAATGCTTTCTGTAGGTCAGATGATGGATGCCATCTCTGTAAGACTCACAGCCATGTTTTCATGGCCTGTTGAAAAAAACCAGTCATATGAACACTGTGAAGTTTAAAATAGCAAAGTATTTGGTTTGATCATAGTACTGTGGGTAGTTTTTCTTTCATTGCAGTTAAGGTGTATTGGCTGTTGGCAGAATATGGTTCATTTTGAGGCTTGTAACACTAGAACATTTCCAGGTGAACTGCTGACCCACAGAAAATATCCTGCTGAGTGCAGTACTTGAATGTGTGAGCAGTGGCAAGGACACAACTCATTGCTCATGGATTTGAGTGGTGCCCTGTGGATGTAAGAGATCATAGAATTGTTTGTTTGGAGAAGACTTCTAAGATCATTGAGACAAACCTGTTTGCTCTCAGGTGGAGGTATGAGAGACAACAGGACCTCAGATCCTTGTTTCAGAGGGCTTTCATCACAAGCCTAAAGGAGCTACACCATCCTGGGGGTAGGGATGATGGAAGGTCAGTGGTCCAGAGTAGCTGTAAGATATCAAGCATCCCAACCTCCAGTACCAGCCAGGTTCTGGTCTGCATTTGATGACTGGGGGGCTAGAACGTCTCTCTTATGAAGAAAGGCATAGGGACTTGGGGCTTTTTATCCTAAAGAGGACTGAGGGACATCTTACTTAAAAGAAGGATAGAGACCAGCCAGTGATGCCCAGTGACAGGACAAGAGATAATGGGCACAAAGTTGAATGTAGGAATGCCCATCTAAACATGAGGAGAGGCTTCTTTACTTTTCGGGTGGCGGAGCACTGGAAATAGCTACTCAGAGAGGTGGTAGAGTCTTCTCTGGAGTCATTCAAAGCCCACTTGATTGCTGCCATGTGCAGCCTTCTGTAGGTGGCCCTGCTTTATCAGTGAGCAGTGTCCAGTTCTGGGCTCCTCAATTCAAGAGAGATGTTGAGATGTTGGAACGTGTCCAGAGAAAGGCAACAAAGCTGGTGAGGGGCCTGGAGCACAGCCCTGTGAGGAGAGGCTGAGGGAGCTGGGGGTGTGCAGCCTGCAGAAGAGAAGGCTCAGGGCAGAGCTCATTGCTGTCTGCAGCTACCTGAAGGGAGGTTGTAGCCAGGTGGGGTTGGTCTCTTCTGCCAGGCAGTCAGCACCAGAACAAGGGGACACAGTCTCAAGTTGTGCCATGGCAGGTCTAGGCTGGAGGTTAGGAGGAAGTTGTTGCCAGAGAGGGTGATTGGCATTGGAATGGGCTGCCCAGGGAGGTGGTGGACTTGCCATCCTCAGAGGTGTTGAACCAAAGCCTGGCTGAGGCACTTAGTGCCATGGTCTGGTTGACTGGACAGGTCTGGATGCTAGGTTGGACTGAGTGATCTTGGAGGTCTCTTCCAACCTGTTTTATTCTATGATTCTGTGACCTGCAGAGGTCCCTTTCAACCCCTAGCATTCTGTGATTCTGTGATTTTCACCTACTGCACATCTCCACTCCAGTCTCAGAGCAAATCCATCAGCCAGGGTGTCCTGCTGCCTGGATAATTGTGGTCACCACAAGGGTGATACTAGCACTAAACCAGTTTTGTTTTCCTTAAGCCTGGCAAATCTTTCAGCCACATGTTTCCTAACATTTGGGTTAGGCAAGAAGCTCAACTGCTAACAAGTGAAGAACAAGGAGAGATGGATATAGTGGGCCTAGATGTCAGCTTGAGTGAACAGATGGCACTGCTATTTTGTGAGCAATGTCATTTAACATGGTCTGAGAATCTGTCCCCATCAGAGGGTTTCTGCTGTGCAGAGCAGGGGCTGTGTTTGTGGGTGAGTTATGATGCCTTCAGATGCAGTGTTTACACTGGAAATACTCAACAGAGCCTTAAATAAGCAGTGCTACCAGGTGGGCTTTTAAGAAAGGTGGTATTTATAACAAGTGGAGTGGCAGTGGCTGAACTTAACTGCTTCATGCATTGCTGAGACTTGATGTTTGCAGTTTGCTCCTGGTCTTTTGGTGAAAGAGAATAGGTGCCAACTGGGCAAATAAAGGCAGAATATCTTTTGCATGGCTGGACCTTGCTGATCTCAGCATTCCAGCTTTGCCTTCACTAGCACAGAATCACAAAGTGGTAGGGGTTGGAAGGGACCTCTGGTGATCATCAAGTCCAACCTCTCTGCTAAGGCAGGGTCACACAGGAACTGTGCAGCCATGGGACCGAATTAGATCCCCCAGGCATGAGTGTCCACCCAAGGTGCAGGGTCAGGCTGCAGGGTTTAATTTGTCATGAGTCTTTCCAGCGTCATGCTCAGGTCAGGCACTGACACATGGAGCCCTGCATGGTTTTATTTCTCATTCACTCCCATGGTCAGAGCCACAGCTCCAGGCCAGCACTGGTCTCATAGAATCACTAGAAGGGACCTCCAGACATCGAGTGCAGCCTCCCTGCCAAGGCAGGGTCCCCTAAATTAGTTTGCACAGGATTGCATACAGGCACTTGGGGACTTGGTCTCTTTTCCTTAGAAGTAAAGAACAGGACAAGAGAAAATGGCCTCAAGCTGCACCAGGGGAAGTTTAGGTTGGAAATGAGGACAAACTTCTTCATGGAAAGAGTTGTCAAGGTCTAAAACAGGCTGCCCAGTGCAGTGGTGGAGTCCCCATCCCAGGAGGGATTTAAAAACCATGTAAATGTGGTGCTGAGGTGCATGATTTAGTGGTGAACTTGGTAGTGCTGGGTTGACACTTGGACTTGATGGTCTTAAAGGTCTCTTCCAACTTAAATGATTCTGTAAGTGAAGGCTAAAGTCACTATTCAACTTCTCCTTGAAAAGAAAAGTGTCTCCTAGCAGTGAGAAAGTGCTGCTGGTGTTCAGATCACTCATTCCAGCCTGTGTTTCCATGAGTCACAGAGAGAGACTTCTCCTGAAAGTAGTTCTGGTAACTCCAGTGCGTAAACTGTGTCTCTTCTCATGCACATAGGCTTGCAGCATTAAAATCACTTGTAAGCCTTAATTGATAACACTTTCAGCAACCTCATCATGCTTGGGCTGTAGCACTGAGGAGTCATTCTACCTCTATAAAACTGGTGGAGAGATTTTAAGGTGGGCCAAAATACATCTCGGCGATGGGCTGCTTAATTAACACAAGGCCTCCCAGCAACAGCATTGCAAAACAAACTCCAGTGCTGGCCCTGTGCCTTTTTCCACTTTGCTGCTTCTGCTGCCCAGATGTCTCAGCCTGCCACACCACAGAGCTTCAACTGCACTTTAATAGCTGCTGTTCTTCAAATAATTTTATTACTGTGACAGCAACTTTATAAATGCCTTTTGCTCTCCTGATGCTACAGACCCAGCACAGTAACAACACCTTTTTCCTTCTACATTTTCCTTTATGAGCAGAACTTTTTCCCTCTGCTGTCTTTCCATTTGTTCACAGCACCTTTTTCTCTTCTGTTTTCCCCCTTATTAACAGCACTTTTCTCTTCTGTTTTTTGTCCTTCCAGGAGCAAATTCATCCCTTATTGCTGATTTCATGCCTACATCATCATGGAACATCTCAAGTGAATTAGATAAAGGTAAGTGGACATGAAATAAAATGCAAAGATGTGAAATCAGATTTTAAAATCTCAAGTCTGCTTCTCCACTTGCCCAAATCAGCAAGCAGATGGATGAGGTGGGCATCAAAGAGAATCCTTTTGATTATTTAGCTTTTAATTCCGTGCAGTTTGGTGATTTCTGGAGAATGCTGCTCTCATTTTTTTTTCTTTTGTACCAGTAAAAAGTTCCATGTGGTAAAAAAATATTTCAAGATGTGAGTTCTGTTGGTTTATGAACTGCTTGGCATTTTGTCTGGTGAATCTTGGGATTTGAGCTCAAACTTTACAAGCATCAGGCAGACAGTTTGCCTCAATGTGTTTTACTGTGAAGTGCTGAGGCTTTAAATTAATAGAGGGGCAAAATCTGTTTGCAGGTGGTGATTATGTGTGAGTTGAAGCACTGCAAAGGGTAGCTATTGTGGAAAAAAAGAGGTGATTTCTCCTTGCCCTTCATTTTGTAAGTTAGGTACCACCAGTTAAGCCAAACTGCTGAGTTTCCCCTGGCCCTTCCTGTAAGGCAGTGGTTTGCTGCTCCTGGGTCACTCTGCTCTTTGAAATGCTTCTAAGGTAATGTTTGTGGCAGAGGATGCAAACTGTTGTGGTTTGTCATGACATATCTCCTGGGAAGATTTAGATTAGGTATTAGGAAGAAATTCTTCACAGTGGGGCTGGTGAGGAGCTGTGCCAGGCTGCCTAGAGAAGCTGTGGAAGCCCTCTCCCTGGAAGTGTTTGAGGCCTTGAGCAACCTGGTCCAGTGCAAGATGTCCCTGCCTATGGTAGGGATGTTGGAACTAGATGATCTTTTCAAGGTCCTTTCGAACCCAAACCATTCTATGATTCTGTGGCTGTGCTGTCAGCCACCCTGACTGTGCAATTTGTCAACCACTCTCCTAATTTGCCTCTAACTTTGCCAACCATTAACTGTTCAGACTGAAGTTTCCCATAGTGATGTTCCACCACAGATGCTTTTCCCACATGTCACTCCTTGTCTGTCTTTTGTCAATGGGTTTTTTTATGAACATGTGTTCATAATGTTTTATGTTTATGCATAAATGTGCTTTCTGTGCTTAAATGTGACAAGAATATGTAGTTCTGAATACTTGAGGCAAGGTTGACTCTTTCACATCTGTCTTCCCATCAGGGAAGGAGCAGGACTTTTCTGTCATCCAAGACACAACGGAGAAGATGAAAGTTAAAGGGCTTGTGCTTGCCAGTGGGAAAGGGAGAAAACCATCTTGTCATTCAGCAGAGAATTCCCAGTTCACAGTAAACTGCTGAAAAAAGGTGTTGACAGAATGAATGCCTTATCCCACTGCAGGGACTCATCCAGGTGCCCATGGCAGGTCCACAGGTCTGGGCTGTGCTCAGGGAACATGACAAACCTGTGGAGGAGTGCAGTTGGTGGTTCCATCAAAAGGGATATCCTTGTGTCTCTTTACTTGTTTGACAGCTTGTGTGGGATTTCAGAAAGCAAGAAATAAATAAGTGGCCTAGAAAAAGCAAGCTAAGGCCATAAAGCCAGGAAACAGAATCACAGAATCAGCCAGGTTGGAAGAGCCTTCCAAAATCATCCAGTCCAACCTAGCACCCAGCCCTGTCCAATCAACCAGACCATGGCACTAAGTGCCTCAGCCAGGCTTTGCTTCAACACCTCCAGGGACAGTGACTCCACCACCTCCCTGGGCAGCCCATTCCAATGCCAATCACTCTCTCTGACAACAACTTCCTCCTAACATCCAGCCTACACCTCCCCTGGCACAACTTGAGACTGTGTCCACTTGTTCTGCTGCTGGGTGCCTGGCAGAAGAGACCAACCCCCACCTGGTAGGGGTAGACAGCAGTTGTAGTTGCAGACAGCAATGAGCTCTACCCTGAGCCTCCTCTTCTGCAGGCTGCACACCCCCAGCTTCCTCAGCCTCTCCTCACAGGGCTGTGCTCCAGGCCCCTCAACAGCTTTGTTGCCCTCTGCTGGACACCTTCCAGCACCTCAACATCTCTCTTGAATTGAGGAGCCCAGAACTGGACACAGGACTCAAGGTGTGGCCTCATCAGTGCTGAATACAGGGGCAGAATAACCTCCCTTGTCCTGCTGGCCACACTCTTCCTGATCCAGGCCAGGATGCCAGAGGCTCTCCTGGGTAATCTGCTGCCTCATGTTCAGCTCCTATCTACCAGCACCCTCAGGTCCCTCTCTGCCTGGCTGCTCTCCAGCCACTCTGTCCCCAGCCTGTAGCACTGCTTGGTGTTGTGGCCGAAGTGTAGAACCCTGCACTTGGCCCTGTTAAATCTCACCCCATTGTCCTCTGTCCACCCATCCAGTTATGTAGAAGTTAGGAAATGCCAGAGACACAGCAATTGCACAGTCTTCATCCAGGTCTCTTTCAATGTCCTTGGCAGACAACTTTGACTGACTACAGGGTTGGTTTCTCTCTAGCAACCACCTCATGATCACAGGAGAAGATAGAGTCACACTTTTTTGAAGTGGTGGAAATATCTTTTGCAGATCATCAGTGATGTATTCTTTGTTCTCCACCGTGAGCCCAAAGGTTCAATTGGTGAAGTGCCCACAGCCAGCCATCTATCACATGCCTCCAACCAAAACCTAGACAGAGGGGCAGGGGCAGAAGAGATTTTGAAGAGAATGTGTTTTGTAGAATCACTGAGTTACTTAGATGGGAAAAGACTTTGAAGATCATCAAGTCCAACTGTTAATCCAACTCTGCCAGATCACACTAAACCATGTCCCTTAGCAGCACATCTACGTGACTTTCAAATCCCTCCAGAGTTGGGGACTCTGCCACTGCCCTGGGCAGCTTGGGCCAGGACTTGACAAGCCTTTTGAGGAAGAGATTGTTCCTCATGTCCAACCTAAACCCTTCTTGAAGCAACTTGAGGCCATTTCCTCTCATCCAATTGCTTATCTGTGTCCAGAGAAGGGCCTCGAGGATGCTCAGAGGGCTGCAGCAGCTCTGCTGTGAGCACAGACTGAACAAGTTGGGGCTGTGCAGTCTGCAGAAGAGGAGGCTCCCAGGTGACCTCATTGTGGCCTTCCAATATCTGAAGGGGGCCTAAAAAAAGCTGGGGAGGGACTTTTTAGGCTGTCAGGGAGTGACAGGACTGGGGGGAATGGAGCAAAGTAGGAGGTGGGGAAATTCAGGCTGGACGTGAGGAGGAAGTTGTTGTGCCTGAGAGTGGTGAGAGGCTGGAATGGGTTGCCCAGGGAGGTGGTTGAGGCCCCACGGCTGGAGGTGTTTCAGGCCAGGCTGGCTGAGGCTGTGGGCAGGCTGATGTGGGGTAGTGTGTCCCTGGGCATGGCAGGGGGGTTGGAACTGTCTGATCCTTGTGGTGCCTTCCAACCCTGACTGATTCTATGATTCCCTGGGCAAAGGGACTGGCACCTACCTGGCTCCAGCCTCCTTTCAAAGGAGTTGTAGAGAGCCAGAAGGGTTTCCCTCAGCCTCCTTTTCTTCAGGCTAAACAACCTCAATTTCCTCAGCCTCTCCTCACAATGCATATGCTCTAGAGCTTTCACCAGCTTCCTTGCCCTTCTTTACTGTAAATTGTATCTAACCTGTGCTGAGAATTAGCCCCAGTAGTCTATTTGCTGTTATTCCTAATGGGAGGGTTTTGTAGGTCCTGTGGTTTCTTAGGACCAGGGTGATTTTAAACCCATGGTTTGGTTAAACTTTTTCTCTGCTGGTAGCTGAAATGCTCTTTATTTTTTTGGTGTCATGTGCCTCAGAAGGGCACTCTGCAGAACCTTGGTTTGGCTGACATAGCTAGGGAGCAGAGGAAGGTACCTGATGGCAGCACAATCTCCCTGCCTCCTTTCTTCAAAATACTCTCCACACCTGGTTGTATCATCCAGAGTTCAGATGTCCCACCCTTGCAGCTGCTGTGTCAGAGAGCAGCAGCTCCAGAGCTAGTGGAGCCAAAACTTAGTGTGACTGCCACTATCCTGGTCGTTGACTCATCTTACTGCTTCAAGCTAAGCTTACACTTTCTGTGCCAGCACTGAGCCCAGCCTCTACATTAGTCATTAAACCCTTTTCCATTTTATTTCCATGGCACCTGTTCCTGACTTAGATTGTCAGAAACAGGTAAAATTAAGTTAAAGACTTCTAATCCACCTGGAATGTGGCAGTTACCACTGATTGGGCTCCCTCCTGCATTCCTGGGGGATTACCAGCCCCTTAGCTGGGGCTGAATTAGCATTTAGACTGCTGTGAGCTTGCACACCTCAAGACGGATTTACATATGTGATTAAAATGTGCTTGCTGCCCAAAAAGCTTAGTCAGAAGGGTGGATTCTCCCCGTGTGCCTAGAGCAAAGTGAGGCACACACGTTTTGTCTTGTCCCGGAGAGAAGCAGGGGCTTTAATGTGGGAGCTGCTGGTTCTCCTAAAGGGCTTTGAAACTCTCCTTTCTATAAATCCAAATGCACTGCAGCTCACACTGGCTGGAGGAGTTGAAACCTCAGAGGAGAAAATTAGGCTTGCACTTAGTTTCCATTTCTTTTGCAAACAAGCACTGCAAGAAGTCAACATCCACATGTCTTTGCTGCAGTCAGCCATGAGGTCACGCAGGCGTCCCAGTAAAACTCATTTTAAAGCCTATTAAGTTCACCACATGAAAGTGGTTTCCAGCCAAATTTCCCAATTAAATGGCTGTCCCTTTTAAGTGGCCCCAACGCTTACCTGCTGCCTTTTGGAAACGAACATCTCTTCTTCCACTGTGTTTCCTGAGTTTGGCAAGGAGGAACAGCTCCTCTACCGTATTCTGCGCTCTGAAATAATTACTTAATGGGGTGCTTTGCCTAGCTTGGAGACTTCTGCAGCCATTATCTTACAACTGAGCCCTATTCAGGTTTCAGTTTCTATTAAATAAGCTAAATCGACAGCATTAAACAGTTGCCTGTTTATTCTTTTTAACAGGAAATGAATTTAAAAGAGACGCAGCCACCCGTGAAGAGCTGTTGAAAGCAGCGATTGATGGGAGGGAGGAGGTGGTTTCTCACCAAAACCTTGAAAAAACAAACAAACTGGGCATAAAAAATCAAAAAGGAATCACTTCTCAAACAGGGGAAATAGAGCTGTGAGCGTTTTGCTCCCTTTTCTGACAGAGGGAATTCTGCGAGGGAAAAGGAGAAAGGAAAATGTGATCCAAGTAATATTTAGTGATATGAAGGGAAATAGGTGGAATTTAGGGGAAAATGGGGCTCTAGAGGTAGGAAAAGATCCATCTCAGGGGGATCTCAAGTTGTGCCAGGGGAGGTCTAGGCTGGATGTTAGGAGGAAGCTGTTAGCAGAGAGAGTGATTGGCATTGGAATGGGCTGCCCAGGGAGGTGGTGGAGTCACTGTCCCTGGAGGCGTTGAAGCAAAGCCTGGCTGAGGCACTTGGTGCCATGGTCTGATTGCTTGGACAGGGCTGGGTGCTAGGTTGGCCTGGATGATCTTGGAGGTCTCTTCCAACCTGGTTGATTCTGTGATTCTATGAGCTATGGCAAGATGTGAAGCCTTTCATCTCCTCATTAGTGGTTGAGATTTCCCTTAGACTGATGGAGCCTTATGGGTGGGAGATGTCCACTGAGGACTATAGTTCATCACTTCATAAGGCTCAGAGAAGTCCCTGTCCTTGGGATCCTATCACATGGCCCCGGTGTACCAGGCCATGTAACCAGTCCTGACACTCACCCTGGCATGACCATTTGCTCACGGTGGCTTAAAGCAATCTCCCTACCCAGGAATTGTTTGATGATGGCAGTGGCAACAGATGAGACATCAGGCCAGATGAAACCAGGAGTAAGTGGAATGGAGTAAGTAGAATTTACAGTATCACACAGTATCACAGTATTATTAGGATTGGAAGAGACCTCACAGATCATCAAGTCCAACCCTTTACCACAGAGCTCAAGGCTAGACCATGGCACCAAGTGCCACCTCCAATCTTGCCTTGAACAGCTCCAGGGACGGCGACTCCACCACCTCCCCGGGCAGCCCATGAGGATGCTCTACCTTGCTGCTGCCTGTTAGGGTCCATGCTCCAGACTTTTGTGTGGCTCTTTTTGTGGTGCACCAGAGCATGAGGGATCGAGGTGTTTCCCCCCCATTTTTCCTTCCTGCTGTTTAAGACATAGAATCATTTTGGTTGAAAAAAGGCCAAGTGCAGCTATTGACATGACACTGCCATTGCCATTAAACCATGTCCTAAAGGACCACCTCCACATGTTTTTTCAACACCTCCAGGGACAGTGACTCCACCGCCTCCATGGGCAGCCTGTTCCAATGCCTGACCACTGCCTTTCTTGTTTTCCACTACTACACAATCTGAACCTCCCCTGGTGCAACTTGAGACTGTTTCCTCTTGTTCTGCCACTTGATATGAGGAAGACATCAGGCCCTCTGATTTCTCCTTGCCTGTGCATTGCTTCCCTTCTCTACCCTTACACCATGGGCCAAATTCCTGCTCCAGCTCTTTCTTTGAGAGGCTTTTGATTGACCATGAGCTCTTCTTTTCCCTGATCCTTATTAAAGAAGGTGAAGAGCCCTTCACTCAGCTGCTTCTGTTCCCCAAAGCTGCCTGGGGAAGGGAAGGCTTTTCCTTCTGTAAGACCTTGGTTTATTTACAGAGAAATGGATAGGTCTGAATTTGCCTGAGAGACTATTTGCATGTGGTACAGTGGAGGAATTGTTTGAGAACTCTTCATCCTTAGGCAAAGATAATATTGGAGTCTGCCAAGAAAGAGTCAGCTTTGAAATATTGTTTTCTTTTCACTGTGAGTAGATTTCAGCTTCAGTGGACATTCATTGAACAGTATTCTCTGAGGGACTGATAAAAGAGCGATGCTTATCACTGTGGCTTCCCCTGATCAGGTCCTCCCAGTCCTGTCCCCCCCCCCCCATGCCTATCTGCAGCTTCCTCAGGAGCGTGCTTTGTCCTGGCAGCTTCCTGACCATACACAAAGACATGTCCTGGCTGTGGTTGAGCCAGAGCTGAGGAGAGCAGTGCTGGGGTGCAGCATGTTAGCTCATTGCTGCTACCTCCTCCTCCCAGCAGCTCTCCACTTGGCTCTTCACTTTCCAAAGCAAACCTGTTCACCTGAGCTTTTGCAGATCCTCTTTTCCTTTCGCTTTCCGTGCCTTATCTGCTTGGGCAAGCAATTGGAAAGCCTTAGAATGATTCAGGGCTTGGGAATCATTTTCATTTCCAGATATACACAATCCCAGGCCTGGGCTGCAAGCTTCCCACCGTCCACAGTCTCTTTGTGTGGCACGGACCTCGCAGTCACTGCCGCAGCAGCTTTGCAGTGCTCCAGGAGTTATGCAGAAAGCCACATTCCCTGCAGAGCTTGGCAGCAGCAGCCAGGATTTCACAGAATGCCCCCCAGATCACTCAGTGGTTTAAGGTTAAGCTGGGATTTATCCTTAAGTATTCCAAGGCAGATCAATGCAAGGATCACCTGGGGATCCAAAGCAGAAAATAACTCCGGAAGGCCAAAATGAATGGATTGAAGCCTGAGGAGGGGGAGATTTACATTAGACATGAGGAAAAAATTCTTTATAGTGAATGTGGTGAGACACTGGAACAGGTTGCCCAGGGAGGTCATGGATGCGCCCTCCACAGAAGGTGTTCAAGGCCAGCTTGCATGAGGCCTTGAGCAACCTTGTCTATTGGAAGGTGTCCCTGCCCATGGCAGGGGGTTGGAACTAGCTGCTCCTTGTGGTCCCTTCCAACTCTGACTGATTCTGTGATTGTGTATGGATTTGGTTATTAAAAATGCAGCAGCAGAGGTTGACACCATAATGCCACCTTTAAGGTCCCTTCCAACCCAAACCGTTCCATGTTCCTATGAATCTCTGAGAACAGGGGGTGGGTGAGCTGCAGTGTTTGCTCCACTCCCCTGTGAGAGGGACTGTGTGTCATTAGCTTCTTGGAGATCATTGTGTAGGCAAAACATCCTCTGGCAGGGTGAGTGGCACAGCAGCTACAGCAAGAGAAGGCCACGGAGAACAGAAAGGGCTGGAGAACATCCTGCTGGGTACGTGCAGAACATCCTGGTGGACCCTCTGGGTCTGGGAGCTTCCTGAGGAGAGAAGCAAGCCTTTCCATCCTTAGTGACAAATCAGGGCACAAGCTGTGGCCTTGGAAGGTCCTCCCAGGCAGGAATATGACTTGGCTATGAGTTCTTAAAGGCAAAATCTTTCTGATGTCCCAGGGAGAACTTGACTCTTAGGCAAACTACATCTTAAAAAACAAACAAAACCAAAGGTGGAGAAAAGCAGGGGGGTGGAGGCTTCCCAACTGAGCCCCAGTTCTTTAGAGATTTCCAGGTTTTCCTTTGAAATCAGGGGATGTGAATTCGATAGAGGTGGTGAAAGGGGAAGACTTACAGCTTTGACATTCATGCACAATTTCCCTTTTTTCTTTTCCCTTATGATCTGGGGGATATTTGCTAAATTGAGTTCCCCTGATTGGGGGGGGTTGAGGGGGAGGCTCAGGATTCTGATTCTATTTGTGGGGTCCCGTTTAGTAGCGAGGCAGTAAATTACTGCTGCTTTGTTTGAAAATTTTTTTAGCCACAGTACATTAGCTCCTTTTGTTTGCTTTTCCACTGACAAGAGTGTAGGTTTTTATTGGAGAATTTGTGTTTCTTCAATGTCTCATTTATAAATAACACAGGGTGTGAAATTTGGAGGTCACAGAACGCAAACCTGGAAGAGAAACCACCCTGAGCTTTCCTGGCCAAAAAAATAATACCCTTCACAAAATAGATTTTTTTTTTTCACAGTTTGGGGTTGGTTTTTTTTTGTATCTATAACCTGAGTGAATATCTGCCTGTTATCCCTAAGGTAACTATATATAATAACCTTTTCCTGGCTCATCCACCTATCTTTGTTTATTTGAAAGATTGATAGATCAGAGGGTCAAGGGACGTGTTTTATTGTAAGTTTCTGTTCCAAATTTCCTGACTTTTTTTTTGTTTTTGTTGTTTTTTTTTTCAAAAAAAGACTTTAAAAGGCCCAGAAAAGGCTAATAAGAACCAGATCCTAAAGTGATGCTGTGTCAAAATGTCAGAAATAACAGCTTTTCTTTGACTCTGCAGCATTAATCTTAAGGCACATACCTTTCTATACGCCCTTCCTTTAATGGCTTCAGGTTTTGGATGTGGCTCTTTACTGCAGAGCAGCTTCTAAAGTGACAACAAAATCCCTTGATGGTTTTCAGTAGTTGGGTTTATAGCTAGATGGGGACATTTGTTTACCTATTCCAAGAATATTTTTTTTTTCCTGTGGTAAAATTTAGAGGCTTCCTACTTGTGCTGTAAAATTGGTTCCTGAGTAGGGCAAAGCTTCATTTCCCCTCACCAGATTATAGTGTCAAAGCTGTCGCTGAGATGTCTGTCCTGAAACCTGCAAGTTGACTCAGAAAAGGAGGGAGAGGCAGATGTGGACCCTCAGATGCACTGACCCCAGTACTGCATCCAGTTCTGGAGCCTCTCTGACAAGAGGGGTGTGGAGATGCTGGAGTGTGCCAAGAGAAGGGCCAGGAGGATGCTCAGAGGGCTGCAGCAGCTCTGCTGTGAGCACAGACTGAAAGAGTTGGGGCTGTGCAGGCTGCAGAAGAGGAGGCTCCCAGGTGACCTTCTTGTGGCCCGCCAGGATCTGAAGGGGGCCTACAAAAAAGCTGGAGAGGAACTTTTTAGGCTCTCAGGGAGTGACAGGACTGGGGGGAATGGAGCAAAGCTGGAGGTGGGGATAGTCAGAGTGGTTGTGAGGAGGAAGCTGTTGAGCATGAGAGTGGTGAGAGGCTGGAATGGGTTGCCCAGGGAGGTGGTTGAGGCCCCATGGCTGGAGGTGTTTCAGGCCAGGCTGGATGAGGCTGTGGGCAGGCTGATGTGGGGTAGGGTGTCCCTGGGCATGGCAGGGGGGTTGGAACTGTCTGATCCTTGTGGTCCCTTCCAACCCTGCCTGATTCTATGATTCTGTGCTAAGAACTCACACTGAGATAAAGGGCAGTGAGTTGGGGCAGTTGAGTCTGGGGAGGAGCAGGCCCTGAGCAGGCCTTATTGCGGCCTTGCAGTGTCTGAAGGAGGCCCACGGGAAGCCTGCTGAGGGAGTTTGTAGGGTGACGTAGTGACAGGACTGAGGGGAATGGAGCAAACCTAGAAGTGAGTACATTCACATTGGGTGTTGGGAAATGTTCTTAGCCATCAGGGGGGTGGGACTCTGCAACAGGCTGCCCAGGGAGGTGGTGGAAGCCTCATCCCTGAAGGGCCAGGCTGGATGGGGCTCTGGTCGCGTGGGAGTTGTCCCTGCCCATGTCCTTGAGGTGCCTTCCAGCCCTGACAGTTCTGTCATTCTGTGAGTTGTCCAGGTCCTGTCTAAGAGCAGCTGGATTCAGGGGCTTAGCCCCAGTTTTGGAAGTCCACAGGCTTCTGTGCTCTGCTTTTCCCCACAAGCCCTCCTTTCCCTGTGGCCCAGGGCAGTCCCTGAGCTGCTAATTGTCCAAAAGCAGCAATTCATTCTGTGAATCTCAAATGCAGTGAGTGTCACCCGTGGACATCTGAGAAGCTGTAAAGCCTTGGGCAGTGGTCAGCCTGTCTCAGCTGAGTACATTATCCTTGGGTGGGACTAAACCCTCTAGATGGTATCTGGGAGGAGGAAGCTTAACACAGAAGTACATCCTGGATCCCAAATTGAGTCATGCACGTAGTGAGGATGCTTGTTTGGAACTAAACTGGGCAAGCAAAGGCAGAAAAGCATTTCCTTTGGTCCCAAGACAGTTGACATGGACTATTTCCACTTGATTGTCTGAACTTCTTCAAATGTGGTGCGCTTCAACTGCAGTGCCCTTCAGCTCTGGTGCCCTTCAGCTGTGGTTGAGATACTGGAATGTGTCCAGAGAAGGGCAACGAAGCTGGTGAGGGGCCTGGAACACAACTCTATGTTTAGCCTGGGGAAGAGGAGGCTCAGGGCAGAGCTCATTGCTCTCTACAACTACCTGAAGGGAGGTTGTAGTCAGGTGCATGTCGATCTCTTCTCCCAGGCAACCAGCAACAGAACAAGGGGACACAGTCTCAGGTTGTGCCAGGGGAGGTCTAGGCTGGATGTTAGGAGGAAGTTGTTGTCAGAGAGAGTGATTGGCATTGGAATGGGCTGCCCAGGGAGGCGGTGGAGTCGCCATCCCTGGAGGTGTTCAAGCAAAGCCTGGCTGGGGCACTTACTGCCATGGTCTGGTTGATTGGCTAGGGCTGGGTGCTAGGTTGGCCTGGATGATCTTGGAGGTCTCTTCCAACCTCATTGATTCTGTGTTTCTATTTTGCCCTTCAACTGTGGTGTGCTTCAACTCTAATGCACTTCATGGGGGTTGCCAAATCATGGGTTGAGTGTGGTATTCTTTTTCTCCCACAATTGTTCCTCTACTTTTATTTGTTTATATTCAGCCTAGAATCTTCCTTTTTGGTCCTTTTGATAACAAGAGTCTGTTCTTTTCATGTGCTGGGAGTTGTCTTTATTGAGTGCTGGGCAGATGAAGCAAGCAGTGGTTAATCCTTTTTCCAGCTGAGAAGCACTTTGTCTATGGCCACACTTCAGTCAAAAATCCTGGCAGTTCCTTCTTCAGCTTAAGCCTCAAGTTGCTGGAACTTATGGGACACTCAACAAGCCACTCTAGTGTCTTCTGGTGGGATGGGCTTTGCATTGTTGACTTTCTCCACAAAGAACAATTCCATGTAGAAAATACCCAACATTATGAGCTCAGTGGTGGTGCCAAGACAGGCAAATATGGGGTACATCCAAGTGTGGCATCAAACTGGGTCAATTGAAAGCTCTGAAATGAGTGAAAACAAAGTGGTTGAGTCATCATCCCTGAAGGTATTTAAAAGACATGTAGATGTGGTGTTGAGGCACGTGGTTTAGCAGCAGCCTTGGTAATGGTGAGTTAATGATTGGACTCAGTGATCTTAAAAATATTTTCCAGACTAAACAATACTATGATTTTATGAAAATGCATCTTTCTGGGCTGGTGTATTAAACCAGACTCTGTCAGACCATCTAATGTGCCTCACAGGCTATTTCCTCAACAAAGATCATCAACAGATCAGACCACTGTGGTGGTAGCTACACCTGTTGCCTGTTAAATAAGGTGCTTCAGCACTTGACTCTGTTTTGGGTATCAGTTCTGTTCCTGAGAATGTAATGCTAGTTACAATAAAAGATCCAACTGGATTGGTACTAGGAGGAAGTTCTTCACAGAGAGCATGATTTGCCATTGGAATGGGCTGCCCAGGGAAGTGGTGGACTTGCCATCCCTGGAGGTGTTCAAGGAAAAACTGGAATGAGGCACTTAGTGCCATGGTCTAGTTGATTGGCTAGGACTGGGTGATAGGTTGGACTGGATGAGCTTGGAGGTCTTTTCCAGCCTGGTTGATTCTATGAACTCTTTAGGTTGCAAATCACTAAACGTATCTATCTTGCAGGCATTTTGCCTCTCTCTTTGCCAACGTATGGCAAAGAATCAGCGAGCTGCTAAAACTTTTGGTGCCAAAGGATAAATGCAGCCTGCAGTACTGATGTCCCAACTGCCTTGCTCCAGTCACGTTAGGTTGTTGCTGCAGTAGAGGTTTGGACTGTCATATCCAGAATAAAAACTTGATCTCTCCAGTCCAGCAGCTGGAAATGGTGTCCCCACAGCTGCAGGTTTGCTTGAGAAAAGGTCTGGAGATGTTCCCTTTCAAAGAAGTGCATTGTTACACATCTAAAATGGGATGTGCTGTGGTGGTGTTGGGACAAAGGTTGGACTTGAGGATTGTAGAGATCTTCTCCAACCAAAATGATTCTGTTACTCTATGAAGTTAAATTACCTAGTTGAAGATACCCCTGCTGACTGCAGAGGGATTGGACTAGGTGACCTTCACAGGTGCCTTCCAACCCAAACCAGTCTATGATTCTGACTTGGTACACCAGCCTCTCTTGCACCTGGATTAAAGCTCTCAGGCCCACGATGGAGACTTTAATTTTAGCTTTTCTTTGACTATTCTGAAAGACCAGAAGGACATAAAGAAAAAGGATAAACAAATCAACAATTATTCTCATAAAATCAGGGTTTCAGGGTTTAATCCTGCATCCCCACTGCCAGTGAAACCAGAAACACGCAACACACACAGTGCTTGAGGGCAAAAATGGTCTCTCTGTGGCCAGCAAAATCCTCCTCCAAGCAAAGAGGGTGCTACTGCTCTAAGATGTGTCTTTGGTAATTTAAGACAGAGTAACCATGTGGTCACAGAGGAGATTAACATTCCTTGGCCAGAGAGGACGAGCTTTTATTTTGAAAGCCACCTGGGTTCTACTTAAAAGTAGTAGAATACTTCAGGATTTATTACGACTGGGCAGGCTCCTATTTAACAATGTCAAGACAGAGCTGTGGAAACACAGACACACACACACACAGAGACCTAGACACACACACACACACACACAAAGTTTTCTTGCTACGTTTGGTCCTTCCACAGCTGCTGTTATTCTGTAACATCAAACCAGCCAAAAAGTTTGGCCATGAAGGGATACCTAATATTTGGATTTTATATGCAGTGTCTCAAATTTATGTGCTTAGAATCATGAAGATGACTTATGATGTGTTGTGTTTGCCTTGGCAATGGCTCAAACCCAGAAATATATTTCAGGCTTGGCTTTCCAGATATTATCTCAAGTCATTTAAAAGTTCATTATAGGGCACCCGCTAGTGCTGCTATAGTAAAGGGGCTGTCAGCATTTTTCAAGGGTTTATAACTCAGCCATTAAAGAGGAAAAGAAAAAAAAATCTCTGTGGGCTGAAACTTGGCATTCAGGGTCTAAGCCCAGCAGTAAATTGTTTTTACAAATTAAAAAAAAATCAGCTTGACTATTATTAAATTATAGGTGGGCTAAATTTTATTTAGAACCCCCTGTTTTGGTTTTTTTTTCAGCCCTTTCTCTTTCTCCTTCTGGAAATGAAACCGTTTCCAAACTGGTTTTTATAGAGTGCTACTCTGAAATATAAACTACCTTTTGTTACATCTTTGAAACCCTGAGATTTCACTTGAAAAATATCACAACAGCTCTGATCCCAGCGTAGCACTTTTCACCTTCAAAGTGCTTTATGAGCATTATCTCATTAATGTACATAACAGCCTCCCCATGATGTAAGAGGGGTTATTATCCTCACTTTACAGCCAGAGAGGTCCAGCCAAAAGGTTTAAGGCTGTTTTGAAAAGGACTTAGTTGCACCAATTCCATGTGAGCTTTGATTGGCTTTGGGTGTCTACTTCCCTTTGGCTCTTCTGAAAATCAGAACTGAAGTGATTCACCCAGGACTGCTCAGAGCCAGGATTAAAACTCAGACTTTCCAATGGCCAGTGCCACTAGTTGGGTGAATTCTAAGAAGTGCAGTAATTTGTACAGAAGACTCGTGGTGTTTCTGAGAAGTTGTTCTTTAGGTCAGAGGGAGTCAACTCTGGGCATCAAGGAACTACTGGGGGGAGCCCAGTGGAAGCTACAAAGATTCTGAGTGGCCTGGAGCATCTCTGTGAGAAGGAAAGGTTGAGAGACCTGGAACTGCTGAGCCTGGGGAATCATAGAATCAACCAGGTTGGAAGAGACCTGGATGAGGCATTTAGTGCCATGGTCTAGATGACTGGATAGGTTGGACTGGATGATCATCATAGAATCATCAGAGAATCAACCAGGTTGGA
Organism: Pogoniulus pusillus; assembly: GCF_015220805.1. Taxonomy (NCBI): domain Eukaryota; kingdom Metazoa; phylum Chordata; class Aves; order Piciformes; family Lybiidae; genus Pogoniulus; species Pogoniulus pusillus. The sequence continues at coordinate 4,186,359 of NC_087271.1, forward strand.
AGAGACCTCCAAGATCATCCAGTCCAACCTAGTACCCAGCCCTGTCCAGTCAACTAGACCATGGCACTGAGTGCCTCATCCAGTTTTTTTCTTTAACACCTCCAGGGATGGCAACTCCACCACCTCTCTGGGCAGCCCATTCCAATACCAATCACTCTCGTTGGGAAGAACTTCCTCCTGACATCCAGCCTAGACCTCCCCTGGCACAACTTGAGACCATGTCCCTTTGTTCTGTTGCTGGTTGTCTGGGAGAAGAGACTAACCCCACCTGGCTACAGCCTCCCTTCAGGTAGTTGTAGACAGCAATGAGCTCTGCCCTGAGCCTCCTCTTCTGCAGGCTGCACACCCCCAGCTCCCTCAGCCTCTCCTCACAGGGCTGTGCTCCAGGCCCCTCACCAGCTTCATTGCCCTTCTCTGGACATGTTCCAGTACCTCAACATCTCCCTTGAATTGAGGAGCCCAGAACTGGACACAGGACTTGGAGACAGTTTGATGGGCTTTGATAGGGGAGAGTTAGACACAAGAAGTAAAAATAAAACTGGGTGTTTCTTTGCCCCCTCCAGGGCAGCAGTAGATGATTTGTGGATGCCAGGGGAGCAATGCTCATAATTTTGTGTGATTCAATAACAGTTCAAGGATTTTTGGAAGCACTGTTAGACCTTCAGCTCATTCTCAATTACAGAACTGCTTTATCTGTGGGAAGAGTCTTCTCATGAAGCTTCCAATTACTTGAAATCTGCCCTCTTTAAATCTCATCTCAGATGAGCTGCTTGAGTCGATTTATGGTTTGGATGCAACAAGCTGAATTTAGCAGATGTGTTTTGTTTTAGCATCTCTGTAGTAGTTCTTGGAGGAAGGTGGAAAACACTTAGGGGAGGCAACAGCTCCTGACTCTGAGAGGGGTTTGTGAAGTCCTCTGAGAGCATTTCTCTTTGTGCCTGTAGAGAAGTTTCACCATAGCTCTTGCATTGCAACCATACTTTCTCATTGATTTACTGCTGCTACTGATATCTTAAAATCCTTCTCCAGCCTTTGGAAAGCTACCCTACAACCCTCCTCCTTTCTAAGGAGTATAATAGGAGCCCTTCTGGCTAACAGGACTTTTGAAATATTAGATGTACTGCAGTGTTTGTCAGCAAGACCATCATAAAGCTGAGACCCTGCCATTTGCTGACTGTCTTGTAGCGTAGCTGTTTGAACCAGGTTGTGAAACGTTATCAGGGGTGATAAATGAGTGCGGTAGAGAAATGCTACATTGGATAATTAAATGTGGTTACCCAGTTCCATGCTATTAGTGTGACTTTATTAAACCCAGATTGTGGAGAGAACCCAGGAATACGTGTGCTGACTGAGATTAGGCTTCCTGGTGAGGTGATTAAGATAGCAAGTCAGAAATGTTTCCAGTCTTCCAGTGAAGCATGCAGGAATGATTCTGGAGAGCTGGAAGGCCAGTCCAAACCCTGGACTTGGTGAAAGTCATCAGACTCCATCATCTGCCTTCACTGAGGGTGGGGATTTCTGCACTTTCTGCCCCATACACAGATTTCCTACCTAATCATCATAAAATTATAGGATGGTTTGGATTGGAAGGGACCTTTTACAGTCATCTAGTCCACCCTCCCGTGCAGTAAGCAGGGACATCCCCAACTAGATCAGGTTGCTCAGAGCCCTGTTGAACCTGACTTGAATCGTAGAATCAACCAGATTGGAAGAGACCTCCAAGATCACCCAGTCCAACCTATCCCCCAGCCCTAGCCAGTCAGCTAGACCATGGCATTAAGTACCTCATCCAGGCTTTTCTTGAATGTCTGCAGAATCACCTTTCTGGGCAACTTGTTGCAGTGTGCCATGACCCTCATAGTAAAGAACTTCCCAGTGTCCAATTTAAATTGTAGACTCATTTAGATTGGAGAACTCCTTCAAGATCATCAAGTCCAGTTGCTAACCCAGCACTGCCAGGTCACCATTGCCCCATGTCCTATTGCCACAAGCCTTTGCTAGGAGTTCCTCCCCAACTTTCTCATAGCTCCCTAGAGGTACTAGAAGGCCACTCTAAGATCTCTCTGAAGCCTTCTCTTCTGCAGGCTGAACAACCCCAAGTCTCTGATCCTGTCTTCATAAGAGAGGTGGAAATTGGCTGGATTAGATGGATTAGATCCATGGAGCATAGGTGGGAGTCTAGTTTTGCACAGTTTCATACTGGCAGGTTTAAAGGCAAGTCAGTCCATGACAAAATATCCATGCGGGCAATGCCCTTGTGCTAAACATTCATCCCAGTGGCTCCTTGGGACCAAGTGAGGACAGGAACACCTTGTCTGAAGAGCTGTGCCAACACAGGGTAAGAACTTGTGTGTTAAACTGATTCAGCACAAAGGGAAGAGATAGTGAGAGACACAGAACATAATGAAGGGAGTAGCTGGCAAAGACACATTAAAATCAGTAATTAAGGAAGTGGATTTGTTAGGTAAGTTAGTTGGCTAAGCTGTTTTTAGACATGCTGCAGATCTTTTCATTTCTAGGCAGGCTTATTGCTGGAGTTCACAGTGGATGTACCTGATGGTGCAGCACAGCATAGCTCTACTTACTGATAGACTTTTCTTGACCTGAGAGCTCAGGAGCAGAGTAAAGCCTCTGGATTTTTCATTCCTTGGCCCTCCTGCTGAGACAGCCAGCAGGTGATAGTGGGGTTTGGCTACTAATGACCACCATTAGGTTTGAACCTGTGACATGGAGATGAAAGCCAGAGTATTCCATTCCCCATCCCCAATCCATCTCACTTTCTGCCTTTAAAGGGCTTAATTAAATGTTGAATACAGTTAACCAGAAAACCTGGATGCTGCAGAGAGAAATAGCACTTGACAGGAGAAGGCAATGCTGTCAGGTAGATTAGAAGAGATTAATTGTGCTGAATTTTGATTCAAGGTTCCCTACCTTAATGAAAGAATTGTTCATCTTCTCCTTGCACTTACCATGAGACCTGTTTCAGATTTAAGATAAACCTTATCTACTTCCAGCAAGGGAAATACTGAGTCAGGAAAGAAATCTCCTAGATATGATCCTTAATCCTTCCATGCATTTAGTCTTTCCAGAGTCATTAACAACCTACACTCTACACTGCTCTGCAAATCAATTGAAAACACCTCTGAGATCTTCAGTTCAGAGCTATTAATTTAATATAGTTGTATATATGCATGAATTTCATGTATTAATTTATATATTTGTCTGTATTTTGTGGGTTTTAACGTGACCAAAGGCAGATCTGCAAAAACAGAGACATCAGATAGAGCAGCTGGGTTTCTGGTACATGTTTTTCACATCCATTGGTTTAGCAAAAAGGGAGTATAAAAGAAAAAAGAGATAAAGAAAAATGAGATAAAAGAAAAAAGAGAAGTGGTGTTGCCTTGCTCTTCTGTGTGAATGAAGCCAAACAGAGGGAATCCTTGGGTGTGTGAAGGAAGAGAAGTCATTGAGAAACTCAGCACTGCTGTAGAGCAATGGAATGACAAATCTCAAATCTTATAGGGAGATTGAGATATTAGGAAGAAATTCTTCCCCTTGAGGGTGGTGAGACACTGGAACAGGTTGTCCAGAAAAATGATGGATGCCCCATTCCTGGAAATGCTCAAGGCCAGGATGGATGGAGCCTTGAGCAAGCTGGTCTAGTGGAAAGTGTCCCTGCATATGGTAGGGATGTTGGATCAAAATGATTTTTAAGGTCCCTTCCAACCCAAACCATTCTATGATTCCAAAATGTGTTTCTTTTTTGACCATGCAAAGCTGTGTGAGACCTACTGCCTGCCCTGAAACATTGATTGTCTTCTCCTAAACCTGGTAACTCCTTCCATGGCCAGGAGAGCCTGTGGCATCCTGGCCTGGATCAGGAACAGTGTGGCCAATAGGACAAGGGAGGTTATATTGCCCCTCTACTCTGCACTGGTCAGGCCACACCTTGAGTCCTGTGTCCAATTCTGGGCTCCTCAATTCAAGAGAGATGTTGAGGTACTGGAAGGTGTCCAGAAGAGGGCAACAAAGCTGGTGAGGGGCCTGGAGCACAGCCCTGTGAGGAGAGGCTGAGGGAGCTGGGGGTGTGCAGCCTGCAGAAGAGGAGGCTCAGTGGTGACCTCATTGCCATTGCTCTCTACAACTACCTGAAGGGAGGTTGTAGTCAGGTGGGGGTTGGTGTCTTCTCCCAGGCAGCCAGCAACAGAACAAAAGGACAGAGTCTCAAGTTGTGCCCGGGCAGGTCTAGGCTGGATGTTAGGAGGAAGTTGTTGGCAGAGAGAGTGATTGGCATTGGAATGGGCTGCCCAGGGAGGTGGTGGAGTCACTGTCCCTGGAGGTGTTGAAGCAAAGCCTGGCTGGGGCACTTAGTGCCATGGTCTGGTCGCTTGGGCAGGGCCAAGCCTGAGCTTTCTGCACAATGACATTTCCCCAGGTGGAATTCTTTGCTCACCTTTTTTTTTTCCCCCCTTTTGCATAGCAGATTACTTCTTGACACTTGATGAACCCATGAATAACATAACCACCACCCTTGGCCAGACCGCAGAGCTGCACTGTAAGGTCTCTGGCAATCCCCCTCCGACAGTGCGCTGGCTGAAGAACGACGCTCCGGTTGTGCAGGAGCCCCGCAGGATCTCCTTCCGTGCCACCAGCTATGGGTCGCGGCTGCGCATCAGGAACCTCGACACGACGGACACTGGCTACTTCCAGTGCGTCGCCACCAACGGCAGGAAGACTGTTTCTACTACTGGTGTGCTCTTCGTCAAGTTTGGTGAGTTCCCTCCTTTGAGGCTGCTCAGACTCTGGCGTAGAGCTCTGCAGAAGGCTGTGTTTATCCACTGAAAGTTAACACATTAGTGTAGGAGAGCCATAGGCTGGCTTGGGTTGCAAGGGACCTTTAAAAGTCACTTAGTCCAATCCCCCTGCATGCAGCAGGGATTTCTGTGAGTAGGGCAGGTTGCTCAGAGACCCAAGTAACCTGGTCTGGAGTGGTTCCAGGGGTGGGGCATCTATCAGTTCTCCAGGCAAACTGGATTGCTGTCTCACTGCCCTCAGTGTCAAACACTTCTTCTTTCCCTCTACTCTAAATCTGCCTCTTTTAGTTCAAACCATCATCCCATGTCCCATCACAACAGGCTCTCCTCAAAAGTCTTTCCCCAGCTTTCTGATCAGCCCCTCTTAAGTACTGAAAGGCCACCAGAAGGTCTCCCTGGGGCCTTCTTTTCTGCAGGTTGAATAACCCCAACTCTCTCAACACTGGCCTCACAGCGAAGAATTTCCAGCCTTCCCATCATTGCTGTGGCCTCCTCTGGCCCTGCTCCATCAGCTCCATGTCTCTGCTGTGCTGAAGACTCCAAAGCTGGCCCCAGCACTGTGGTGGTGGTGGTGGCTCTCAACAGAGCAGAATAGAGGGGCAGAATCCCCTCCCTCCACCTGCTGCCATCGCCACTGCAGACCAACCCAGGGCATGGGCAGCTTCTGGGCTGTGAGCAGACGGTGCCAGCTCACATCACCATAGCAGTATCAAACAATCTGATTCAGCCTGTTTCTGGGAGCACCACTGGCATGGGAGCTTTTCCTCTCTGCCTGTTTGCTGTTTGCTCAGTGGAGATGCCCATGTTCAAAAGCCATAGCAGTGGCTTTTAACATATAAAAGCCTCCTGAAGGACAGGGTCACTGCACAGCAATGTTCATTGATCTGCTGCCTGGGTGGGTTCAGACAGAGGAGAAAAAACATCTAATTCTCAAGTGTCTGAGAGACCTCCTTTGTCTCCAGCCAGTGAGAAATTTCAGCTTGCAGTATGGATTTGGGGCATTTTAGTGAGGTATATAAATCTGTCAGGTAAAATAAGCACTTTTTCTTCAAAGTTTATATTGGGATAATTGCCTTCAGAGCTGATCTTATGACTGAGAAGATTCCAAACAAGAAACACATTTTGTGTGTCTTCTCCTCCACCTCCTCAGAGGGAAATAATTCACTGAGGTGAAGATGTTCACACAGAACCCTAGTTAATCCTCTTAGGAACTGGGCAAATAAGACACAGTGAATGATGTATGTGAGGAGTTTCAGAGCCTGTTTTCATAAATCTTCTCCTTTTTCTAAATTCTAGTGAGAAATTAATCACTAGATGTTCTCATAGAGCAGTTGTCTTTTAGCTTGTAGCCCAGAGGGCAAATCATATCCTAGGCTGCATCAAGAGGAGTGTGGCCAGCAGATCAAGAAAGGTGATTCTGCTCCTTTACTCTGCTCTTGTGAGATCTCACCTTGAATACTGCATCCAGTTCTGGGTGTCTCCAGCATAAGAAAGACACAGAACTGTTGGAGTGAGTCCAGGGGAGAGCCACACAGATGATCCAAGGGCTGGAACATGTCTGCTCTGAGGGTAGCCTGAGGGAGCTGAGCTTTTTCATCCTGGAGAAGACTCCAGATGGATCTTAGAGCTGCCTTCCAGTACTTGGGGAGGGACTTTTCATAAAGGTGACTAGTAGTAGGACAAAGGGTAAATGGTTTTAAGCTGAGGGAAAGTAGGTTTAGACTGGATCTTAGGAAATACATTCTTCGGTACGAGGGTGTTGGGACACTGAAGCAGGCTACCCAGGGAGGCTGTGGGTGTCTTGTCCCTGAGGGTGTTCAAGGCCTGGCTGGATGAGGCCTCGAGCAGCACATAGTTGTGAGGTGTCCCTGTCCATGGCAGGAAAGTTGGAGTAGATGATCTCCAAGGTCCCTTCCAACCTAAGCTATTCTGTAATTCTGTGATGATTCTGTGATCTGAAATGTAGGAGAATAATACTTTCCAGGACAGTCCTGTAGAAAACAGGGAGTGTTTTTCTTCTTAATGATCAGAGCAATATTGAATCTCACAACTGGGTTTCTGGAGGAAACACTCATTAGTGTGAACTGCCCTGAAATCTCCTGCTGACTGCTCAGTCTGTGCTGTGCTCCAGCCTGTTCAGCCCTTCCAGTAGCCACCAAAATGGAAACACCCAGGGTAGGAACAGCAAAACCTTCCCAGCCTGAGCCTGCTGAGGCCAGAGCAAATTCAATTGATGCCTCTGAATCAGCTATAGAATGAATTCCCTGATAAGTAATGAAGATTGATAGGGGGAAATGGTGCTGTTTTCTCCCAGTTATAGTTACAACAAGCTTTTGTACAAGCCTGCTGTGGTTTGCCTTAACCTTCTCTGTGGTGGCCCAAGACGCAGTTGAAATGCAGGATGGATGTGTCACCTGTTCATTGTCCTCCTCTCCAGGATACAGCCTTGTCTCTGGTACTGTGACTCGTCTGCTGAACTCCATAAACCACATCCAACATGACAGGCTGTTACTTTTATCTGTTAAAAGCTTTTCAAAAGCTTCCTGCTTGCTACCTCGCCGTAACTCATCACGCTGTTTTTCCTCTGTCACTTTTCCAGGTCCCCCGCCAACAGCAAGCCCGGGATCATCGTAAGTTGTTTCATGTCTCTTCTCTCGATTCATTAATCTTGCATTTCAGCATTCAGAAGTTCATTTTTCATGCTGTCTGACAGCAGCACTTTTGCATTCTGCTTTGATTCAGATAGTGTGGTAATTTATTAGAACCGAATTATCGGTCTCGTAGATAGATGTTATTATGTCAGCTCCTATTTCTTACCGTAGACTTCTTCATTTCCAATGTGATTACTTTGAGATCCTCTGGTGCCTTCAGTGTTGGAACTGATTTTGGTGTATACCTACAGGCATAAGTAGAAATTGATCTTCATATGTTTCATAGCCCAACTGGGAAAATATTTATCACTATAAGTAGATTTTACTACCTGGGGGCTTCTTACTGATTTTAAGGGGACTGATAGTCATAAACTGTATCTATATCCATCTGTACCTGCATTAGTAAACTGTCTTAAAATGGAGTCTTTAAAGGTAAAGTGTGTGGGTGGGAGTAGTGGCTGTTTTTCCAACAGTTCCCTGTATCCTGGAGCTCAGGTTTGGCTCCAGCCCCTGGGTCTGTGCAGTTGCTGCATTGCCATGTCTTGGCAGCGGAGCTTCTTTCTTTGGTAGCTTTTGAGAATGCATGTTATCTTCCTCTCTTCTTTCAAGACACATGATCACCTTGCTCACCTTTTGTAGTCCCTTCTTGTTCTCAAGTGTGGCTCCAACTGTTGTGAAGCTTGAAATGAATTTTGTGGTGGTGTGTCCAGCTGATTCCTATCTTACGTGCATGGAACATGCTGAAAACCTGGTGGGGAAAGCTGTGCTGTTAGAAGACAAATTAAGTGTCAACTAAAACATAAAATGAAATTGCTAATGCAATTACAAAGGATGCAGAAGCTTGGGAATGTGAATGTTCCTGACTGTCCTTAATGATCATTCAGAAAGGATTGCAGAGGCTATAAATCAAGGGGAGCATCTGCCCACAGAAGGACATGCTAGGATGCCCTCTAATGGAACAACATAAAATGTGGGTTTGTCTTTACTTTTGAAAGTACCTGGCATGAAGTTACTGAGTTGGTTTTGGAAGAGAAACTCGTTGCTTGGACTTAGCTTCTGTATTCTGAGCAGGAAAGCTTCATGGATCTGGAGGAAGTGGGGGTTGTTGTGCTCTTTAGCAGTTTGGAGACTTAATGAATGAGTTGAGAAGATGTGTATTTTGTGCCTGCTTCCACCTAGTTTGGGGTTTCTGAAATTGGTAAGGTTAAGCAACACATCTTTAGTGGTCAGAAACCCACAGGAGAGAAATGTGAGCATAGAAAGCAAAGACCTCTGCTGGAATGTCACTGCTCAGGCTGCTCAGGATTGCCTCACTTCTTTAGAACTAAATAGATTTGGGAACTCTTTTTTTCTGTTTTTCTTTCTGGCACGGTTTTGGGTTTGTTTTCTGCCCCCCTGCAGTACATAATATGCAGGACATACTAATTTACAGTGGTTAAATCATAGGATCATAGAATGGTTTGGGTTTCCTATGAGACAAGGTTGTGCAAGGTCACATCCGTCCTGGCCTTGAGCACTTCCAGGGTTGGGGCCTCTACAACTTCTTTGGGCAACCTGTTCCAGTGTTCCACCACACTCACAGTAAAGAGCTTCTTCCCTAATATCCAGCCAAAATCTACTCTGCTCTAGTTTCAGACCATTGTCCCTTGTCCTAGTGCTACAAGCCTTTGTAAACAGTCCCTCCCCAGCTTTCTTGTAGGCCTTCTTCAGGTCCCAGAAGGCCACTAGAAGGTCCCCCCAGAGCCTTCTCTTCTGCGTGGCCACCCGTGGCTCAAAAATAAAGAAGTTAATTGGATACCTTCTGTAAAAGTCTGATTTGCAAAGCAGTCTGAAGTGAAAATGAGGGAAAATCTGCAGAAACATAAGGACATCAAGAATCCAAGTGTGTAAAGTTCTGGCTGACTTGAACGTCCTTCCTTTTAACTCTCTTGTGTTTGGCAAAGGTCAGCTTTAAAGTCCTTATCTGCAAGGCCAAGGAGTTACATTCCATTAACGTGCTCTGCTACTCTGACATAGCTTGAAGAAGCTGCTTTTGTTGCAAAAAAGAACCCACAAGCCAACAACCCACATTCCTGCTTTATAAATAAATCATTCTTTTATCTTTGCTGGAGCCGGAAGGTGCTCCAGATACAGCAGCAGCTACAAGCAGCTCAGCGAGCTGTGGGGAGTGTGCCAATGCCTCTGTCCCGCAGCCCGGATGTGTGCCCAGAAACCTGGCTGGAATACTTTGCCTAAAGTGGATGGTGTCAAGGGCACCTCCACGAGAGGTAGGGCTCTGGGGAGGGGCCAGTTCTGGCAGATAAGCCAAATCCTGCAGGCCTTTGGTGTAAGAGGCCACCATTGGCTACTTTATCCCCTTCTTTCTTCTGGTGGAATGTATGAACATTAAGTCAGGTTGAATTGATCAAGTGGTTTGAGAAAGATCATTGAATCATTGAGAAAGAGCATTGTTTTGGTTGGAAAAGACCTCCAAGTTCATCCACTGTAACACCACCATGGCCATTAAACCATGCCCTGAGGTGCCATGTCCACACATTTATTAGATACCTCCCATGACAATGACTCCATCACCTCCCTGGGCAGTCTATTCCAGATCAAAGGGAGCATTTTGCTACTAAACTCATGCCTTAGAATCATAGACTGGTAGGAGTTGGAAGGGACCTCTTGAAATGTTAGGAGGAAGTTCTTACCAGGGGGTGATTGGCATTGGAATGGGCTGTGCAGGGAGGTGGTGGAGTTGCCATCCCTGGAAGTATTCAAGAAAAGATTGGATGAGGCACTTAGTGCCATGGTCTAGTTGGTTGGATAGAGCTGGGTGCTATCCAACTGGATGATCTTGGAGGTCTCCTCCAACCTGCTTGATTCTATGAAGTCATCAATTCCAAGCTACCTGCCAGAGTGGAATCACCTAGGACAGGTCACCAAGCAATGCATCCAGGTGGGTCTTGAAAGTCCAAGTCTTGTGCATTGCATATTTGTGTGTGTGTATGGATCTTGCACTCACCTGGATATTGTGGAATTGCTTTGGCTGGAAAAGAACTTCAGATAGAGTCCAACCATTGTCTAACTCTGCCAAGCCTGGGGCTAAACCGTGTCCCTCAGCACCACATTTCTGTGTCGTTCAACCGCCTCCAGGGATGGGGATTCAGACACCTCCCTGGGGAGCCTGTTCAATGTTTGAGAACTCTTTCAGCAAAGAGGTGTTCAGCCTAACCCTCCCCTGGTACAACTTGAAGCCTTTTCCTCTTGTCCTATCAACTGTAGACATCACTTCTAGAAATTTCCTGAAAGGCCATAACTTTAACATTGTTTTTTATCTTTCCATACTTCACTTTGCAGCTCGTTTGTTATCTACCATCCATGGCAAGGTTTGGACATTTAAAGGTGTGGAAGTGTGTGTCTTAACCTCAGGTCTGTGTGGTTACTAGAGAGATAAAAATCAGAAAGGACTGAGCTCAGAGCACAATACATTGAGAGTAGAGAATTCAATGTAACAATAGAGACACTTTGACCTGGAAAATGGTTTCATGCCCAATCTTTTCCTTTATTATTGTTCTTTTTTTTTCATTCTATATTGTTTGCACTACCTGGAGTCATGGCCTTGGCTTTGCCCTCAACTTCACCCACTCCAGAAGAAATCCTAGACACAAATCACTGAAATTAAAGGAGATGGAAAACTCTTAGGTTCTATTTGAGACCTGCCACATTTAGTGGAAAGGCAATACATGATTTTACGTGATCCAGTCTGCAAAAGAGTTCAACAAACCCTGCTGGAATGTTGTCCAGTGGGAACAGTTCAGGAAAGGTCTCTGTATATTGTGTAAATCATAGAATCATAGAATCAACCAGGTTGGAAGACACCTCCAAGATCATCCAGGCCAACCTGTCACCCAGCCCTATCCAATCAGCTAGACCGTGGCACTAAGTGCCTCAGCCAGGCTTTTCTTGAACACCTCCAGGGATGGTGACTCCACCACCTCCCTGGGCAGCCCATTCCAATGCCAATCACTCTCTCTGTGAAGAACTTCCTCCTAACATCCAACCTGTACTTCACCCCTGAATTTCTTTGCACAGACCCAAATTCTTTCAAGTGAGAGTGGTGAGAAACTGCAACAGGTAGCCCAAGGAGGCTGTGGATGCCTCCTCTTTGGAGGTGTTCAAGGCCAGGTTGGATGAGGCCTTTGAGCAGCCTGGCCTCATGGAATGTGTCCCTGTCCATGGCAGGGGGGTTGGAACTAGATGAGCTTTAAGGTCCTTTCTAACCCAGTCCCTAGGATTTATTGTGTTGTGAAGAAGTTTCAACGAGTGTAACCTGCCTTTGAAATGTGTACCTCAGCAACCCAAATATTTGACTTTATTGTGGTGGAAACATCAGAAGATCAGTGTGGCATCTTTTGTAAGTATTCTCTTAGTTTCCAAGGCCCAGTGTTTTAGGATTTAGAGGATAAAGTTGTCTAGCTCATCAGTGCTACTGCTCTTGGATGTGCAGTGGTTACTGTGTAGCAGAGACAAAACAGTCGGAACGTAAATCAAACTGGATGTGCACAGCCTGGCACCTCCCAAGTAGAGTATATATAGTCCTCCTGTCAGTATTGCTCTTAAACAGTCCTTTTATTCTTAATGGAGCCTTTTCTCTCTATATAACCTAAATATGGCATTGTTTTGTTCTTTATTTAACCACTGGGAATGAGGAGAGCAGGAGAGAGGAGGAAAAGAAGAGAGGAGAGAGCTGTAATTTTAAGGGGCACTTGATTCATAAAATCAAATGGGGTTTGTGATTCCCAGAAATCACTTGCCAGGATTGCAAAACCACAAGCCTCGTGGGATTCTCCCATCCTCTTTTTCAGTGACTAAGATGTTTTCCTTTTTGTTTTTTAAGTTAAACACATCTAAGTGCTTTAGTAAAACACCTTTTATGCAGCAGCTCTGTGCGGCTGGGTGTCAGCGTGGTGCCTTCATAACCACTGGCCAGCATCCAGGGCAGACTTGGCCAGTTAGGTATTTGATTGGGGATTTTCCCCTTCTGGTCATAGAAGCTCAATTTTATAGAAGAAATAGAAAAAATGTCACTAAAGAGGCAGGTTGACCAGAAAGTCACTGACACCAATCACCCTGATGCAGCTCTCACAGTATCTGGCATCCCAGGGCTTCCATGCCAAGACTGGGCATCAGGCTTTGCTCCCAGGATCTTGGTGAAGGATATAGACTCATAGAATCATAGAATGGTTTAGGTTGGAAGGGACCTCAAAGTTCATCTAGTTCCAACCCCCCACCATAGGCAGGGACACCTCCCACTGGACCAGGTTGTTCAAGACCTCATCCAACCTGGCCTTGAACGCCATCAGGGAAGGAGCATCCACAGCCTCCCTGGGCAACTTGTGCCAGTGTCTCACCACCCTCACTGGAAAAAAACCTTTCCTAATATCTAGTTTGAGTCTCTCCTCTGCCAGTTTAAACCCATTACCTCTTGTCCTGTCATTACAAGACTGTCAATAGTCCCTCCCCAGCCTTCCTATAGGCCCCCTTCAGATACTGGAAGGCCACTCTAAGGTCTCCTTGAAGCCTTCTCAAGAAGAAGAGTCTTCCATAATGTCCTCCATAAGGAAACTTATGAATTGTGGGTTAGATGGGTGCACAGTGAGATGGTCTGAGACCTGGCTGAATGACAGAGCTCAAAGGGTTGGGGTTGGCAGCACAGGATCGAGTTGGAGGTCTGCGGCTTGTGCTCTCTCTCAGGGGTCTGTACTGAGTCCAGTCCTGTTCATCAGAGGGTTACAAAGGTGCTGAAGGGGCTGGAGCATCTCTCTTACTAGGAGAGGCTGATAAACCTGGAGAAGAGAAGCCTTAGAGGGGATCTTATGTGGTTCTGTGAGGAGTATCCTGTAAGATAGTATTTGCCTCTCTCTGCTGCTTTGTGACAATGGAAATTTTCAGTGAATACTGAAGGTAAGTCCCACAAGGTTTGACCTTTTGTAGCCCCACCATGCACTGCTGCTAGAGCTTGTACTTACAGCACATGGAATCTGAGGTGCAGACCTGGAGTGGGGTGTTCTGTGTGGAGGCCAAGATAAATACATTAGTGGAACAAAACCACGCAGTGTGGAGATGAAGCCTGAGTGGCTGCCGCTGACAGAAGCCATGGTACATTCTCTTGCATTACTTCACTCCACTGAAAATAATAGTCCCTTAGTTTGGCCAGGCCCTGAGAGTCAGGTTATCTGCTGTGAGCATGCCAGTCATGGAACCAAAATGTTTCCAGGACTTGTCCTCTTTACTAGTTCTTTGATCTGGTGCATGCTTATCTGCCATGCCACCATCTCACCTCTGGTTATTCTGCTGGGATTTTCTTTGTGACGTTCCTGCAGCATCATGGGCAGTAAGTTGAGTGCCAAGGCACCAGGGTGTATGATGTAGAAGGGAACCTGAGAAGGGAACATGCTCTTGGAGTTTCCTGAGCAAGCAAAAATTAATGAAAACCTCTGAGGAAGTGCAGTGCAGCATTTAGGAAGCCATATATGCATCTTGCAGCAAGTGACTTGGTTATAGAGAGTATTTTAGTGCATTTTATCTACCTCAAGGTACTTAGGTGGCTAAATATACCCATTATCTGAGAATTCCAGGATCCTGTGCCTCCTTACCACCTCTTATCTCCTAGACCACATGTGGGAAACTGTGCCAGCCTAAGATTAAAGTTACTTCAAATGCCACTGTTTGTGCTCCTTCAGGTGCAGCTAAAGTCACCCTGGTCACCTTGTCTGGATTGGTTTTGGGGTCTGGGGTGGTTTGCCCAAGCTATTGCATATGTGGCCTGTGACAGAATAGAGAATGAAGCTCTGGAGATACAGACCCAAACCTGTGCCACTGGATTATTGTTCTTGTCTGCTGTGGCCATGTATCATCCACTGGTTTTCATGTGAGCAACGCTGCAAAAAGCTAAGCTCTTTGCCACAGAGCTCTTCCTGGTAGGGTGGCTTCACTTCTTTGTTGGTTGGGTTTTTTTGTCCTGCAGTAAGCCTACGGAAGACAAACTGGCCTGTAGTTTGGTGACAGAATGACCTCAGAAAATGCTTTTTGCTTGTGGAAGAGCAGCTGATAAATATTCTTCCCAGTTCTAGCTGAAGCCTTCTGCTCTTACCTGCCCATAGCACAGAGAGAAAGCCCTTCTGCCTTCATGTGGCACAAAGGAAGGGTATGACACAGTATGGAGACGTGGTTGTGTTATCTGAAAACAAGAGAAAGGAGATCAGTACATTATGACTTGGCCATGGGCAGTCTAATGCATTTTTGTGATATAAGGAAAAAGACAATGTGCTATTAAGAACTGGAGCTGTTTTCACCCTGCACAGGATCACCTATAGCAACTACATCTGCAAATGCATGTTTGGTGTAGAAATGGCCTTTGTGGAATGCTACAGCTAGTGTCTGAAGAGTATGTGGACTTCTGTTTCTTCAGGGCTTTGATACCACACAGTTGCATGGTCAGTAACTGTTGGCTTTGCACACAGGATTTATAGCTAGACCCCAGGAGACCAAAGGAGCTGAAATCTTGACCCCAGCGTTTTCTTCCACTCATCCTTAAGCCAGGTTGTCTGCTTAGGAGCTGCACTGTTGCCTTCTCAACATGTCTTTTTGGAGCTCAAGTCACAGAATCATAGAATGGTAGGGGTTGGAAGGGACCTCTGAAGACCATCTAGTCCTACTTCCCTGCCAGAGCAGGGTCACCTAGAGTAAATCATACAAGAGCAACATCCAGGTGGATTTGGAATGCTGACAGAGACTTGGCAGCCTCTCTGGACCACCTGCTTCAGCAGTCTGTCATCCTCAAAGTGAAGAACTTTGTCCTTATGTTTACTTAGAACCTCCTGTGTTCCAGTTTAGGTTCATTGCCCCTTGTCCTGTCACTGGGCACTGCTGAGAGCAATCTGGCTTTGTCTTCTTGCTCCCCACCCTTTAGCTATTGATGAGCAATGAGAAGGTGAATTTAGGCTGTTGTTCTAAACTAGGCTCAGAAACTTTGTCATATTTCTTCTTCCCTGGAGGTGTTCAAAGCCAGGCTGGATGAGGTCTTGAGCCACTTGTTCTAGTAGGAGGTGTCCCTGCCTATGGCAGAGGGTTGGAACTGGATGATCTTTGAGGTCCTTTCCAACCTAAACCATTCTCTGATTCTATATTTTAACACCATGGAGGTAGGAACACTTCAAATCCCATGCAGGAACTCAGAGGGGCAAAGTGCTGCTAGAGGATGGATTTTTCCTTTCTTTCTTTGGTGATCTTAGCAGTCAGTTTTTACACAAACTCTGACACAGAGTTACAGACTCTGTGTGGAGTCTCCTGATTTGCTTAAAAAGGAGCAAAGTGAGAATCACTTTGAACTTTCTTCACTTTGATAACAGAAGAGGAGGGAAAAAAAGAGTCAGGAAAGGCTGAGAAGTTACATTCGAGGCCTGGAGCACAGCCCTATGAGGAGAGGCTGAGGGAGTTGGGGGTGTTTAGCCTGAAGAAGAGGAGGCTCAGGGCAGCCTTCATTGCTGTCTACAACTACCTGAAGGGAGGCTGTAGCCAGATGGGGTTGGTCTCTTCTCCCAGGCAAGCAGCAACAGAACAAGGAGACAGCCTCAAGTTGTGCTGGGGGAGGTGCAGGCTGGATGTTAGGAGGAAGTTCGCCTGGTTGATTCCATGATTCTGTGATTGCTTGCCCTTATAATCTCCTGCAGCCTTCTGGGTATTGTGCTTATGGAGATATCTTTTAACTGTTGAAGGAAAAAAAAACTGTTGAAGGCAAAAAAAGGCCTGAATGATTGCATGCAGTTGGCAATCAGTGTCTGACTAAGCCTGATAATAAACTGAGTCTTGTGAGTTAAACTAAAGTCAGACCTGCCAAGTATTGTTCCTATTAATGTTATATAGGCTGAATGTCACACAGGGGCCTTTTTCCCACTGAACTCCCTGGCAGAAGTTGTCTGGTTAGGAGTTCAGTCCACCCTGGGACACAGGACCTGTGCTACTAAGCTCCACATTATAGCTTCCACTAAGAGTGGTTGGGAAAAAGCATTGGATTTGATTAAAAATATGGAGCCTTCTGTATTTGGGTTGATTCCATGAGACTTCTATTCCAAAGTGCCTTTGGTTTTATTTCCAAGGAGTTGGTGAAGTCATCTGTGGGTAGTGCAGGAAGAGTTTTGGTAGAGAAAGGGTTGTTTGGTAGGGAAAGGGTCTTTAGCCTCCTATTTACCCCTCTACTCTGCACTGAGGAGGCCACAGCTTGACTACTGGGTTCTGTTTTGAGCACCTCTGTGTAAGAAAGGCATTGAGGTGCTGGAATGGATCCAGGAAAGGGCAACAAACCTGGTGAAGGGTCTGGAGAAGAGGTCTGGTGAGGAGTAGCTGAGGAACTTAGGAGTTGTTCAGCCTGGAGAAAAAGAGCATCAGGGGAGACCCTCTGCCTCTCTACAACTCACTGAAAGAAGGTTGAAGCCAGGTGGGGGTTGGTTTCTTCTCCCACCAAAGTGATAAGAGGAAGTGGCCTCACAGAGAGATTTAGATTGGATATTAGGAAACTTGTTTTCCTGAAAGAGTGGTCAGACATTGAAACAGGCTGCTCAGGGAGGTGGTGGAGTCAGCAGCCCTGGAGGTGTTCAGAAACTGTGCAGACATGGCACTGAGGGACATGGTTTAGTGCTCATGCTAGTAGTAGGTAGATATTTGGGCTTAGAGGTCTTTTCTCTGCTTCTGTGGTTTTCCTCAGAAAGTATATGTTGCCCAGCATATGTGCACTTGAGAGGAGGAAGAGGTTGGATCTGCTTTAGAGCAGAGGTATAATCTGGGTTTTCCCATATTTCATGTGGTTATTCCAGAGAACAGCTGTTCTGAAGCCAGCCCCAAAATTCCTTCTGGAGCTGCTACAAGATCGCAGCAGCAGCTTTGTCCAAACCGCTGTGTTTCTGTGAAACATTCCACTTTTCAAAGATGATGTTTTCTCTCTCAGACAGTTTTCAGCCCCCCAAACTTTTCTCATTTAGCTCTAATCATGAGAGCAATTTAAATGACTTAGAAGGATTTCTTTGAACCTCAAAGCTGTGAGGCAAGATCTGACAATATTACAATTAATTTCACCCTTCCTGGACAGGGTCAGGTTACAGCACTGGCTAAACAGAGCCTGTCTTTGTGCTGCCCTACTTTGGAAAGGACTTGCTCTGAATGTATGTCTTGTCCTGAAAGAGGGCAAGTAGAAAATGATGTTGTGGAGTGTCTCTGATTCACCTGGGATGAGATCTGATTTGTGTTGTGCTTGGACAACTCGGTGTCAGAAAGCCTCTGGCAGAGGTTATTGGTCTGTCTTTATTTGTGTCTATTTGCAGCACAGTGCCTTCTTCAAAAGCTCTTCATCTGAGAGCTCCTAACATAGAGATGAGTACTCTTGCTTTGGGGAGAAAAGGGTGTATATTAGATGTAACCCCAGTGCCAGGGCCTCCTCCCTCCCAGTTCCAGGTTTTTGGAGTTTTCATTCTCTTTTGAGGGCCTGCTGGCCTGTCTTGAGCAGTTCAGTTACAATCAAAAGCTAAAAGACTCAAAACCAATCTCCTTGACTTCCTTCACTCAGTGTAAAGACTTTGGTTTTGCCAGACCTTCTTACTTGAGCTTCTCTTCACGGAATCACACAGAAGGTTAGGGGCTGGAAGGGACCTGGAAAGGTCATCTAGTCCAACCCCCCTGCCAGAGCAGGATCACCTATACCAGGTCACACAGGAACGCAGGAACTCATGTCTGGCTTTTGCCTCCTTAGCGCTGTTGACCAGTGTCTACAGGTGTTACTGCTGGAGAGATGGATGTAAGGGTCTTTAGGTGTAGGATAAAAGAAGGAAAATAATTGTACAGCCTGTGTCTTGGTATAAAATGATTTCTGGTTGCCATGGAATGAGTTAAATGTAAGTCAGAAAACTGAATCATAGAACCATAGAACTGTCAAGGTTGGAAGAGACCTTTGAGATCATCACATTCAACTGCTATGTAGAGGTCATAATCCCGTGAGTACTCCTAAAACACTACCACTAAACCACATTCCTTAGCACCCTATCCACACATTTGTTAAACACCTGCAGGGATAGAAACTCCACCACCACCCTGGGCAGCCTGTTCCAATGTTTGATAACCGTTTCTGTGAAGCAGTTTTTCCTAATAGCCAACCTGAGCCTCCCTTGGCACAGTCGAGGGAGGTTTGAATGAATCAGTCATGTTCATTATGATCTTGTGAAAGAGCAAATTGAATTTCTGTCACATGGAATGTCTCTAGAAGTTTTGTGGGGTCTTGTTTTGCTTCAAAACGTGCAACTTCTGCTGCTCAGATGTCCTCAGGAGCATGTTCCTGGCAGTTTGCACAGCCGTGGAAGTTGGTCAGGTGGAAGGGGTCAAATAAGGAAATAGTCAAATACTTCAGAAACCAGTCAATGTCTGAGGTCATCTCCAAGGTGCAGTGAGATTCTCCCTATTCCAGAAGGTTTTTAATAATAAGGGAAATCCTATTTAAAGGCCCATAACATTTCTGTGGTTGTCATAAGATATCCTGCATAACCAGGTAATGAAACCTCAGCAGGCAAATCTCAATCTCTTTCTCATTTCCTCCTTCTGTGCCCAGCTGTGGTTGTTACTCCTTAAACAAATCCTCTTTGGCTCTTTTCAGTTTGTGTTGATGGGGAACCAAGAAAAGGAGGAGCCATGAGGTATCTGTCAGAGGTTCATCAGATCATAACACCATGTGGTGGCTCAACTCTGGGCACAACTTCAAGCAGGTTTTTGTTTTAGCTGCTAGCTGCCAGCCTCGCTACCAGCAGGCTGAAAAATGGATTAAGATGAAACATTTGAAACATTAGAGTAGTGAAAGCTCCAGTGGCTTGTGGTAGGAATTATTCAAGAGAACAAAAAAATAGTCATAATAATAATGACAGTATTGCAAACAAAGCGTGGGCACTGGAATGAGGAGAGGCAGCTTCTGTGGCCTCTGGGTGGTGGATTTGTTTCCTGTCCTAGGTTTTCTTTCATCCGCATGAAAAGTCATCTCTGGCCATATGTAGCCCACTTCTTCCTGCCTCCCCTTCCCATGGCTGCTTCATGCTTCTCCCTGCACAGATGGAGTCAGCACTGAGCTTTTGTTTTTTGGCTAAGGAGACATCTCAGGACTGGGGCCTGGTGCTGTATGCTGCACCACTGCTTGTCCCTCCAAATTGCTGCCACAGCCAGAAGCTGGGCAAATGCAAATTCTCCTTCCTTATTGACCCCCCATGTATATTTAGATCTTCTAAATCTTCTTTAGGTCTTCTTCTTGTACCAGGTAACAAGCATGAGGACAAGGAGGAGTTTATGTTGGATGTGAGGAAAAATTGCTTCCCCAAAAGGGTTGTCAATCCCTGGAACAGGCTGCCCAGGGCAGAGGTGGAGTCTCCATCCCTGGAGGGATTGAAAACCCACGTGGATATGGTGTTGAGGGACATGGTTTAGTGGTGACCTGGCAGTGCTGGATTAACAGCTGGACTCTTAGAGGTCTCTTCTAAACAAGGTGATCCGGTGGTGCTGATTTCTGTAACCTTGGTGTGTTTTTCCTTCCATCTTGAATAATGTCCTACTTCCCTTGGGCTGGCCCAGTGTGCCTGCTGGGAGCAAGCTTCTCCCCATCTCAGGATGAGTACTGGAATGCTTCAGGCATCCCAGTGCTCAAACAGGTCTCTCTTATGGAGACTACCCGAAACTCAGTGATTTAATGGAGGCCACCCAATGCTGTTGGCAGCCACACTGTAATCAGCCAATGTCAGGAGTGTTGTGAGCCAGAGCCTGGTGATGGAGGGGCTGTGAAAAGTCCACGTGAAGCTGGAGGGAACAATCCTCACCCTGAGCTAACAGTGTGGCTCCTTGTTGCATGGGCGTGCCAATCACACCAAGCTCAACTTCAGAGTTTAGCCCAGGCTTCCGCAGCCTTTAGGGGAGCCAGTGCTTTCAGTCTTGGGGCAAGTGTTTATTCAGTCTAGTAAAAACATTAAAAATGGGAATAAATCTGTATTGACCCAAGGTGCTTTCACTGCTCCAATAGGGTGTAAAACCTTCAGAACGAATTTCCCTCTAAAGATAACATCACTGCACAGCCTGCCTGCGTGTAGTTAGCTACTCAGTCACAATTTGTGTTACTTCATCACAAAATCATTGAGTGCAGAGAGGAAGATTATAAGGTGTTACATTATTTACCCTGATAATTAAAACCACACATGAGGCTCTAGCTTTAGCTGTTCAAAGCAGGAAGCCTGGGTGACTGCAAATACTGTAAAAGGAGTTAATCATCGATCGCTGAATGTGTCAAGTTTATTGATCTTGTTAACAGGAAAATATGTGTGGTTACCTCAGTGGGGAAGGAAAGCAGTTATCATCTGACCTGTTGTTAGTTGGATGCTGGTATTGATGCCTGAGATAACAAAGAGCTTTGCTAAGCAAAAAATTAATGGCAAATGTTACCCTGCAGTAGTTTTCCAGGCAAATTTCTTGTGTCAGTAAATTTACTTTAAATAAATATGTTTTCTCTCAGCCCTGGTTTTGCTTAAATGAATGGGCATATTCTTCTGCTGGGCAATTAGCATGAAGAGCACTTTAGCAAGCTGGTCTCCCTTCAGGGCTCACAGCTAGTTTTAGCTTTGGAAGTTTTGAGGTGAGGAGAGTTTGCTGCAGTCCTCTCTCTAACCATCCTGAGAACTGCACAGGCTGTGGTGCTCTTGGGCATTTTCATAGAATCATAAAATCAGCAGGTTGGAAGAGAACTCCAAGATCATCCAGTCCAACCTAGCACCCAGCCTTGTCCAGTCAACTAGACCTTGGCACTAAGTGCCTCATCCAATCTTTTATTAAATACCTCCAGGGACAGTGACTCCACCACCTCCCTGGGCAGCCCATTCCAATGCCAATCACTCTCTCTAGCAACAACTTCCTCCTAACATCCAGCCTGTACCTCCTCCAGCACAACTTGAGACTCTGTCCCCTTCTTCTGTTGCTGGTTGCCTGGGATAAGAGACCAACCCCCAACTGGCTGCAGCCTCCCTTCAGGTAGTTGTAGACAGCAATGAGGTCACTCCTGAGCTTCCTCTTCTGCAGGCTGCACACCCCCAGCTCCCTCAGCCTCTCCTCACAGGGCTGTGCTCCAGGCCTCTCACCAGCTTTGTCACCCTTCTCTGGACACCTTCCAGTACCTCTCTCTTGAATTGAGGAGCCCAGAACTGGACACAGCACTCAAGGTGTGGCCTGACCAGTGCAGAGTACAGGGGAAGAATAACCTCCCTTGTCCTACTGGCCACACTGTTCCTGATCCAGGCCAGGATGCCATTGGCTCACCTGGCCCCCTGGGCACACTGCTGCCTCATCTTCAGCTACTCTCTACCAGCACCCCCAGGTCCCTTTCTGCCTGGCTGCTCTTCAGCCACTCTGTCCCCAGCCTGTAGCACTGCTTGGGGTTGTTGTGGCCAAAGTGTAGAACCCTTCACTAGGCCTTGATAAATCTCATCCCATTGGGCTCTGCCTACCCATCCAGCCTGGCAAGATCCCTCTGCAGGGCTCTCCTAGCCTGCAACAGGTGGACACCTGCTCCTAGCTTGGTGTCACCTGCAAACTTACTGGTAATGGACTCAGTCTCCTGGTCCAGATCATCAATAAATTCAGTGGTTTTTGATTCTTGGAAAACAAAAAGGAGAGTCACAGAGTCCCAGCATGATGAAAATTGGGAGGAACCTCTGGAGATCATCCCATCCAACCTCCTTGACAAAGTAGGGGCACCCACAGCACCTTGCCCTGCATCACAATAGCCAGCTGGGTTTGGAAGCTCTCCAAACAAGGAGACTCCACAGCCTCTCTAGACAGCCTGCTTCAGGGCTCCAACACCCTCACAGGAAAATATTTCCTGGTGTTTTCCTTCTCTCTGTTTTTGGCTTGCCGACATGCTTGTGCTGTGTCAAGTCAGATGCCTTCATAAAATCTAAATATACAAACATTGTTAGCATTACAACCCAACTCTTGACTTCACCAAAGCCTAGCTGAGAGGTCTCTTGTCCTTAAATCCCTGGGAATTGCCACCGGCTCTGTTACCAACTCATATCCTGTGTTGTTTGGGTTTCGTTTCAGCCACTATGTGTTTTGTCTGGCATGGTGTAGGGCGGGCAGACGTGGAGTCACCATGTGTGTGAGCAGCAGCAACGCAAGGGCTATGTCAACAACCCGAAGAGGTTGTCTTCCACTGTTCTTGGGTGCAAGCTCTCTTTAACAGATCTGGTTTTCATAGATGCTGTACACTGTCATCTGTAGCTGCTTTTGGAATAGAAACTATTCTGTTGTTTTTCTGTGAGAACTAAAGAAATGCATTTCCACTGCAGTGTTCCTAACAGTCCGTTTACAGCTGGTGAGACACAGATGGGAATTAGAGCAGAATCTCTTCAAATTAAAAGCTCAGTAAAAGCCTTTACTATTTACAGGTAGACTACTTTCAAAAATGCCCTTGTACAACTGGAGTAAATGTTAGCATTTATTTGCTCTTTCAGGTATTTATTTACTATTTGGTGCTTTCAGGTTTTCCTCCTCGATGCATGCTAATTAGCCCAGGTACACGTAGCAGGTGAGGCTTTGGTCTTCTGTGAGTGTACTGTTTTCACAGATTCGAAAGGAACATAAGACAATGACAGAAAATATTATGTTAGTAGTGAGAAATTTTAAGGCATGATCTGGAGAATGTTGCTTTGTACTGGGAGCTGGTTGAGGCCATAGTTGGCATCATGAGCTGCAGCTCTTTTAGAGCGATTTCAGCTGTCTGCAGATAAACCCCGAGGAACTCCACAGGTTTCTGTGGAGTTGCTCCGTAGTTTTCCTCCGTGTGAACAACAGAGGAATGTTACTCCATGCTTGGCTTGTAAGGCATTTTTGTGAGACAAAATAGGCAGTGGAGCTCTTGCCAAAAGCGAGTTGCTGGGCGGGATGAAAGGAGCAGCGGTGTAGAATAGCAGCGCTCCCTTTCATTCTCGTCTCACACCCGCTGCGCGCAGCGCACTTTGCTGCGTGGGTGCTCTGTGTGCATGCCTTTTAAAGTGACGTTTGGCTTAATCCTCATCTCGTTTTTTTCCCTGCAGTTGTAAAAGGCATGTTTTCTATTACCAGACCACGATAAGAGTCAGCATTGATACGAACCAGCATTTCACCTACTCAGAGACAAAGCTCCGCTTTTCAGTTTGATAAAGTCCAACATGCAAAAGCATGCCAGGAAAAGACTTTATTGAAACAAGATTCTAGAAACAGATCTATTATCTTAACTAATATTTTTCCAGTGAGGGAATGTATTAATATAATACACAACATGCATATAACCTTATCAATGCCAATTAATTTCAGAATTACAGCTCAAATTTGCTGTCACTTAGCAGGTCAGCCTATTGCTCCTTGTGGAGGCAGGCAGGAAATCTGCTGGCCCTGGTTGCACTTTCTTACAGGGAAATGATAGAGCTGGATGTTGTGAGTGCCTTGAACTTCATTTGCATTGAAGTGCTCAAGTAATCACAGTGTAAATGTCTTACAGAGCTGTGATCCATTCACAGAGGCAGGTCAGCATAATTGCTTCTCATGCAAATTTTGATCTAATTACTGCTCTCCACTGCAATAATGAAAGAAAACTAAATAAAGCAATTTAGGATAGTTTTATTTGCTTTTTTTTTTTTAAATTGCATATCTTGCAAAATTGGATAATCAAGAAAGATTTCCTTTTCCTTCTGTCTCTTGAATCATAGTGCTGGTTCTGAAGGCAGGGAAGTGGACTTTCCACCGTGAATTCCAATTATTGGCTGTGAACAAGCTGCTAAGTGACATTATCTTAACGTATTTCCTACCAGCTACCTTGCCAGGCTGGATGGGTGGGCAGAAGCCAGTGGGATGAGATTTAACAAGGCCAAATGCAGGGTTCTGCACTTTGGCCACAACAACCCCAAGCAGTGCTACAGGCTGGGGACAGAGTGGCTGAGAGCAGCCAGGCAGAGAGGGACCTGGGATTACTGGTAGAGAGTAGGCTGAAGCTGATGCAGCAATGTGCCCAGGTGGGCAGGAGAGCCAATGGCATCCTGGCCTGGATCAGGAACAGTGTGGCCAGTAGGACAAGGGAGGTTATTCTTCCACTGTACTCAGTACTGCTCAGGCCACCCCTTGAGTGCTGTGTCCAGTTCTGGGCTCCTCAATTCAAGAGAGATGTTGAGGTACTGGAAGGTGTCCAGGAGAGGGCGACAAAGCTGGTGAGGGGCCTGAAGCAGAGCCCTGTGAGGAGAGGCTGAGGGAGCTGGGGGTGTGCAGCCTGCAGAAGAGGAGGCTGAGGGCAGAGCTCATTGCTGTCTACAACTACCTGAAGGGAGGCTGTAGCCAGGTGGGTTTGGTCTCTTCTGTCAGGCAGTCAGCAACAGAAGAAGAGGACAGAGTCTCAAGTTGTGCTGGGGGAGGTACAGGCTGGATGTTGGGAGGAACTTGTTGTCAGAGAGAGTGATTGGCATTGGAATGGGCTGCTCAGGGAGGTGGTGGAGTCACTGTCCCTGGAGGTGTTGAAGCAAAACCTGGATGAGGCACTTAATGCCATGATCTACTTGATTGGACAGGTCTGGGTGCCAGGTTGGCCTGGATGGTCTTGGAGGTCTCTTCTAACCTGCTTGATTCTCTAATTCTAATATTGTAAATGAATTGGGCTTTGCTTTGAGTTGCCCAGACAAATGCTTTAAGAAGTATTTCCAACTGTTTGAACTTGTAAAAATTAGACATTTATGTCTTTATTTACCATGAGAACAACAACAAAAATTGGAAGCCAGTTTTAGCTTAACAATTGATGTAATGCTGCTGCCAGAAATAGAGAGGAAGATGTGTTGAAACATGTTCACTGTTTTGGGGCAGCAGGAGGAAAAGGCTGTCACTGCTTTTTTTTTTTTTTTTGTTAAGGAATAAAGATTTTAGAAGGGATTTGGCTCATTTCTGAGTAGTATGCTGCTGGTTTTACACAGGTCTTCCTTCAGCTCAGGATTTCCAGACTAGGCATCCTTCTGAAGCCTGACCAAAATATTCATAGGTTATGAATATTTCACATGAATGTTCAAAATATGCATACCTTGGTCAGCCTCCAGATGGATGCCTAGCCCTAAATATGAATATTTTAGTCCCAAGAAGTGTGGTTGCCTCACACGGGGCTGTGAGACCCACCTAGAGAGGCAAAAAAGAAAACAAGCAAGCTCTCCATGCTTTCTCCAATTACCATTAGAGAATGGATGGACAGATCCTCATTTTCACTGAGGCATATTTTCCTTCGTGTTTGTTGTCTTAAGACTGACTTTCTTATCTCAGAAGCAATCTCTTTCACAAGACATTCTCAGTTTAATATAACTCATGATACCCTTTAAAGCAGACTGCCTATTCCCAGCTGAGGAGCTTCTATTTATGTGTGTCTGTCAGGAGCAGAATTTATGGTAGACTTGCAAGTTATGTGAACTTTAAATGTTTTCACAGTTGTTAAACTTGAGTAACTATTTCAAGAAGACTAACTGCTTAAAATGGGTTTGGACTTACCAGCCACCTCCTGCTGATGTATGAGTATGGTGCTCATAAACACAGCAACACCCAGACTGCTGATCAGCAGAGAAGAATGCTGGGTTACTACCTTCACATATCCCTAGGAAGGCTGAATCCCTAGGAATAATGCTTCTATGTTTTTTAAGGGAGCCTGGAATTTCAGATCATCTTTTTCGTATAGGAATTGTGATAGGAAAAGAGGAAACAGCTTCAAGTTGCACCAGAGGACGGTTAGGTTGGACATGAAGAACAGTTTTGTCCCCAGAAGGGTTGTCAAGCTGTGGTACAGGCTGCCCAGGGCAGTGGTGGCGTCCCCATCTCTGCTGTGAAGATGTGGTGTTGGACATGGTTAGTGATGACATGTCAGTGCTGGGTTAGCAGTGGGACTCCATGATCTGCAAGGTCTTTTCCAACCAAACCAAATCTGTGTTTCTGTGATAAATCTGGAGTTGGTTTTGTTGTTCTTGTGCTGATGGCATTGCTTCTCCATGCCCATATAGTAGAGGTGTTATATCTGAACCAGAATCAAGCATTTGCACTGCCCAGAAGCAGCACGTGGTGGTGGACTTGCCATTGTTTGGTTAACAGTTGGACTTACTGAGCTCAAAGATCTCTTCCAAACAAAACGATCCTATGTCATTAATCCCCATCCTTACTTTGTAGTGCCTGTCCCAGACACACATTTCAGGACAAGAGTCACACTCTGAGAGGCAGAAAACTCCATGCCTGTAAAATCAGCAACTGGCTATTGGGGTCTGAATCCAGCCTGCCCTAGGGGATGCTGTCTTGGCAGGGGTCTTGGGCTTGATGATCTCCAGAGGTCTGTATGATTCTGCTGGGGCATCTCACAGTGATGCACAATGCTGGGCAGGTTCAGGACTAGCACGTTGGAGTAGTGGTGTGCTGGACCTCTTGTCCTATCTTCACACAGCCCTCACACACAGCTCCAGCACGTAATGGTGGAGTCACCATCCCTGGAGGTGTTCAAAGAACATGTGGACATGGCACTTTGGGGCATGGCTTAGTGGCCATGGTGGTGTTAGGTTGACAGTTGGACTCAGTGATCTCAGAGGTCTTTTCCAACCAAAACAACTCTGTGGTTCTGTGATTCTGTCTCTTTGGCCAGAGCTCAGCAATTGAGCTCAGCTGCTTCAGCAGCATCTGTGAAAACTTGCATTGAATAAAAGCAGGTAATTTGTGCAGTTAGTTTGAGCTTCTGGTGCTCACTGTTATTTTTGTGGATGCCAGTAGTTACTGATGGGTGCAAATTTTTGGTCAAGTAATAGTTGAAACTAGCTAACCTACCTATTATTTTTAATTAACTGTGCAGAGGCATGTGTTTCACTTTTAATTCAAGTGTCAGGTTTGTGAAGTCTGTTTTTCATCATGGTGGAGGTTAAAATATTAGGTCACCAAAAGAAAGACCTGTTTGAGTCACATAAGACAAATTAAATGTTAGAAGGAAGGAGAGGGGAGGGAGGAGCAGAAGTAAAGCTGTGACTTCAGAGAATAAGGGAAAGCAGGAAAGAGTTAGTGAGAGATAAAAGGAGCTGCAGAGCTTCTAAAACTTATTTTGTCAGGTTCAGTGCTGACTCTTGGGTTCTATATTGAGTAGAATTATTCAAAGCTGTGTCTGCTTGGTTCTGAGGGCCAGGGAGAAAAACTGGTTCATCCCAGCCAAAGACGCATTTACAGTAGATTTACCAGGGAATGGGTCAGATCTTTTAGACATTTTGCTGGAGAATGGGAAGTTCAGGTGTCCTCCCTTAGCATGAAAGGAAAAAAATGCATTGGGTGGAAAAAATAGCTTGAAAACAAAGATGCTTTGCCATGTTATTGTGTATGTGTCATCCTCTTCATCTACTCTGCCCCACTGAGGCTGTGTCTGGAGTACTGTGTCCAATTCTGGGCCTCCCCAGTTCAAGAGAGACCAGGAAATACTAGAGAGAGTCCAGTGAAGGCTACAGAGTTGCTGACGGGCCTGGAGCATCTGTGTAATGAGGAAAGACTGAGAGCCCTGGGGCTGTTGACCCTGGAGAAGAGCAGCCAGAGAGGGGACCTGCTCAATGCTCAGCAAGAGCTAAAGGGTAAGGCCAGACTCTTCTCAGTGGTGCTCAGCGAAAGGACAAGGGGCCCAAACCAGAATCCAGGAGGTTCCATCTGAACAGGACGATCAACTTGTTTGGTGTGAGGGTGCTGGAGACCTGGAGCAGGCTGGGCAAGTGGGTGGCACTGCTTTAGGAGGAGAGTTGTACTGGATGATCTCCAAATATCCCTTCCAAAGCTCACTGGGCTCAGTGAGTCTGTGTTAATACCATTTTTAAAAGAGGAAGAAAAAGCAATCTTTAGGTGCTGTGTTTTGATTTTTGGTGTTCTCATTTACAAATGTGTCTTATTCTGTGTGCATTCCAGAGGACTTGACTCTCCTGTGGCAAAGGTAGAATCATAGAATCAACCAGGTTGGAAGAGACCTCCAAGATCATCCAGGCCAACCTAGCACCCAGCCCTAGCCAATCAACCAGACCATGGCACTAAGTGCCTCATCCAGGCTTTGCTTCAACACCTCCAGGGACAGCGACTCCACCACCTCCCTGGGCAGCCCATTCCAATGCCAATCACTCTCTCTGCCAACAACTTCATCCTAACATCCAGCCTAGACCTCCCCTGGCACAACTTGAGACTGTGTCCCCTTGTTCTGTTGTTCAACAGCCCCAGGTCCCTTTCTGATGAGCAGAAGCCTGTAGTGTTGCATGGAGTTGTTATGGCCCAAGTTCAGGACTTGACACATATGGTAGCAGGCAAAATCTCTTTTGCTGAGCAGTGAGTGAGCAGTTTTGAGAGGTCAATGCTGACTGGAAAACTGAAAATGTTAATTTTCTTCCTTCAAAAGAGGACACCTGACAAAAGAGATTTAATGTAAGGCAAACAGAAAGGCATTATCTAAAACCTTGTTATTATTCTCACCCTCTTTTAATTCAAAGGGGTTCAGCATAGTCTGATCCCTGCTGTTTTCTCAGAGCAGTGCTCCTCAGAGGACCCAGCTCCTTGTGTATTAAAGGCTGGTCTGGCCACACTTTCAGTGTAAAGAGACCTTCTCTTGTGGTATCAGTTGCACAGGCACTCGCTGTGAGGCCCTATTATGCCTGTAAGGAGGCAGTAAAATGTTTGGGAATAAAGCCCTTAATGTGCGGAACAAACCATTTGAAAGATGACTCAACCTTGACTGTATTTGGAGACCTTCTGGTGGCCTTTCAGTGCTTAAAGGGACCAAAGGGAAGCTGGGCACAGACTTTTTAACAGGGCCTGTTGTGACAGGACAGGGGATCATGGTTTAAACTAAAAGAGGGGAGATTCAGACTAGAGAGAAGGAGGACTAGTTTTACACTGAGCATGATGAGAGCCATGCCCAAGTTGCCCAGAGAGGTGGGAGATGCCCCTTCCCTGAAACCAATGCAGGTCAAGTTGTTTAGAGCTTGGAGCAAGCTGCTCCAGTCTTTGACTGCAGAGCTGTTGAACTAGTTAATTAGAAGGGTAAGGTGATAGGTTTGACTCGATCCTAGAGGTCTCTTCCAACCTGGTTAATTCTGTGATTCTGTGTGAACCAGATGACCCTTAAAGGTCTTTTCCAGCCCAAGCCATCTCTCATTCCATGATTCTATTGCTCTTATATTTAACATTTATTTTTTAAAGTATCTCCTGGGAGTTCATTTTTTTTCCATATTGCATGGGAGAAACATCCAATTTGGAGCAGGGATGTACAGTGTTATCTGCAACTGACTTTATGGCTCTGTGAAATCTGAACAATGCCCATAACTTCATGGGACTAAATAATGAGTAAATTCCTTAGTGTTGAGGATTTTTATCTGACTAGAGATTGAATGCAACCTGGAGTATGTCCTTTGTAATATGATGTGATGGTTTGGGAGTTACCTGCCCCCCCCCCCCCCCCTCTTATGAAATCACCCAGACTAGACTCAGCCAGCTGGAAGTTTAGGAATGAACCTTTATACTCAGAGCTTAGCACAAGATACAAGCAGACATTTACATTACAGTACTTACAGCTACATACAGAAATATGCAAGTTAAAAGGTAACACAGAAACACAGCAGCCCTCCCAGAAACCTGAGTCCCCAGGAGGGGCTCCCAACCACCCTTCCACCTTCTTTCCAGCCCTCTGCCTTATCCCAGAGTTTGTCTTACGTGCAAGATGAGTTTGGGATCAGAAGCCGGAGGATTAGTTACACAGATCCAAGCATAAACACACACTCCAACAGACAGAAACACACACACTGTCTTATCTATGTTTGTGTTCTTGCTTTGATACATCTCAGTGAACCCATGAGTGCAGTAGACATCACCATTGTTTTCACAGCCTATAATCTAATTTCTGTCATTAAAATATTCCAGTTTGCCTCAAACTAGCACATATGGCCTATTCGTGGCCCTAAGTGGAGGCTGACAGGTCCTCCTGGCGGACCCCAGATGCAGAAGGCTGTGGTGTTATCCCATTCCTGTATGGAAAACTGCCAGCCTCATGCAGCACCAAGCAAACCTGTACTAACACTCCCATATGGTGCTGCCATAGATGGAGAACAGTCCCTGGGGGATATCAGCCTCTGGGTCAAATCATAGAATCATAGAGTGGTTTAGGTTGGAAGGGACCTCAAAGGTCATCCAATTCAAATCCCTGCCATAGGCAGGGACACCTCCCAGTAGAACAGATCGCTCAAGGCCTCATTCAAACTGGCCTTGAACACCTTCAGGGAGGGAGCAGCCACAACCTCCCTGGGCAACCTGTGCCAGTGTCTCACCACCCTCACTGGAAAGAAACCTTTCCTGACATCTACTTTGAATCTCCCCTCTGCCAGTTTAAACCCATTACTCCTCAACCTGTCATTACAAGACCTTGTAAGTAGTCCCTCCCCAGTCTTCCTGTAGGCCCCCTTCAGATATTGGAAGGCCACTCTAAGGTCTCCTCAAAGCCTTCTCTTCTTCAGAATACTGGAAAGTGGAATAGAATACCAGTGTTACAATATCCCGGGGTGACCAAATCCATGCCCTGGGACAGGACTTTGTAGTTTTCTTAAGGGAACCTGGGAACCCTCAAACTACCACAGTAACCCATGGAGGTGGTGGAGTCACTGTCCCTGGAGGTGTTGAAAAAACATGTGGACATGGCACTTTGGGACATAGTTTAATGGCCATGGGGGTCTTAGGTTGATGGTTGGACTCAATGGTCTTAGAGGTCTTATCTAAACAAAACAATTCTGTGATTCTATATTTTTGTGATAATAGAATAGAGTAGAATCAAGAAGGTTGGAAGAGACCTCCAAACTCAGCCAGTCCAACCTAGCACCCAGCCCTGGTCAATCAACTAGACCATGGCACTAAGTGCCTCATCCAGGCTTTGCTTCAACACCTCCAGGGATGGTGACTCCACCACCTCCCTGGGCAGCCCATTCCAATGCCAATCACTCTCTCTGACAACAACTTCCTCCTAACATCCAGCGTAGACCTCCCCTGGCACAATTTGAGCCTGTGTCCCCTTGTTCTGTTGCTGGTTGCCTGGGAGAAGAGACCAACCCCACCTGGCTACAGCCTCCCTTCAGGTAGTTGCAGACAGCAATGAGGTCTGCCCTGAGCCTCCTCTTCTCCACGCTACACACTCCCAGCTCCCTCAGCCTCTCCTCACAGCCTCCCAGCAGCTTCGTTGCCCTTCTCTGGACACCTTCCAGTACCTCAGCATCTCTCTCGAATTGAGGAGCCCAGAACTGGACAGAGGACTCAGGGTGTGGCCTGACAAATGATGAGTTTCATCAGATCTAGTGGCTTGATATCACTGGTACAAACAGAGCTGCAGCAAGCCATGTTGCTTGGGCATAGAATCATAGAATGCTAGGGGTTGGAGGTGGAGGGGACCTCCAGAAGTCATCGAGTCCAAGCCTTGTGCAAAGCAGGACCACTTAGCACAGGTCACCCAGGAACACGCACAGGATCTCTAGAGAAGAAGACTCCACAACCTCTCTGGGCAGGCTGTAACAATGGGTGGCTGATGGAAATTTGGCAGTTAGGATGTGGTACTCTTTAAGTCTGCTCATAAAATATGTGCCCAAAAAGGTCCCAGTTATTAGGGATTTGGACAAAAATGTGAGAGATGGGGCCAAGATACTTAGAGAAAGTCTCTTTCCTTTGCCTTTCTCTTATTTCATGTCCAGCTTCCTGGCAGTCCAAGGGCAGCTCTTTAGCTGTGTGGGAGATGGATGCGGGTGTGATAAAGTCTGGTCCTATTTGTCCACTCCCAAGGGCCATCAAAGCAAGGGCCTGAGCCCAGACAAGGCAGAGAAGGAGTCTGGTAGCACTCAGGACAGAGCTATTTCAGCCGATTTATGGGGTGAAGCTGATGATCGTTCCATCAAAACCTCCTTATCTAAAGGTTAATGCCTGATGAGAGGTGGATAAGGAACTTGTGTGTGAGATCACTGCAGCTCCGTGAGGGAATCCAGGAGGAGGGAGTGTGTTTTTCTGTGCACTACAAAGGTTGATAGAAGAGGCAGTATTTAGCACTTGTGATCTTATCCTGCTTGACTGCCCTTCAAAAACATTGGAGCTTGGGGCTTTTTTTTCCTCCTCTGCATCTAGAAACTTAGACAAACCAACCCTCCAAACACCACCTTAAAATAGCTTTGTCAAACAGAACATAAAGTGCAAGAAATTTCCTGCCCTTTCCGTAACTATGAACACATGATTTGCAGTTCATCTTGAATAATGATGTAAGAGGTCTGCCAGGAAAGATCCAAGCGCCGTTACTGGGCTTGCTTCCTAACCAGCTGCAGCTGCTGGGCGAGCACATGGCCAGCTCGCAGAACACCCAGCGATGCTGCAGGCGGACTTCTGCTAGGAAAGGGGCCGTGGCAAAAGCCTTTGCCCCCTCTTTGGTCCTGTACTTGGCACTGGTGAGGCTGCAGCTTGAGTTCTAGGCTCAGGTTTGGTGCTGCAGCCTGGGAGAGACATTGAGGTGCTGGAGCAGGTCCAGAGAAGGGCGATGAAGCTAGTGAAAGATCTAGAGAACAGGGCTGGTGAGGAGCAGCTAAGGGAACTGGGGTTGTTTAGTCTAGAGGAAAGGAGGCTGAGGGGTGGCTTTGTTGCTGGCTACAACTCACTGAAAAAGGTTGGAACCGGGTGGGGGTTGGGCTCTTCTCCCAGACAAATAGTGATAGAATGAGAGGAAACAGCCTGAAACTGCACCAGGGGAGGTTTAAGTTGGCTATTAGGACAAATTTCTGTATTGAAAGAGTGGTCAGGCATTGGAACAGGCTGCCCAGGGAGGTGGTGAAGTCACCATCCCTGGAGGTATTCAAAAAATGTGTAGATGTAGCACTTCAGGACATGATTTATTAGTCATGGTGGTGTTGAGCAGATGGTTGGTCTTAATGATCTTAAAGGTGTTTTCCAACCTTCGTGATTCCACAAGAGGAGGAAAAGGTTCAATCCCAGGGACTACCCCAGCTGAGGTATTTGGTTTTGGTCAATATTTAGATCAAATCTATGGCTGCTGTTACTGAGCTCTTCAAGGCAGCTTTTACTTCCCCCAAATGAGCCATTTTGATAGAGACACTGTAAAACTTTCTCATGATGACAAAGAGAAACACGCAGCAATTGCTTTGGTGCATCCTTGCCAAGAGCTTCATTGCATGAGAGATGTCTTTTATTAAGCTCCCTAAGCTGTGGATGCTGCCATGCTGCCCAGCTGAGGTTAGTAGAAAACACATGTCAGCTCTCACCAGTGATGTTTATGTCTCAGCACAAACCTGCCTCCTTTCAGCACCGAAATCCTCTAACGAGGAGTGACTGGGGGAGGGGAGTGCAAGGACATGCAGCCCTGAGAAATGCTCAGAGCAACATGTTTGGGTAGCTGTAAGATTTTTTTTTTGTGGGGGGGGAGTTTGGGGAATTTTGTTCACCTCACGTTTAGAGGAGAAGGGCAACCATGTGGCCACAGCACTGGGTCACTCGGTGCCAACCCACATGCTAAGCCATTCAAACCAGCAACCCAAAGCGATAGGACAGGAGGAAATGGTCTCAAGTTGCAACCAGGGACATGAAGGTTGGAAATCAGGAGAAACTTTTTCTCCTTAAAGGGTCCTCAAATACTGGAACAGGCTGCCCAGAGAGGTGATTGAATCTCCATCCCTGGAGGTGTTCAAAAAACACAGAGATGTGACACTGAGGGACACAGATTAGCACCAGACGTGACAGAGTTAGAGAATGGTTGAATTTGATGATCTCAGTGGTCTTTTCCAACCAAAATGATTCTATGGTTGTAACTCAGGTTCATTTTGGATGCTCTATTTGTCTCTGGTTGGGAGGCATCAAGTTAAACTGGCTATCAGTCTGGAAGGTGAGATAATGACGAAGTGAAGTAATTATTTAGACCATATTTGCTTTTTAAATGTTTTTTATTATTATTATTTATGACCATCATTATAATAATAATTATTATTATACCAGGTGTATCAGTGGTGCTGTGGGACTCTATCAAAGGACAGCATTATTTCTTTGTGATTTAATGCCTCTGCTTTCTTAGTGAATCAGTGAAGCTGGGGAAAGGTCTAGGGATAAGTCTTACTCAGAATGAGCTCCCTTGCATTTTCTTAGGGTGGAAACTTGGACTGAACATTCTCATTGAACAATCTGCTTCTTTCTGCTTTGCACCTCCAATACTGAGTTTGGTTTTGGGCCTCTCACTCCCAAGAAGGACACTGAGGCGCTGGAGTGGGTTCAGAGAAAGGCAGCAATCCTGGTGAGGGGTCTGGAGAGCAGGCCTGGTGAGGAGCAGCTGAGGGAACTGGATTTGTCCATCCTGCAGAAAAAGAGGCTGAGAGAAGACCTTCTGGCTGTCTGCAACTCACTGGAAGGTTGGAGTGAGGTGGGAGTTGGTCACTTCTCCCTAGTATCGGGTGATGGAATGAAAGGAAATGGCCAGAAATTGTGCCAGGGAAGGTTTAGTTTGGAGATTAGGAGAAAGTCCTTCACTGCAAGAGTGGTCAGGCATTGGAATAGGCTGCCCAGGGAGGTGGTGGAATCATCATCCCTGAAGATGTTTGAGAAACATGTGGACATGGCACTTTGGGACGTGGTTTAGTGGCCGTGGTGATGCTAGGCTAATGGTTGGACTCCATCTTGGGTGTCTTTTCCAGCTGAAACAATTATACAAGTTAAACCCTACCTGTCCTGCAACTTTAATTTCTGCAAAGTCAAAGGCACATTTCTGAAAGATTGTCCTGAAACACAGCCAATATGTTCCCACTTTCAAAGTCAGGCCTAAGCAACTGGGTTTTGCTCTTTGGAAAGTATGACAGAGTATTATTCATCTGTTTGCTTTAAGGAATATCTGCCAAGTCAAAAGCTCTTTTAGTTTCACTCTCTGTGAAGCTGGATCATGAATATGGAACAAACCAGAATTTATTTAACAATGGACAAGTAATTTACACAGCATTAATGCATGTGGAGAGGTTGTGTTGGGTATATGTAATAATTATTACAATAATTTATTGATGCCCTTTTTAATTAAGTGGACCATTTTCTAGATCATGTTTCTTCCCTCCCTACTGTCCCCTGTCAGCACACATTATGAACTCAGCTCCCCCAGAGCAGCACCCTCCAGAACTCCAGTTTTAGTTTGCATGGCTCATGTGTTAAGCAAGACCCTTTTGGTGCAGCTCTTCGAGAGGGCACAAGAGTGTCCCCAGGCACTGTGTGGATCACAGAATGGTCTGGGTTGGAAGAGACCTCCAAAGATCATCTACTCCAACCTCCTCTACAGTTGGCAGGGACATCCTCAACTAGATCAGGTTGCCCAGAGCCCTATCAAACCTCACCTTGAATATCGCCAGGGATGGGGCCCCAACCACCTCCCTGGGCAACCTGTTCCAGTGTTTCCCTACCCTCATGGTGCAGAACTTGTTCTTAACATCCAATCTAAATCTGCTCTTCTCTAGTTTGAAACCTTTGTCCCCCATCCTGTCACTGCAAGCCTTTCTAAACAGTCTCTCTCCATCCTTCTTTTAGGCCCCACTCAGGTACTGGAAGGCCACTATTAGGTCTCTCCAGGGCTTTCTCTTCTCCAGGCTGATCCTCAGGACTTGCCCATGCCAGGGTGACAGGAGCTGAGCCCTTCAGTTGCATCTGTGTTGTCCTGCTGCAGCAAGAAGTGGTTTGGAAGGAGGAGGGTATAAAGCACTGGGTTGTCTGAGCTAGACAACGCTGACTGCCTTTTCCCATCAGTGTTCCACTGTTGGGTATAAATTATTTAGATAAACAGCTCTGACTAGTTCAGTGTGATGGTAAAACATTTGTTTGAAGAAAGACAAAATCCCTTTCAGTTTGCAAGTGAAACAAATGTCTGGACAGTCTTTGCCCAGCACCAAAGCTCCTCCATCTCCACTTGTACATCTCAGAGATAATACACAAATTACTTGCTTTTGCCTTTCACATCAATGAGTCTTCCTGAATCAGCCTGGCTTTGCACTTCCTTTTGCCCTTCACATTAGTGAGTCTTCATGAATCAGCCTGGCTTTGCACACACACCTTAATGCCAGGCTGGCTTTACATGGCCACCGTTCAGTGCCACTGAACACTGTAATGGCTTTTCCCCTGCTGCTGCAACTAATCTTCACTGCCTCTAGGTGCACTCAGTCCTTTAGCATGCTGTCAGATAGACTGGGTTACAAAATGCTGGTGATCCAGTGATCCCATTTAAGCAACTAACCAACAGATCTAGGCAAAAGTCTAGATGGGCTGGTCTTGGAACAGGCATTGCAAAGGAACACGACGCTCCTGTCTCCTCTCTTGGGACACTCACAGTGTTTATGACTTTGTTCTGCCTTGTCCTAGGGCTCATTTGCTCATTTTCACTCAGGATTTAACAGTTAGTCTTTATGATTCTTTCTTGTTGGGTACTCAGTGAAAGGGAAGGAGAGGGAAAGGAAGGAGAGGGAGAAAGAAGGGAGAAGGAAAAGGAGAGGGAAGGCAGAGGGAAAGGGAAGACGGAAGGGAAAAGTCCATGGGATGTGATACGAAATGACCACACAAGGACACTACCTTTGGAACATGTCTTTTTAATACATTGGATTTTACAAAAATAAATATGATCTCACAGGGTTCTTTTTTTCTCTGTTAAATTATTAAATAGTTCTAAGTGAACCCATGTTAAAAGCCATTGACAAAGCTTTTACTAAACTAAGTTCCTGAACCAGCTGTTGACATTTGCTGGGAATGTTGTTTAGATCTGGGCAATTTCTGGTAGTTTAGAGAAAGGCTGGCAAAGACAAGTCAGGGTGCCAGGAAGCAGGCTCTGATGGCATCCTGCAGACATGGTTTGTGCATTGAAACCAGGCTGCAGAGATGAGTTTGGATGAGGTGGATGCTGTGCAGCCCCTCCGGGTGTAGCATCAGCTGATGAGAAGCAAATGATAAACTGGTTGCATTTCTGCTGCTGGATGCTGGCTTCGTGGAGATGCCTAAAAAGCTGCTGCTGTTCCAAGCCAGAGCAATTAGAAATTGTCCCTGCCCTCAGACTGCAGCAGAAAAGTGCTGAGCTGAGAGGCAGATCAAGCTTGTGATTCCCTGAAGCCATCATGCCATGGGCAGATGAGATGAAGAGCTCTCTCCTGATATGGCCCATGTAACTACCTTCTCTGAGGTCCCACTGCAAAGTCAGAGACTTTGGTCACATTTTTCTTTCACATTTTTACACATGCAAGTCCTGTGGTCAGCTAGATGTGATTGTTGCCCTGTACTTGGCACTGCTGGGGCCACACATGAAATACTGGATTCAGTTTTTGGTCCCTCACTCCAAGAAGGTTGTTGAGGTGCTGTGGTGAGTCCAAAGAAAGGCAGTGAAATTGCTGAAAGGTCTGAAGAACGGGGCTGTGTGGAGCAGCTAAGAGCCCTGGGGTTGTTCAGCCTGCAGAAAAAGAGGCTGAGAGACCTTCTGGCTCTCTACAACTCCCTGAATGGAGGTTGGAGTCAGGTGGGAATTGGTCTCTTCTCCCAAGGAACAGTCAACAGGACAAGAGGAAATGTCCTCAAGTTGTGGCAGGGGAGGTTCCCTGATGGTATTTAAAAGCCACATAGGTGTGATGCTTAGGGATGTGATTTAGCAGTGGACTTGGTAGTGTTGGGATGATGGTTGGACTTCATGACTTTAAAGATCTTTTCCAACCTAAAGCAACTCCATGACTAAGATTTTGTGATTGTGGTGCTGATCTTTGTATGCAACCTCTGGAATCCATAGAAAGTAAGATGCTGGTCAAGCCGTGGGTCATGAAGACCCAAGACATCCTGTGTTTGTGTCCTAGGTCAGATTACATTAGTGAATTGGTGTGGACACTCTTCAGAGCTCTTACTCAGTCTCATGCAAATGCAACCAGATACTTAAAGATGCCTCAGTATAGTGTAAATTTAATCCATCATACTGTTACTACAGAAAGCCAGAAGAACTGCAATGGGATCTAAAATCAGTGGGCAAACTCCAAGATACACATCAAGGTTAGAAACATTTTAGAGCCCCAAACAGAAAATAGAGTGGACACCAAATCTGGAAAGAAATAATCATAAACCTCTGTGATGCTGTATCATCTGTCAGACATTAAATCCCAGTGCTTTCATTTTGCTTGTGCAGTCCACATGGAATGGTCACTGAGGCTTTGCAGGGGGCAGGCAGTGGTAGAAGTGGGAGTTGGGTGAGGGACAGCACCCAGAGCCCAAAATCTGTGCTGTGATTAGCACTGAGGTGGCTCCTGGGAGCTGGGGTCAGTGCTTTTCACCTGCTGCCTGCTTACCTCTCCAGCTCAGGGAAGAATTTGCACAAGTGATTAAGTCTATCCCTATCAGCAATCCCTGCAGCTTAGCTCGGCTTCCATTCCTTCGGATTTAAGCTGTTCCATAAATTGTAACACTTTAATTGCTGAATCAGGCCTGATTTACCTCCTGCTTGAGCCAGAGGGACCCAGCCTTCCACTGTGGGTGTAACTGGGCCAGGACCATGAAGCAGATAGACATTTGAGCAGTGATGCTGTGATTCACATAAGGAAGGCATGTGAGGTATGCAAAACGTGAGTGATGTAGAAGGAATCAGAGATCTGAGCCTTGATCCCAAGAAACTGATAGCTGTGTTTGAAAGCCAGCAGCCAAAGCAGCTGCCAGTTGGCAGCAGGAGGTGGGGAATGTGTTTAAGCTGTGTAAGCACTCAGTATGCTGTTGTGGACTCCATGTCAAACTCTGGCTCTGCATTTGGATGAAATGTCTGGTGAGCAGAGGGTGTTCAGTGGAAAGTGATTTTAGATGGAGAGCTGGTGACCACCCTCAGAAATTCTGTACTGTGGGCAATGATGGCTCAGAGAGAGTCTTTTTGGCAGAGCTGCAGCTCCAGTAGCAGCAGCAGCATTGTC
This sequence comes from Pogoniulus pusillus, assembly GCF_015220805.1. Classification (NCBI taxonomy): domain Eukaryota; kingdom Metazoa; phylum Chordata; class Aves; order Piciformes; family Lybiidae; genus Pogoniulus; species Pogoniulus pusillus. The sequence goes on from NC_087271.1 coordinate 4,225,872, forward strand.
TCCAGGCTGCTGTAGATATTGCTGGCTATAGCTTCAGTTGCCCATCAAGGACCAAAGGGATGCCCAGGGAGGCCCTCAATACTAGGTGTAAATATTCCATCCAGAGTCGTCTTACAGAGAAGAGCTGCAGGAGTGAGGGAAAGAGATACCACGAAGAGATGCAGGGGCAAAAGGGGGGTTTGTGACCCTGAGTGGCTGCCAAAGTGTGGCACAGAAATGAAGCTAAGGAGTAAGATGCAGCCATTTGTTCATTGATGAGCATGAGCCAATGACTTCGCCTCAAAGATGTGTTACCAGCTCATGATCAGGACTCCTCTGTTGTGGGAGCTGCTGTTTAGAGCTCCTGGTAGCTGTCAGGAGGAACAGATGAACCTCACAGCTCAGTACTTTGCTTCTTTATCACCATGTCCCACAGAGCAGCTCTGGGAGCAGAGAGCAGGGGACTTCATCCTTTCACATCTTGGGGTTCCTTCTGTCATACTTTGATGCACCTGTTCCTTTCATTTTGTGTAACCTTCTGCCCCATCAAGTCACAGAATCGTTTCACTTGGAAAAGATCTTTAAGACTACCAAGTCTAACTGTTCTCTAACTCTACCAAGTCTGGTGCTAAAACATGTCCCTCAGCACCACATCGCTGCCTCTTTGAAGCACCTCCAGGTATGAGGATTCAACCTTCTCCCTGGGCAGCCTGTTCCAGTATTTAATAACTCTTCCAGAGAAGATGTTTCTTGTGATAGTGCACCTAAACCTCCCCTGGTGCAACTCGAGGCCCTTTCCACTCATCACTTGTTACTAGGGGAGAAGAGACCAACCCCCACCTGGCTCCAACCTCCATTGTGGAGCTGGTTTCCAAAACAATTCAAAGTAGGGACTGCTCAGCCAGAGCTACTGTCTCATGTTTTAGCTCTGGCATGCAGCCCTGGGGGCAGAGGCAGTGGGATCCAGGCTTTCCTCTCTACTCTGATCTGCACCTTCTGAGATTGTCTCCAAAATCCTACTCCTCAGGGCATTTCCATCCAGGTAAACTGGTGTCTCTGCTCTCTCCAGTCATTGCTTAGGGTGCATCTATTGTGGTTAAATCTCCCTTAGTTCAAAGGCGAGCCTCAGAGTGAGCTGAGTTTGCTTCGTTGATGTGCTAATCTCATTCCTCCTACCTTTCTCTTCTCTATCTAGTTCTGTCCTTAAACTGCAGGGCTTGATGGCCTTCAAGAGCAGTTACTGTAAGATCACAGAATATAACTGGTTGGAAGGGACCTCCAGAGGTCATTGAATCTAAGATGTAGTCACTGAGTTAAATTCCATAATCAATTCTAATAAGAAATTCATAAGACATTTTCTGCTACTGGGGAATGTATTGATTAGAAAATGGAGACTTGACCTCCAGAGCCTCTAGTAGCTGTTGTGGGGTTTTAGCTCAGGTTTCAGCTGCCTTCCATTTTGTCTTCTCTACATAAAATCATAGAGTGGTTTGGGTTGGAAGGGGCATTTTAAGGTCATCTAGTCCAACCCTCCTGCAGTCAGCAGGGGCATCAGCAACTAGAGCAGGTTGCTCAGAGTCCCAGACAACCTGACCTGCAATGGTTTCAGGAATGGAGCATTCATTGCCTCTCTGAGCAACCTGGACCAGTATCTCACCATCCTCAGTGTCACAACTTCCCTCCTTCTGTCTAGTCTAAACTCTTTTGAGTTTAAACTCCATCACCCCCCTGTCCTGTCACAGCAGGCCCCGCTCAAATGTCTGTGCCCAGCTTTCTGATTTGTCCCTTTTAGCACTGAGAGGTCACCAGAAGGTCTTCCTGAAGCAACTCCAACTCTTTCAGCCTTTCTTCATAGCAGAAGGCTTCCAGCCCTCTTCAGGATCCAGAAGTAGAAGTCTTCTCTGCACAGCTGCCTCTGGATGTGGTTGTGTGTCTCTACATCTCAGAGTACCTCTGTTACCTGAGGCATCTCATCCTACCATCACTCAACTTAATGGAAAGTTTAATTGGCAGTTTAAAGGTTGTGCTTTTGCAATCCAATTTCCAATGTACTTGGAAACATCTTGGGACCATCATCCAAGGCAGCCTGGCCCCTTCCTGTTGATTTCTCACTTGATGTGAGATGTCTGGGGCAAGAGGTTTCCATCTCTACCATGCCTCTTTCCCACCCTCCTGTCTTCACAGTCATAAATTACTGCCATTGATTCACGGTGTCTAGCTGGCAAACAGCGCTGCGTGAATCCTGGAATGATGCTCTGGAGCTGGTAGCTCAGGAGGGCCGGGAGATGCTGGGATGTCCTGGAAGGCAATCCTAGCCCTTCTTCCCACTAATCCCATTAGCTCGCCCTGGCCGCTGTGACCGGGCACTGGGGAGCCGGGCTGCGGGCTGGCCCTTGCTCTAAGCCATGCATACAATGAATGGGAGACTTCAAAGAGGCTAAATGTGATTTGCATTTCCAAGCTCTCACAGCCAAGGTCTTCAGGAGGGGATGAAAGTGTCTTTTGTTAAACTTAATGGCAGAGTTGATTAAAAAAGCTCTGATTTTTCCCTATTAAGGCATAGTCTGGTTCCACTGTTAGGCTTTTGGCATCTGGGGGAGGATGAATTCTGCCAGAAAAAAAGGCATACAAAGAAAGTGACCTGTCACCTACCCACCTGTCATCGTACTTAAGGGATATCCCAATATGTTTTTTCCTAATTTGAGAGCAAATTTTTGAGATCTAGTTGAAGATATCCCTGCTTATTGCAGGGTCCTTGAACTAGGTGACCTTTAAAGGTCTCTTCCAGCCCAACCCAGTCTGTGATTTTATGATACAGTAGCTGTCTCAGGTGGGTACCAGCACGAATAATAAAGAAATTGTCAACCAGTTTTCATTAGGCATCTCCCTTGGCAGAGCCAAGGTACCTGTCATTGCAAAAAATGGGTCCCAAATGTCTCCAACTGGACACTCAAAGCCAGAAAGTCAAAGGACTGGTTCACGGGGTTGGGTGGATGTTTCAGTGGTCACATATGCAAACCCCTCCTCAAAACAGCCATAAAACCATGAGTAGTGTGCCAGCACTTAGCCATTGATTACCTGCTCAAAATAAGCAGGGACTGTTCTGGTCTTCAGAGGTTTGGTAATTTCCTCTTTTGCTTTGTTTGAAGAAAATTGGCAAATAATTTCCCATCTGGATTTATGTATTAGATGTCTCCTATGCTGCATTAAACAAAGCACCTAATGAAAGAAACCTGCCTGCTTCGCTCCGCTCCTAGCCTGGGTTCTGTTTTAGCAGTAAAGTGTTACCATGCTCGGGGGAGATGGATGAAATGTTTCCTGTTTCGGGGGCAGCAGTGGTTTGATTTAGGGGTATTAGTGGGGTTCTTTTCAGGGGTATCAGCACTTTGACTCTGGAGAAGCAGTGGTTTGATTCAGGGGCAAGAGGGGTTTGATTTAGGGGTATCAGCAGGGTTTGATTAAGGGGTAGCAGTGGTTTGATTTAGGGATGTCAATGGGGTTTATTTCAGGTATATTAGTAGTTTGATTCAGTGGTATCAGTGGGGTTTATTTTAGGGGTATCAGTGGTTTGATTTAAGGGTATCAGGTTTATTTCAGGGGTATCAGTGGTTTGATTTAAGGGTATCAGTGAGGTTTATTTCAGGGGTATCAGTGGTTTGATTTAAGGGTATCAGCGAGGTTTATTTCAGGGGTATCAGTGGTTTGATTTAAAGGTATCAGTGGGGTTTATTTCAGGTATATTAGTGGTTTGATTTAAGGGTATCAGTGGGGTTTATTTCAGGTATATTAGTGGTTTGATTTAAGGGTATCAGTGGGGTTTATTTTAAGGGTCACAGTGGTTTGATTTAGGGATGTCAATGGGGTTTATTTCAGGGGTATCAGTGTTTGATTTAAGGGTATCAGTGAGGTTTATTTCAGGTGTATCAGTGGTTTGATTCAGTGGTATCAGTGAGGTTTATTTCAGGTATATTAGTGGTTTGATTCAGTGATATCAGTGGGGTTTATTTTAGGGGTATCAGTGGCTTTATTTAAGGGTATCAGCATGGTTTGTTTCAGGTATATTAGTGGTTTGATTTAAGGGTATCAATGGGATTTATTTCAGGTGTATCAGTGGTTTGATTTAAGGGTATCAGTGGGGTTTATTTCAGGTATATTAGTGGTTTGATTCAGTGGTATCAGTGGGGTTTATTTTAGGGGTATCAGTGGCTTTATTTAAGGATATCAACATGGTTTATTTCAGGGGTATTAGTGGTTTGATTTAAGGGTATCAATGGGATTTATTTCAGGGGTATCAGTGGTTTGATTTAAGGGTATCAGTGGGGTTTATTTCAGGGGTATCAGTGGTTTGATTTAAGGGTATCAGTGGGGTTTATTTTAAGGGTATCAGTGGTTTGATTTAGGGATGTCAATGGGGTTTATTTCAGGGGTATCAGTGGTTTGATTTAAGGGTATCAGTGGGGTTTATTTCAGGTATATTAGTGGTTTGATTCAGTGGTATCAGCGAGGTTTATTTCAGGGGTATCAGTGGTTTGATTTTCTATACACACTTTAAATCCTCTCCCTTCTAGCATAACTCTTTCTGCTATGTTTATCAATATTAAGTACAAACTTGATTCAAAAATAGAAAGCAGCACATCAGCTGCTTTAAATAAACAAGAATCTGTGTAGTTTGGTTTTTTTTTTTTCAAACAGCTTCTGTTTTCTCTTCTAATCAGGGCTGAGTATAGTCCTAAATTTAGCCTTTCCCTTCATACAAGGAAACCCACATTTTGTACCATGTTCATGTGTATTCTGACTGACCTGAAGTGCCACAAATTTATTGCTACCAGCCAGATGAAGTTTGTTTAATAAATAAATATTCAATGTATTGTTGAATATTGGTTTAATTAATAGTTAGAGTCTGGCTGAAAAGACTCTTAACTATTCAAGATGTTGCTGAATATTTAAACAGGAAAGATCCATGGTCTTGTTGAATATAAGCATATGATCCTTCTATCTGGTGAGACACCAAAAACTACCTGCAGAAAATGTGGGAATCCTCTTGGGGTTAAAATCACCCAGGGTACAAAGCCCATGGCTTGCCCCCTGCGCTACCTAAAGACCATATAATCCCTTATCACAGGCTCTTAATAGAGGGGCAGGCAGCCTGCGGGCTCCTGCGCTGCCTCAGCGTCACCCAGAACGAATCGCCCAGTGCGAACCCAGTGCAGCCAGCCTTTCAGATTGGCCTCCCGGTATACAAATGCCAGCTCCCTGGAGTGATGTTTTGTTGTCAAGTTGCATGTGAAACCTTTCACCCTTTTGTGTTTATGATTTGTTTCAGTGATGAGTACGAAGAGGATGGGTTTTGCCAGCCTTACCGGGGCATCGCCTGCGCGCGCTTTATTGGGAACCGGACGATTTACATGGAGTCCTTGCACATGCAGGGGGAAATTGAAAACCAGATTACAGGTGGGCAAAGAACACACTTACTTCTCCCCTACAAAGTTGTCTTTTCCCCAAAAGTTTTATAAGCTGCAACACTGTTTTCATTTGCTTTTCAACCTCTCTGGCTGTGATTTTCCCACCACAAAGCTCCTGCGTTGTTGGGTGTCAGTGGAGGAATTCATCTGAAGAGTGAGAATCTGAACAGCCTTCAGCTCCCCCAAAAGAACTAAACAATTATTTTCTAAGAAGGAGAAGCTGAGTATTTGCAGCTTCTGGGAGCTGTGTATTTACAGCATCTGGAAACCTCATAGCAAGGCTACTTTGTGCTGCTCTTACCCAAGTAGATTTTAAACGTAAAGGAGAACAGACTTGGTTGGATGTTACTTGGTTGAGATCATACCTGTTGCACTGAAGATGCTCCTGCTCACTTCAGGGGTGTTGGACTTTTAAGGTCACTTCCAACCCAAGCCACTCTGTGATTCTATGATTTAGGTGCTGGATAAATACTCCAGCAGGTAGTGGTTTTCCCTTAGATTTATCAAAGAAACCATTTTGAATGCTTGTGGGAGATGCTGTGCTGATGGAGATGCTGAATTGAAACTGAAGCCTTGGAGATACCGTGAAACTTATCTGGTTTTTATATCTATTAACCATGGTCAGGTCCTTCCCACAGCAAGCATCTTCCCTATACTCAGGTTTTCTCTTGCTGTCAGAATTTTTCTTCCCCTTAGGTTGTGTTTCCTTTGTCTCCAAACACTGTCAGCATTTCAAAAAAGGCTTTTTCACAGCTCACAGGAGCAAAAAAACCAAAAACATTTATATAGTCTTACACCATTTTCTTTGAAAAGTCATTTGGCACAGTGTGAATGCTTCTAAATAGGGACTGGTGCTGTCATCCTGCAGCCTGCAGGAGCTTTGGGTTTTACTGTTGGCCAAACGACATACAGATATTACATGGCTTTGCAAACCATTATAAATTATATTGGGGGGAGAAAAAAAGGAAAACATATAATTAGCTCTGAGGTTTTGGTAACATGCTTAACATTAATCCCGTGTTGAAAACCAGCTGCATTTTCTCTGTCAGCTCACTGTTGTTCATGATTTTTAAAGTATTTAGTGCTCTGTGTTTGTGGAAGGTTTGTTCAGCATCCGAACGTCTGAAAAGAATAGCTGCGGTGGGAAGTGAGGGTTCCGCTGGGAAGGCAGGAGCACAGGACTGCAATTCCCAGTGGCTTAGGGAAGATCCTTGTGTATGTTTTCCAGCTGCCTTCACCATGATTGGCACTTCCAGCCATTTGTCAGATAAATGCTCCCAGTTTGCCATCCCTTCGCTGTGCCATTACGCCTTCCCCTACTGCGACGAGACCTCCTCAGCTCCCAAGCCGCGAGACCTGTGCCGTGATGAATGTGAAATCCTGGAGAATGTCCTGTGTCAGACTGAGTATATTTTTGCAAGATCTAATCCCATGATTCTGATGAGATTAAAGCTGCCCAACTGCGAAGATCTTCCCCAGCCTGACAGCCCCGAAGCCGTCAATTGTATCCGGATTGGGATTCCGATGGCAGATCCCATAAATAAAAGTAAGTGAAAAACTGTGCAAAAAAGTACTGCTGGGAAAAGGGTGGCTGGAAAGGCTTCTGCAGCAGAGTTTGAGCTAGAGCTGAGCTTTGAAAGCTCTCAGATGCCATGTCCTCAAATTACCCCTTCCCACACTTCTCTGCTAGTCCAGAGCAGGTAGAAATTCATAAATGCTTCTCCATTCTTTGCACTGGCTGCTTCTGAGCTCACCCTAAATGCTGTCTATTGGTTTCAGAGTCATGTTATAAACTTAATTACACTGGTTCCTCCTTCTCATCTAGCAGTAGTTCTACTGAACCAGCAGAGATGTTTTTCAGGGCCACCATGGACATCCAGCAAAGAAGCTGCCCAATTGTACCAAAAATTATATTCACAGTAAACAAGAGTTAGATTCAACCTGCCCAGCAGTTGTCCACTGTACCATTTCCATACAAATCCAGATTATTCATGGTATGATCACAGAATCATGGAATGGTTTGATTTGAAGGAACCTGTGATGGTTGGGTGTTACCCACCCCCACACGCTTTGGAAGTCATCCAGACTAGACTCAGCAGCTCTGGAAATTGAATGAAGCTTTATATTTACAGCTTAGCACAATATACAAGCAGATAGTTACAATATACACAGTTATAGACAGAAATATACAAGTTAAAAAGTAATACAGAAACACAGCAGCCCTCCCAGAAACCTGAGTCCCCAGGAGGGCTCTCAACTGCCCTTCCACCTTTCTCTCTCCCCTCTCCCTTACCCCAGATCTTGCCTTATGCCCAAGGAAGATTGGGGGGTCAGCCAGGGAGCTTAGGAAGCAGGTGGATTAATCACAGAGGTGGCAGGTTAGGTTAGAGAGAGATGCAGCCCAAAGCACAGACAGAGAGCGACTGTCTTATCTATACTTACATTCTTATTCTTATACATCTCAGCAAGCCTATGAGTGAAGTAGATGTCATCATTGTTTCCCTTTCACAGCCTGTAATCTAATTCTTCTCACCAAAACGTTCTAGCTAGCTTCAAACTAGCACAGGACCTTTAAAGGTCAGCTAGTCCAACCCCCTGCAGTCAGCAGGGATGTCTACAACTAGAGCTGGTTGCTTAATGCCCCATCCGATGTGACCTGGAATGGTTCCAGGGATGGGGCATCTACCACCTCTTTGGGCAACTTGGACCAGTGTCTCACCACCCTCAATATAAGGCAAGCATTTAAATACTGAGGAACATGGGTAGCTTCAACCTTCTGAGCCTCCCAGTCCTCCCACAGCAGCCCTATGTGCTCCAGCAAGCCCATGCATGCAGTGTATCAAGCATTGGAATGGATTGCCCAGGGAGGTGGTGCAGTCACCATCCCTGGAGGTGTTCAAGAGAGGTGTGGACATGGCACTTTGGGACATGGTTTAATGGCCATGATGGTGTTGGATTGATGGTTGGAGGCAATGGTCTTAGAGGTACCTTCCAACCCAAATAATTCAATGGTTCTATGATAGGGATGCACATCAGGAGAAACATTCATAGGGCCTGGGTCCATGGCTGCTCCTGCCTAATGCAGCCTAATTTTAGGCATTGGCTGAGCTTGCTCTTTGATCAGGCTGGGCTGCAGCCTCCTCACAACCCTTCTACATCTGAATAGTCAAATATAAAACATGTCTCCCCCAAATTCTCCACCTTCATATGAAAATAATGGCTGTGATTCAGGTTCCCACTGTAGTTTTTACTCCTTTTGTGTATCTTATATTAAAAATGCTTGGCATAAGCTGTTTTCATTACAGAAGCATAAGCTTTAAATCCTCCCAGGAATGTGAATGCAAAGCAGGCCCTGCCTTACAGCCACAGCAAATTGGGACCCCATGCTCCCAAAGTGTGTTTCCCAGCCCCAGGCCAGCAGCAGCACACTGAGGCCAGGAGAATGCCGGCAGGTCCCCACCCCTGGGTGCTGCAGCTTTCTACCAACCATTGCTTTGGGTTATTATTGTGTTGGGTTTCTTTACAGATCACAAATGCTACAACAGCACAGGAGTAGATTACCGGGGCACAGTCAGCGTGACCAGGTCGGGGCGGCAGTGCCAGCCCTGGAACTCGCAGTACCCCCACATCCACACCTTCACCGCCATCAGGTACCCCGAGCTCAACGGGGGCCACTCCTACTGCCGCAACCCAGGGAACCAGAAGGATGCTCCGTGGTGCTTCACCTTGGATGAAAACTTCAAGTCTGAGCTTTGTGACGTCCCAGCATGTGGTAATTACTGACCTCTTTTATGTCATGTTGTGGAACAGGAAGGGGAACAGTTTGGTCACATCCCTGCGTCCAACCTGAAACAGGAGCTGTGCACAGAATGCCTTTTAGAAATGCCTGAAAGGAGAGCTGTAGGAAAGGCTGATGAGGCCTTGGAGCACTTATTGCCAATGCAGCTGGTGAAGTGGTGGCAGGAAATCATTCTTATAAGGAGTCACAGAAGCCCAGCATGGTAGGGGTTGGAAGGGACCTCTGGAGATCATCCAGTCCAAACGTCCTGCTAAAGCACAGTCACCCACATCAGCATGCCCAGGATCACAATGTCCAGGTGGGTTTGGAATCTCTCCAGAGAAGGAGACTCCACAACCTCTGGACAGCCTGGTCCAGCACTCGCAGAGTAAGGAAGTTTTTCCTTAAGTTCAAGTGAAACCTCTTGGGTTCTAGTTTGTACCCATTGCACCTTATCCTGTCACTGGCCACCACTGAGCCCAGCCCCATCCTCATGACCTGCACCATTTAGATATTTATACGCATTTCTAAGATCTCCCTTCAGTCTCTATTGCCTCTCAGGACTATTTGAGCCCTCACCAGAAGGTGGTGAAGGATCAGCAAGTTGCCAACCCAAGCATTCCACACTTCCCAAGTTGCCTTTATGATGAAGACAAGTCTTCAGCCCACGTTAAGTCAGATCAGGTCATGGAAGTTGCACTGTTAATGCTGACCCACAAAAGGGCTGTAAAATATTCTCCATTTTGCTTGGTTTATTAAGAGTAATTTTCATGAATGCAAACCCTGCTTAACAGAGCTCAGTCCTTCTCTAAATCTAGAGCTGGATCTTGCCAGCTCCTCTTAGCTGCATTTTAAGTTTGTGTTTGCAGAACAGCCCTGGCTGCATTTCTGGGTTTGCAAAATGAACAAAAATGGAGATTCAGCTCCCATTTAGTTCTTCTCTGAAACCCTGGGGGAAGTGGATGGAAGACCTGAACAAATGGTTCCTAATTGTTTTATCTGCATTTGAAAATAAAAGTATTGAAAACATGCCAAGAGATAAAGAAGGAAAACAAAGAAATCCATTTGCATGGACATGCCAGAAGTGCACCCAAAAATGTTCTGGAAAGCCGTGGTACAAAACTGCACCCAGCACTCTGTGCTGCCTACAAGTTGTCACAGTAACATTACCTTTCCCCTTGGAAAGGAGATACCTTTTGCTGTTCCTGTTGGATAGCCAGAACCAAATTAAATTATTTCTGGTTATGGTTATGAATATTCCTGCGGTGAGACATGTTCTGAGCTCGCTCCAAAGTCTTTTTCAATTAAGGGAAAGATGGGAATCAATGCCAAAATGGGATCTAAATTATGCTCTTGCTGCAGGAGTAGATCAGGGGAAAGGCAGACAGTCTGGGGCTGCATCATGTGCATCTCAAACCCTCTCTAGCATTCACAGACACCTTTTAGAGTCCTGTATCTCTTTTGTTATTATTTCAGTGCATTTAACTTCAGTTATTTTTTGTGCTAATTAGGCACAGTCATGAGCTGACTGCACAAGAGCAGCTCAGTCCATGTACTCTGTTCTGAGGATCTTTTCAGCCCTTCAGTGCAAAAATCTGGAGCTAAGTAGCAGTCAGCAGGACTCCCTTCAGCATGCTGTCGGCTCTTGGCTTTCCATCTCAGGAGCTTCTGGCACAGATGCCTTTGCTGGTCCCATAAGGAGATGTAGCTCAGCCCCAGGGGGTTTGGGGCAGCTCTGTTTGAACAAGGTCAGGAGTTTCTGCATGTCAGAGAATCATTTTGGTTGACAAAGACCTCCAAGATCATTGAGTCCAAATGTTAACCCAGCATGACCATAGTCATTAAACCATGTCCTGAAGTGCCACATCTACATATGGAACATCTCCATGGATGGTGGCTTGGCCCTCAAACCCTTCTAATGTTTGTCTTTTCTAAGCCTCATGCTCAAAAGACTGTTTTTCACATCTTCCTACATTCAGCTCCCACCACCTCCCTGGGCACCCTGTTCCAATGCTTGACCAATCTCTCTGTAAAGAAATTTTTCCTAATGTCCAACCTGAACCTTCCTCGATGCAACTTGAGGCCATTTCCTCTTGTCCTGTCATTCATTCTTTGGGAGAATCAGTCAACCTCCACCTGAAGGTGAGGGTGAGGAGGTTTTCCCTCAGCCTCCTTTACTCCAGACAAAACAGCCCCAGTTCCCTCAGCTATACCTCACCTGCCCTGTTCTCCAGATCCTTCACCAACTTTATGCTGCTTAGAGTGAGGACCCTAAAACTGAACCCAGTATTGGAGATGTCCACCCCAGTGCTGCTGCTGAGCTTTTTGTACCTGCTGTATAACCTTTCAACCATGTGCATTTTGTGTTTTGCACAATTTCTGGGTAGTTGGGTAATGAAGAGTTGATGGTTTGGGAGTGGTGGGGGAGGTTTGCTGTTTGCCCTCTCTCTAGATGGGCTCTGAGATCCCGGGCCTGGCTCAGTCTTTTGATCTGAAATAACTGAAAGCAGGATGCTTTTGGACGTGTTGCAAAAGTCTCTGCTTGGAAGGTTTTGCTAGATAATAAGTGAGATAGGCAGGCTGGCTGGCTGGCTGGCTGGCTTGCAGAATTCCTGACAAGGCTTTTAATTACCTCTCACCACTGCCTTAAATGGTACTCGCTGTCCTACTGGGTTATGTGGCATTATTATTCTAAATACAAATAGAGCTGTATCAGGTGAGTGGTAATTTAATTGTTAAATGCTAATCTGCATATTAAAACCCAAATCCCATGTGGGACTTGCATTCTGCTGCTTTTGCACTGGCTGAAAGAACCATTTCAGGCACGTTTTAATCAGTATTGTGCCTTCTGCGTCACCAGGACATGCCTAGATGGGAAATGGATTTAATTAGGGTGGCTCCCAAGAAACCTATTAACCTAATGAGGCTTCACAGCAGGGGCTCCTACTTAATAGGAATAATAATTCCCTTTGACTGGAATAGCTCAGGTGATGAACCAGTGCCCAGGTCTCCGTCTGCCTCGTGCTGCTGCTTTCTTATTCTTTCTTCAACTGTATCTTTCAGTTGTCTCCCAAGCTGCAATAGATTGGGTTCATAGAAGTTTGTCAAGCTGAATGTAGGAAGATGTGAAAAACAGAGTCATTTGAGCATGAGGCTTAGAAAAGACAAACATTAGAAGGGTTTGAGGGCCAAGACACTGATTGTGTGCCCATGCTAGAGAGCAGCAACTCGTGAAGGGAGCCCACAGTGGGTCAGCGCTGTACAGATGAATGTTCACTGAAGGCAAATTGAGGGCACACACCAAGCACCCTTCTGCTGAGCACAGGGAGGCTGTAGAGGGGATGGTGCTTTGGTCCTCTCTCATTTCCCCAAGGTCACAGAAACATTTGGGCTACCTCTCAGTTAAAAAAGCTCAACTTCATCTATAAAGAACAGTCAAAAAATGAGCCTGGTGGAGGGAACAGGACAGTGTGAGCCTGTAAGAGGAGAGGGGTTATGCAGAGTGACATCCAGAACCATTTGAACTTTGCCTCTGTCACAATTTGAGTCAAACCCAAGCTTCAGATCAAGTTCATGTTTAATTAAGTGCATAAAATACATCTGTGTGGGCTGCTAAGCACTTCTACAAATCCAGCCTGGAAAACACAGACAAACAAATTGAAGTGACCCTGTTGGAAAAAGAAAACATTCCTTGTTCTGCATGAATCTGCTAAGCCTGATGCTGCTGCAGATGCTCACCATCTCCCACAGAAACAACCAGGGTACAGCCACCCATCCTGCAGGTCAAGGTGATCCCCAAAGGTTCAGGGTTGCCCTATAGCTGGAGTGTTAATCCATGTGTAATCATACCCTGAACTTCATGAGTGCTGCTGGGACATGCCACAGCAAAGCAGGCTTCAGTGTCCCCATGCTCAGAGCAGCCCGGCTGGAAGGTTTGGCACTGTCAACACAAGTGGGTGCTCCGTGAACACAAGGACATGAGGTCTAGCCCGGAGCCTTTCTCCTTTCTCCTACTACCCCTTCCTCTGAGCAACATGCCCTGTAAAAGCAGAGCCAGGTGGAGGGGGGTGGGAGGCTGATGTCCCAGCTGCGCTTTGCTGGGTACTGATAGAAGAAAGCTTCCTGTTCCTAGCTGTGCAGGGAGCTGTGCAGGGAGCACAGATCGCAGCTGACATTCAGTAATCTGCCTTTCCAACCTCTTCTGGATCCTTTTTAATCCATGCCCTAGCTTTCTACTCAGCTGTAATTGCTCTGTTAATATGAAGGGAATAAAGCAGCGTTCAAGGTGGATTGCAGTAGCATTGCCAGGATGGTTTGTTTGTCCTAACACTTCTAGTTGACTCAAGGATGTATTTAACTCTGTGAGTTACTTAATTCACTGGTTTGTCTTGTTGTTATTGTTTGGGTTTTTTTCCACCAGATTATAAGGATTCCAAGGAAAAGAACAAAATGGAAATCCTGTATATCCTGGTGCCAAGTGTCACCATTCCCCTGGCCATAGCCTTGCTCTTCTTCTTCATCTGCATCTGTCGCAACAATCAGAAGTCATCCTCCCCTCCTGTTCAGAGACAGCCTAAACATGTGAGAGGACAGAATGTGGAGATGTCAATGCTCAATGCCTACAAACCAAAGGTAACTCTTTATGTCTGCTTCCACACTTGCTGTCTGCCAAGGCAGGGAGGGAAATGCCTTGATCAAATCAGTGCTGAAATGCTGAGCTGATTTCCCTTTTGTCATTTCTGCTGATGCTTTTAGCTGTGATTTTTGTTAAGGACTTCTAGAGTCACAAAACTGTTCTGCTTGGAAACAACCATCAAGTCCAACCACTCTCTAACTCTCCCAAGTCTGGTGCTAAACCATGTCCCTCAGCACCACATCTCTGTATCTTTGAAACACCTGCAGGGGTGGGTATTCAACCACCTCCCTGGGAAGCCTGTCACAATGGTTGAGAACCCTACATCACCCCAGCAGCAGCACAGCAAGTGTGCTGAACCTGTGGAGGTAATTCCTGTGTGTCCATGTATCTGGATAAATAGGAGCTGGAAGGGGGTTGGAATAAAGGAAGCATCTCTAAATTGCTTCATTTAAGTTAGAAAGTGGTGCAGACAAAGATGTGATTCAGCATTTCCTCAAGAGAGTTTTTCCTGGGTCTGCTGTAGCCATATGTCATCTTTCACTCAGCTGAAATGACTCTGGAAAGATTTGTTCCCTGTTTTTTCAGGCTTAACCCATTCTCTCAGTTGAAAAAAAGAGAAATTACCAAAACAGAGCCTTGACAATCTGCCTGCAGTCCTGGCCAGCACAGCTGATGCACAGCAGCTCTTGTCACTGGTTGTGTTTCCCTTCACTGTAGTCCCAGGTTCACAAAGCATTTTGTAAAATCACTTAAGGTTTAAGCATGATTAACCTCGAGCTCCTAGTTTATTGGCAGGGCAGCGATTTCCAAACCCGTGTGGATCACTCATTTCAGGACTGCAACTGCCTTCTGCCACCTACAGACAGAATAAAGCCCTGAGCGCTTGCCTTGGTTTTCACAGGGTGCCAGTTCCCTTTAACAGCCTGATGGAGGTTGTTGTTTTGAGGCATTTCAGAGTGAAAGTCAGTATTTGTGATCCAGCATGGGGGATAATGAGATCGAGAGCAGCCTTGCAGGAAAGAGCTCGGCTGTGCTGCTGGACAAGAAGCTGGACATGAGCCGGCAATGGGCACTTAATGCCCAGAAGGCCAATGGCATCCTGGGCTGCACTAAAAGAAGTGTGGCCAGCAGATAGAGAGAGGTGATTCTGTCCCTCTTCTCTGCTCTGGTGACATCTCACCTGGGGTACTATGTGCAGCTCTGGGAACACCAGCACAAGAGAGACATGGACCTGCTGAAGCAGCTCCAGAAGAGGGCTACAAAGATGACCAGAGGGCTGGAGCACCTTTCCTGTGAAGGCAGGCTGAGAGAACTGTGGCTGTCCAGCCTGGAGAGGAGAAGGCTCCAGGGAGACCTTATAGCTATCTTTCAATATTTGGAGGAGACCTACAGGAAGGCTGGGGAGGGATTGTTTAGAAGGGCCTGTGGTGATAGGACAAGGGGTAATGGATTGAAACTGGAGCAGGGGAGAATTAGGTTGGACATTAGGAGGAAATTCTTTACAATGAGGGGGTGAAATTCTGGAACAAGTTGGCCCTGTCCCTGGAGACATTCAAGATCAGACTTGATGTGGCCCTGGGAAGCCTGATCTAGTTGGAGGTGTCCCTGTTGACTGCAGGGGGTTTGACAAGGTGAATTTTGAGGGCTTCTTTCAACCCATAGAATCATAGAATGGTTTTGATTGAAAGTGACCTCAAAGATCATCTAGTTCCAACCCTTCACCATAGGCAGGGACACCTCCCACTAGAACAGGTCACTCAAGGTCTCATCCAAGCTGGCCTTGAAAGCCACAGTGTCCCTGAGTAACTTGTTCCAGTGTCTCACCACCCTCACTGTAAAGAATTTTTTCCTAATATCCAACCTAAATCTCCTCTGCTCTGGTTTCAAATCATTGCCCCAGTGCAATCTGTTTATCTGTGAGTGATTAGAATAGAAACTGTGTACACTGTAGGATCTGATACAGTCAGACATGCCTTTGAGTAAGCTGTTCATAGAATCACTGCATGAAAGGGACCTTCAAGATCATCTTAGTTCCATCTGTTTACTTCTATTGAGTTTCAGCAGCGTAAATTCTGACCTTCAGCTGTAGCTGGTTATTGAGGTGTTCTCTCAGCAGAGCATCAGGAAAGGTTACACTTAGGATCTGTGTTTACCATCTCTGAATAAACCCTTCAGTAGTTTTCTTCTTGAGTTCAGTAAAGCAGCAGGAGGATGCTGCTGGTGCTTGCTCTGAATTTCCAAGTTTATGGATTTAGTTTCTAGAGTTTTCTTATATATTTAGGGGTTTTATATATATCATTTTTCACAGAGTTTCTCTTCTGTGAGGCCAGACCCAGAGTTTGGGTCGTTCAGCATGAAGAAGAGGAGACTCCAGGGAGACCTTCTGGTGGCCTTTCAGTGCTTAAAGCAACCAATCAGAAAGCTGGGGACAGACTTCTGAGCAGGCCCTGTTGTGACAGGACAGTGGATGATAGTTTGAACTGTAAGAGAGCGATTTAGGTTGAAGAGAAGGAAGACATTTTTTACACTGGGGGTGGTGAAACCCTGGTCCAGGTTGCCCAGAGAGGTGATAGATGCTCCAGCCCTGGAACCATTGCAGGTCAGATTTTTTGAGGCTCTGAGAGGCTTTGGAACAAGCTGCCCAGGAAGGTGGTGGAGTCACCATCCCTGGAAGTGTTTAAAACACACATAGACATGGCACTTTGGGACATGGTTTAGTGGGCATGGTGGTGTTGGGTTGATGGTTGGACTTGATGATTATAGAATCACAGAAAGCACTGGGTTGGGAGGGACATTTCGAGGTCATCTAGCTCTACCCCCTTGCAGTAAGCAGGATCATCTTTAACTAGATGAGGTTTCCCAGAGCCCCATGAAACCTGACCTTGTATGTTTCCAGGAATAGGGCTTCTTGCACCTCCCTGGACAACCTGTTCCACCATCCTCATTGTAAAGAGCTTCCTTCTGACGTCCAATCTAAATCTTGGAGATCTTTTCCTCTCTGGTTCTATTCTCAGCATCACTTGAGTGAGGTCACAATTTCCACTTACTGTTGCCTTGTGCAGACAGTGCGGGAGAGCATCATGCCCAGAAATGTTTGCAAATATAAACCAGAGTTTTCTTTTAATGTCCAACGTCAAGTGCTGCAAAAAGCTTCCCATCCTATGGAGACTGTTTCTGTATCTTCCCCCTGGGCAGCCCAGCATTTCCTGTCTCCAGTGTTTTGATTGCTTTTCAAACAACATTTGAAAGGAAAGGAAGTCAAATCCTATTTTTAAATGCTGTGTCATAGAATTGTTTGGGTTAGAAAAGCCCTCTAAGATCATTGACTCCATCAACCCAACAGCACCATGGCCGTAAAACTGTGTCCCAAAGTCCACACATTTCTTGTACACACCGAGGGATGGTGACTCTGCCATCTCCTTGGGCAACCTGTTCCAATTCCTGCCCACTCTTTCCACTCTTGCTGTCAGCTTCGGACTGAAGCTGCGGCTGAGGCGGGTGCGTATTTGCTCGGACAAGCACAAGCATCCAAAGCCCATTTCGGTTTTAAGGGGCTTTAATTGCTTCCCCCAAAATCTAATAAACTTAAAGTTGGTCTTGTCATTCACCTAATGGAAGGAGCTGATAAAGAGATAGGGGTGGTGGGCTTCACTCTC
This sequence comes from Pogoniulus pusillus, assembly GCF_015220805.1. Taxonomy (NCBI): domain Eukaryota; kingdom Metazoa; phylum Chordata; class Aves; order Piciformes; family Lybiidae; genus Pogoniulus; species Pogoniulus pusillus. The sequence continues at coordinate 4,243,383 of NC_087271.1, forward strand.
GGGGCTCTTCCTTCGTCCTGGGTTTACTTTGGCGTGCTGCCTCATCTGTATTTTACACTTCTTTACGTCTCCTACGCCGCTGTATGACAAATACTTGTCAAACAAAAGCCCAGCAGATTTATAACCCCTTCATTTGAAATGAGCCCTTTCCTGCCAAAACTTTATGACTTCATTTTCTTTCATAGTTTTCCACTCTGTTGGTTCAAACGGAGGAACCCAGCCTCAGGTCAGACAGAGGTCATTTCACTTTCATTACTAAAATATAATTTACAATATGCCAGACCTAAACAAGTTTTAGCCTAAAGGATTTGTGTAATGTAAACCATCTGCTCCTTCAACAATATAGCTAATTTCCTGCCATCACCCTACAGTCTACTGCCTGCTTGCTTAAATGGCTTTATTATTGTTGTTGTTATTATTATTATTTTTAATGTGGTATTTGTCTAGGAGTCCTAAGTGGTCAATGCAATTAGAATTCATTTACTCCAAAGTAGCCTTTTTCAATGACTGCTTTTTAGTTGTCAGTTCTTTCCCTCTGTTGGCACTCCAAAGCTGTGTTATTTCAGGAATGCAGATGTGGATGTTTACACGCATTTACAAAAGATAGATCCCTTAGATCATTAGCCTGAAGTTACTACCTATGGCTACACTGAGGAGCTTAAATGAGGGGGGTGGTGTAGGTGTGACAATCTCATGTGGAAGTTAACCTTTGAAAATAATGCAACTTATTTATGGACTAAGAGTGAGTAACAGTTGGACTTCAGGATCTTAAAGGTCTCTTCCAGCCAAAATTATTCTGTGGTGAAGTCAGGAGGCTACAACTCCCTGAAAAGAGGTTGGAGTGAAGTGGATGTCAAGTTTCTTCTCCCATTTAGCAAGTGATAGGACAAGAGGAAATGGCCTCAAGTTGCACAAGGAGAGGTTTAGGTCGCAGAGTAGGAAAAATTCCTTTGCTGAAGGAGTGGTCAGGCATCAGAACAGGCTGGCCAGGGAGGTGGTGGAGTCATCATCCCTGGAGGTGCTCAAGAGGCATGTGGATATGGCACTCTGGGACATGGTTCGAGAGCCATGGTGGAGTTGCTTAACGATTAGATTCAATGATCTTAGACATCTCTTCCCACCCAAACTGTCCTACAATTCTGTGATTCTATGGTTTACATACACCCAAAATAGTAACAGAGCTTTGAAAAAGTTTACCTTCCTTCTTTGACCATTGTGTCATCTTTCCAGCTGACTCTGTGTAGCAGCTTTCCAGTACTTGAGGAGGATCTACAAGAAAGCACAGGAGGGACTTTTTACAAGGGTTTGTAGTGATAGGATGGGAGGTAATGGCTTCAAGCTGGAAAAGGGGAGAGGAGAGGCTGAGGGAGCTGGGGGTGTGCAGCCTGCAGAAGAGGAGGCTCAGGGCAAACCTCATTGCTGTCTACGACTACCTGAAGGAAGATAGTGGCCAGATGGGGGTTGGTCTCTTCTGCCAGGCAAGCAGCAACAGAACAAGGGGATACAGTCTCAAGTTGTGCCAGGGGAGGTCTAGGCTGGATGTTAGGAGGAAGTTGTTGCCAGAGAGAGTGATTGGCATTGGAATGGGCTGCCCAGGGAGGTGGTGGAATCTCTGTTACTGGAGGTGTTGAAGCAAAGCCTGGCTGAGGCACTTAGTGCCATGGTCTGGTTGATTGGATAGGGCTGGGTGATAGGTTGGACTGGATGATCTTGGACCTGTCTGATTATATAATTTAGACTGGAGATTAAGAGGAAATTCTTTACAGTGAGGGTGGTGAGACACTGGAACAAGTTCCCAAAGGAGGTTGTGGATGCCCCCTCCTTAGAAGTCTTCAAAGCCAGGTTGGATGGGGCCTTGAGCAAGCTGGTCAAGTGGAAGGTGTCCCTACCCATGTCAGGGGGATTGGAACTAGATGACCTTTAAGGTCCCTTCCAATCCAAACCATCCTATGATTCTGTGTTTCAGGACAGAACACTCAGTCAAGTGTGAGCAGAAATAGTCTCTACCATAGACTGAAGGGTTAATGGTGAAGTTGAGGAAGAGCTGGCTACAAGGGCGACATAGGGGTCTTTTATGAGTATTTTTTTCAGCTAAAATTTCAGGTCCTGGCCCAGAAAACACTTCAGCATGTCCTTATTTAAAGTATTTAATTGCCTCAATTCCTGAAATTAGTCAGATTCAATTTTGAGTCTCCAAATGCCCAAATACATAACCGCCTGTGCTGAAACGCCGGTGCTTCCTGCGCGTGTGCTTAGCTCTAACATTTACTTCTTGTGTCTGACTTTGTGCAGAATTACTTTCTACTTGCAAAAAGTAATTCTGAATTTTTATTTGGTTGGAGCTTAGTGCACAGGGATTAGGCAGCACTCAGCCCAGAGCTTTGCTGATGTTGGGATCCTGGCCTGGGTGTGCCTGGCCTGGGGCTGATGCCATTGCGCCAGTGTCTGCGTCTCCATGGGCTGAGCGGCATCGTTGCCAAGTGGGTCTGTGTTACAGGGATTGCTGGCTCAGTCTACTTGGCTTTCAGACATCACAGAATGACAAAGTGGTAGAGGCTGGAAGTGGCCTCTGGAGATCAACCAGTCTGATCCCCATGCTAGAGCAAGGGCACCCACAGCAGCTTGCCCAACATCGCAATGTCCAGGAGCGTTTGGAATCTCAGAGGAGGAGACTCCACAGCCTCTCTGGGCAGCATGCTTCAAGGCTCCAGCACCCTCACACCCAAGAAGTTTCTTCGTCTGTGAACCTCCTGGGTTCCAGTCTGTGCCTGTTGCCCCTTGTATGGCCCCAGAGGAGTCTGGCCCCATCCTCTTGTCCCCCACACCTTAGTTCTTGCTGAGCACTGAGAAGATCCCCTCTTAGGCTGCTTTTCCCCAGGCTCAACAGCTCTCAGCCTGGGTGAAAAGATCTTTTACTTAAAAGCCTGGTTTCGGTCCTGGTTTTCTTATGTTTCTGCTGTTGTGTCTTTACCAGAGCAAGGCTAAGGAGCTACCTCTGTCTGCTGTTCGTTTCATGGAAGAACTGGGTGAATGTGCCTTTGGCAAGATCTACAAGGGCCACCTCTACCTTCCGGGCATGGATCATGCTCAGCTTGTGGCTATCAAGACACTAAAAGACTTTAACAACCCCCAGCAGTGGGCAGAGTTCCAGCAAGAAGCATCCCTCATGGCTGAACTCCATCACCCTAACATCGTTTGCCTCTTAGGCGTTGTCACTCAGGAGCAGCCCATCTGCATGCTTTTTGAGTACATGAACCAAGGAGACCTCCATGAGTTCCTCATCATGAGGTCACCCCATTCAGATGTGGGATGCAGCAGTGATGAGGATGGGACTGTAAAATCCAGCCTGGACCACGGGGATTTCCTGCATATTGCCGTGCAGATCGCAGCAGGGATGGAGTACTTATCCAGCCATTTTTTTGTCCATAAGGACCTCGCCGCTCGTAACATTTTAATTGGAGAGCAGCTTCATGTGAAAATTTCAGACCTTGGGCTCTCAAGAGAAATCTACTCAGCTGATTACTACAGAATCCAGAACAAGTCCCTCTTGCCAATCCGCTGGATGCCGCCCGAGGCCATCATGTACGGCAAGTTCTCTTCCGATTCGGATATTTGGTCGTTTGGGGTTGTTCTGTGGGAAATATTCAGCTTTGGACTCCAACCCTATTACGGATTTAGTAACCAAGAGGTCATAGAGATGATCAGGAAAAGGCAGCTGCTGCCGTGCTCTGAAGACTGTCCTCCCAGAATGTACAGCCTGATGACAGAGTGCTGGCATGATCTGCCGTCCCGGAGGCCACGCTTTAAGGAAATCCACGCCAGGCTGCGCTCCTGGGAGGGTCTTTCAAGTCACACAAGTTCTACTACCCCCTCCGGTGGGAATGCCACCACTCAAACGACTTCCCTCAGCGCAAGCCCAGTGAGCAACCTCAGTAACCCCAGATACCCCAACTACATGTTTCCAGCACAAGGTATACCACAAGGCCAGATCGCCGGCTTCATCGGGCCTCCCATACCTCAGAACCAGCGGTACATCCCCATCAACGGGTACCCCATTCCGCCAGGATACGCCGCCTTCCCGGCTGCCCACTATCAACCTCAAGCTCCACCTCGAGTCATCCAGCACTGTCCTCCTCCAAAGAGTCGTTCTCCCAGCAGTGCCAGCGGGTCGACCAGCACAGGCCACGTCACAAGTTTGCCGTCTTCGGGCTCCAACCAGGAAGCAAATATTCCTTTGCTATCCCATATGGCAATTCCTAATCACCCGGCGGGAATTGGTATCACAGTGTTTGGAAACAAAACACAAAAACCATACAAAATTGACTCGAAGCAATCTTCCCTACTAGGGGACTCCAGCATCCATGGAGCCAACGACTCCATGATTTCCGCCGAGTTGTAAATAAGCAAGGGCCTTTGTAAATATAACTCTTTACAAGAGGGAACTAGGAAGGGGCAGGAAAGATTTCTATTCAGATATTTTATTAAACGATTCCTTCTGGCGGTTTAAGAGGCGCTGCAGCCAAGTATCTTCTGTGAAGTTTCACTGCTCACCAGCACGGGCAGACACAACCAGACAGAGATCAGTTGCGGTAGGAATACTCCTGCGTCATCAGTGGATGCCTTTGCTCAAGTGCCACCGACAAAGTCAAAAAGGGGAAGAGGAATTTTTGTTTTTTGAATTAAAACCTGTTACCATAGGCTTTTTTTTCACAGCTTTTTAGACCTCTGGTGTGGTTTATATCACGGGAACTTTTTGATACTGAAAGCATATTTTAATATTTGTCTCTGTTTTTTAGGAGATGCCAATGCTCGGAGGTCCGCTGGGTGTGCAATGTCGGTTCCAAGAGCTAGTTAAAGTATTTGTAAATGTTGCAGCCGAGGCTTACGTTTCAAATGTGTGATCTGAGAGCTGAATAATTTCCTTCAGGTAGGATTTGGGTCTTTTGTCAAGTTGGGAGGCTGAGTTCAGAGTCAGACCAAACAGGAAAAAAAGGAAAGTCGTTTAGGTGACAGAGCAATAATTTGAGTTCGCAACTTGCGGTCTGCAAGCATCATCTGCCCTTGGCTGCAGATGATGGCTGGGGTCCTAAGAAATTGCCTTAAAAAGGGAATGAAATTAAAGCATTTTAATTTCAGAACCTGGATCAACTCACTCAAAATTTCAGACAGTTCAAGCAGAAATCTTATATCCTTTTGTTGCTATGCAACGGTGTAATGGAAAGGCTCCAAACCACAATTTTATATATGACAATCAGGATTTCTTCTCTCTCTTTTCCTCCCTCCCCTCCCACCCCCCTCAGGAATATTTATTGTTTTAGACCAATGTGTAATTTCAATGACTATGACTCCAGGAACCCTGAGGGGAAAAAAAAAATGAAAGACAGGGAAACTCACATTCCATCAGGCAGCGAATCCATCGATGGCAGTTTTGTCTGTCACTGCTAATAATGTGAAGGGGTGCGAACTTTCACCTTAGGAAAGATGACCTTCGTGTCATTGCCAACAACAAGAAAAGTCATTCAGGTCTAAACACCCAAGATTAGTCATTTAAAACCACTTTAATGAGTCACTAAAGTGCTGTGTGCTTTCCAGTTTTCCACAGACTCTTGATTTTCTGTTGGTATTAAGTAGTGGGGTTTATTGTACCCAGAACAAGCCCAACCTTTCTTTTTTTTGCTCAGTTGACAATGGTGTATGATAGGACTCTTATCTCTTTTGCACAGAAGCCTGATAATGTTTTGTACAGCAGAAGTGAAAAATAACATCTCTGCCTTTTATATCTTGGTCTGTTTCTATTTTTAACCTGATGTAGATGTTCTTGAAATATATTATGGTGATACTCAGCCACTACCTTATCCAAATAGTTTTCTTTTGTCACTGCATGCGTTTAATCACTGTATTACTTGATGATTGACTTAGTAATTATGGGCATTTCAATTAGGCAAGCATGAAAATGTAACAACAAAGGCTATTTTATAATTAAGATATGTGCATTTTTTTGTATTTCACGTGCCAGAGATGATATTAAACACTGATTATTTTATGCTGCTGTTCATTAAAACATCGTTCTACCATAAACACGTCAGGGTTTCCTCCCTCTCGGTGTAACTTTTAACAGAGAGCTAAACTCTGCTGGCTCGGAGCCTGCTGAAGCCTTCCTGTGAATGGGACATGAGAGTTTGGCAACTGGTAGTTACAGAGAGTACTCAGGGGTACAATACAGAGGCTTAAATGAGTGTTTGGCTGTGCAAATATTTGCAAAGCACACAGGAGCAGCGGGATGGTGGAATTGCCCAGGGGGAATGGTCTGGTCCTTTGCTGTGCTCTCCTCGGTGCTATTGAGCTCCCTGCCAAGGGCCAGCAGTGCCCTTAGACTCAGAGAATCAGAGATTGATAGCGGTTGGAGCGCACCCCTGAAGATCACCCGGTCCAACTCTCCTGCCAAAGCAGGGTCACCTAGGACAGGTCACACAGGTAAGCATCCAGATGCAGCCTTTCTGTTCCCTTGCTCCAATTTGATGTCCTGTTGCATTGTGTGACCTGTTGACCTGTGGCATGTTGTACTGCTGCAGCATAGAATCATAGGATTGTTTGGGCTGGAAAAGACCTCTGAGATCATCGAGTCCAACCAGCAACCTAACACCACCACTGTGGCCATTAAACCATCTGGATCCATCAAGCTCCCTCTACATTGTGTTGGCATGAGACTACTCTTGCAGGTAAGAGCAATCAGTAATTATATAGTAAGGACTTGGGAGACTTCTGAGATACTTTATGGGCCTGTGTTGTCAGCTTCCATGTGGATTGAGTGTACATCTGGATCAGTAATGGATGTATGTTACATGCCAGCTAAAATTTAGATTTGAGTGAAGATTCAGGCAATAATTACGTTTTAGTGACTTCTGTGAAGATGCTGAGGGGCCTAAAGCATCTCTGTGAGGAGGAAAGGCTGATAGACCTGGGGCTGTCAAGCCTGGAGTATAGCAGCCTGAGCAGGGATCTGATCAATGCTCAGCAAGATCTAAAGGGTGGGGGCAAGAGGATAGGGACAGATTCTTGTCATTGGTGCCTAGCAACAGGACACTGGGCAGTGGACACAAACTGGAACCCAGGAGGTTCCATTTCAACAGGAGAACCTTCTTTATTGCCAGGGTGCTGGAGCCCTGGAGCAGACTGCCCAGAGAGGTTGAGGGATCTCCTTCTGTGGAGAGATTCCAAACCCAGCTGGCCATTGTGATGCTGGGCAGGCTGCTGTGGATGTCCCTGCTTTAGCAGAGCATTCGGACTGTGTGATCTCCAGAGGTCCCTTCCAACCCCTACCCTGCTGGGATCCTGTGAAGTGAGTGTGCTGTTATCTGCTGATTACCATCAGACTGGAAAATATCTCTCTCGCTAAGTTTTTTTCATGGGTTTGGGTTTTTTTAAGTTCCCAACAGTACAAAAACTGATTCAAGGGCATTCTAACCTTTCCATTGGCAGAACTGTATTTCCCTCACTGTTACTTGGAGAATAATTCATTACTATGCTTAAATGTCATCCTGCTTCTGTAGAGATAACTATCCTGGCTGCTGGGTTGGACTAGAGGATCTACAAAGGTCCCTTTCAGCCCCTGCTGATTCTGTATCTGTATCAGGTTATCAGAATCACAAGGACTGCTTTGGAGTAGAGGAGTTCTGCAGCAGTGGATGAGATGTTGTTCCTAAGCCACAGCTCTTGAGATCACCAAAATCTAGGGAACTGCTGCTTCTCACATGCACAGCTTTGCAGCTCTCTCTTGGCATCTTGGTCAACCGACCATTGAAAGTTGCCATTCTTGATACATCTTTTCTTCCCTTTGCATACTTTTTTGAGTGGGTGCATCAGGGCAAACAATTCTTTTGCATCTTAAGCAACAAGCTTAGTATTGAGAGCAGGAAGCCTTTTTTTTATCCTTTGTTTTTCCTGTGGGATTTCTTAGCCTGTACTCCAAAGGGCTTGAAATTTCATCAATGCCAGTTTAAAGACAATTTGCCACTTGATAATGATTTCAGAAACAAAAGGAACTATCAGCAGCCAAACAAATCTCTGGTCTTTGGGTTATGCTGTTATTGCAAAATCCTCAGTAGAGAAGGCATGGAGCCAATGAACAAGAAGAATCTGTCACCAGAGCTGACACACAGCTGAATATGGCTGAAAAAGATACTCACCATTGATGATATCAAAGTATTTGCTCAGCAGTGTCAAGCAAGATCCTTCATTGAGTGAACATGTGAAGAAAATTAAAGTATCTTCAGGACCTTCTCTTTTCCTCTACACAGACTGGAAAAGACAGCTCATGAGACATCCAGACAGACAATGTCTGCCAGTTGGGATGACAAGTGTCCCATCAGGTCAAATCTGAATGTATCTGAACACCATAAGCAGTTCAGTTCTGTAAAGCCATGCATGAGCCACACTGAGGTGAACAACCCTGTTGCTGCTACTGCACACAGGTAACTGCCCTGGGGCTGCTGTGCACCCAGGTAAGCTTATCTCTGGAGCTTTGTCCTTAGCTTTAATCACCCTGATAGGATCAGATAATCATTGGAATTGGATTTATCTCGTCATCTCTATGAGCATCTGCACCAAATCAGCTCATTCTGGGGCAAGAAAACCTGCCTGGAAAAGCTCAGTAAGAGTCTGAATATTGACCAAAATAAATGCATCAATGCATCAGCTGGAATTGCCTCTCAGATTGCCTCTTCCTCTCCTCTTACAGAAGTGGAATCATTAAGGTTGGAAAAGACCTGTGAGATCATCAAACCCAACTATCACCCCAACACCACCATGGCTGTTAAACTATGTCCCTGCATGCCATGTCTACATGGTTTTGGAACACTCCCAGAGTGTGACTCCACCACCTCCCTGGGCAGCCTGTTCCAGTCCTTGACCACAGTTTCAGTGAAGAAATTTTTGATTCATAGAATGGTTTGGCTTGGAAGGGACCTTAAAAATTCCCTACTTCCAATCCTGCTGCCATGACCAGGGGCACTTCCACAAGACCAGGTTGCTCAAGGTCCCATTTAACCTAGCTTTGAACACCTCTGGGGACAGCAGTGTCTGCAACAGCACTGGGCAAGCTGTTCCAGTGTCTCACCCACCCTCACTGTAATATCCAAACTAAACCTCCCCTGACACATCTTCAGGCCTCTCACCCTATTTCTTGTTTCCTGGGAAAAGAAACCAATCCCCACCTCACAACAACCTCCTTTCAGGGAGCTGTGTAGAGTGATGAGGTCTCCCCTGAGCCTCCTCCAGACTCAAGCCCAGCTCTCAGCCACTCCTGAAAGCAGTAACTGAATGCTTGATGGAGCAGCAATGGGAGCTGGAGGAGCAATGGGAGCCATGAAATATCCCCTCATACACTTTGCGGTTTTATGCTAAAGACCCAGGAGCACAGTGGAGGCTCACTCACAGCTCCATTTAGGGCTTTTCCATTATTTCAAAACTAGATCCTAAAGGTTCAAATATTTTTAGACTCAACAGCTGTAAGCCAGCTCTGAGCAATCCACCTGAAAACTCTTGCAGAGCCTCCTCCCACCCCTCTCTCCCTCTCACAGCTGGTGAAGTTTGTGAGCTGTGAGGCTGAAATCAACGTCTGGCTCCCAGTCGATCCATAGGGAACAAAAGCAAACACAGAGAGGCAGGAATTCCTCGGGGAGGTATTAGAAGGGGGAAAAATCAAATCACCTAGAAAACTATTAGATAATGTGGAAAATAAATGTTGCCAGAAATTAAGGAATTGCTCCTCAGGTGGGAATGCAGGCAGAGGGAAGAAAGCTATTTTTGTGGCAAGCAAAGGAAGAGGGAATTTTCCAGATTCCTAATGGCCTGAAATTCTGCCAGGGAAGGCTTAGGTTGGACATTAGGAAAAAATTCTCTGCTGAAAGATTGGTGAGGCATTGGAACAGGCTGACCAGGGAGGTGGTGGAGTCAGCATCCCTGAAGGCGTTCAAGAAGCGTGTGGACATGGCACTTTAGGGCATGATTTAATGGCTACAGTGGTATTGGGTGGATGGTGTGATTTGATTGTATGATTCTAATGCCAGATGTCAGAATCATCATCCCTCCTTCCTTCAAAGAGGAATGGATCGAGAAGCTCTGGAGGTTTGGAAAGCAATCTCTCAATAAACAGTGTTTAGTGAGCCTCCATTCTGGAGAATCTCATTCCCTCCAGGCTGGCTTAGATTTCTGTAAAAGAGAATAAATATTTGCTGATTTAAAGAGCAAGATGCAGAGTCTGAAGCAGAGATTTGTGTCCTTTCTTCCCACAGAGGAGTGATTAGAAAGAGTTCCTGCATTCCCTGGATTGAAAGCAGAAGGTGAAGCAGAGAACTACTTGTGCAGACACTTGGGCTGGAAGACTGGAGAAATAGCAGGGTGTGTTTATCCAGAGCATGAGAAATTGTCAAAATGAAATCTGTGCTTTGCTTGGCCTGAAGAAGGGCATCCAAGAAGGTTGCAGGCTGGGAAACACTCGATGACATTCTCCTCTTGTTCCAATGCTCTTCTGTAACCTACGTTCACCACCTAACTCAAAACACTCCTGACAGTAAGGCAGAGAGTGCACAAACTAGTCAAGTACAAACACCTGGTGGTGTTCCCCAGGGATCCAATTCCATGAAATGTGCACCTTCAGCCTCCACTGGCTCTACTTCTGCACGTATCAGAAGGGATTTGGCTTGTTGGCAGGATTCACTCTTCTCAGTATCTCTTGAGCGTTGTCTGTGCCAGTCATTTGAGCCCTGTTTTCTTCTGGTTCATGCCGCTAAGCCTAGCCTGGTCAGCCACATTAGGGGAAAAACAAGGCAACTGGGCTCCTGCCTGGGTTGTGCTGATCAGTATCTAAAGGGCAGGTGTCAAGAGACTGGGGCCAAAGTCTTTTCAGTGGTGCCCAATGACTGGATAAGGGTCAATGGACACAAAGCAGAACCCAGGAGGTTCCATCCGAATGAGAGGAGAAACTTCTTTATTTCTGAGCAGGCTATCCAAAGAGGTGGTGGACTCTCCTTCTCTGGAGGCATTCCAAACTCACCTGGACATTGTGATCCTGGGCAGCCTGCTGTGAATGACCCTGCTTCACCAGGGGTTTGGACCAGATGATCTTCAGAGGTCCCTTCCAACTCCCAGTAGTCTGACTCTGTGAAGGTGACAGAGGGCAATGTCTTTTGGAAAGGAAGCAGGAAGCACTAGCTGTGTTCTGTAAGAGCACCTCCTCTGTGTCCATAAGATCTGCCTACTGATTCCTAACCCCCCTCTTCAGATACCATGACGTCTTCATGGTTTGCATCCTCCCACCTTTGTCCCAGAGCCAGCACATTTCTTCCAGTGAAAAGACAGTAGCCAAACACTTCTCAGCTGTTAGCTTTGCAGAGTGTGGCTAAACTGAGGAGGTGTGAGGGTGCTGGGACTGATCTTCCAGCATGCAGTCACCCAAACCACATCCTCAAGGTCCATGAGAAATCAATGCAGCATTCTTCTGACTGCCTCTTCAACAGTGATGTGATTCTTGTGGCCTCAAGTCTGCTTTCTCCATGGGCCTGGAAATTTCCCTTAAAGATGTGATGTCCATGGAATCTGAGAAGCAATTTTTATCTTGCTGTGGGCTATCTTTTATAGGAGGAGAGAATATTGCCCCCGAGTCAGTCACTCTCTATCCCATCATATTTCTTCCTGTTTGATCTTGCTGAGATTAAAGTTCAGTATATTTCAGGACAGTTATATTGCTGAGGTAATATAAAGTTATTAAAACCAGAGAGAGAGACAATATTGTGACTATACATCAAAAGCTCTTGAAGACAAAGGAGGGAAAATTGACTTGAAACTGGAATTATTAGAAGCATCTGTGGTGTCCTTTATTTTCCATTTAACAGTGCAACACATTTGGGAATGGTGTCTGCTTGGAGCTCTCAATGTGGTGCTGCCTCAATTTGTACCCTGAACCCTGGGGTTGATGTGCTCCTGTGGAGGGGAACAGCAGCTCCTGGTTAATGAGTTTTGACCTTGAGACATGAAGGAACATTTTCCAATGCTGCAACCTACAGAAGAAGAAGTTGGGTTATTTTTTTTTGCTCATCTGAGGAATTTAAAACAAAGCAGAGCTATCTGTTAGAGTTGTAAATCTTCTGGAGTTTTATAAGACAAGTGGTGCTTGGAGTAGTACAGTGTCCATGTATTTGTTTCTCTGTGTGGATACGTGTTCCACACACAACCAAGTTTCTTCTGTAGGTATCTCCATAGTTCAAAATTAAATCCAATAACGTTGGAGCAAGCACGAGTGAGATGCTTTGGGTCGATCCCAAGCTGCTTTGGGTCGATCCCAAGCTGCTTTGGGTCAATCCCAAGCTGTGGAAGGCAGAAGCTGCATCTCTGTAGTGTACTCTGTAAATGATGGAACCTTATTGAAGGAGCAGTGTCAGGTCATGAAATCACAGAATGGTTTGAAAAGGCTGGGAGAGTTGGGATTGTTCATCCTGGGGATGAGAATGCTCCAGGAAGATTTTATTGCAGGCTTTTCAGTACTTGAAGTGGTCTGCAAGAAAGCTGGGGACAGACTTTTGAGCAGAGCCTGTTATGGCAGAACAAGGGGTGATGGTTTGAACTGAAAGAGGGAGATTCAGACTGGAAAGAAGGAAGCAAGTTTTTTGCAATGAGGGTGATTAGTCACTGGCCCAGGTTGCCCAGAGAAGTGGTAGGTGCCCCATCCCTGGTACCATTCCAAATCAGGTTGTCTGGGGCTCTGAGCAACCTGTCCTAGTTGCAGATATCCCTTCTGAGTGCAGTGGTGTTGGACTAGATGAGCTGTAAAGATCCTTTCCAAACCAAACCGTTCCATGATCATGCCATGATTCATTTGGACATCTATGGAAGAGGAACAAGAGGACAACTTCTGTGTGGGTTGAACCTAACTCTTGTTTAGTGTGAATACACTTTCTGTACAGCTGAGGAGCTATTTGGTTGGATGGCCATGGTTGCCTTGAATGTCTGTGCTGATGCAGTAAGGCTCTTGCTAGACAAGGAGAAGGAGGGAACTGAGTAGTTAGGTTTTTAAATAATCCATGCAGTGATGCTAACTTCTGGAGAGAGGGTGGGATACAGAGGTGTGAGGTCCTGAGTCAGAAGTCCAACCATGGTTCTGGGCAGTCGTACTTAGAGAGCTCTGTAGAGTTCACTGCTGAGTAAGAGCAGCTCTTCCTTCTCTGGAAGGTCACTGCCTCTTCTTCCTTGACACTTGTGAGCTGCTTTCAGATTTTGATAATCCAGATAACTCCCATTAGGAGCTCAGGCTGTGCAGCAGGTCCCACTGGGAGCAGCACAAATGCTGTGACCCAGCCACTGTGCTGAGGGTGGGATGCTGAGAATGTAAAACCATCGCTGGTTCCTGCCATCAAGTGGTTGTGTCTGGTGTGCTGGCACTTCAAAGAGGTCAGATCCAAGCAAACTAATGTTGGAGCATTGGAGAAGATGAATAAACAGTCAGTCTGGATGCTCTATCATGGTATAGCAGAGCCAGGACTGGGATAATTATTCCATAGTGGCTTCACACGGTCCGTATCTAATGGTAGGTCACATCAGCTAGATTAGACACTTGATAAAGAAGTTTAAATTGCTGTTACATGCAGGCAGAAGTTAGTTTCTGCTGAACAAATGTCCAGTGTGAAGGAAGCCTTAGGGAGCCAAGCCATGAAAATTGCACAAGAAGCCATAAATCTGGTGTTTCCTAATTTCTGAGTGCTCAGCACAGCAGCATAAATACTCCTCCTTTCAAACACTGCTTTGTAGGCAACTTCTTTGCAAGATGATTTATGTATCTATGTCCTTATCTGGTAGTTAGACTCAGCCCTGAAAATATGCAGAGTGCTTAACAGAGCAGGATCAAGACTTAACACTATGATGGGTTTGTGTCGTGCAAGAGCTGCTGCTGTGCCTGGTGCAATAGACGTTGATGGTGTACGTGGAGGATTGGTCCATGCTGGTACAGCAGGAGGAGTTGTGTGCTGGTTTTCCCATAGTCTGCTGCTGCAGCAACTGGGTGGGATATTGGAAAAAGCCTAACCTGTGTGTTGTTGTTCTTCATCTTGCTGGCTGTAGGGTAGTTGTGTTTATTCACTGCTGGCTGCTCTGTGAGGTTTTGTTCAGCTCCTCAAAATGATGCTGTTCCAGATGACTTGTGGAGGGTGGCAGGAACCCAGATCATAGAATCACAGAGTCATTTAGGTTGGAGAAGACCTTTAAGATCATCAAGCCCAGTTATAAATGGTAGCATCCAATTGCTAGTTACTTGAGAGAAGAGACAGACTCCCACCTCGCTCCAACCTCCTTGCAGGGAGTTGTAGAGAGCAAGGAGGTCTCCCTACAGCCTCCTCTTCTCCAAACTAAACAATCCCATCACCTTCAGCACTTAAACTCAGGAGTTTGTGTTTTTAAGCACCAACTCCTGAGCTGGAGTGAATAAGATCTGTTGGCCCTTCCTCTTTGCAAACGAATCATTTCTGTTCCTCTCTGCACCTTTTCACCAGAGGTTCTTTTGGCAGCTCCTTAACTCTGATGCAAACATGATGAAATGAATGACTGTTGCTGGAGTTGTCACCAATGCTAATTCTCAGATAGAGCATGATAACTGGGTCCTTTGATCTGTAGGATTTACACTCCTTTATCTTGTGTAAGCTCAAGAGGCATGGACCCACCCAGCTCTCTGCACTTCACAGAAATGCTCTACAGAAGCTGATAATTTTACTTCTCCGTTTTCTGGGCTATCATATTGTCAGTCTTGAGGCAGGAGTGTTGGGATGAGTCTTAGGATCAGTGACAACTTAAAGTATTGCTTCATTTTGCCACATAGAAACGTGTGGACGTGGCACTTTGGGACATGGTTTAGTGGCCATGGTGGTCTAAGGTTGATGGTTGGACTCGATGATCTTAGAGGTCTTTTCCAACCAAAGCCTTTCTATGATTCTATAGAACAGAACAGCATTAGAATAGAATAGAATAGAATAGAATAGAATAGAATAGAATAGAATAGAATAGAATAGAATAGGATACAATATAATAGAATACAATAGAATGGGATAGGGTAGAATACACAGCAGAATAGAATAGAATATAGCAGAATAGATCAGAGCAAAGTAAAGCAGAGCAGAGTACAATAGAATAGAACAGAACAGAGCACAATAGAACAGAGCAGAATAGAACAGAACAAAGCAGATCAGAGCAGAATAGAACCAGGGCAGAGCAGAATAAAACTAAACAGAACAGAGCAGACCAGAACAAAGCAGAACAGAGCAGAATAGAACCAGGGCAGAGCAGAATAAAACCAAACAGAACAGAGCAGACCAGAACAAAGCAGAACAGAGCAGAATAGAACCAGGGCAGAGCAGAATAAAACCGAACAGAACAGAGCAGAACAGAACAGAGCAGAATATATAGAATAGAATAGAATATATGGGATATACTCATAGAATAGAATCATAGGATGGTTTTGGTTGGAAAAGACCTTTAAGGTCATTGAGTCCAAACATTATCTGGGATTCTCTATGCTTCAGATTTACTATCCGCTCCAGTGTTTGTTGCTTGGGATTGTTTTTCTTCTGGTGGTGTTCTTTATCTGGGTTTTTTTCTGAAGGCAAATCAATGAAGATTTTTTTCATGGAGGACTCTTTGCCCTTCTTTCTTGTCCTCATCTCCAGCCTTGCTGCTTGCCACCGCTTTAAATGCTACTATAAGCATACTATCCTCTCCTCTCACAACTGAGTGTGTCCCCCAGGTGTAGATATGTTTTTTCCAGACAACTTTGTCTTGATTATGAGCAAAACAAGTCATAAAATCCTGTATCAATTATGGCTGTCTGCTGAGACTTGTAAAAGAATGAAGGAGACAATTGAAAGGAGCAGGAAAATTGTGTCCTTTTAAAAATCCCAAATACCACAATTAAAAGGCTACTGTAATAATTCTGCCCAGAAAACAAGCACTTTAGCAGAACAGAGTTGTGTCATTTTATGATTTCAGTATGAAACCAGGGATTTGAAAGCTTCTTGCTTTAGAAACTGGTGTGTGTTCCATGTGGGTTTAGGCCATGCTTTCAATCCAGCAACAGAAAATGCAGTGAACGTGGACGCAGCAGAAATGTTGAAAGCCAATAAATCTCTGTGTGTTAGAAGAAAGGGGCTGTGCTCAGGAGGTGACACTGTGGGTTTGTTATTAGTCACAAATAATATTTACTTATATTTATTTATGAATTATGACCCCCCCCCCCCAAAAAGAGTGTAAGGAAAAAAACTCTTTAAGCAATTCTAAAGCTGCTTAATGATTGAATTCAAATGCTTATTGCATTTCAGAGAACAAGAAGTACAGTTTGGAAAGCAAATATGTGGCTTGGTCAGTTTGGAAAGCAAAGATATGGCTTGGTCTTAAAATAGTGTTGTGGTGAAGGAGACCCAGAGCAATTCATGCTTCCTGGTGACCACAGCTGAGATAAACCAGGGAGATTGGAAGGGCTGATACTTGCTCCCTGACACACCAGCTGGTTTCTCTACCCTCCAGTCCAACATCAGCACAGCCACTCAACAAATGTTGGCTTTATTTCAAGCAAACAAACAGAAAACAAAACTCTGTCCATTCAAACCATCCAGAAAACCTTATTCATGTCTCTTTCTCCTCCCCTGCTTTAGACATTTCTGGACTGGAGGACTAAAAAAAACCCTGAAGGAAGGTCTCTGAAAGTCCTCCACCTCCAGAGAGGTCTGCTTTCTGCTGTTCCTTTCTGGCAGGACTCCTGCTCCTTAGTGCTTCCCATAGGTGGCATGCTAGTTCTCAACAGAGTGGGGCAAGCTCTTGTCCGAGCTTTTTAAAGGATGATTGTGTCATGCTCACATCAAAGGGGCTGATCAAGTCCAGTGCTTTGAGCAGGTCTCAGGGAGCCTCAAAGATGGTCAAGGGGCTGGAAGCTCTCTGCTGTGAAGACAGACTGGGAGAGTTGGAGTCATTCAGCCTGGAGAGGGGAAGGCTCCAGGGAGACCTTATTGTGACCTTTCAGTGCTTAGAAGTGGCCTTCAGGCAAGATAGGGAGTGACCTTGCAGAAAGGCATGTGGTGAGAGGCCAGGGGTTAATGGCTTCAAATGACAAGAAGGGACACTCAGATTAGGCCCTAGGAAGAAATTCTTCACCGTGAGGATGGTGAAGCACTGGAACACGTTGCCCAGAAAAGCTGTGGATGCCCCCTCCCTTCAACTGCTCCAGGCCAGGCTGCACAGAGCTCTCAGCAATCTGGTCTAGTGAAGGTGTCCCTGGCCAAGGCAGGGAGGTTGGACCAGACGACCTCCAGAGGTGCCTGCCACCCCCGACCCTGCTGGGGTTCTGTGGCTCTGTGCCACACCGATGAAGACTCTGCTTTTGCTGCCACGCTTTGGGAGAAGGCAACACGAGGCCAGGATGTTGGGCTCTGGATCTCCAAGAGAGCAATTCTCTTCTTTTTCCTCTTGGTGAATATCCTCAATTATTTCATTTCCTATGGAGACATTTGGCAAGCAGTTTGCTTCCCAGCCACTGCCAGCAGCTCTTGTTCCTAAATGAAACAAGTTCTCAGCCTGCAGGAGCCCAGCCAGGAAATTTGTCATCTTTGGGCCAAGCAATCTTTTGATTTGACCTAATCAATGACATTTATTTCAAGCAATGCATATTTTCAAGTAATTTGTTACATTAAGAAATAACAGAGGGGGAACCACTGCACTCACCCTGAAAACCAGGCTCGTTTTGATGATGTATTTCTTTTGGGCTGTACGTGGCATCACTGCTGAAATATTCCTGAAGCTGACTTCTTCAGACTAGCAGATGGAGCCAACTTCTTCTTTTCCTCAGTTCAGTTGCCTTTGCTTCCCTCTAGAATTTGGCAGTACTTGGCCTGCTGACACTTTTCTTAAGCATGAGAAGTTCTCAGGCCTGGTAATATCAGTGCAATGGATTCCTAACTAGTTCTATTCCCAGAGCCTAAGACTGGGGATGTGTTTGGGACAGTGAGGATAGAGTCTTGGTCCTCACAAAGTGAAATTCCAGTTAACACTTGTGGAAACAAGATGTCATTGTAGAGTTTTTGCTCAGGAATGGAATCACAGAATTGCAGACTGATAGAGGTGCAAGAAGGATCTCTGGAGAACATCCAGAGAAGGAGACTCCACAGCCTCTCTGGGCAGTCTGCTCCAGGGCTCCAGCACCCTCACACCAAAGAAGTTTATCCTCCTGGGTTCCAGTTAGTGCCTGTTGGCCCTTGTGGGCTACTGGGCACCTGTGCTGGTTTTAGGGCCACAAGCTGCCCAAGACCAGAGGACAGAAATTATATTTACTGCTTTTGGGGAGCAAAAATGGAAATGCTGCAGGGAGATTCTATTTACAAGTACATATGTACAGAAGGCATTCAGGTAGAATGAATACATTCACAGATCAGAATCTTCTAGAATCTTCCACTCTGCAGGTCTGAGAGTAAGCCAAAACTGCCCTCACCACCTCAGGTCTGCAAGGCCTCAGCATGCTGCGTGAGGCAGTTCAAAATTCCCTGCCAGCTAGGAGCTGTCTGCCACAGGTAGACCATGGGTAAGTAGGGATGTGCACTCTGCTCGAAGAGAGGGGTGAAGGCAGGAGAAGAGAAGGGATATCAGCCAGGCACTGCTTTATCACCTGTGATACCAGAAAGCAGAATAGAATAATCATCTTACAATATCCTGGCATGACCAGGTCCATGACTTAGAATCATAGAATCTTAGAATCAACCAGGTTGGAAGAGACCTCCAAGCTCATCCAGTCCAACCTAGCACCCAGCCCTGTCCAATCAACTAGACCATGGCACTGAGTGCCTCATCCAGGCTTTGGTTGAACACCTCCAGGGACAGGGACTCCACCACCTCCCTGGGCAGCCCATTCCAATGCCAATCACTCTCTCTGGCAACAACTTCCTCCTAACATCCAGCATAGACCTCCCCTTGCACAACTTGAGACTGTGTCCCCTTGTTCTATTGCTGCTTGCCTGGCAGAAGAGACCAACCCCACCTGGCTACAGCCTCCCTTCAGGTAGTTGTAGACAGCAATGAGCTCTGCCCTGAGCCTCCTCTGCTGCAGGCTGCACACCCCCAGCTCCCTCAGCCTCTCCTCACAGGGCTGTGCTCCAGGCCTCCCAGCAGCTTCGTCACCCTTCTCTGGACACCTTCCAGTATCTCTCTCGAATTGAGGAGCCCAGAACTGGACACAGTACTCCAGGTGTGGCCTGACCAGTGCTGAGTACAGGGCATGCTCTACCTCTTTTTGGAGGACACTGTGTTCTTCTTAAAGGCACTTGGACCCCAAAACCACCACAGCACCACTGATAAATAGTCTGGCCCCATCCTCTTGGCTGCCACAGGTCCTTAGCCCTTGCTGAGCATTGAGAAAATCCCCTCTGGGGCTGCTTCTCTCTGGGCTGAACAGTCCCAAGTCTCTCAGCCTTTCAGACCTGAACAAGTATCTTCAGGTTGTCTTCACAGTGTTGTTGATCCAGCTGTCCCTCTTCAACACTCAGGTACAACTTTGTGGGCCTGGTGTTGCTGGGTTGGCAGCTGGACCAGATGATCTTAGTGAGCATCATTTCCAAGCTCAATGGTTCTATGATTCTAACTTCTCCTGGTTTCATCACAAACTCCAGGTGTGGAGTGGAAGGAAATTGGGGTCTGTGATAGAATTGTTTCCTTTTATGGCCACAGCTTTAGATACTGCCAAACGCAGAAGGCCTCTGGCAAGCAGCTTTTTGACGTTTTCCAGGACTACAATGGCAAGAGAGGGTTGGAAGGATATCAAAGGCTCAAAAATAACCTTGATCACCGAGCTGAAGAGTCCATGTTTTTCCATACCTGGTGTCTTCCTCCCACTTTCACTGTTACTTCCTGGAAGAGAATAGGCAGCAGTGGGATCGCAGAGGATTTTGCCATGCAGACAGCGGGTGAGTCACTGCTTCCTCATGTAGAAAGCTTCTTTGGCCCAGTGGGTTTTGTTTACAATCTTATCTGCCCCCCCAGTCACTTGTTTTTGGAGAAGCAGGAGTAATAAGAATGAGATAAGGCAGAGCTTTAGGAGGGCGCCGAGTCAGGCAATGCTGGCTGGCCACGAGGGGACCAGAGCTGCTTGCCAGGTTTCTGCTGGGGGCCAGCAAAGGGGATGCAGTTTTTCATTTTCCTCCTTCACAGAATGGTAGTGGTTGGAAGAGACCTCTTGGAGATGATCCAGTCTGACCCTCACTGCAGAGGCACCTGCAGCAGGTTGCCCAGGGTCAGCATGGCTGGGTGGGTTTGGAGTCTCTCCAGA
Organism: Pogoniulus pusillus; assembly: GCF_015220805.1. Taxonomy (NCBI): domain Eukaryota; kingdom Metazoa; phylum Chordata; class Aves; order Piciformes; family Lybiidae; genus Pogoniulus; species Pogoniulus pusillus. The sequence goes on from NC_087271.1 coordinate 4,263,721, forward strand.
GAAGGGGATTCCACAACCTCTCTGGGCAGCCTGCTCCAGAGCTCCAGCACCCTCACAGCAGTTTCCCCTTAATTTCAGGTGAAACCTCCTGTGTTCTAATTTGCACCTGTTGCCCCTTGTCCTGCCCAATCTTAGACACTTCTCCTGAAACACCTGAGAGTAGTGAACATTGCTTCAGTGAGATGTTTTTATGGGAGAGGTGTTCTCACCAGAGAGAAAGCAACAGTGGCCGTGAAGGTGCCGAGGGGAACAAAGCATCTCTCTTACAGGGTGAGGCTGAGAGACCTGGAGAAGAGCAGCCTCACAGGAGATCTGCTCAATGCTCAGCAAGAGCTAAAGGGTGTGAAACAAGATGATGAGGTCAGACTCTTCTCAGTGGTAATCAGTGACAAGACAAGGGGCAATGGGCACAAACTGGAACCCAGGAGATTCCATCTGAACAGGAGGAGAAAGCTCTTTGGTGTGAGGGTGCTGGAGCCCCAGAGCAGGCTGCCCAGAGAGCTTCTGGAGTCTCCTTCTCTGGAGAAATTACAAACCCAGATGGATATTGTGATCCTGGGCAAGCTGCTGTGGATGTTTCTGCTTTATCAGAGGGGTTGGATTGAGTAATCTCCAGGGGTCCTCCTCCAACCCCCACCATACTGTGATTCCATGATATGAGATGAGACAATGTGACTTCTGTTAGAAATATGAGGGCTCCTTTCCCTTCCAGTCCCAGACACACATCCTCACTGCATTGTCCACATACCAGCTCTCTTCCAAGTTCTACCCTCCCAGCAACCACATCTTCTTGCTGACCATCCCAGCCCCAGGGAAGAAATTGGCTCATTCCTTGCGTTGCCTCTGGATGGAGGGAGCTGACAGAATGATCCCATGGATGCGTGAAGCAGCTCTGAGGAGAATGGGAACATGCTGCTGGAGTCTTTCTGAATCAGGGTGACTTTCCATGGAAGCTTAAACCTCCTGAAAGTGGCTGTGGTCCTGCCCCCTCCTTAACCCCAGCACTGGTGCCTGCTTGACCCTGTGGTGTCCCAGCTCAGGAAGCCAAATTAGGAGAAAACAATCTCTTTTTTATTTGGTTTGATTTTATTGGTTTTCTGATGGCTTCCCTCTCGGTTCACAGCAGGATCAGATGAACCCTGGGGAGCACTAGGAATGTGTGGACAAAAGCACAGGAGACACTGGGGTCATAGCAACGCCAGCTTGGGCTCTTTTAAGCTGTCATGAGATGGAGAATTGCTTTACCTTACTTAGGTTGGGCTTTCTCTCACTTGGTTTAGTGAAAGATAAGGCAAGCCAAGATTACATCTGAGGCAGGAACAAGACCTGCAGTGTGGCGGGCCACGCAGAAGTGTGATGAACCCGTTAAGTAGTTGCCTTAGGTTCATTTCTTTCCAGTGTTTGCACAGTAGCTTTGAAACTAAGGCAGAAAACTCCTGCAACAATTCCAAAGGGGTTCTGCAAAATGTCTCTTAACAGCAAAACTGTTTCTTCCCTTGCTGAGATTTGGGTTAGAAATTATTTTAACCAGTGACAGAATATTAAAGCACTCTTTGGGTGTGTTTAGCAGCAGTACTGGACAGACATAGTGATTGCATGTGGCAGTCATAGCATCAGAAATGGTTTGGGTGGGAAGGGACCTTTACAAGTCACCTAGTCCAACGCCCCTGCAGTCATCAGGGACATCTGCAACTAGGGCAGGATTGCTCAGAGCCCAAAACAACCTGACCTGCAGTGGTTCCAGGGATGGGAACCCACCTCTCTGGGCAACCTGGGCCAGGGCCTTACCACCTGCAGTGTGAAAAGTTTCTTCTTTCTCTCCAGTCTTAATCTCCCTCTTTTATTCAGACCATCACCCCTTGTCCTGTCAAAACAGGCCCTGCACAAAAGTCTATCCCCAGCTTTCTTATCAACCCCTTTAAGTACCAGAAGGCCACCAGAAGATGTCCCTGAAGCCTTCTCTTCTCCAGGTGAATTGAATGGCTGATGTGTAATTCTCTTTAAATATAATTTTGGATATTTGTGACAGAATTCTGAGGACCCTTAATTCACAGGTGTCATGGTTTGGGAGTTACCTGCCCTCCCATTCTCATGAAATCACCTAGGCTAGACTCAGCCAGCTGGAAATTAGGGAATGAAGCTTAGCACAATATACAAGCAGATATTTGCAGTATGTGCAGCTGTAGACAGAAATAGACAACTTAAAGGTAATACAGAAACACAGCAGCCCTCCCAGAAAGCAGAGTCCTCAGGAGGGGCTCCCAACCACCCTTCCACCTCTCTGCCTTATCCCAGAGTCTGCCTTGCGTGCAAGGTGAGTTTGGAGGCTCAGCCAGGGGGGTTAGAAAGCAGAGGGATTAGTTACACAGAAGCAGCCCAGGGAGAAAAGCACAGGCACCAGCTGTGACAGAGACACACACACTGACTCTGCCTTAGCTGCTATGGTTTGTGTTCTTGGTTTTGTACATCTCAGCAAGCCTATGAGTGAAGTAGACATCACCATTGTTTCCTTTTCACCTCTAATCTAGTTTTATAATTGCCTATCATCTATTTTTTCTCATTAAAATCTTCCACTTAGCCTCAGACTAGCAAAACAGGCAAGCACCACAACTGGAAGAGAGGTGCAGTGGCACCTCATGATATGTTCCTAGTCTGGATGTTTGTCCCTGTGTGTCCTTAAGCTGTAGCAGACTTCACCTCATCTAAAACTTCAACTCCTGAGGCAAATATTCTCTCCTAAGGTACATCTATAGGAGGAGCATCTTTGGATGTGAGGAGGGAACCTATCCACCAGCAGCTTTGTTCCTCAGAAAAGTCAACGTCTCTACTAAATACAGCTCTTGACTTGCTGAGTCAAATCTCTCGTGGGGAAGTTAAGCACACTTGAGATCAGCTGAACATCATAGAATCATAGAGTGGTTTGGGTTGGAATCACCTTAAAGATCACCTAGTTCACAGGCTTACAGGATGTTAGGGGTTGGAAGGGACCCAAGGAGGTCATCCAGTCCAAACCTCCTGCCAGAACAGGACCCCACAATCTAGCACAGATCACAGAGGAACACATCCAGACAGGCCTTGAAAGTCTCCAGAGAAGGAGACTCCACAGCCTCTCTGGGGAGCCTGTTCCAGTGCTCTGTGACCCTCACAGTAAAGAAGTTCCTCTTGTGTTGAGGCAGAACCTCTTTTGCTGCAACTTACACCCATTGCTCCTTGTCCTATCCCAGGGAGCAGTGAGCAGAGCCTGTCCCCCCAGTCCTGGCAGCCTTCAGGTACTTACAAACATATATCAAATCCCCTCGACTAAACAGCCCCAGGTGCCTCAGCCTCTCCTCATAAGCCATGCCCTCCTGTCCCCCAATCATCCTAGTAGTCCTCTGCTGGACCCTCTCCAGCAGATTCCTGTCCCTATTAAACTGGGGAGCCCAAAACTGAACACAGTATTCAAAATGTTCAACCCTCCCTGCCATGGGCAGGGACACCCTCCACAAGACCAAGTTGCTCAAGGGCCCTCATCCATCCAACCTGACCTTGAACACCTCCACGGAGGGGACATCCACATCCTCCTTGGGCAGCCTGTGCCAATGTCTCCCCACCCCCGCTAAAGAATTTCTTCCTAATATCCAATCTAAATCTCTCTTTCTCAAGCTTCAACCCATTCCTTTTGATCCTATCACAAGCAGCCCTTGTAAAAAGTCCCTCCCCAGCTTTCTTGCAGGCCCCCTTCAGGTACTGGCCTCGTAGCCTCCTAGGATGATAGATGAGATGTGATGTGATATAATGTGCTTAGGCTTTGGAACTTTTACTCATGATTTCTCCTGTGGCTTAGTGAGTGGAAAAAATGTAGGGAGGTTGCAAAGCCAAGATGTTGCCTTGTGTCCCAGAGGTGACTGCAGTGTTCTTCCTTCTCATTTCTTATGTGGTAACTTTGTAATGGGGGAAAAAAACCCCAAAAGTCTCTTTTCCCTTTGAGTCCCATTTGTTTCCAACATCACTTAGAAAGGCAGGGAGTGCTTCATGGAATCTGAAGGCCAGTCCTTGATTCAGATGAAGAGCATTTTTGCTTTCACAAGAAGCCCCTGGAACATAGGGTTAATTTTCCTTTGACATGCCTTCCTTGGTTTTTTATGTCCTTTAACAGAACTCCTTTGTTTTAGGTGGTTGATAATTGTTTCATTATGCAGTGGCTCACCATCCTAAGGGACTGCAGGGAATGCTGAGGAGATCCTGCTTTGTGCCCACAGCTCAGGCAACCTGGAGCTGGTTTGGGGTGGTGAATTCATCTCCCATCACTGTGCTGGGGGTGGAGGTGGGATTTTTTTGCCCCCCCCTCCCATTAAATTCAGAAGACCTAAAGAGGAAATTGTGAAGGTGAACTTCTGATTTGGGTCCACTGCTTGGTAATGGAGACCTCGATGCCACCTGGTGGCAGAAAGCTTTTAACAGGTTTCTTTTTGCTGGGTCTGGTAGATCAAAGGCAGGTCCAAGCATTCAGCTACAGGTTCAAACGGAGAGTTGCCTCTCGTTTTGTAATTCTCCTGTTTTTGTTGTTCCTCAATTGCAAACAGCTCACAAAACACGAGGGTTTCTAAAAGACAAGAGTCTTGCAGTCTGTTCTTAACTCCCTGGCATGGGATTAGAGAGGAAAGAGGCCAAAAATTTGCTGACCTAAGTGCAGCAGCAGCAGCAATCTTCGCTTCAGTTGTGTAATAAGGCAACTGTTCATACTTCAGTGTGTTTTCTTCATCAGATTGGATCTCCAAACTCAGTTACTTCTATAAAAGAGATTTGAAAGGCAGCTTGTTTGGGGATAATTCACTGTTCACAGCACTGTGAGCTGCTTGCCCCTGTTGGGTTTTTACATGCTCACTAATTATGGTGGCACAGAGTCAATTTTTACCTCATTAAATCAGTGGCAGCACTCGGGGATGAGGGATTTCAGAGAATCATAAAATAGCTTGAGCTGGAAGGGAGCATAAAGATCATCTACTCCCAACCCCTCTGCCACAGGCAGGAACACCTTCTGCTAGACCTTTGCTGCTCAAAGCTTCATCCAGCCTGATCTTAAACACTTCCAGGGATGAGGCATCCACAACTTCTCTGTGCAACCTGTTCCAGTGTTCCACCACCCTCATAGTAAAGAATTTCTTCATAACGTCCAATTTTAATCTACCCTGCTCTGATTGAAAACCCTTAGCTCCTGTCCTATCACCAGAGGCCTTTGAAAAAGGCTCTCCCCAGGTTTCCCTTTTCAGGTTCTAGAAGGCTGCTGGGTTCTCCCCAGAGCTTTCTCTTCTTCAGGCTGAGCAGACCCAACTCCTTCAGCCTGTCCTCAGAGGAGAGGTGCTGCAGCCCTTTTTGTCCTGCTGTGATGAGCAGTCTGATGCACATCATCCTTAGGAAGAGCTGAATGTTTTGAAAGAAATGATGGTGGAACACAGGGAGATGGGGAGGTGCAAGGCATAAAAGTGTGATGAGAAGGTCACAGATTCACAGATTGCATCGCGTTGGAAGGAGCCCTCAAAGGTCCTCTTGTCCAACACCCCTGCCGTTCGCAGAGACACCTCCAACTGCATCAGGTCGTCTAGGACCACATCAGGTCTGAAGTTGCTGAGCTTTAGGAATCACAGGGCATGGAGTAGAGCAGATCTTGAAGTATCACTGAAGTAAGTAAGCAACAGAGCCTGGAGGCTTGTTTTCTGATGGTGAAAGACAAAGTGGTACGAGAGTCAAACCAAAGCCTGTGTTTTCAGAGAGCTTGTTGAACAAGCAGAGGAGATTGGCAAGGGAACTGTTAGTGGGCATGTCTGCAGTGCAGGGACTATAGTATGTGGCAGAACTGTCTACAGGACAGGAGGAATCCCTACAGAAGTGTGCCCAGGTGGCCCAGAAGGCCAGCAGTGTCCTGGCTTGGATCAGCAGTAGTGTGGCCAGGAGCACCAGGGCAATGATTGTCCTCCTGTACCCATCACTGGTGAGGCTGCACCTGAAACCCTGGGTTCAGTGTAGGGCCCCTCACTACAAGAAGGACACTGAGGTGTTGGAGCAGGTCCAAAGAAGGGTGACAAAGCTGGTGAGGGGTCTGGAAAACAGGTCTGGTAAGGATCATCAGAGGGAACTTAGCCTGGGGAAAAGGAGGCTGAGGCAAGACCTTCATTGTCTACAACTCCCTGACAGGAGTGTTGGGTGTTGCTCTGTCCCCCCTAGTATCAACGACCATCACATCATTGCTGTGGCTTCCTCTGGCCCTGCTCCAACAGATCCATGTCTCCCTCTCTGATCTAGCAGGCCTTCTCAGCATAGGGATCACCTGCCCTCTGCTCTCCAAACTCTTGCTGCTAGGAGAAGTGTGCAGAGGCTCTGCCCGTGTTGTGCTAAGCTCCTCACACACCAGAGGGCTGGGGTTTTCTGCCATGTTCAAAGCACGTTTGCCATCTTGTGGCTGCAAGGAGAAGGCAGTGACCAAATGGTCTTTGGATGACTCCTCGATTTCTTCTCGTGAGAGATTAATGAAACATCTGATTAACAGCAGTGTGTTTAGGAGCTGTTTCCCCTTGCTATAAAAATAAATGTTCCAGAAAGGAAGAGCATAAAAAATGTCCTTTAAAAGCCCAGGCAGAGTGACAGGTATAAGCCAAGTAACTTTGTTGGCTCCTCTTTAAAAGGATGTTATTCTTTGAGTCTTTTTTTTTTTTTGCTTTACAGCAAGTTTCAGATATATTTTGACACAGCAGAGAAGAAATGATGAGAAGTCAAGCTGAAAAGGAGCACTTGGCCGCAGGGGGATGAAAGTGAAGGACAAGAGTGAGACCACAAATCTGGTGAGGAGCAGCTGAGGGGATTGGGGTGGTTTAGTCTGGAGAAAAGGAGGCTGAGGGGAGACCTTGTGGCTCTCTACAACTCCTTGAAAGGAGGTTGGAGCTAGGTGAGGAGGTCTGTTCTACCAAGGAGGGAAGAACTGGATGAGGAAGTGGTTTGGATTGGATATTGGGAGTAATTTCATCCCCTAAAGAGGTGTCAAGCCCTGAAACAGGCTGCCCAGGTCAGTGGTGGAGTCCCCATCCCCAGAGGTGTTCAAAAGACATGTAGACATGGCACTTCAGGACATGGGTTAGTGGCCGTGGTGGTGTTGGTGGTTGGACTGGATGATCTTAAAGGCCTATTCCAACTGAAACAATTCTGTGACTGAAAAGGGTGGTTTTGCCAGTACCTCCAAGAGAAGATGCTGCTCATGTTCTTCATTTCTGTATCAGTGTTGTTTCAGAACCTGCTTTTTCTCTCTTTTTCCTTCTTATCTTTTCCTTTTTCTCCTTTTTTTTCCTCCTTTTTTTCTTTTCTTTTTCCTTTTTCCTTATTTTTTCTTTTTCTCTTATTTTTCCTCTTTTCCTTTCTTTTCCTTTTTCTTTTCGTTTTTATTTTTATTTCCCTTTTCTTTTTTCCCCCCTTTTCCCTTCTCTTTCCCTTTTCCTTTCCTTTTCCTTTCCTTTTTTCTTTTAATTTCCCTTTTCCTTTCCCTTTTCCTTTTCCTTTTCCTTTTCCTTTTCCTTTTCCTTTTCCTTTTCCTTTCCCCTTTATCTTTCCTTTTCTCTTTCCCTTTCCCTTTCTCTTTTTCTTTTCCTTTTCCTTTTCCTTTCCCTTTTCCTTTTAATTTCTCTTTTTCTTTTCCTTTCCCCTTTCTTTTTCCTTTTCCTTTTCCTTTCCCCTTTCTTTTTCCTTTTTCTTTTCCTTTCCCTTTCTCTTTTCCCTTTTACCTTTCCCCTTTTCCCTTTCCCTTTCTCTTTTTCTTCTCCTTTTCATTTTTATCTCCTTTCCCTTTTTCTTTTCCTTTTCGTTCCCTCTTCCCTTTTAGTACAAACCAAGCCTTTGGTGGTTTGGGATGTTATTGTCTAACATTCAAAGTAGGTGACATCACCAACTGGCTGCAAATGAGTCAGAACAAACTGGTTAAAAATAGCAGCATTTTCTGGTCCTTGTTTGTACCAGAGGCATGTGGGCTCACTTAACTAACAAAACCCAAATTATAATACTATTAACACAGCAGAGACCTAGAGCTAGAGGAGAGCCAACAGGAATCCCACTGACAGAGCTTTTAATATTGGGAATGATGGGAAGGATATTCCAGTCACTTAGAACCCAAAAGCATCACTCAGAGCCTCTCAAAGAAACGTGACTTTTGACAGGTTAAACAAGCAGTTGGCCAGAAGAGTTTGGAAGGCTTTTCTTGGTGGTGGTGGAGGGTGGGTGTTTGTCTTTTCTCCCAAGCAACGAGCCATAGGACACTGTGCTGCAGACTCATGCTAAGATGTTAGCGTGAGTCCTAGTCAAAGTCCTTGAAAGTAAGGGGTTCCCAGTTCCTGATGACAGTGATGAGACAGAGAATGCTCCTTGGAGCACTCCTTACAGGAGTTGATCTCGTAGGGACTTGGAGAGGATTTGAAAGGACTGGAAAGGGATCTGGGAGGGGGCTGGGAGGTACTGGGAGGGACTTGGAGGGACTGGGAGGGGATCTGGAGGGCGTCTGGTGGGAGACTGCGATGGACAGGGAGAGGCACCACGGGGACTGGGAGGGCATCAGAGAGGGACTAATCTGGGGGCTACCAAAAGGGCTTTTGAGGGCATCTCAAGTGTTCTTGGGTCATATAGAGGTTGCCAAAGGACCTCTCTGCAGGGTCTTGAAGGAGTTGAGAGGGACCTGGCATGCTGCCACATGCTGCTAAGGGGCTTGAGTGGTTTCTGTAGGGGGTTTGGAAGCATCTAAAGGCCATCCGGGGGCTCATGCAGGGATTTTGAGGGTGACAAAGGGGGCATATAAAATGGGTCTGGGGAGGTCTTTTGGGGACATCTAAAGTGGTCTGGGGATATCTAAGGCGGTCTAGGGGGCATCTAAAGTGGTGGGGGGTGGCTCTAAAGTGGGTCCGGAGGCATGTGAAGGAGATCTGTGAGCATCCAGAGGGGTTCTGGGGGTCCCTAAAAGGACGTCTCTACCCACGTGCAGTGCCGATCGTTGAACACTCGGTGGCAGCACTGAGCGATTAGGGGCTGGCACTCGCCGCCAGGAACTGCAGCGCCGACAGCAGAACACAGGGCGGCAGCACTGAGCACAGGCTGCTCGCATGCCTTGCATAGGGGCGCGGTGCTGCGGGGGTAGCTCCGCCTCTCACGTAATGACGCCAGCGCGCACGCGTGACTCGGGAGCTGCAGTGCCGCCAATCAAACAGAGGGTGGCAGCACTGAGCCTGCCTCACGGAGGGGCTGGCTGCTGCGGGGTCCGCGCATGCGCCCTGCAGCGCCGCCCTACTGCGCACCTGCCTCACGGAGGGGCTGGCTGCTGCGGGGTCAGCCCGTGCGCCCTGCAGCGCCGCCCTGCTGCGCACCTGCCTCACGGAGGGGCTGGCTGCTGCGGGGTCAGCCCGTGCGCCCTGCAGCGCCGCCCTGCTGCGCACCTGCCTCACGGAGGGGCGGGCTGCTGCGGGGTCAGCCCGTGCGCCCTGCAGCGCCGCCCTGCTGCGCACCTGCCTCACGGAGGGGCGGGCTGCTGCGGGGTCAGCCCGTGCGCCCTGCAGCGCCGCCCTGCTGCGCACCTGCCTCACGGAGGGGCGGGCTGCTGCGGGGTCCGCGCATGCGCTCTGGAGCGCCGCGCAGGTGCTGCGGGGTCAGCGCATGCGCCCTGGAGCGCTGCGCAGGTGCTGCTGGGGTCGGGTTGGAGCGGCAGGAGTCGAGCGGAGCCCCGCGGGAGCTGCCGCCGGCGCCGGAGCGGAGCGTAAGTGGAGCCGCACAGGCCTTTGGTGTATACATTTTTCTGTGCGTGCGTGGGAAGCAGTGGATTTTCCTTCGTGCGTGTGGGGACTTTCACTTGAGTGGAAAAAGGGGTGAGCAGAGCCCAGCCGAGTCGCCGCGCAGGCACGGGGGCCATGATCAGAGTTGCCGCCCTGGTTCGAGCGGTCTGCGGGCATCTAAAGTAGGCCCAGAGGCGCTTGGGGACATACCCAGGGGTCTGGGGGCATCTAAATTGGGTCAGGGGCCATCAGAATAGAGGTTGGAGGCATCTCAAGGGCCCTGAGGCCATAGAGGGGCGTCTGTAAGCCGCTGGATTTTCCCTTGGGGGATCCTGAAGGGCCCTAAGGAGTGGAGGCCTGAGTGTGAGTGCAGCTTTGTGCTCTCTGGGGCCTTCGGTGGGAGTGTGGGGTCTCCGGTTTCGAGGTCTCGCAGGATTCGGGAGGGATCTGACTGATTTTCGGTGTGTGCGTCCCAGGCCCGGCCCCTCCGCGATTTCTGAAGGGGTTTTGGGGACCTCTGAAGGGGTGTGGGAGCCCTGAGTGGTCGCGGGGGAGTTTCGGGAAGGTTCCGCAGGAGAAAAGGTGATAGCAGCGGAGGCGACCGCGGAAAGGCCCCAAGGCCTCCGGGTCGTCGTAGCACCGCGTCTCACGTAATGGCGTCAGCGCGCACCCGTCGCTAGGGAACTGCCGTGCCGACAGGGACACACAAGGTGGCAGCACTGAGCAGGGACGTGGGGGCGCACTGCTCTGCAGAGCTGCAGTGCCGACAGGGAAACACAGGGCGGCAGCACTGAGCAGGGACGGGGCAGCACACACCTCTGGGGAACTGGGGTGCCGACAGGGAAACACAGGGCGGCAGCACTGAGCAGGGACGGGGCAGCACACACTTCTGGGGAACTGCGGTGCCGACAGGGAAACACAGGGCGGCAGCACTGAGCAGGGACGGGGCAGCACACACCTCTGGGGAACTGGGGTGCCGACAGGGAAACACAGGGCGGCAGCACTGAGCAGGGACGGGGCAGCACACACCTCTGGGGAACTGGGGTGCCGACAGGGAAACACAGGGCGGCAGCACTGAGCCCGGACTGGGAGCCGAACCTAAGTACAGCCTCAGTAGACAGCCCCGACAGCGGCGGAGGGGGTGCCGAGTAATGCTCGAAGGCTTCTGGGGGCCTTGAAAAGACAGAAACTTAACCTGGGGGGGGACATGTGGAGTCGCCGGGACTCCGCAGAACGTCCGGGCGCTCCTCTGGGTCGCCTCGGCCCGTTCAGGCCCTGGCGGACGCTCGGGAGGCTCCCGCACTGGGGTGGGGCATGGGGGAGTTGTGGGAGGGCAGGGCGGAATCGGCGTCCTGCGAGGCTGGGGGGGTCCTCGGAGTGCTGGGGGAGGCTCTCTAGGTTTGGGGGTGGTCCCGTAGAGTCCCAGAAGGATTAGAGGGGGCGTCCGGGGACATCTGAAATGGGTCTGTGCTATCAAAAGGGCGTTTGGGGGGATCTAAACGGGTCTGGGGTGATCTAGAGGGGGCCTGGGGGCCAACTAAAGGAGGCCTGTTGCCAGGTAGAGGGGTGCGGGGCCATCTAAAGTAGGCTTGTGTCGCGGACGGGAAAGTTTGTTTAGGGGGGAGGTTTGGGGGAATGACATGTGAGGCCGATTTTTATCAAAAGTTCCAATGATTTATTACTATAAGCACTAGAAATCCCTTCCCCAAACTTACTTGTAATTATCCCGCGTATAATTCTTGGTTCGTAGGTGTGGTTTAATATACAGAATGACTAAAATGAAGAGAGTCTATGATATAAGAGAGTTCATTGAAGTCTTGAGAGATCATTCAGTTTCAACTAGAAGTTTATCAATTGCTCACTGTCCCAAATGCAGTTCGGAGAAGTTTCAAAGTCTTTATGAATTCTAAGGCGCGTTGTCCGAGGCTCCGCGGGTCCGGTCGAGCTGAATGCTGACTCCTGGGGCTCGTAAGGATCGGGCCCCTGCCTGGAACGGTGCCGTCTGGAGCTGGTTGTTTGCGATGTGAATACCGCGTGTGTGTGCGTGTGTGATCAGCGAGCAGGGCATCGAGCAAGAGAGGTGCAAGTATGGCAGGGTAGAGAGTGAGGGGCGAGGGGCTAGAGGTGATGTGGCATTTTTATATTATTTCCAGAAGAGGTGTGTTCAGCCAACTCAGGCAGACTTGCCTTAGCTTTACAGATTGGTACAAAGTTATAATCAACTTATACAATTGGCTAATTCTCACCAAAACAACCTGTGGGACCACCCAGGGGTCAGCCCCAGCAGATGTTTGTCGGGTGGTCACTATGTCTGAGAATTCGAACCTTTTTTCCAAAACATAGCCATGTTTATGTCTTTTGTTTCTCCGAGAGAGAGATTCTCCCAAGGCCTGTACGTCTGCTGGTACAGCAGCTGCGTCAGTGCAAGCAGATAGAAAATATTGCTTTGACTCTTTCAATAGAAGGTACCCGTGTGAGCCACAGTCCTGTGTACAAATGAGACCTTTGCCAGAGCTTTGCTCCCTTCCATGACAGCCTGTTGCCAGGTAGAGGGCCTGGCTGGGTATATAAGGAGGCACTGGGCCCTCTATATTTTCCTTTGAGGGCGCCCGAGGGGTATCTGGAGGGTCCTGAAGGAGCTGGGGGAGCTCTCAGTGAGCTTTAGGGGTCTCTGTAAGAGTCCCCACAGTATGTGGGCTCTTCTGTGGAGTTGTGAAGTCTCAGGGCTTGGGGTCCTGCAGGATTTGGGGGTGTTTCACTCTGGTTTTCAGAGTCTGTGCATGCCTGGAACTGCCAGCCATTGCCCCTGCCAGCACCTGAAGGGATTTTGAGGGTGACGAGAGGGGTCTGGAGGCAGCTATAATTGGTCCAAGTGCTATCAGAAGGGCTTTTGGGAGAATCTGAAGGGGCCTGGGGGCATCAAAATGGGGTTTGTGGGTGTCTAAGGGAGTTGTGATGCCTCTGGAGGATCTCAAGGGAGCTGGGGGTGCACTCTGTGAGGTTTAGTGTTCTCCGTGGAGTCTTCAGAATACGTGGGGTGTCATGTTTTGGAGTTCACAGGATTTAGGGAGGTCTTGCTCTGGTTTTTGGTAGCCCTTGAGAACCTGGAACCTGCAGCCATGCCCTCTCGTGGCGTGTCAAGGGAGTCCGAGGACACGGAAAGGGTTTTGGAGAGTGACAAATGGCATCTGGGCTCTTGTGTAGGAAGTCTCTGAGCATCTAGAGGGGTTCTGGGCCTCTGAAAAAGGGGTCTGTAAACCTGTAAAGGGCATCTAGGTACATGTAAAGCGAGTTAGAGATTGTCAGAGTGGGATATGAGGGCATCTAAAGGGTTCTGGGGTCATATAGAGGTGTCTAGGGAGACACCCTTCAGCACTCCAAGGGCATCTCTACAGGGTCCTGAAGGAATTGAGAGGGATCTGGTGAGGTACTTTTTGCTGCCACGTGCTGCAAAGGGGCTTGGATGGCCTCTTTGAAAACACCTAAAGACCATCTGGGGGCTCTAAAGGGGTTTTGAGGGTGACAAAGGTGATCTGGGGACATCTAAAATGGGTCTGGGGAGGTCTTTTGGGGACTTGTAAGGCAGTCTAGGGGACTTCTAATACAGTATGGGGTGGATCTAAAGCGGGTCTAGAGGCATCTAAAGGAGATCTGTGAGCATCCAGAAGGGTTCTGGAGGTCTCTAAAAGGGTGAGGGGCGTTGCTAGGCGTTTCTGGGGTCATCTGGTGTGAGTCTAGGGGTCCTTGAGAGGGTCTGGGGACATCTGAAATGGGCCTGGGGTTTTGGGAGCATCAAAATGGGTGTTGTGGCCATCTAAATAGGTCTGGCGTCCTCTGGAGGTTCCCTTGGGAGCTCCTGAGGGGTCGCTGTGGGGGTTGTCGAGTTTTAGGGTCTCTGTGGAGCCTCTGTTGTGTGTGGGCTCTTACATGAGATTGGTAGCAACTGGACACTGTGTTTTTGGTGGCTGCAGGGCAGCAGCATCTGCAGGCTGGTGCCTTGCTTTGTGTTCCACAGCTCTTGGCCAGCCAGGAACCACAGGGGATGGGAATTCCAGCATGGCATGGATAAAAGGATGAGGCTTCCTGTGAAGTGCCTTTGGGTTTTGCTGTTGGTTTTTATTTAAGGTTCTCTTGCTCTTTCTTTGCTGTTTGTTAGTTGGTGAGTGTGTTTTGATGCGTTTGTGTTTTCTTTTTGTAGGGAACTTAATTCCTTCATTGCCTGAGTTCAAGCTGCAGATTTGTATTCAGCCTCAGCCCCAAACCCTGGCAGAGTGGGATGCTTTGCTACCAGAATGTGGAGCTGTTGGAAACCCAGTTCCTCAATGCAAGTGGTTCAGAAATGGATTTGCTCTGGAAAATGGGGACAGAAATGTCTCTGTGGTAAGTTGCTGCAAAGTGGCAGCCTTGGAGACTGATATTTGATGACCTTTAACTTCTTACTTGGAGGAGAACTTTGTATGTTTGGTACCTCCTGCTCTGTGGCTCTCTTAGCTCCTGTTGTTCTGCTCTGTGACAAGACAGATCTGTCTTGGGCTGTCTGTCAGGCTTCTAACCTGAACGCAAAATGTGCTGCTCAGAGGGCAGTTTTGTCACCAGAACGTTTGGTGTGTTCAGGTTGGTCTTGTTTTCAAGTGCTGAGGAACCTGTGGCTCACCTGGCTGTATCTGCCCAGGACAGCACCAGGGAGCTTCTCTTAGCTTCTCTGTCAAAGTCCTGGTGCTTGCAAAGGACAAGAAGCTCAGGAAGGAAGTAAAATTGAAGAGAGTTCTCAGATATGGGGAGAAGCCTCTGCCCTGGTGAGACTGATCAGCGGTGTTTTAGCTAAGCTCTCTGTCAGGGAACTTTCTCTTTTAGAGACATAGTTGTGGCACTTTTCAGTAAGTGGGTGGCAAGAAATAAAAGCTGGCTGGGTCTCATTGTTGTGGTGGCCAAAGCACTTCAGATCTTCAGCTGAGCATGCTGCTCTCTGCTCAGGGCTGTCATTTTGAACATAAGTAGTCGTGTGAGCAGACTCAGCCACATCTGTAGCTTGTGGAAATGATGGAATGGAAAAAAGGCTCCAGTATTGCCAGGGACATTTAGCATGTGCTGGGTTGAAGGTCAAGGCTGTGCTTCCTGTAAAAGGGTTTTTTTTGTGTGTGTTTCACATTTGCGTTTACTTCTGAGATGTATCCAATGTGTGTTTTCCTTTATACTTTCCAGCTGAAGAAATGCAGAGTTGCTGCTCATTTGCAGCACTCCTTACAGGACAGGTAACTGGATTTCATTGCTGTTCAAATGGTCTGTCTTGGCTACAGGAAGCTGTGGGCTGTGGAACCCAAGATGTGGTATCTGGAAGAGGTGGGAGCAGCCCCTGGTGCCTGCGAGGACTCAGGAAATCAGCTGCTCAGACGAGTGGATCTGAGACACCTTATGTAAGTATCTGGAGTATTCCTGAAGTGTTAGTGAGGTGCTGGTTGTTGTAGAAAAAGAAGCACTGGATGGTTTGTGCTGCATCTTCCATCCAGCTGCATTCTAAAATCTCTCTGAGAATGTGTGTTGGTTTGTAGAGGGCATCTGTGGGACATGTGAAGGGAATTGGGAGTCTCATCTACCTGGACATAGAAACCTCATCGGTCTTTCTGCTCTTTAAAATTCTAGAGAGCCGCTTTCAGAGCATGGGAGCACACAGTATGCTGCAGGAGGATCCAATGGTGTATGCATCTGAGATCCTTCTGTCTGCTTCATCCATGTGGCAGCTCAAAGTAACTAAGATTTGTTCCTTGTTATTCTAATTTTCGCAGGTTTACACTTTGCTTTCCACTTCGTTGACCAAACCAGCAAGATGTGCAGCAGCAGCAGGATCGACAGACACATGGACCTCTGCTGCTGTGGTGGATCCATCAGCGTGGGTGCTGGTGCCAGTGCAGTCTGGTCCTGCAGCCTCATAGGGTGATCTGCGTTTGCTTGGCTCCTGTGGGATCCAGGTAGGGTTACTCTGTGTCTGTCAGAAGGGAAGGGTTAACAGTAAATTGCTTGGTCAAAGGTTTTACATAATAGGTGAACTTCCTGTCACATGCAGACTCTAATAGAGCAGCCAGAGAGGCAGAAAGCCTCTAACGAAAGTAATGGAGCTGGCACAAGAACTTCCCTTGACTTCATTGTGAAATGCTTCTCTTTGTTCCCTGCTGCTGGGAGATGCTGACAGGTGCTGTATTCCTTCTGCACAGGCACAGGATGTGCTCAGCCCCTTGGAATGGCACCACTGGATTAGAGAAGGCTCATTCTTCACAGCTCACTCTCCATTTGGAGCAGGACAAAGGTACAGGCCATTGCTCTGTAGTTTGGTGATGCTGATATAGCTACAGCTGCTGCCAAGATAAAGTAATGCTGTTTCTAGAGCCAGCACTACCTGATGGAATCATAGAATGGTTTAGGTTGGAAGGGACCTCAAAGATCATCCAGTTCCAAGCCCCCACCATAGACAGGGACACCTCCCACTAGAACAGGAAGAGTGAAGGTTTTTCTTGCATGTATTGTGCAGGGTTCCTCAGGTACTCAGCATGTTCAGCTCAAGTGCATGGCCAGTGTTACCTTGTGGGGGAGATCCCCATGGCTGCCTAAGAGTGCCAGGACTCTTACTGGAATTATTGGACAGAATTAACACTTGTCCTGCTTTTCTTCCAGTGCTCTGAAAAGGACTTGGCCTGAGGGAGGTTCAGAGAGCTGGAACCATCCACTGGTTTAATTTATCAGAGCAACATGAACAAGAGATTTGTGACTGCCAGTCATAAATGCATCGACTGCAAGGTGACAGGGAGACAGCAGGGTGTGATGATGCTGCGGAGGAGCAGGTGAGTGAGGGATGGGGGCAGCTTCCCTAAACGGGTGCTTGCAGCCCTGAGTGTTTGAAATGTCTGAATATTTCAGTAGACAAAAACAACACAGTCAAGCTGCACTGGGGCATATGCCTTAGTGCTGCCATCCTGCGGTTAATTGTTGGCACTGCAGTTCTCCAGCGCTGTGTGCTGCCCTGTCAGTGCTCAGTGCTGCTGCCTTGTGTTTGCTTATCGGCACTGCAGTTCCCCAGCGACGCGGAGCTAGGAGAACACGGAATCCGAGCTCTTCATTTCTTTTGGGGCTCACCTTGGCCACTGTCGCATTTTCGGGACCATCCCGAAACCCCACCCCCACGGCCCCCGAGGGGAACTTCCAGAGGCCCCCAAACCCCCCCAAAGGGCTGTGGTTGGGGGGTGCCAGGCATGCAGAGACAATGAAAACCACTCAGATTTCCCCCCTCAGATCCTGCAAGACCCCAGAATGTGAAACCTCCCCAATTCCACTTAAGATCCTAGATTTGGAGGGGGAACCTCACAAAGACCATAAACCTAGACTGATACTCTCCTCAACCCCTTTGGGACCCTCCAGGGAGCCCCCAGGGGAAAAGCAGAGGCTTCCATCCACCTCTACATGACTCCAGAGCCCTTTGGTTACCTTCAAGCCCACTTTGGATGCCCCCAGTTCCCCTTAAGAGGGGTGGCAACACTAAGCAGTTGCAGGGCATTTCCTGACCCTGGGGAGCACAGGGTAACTTTTCTGGTAAGTGGCTTCTGAACGGTCTTGGCTGCTTATGTTAGTCCCAGAGTACCACACTAAGATTGTGTTTTCTTCTGCATTGATGAAATTAAATGTGACACTTTGCATTTATTTGTCCTTAGTTTACTTAATGAGGTAACAGTATTTAAAACCTACTGTTCTGGACTTTGGGCAAGTGTATTATGTTAGGCCTGAAAGAAAGGCCTTTTAATGTCCAGGCCTAGAAGCAGCTGTGAGTAGATCCAGCAGCAGTATGTGTCACACTAACGTGGATTACTGCTTCATGAGGACAGCAGATTGTGGCATATTTATTTGCTAGGACAGCAGATACTTATTTTTCAGGATCTCACCCACGTCCAGGCAAGTCGAGCAGGCAGGTTTAGCCAACACTGCCTCTGCTGGAATGTTTAAACTTACTGGCCTAGGTGGAATGTTTTTTGGATGATGCTATTTACTCTGATCTCGTTCTTCAGGATAATGGTATGGTATTCACTGCTCTTTTTGTGTGGGTAGGTAGTTTTTTTTCTTCCCAGCTCTTGCTTTCAAGATGCTTGGTTGAAAGTTAGACAGCTTGCTGTGATGGAGAAAATTAAGAGCCTGCACCAAAATGCTCTAGGAGTGGTAAGACCAATTCTGATAATGAATGCAATAAAGACAACTGTAAGCCAGTAGCTGGAATCGTTACTGCACTGTGTTGCCATCACAAATGTTACAGGACTGAGTACATAGGCAGAGGGTTCTTCAAATCAGTAGGACTTGACCAGTAGAACTTCATTATTTTCAGAGAATGAGTAGCTGTGCCACTTGAGAAACCACAAGCAAAGCCTCTACAAGTGAAGAAAGTGAAGATCAAACTCATGACCCAAAAGAACATGACCAAGCATTCAGCAAGACTTTACAAGGGTATGTATTTTTGTTTTCATATCAAATGGACTTCTGCAGAGCACCAAAATGATGTACAGTGGTATATGAAAGTGCTCTGGGTCCTCAAAGTGACTCATTTTACAGAAGCAGTTGACTCCATTTGCAGAAGAGTTTAAAAATACATGGACATATGTTTCAAGAATTTAAACAGTCATGCTGGCCTGAATTGAAATGCATTTACAGGTTTCAGTAGGTTTTCTGCACTTAATGTTGACTAACAAAACTATTCTGACTCCTGGTGGTTGTTCTTTCCTCCTTTTCATGAAACCAGGATACTTACTGTTGAAGACTGAAAGCAATTAGGCTACCTCCATAAACTGCTGATTGATCACGGACAGGTTGAACGTTTACAACGCCGAGGATACGAGGCTGCAATACAGTTCTACACAGGCTCTGCTGTGTCACTGGAGAACGTCCTGCTGACAACTGGCCCAGGTTTGTCTTTGGTATCAGAGCCAACGATGTGACAGGAGATACATTTTGGAATTGACAGGAGAAAAAAAACCACACTATAAAACTCTGGATTGTTTCAAGAGCTCATTTGTTGCTTGCAAGAAAGAACCCAAACCACCTGGCTTCATCTTTCCTGCACCCAGGAAAGGATCCCCCCCCACCCCCCAGTTTCACTGGGAGTCACAGCACAACACAAACCAAATTCATCAGGTGAAAAATAGAATCTGTAAGAATATTTTAAACCTGTTGTATGCCTTTTTGCTAGAAAGAAGTCAAACTGGTAGTTTTTTTACAGTAACCTGCTTTATTCATTACTAGTTATGACAGGGAAGGACCAGAAGTACAACTCTGCAGATTTCCTGCAAGACAGTGGGTTAAAATAAGAAAACTCAGTATTTTATTTTCACTTTGAAGCTCAGGATAGCTTTTATTTCCTTTTAAATTATTTAAGTAGGCTAGCAGGTACTTTCTTCAGCCCTTACTGCTAGGAGAATCTGTTAAGGAAGAAAACTTTATAAATATAAACTGTCATCTGAATAGATTTTTGCTAATTTATGAATTCATGGTATACTGAATAAAAAAAAAGCCTTAGCATTCTAAGAGCATTTCAGAGAGAATATCTAGAGAAGGCTTAAAAATAAACTACTGATCTGCACTTTCTGTATCTGCTATGAGCTTCAGCAAGTAACAGCTGCCAAACTGCCTGTGTGTTCACAAAGTGCTTGTTTTGGTCTGCTACTGCAGGCAGTCAGCCTACCACCAGCAGGGGGTTTGATCAGTGATTTAGGAATGGGATGGAATTGTGGCAGTGTTTTGTTTAGGTAGTGGATTTTCTATCCGAGAAGGCGAGTTGTGAGAAGCATCTGTGTATCAGGTGTTTACATTTCCTTGTTACCAGCATACAACTTTATTTTTGCACAGGCATCTCTCCATTGCATCCTCCCTGGGCACTCCCTGTGCGGCCAACATCTAGAACTAAGGCAAGTGGAGCTTCACGAGACAAAGTGCTGGGAAGACCTACACTCTGTGAGTTCTGATTAAACTGAAGATACAAGAGACAGTCATCAACTTGGAGTTGCTCAGGCTGGAGGTAACTCGGGCACACTTACTCCAATACTCCATGGTTTGAGTATGTTCCTATTCAAATAGACCCTGTTCCATCTGAAGACCTGCTGTACCAACTCCTCATAAAGTGCCACATGCTCTCAGTAAGATCATTCATGTTCTATTTGTATACAGATCCTAGCTTGCTTTTATCCAGCTTGGCCTTCCTTTCGTCACTGTATTCCAGAGCCATTACAGTTAGTAAAAGAGCCATACCTGTTTTCTTCAGTGACTCCTGGATATACATGTGCATGAATTCAATACCAAACATTTCCTGTTGCTCCTCCTCTTCTGCATTTTCACATGGAGGGAGCGTTACTTCCAACTCCAGGGGGTTGTCTCTGAAATTGACAAATCTGGCAGTTCACCAGAAAAGGTTACTCATTCAGTAGGTTTTGTCCAGAGAGAGCAACTGTTTTGAAACTGAATTAAGATTCCTCAAACAGTCTTCCGAGCAAAACAAGATGTCTTTTTCTTAGACTAAATTCAACACTGTATTGGTTCTGTTAAGTAAACTAAGCTAAAAAGAGCCTTATAATAACAGTATCTGACTGTGGTGGGAGGAAAAAAAGTCACAGCAGTTCTTCTGTATTTTAAGTTTTTAACCCATTCTCAGCTTTATTGAACCTTCACAGGTGAGTAGGTAAGAACAAGAGTGTAAATGTCTGCATCCTCCCAGTATTGCCTAGCTCCCTCTGCTCTTGGTCCACCCCTAGGCCTCTGTTTACGAAGAGACACTGCTGCCTTCTAAACATCTTAAAATAGGAATTGTCTCGCTGAGTTAGATGTGATTTGTTTAGACTAACATTGGTCCTCCGAAACTGCCAGCACCCAGTAATTCAATTCAGAATGCAAAGAGCAGGGCAGTGTGTCACACTACACAAAACATCCTTTCCAATTCTAACCATTAAAAATAGGCATTTATCCTTTTTTTTGTTTTCCAAATCAAGTACAGGAGAGTTTTGTCTCTATCACACAGAATGGTCCTTACATCTGCTCCTTTTTGTTCACTGTATGAATGTTTGACTTCTCAGTGCCAGAGCTCTACATTTTGTCAGTTTTATGCTTCCTATGTTCTTTTATGCCGGGCTCTAGGCTCTAGAGAGCTTAAGTATAGAAGGCCAGTTAGAAGTGGTCACTTGAACCTTCTGGACATAAGAAAATGTGTTACAGTCTCCTTTTTCATCTAGGACTGAAGGATCATAGCCTCTTTAAATAATGTACAAGAAGCTGCACAAAGCTTTCTTGACCAGATGCTCAGCTTTTATGATTCTTTGTCATCAAAGAAGCAAACAGGTTGGAAGAGACCTCCAAGATCATCCCATCCAATCTATAACCCAGCCCTAGCCAATCAACTAGACCATGGCACTAAATGCTCCATCCAGTCTTCTTTTTGAACACTTCCAGGGACAGCAACTCCACCACCTCCCTGGGCAGCCCATTCCAATGCCAATCACTCTCTCTGACAACAACTTCCTCCTAACATCCAGCCTAGACCTCCCCTGGCACAACTTGAGACTGTGTCCCCTTGTGTTGCTGGGTGCCTGGCAGAAGAGACCAACCCCACCTGACTACAGCCTCCCTTCAGGTAGTTGTGGACAGGAATGAGCTCTGCCCTGAGCCTCCTCTTCTCCAGGCTGAACAACCCCAGCTGAGTTACATGGTATGGACCCCACCTGCCCAGCTGTGGACATGCCTTTTCCACTTCAAAATTACACAGAAACGATCTTCTAGTATTTTTATCTATAGTTGTGTTGTTTTCTTACCTCAGGTTTGTCATGTCCTTCATACAAGCTGGAATATCTTTTAGCTTGTTGTTGCTAAGAACAAGGGTACTGAGATTCTTCATATTGCCAATGGTTTCTGGCAAAGAGCTGATCTCATTCCTTTGGAGCCATAACGTGTGGAGATTTTCCATTCTGTAAAACAGGTATTTGGGCAATCATCAAGACTTAGAAAATTCATCTCATGAACTGTTAATAGAAAGCAATTGATTCAATTTTGCAGTCACATAAAGGACATAAAGAACATAACAATTCTCAACCCCAAATACCCAAGATACATTCACTGTGTGGTCAGGTGCCTATTGCTGGCAGGCAAAAACCTTATTGGTTTAAAGGTATTGCTCAGCCAAAATGCCACAACAGAGTTGATAAATCTTAAGTTTGCAGTGAGATTAACACTAAAATAATCTTTTGAAGTAGGATTTAGTAATGATAGTTTCAATGCTTTATTTACCTGTAAATTGCATCAGGAAGCTCCTGGAGTTTATTTCCTCCCATATCTAACCATTCCAGATTGGGCATGTCGAGAAGAGCTGAAGGGAGGGCAGTGAACTGATTCATGCACAAATCTACATGTGAAAGCTTCTTTAAATCACTGAGCTGAAAGGGAGATTTAATACCAGTTCAGCAGTGCTGTAATAAAGTTGACTGAAACCAAGAAACGATTCTAAAACATTGCAACACATTTGCAGTTGGTAAATAGAAGGGTTTCTGAGTTACATTACCTCAGGTATGCAGGTTTGAACCTGACCAGGCAGAACTTTTGTCTCCCACCTGGTAGTGCCTTAATTGCTGAAAAGCTGAGGGCCTTGACTACAACCCAGATATATCCTCAGCCATGCCAGAAAATGCATTTTAGATGCCACTGTCCTTGGTGTCTCATACTCCATGCAGTATGCCATTTTTCACTATTCTAATGTTCAGATCTTCATGGATCAAACGACATGGACTCCGTTCTAGAGTGAACCCAGACAGCTTCCACCTTCTGATGCCTACTGCTACTGAAAATTAAACACAGCACCGCTCAGTGTCACAGTACTTGGCATTGCAGTATTAGCTGCAGACATTTGGTTAATCATGCCTTCAGGTGCTTTTACAACATCCAGGTGATGCAGAAATACTCTGTTGCAAATCTGGTCCAATTATCTAGGCTCTGAATGCCACTCAAGTACATACCACCAAAGCTTCATGGTGTTCACATCATCAGTCTCCCATAAGCCAGAACTGTGTATTTACTATGAGCTGCTAGGTTCAAAGCTGTCACCATACACTATGCCACATAATCTTTACCCACACAGATTTTGTCAGCTTTGGATTCTGATTAATAGTGTATATTTGCATTAGCAGACTTGTTAGGTTTGGACTGACTCATTTCACAAGGCCCTGTCAGCTCAAACTGTTGCCATTACTCTGTTTTAAAAGAAATCAAAGCACATGCAATTACATACTTGCCATCTCTATCTAAAGGACTCATACTTGCAGGTGCCCATCTCCCTCACATTTAGATCAGCCCAGAGCAAAGCTCAGTAGCAGGCAAACACTTGTTTCTATTCTTAGTCACTTTCGACACCTCAGAACAACATTTGTTCACCATTTTTGTGCACAGGCAGCAGTACAAATGGCATCAACTCTTTTCATGGCTAACAGCTCTAACAAAGACACTGCAAAATATGCATTAAACAGAACAGTCTGTCAGTACCTGAGGAGGAAGCTCACAGATATTCCTGTTGACAGCCAGTTCCAATCTCTCCAGACTGACACAGTTACTTATTTCCTTAGGAACAGACTTTATTCTGTTGTAACTGAGAAGCAGTTCTTGCAGGCTAGTCAGCTGGCCTGCAGAGAGCACAAATGAGAAATTACAACTGCTCACATTCAGTCTATCTGGCATACAGTTTTACTTAATATATGCTACCCTTATACTGCTATAGAAGTGCTCTGTGCTCTCAAAAATAAAATCATTGAAATTCAAAGAGTAGTGCTTCAGGACTCTTTAGTACAGAGCTGCACTATCATAAAACTCACCAGAACCTCTGGAAGAAAAAAAACCTTACTAACATAAGCTACTCATGCTGTGGACTCAGAACACAAGGGCTGGGTTTCAGTACAATTTTGATCACTACATTCTGATGTCTTAATACCTGCTGTGCTTACAAGCTTTTTTTTCTTCATGGGGAGCTTTCATAGAATCAGCCAGGTTGGAAGAGACCTCCAAGATCATCCAGTCCAACCTAGCACCCAGCCCTACCCAAATCAACTACACCATGGCACTAAGTGCCTCATCCAATCTTTTCTTGAACACTTCCACTGACAGCAACTCCACCACCTCCCTGGGCAGCCCATTCCAATGCCAGTCACTCTGTCAATAATTTCTTCCTAACATCCAGTCTAGACCTCCCCTGGCACAACTTGAGACTGTGTCCCCTCTGGCCACTCTGTCCCCAGCCTGTAGCACTGCTTGGGGCTGTTGTGGCCAAAGTGTAGAACCCAGCCCTTTGCCTTGCTCAGTCTCATCCCATTGGCCTCTGCCCACCCATCCAGCCTGTTCAAGGTCCTTCTGCAGGGCTCTCCTACCCTCCAACAGATCCACAGCTGCTCCTAGCTTGGTGTCATCTGCAGACTTACCGCTGCTGGACTCAATCCGCTGCTCCAGATTATCACTGAAGATACCTAATAAAGACTTTTCCTCCATTCAGCCGGTTATTTTTAATTTATAGACAATTGATGGTTCTAAGATCTGTCTTGCCTGTTTTAAGTACTCAGTAGGAGTGTTAGATGGACAAGGTGCACAAAAAAAAAAGGCATGTTTGTGTGAGACGAATTTTCTTAGAAACCAACTTAAAAGCAGAGCTCACCGATTTCTTTAGGTACACTTTCGATTGAGTTCCGGGATAGATCCAGAACAACAAGGTTGTGAAATCTTCCAATGAAATGTGGAATCTTCTGCAAACTAGTTCTGTGGAGCTGCCATTCCTGGAGATGGATTAGTTTCAGTAAGCATGAAGGCAGGGTCTAAGAGAAGAAATACGAACCAGAAGAAATTTGGCTTAATATACAAGAGCACAAGCTTAGGTAGAAGTGTATTTGAAATGGGTTAGGATTAAAAATTGAACAATAAAATCTGTCTATATCTGTCTGTCTCTTTATCTGTTTATCTGTCTCTTTATCTATTTATCTGTCTCCTTCTTAAGCTATACTGTAACATCCTGAAATGAACACCATCAACGTTGTTCACTCTGACCACATACTTGCCCACTTTTTGCTCCCAGGATTCAGGTATCTGCACTGTTGTCATTGCTTTAAAAACCTCAAGCCTACTGTTTTTCCCCCCTCCTTTTATTTCCCACTTTGGTTTGTGTTTTTTGTTTCCTTTTTTCAACCAAAGCAAATAAAATGGGAAGAATAAACCTATCTAAATTGCTTTTTGTATCCAAATGGTGATCTGAATTGTATTTCCTGTTGAGAAAAACAGTGAGCAGCTGAGAGCAGGAGAGATGAGGGATAAAAATTACAGTGTCTGTTGTAGAAATTAATGATCTGTTACGAATTATGAATATTAAGTTCTGTGTGAATATTAATTATTAATATTCAAAATGCTATTAGCTCTGAACAAGGAGCACTGACCTAAGGCCCACCAGAGTATTGCTTGGTGTGGCTGTCACTCACTGGCCTAATTCCCATTAGTTCCTGCATTTCTGTGTGGCTCAGACTGGACTATTAGTTTCCAGTCTGTCCTTGATTCTACAGTTAGCTGCTTTCTTCCATGCATTAAAAACCAAGATAAAATAGTCTCTGGGAATCTACTGGCTCAGTTTCACTCTTGGAAAGACATAAACATGAGCAGGATACATGTCCATGCAGCTGAACATGGACGGTTTTCACCTGCATACATGTAAGTACTTCTGGTGCATTAATATTAAATGAGGATTTATGTAATGAAACTCATAATCTGCAGTGTAATAACTTCTACTGCAGAAAAGCCTTTTGGCAGTGTTTTTGCAGAGCAGTGCTTAACATTCAGGACTGAAAAGACCAGCTTGCTTTTACACTCTCCCAACAGTGTCTCAGTTCATTGGTAACGAAGCACAGTGAGCACTTCACAGATGAAAAACAACACAACTGTGAGTGTAAAACTGTAAACAGTAGCTTTCTAATGCATCAGTCATCCAGCCCAAGCAATATTCATTGCTATCAACATTACCTTCCATTCTTCCTCCTCTATCCTTAAAATTGCTCTTCCACCTTCATTAATAACCTTTTCTTTGAGCTTCGCTAAAGCAGCTCTCTCCTCCCAGACAAGCAGTAGCCTAGAAGGGAATGAAGATCTGTCAGCAGTGCATCAGAGAATACAGGCAGTAAGTGCTATCCAATCCACTTTCTGGAGCAAAGAGACCACAGGCTTTTTGGATGTCAAACAACATTTATTTTATCATCTGAATGAGAGGCTGAGGGAGCTGGGGTTGTTTAGTCTGGAGAAGAGGAGGCTCAGAGCAGACATCACTGCTGTCTACAACTACCTGAAGGAAGGCTGTAGCCAGGTGGGGTTGGTCTCTTCTGCCAGGCAGTCAGCAACAGAAGAAGGGGACAGAGTTTCAAGTTGTGGCAGGGGAGGTCTAGGCTGGATGTTAGGAGGAAGTTGTTGCCAGAGAGAGTGATTGGCATTGGAATGGGCTGCCCAGGGAGGTGGTGGCGTTGCAGTCCCTGGAGGTGTTCAAAGGAAAGACTGGATAAGGCACTTAGTGCCATGGTCTAGTTGATCGGATAAGGCTGGAGTGGATGATCTTGATTAGACAGGTTGGGGGAGACCTCTAAGATCATCCAGTCCAACCTGGTTGATTCTGTGATTCTATTCTATCCTAGTGCTGGGCTGAGGTAATTTATAGCAGTTCTACAGAGTTTTACAGTTCTTCAGAGTTACAGTCCAACAGGAGATATAACTTCATTCATTTTCATCATGTTGCAGCAAGGCAACAGAACAAAAAGTCACATGGAATTAAGTTCCAAAGCCACTGATTTTGAAGCATTCTCCTAAAATGGAAGCCTTGGGTTCCATCAAATGTAAGCGTAATCAAACAGGGTCCATCAGCTAAGGATTCTTTCAGCTTAATTTCCAAAGAGGACTTAAGAATTTTGAAAACTAGGCTGATTCTCTTTCTTTCTGCCTGTACTTTGCATGAGTAACTTTTCAATTTGTTATTCCAGTTAACCAACATCTGACTAATTAAGAAGAGTTCCAAAAATAGGATGCTGAGTTCCTTCACAATTCATGGAATTACTGGCGTGACAGAAGACCAGGCAGCCCTGTTAATGCCTCCACTGAACAGAAAGCAAAGCATATTCAGTCTCCATGGGAGAGGATTCTACTATCTGAATGTAGGGATTTAGTACATATGCTAACACTGTAAGCACAGCACACAGTTCTTGGTTTGACCTGACCATTTTGCTAGATTCTAATCAGTGCGAATTCTGCTGGAGCAACAACTAAAGACTCGGACTCTGGGTGCATTTTGACAGACCAGTTAGAGTCCTTTAAAGTGGTCTAGCTTCTCACAAACTTAAACAATTTACCTACCTTCCTGCAGACCTCTGTCTGAATTCCTTTTCTTTCTGTAATTCTTCATTTATCTTGTGTATTCTCACTTCCCAAAGCGTCTTCACAGCAGAGAATGTTCCAAGGCAAACCACATTTGCAGTCATGATCCTTACATGTTCAGACTGTGTTACAGGAACCTGACTCTGAATTCCAGGCTGAGTGCATCGGTGCACGTATCACCTACCTGATGGGAACAGTGATGTCAAAACTAAAACACTGCAACACCCACTTGATTGTATTACTGATTTTCTTTACTAAATTATTTTTTAACTTTATTTAAATGTCTTTATTAAATGATTATTTTATTACTTCTTATTGAATTATTAAATTACTAAATGCGGCGTTTGTCAACTGCTTTAATTTTATTAAAATGGATAATTGCACCTGATTAAATTTGCTTCCAGAAATGGTATTCTTGCACTCTCTCTGCTTTCTTAGTCAGTGAACAACTGCCTCTCTCAGTTCCCTCCAATGGTAGGCTGAGTACTGACCATAACTATTAAGTAGAGAAATGAGCATTCATTCCTTTTCCAGGAAGAAATTAAGCTGTTACCTGTGATTTAAGGCAGTTAATTCCTGGTAGATGCATTCCAGCAGCTACCTGAAACAAACATTTGTAACTAGAGGAAGTTTTGCACCTTAGAGATTCTCAGCTGTTGCTGAAAATAAATCAGTATATTGTGTCTGCATTTATTTCCTTCGCTCATCGTAATACATTTTTGTTAGTAATAGATTATCTTTAGGAAAAGGCTTTTTGCATTCACACAATCAACCAGGTTGGAAGAGACCTCCAAGGTCATCCAGGCCAACCTAGCACCCACCCCTAGACCATCAACTAGACCATGGCACCAAGTGCCTCAGCCAGGACTTTTTCTGAATGCTTCATGGGACAGCGACTCCACCATCTCCCTGGGCAGCCCATTCCAATGCCAATCACCCTCTCTGGCAACAACTTCCTCCTAACATCCAGCCTAGACCTCCCCTGGCACAACTTGAGACTGTGTCCCCTTGTTCTGTTGCTGGTTGTCTGGGAGAAGAGACCAACCCCACCTGGCTACAGCCTCCCTTCAGGTAGTTGTAGACCGCAATGAGGTCTGCCCTGAGCCTCCTCTTCTGCAGGCTGCACACCCCCAGCTCCCTCAGCCTCTCGTCACAGGGCTGTGTTTCAGGCCTCTCAACAGCTTTGTGGCCCTTCTCTGAACATGCTGCAGTACCTCAACATTACTTTTGAATTGAGAGCCCAGAACTGGACACAGCACTGAAGCTGCGGCCCGACTAGTGCTGAGTACAGGGGAAGAATAACCTCCCTTGTCCTACTGGCCACACTGTTCCTGAGCCAGGCCCCAAATCCACACTTAGGAAAAAAAAACAAAACAATCTCAAGTTTTTAAGTAATCTGTTCCCTGTGAGATCATTACTAAATATTTTCCTGCAAAGCAGAAAAGTAGGATACTTGGTCATCCTAATCAGTGCAGCCCTCTAAAAGGCATTCTTATTGCCACTACCAGTTCTCTGGGGAAGAGAATTTTGGACATGAACTGGAGGCAAGCTGTTGATATTCAGGCAAGTTGGGAAGGCTAACCACGTCAGCACAAGTGCACACTGAACATTCACCATCTGAACTCTCCCTTTCAAATTTTTTATTAACATCTGCAGCAACAGGTAAGAAGAAAGTCTGAAGTATCCCTTTTAAAGAAAAAGAGTGGGAATAACTTTCTTCCAAGCAGTTAGATAACAACAACAGTGGATTTCAGGTACTTTCTTAGATCTAGTTCTCTACAGTAATTGCTGCTGGTCTGTTTTTCACAGCTATCTTTGCTACCATATCTGCTCCACTGTCATTTTGTGTGCCATGGGTATGTCAGAATTGCTTAGTGAATATTTTTGTGTTCGAACTGTCAATCATTCTATTTTATGTTGAGCAGCCAAGTTATTCATAAAGCCTAATTATACTGAAATCACAATCAAGTGATAATACTCAAATAATCAAGTCCTGTATGTTACTACTAAGGATTCTTAACTGCTCTTTGTTAAGAAAAGATGGCAAGATTTGGCAGGTGACACAAATGGCAACCACAGTGTGATACAATGCAGTCTGGCATTTGAGTTCCTAAAGAGGGACTGAATTCTTTCCTCTACAGAGGGGACTGTATCCTCTTTCTCCTCCCCATATAAATGTGATCACATTTACTAGTTTGAAAGATTAGCTGCTTCTTCAGGGGTCTTCATTGTAATTACCTTTCCTATTCCTCATCTCAATATGCAACATTAGCGACTAAGACATTGTGTGAAGTTTTTTGCTGTCATCCATGGCCACGATTCACATTTTCAGGATTGAGTTTCTGCTGAGAATAAGTGATTTTCATGACCTATAATTTCTTGTTGTTTAGAGACATTTTTTGAACTACAAGCTTTTTAAGGCAGAGAACTAGAGAGCTTTCTGTATAAAGGCTGCAGAAAATAGACATTTCTTAATATATGTACTGCTAAAACCAGTATCAGAGTATACAGTCAAAATAATACTTACTTTTAATAAAGGCTACATTGGGAGGCTCTGTTTTGCTGTGGAACAACTATTATTCAATAAATAGTGCTTCATAAACCAAGGAATACAAAAGAGGGCTATATTATAGGGCTTTGTTTTCAGTGAGATGTGATGATATAATAACAGAACTACCATCAAAAGCTTCTTGTTCTTGGATCTTACGTCAGGAAAAACCCCACAATAATCATACCATTGCAGCCAACAATTCAGAAGTTAACTCCCCAGTGTGGCTGTAAAGTAACTGCAGATTTACTCATAAATAGACCTCCCTCCTAACTTCACCACCAAGCATCTGGAAGAGTTTAACAACAACTTACCTCAGTTTGGTGTTTTCAAGGGTTTTCTGTGACTCATTGCTTTCTCGGTAAGAGCAGAGAGAAACTGTGAATCTTGTGTCTACCCCACCAAAACCATTTAGAACTCTCACTCAGGCTCCAATGCAATGTCAGACCAGTTCTAATTTTAACCTATGCTGAGAATAGAAGGTATCACATGAGGCACTGCTGCCAGACACCCAAGCATTTACAACTCCAAATGTCTTCCCAATTCACTCATCAGCACTGGGCTCCCATAAACTCCTGGGTTCCCATTAGCAAAAGGTACAAATTATGAACAGAAAGAACAAAAGACTACTTGTACTCCACAATGAAACATAAGCTAGGGTTAAATGCAAAATGACAATTACCTGCTTTTTTGAGGGATATCTCAGCTTCAAAGTGCTATTAAACAGCAACTGACTGACTAGAAAAAGTATTACATCACTAAGTATTTTACTCATTAATTTTGCCCACACTGAAACTCTTCTGTTGAAGAACTTTAGTGCAAATT
Organism: Pogoniulus pusillus; assembly: GCF_015220805.1. Taxonomy (NCBI): domain Eukaryota; kingdom Metazoa; phylum Chordata; class Aves; order Piciformes; family Lybiidae; genus Pogoniulus; species Pogoniulus pusillus. The sequence goes on from NC_087271.1 coordinate 4,294,300, forward strand.
ACCAAAGTCCAGACAGAAAAGCAATCTTTACCAGGACGTGCAGAGGGGCTACTACTCACCCCTTTTCATGCCTCCAATCATGAAATGTTTTCAACATTCTATTTCTTCAAACAGCCCTTGGAGAAGACAAAAGAACAACTCTCAGAATCTTTCTCTTTAACCACATAAAAGGAGAAAGGCAGTAACAACCCTAGGTGACTGAGGCAGAAGCCACAAAACTGGATAACTCTCACCAATTCTTTCATTGGAGTAGAAGATGTGAAGCTGAAATGACAAAAATTTGGTTATAAGCCTCTTTCGGCAGAAACACTTTTTTCATCATTATTAGCCTTAGATTCTGGAGATTATTACCATGTAAAACTTCATAACAAAAAAATTCCTCTCTCCAGTTCATGGCCAAGTAAATACCTGAACAGCAATACGTGTTTTAGAGAACACTAACTGCTTTAGCTTTCAGTCTTCTAATTTTGGGAGGGGGGTTAAGCTGCAAAAACCTAAAATGAACCACCAGGTTCTTTGCTATAGGTACTTCTTACTTCAGTTTTGGTACAGATTCAATTCCCACAGTGTTTTTTAATCAGTGTTTTCACTTGATCTATAAAAAGTCACAGCCCAAAACAAACCAACCAATCAATCCAAAAAACTACTTAATTTCCTCCTCAAAGGAGACAGATATTTAGAGCTAGGAGAGAGAAAAAATAACCTTCCCTCTTATTGGAGTTTTGAAAGGGAATTTCAGGCTCCTTGGGTAAGCAAAATTATTCTGTCTCAAAAACTTCCAAAATGGCTTTATTGCTTTCTATCAAATGCTCATTTCCTCAATTTATTTTCCCCATGGTCTTTAGATTAAAAAATACACTGTTGAGCCTAAACACTAGCTACACCAATGTACTTGTAGCAAAGCAGCCCTTAGGCTGTGTTCTTTTGGTAGACTTAAGTGCAGTCAGTTCTTTAAGGTAAGAAATATCTATGGTTGAGTTACCCATACAGGACTCCCTGTATAAAATTCACAAATAAACCCAATATTACTACAATTCTTTGTGGCTTTTGTTATTAAGAATAAATAAAGCTGATCAAAATGAAATAGGTGATAAATATATTAGCCAAACTTTGCAAGAAATTACCTACATATAAAAGACCCTTACCCCACAACAGAAATAAACCCAGCACCTTACATGTATACTCCTATGCTTCCTCTCTTAGATTACTAGCTCTCCACAGTCTCAGCATCTAGGATAGCAGAAATTCTGCCTCTGGTAATGTGTGTCTTGCATCTTCACAGCTAAATACAATAGAAAACTTTGGTCTCCAGTTTTGGAAAATGCTGGCAGGATTTGGTATCTGTAAAGAAAGGAGAAAATGACCATTTCGTGCCTGGCAAAGAACTTTGAAGGCCATGGAACTCTCTAATCTTTTCTATCTGCTTTTGTTTGCAACTTGTGTTTCTAGGAGGTATTTCTCTCCAATAGTTATTCATATCTCTTGGTTAATAAGCAGTACAACACTCACCAGCTCTTTAGGTTAGCTTACGTAACTGTTGTCTGTTCTGAAGGCTTTACATGAATCCATTACATGTCTTGGATCCAAGTTCAAAAAGTCCTTATCTCACACAGTATTTTTTTTAGCATTAGTTCTTTGTTGCATCTGATTAATCCCCAAAAATCTAATATCTGAATATCGAACAATACAATGCAAGCGTTAAGAACACATTCTGCTCATTGTCAGGCTTACCTCATGACAGAACAAATGAGATCCTCCTGTTTAAAAAAAAAATCAGACAGACACTTTTCTGTAAGAAACAAAACCAACTGGAGAAGTTTTTAAAGATCAAAAATACAGAATATTCTTACAGTACTAAGGCCTTAATAGTTATCAATAGAAATTATTGGTAAGCACTTGAATAAACATACCCCCTTCATTTACAACTGCTGAAAAGTGCCTGTGCAAGTAGTTGCCAGGAAAAAGCAGACTAGTAAAAGATTTGAAAGGTTTACTCAGTTTAACAACAGACATCTTACAGCAGAAGCATAAAAGGCATTTTATTTGTGTATATGATCTTTGCATAACCTCTTTGGGTGATTTTGGATATTGTTAAAATAAATGTGTGCGTCCAACGAGGAAGAACTCTGAGTACTTCCCTTTCAAAACAGGTCAGTCAGATTAGAAATGCTGCAGCTGTAGATCAGTGTTACTTAGCCACACCAACCTCACAACCGTATGTGCTATAAAAGACAAAGACATTCCACCACCATACCCAGCAGTCACACCATGACTACTAGGCTGGAGAGCCTGCTGTAGAATTACAGCACTAATTAGAAGAAGTAACAACTAAGAGATAGACTGGTAACAGCTGTTGAGAACTTTAACCACAGATATAATGTGAGTAGCAAAGGGCAGGTGCTAGCAGAGCCAGCTTTCATCATCATTCAGTCTAATTCACCAAAACAGTTTAAAGGCATATTCTAGCCACGGGTTCCTTCATTTAAGGTCTAGCAGCATCGAGGCAGGGTTCTCCAAGTAAGATTTCCACAAGTTAGAAAACCGGGCCATGGTAGCTCCGTCAATGATGCGGTGATCAGCTGACCAACTCACATTCATTATCTGTGCTTTAAATACTTCACCTTTTGCGTTAAACCGAGGAAGAACCTAAAGAAAACAAGAAAATAGAAATGCTAAATACCTCTCTGCTTTTTCATTGTTAATTTGTTCACCTCAATTTCACTCTTTTGCTGAATGAAACAGAGTGGTGCCATTCAAACGCAAGGACATAGCCATTACTGTCTGTGCTGCAGTGTAGAATGTACTGCAAACCTACAGTGCAGGTTTCCATCATCATGGAACAATCAAAGTAGTGGAAACTTTTCTTGATTCAAAAGTTTCTTTCTGAGTAGTTTATTGCATTATCATTGCTCAAAGTGGCAGTTTCCTTAAAGATTTCCTCTAAACAAAGTCTTACAGGAAAAACACATAAGTTTTCTAAATTGATACTAACTTCATTTCCAGCATTGATCTCAAATGTCTACACTGAAGAATAAAAGCCTAAAATTCAGAAAATATGGAACTCATAGAAAATGAGAAATCATAGAATCAGTCAGGGTTGGAAGGGACCACAAGGATCATCTAGTTCCAAACCCCCTCCCATGGCCAAGGACACCCTGCCCTAGATCAGGCTGGCCACAGCCTCATCCAGCCTGGTCTTAAAACACCTCCAGGGGCAGGGCCTCAACCACCTCCCTGGGCAACCCATTCCAGGCTCTCACCACTCTCCTGGTGAAGTTCTGAATTATGAAACTGAACTTCATTTATCAGAAAATATTCTAGTCTTAAGTTTTCTCCTTGATGACAACAAAAATGCTATAGCCATGTTGCAAAACTTACCTGGTTGTTGCCATGAGTCTATGAAAACTTGTAAAAATATATTTATATGGTTTCTTAATAATTAGAAGGCTAAACAGAGACATCAGTGAAATTTAACAGGATTCTAGAAAACCAAGCAAATCTAAACCTTTGGCAAAAGAGAGGCACTTAGTGCCATGGTCTAGTTGACTGGATAGGGCTGGGAGATGGGTTGGACTGGATGATCTTGGAGGTCTCTTCCAACCTGGTTGATTCTATGACCACTGAGATAAATGTAATGTACCTGTATCTTTCCAAGTGCTCCAATTGCTACTTCAGGAGGTAGTATCACTGGTTTGGCATAAGTGCCACCAATCTAGAAAAGAAAAGGCTGAGGATATTAGTTAACAAATATTTTTCTATTTTTCCTCCTGTAAAAGCAGATTGCCTCTTGCATGAATTGCTACAAGTTTTATTCACTGCACATTATGCTTCACTGTGGCATTCATTTCAGTAGTAATCTTCAGATGCAAGATCTCATTTTTCCTCTACTTACTGTGCCAACATTCGAAAGGGTGAATGTTCCCCCAGTGAGATCATTTGTTCCCAGTTGGCCTGCAGAGCCTAAGGACTGCAGGCGATTTAATTCAGCAGCAATCTCAAACACACTACAGACTTGAACATTTTTCACGTTTGGGACAATTAAACCTTGCTCTGTGTCCATAGCAACTCCAATGTTGTGCGAAGCCTGCAACGAATTTCATTAAGCAGATATTAACATAAGCAGTCAACATTAAACGTATTTTACATCAAAAAGCTTTGGAGAAAGGTCTTATCTTTTTAACTTAAGAAGTGCTGTTTACAGTGAGCAACTCTGCTATACAACTTTGAGAGGAGAAGGGGACAGAATATTTTTTGTATCAGCTATCCACATCACAGAATCAATTCTGCACTGAAAATATTTCACTTCAGGGTGATTATATAGGTAACAAAACACAACTAGCAGATTTTGAAGAGAGGATTAGAAGTAAAAAAGACCCAAAACCAAACCACCAAACAACCAAACCCAACCATACAACAAAACAAAATCTTTCATTTCCTAGAAGGAATACATCTCAGAGATATTGATACAACATCACAGAAGGAGTTTGTACTGCAAGAAACATGTACACATCACCTAAGAAAATACACACTTGCTGCCCAACCATACAAAGTGCTCCTCAGTCCAGCACCTTGTATGAAAATTAAATTCATCTGTATCAAAGTTGAGTTTAAAATATTACTTTAATACATAAAGGGTTGAGCTCTGGAACAGTAGAATCACTGTGCCATTACTAAAAAATAGTGTATTAGCTTTAAAATGTTGTCATTTTAAATGGTTGGCCAAGTTTCAGGTGAAAAAACAGGAAAACCTGTTAGTAGGTATTTTTGAGGCAACAACAAAACAACTCTCATTAAAGAAACTAATGAAATGAGATCAATAATTAATGAAATCCAATCTTGGAATCTGGAAACACAAATTATTTTCCAGCACAATACTGTAATTTTGGTTCTTACAATGGACATGGCTGAAAAGCCCATGTTAGCTGTTAGCTTAGGTTTTCTGTTCACAACTTTTATCAGTGGTTTACCAACCTTGTACGTAACATTTTTACAGCTTTCATCCAATGAAGCATTAAGAACAGGGTACTGCAATAATCCCAGAGAGGCTGCCTGTTAAAGAGGAAAAAAAAGGACAGTTTTTTGTATCTTATCATTGGAGAGCTGCATGGAAAAGAAGGAATGGTCAGAGACAATTTAGATTAGTAACAATGCAAATTTGTCTGAAATTCTTTTGATCCTGCCCATTGATATTCTGTCATTATCACAACAGCAGAAATAAGAAAGGCAATTTACAAAACCCAACTATACATCAGACAGGCATATAAAACATTATAGTACCTTCACCCAACAGTAACAGGAGTTGAATTTCAATCTGCTATTTCTGCTCCACAATACCAATCAAATACACCAGAACAGAAGTTATGACACTAAGCAACAATGTCATTCTCAGCTCTCTATCTGGATGAAAACTATTTCAAGGAAGTAATATTCTCTCTTAAGAGAACATAATGAGTGCTTACTTAGCACTCTAATTGAAACAGCATTATCAGACCTCTCAGACTAAGCTCTGCATTCACCATATTCAACGCATAGCTTAGGCAGTGTATCAGAACTTTCAGATTAAGCTCTACATTCAGTGTACAGCTTAGGCAGTGTATCAGCCTTCAGTGTTACCAGCCATTGGAAACAGCAACTATATGAGTGCAAGTGCTTGGTCTTCTGAGCAGCAAAAGAAACCTACTGATTTGCCCAAGGGATTCAATACCAACAAAAATGTAGTAACAGTAATGACACATTTCACACGAGGCTCATTTTAAGGTAGCTCAGAAAAAGCACTTAGAGTTTCCATAATTTGTTTTGTGTAATTCAAACACCTGCTGAGGCTTACCCCCATAATGAATAAAACTTTAGCTGCTGTAACCCTTCCCCACTAAACATATTTTACAATTTCCATGATACTATATAATCCTAACTACAATTCCAACAGTCACTTGGGAAATGGGTCAATAAACAAGAAAAGATGAGAGTTTCCTTGTGATGTATAATTATTCAGGTGATAGAGAGGTACACCAAACTTAAAACACTGATTAGATTTGGGCAAAATCTGGGTTAAGTTCTCTATGCTGCATGTCTCACCTTTATGAAGAAAGGCATAAAGGAAAGCTTAATTCCACGGATTTCTGCTACAGGTTTCAGCTCTTCTCGCAGCTGGATAAGCTGAGTCAAATCAATCTCATCACAATAACCAAAGTGAGGTATCTTCAGGGCTGCACTCATAGTCTTTACCATTGCCTTTTGAAAACCTGGAAAATATTTGTGGAAATTTCTGGTGAAATTTCATTTATTTGTTTCAATTACACAAATCAGACAACTTAAAAAAAACAACAAACCAAAAACCCAACCACAACAACAAAAAAAGAGACAGAGTAAAGCTCATTTGAGGACCAGTGATTACTCAGTACATGCAACTCAATTTTTGTGATGGCAATACTTCAGATGATATTGCTGCCTCAATCTCCCACCTATGTATTACAGTGATCTGCACTACTCTTTTCCAGTCTCTTCAAATAAACATTACGTGAAAGACAAGCAAAAAGCTTTTACCTTCCTCTTCTAATGTGTTTTTTTCTTACCTTAGTGTCATATGCAGTACTCTCCAGAACAAGTGTGAATGCCAAAGTACGTGCAAGTGACCCCAGTCAGAATTAAAAGGGCCCTACCTCCAAACAGATGGAGGAGAAGGACAACTACATTTATTGTACTGTACAGAACTGACAGCTTGGCCAGCTGAAGAGGTGGAACCCATGTCTATTTCTGGTGTGACAGAGGGACCTCCACTCCTGCATGTGTTGGAAGATGAGCACCAAAATTCAAGCCACAGTTTGCTTCACTTTGAGGGGTGGAAGGAGTCCCTGGACTAAACTGCCCCTGAGACAGCTCCACCATTTAGACTGGTCATGGACTGATCCAGACTGTGCTGGAACAGAGTGGAGCTCCAGACCACCTGCAGTGAGCAGTCTTCTCTGTACTGCAAAGCGACCTCATGTTGGTTGAGAATGGACAGTGACTGACATTTGACCATAGAATCAATTAGGTTGGAAGACACCTCCAAGATCATCCAGTCCAACCTAGCACCCAGCTCTATCCAATCAACTAGACTATGGCACTAAGTGCTTTTCCTGAACACCTCCAGGGATGGTGACTCCATCACCTCCCTGGGCAGCCCACTCCAATGACAATCACTCTCTCTGGCAAGAACTTTCTCCTAATATCAAACCTATACCTCCCCTGGCATGACTTGAGACTGCGTCCCCTTGTTCTGCTGCTGGTTGCCTGGGAGAAGAGACCAACTCCCACCTAGCTACAATCTCCCTTCAGGTAGTTGTAGACAGTAATGAGGTCACCCCTGAGCCTCCTCTTCTCCAGGCTAAACAACTCTCAGCTCCCTCAGCCTCTCCTCACAGGGCTGTGTTCCAGGCCACTCACTACCTTCATTGCCCTTGTCTGGACACGCTCCAGATGTTGATTGCTGCTGGGCATGACACAGATGGTATAGAAAAAGGGGTGAAGAATATTATGGATTGAGTTGAACCTGCTGCTGTCATTCACACCATGCTGCAGCCATGCCAGCTTCAAAAATTAAAAGTGCTAAGGGGAGCAAAGTATTATGGAGCTTGAAGTTCAGATTGCAACATGGAAGAACTCCTGTTCTGGTTGCTGTTTCTGGGTTCCTGCTAAACCCTTTAATTTACTGCACTTTGCCACTAGCTGTGTGATTCATACTGTGCCAAATTCTCATGTTTCAGAATTCCTGCCTGTTTCAGCATACATCTGAAGAAGCACGACTTAAAAAAGAGCAAGTACCACTTGCAGCCCAACATGATCCAACCAAAACATGAACAATTATTTCCCACAATAGTAACACCATGCAACACACTCCCATCAAAAGGAACCCACCTGTTGACTAAGTAACATTTACTGACAGTCTACTGTGAACACTGTCTTGAGATTTTAATGATTTACCTGTGACAGGTTCAGTTTTGTCTTTTCCTGAAAACACAAGGGGTCTGGAAACAGGCACTGGAATTTTACGTGCTTTGTCCTTTGGAGCAGCCGGCGGAGATTTTGGCAAAGGAGGGGCAATTTCAGCCTTTGGTGATGGAGGTAAAATAGCTCCTGTTTGTTTGGCCAAGTAATTGAGTATGTCTTCTTTAAGGATTCTGTTATCTTTCCCCGTTCCAACAATTTCACTCAATTTAATCTGAAAAGTGCAAACCAAGCTGTGATGGTTTTGTTTCACAGAATCACAGAATTAACCAGGCTGGAAAAGACCTCTAGGATCATCAAATCCAACCTATCACCTATCCCTCCTAATTGACTAACTCATGGCACTAAGTGCCTCATTCATCCTCCTTTTAAACACTTCCAGGAATGGTAACTCCACCACCTCCATGGACAGCCCATTCCAATGGCAAATCACTCTTTCCATGAAGAATTTCTTCCTAATGTCCAGCCTAAACCTGCCCTGGTACAGTTTGAGGCTGTGTCCTCTTGTTCTGTCAACAGGAGAAGAGCCCAACCCCTGCCTGGCTACAACCTCCTTTCAGGTAGTTGTAAACAGCAATGAGGTCTCCCCTGAGCTTCCTCTTCTCCAGGCTGAACAACCCCAGTTCCTTTAGCTGCTCCTTGTAGGGCTGTGCTCCAGGCCCCTCACCATCCTTGTGCCCTTCTCTGGACACATTCAAGCACTTCAACATCTTTCCTAAATTAAGGGGCCCAGAGCTGGACACAGTGCTCAAGGTGTGGCCTGACCAGTGCTGAGTACTGGAGTATAAAAATGTCATACTGTGAGCTATGGTTAAAAATAAATCTAGTCACTTACCTACCATCCCTACAGGGCTTTTTCCCCCTTCTATGATTTATTAGGTTCTCAGCATTACACCCAGAAGGCTCACTTCATGTCTTACTGCATACTTCAAGGAGAAATTATGAATACTACGGTAACTTTTAATCACTTCCCAGGATCAACAGTGGAATATTCCTATGAGGAAAGCTATTTGTGATTCAATTTTCTCTACTTATTTCACCCCTAAAAATACAAAAGCTTTCAAATCCAATGGAATATTCATAGGATCACAGCATATAAGACTTTGAAAAGCCCTTAGAAGATCACTTAGCATACCCTCTGCTCTAATACAAACCTGAAAAATAGAACAAGGTAGCTAAAGCTGAAATTACTTTTTTCCCCTCTTTCTTCCATAGTCTGTTCTGACACTTTATTATTTTCATTCTAAGAAGATTTTCTTAATTTCCAGCCTAAGGCATTCTAGCTACATCTTGAGACCAGTAATTTCTTTTCCTATCCAACATAATCATCAGAAAGCACAGTCCTCATCATCTTTACAAGAGCTTTTACACGTTTGAAATGTGTTTAAAACCAAGCAATTTCTCACTACACTTTCCTCTAGATCAGTGTTCTCCTAGTCAGTCAAACTGCTGTATAAAAGGTGGACAAAATGTAGCAGGACCTGATCCAGCAAACTTACATTGTTCTCCATGGCCAGACGACGAACTGCAGGGGTTGCTAATGTCTTGTGACCCTTTATCTCCTGGTGAGTGTGCTCTTCGTGAGACATAGGAGGAGTTTCAACAATATCTTCCTCTGAGGCAACACCTGCAAACAGTAAGAAAAAATTTAACTTACTGTATTTGCTAAATTCTGACCTCAGCTAGTCTGAGATTCTGTGACAGATGAAGACTTTAACATTTACTTTGGGCTATTCTGGGTGGGAAGAAAAGATGTTAAAGGCTGCTGCTTAAGCTAAATTTTCAGTGAGAAATGTCTAGTCCTTAAGATTTTAAAGCCTAATAAAATAGCACAGCTTCTTCTGCTTCATTTTCCTGACTTTATAAAAGGAAGGTTTAAGTTTTTTTCAGGAGGTAAAAGCAAGCTCCTCTGTCACTGATAGGACAGCAAACGAAAAAGCACAAGAGAAAAAAAAATAGCTTACAGTACCTTTTGAAGGATCAATTTCAATGTCCACTAAAGGCTTTCCAACATAAGCAATATCATCTAAATTGTAATGGAGTTTTCTAATGATGCCATCGTAACGACTAGTAATAGTAACGGAAGCTTTATCGCTTTGTACTTCACAGATGCTGTCAAACTGAGACACACTGTCACCTTCTTTTATGTACCTGAGAGAAAACACACAGCCTGCTATAAAACACAGTTAGGGTAAACAGCTGTGCTGTGCATTCTTTTAATAAGTTCAGCTGTGTAAGTCCTAATAAGATGAAAATGTATTCCAGACGAGAATTTTACATAATGGATACATCAGCTGTATACCTTTCACCTAAATGTTGCACAACTCTTTGCTATGTGAAATGACACAAAGATTTAGACTATTATCCATAGAATGGGTTAGGTTGGAAGAGACCTCAAAGATCATCCAGTTCCAACCCTCCCTAGAAGTCACATAGGCAAGGACACCTCCCACTAGAACAGGTCACTCAAGGCCTCATTCCACCTGGCCTTGAACACCTCCAGGGAGGGAGCAGCCACAACCTACATGGGAAACCTGTGCCAGTGTCTCACCACCCTCACTGCAAAGAACCCTTTCCTAACATCAAGTTTGAATCTCCCCTCTGACAGTTTAAACCCATTACCCCTCACAATGTCGTTACAAGACCCTCTAAATAGTCCCTCCCCAGCCTTCCTGTAGGTCCCCTTCAGATGCTGAAAGGTCACTATAAGGTCTCTTCGAAGCCTTCTCTTCTCCAGGCTGAAAGAGACCCAACTTTTGAAGCCTGTCCTCATAGCAGAGCTGCTGCAGCCCTCTGAGCATCTTCGTGGCCCTCCTCTGGACTCACTCCAACAGTTCAACGCCCTTCTTTTGTTGGGGGCTCCAGAACTCTACACAGTACTCTGCAGATATTTTTACTATTACTTTGGTAGAGTTTTCTTGACAGATTATAAATCATTTGAAAATGAGGACACCTTAGTCTGACCCTAAGGAAGCTTAGTTTCCAATTGCCAGAATCAGTATATGGTCATGAGGCGAGTTGGTAACTGGCTCAACAACACAGTTCAGCAAGTTGTGATCGGTACCACTGAGTCCAGCTGGAAGCCTGTGGCCAGTGTTCCTCAGGGATCAGTACTGGGTCCAGCTCTCATCAATAACCTGGATGAGGGGATCACCAAGTTTACTGATAAGACACTTGGAGAGGGTGGCTGATACCCTGACAGGCTGTGCTGCCACTTGATGAGATCTGGACAGGCTGGAGAGCTGGGTGAAAGTGAACCTCATGAAGTTCAGTAAGGACAAGTGTGGATTCCTGCATGTAGGGAGGAACAACACCAGCACCAGCACGGTCTAGGGGTCACCCTGCTGGAAAGTCACTACAAGGGCACACTGCAGTCCCATGGACAACTTGCTGTCCACTAGGGCTCCAAGGAGCAATGTGCCCTTGTAGACAACACAGCAGATGGCATCCTGGGGTGCATTAAGAAAAGTGTGTCCAGCAGGTCTAGGGAGGTTCTCCGTCCCCTCTACTGTGCCCTAATGAGACCACGCTTGGAATACTGCATCTAGTTTTGGCCTCCCCAGCCTCTCCTCACAGGGCTGTGCTCCAGGCTCCTCACCAGCTTTGCCATCCTTCTGTGGACACATTCCAGTACCTCAACATCTCTCTTGAATTGAGAGGCCCAGAACTGAACACAGTACTCAAGGCGTGCCCTGAGCAGAGTACAGAGGCAGAATAACCTCCCTTGTCCTGCTAGCCACACTGTTCCTGATACAGGCCAGGATGCCATTGGCACTCCTGGCCACACTGCTGGCTTCCTTCTTTTCCACTGTCAAAGACACCAGACTGCAAAGAAACAAAATGTAAAGCTGAGTATATACAAGGTTTTAAACTGATAGAAGTGAAGCTTGAAAAACTTAAGTTGTAAGCCAGAAAACACAAGGTCAGACAAATAACCAACAATACAGCTGCTAAACTGCTCACTTAGTATATTTGTAAGGAAGCAGAGCTTACCATTCTTTCACAGTCACCTCCGTAATCCCTTCTCCAATGTCAGAGAGCTTAAACTGGACAACTTGGCCACATGAAACTTAAAACAGACAATAAGGAAATACAGTACATTTACTATTAGATGTAAGACATCAGACAGTAAAATCTAAATGCATCATAAGCTACCAATCATATACAAAGGGCTAAGATAACACTCCTACAATAGCAAAATTAAAGAGCTTATTTTATTAAGAAAAAGATTACCAGCAGATGTTCTGAACAATCGCTGTTGATGACTAAACTTGAGGGCAGCTTTGTCAAACACGCACACGTACTTTGATTTTATAAAGCCAACGCCGCTGCATGATCTAACCCGGTGGATGCAAACCTGGGGGAGAAAAGTCTCAACTAAATACAATGGACTGAGGAAGGGAGAGCTCATTTAACATGCCTGATACAACAGTATTACTAAAATAGTCCAATCACAGTTTATCTAAGAGCAGTTCTTAGGGAAACACAATCACACTGGCTACATACTGATCATACAATCACCACTAAATTAGCGTAAACTGTGCCAGATTTTTAACTTCTGTCACTAACACAACACTTGGGAGATCAATCACAATAACAAAACCAATTAACAAAAATCATGACAAGATCTGGTAAGAGATTCAGACTTGCTGTCATTTCTCTAAGCAATTAATCAGGACACGCACGTGAAAAGCATACATAATATCAACAGCAGCCATCTGAAATATTCTTAGCCAGAATAGATGCTGGTAGCATCTCCTAGCCTACAGAAAAAAAAGAGCATATTTTTCTTTATCAGTTCTTACTGCAGTTAAAGCTTGATCAGAAGTACTAATGGGAAAAGGAATTCACACCAGAGGGCACAGACAGTTGCCATTTTATTTCTGCTAACAAAAGACGCAATTGTCTTCACGTAAAGATCATTTCACATCAACTTCAATGACATTTTGTAAGAAGCAGGTGTGAGATGGTTTTCTGTCATGGCTACAATTATATTTATCCAGAAATCAATTTAGAGGGTCAACAAAGCTTTCTGAAAGGTTCTTCAGACAAAACCTTATGCCATAAAGCATTGTGTAAGCAGTCATGATTTTGGTCAAAAGCAAAGCCAGTTACACTTGTATTGACATAAAGAGGCATTTTATTGTTGATCTCAACAGAAGTTAGTTCAGACCCTTTTTTATTTAGTTAAATTTCTTAAATCTAATGTAATTCTGATATTATGTTGTCTTATAAGTGCTGTAAAATTAATAAAAAGAACAATTTCTTTGTAGATATTCTAATTAATTTGGAGATACAAAAAATATTCAGGTGCTACAATGTACCTCTAGTAGCTCAAACCTGTAAAATTTAGAAATTATCTTCTTAGAGGAGCCAGAAAACAGCACACCTGCGTGGGAAAGTTCATTTTAACTTTGTTTTTTAAAAGTCCTTGCAGTAATTACAAAGCATATCACACTTCCTGATTGTCCTTCCCACCCCCCACTGCTCAAGTAATTGATTTCGTATTGCACTTAAAGTAGATTATTCACAAAACTGTACAATTGTGAAATGGCAACAGACATGTTTTTTCTGTATCATTTAATAGAGCACTGCAAATGATATTTAGTATCTTTCTTTTAGGAACAAGTATTTATACAACACTGGTATATAACGCAGGATAGCACAGAATAGGAAAGGACAGGAAAAAAGGCATAGGACAGGAAAAAAGGCATAGGACAGGAAAAAAGGCATAGGACAGGAAAAAAGGCATAGGACAGGAAAAAAAGGCATAGGACAGGAAAAAAAGGCATAGGACAGGAAAAAAGGCATAGGACAGGAAAAAAGGCATAGGACAGGAAAAAAGGCATAGGACAGGAAAAAAGGCATAGGACAGGAAAAAAGGCATAGGACAGGAAAAAAGGCATAGGACAGGAAAAAAGGCATAGGACAGGAAAAAAGGCATAGGACAGGAAAAAAGGCATAGGACAGGAAAAAAGGCATAGGACAGGAAAAAAGGCATAGGACAGGAAAAAAGGCATAGGACAGGAAAAAAGGCATAGGACAGGAAAAAAGGCATAGGACAGGAAAAAAGGCATAGGACAGGAAAAAAGGCATAGGACAGGAAAAAAGGCATAGGACAGGAAAAAAGGCATAGGACAGGAAAAAAGGCATAGGACAGGAAAAAAGGCATAGGACAGGAAAAAAGGCATAGGACAGGAAAAAAGGCATAGGACAGGAAAAAAGGCATAGGACAGGAAAAAAGGCATAGGACAGGAAAAAAGGCATAGGACAGGAAAAAAGGCATAGGACAGGAAAAAAGGCATAGGACAGGAAAAAAGGCATAGGACAGGAAAAAAGGCATAGGACAGGAAAAAAGGCATAGGACAGGAAAAAAGGCATAGGACAGGAAAAAAGGCATAGGACAGGAAAAAAGGCATAGGACAGGAAAAAAGGCATAGGACAGGAAAAAAGGCATAGGACAGGAAAAAAGGCATAGGACAGGAAAAAAGGCATAGGACAGGAAAAAAGGCATAGGACAGGAAAAAAGGCATAGGACAGGAAAAAAGGCATAGGACAGGAAAAAAGGCATAGGACAGGAAAAAAGGCATAGGACAGGAAAAAAGGCATAGGACAGGAAAAAAGGCATAGGACAGGAAAAAAGGCATAGGACAGGAAAAAAGGCATAGGACAGGAAAAAAGGCATAGGACAGGAAAAAAGGCATAGGACAGGAAAAAAGGCATAGGACAGGAAAAAAGGCATAGGACAGGAAAAAAGGCATAGGACAGGAAAAAAGGCATAGGACAGGAAAAAAGGCATAGGACAGGAAAAAAGGCATAGGACAGGAAAAAAGGCATAGGACAGGAAAAAAGGCATAGGACAGGAAAAAAGGCATAGGACAGGAAAAAAGGCATAGGACAGGAAAAAAGGCATAGGACAGGAAAAAAGGCATAGGACAGGAAAAAAGGCATAGGACAGGAAAAAAGGCATAGGACAGGAAAAAAGGCATAGGACAGGAAAAAAGGCATAGGACAGGAAAAAAGGCATAGGACAGGAAAAAAGGCATAGGACAGGAAAAAAGGCATAGGACAGGAAAAAAGGCATAGGACAGGAAAAAAGGCATAGGACAGGAAAAAAGGCATAGGACAGGAAAAAAGGCATAGGACAGGAAAAAAGGCATAGGACAGGAAAAAAGGCATAGGACAGGAAAAAAGGCATAGGACAGGAAAAAAGGCATAGGACAGGAAAAAAGGCATAGGACAGGAAAAAAGGCATAGGACAGGAAAAAAGGCATAGGACAGGAAAAAAGGCATAGGACAGGAAAAAAGGCATAGGACAGGAAAAAAGGCATAGGACAGGAAAAAAGGCATAGGACAGGAAAAAAGGCATAGGACAGGAAAAAAGGCATAGGACAGGAAAAAAGGCATAGGACAGGAAAAAAGGCATAGGACAGGAAAAAAGGCATAGGACAGGAAAAAAGGCATAGGACAGGAAAAAAGGCATAGGACAGGAAAAAAGGCATAGGACAGGAAAAAAGGCATAGGACAGGAAAAAAGGCATAGGACAGGAAAAAAGGCATAGGACAGGAAAAAAGGCATAGGACAGGAAAAAAGGCATAGGACAGGAAAAAAGGCATAGGACAGGAAAAAAGGCATAGGACAGGAAAAAAGGCATAGGACAGGAAAAAAGGCATAGGACAGGAAAAAAGGCATAGGACAGGAAAAAAGGCATAGGACAGGAAAAAAGGCATAGGACAGGAAAAAAGGCATAGGACAGGAAAAAAGGCATAGGACAGGAAAAAAGGCATAGGACAGGAAAAAAGGCATAGGACAGGAAAAAAGGCATAGGACAGGAAAAAAGGCATAGGACAGGAAAAAAGGCATAGGACAGGAAAAAAGGCATAGGACAGGAAAAAAGGCATAGGACAGGAAAAAAGGCATAGGACAGGAAAAAAGGCATAGGACAGGAAAAAAGGCATAGGACAGGAAAAAAGGCATAGGACAGGAAAAAAGGCATAGGACAGGAAAAAAGGCATAGGACAGGAAAAAAGGCATAGGACAGGAAAAAAGGCATAGGACAGGAAAAAAGGCATAGGACAGGAAAAAAGGCATAGGACAGGAAAAAAGGCATAGGACAGGAAAAAAGGCATAGGACAGGAAAAAAGGCATAGGACAGGAAAAAAGGCATAGGACAGGAAAAAAGGCATAGGACAGGAAAAAAGGCATAGGACAGGAAAAAAGGCATAGGACAGGAAAAAAGGCATAGGACAGGAAAAAAGGCATAGGACAGGAAAAAAGGCATAGGACAGGAAAAAAGGCATAGGACAGGAAAAAAGGCATAGGACAGGAAAAAAGGCATAGGACAGGAAAAAAGGCATAGGACAGGAAAAAAGGCATAGGACAGGAAAAAAGGCATAGGACAGGAAAAAAGGCATAGGACAGGAAAAAAGGCATAGGACAGGAAAAAAGGCATAGGACAGGAAAAAAGGCATAGGACAGGAAAAAAGGCATAGGACAGGAAAAAAGGCATAGGACAGGAAAAAAGGCATAGGACAGGAAAAAAGGCATAGGACAGGAAAAAAGGCATAGGACAGGAAAAAAGGCATAGGACAGGAAAAAAGGCATAGGACAGGAAAAAAGGCATAGGACAGGAAAAAAGGCATAGGACAGGAAAAAAGGCATAGGACAGGAAAAAAGGCATAGGACAGGAAAAAAGGCATAGGACAGGAAAAAAGGCATAGGACAGGAAAAAAGGCATAGGACAGGAAAAAAGGCATAGGACAGGAAAAAAGGCATAGGACAGGAAAAAAGGCATAGGACAGGAAAAAAGGCATAGGACAGGAAAAAAGGCATAGGACAGGAAAAAAGGCATAGGACAGGAAAAAAGGCATAGGACAGGAAAAAAGGCATAGGACAGGAAAAAAGGCATAGGACAGGAAAAAAGGCATAGGACAGGAAAAAAGGCATAGGACAGGAAAAAAGGCATAGGACAGGAAAAAAGGCATAGGACAGGAAAAAAGGCATAGGACAGGAAAAAAGGCATAGGACAGGAAAAAAGGCATAGGACAGGAAAAAAGGCATAGGACAGGAAAAAAGGCATAGGACAGGAAAAAAGGCATAGGACAGGAAAAAAGGCATAGGACAGGAAAAAAGGCATAGGACAGGAAAAAAGGCATAGGACAGGAAAAAAGGCATAGGACAGGAAAAAAGGCATAGGACAGGAAAAAAGGCATAGGACAGGAAAAAAGGCATAGGACAGGAAAAAAGGCATAGGACAGGAAAAAAGGCATAGGACAGGAAAAAAGGCATAGGACAGGAAAAAAGGCATAGGACAGGAAAAAAGGCATAGGACAGGAAAAAAGGCATAGGACAGGAAAAAAGGCATAGGACAGGAAAAAAGGCATAGGACAGGAAAAAAGAAGCATAGGACAGGAAAAAAGGCATAGGACAGGAAAAAAGGCATAGGACAGGAAAAAAGGCATAGGACAGGAAAAAAGGCATAGGACAGGAAAAAAGGCATAGGACAGGAAAAAAGGCATAGGACAGGAAAAAAAGGCATAGGACAGGAAAAAAGGCATAGGACAGGAAAAAGGCATAGGACAGGAAAAAAGGCATAGGACAGGAAAAAAAGGCATAGGACAGGAAAAAAGGCATAGGACAGGAAAAAAGGCATAGGACAGGAAAAAAGGCATAGGACAGGAAAAAAGGCATAGGACAGGAAAAAAGGCAAAAGGACAGGAAAAAAAGGCATAGGACAGGAAAAAAAGGCCATAGGACAGGAAAAAAGGCATAGGACAGGAAAAAAGGCATAGGACAGGAAAAAAGGCATTAGGACAAGGAAAAAAGGCATAGGACAGGAAAAAAGGCATAGGGACAGGAAAAAAGGAAAGGACAGGAAAAAAGGCATAGGACAGGAAAAAAGGCATAGGACAGGAAAAAAGGCATAGGACAGGAAAAAAGGCATAGGACAGGAAAAAAGGCATAGGACAGGAAAAAAGGCATAGGACAGGAAAAAAGGCATAGGACAGGAAAAAAGGCATAGGACAGGAAAAAAGGCATAGGACAGGAAAAAAGGCATAGGACAGGAAAAAAGGCATAGGACAGGAAAAAAGGCATAGGACAGGAAAAAAGGCATAGGACAGGGATAGAATCACCCAGTTTGGAAGAGACCTCCAAGATCATCCAGTCCAACCTATCACCCAGCCCTATCCAATTAACTAGATCAAGCCTATTTTCCCATATTTTTAAGTCTGGTTTTTTCTTCCCACTTGAGGTTACGGTTGCATTTTGTTGTTGTTGTTCAACAAGGTCTTTCTGTCACAAACTTACAACAAAGTTCTTTGCTCTTTATGAGACCCTACATGGAAAAGAGTCAATATTTACCTGCAAAGACAATCACAAGGAGCACATCAAAACTCTGAACTATTTCTAAACGTGAAGATTCATAACACTTTCCATGTGTTTTTTAACACTTGGTAACCAATACAGGCAGTGAATTAGTCACTGCCAAAAAACCAAAGTGGTTTTGTTACAGAAGAGTTTCAATGCTGGTTAAAATTATATTTGCATTTCTTAAAAATTGAATTTTTCTCATTTGCAGTTTTGCACATTCTTTACTAAAATTTGGTGTGCCTGTACATTAAAACAATAATACAGTAGCAAATATTTGCACAGAACAGGGTTCCATCCTAACAAGGGTAAAAATTAAAAGCCAGGAATTAAAAGGGGCTGTGCTTATTAATTTCAGTGATACCACTCTGACTGTGCAATCACTGTAATGCTATTTTCTGCATAATTCTGAATAAGGGAATGGCAAAAGCATAAGAGATAAAATTAGCATACTCATGCATATACCTCAATGTCTGAAAAAATGCAGTAATAAAAAACCCAACAAGCACAGTACTAGCAGTTATGTTTCTGTCAGCACTATCATGCTACATGACAATTTAAAGGCAATAGTGGCACAGTAAGATACCACCTTTCCTGTGCAAGTCTTCTGAGTGCAGTTACTGTGGTGAGAAAAAGGTGAGGGCAGAGTCCAGTCACTCACTGATGCCAAGGATGCAACAGCCACTGATACCTGGTTGACTAAACTTGTCTAAGCCAAGACAACATGGGAGGTCTATGCTATTTGAGGGAGAATGGCAACCCTGTTTTCAGTTTTGGCTGTTTCCTTAAAAAGAAGCCAACTGTGCTTTTCTGAATCAACACTGATCCCAAAACTCTACTGCTGGCTTTAGAATGTTTTTATGCAGCCTACAGGCAATGGACTACCTGATGAAGTAACACTGAATTTCAAAGTCAAATTGCACAGTTTGTGCTCAGAGGCAATGACTTCCCATTAAAAGACGCTTTTCTGTAGAATTCTGCCAGTTTTAGTTCCAAGAGGGCTTTGACCTTCCTCGTTGCCTTCCTACACACCCTGACAACCTCTCTGTAGTTGTCCCAAGTGACAATTTCCTTCTTCCATGAACTGCAAGTTTCTTTTTTCTCTGAGATTTCCCTCAGGAGATCCATGCTCAGCCATCCAGATCTCCTAGCAAATCTACTCAGTTGTCTACTCAAGGGAACTCACCTAGCTTGGGCTCGGAAGAAGTGACCTTTAAAAATTAACCCACTTTCTTGCGCTCCTTTACCCTCCAGAGCCCATGGGATTTCTGCAAGTGTATCTGTGAAGAGTACAAGGCTAGTCCTGCAGAAGTCCAGGTTTGTGATCTTTCTTGTTACCCTGCTCCTACCCTGTATAATACTAAACTGGTATAATACTAAACTGCACCACGTTGTGATCACTGTCACCAAGGCTGTTCCTGACCTTAATGTCCTCAACCAGTCCTTCTTTATTAGTTAATACAAGGTCCAGCAGTACATCTCTCCTTGTTAATTCCTCCACTACTTGCATCAAGAAGTTATCACTGATACGCTGCAAGAGCCTTTTGGACTGTCTGTGCCTGGCTGTGAGCTTCTCAGGAAATATCAGCGTGACTGAAGTCACCTATGAGTACCAAAGAGGCCTTGTCAACATCTTCCTCTTGGTTTGGTGGCCTACAACAGACACCTACAACAATTTCACCTCCCTTCCCACTTCCCTTAATTCTTACGCACAAGCTTTCAACCTGTTCTGCCTCCCCCCTTGGACAGAACTCAGCACACTTCAGCTGCTCTCACACATAGAGAGCAAGCCCCCACCTCATCTTACTGGTCTATCCCTCCTGAACAGTACAGAGCTATCCATGACAACATTCCAGTCATGGGACCTGTCCCACCAAGTCTCAGTGATAGAATCATAGAATCAACCAGGTTGGAAGAGACCTCCAAGCTCAGCCAGTCCAACCTAGCACCCAGCCCTATCCAATCAACTAGACCATGGCACTGAGTGCCTCATCCAGTCTTTGCTTGAAGACCCCCAGGGATGGTGCCTCCACCACCTCCCTGGGCAGCCCATTCCAATAGGAAATCACTCTCTCTGTGAAGAACTTCTTCCTAACATCCAGCCTATACCTACCCGGGCACAACTTGAGACTGTGTCCCCTTGTTCTATTGCTGGTTGCCTGGGAGAAGAGGCCACCCCCCACCTGGCTACAATGCCCCTTCAGGTAGTTGTAGACAGTAATAAGATCACCCCTGAGCCTCCTCTTCTCCAGGCTAAACAGGCCCAGCTCCTTCAACCTCTCCTCATAGGATTTGTGCTCCAGGCCCCTCACCAGCTTTGTTGCCCTTCTCTGGACATGTTCCAGCACCTCAACATCCTTCTTGAATTGAGGGGCCCAGAACTGGACACAGTAGCAATTATATCATAGTCATTCAACCTAACGCAGATCTCCAACTCCTCCTGCTTATTTCTCATGCTCCACGCATTGGTATATAAGCATTTCAGGGAGGGAGTTAGTCCATTAGCCTCCATTCTCACTCTCCAGCCATTCCCAGCCACTCCCATGGCCACCAACCTAGCAGCGAGCTTTGCATGTGCTGACGATTCTTTTATTACTTGATCCCCATGGCTCATCTCTGCTAGACTTTGAGAATTCTTTTGTGTCCCCAGCATGATGTATGGTAACAGGCTGGAGGCTCTTATCAGCCTCTCTCCCTGGTGTGCCATCCCTCAGCTTGTACTCATTGCTAGCCCATGCATCTTCTCCAATACATAACTCAATATTATCTACCTCCTCTGAGACAGCAGTGTAGCTGACACATCACCCCACAATTGTCTCAGGCTTGCTTACAGGAAGCATGGCTTTTTCCCTCTTCCACTTCCAACCTAGTTTAAAGAACAATCAATAAACCCAGCCAATCTCTGCAATATAAACCTTCTCCCTCTTGGAGGGAGATGCACCCCACCTGCTGCCAGCAGACCTGGCCTCATGCAGGGTGATCCATGGTCAAAAACCCCAAAGTCCTGCTGAAGGCACCAAGCTCAAAGCCAAGAATTAAAGCAGGTGAGTTATGCTCAGATCTTATCAGTGATCTTATCACTGTTTCAAAGTAGATCTTCACAAGCATTAGTCTAGGTAAATTCAAAATGTGCTTGCAGGAAACACAGACTGTAAATAGCCAATTCTATAGTTCAGTATGCACATAGACAAGATTAGCATTACTTTCTCAGAACCTCCCTCTGAATTTAAAAGTAGGTGATTTATTTAGAAAGAAAACGAAAAAAAAAGGTGTTGATATTTTCAATATTCTTAATTAGTAAAATTACTTATATGTAGCTTAAAATTAGATAAAACACTGCTGAAGAAATTCCTCACTACTATGCTTTCAAAATATAATATGATTAGGAGAAAAAAAAAAACCGAAAGCAGAATTAATCTTTACTTTTGTTCTCACTGGAATTATCTTACAAAATGATGCTTCTTTTTCTGGCATTCCACAAAACAGAGGTGACATATGGAAGCCAGCATTCTTCACTACAGCTGAAAGACTATAAAACAGTAACACAGAAAAAAAGTAGATTCGCTTCTTTAAGCATGGTATCTCAAACACTTAATTAACACATATCAAGGCATCTGGGAAGCAGAGAAACAGGTGTTCCCTTTTTGCGTTAACTACGCCGTCCCCGTGCAGGCAGGCTGCATGTGCGAAGGAGCGGCGATGGCAGGGCACCGCTCACCAGTGCAACCAACGCATCAGAGGCGGCAAAAAAGGATGCCAGCAGCTTATGACAGGACATGCATTTTTCTTTCACATGAAATATGGGCAACAGGGAAGACGTTCAGGGGCAGCAGCGTGGGACGGTGGAAGTCCGTACTGAGGGTCCCTGGGGATCGAGGGTACTCTGACCCCCAAGGAGCAGCGGGCAGCCTCCGCAAGCACTACGCGGCGTGCGGGACTGGCACCGTCAACGGATTGGCTGCGGGGGACACGGTCACCCGTGTCGCCAAACCGGGGCGCTGCCCGCTCGCAAGCGCAACTGTGAGTGACCGGGCAGGCTAGAGGGACGGCGGGGAAGGTAGCTCGGACACTGCCCACTCGCAGGCGCGGGGGAGGCGGCAAGTCCGCCAGCGTCTCCTATTTGCTTCGGGGTCTGCCGCGAGGTCCTCGCCCATTCCCGAATGAAGGGAAGCAACACGACTTCAGGATGCCACCGAGACACCGCACACTGTCCATCCCCTCACCAGCATACCGGGACCGCCACCACCCGCACGATCCGCCGCTCCCCTTACCAGGCGTCCCGCGGCTCGGCAGCAGCTCCTCAGAGCGACCACAGTCGCCATCTTACTCCGGGAAGAGGCAGCCCCCACGCCCCACACACCTCCCACCGAACAGCCAACCGGACTGCAGCCACGCCGACCGCAGCCAACCAGACAGCGGGTACGGTGCAGCGAGGGCGGCGGCGGCGGGGGCCGGGAGCCGAGAGTGCGGCGCAGGGGCCGGGACCGCGGCGCTGTGGCGGAGGTAGCCGGCTGGTGCCGGCTGCCCGCCGAGGCGCGCAGGTGGCCGAGGCGCGCAGGTGGCGCCTCTTATCCATCACACGCCCACGAGAAGCAACGGGAGGGTGAGCGCCTTACGGGGTTCCTGTAGCGAAGCCGCTGGCTGTGGTGGAGGCAGTGCAGCTTTCCTGGGCCGAAGCAGCGGGAAGGGCTCGGCCTTTCCTGAGCACACCTGTAATAAATTTCCAGCTGTGACTGCCAGGCCAGCAGGCCTGCGTCTCTCCATGCTTCTTTTAGCCATCTCGCTTGTGGGGAAAACTATGCGCTTGTAGCCGTGACGACTGCAGTCCGGCCTCCAGCCCTCGGCAGCGGCACAGAGTGCCACAGAGCTGCGTCCGCGGACCCGCGTCCCCGGTGCCGCTTGGTCATGGCCTGCAGGGTGCCGCGTTTGTCACCGCCCGGCCTGGTGTGGCCTCTGGCGGTAGCCTCGGGACAGGGCAAAGACACTGCCTCCTCCTGGGCGCCGTGCCCTGCCTTGTGCCGAGGCAGGGTCGCAGGGTCCTTAAAGCAGGGGGAAGGAACTTCTCCCTTCGCGCTGCACGGCCGCTCACGCCCGGGGACCCCGCGGCTACCTCTCACGCCAGCCCACGGGGGATGGGCGCGGAGGTGGCTCCGCCTTGCGCCTGCTCCAACTCGGCGGCGAGGCCAGGCCCCGGCAGGTCGGGGCAGTGCCGCCACTGAGGCGTATTGCGTGCGCGCTTCCCTCACCGAGTGTCCGCGACCACCGGGGCTGCTTCGCCGAGGGCTCGCCGGCTGCAGGGCCCCGCTGGGATTGCATCGGCGCGGCAGGGGCCTCTGCGAGAGACACCTCCGCTCACCGCCAGTCATGGACGGAGAGAGGGTGGAGATAGACGGCGGGATCATGGAGGGGGTGAGCGCCAGCGGCACTTACCTCTCTCTGGGCAGCGGTCACGGGCGGGCCGGCAGCGGCCGGCTGGGTGGGAAGTGCCGTAGCGCCTGACGAGCGCCCTTTCTCCGTGCAGGGTGGGCAGATTCTGAGAGTGTCCACGGCCCTGAGCTGCCTGCTGGGCCTGCCGCTGCGGGTGCGGCGGATCCGCGCCGGAAGAAGCCAGCCTGGCCTCAGGTGAGCGCCCATCCGCGTCACCTGCTGGCCCGCGCGGTCGGCCCCTGCGCGGCGCTCGGCGGGGGGCGGTCGGCGGGGGGCGGTCAGCGGGGCCCGGCGCGGCGCGAGCGGGGCCGGGGCGGTGTCCATGCGCGCTGCTTTGGCTTGCTCTCGGCGGCATCCATGCGCGCTGCTTTGGCTTGCTCTCGGCGGCATCCATGCGCGCTGCTTTGGCTTGCTCTCGGCGGCATCCATGCGCGCTGCTTTGGCTTGCTCTCGGCGGCATCCATGCGCGCTGCTTTGGCTTGCTCTCGGCGGCATCCATGCGCGCTGCTTTGGCTTGCTCTCGGCGGCAATAGTCCCAAGAGCAAGTCTCGTGTGTTAAGAGAGCCTTTCAGTCAGAAAGTCCTGGCTGTGGCGCACTTCTGTGGGAAGAACTGCGTAGGCTGGAAGGGAGCTTCTAGCTCACGGAGCCCAACCGTTAGCAGGACGTTTCCCAGTCCACCACACAGCCGTGTCCGCCGGCGCCATCTCAGCACATCTTGTAAGGACTTTAGGGATGGTGACTCCTGTGCGCAGCCTGTGCCGGTGCTTTACAACCCTTTTGCTGAAGAATGGTTTTCTCATAGTCTAAACCTCCCCTGGCACAACACGAGACCATTTTTTCATCCTGTTCTTTGCTACATGTGAGAAGAGACCAACACAGTGCTGTTTTTCTGGAGAGCCATAAGGTTTACGCTGGACCTCCTTTCCTCCAAACTGAACAGCCCCAGTTCCATCAGCCGCTCTCTGTAAAAGCCACCGACCAGCTTTGTGCTCATCTTTGGGCAGCCTCCGGGTCTTGCTTGTAGTGAGTGGCCCAAAACTCAACACAGTATTTGAGGTATAGCCTACCCAGTGCCAAATACAGGAGGACAATCACTTCTCTAGTCCTGCTGGCCACGCTGTTTTTGATACAAAATGCATGGAAAGACTGAGCGTGGAGGAAAGCTAAGGTGTGAACTGGGTGCCCTACAGTCTCCTGGTGAGAGGATCTGGACCGCTTCACCTGCTCCCCTCAGTGCTGTTCCTCACTGTCCCTGGCTGACTGCCAGGATGAGTAAGGCTGCTGCCCTGGTCACCATCTCTCAGGCACCACAGAGTTACAGAGCTTCTCAAAAGTATTTTCAAAGGTGCTAAGCAGGCTGCACCATATGAAATAGGAAAATTAAGGCCATGCAATGCCTCAGCAAAAGATGTCTCATTGAGCATATAGTGCTAAGAATAGTTAATTTATGTCCTAAATTACTCAAATGGAAAAAAGAACAGCAGGACAGATACTCAGCATGACTGCTACTCTTCTGTGGCTCTGGCAACCAATTACTGACTTGGCTTCAGTTCAGTATTGCCACTGCATTTTTGTCCAAGCATTTGTCACAGTAGTATGAGTGACTGCTCCTGCATCTCATCTCGACCCATTCTGATAGAAAACACACCAGAATCCTGCAGCTTCCAGAGTGGCCTTAATGCTCCTGTGAACTCAGAAGTTTTGCTCCTGTGAACTCAGAAATTTTGCTCCTGTGAACTCAGAAGTTTTGCTCCTGTGAACTCAGACGTACTTTAGGAGTCAGACTGAATTTCTGATCCATGTTTGATCTAAAATTTGCAATGGTAGTATTTGTTAGTTGGTGTTTAGTAGATCTTTTCGTGTAACATGAGTATGCAGTCAACTTGCATGTATTTTTAACTTCATATCCAAGGCCTCAGCATCTATCTGGATTGGAGATCATTCGAGATCTATGTGAGGGGAAGCTGGAAGGTGGAGAAATTGGCTCAACGGAAATAATCTTCACTCCTGGGAAGATCAAAGGTGGAACCCACATAGCAGATACAAAAACAGCAGGGTATGTCTTTGTGCATGGATAACGACTGACCTATAACTCCACTTAGCTGATTTTGGTAACTTTGAAATTATCCAAAATGAGTGGAGGGAAGAAATAACTTTAAGACATGGGTGGGGAGCCAAATTCTGTTCTACCTGATTTAGATACATGTGATCAAAGAACCTTTGGTGTAGGCAGGATATATATGAATCAAATACATGCAAATTTAAAACTGTAATTGCAGTGTAAGTTGAATCCTTGATTAATGTTAAGCAAACCCCAGCTGTCTGTATTTAAACTTTATCTGTTATTTCCTCATGTCAGTAACTTATCTATCAGGTCATATGCATCAAATCAGATAACTGTCTCAAATCTGTGAGATCTGAAGTAATCCTTGTATAATAAAGTAAATTAGGAGATTTTACTTACGTGTGTTATGGTACAATATGGCATCCTAGTCTTGGAACTGGGAACATTCTATCCATGGTTATATGTGCCTGTCTTTCTCCTATCCTGTATTTCTGTGTTGGGTCCTTTGTTCTTGGGATCTGTTGCAAAACCAAGGAAATGGGTTTACCTATAGAAGACTGAGATGATCAGTTAACTGGAAGCTAAGTCAGATTAGGTATAAGTTACAGTTTAATTTACACTATGGAAAATAGTTTTCTGAGCTGAAATAGTGTAAACAACCAAGCTGATGTCTTTTAGTTAACACAGAAAGGTTTTAGTAAGCAGTGATGCAGCAGAATTGGTAATTAAACACAAGGGGGAAAAAATGAGAAACAGTATGGTTAACCAGCATTTGGAAGTTACTTAAGCAAACAAAACTCTGTTTTCAGTTCAATGTGGGCTACTGTTCTCACAATGCAAACTAATGTTTCAAACCCCTGTGAGATAACCATTTTCTTTAGCTGAACAAACTTACTTTTGCAGAATTTATCTTGGAAGTTGCTTAGTGGAATATGGAAAAAATCTGTGGCCAGTAGGCCAAGGGAGGTTATTCTTCCCCTGTACTCAGCACTGGTCAGGCCACACCTTGAGTACTGTGTCCAGTTCTGGGCCCCTCAATTCAAGAAAGATGTTGAGGTGCTGGAACGTGTCCAGAGAAGGGCAACAAAGCTGGTGAGGGGCCTGGAGCACAAATCCTATGAGGAGAGGTTGAGGGAGCTGGGCCTGTTTAGCCTGGAGAAGAGGAGGCTCAGGGGTGATCCTATTACTGTCTACAACTACCTGAAGGGGCATTGTAGGTGGGGGGTGGCCTCTTCTCCCAGGCAACCAGCAATAGAACAAGGGGACACAGTCTCAAGTTGTGCCAGGGTAGGTATAGGCTGGATGTTAGGAAGAAGTTCTTCACAGAGAGAGTGATTTCCCATTGGAATGGGCTGCCCAGGGAGGTGGTGGAGGCACCGTCCCTGGGGGTCTTCAAGCAAAGCCTGGATGAGGCACTTAGTGCCATGGTCTAGTTGACTGGCTAGGGCTGGGTGCTAGGTTGGACTGGATGATCTTGGAGGTCTCTTCCAACCTGGTTGATTCTATGATTCTATGATATTTTCCTTGTCTTTACATTTTCTTGTTAGGCATGCTGACCAGCTTCTAAGAAACTTTGTAGTTTTCTAAATAGCTTGTTATCAAGTAAGTGTTAAAATGACTACCTAAGCCTTGTCTGGCTTTATCATCTGCTAGCTAAACCTACAGTTTTCACACTCTTAGCACTATACTAAGGCAGCTACATTAATTTTATTTCAAACAAGTATATTAAAGATACAAGTCTTGAGAAACAAAAACTTGCCTATTCAGGCATGGAGTTTTAAATCAGTATTTTTTAGGACTAAGAAGTCTATAGATAATGTCCAAACTCAAATAGTTGTGCAAGTGCTCTGGGAAGCCTCTGATATGTAGTGATTCTCTGGAGTTATGCAGATGATGACTACATGACATTCAAGTATTTTATAATTGCTTTTAGGAGTGTGTGTCTACTGATGCAGGTAGCAATGCCCTGCGTGCTGTTTGCTGCTTCCCCATCAGAACTTCATTTAAAAGGTGGGACTAATGCTGAGATGGCTCCTCAGATAGACTACACAGTCATGGTAGGGAAAACCTTCTTTGGCTTGGTGCATCTTTTATGCATATGTACTTTCAATGTAACTTCTGTTGCTCTTCCTGCAAGTTTGTTTCAAGTTAGGGAATCAGACACGGGTGTTTAACACTATTAGTGTACTGGATGTAGAGAGCAACCAGCATTTCATGGATTTCCCTCAAACAGCAGCTAGTCTTTTTGCTTTTAATTGCTGAAGAAAGTGTCACTTAAAATTCACTGTTTATTCTAGAAGTGCCATGATTTGCTAAAGCATTTCTCTCCCTCATACCATAAAAAAAATCCTTCTGCACTTTGTGTCATTAAGAATGAAGTATAAGGAATGTCAAATAAGCTGTATGGGTGAAACTGGCTGTCTTTTTTAGTAATGTAACAAAGTTATGTGTTGATTTTCTTTTTAGGACTACATAAAATAGTGGGAAATTGTGTATGCAAAATAAACTCACTCTGTGTTTTTTATATATATTTGATTTTCAGGTTTTCAAGCCAATAGTTGAAAAGTTCAATTTCACGTTTAATTGTGACATAAAAAAGAGGTGAGTTATGGAGACGTGGCCAAGACAGACCTTACTGTTTGCACTGTATGATCACAGAGGCATTCACACAAGGTGCTCTCAATCAAGCTGAAATGAATTGATAATACATGAACTAATCTGCATTAGCTGCCCCTGTGTTCTGTCACTGTATGAGGAATGTGATAGGGCTCTTTTTTCAGTGTATTTTCTATTGCTGAGTCTTCAGCGGCTGTTAAATGTTTCTTGTGGGCTACCTCTAGGGGAAGCACATGCTAAACAGGCAGTATGTTACTGAGCTTTTTCTGAGGTGCCAAGTTATGTTTGTGGTAGGCTGTTACAAGATGTGCATTGTGAAGTAGTACTGTTGGACAACTTCATTCTATTATAAACATTTCAAAGGCACACACATCAAGAAAATTCTTATGTACAGTAACAGAGGCTTCAAAATGCATAATGAAACATATGAAGAGCCTTCTGGCCCTCTTCTTGGTTTTCTTGTGATCTTTGCCTTTATATCTGATTCCTGTTTCTAAACAGAGGCTACTACCCTCAGGGAGGTGGCGAAGTTGTAGTCCAGATGTCACCAGTCAAAGAGCTGAGCCCAATAAACTTAACAGAACGTGGCACAGTGACAAAGATACATGGAAGAGCATTTGTTGCTGGAGCATTGCCTATAAAAGTAAGTGCTGATAATAGCTCTGGTAGTATCCAGTTTTACAAATCTATATGGAATTGCATGTAAACTGATTAACCTGTCTCCATTGTTCCCTTGTTTTGCAGTCTTTCACTTTATTAAATGGTTTTGATGTTACAGGCTGTAGAGTAGAAATTTGGGCAGCTCTAAAATGCATAGCAGCTGAACCAGGAAACGAGAATGGCATCCTTGATACCCTTCATATGGCTGTTCAAAAGTCTTTAGCACATATTGAGAGGTATCTTGTATGTGAATTACACATAATTCCTATTTACATGGGTTATTTTAAATCTAGAATCATCTTGTTCATAGATGTATGAGTCAGCTACGATGCCCTGTATAGGCAGAGGTCAGACTGCAAAACATTGCTAGGGGTATTAGACAGAATAAGTTTCAGGTAGCAAAGATAAAACAGAGAAATATTTCATAGTATCACAGTATCACACAGTATCATCAGGGTTGGAAGAGACCTCACAGATCATCGAGTCCAACCCTTTACCACACAGCTCAAGGCTAGACCATGGAACCAAGTGCCACGTCCAACCTTGCCTTAAAGTGCCCCAGGGACAGCGACTCCACCACCTCCCCAGGCAGCCCATTCCAGTGTCCAATGACTCTCTCAGTGAAGAACTTTCTCCTCACCTCGAGTCTAAATCTCCCCTGGCGCAGCCTAAGGCTGTGTCCTCTCGTTCTGGCGCTGGCCACCTGAGAGAAGAGAGCAACCTCCCCCTGGCCACAACCACCCCTCAGGTAGTTGCAGACAACAATAAGGTCACCCCTGAGCCTCCTCTTCTCCAGGCTAAACAATCCCAGCTCCCTCAGCCTCTCCTCATAGGGCTGTGCTCAAGGCCTCTCACCAGCCTCGTTGCCCTTCTCTGGACACGATACTCCCTTCTATTTATTATTCCTATTCTGTCCCCATTTACAGAGAATTGGTGGTGGGATCTCCTTAAGACTCCCTCTCTCACACGGGCTAGGAATTAGTAGAGGAAGGAAAAGGAGACACTAACATACTTTTTTGAAGAGCTGTGGCCTGCTGGCTTTGGTCTTAAAATCTCCAAACCTATGAATAGTATCTATAATTGGATCATAAGGATGAGATAAGCCTCATCTGCTGCTACCTGCCTGATTTTAAACTGTTTGTTTTTCATTACATCTCATAGAGTCTATCTGGCACATAATAATTGTGAGGTGCATTAGTTTTGTAGTTTTGCTTGGGTTGGTTTGGTTTTTACAATATAATGTGTTGAGATAAGGCTAAAATCAAGTTATTCTGCCTCTGAAGGGAAGAATGTTCTTGAATTTCTAGTGATAGTTAAGCTTCTACTTGTATCACTGTAATTGTCCTTTGTCAAGCATTTAATGTTACCTTACTTTTGTAGGGAAATTCTTAGGTGCAGTTTAGTGCTTACTTGTAGGGTTTTATAATAATCCGTTGTTTTCTAGTTAATAAAGTAGCCCCTTTAATCAGAAATAATTTAGGAGGATAAAGTATTGCTATAGTTACATCATTGAATCAATGTTTTTACCTTCTGTCCTGTCAGTTGGCAAAAGACATGGCAGCAGCAGCAGTGAGATGCATCAGAAAAGAAATCAGAGATCTTTACATTAACATTCAGTCCGTTCGAGAACCCGATAATCACGCCGTCGGGACTGGAAGTGGCATAATGTAAGATGAGCCCAAACTTTATATTGTGGCCTGTAACTTTTCTGGTTGAGTAGCTAGATATTGATTATAGAGCTGATAAATGAAGTGTGATGTGAGTGATTCTGTTCTCAATACTGATTTTGGGTTTTCTGCTTAGCATCGTTGCAGAGACTTCAACAGGTTGTTTGCTAGCCGGGTCATCACTTGGCAAGAGAGGTAGGAGTTCTGTGAAGTACATTTCTTCCAGATTTAACTTGGTAGGAACCTGAAGTATAATCTGTTCAAAGATCTGATGCTTTGAGTGTTGCATTTTTAAATGCCTGGTTTTCAGTAATAAAGGACAGTGGAAGCAAGAAGATTTTAAGACAGTAAATATAATCTCACAGTTTGTACTAAGATGCTTCTGTGTAGTGCCAAAGGTTACTGAATTTGCTTTTTATCAGGATGAATTGTTAAGGATCATTGAGCAGAAAGTGCTCCTGGACATTAAGAACATAGAGTCTTTGTGTGGGTTTTGTTCACCTGTGAATCTAGATGTGTGTCTAGATAAAAAGGAGCAGAAGTGATTTTGCTTTAAAGTGGTTTTAACAAAGTATTCCTCTGACTAAGTTGGCCTACTTGTTTTTCCACTGCTTAGAAAGTATGAATTACATGTCTTGTTAAGATGAGAGGGCTTTTTTAAGTGGACATTGACTGGAAGAACATGGAAATAAGGTTTCAAAAGTTGATAATTTCTTGATTTATTTTTTTTTTTCCCTTCTGTATTTTTAAAATGTTCATAATTGATTGCATCCTAATGCCCTGGACTTCTCTATTAGGAAAGAATCCTGACAAAGTTGGCATTGAAGCAGCTGAGATACTGCTTAAAAACCTTAAACACGGTGGAACTGTGGATGATTCTCTGCAAGACCAAGTAAGGCTTCTATGTGTGTTTCCATGAAATTAAGTAGCAAGACTATGCATGTGTATATCACAGAATCTTAGAGGTTGGAAGGGACTTCCAGAGGTCAAGTCCAGCACCCTGCCAAGCAGAATCACCTGGTGGTGTGCACAGGAATGCATACAGGTGGGTTTTGAAAGTCTCCAGGGGAGTCTCCACAACCTCTCTGGGCAGCCTGCTCTGGTGCTCTTTCACCCTCACTATAAAGAAGTTTCTCCTCATATTGAGGTGAAACCTCTGTTCCAGTTTGTAGCTGTTGCTCTTTGTCTTACTGCTGCTGAGCAGCAAAAAGAGATTGGCCCCATCCACTTGACACTCACCCCTCAGATATTTGTATACGTTGCTGAGATCTCTAAGACCTCTCTTCTGCAGTCTGAACAGCCCCAGGTTTCTCAGTCTCTGTCTATAGGGTAGATGCTCAAATCCCCCAGTCATCCTCATGGCTCTTAACTAGACTCTCCAGCAGGTCCCTATCTCTTTTGAACTGGAGAGTCCAAAACTGGATACAGTATTCCAGGTGTGGTCTCACTAGGGCAGAGTAGAGGGGGAGGAGAACCTCCCTAGACCTGCTGGCCACACTTTTCCTGATGCACTCCAGGATGCCACTGTCCCTCTTCGCCACAAGGGCATATTGCTGGCCCATGCAGAACTTGCTATCCACCAGAACTCTAAGGTCTTTCTCCACGGAGCTGCTTTCTAGCAGGGCAGCCCCCAACCTGCTAGAGTGAGTGAGAATCTCCTTCAGTGAGACTTGGACAGGCTGGAGGGTTGGGCAGGAGGAAATGTAATAAAATTCAACAAGGGCAAGTGTAGAGTCTTGCACCTGGGGAAGAACAACCTCAGGGATCAGTATAGGTTGGGGACCGATCTGTTGGAAGACAGTGAAGGGGAAAAGGATCTGGGGGTCCTAGTGGATGGGAGGGTGACCATGAGCCAACTGTGTGCTCTTGTGGCCAGGAGGGGCAGTGCCATTCTGGGGTGCATTAGAAAGGCTGTGGTTAGTAGGTCGAGAGAGGTTCTCCTGCCCCTCTACTCTGTCTTGGTGAGGCTGCATCTGGAGTACTGTGTTCAGTTCTGGGCCCCCCAGTTCAAGAGGGACATAGAACTGCTTGAGAGAGTCGAGCACAGAGCCACAACGATGATGAAGGGAATGGAACATCTCTCTTATGAGGAGAGCCTGAAGGAGCTGGGGCTCTGCTGTTTGGAGGAGACTGAGAGGTGACCTCATCCACTTTTATTTATAAATATGTAAAGGGTGAGTGCCAGGAGGATGGAGCCAGGCTCTGGTTGGTGAAGCCTGTGACAGGACAAGGGGAAGGAAGCTGAGGTACAGGAAGTTTCATGTAAATGGGAGGAGGATTTTTTTTCACTGTGAGGGTGACAACACTGGAACAGGCTGCCCAAGGGGATTGTGGAGTCTCCCTCTGGAGATACTCAAAACCCACCTGGAGGTGTTCCTGTGTGATCTGGTATAGGTGATCATGCCCTGGCTTTTGAAGCCCCCTTCCAGCCCCTGACATTCTATGATCAATTATTTCTGTTTGGTACTCCCTGTAGTGGATTACAAATAGCTCCCTGGATGCATATTAAGAGTGATACTAAGTGAAGTTGTTAGAGGACTGAATATCTAGGAGGTGCTCCTGTTTGTCTTTTTCACCCACTTTCACTTAAGAATGAAAACTCCTCCCCTATATTATTTTCAGTAATACAACCTCATAAGACTCTTGGGCTGTTCTAGGTGGGATGATGTTGACTCTTAGCTGTAAACACCTGCCCACACATTACTGTTACATAGTATAATAGGAAGTATTTAGGCCTTGGAGCCATCTTACTTTTTCTGTGGTATGCACAGTACAATTGGTGAAACATTCCACAGCTGGATTCAGTGGGAACAGCTCAGAGTTGTATCATGCTTACAGAGTACTTTTCATGGTGAAGTTTGTAATTCAAATTGGTTTCTAAAAATATCTGTCTGGTGAATGTGTCATCAGAAAGTGTAAGACTTAAAAAAACCTTCTTCCAAAGTTTTTTTTTGTGTCCATGAAGGTAATCTACCAATCTGGAGTATTTCAGGGTGGGGAAGAGTGAAGATGAAAGTATGAAGGTAGTAACAAGAATTCAGTGGCAAACTCCACTAGACAAGTAGCAGCCTTTGTGCAATAGGCATTTACAGTAGTCACTTCTAAGCTTCTTGAGCCTTGCATCATTCTAGCTCTCAGCATCATGAAGTGTTATGAAATGTGACAAATCACATTTTTGCATCTGCAGACTTTTTTAATCAACTTCCTAGGATCTGAAGAGTTACTTAATATTCACCTTTCCTTCCCTTCCAGCTGATCATTTTTATGGCTCTAGCAAAGGGAGTCTCTAGAGTGAAAAGTGGACCAATTACACTTCATACTCAGACAGCTATACACTTTGCAGAGCAGCTAACAAAGGTGAGCACAAAAGTTCAGGAAACTGTCATCCAGAAAGGAGGTGATGTAAAGTTTAGCAGGCATTGTGAACTGAATTTGATCATGGAGGACAAATATTGATCAAATAATTGCTACAATATTTATGTAGTTTACCTGTAGAAAATAAACATACTTCATGGTTAAATGCCTTTAAAATGGTCAGAGACTTTGACCACCTTGATGTAAACATTTAATGAAATCAGAGTTGTAATATAAACAAGCACATGGCAATATGATTATTGGGCATCAGATACTGAATATTTAAGCTCATGTGTGTTGTAACTTAGTTATGTATTTCTAATCCTGTTTTAGGCCAAATTTACTGTGACAAAGTCAGAAGAGGACGATCCCAGTAAAGATACATACATCATTGAGTGCCAAGGAATGGGGATGATAAACTCAAACTTCTAGGGTAAAAAGAGAAGCAGCAAGATGAGAAAAGCAAAACTCAACATACCTCAGTGATGCATTGCACTACATTTCGATATGCATGTGAACAAGGGGAGCCTTCTGTTGCTTCTGAGTGATTTAATTCCAAGTATGATGTCAAGGTTTTCCCTTGGCGTGCTGAGAATGGAAAATGATTTGGAAAATGGAAGTTTCTTTTTTGTTATTATTTTCTACCATGAGGAGCAAAATCAGTAAGACAGCATATGTTGTGTGTATTTGAGAGCTTCAGTTTAGCTAAAACTCAGAAAAGAACCATTTCTGTTTTGGAAAAGAACCATTTTCCCCTTTGGAAAAATGAAGTTCTGCTCTTTGCGAACCTTTATGTTATGAGGTACATGGAAGGAAGTGCACCATCAAATCTGTGTCACTGTTCTTCTTTAACCATTGTGCTTCAACTGTGAGGAAATAATAAAGCACTATGATCACATGAAAGCCTGGTATTTGTATTTGCTGTTACCTCAGGGAATAGTCTCAGTAGAAGATGGGTACGAAGTAACTTTACAGAGGTATAATTTCTTCCTCTCCCTGCAGGGAAAGAAAACCAACAGTGTATAAAATAGTTTTCTTTTAAATCTTTCCATCTATTTGAAAAAAAACTGTCTCAGGCAAGCTAAAACAATGTGCCATTTCACATCCCAAACACAAAATACTAGCTTGATGATTTAAGTGGATTTTCTGGCTACAGCATACTAACTGGGTCACACTTTTACATTTGTTGTTTGTTGCTTTTAAAGGGAGCATTTGATTACAGCAGAGATCAGGAAGCTGCTGAACACACATAGGTACATACATGTATCTACATTCAGCACTCCATACACACAGGACTGTTTAGGCATATAAAATCCAGCTGGGTTATCCTCCTTATCTGGATTAAGTGTGGAAGACCTTCTGCCCATTTGGCTTCGATGGTGCTTCTGAAAGCAAAAGGGGGAAAAAAAAGAAGTAGAGCATAATTTGATTTGCAGATGAAGAACTGGATCACAGAGTTGGAATGACTTAAAGCTATCTAAATACTCTGTAAGCTTGAATCAATTTCTGTGTTTTCCACAGCCCAGGCTGCAGCCTTTGCTCTAGGATCTTTTTTTCCTCTATTGTGACTACTGAAGCTAACAGCTGAAGATGTATCTTGAAGCATTGTTTGTCTTAATAAGATAATCAAATTTCTGTGTTGATGACTCGAAAAAACTCCTTTGCTGATATACAAAAACGTTCAACAACTATCGTTGGGTTCTTCCCCTCTCCCCACCCGAGAACTCGTGCAAAAGAACGGCTTTGCTATTAATTAGCATGGTTTCTTTTGTCTAATACTGAGAACAGACTGAAGGTGGCAGCAGGTACCTGCTGAAGTTCTTAACGATGACCCTCAACTGCCTTTGAAGAGCACCTCTGGAATTACTAGCAAATGATTGTCAGTGTTTCCTTTTGGAAGAACTCTGCATTCAAAAAGGAAGCTTTCTCTCAGTATTTCTTTTTTTTTCTCTTCAAGTTCCATCATTGGATTCTTTCTAATTCAGTGTTTTTTAATTAATGTCCAACCAAGCAACTATAGACAATTAAATTTATCTTTTATTATGCAGTTACAATGTTTATAGAAATTATGCTCCTTGAGAGATAATAAACACCTTTATAAACTACAATACAGAACTAACACCTTCCCTTCAGGTTATAAAATCTCTAGGTAGTGCCTTAGACACTTGGCCTTCTCAAACCCCATAATCACAGTTTCACTTCAGCAATCAAGTAAGAATGACTCACTTTCATAGAATCATAGATTCAACCAGGTTGGAAGAGACCTCCAAGATCAGCCAGTCCAACCTAGCACCCAGCCCTAGCCAGTCAACCAGACCATGGCACTAAGTGCCTCATCCAGGCTTTGCTTGAACACCTCCAGGGACAGCGACTCCACCACCTCCCTGGGCAGCCCTTTCCAATACCAATCACTCTCTCTGGCAACAACTTCCTCCTAACATCCAGCCTAGACCTCCCCCAGCACAACTTGAGACTGTGTCCCCTTGTTCTGTTGCTGGTTGTCTGGCAGAAGAGACCAACCTCTACCTGGATACAGCCTCCCTTCAGGTAGCTGCAGACAGCAATGAGCTCTGCCCTGAGCCTCCTCTCCTGCAGGCTGCACACACCCAGCTCCCTCAGCCTCTCCTCACAGGGCTGTGCTCCAGGCCCCTCACCAGCTTTGTCACCCTTCTCTGGACACCTTCCAGTACCTCAGCATCTCTCTTGAATTGAGGAGCCCAGAACTAGACACAGGACTCAAGGTGTGGCCTGACCAGTGCTGAGTACAGGGGCAGAATAACCTCCCATGTCCTGCTGGCCACACTGCTCCTGATCCAGGCCAGGATGCCTAGTAAATTGTTTGTGGACTATAAGCATATTTAGGTATTAATGCCTAGGTGGTTTAAAGACTAAACAAATCAGTGTAACCAGCTGCTGTCACATTAAGAAAGCCTCATGAACAACAGCATATCTAAATTAAATCTTTTTAGATTTAGGTAGACCTTTACATATTTGTGCACATATACATACTGCATTATGTATTGCAACTTGGATAAGCTTGATCATGATCTTACCTGGTCCCAAAGGCTGCCTGGAGTCCCTTGTCATAGCTTTTTCATTGCTTTTGTTTTCTTTTGGAAAATTAATGCCAGCTTGCATGCCTCAGATGCTGGCTGTGGTGCTACAAATTTTTCCCCACGTTGGAACAATTGCAGCAAAATAGAAGAACCAGTGCAACCTTGAGAGAACCATCTCACATTAGAATTTCTAGCTCTATCTAACACTTCTGAAATCATGTCTGTCTCAGCAAAACTTTACTTTGGAAACAACTAAAAAATGTGCAAGGTTTGTTTCTCAGGGAAATTAAAAATAAAGAAACCAAAATTGAGTTGAATGAAAAAATTTCCTGTGAAAGCTT
This sequence comes from Pogoniulus pusillus, assembly GCF_015220805.1. Taxonomy (NCBI): domain Eukaryota; kingdom Metazoa; phylum Chordata; class Aves; order Piciformes; family Lybiidae; genus Pogoniulus; species Pogoniulus pusillus. Next base: position 4,331,841 of record NC_087271.1, read on the forward strand.
GAAATGCAATTCCTGTCTTCCAAACAGACATACAGAAGTATATCAATGCTTGGCCAATACATAGAATCATAGAATGATTTGGGTTGGAAGGGACCTCAAAGATCAGCCAGTTCCAACCCCTTGCCATAGGCAGGGACATCTCCCACTAGAACAGGTCATTCAAAGCCTCATCCAGCCTGGCCTTGAACACCTGCAGGGAGGGAACAGCCACAACCTCCCTGGGCAACCTGTGCCAGTGTCTCACCACTCTCACTGTAAAGAACCCTTTCTTAACATCTAGTTGCAATCTCCTCTCTTTCAGTTTAAACCCATTACCCCTTGTCCTCTCATTACAAGACCTTGTCAATAGTCCCTCCACAGCCTTCCTGTAGGCCCCCTTCAGATACTGGAAAGGCCACTGTAAGGTCTCCTCAAAGCCTTCTCTTCTCCAGGTGGAAGGGCCCCAACTCCTTTAGCCTGTCCTCATAGCAGAGCTGCTGCAGCCCTCTGAGCATCTTCGTGGCCCTCCTCTGGACTCGCTCTAACAGTTCCATGTCTTTTTTGTGTTGAGGGCTCCAGAACTGCACACAGTATTCCAGGTGGGGTCTGAGAAGAGCATAGTAAAGTACATTTAACAAAGATTAACAAAACCCAGGTTGCCAGGAAAAAAGTCTTCTTAGTAAGTGCAGAATGCAATATTCTTACTGCACCTCCCTGCTCTGCATAAGCCTGTTACAAAGAGCAGCTGGTCATCAGTAACTGGCAGTCCTTGGGAGCTTTCTTGCAGGCTTGCTCAAGTGTCCAACCTCTCATATGACATGACCCCTGTGGCCACCATCAGATGAATGAGAAGGCTGCTGTGCTCTCTATGCCTTGCCTTTGTCATTGCAGTGTCTGTCCCATTATGCCATCCCTGTCCCCTTATGCCATCCCTGCAGTGCTTTCTGGGTTGAAGGAATCTGGTACTGATTCAATCAGGCTTTGCATGTAACCCTTTTCCTCTCCTCATGGTTAGAAAATCTGCAGGCAGCCACAAGGGATTTTACTCTTCAGTAGAAGAGTATGCACACACCACATTTTATTACCCAGGCCTAAATGACATCCTGTCACCTCTGCTGACCTCTCACCAGGAAATGTTAATCATAACTATTGTTCCTATATATATATATTACATATATATTCAAACAAACTTAAACTGAGGTCAGAAAATTCTTTACATTAATTTGGGGCTACTAGTATCATAGAATCACAGAGTCATAGAATCAACCAGGTTGGAAGAGACCTCCAAGATCATCCAGTCCAACCTAGCACCCAGCCCTAGCCAGTCAACTAGACCATGGCACTAAATGCCTCATCCAGGCTTTTCTTCAACACCCCCAGGGATGGTGACTCCACCACCTCCCTGGGCAGCCCATTCCAATGCCAATCACTCTCTCTGCCAACAGCTTCCTCCTAACATCCAGCCTAGACCTCCCCTGGCACAACTTGAGACTGTGTCCCCTTGTTCTATTGCTGGCTGTCTGGCAGAAGAGACCAATCCCACCTGGCTACAGCCTCCCTTCAGGTAGCTGCGGACAGCAATGAGCTCTGCCCTGAGCCTCCTCTTCTGCAGGCTGCACACCCCCAACTCCCTCAGCCTCTCCTCATACAGTTTGTGATCCAGGCCAAGTTGTTACCTCTTCCCCTTCTCAGCTGGGCTCCAAGCCATTCAAATGTCAGCCCTCCAGGTTTTCATTTGCTTTCAGTTCACTTAGATTTTAAATCTCCCAAGTCACTACATGAGCTGCAGATCTGATTACATCACAGTCCTATGTTGCAGGTGCCCTAAGTACTTAAGCTTAAATTTTACAGCATAATTAATTGTTGGAATTAATGCAGTATGTGCAAGTTAGTTGTTGGTAGTTAGTGGTGTAACTTTGCTATTTTTAAGCTTCCTGCCCTTTTTGAATATTAACTAATAATTACAGTGCCTTACTTGAAGCTCTTCAACTTTCATTTATATCCCTTTACAAACATATAATTTTTAGTGATAAGGTTGGATTATGTCACTTGTGGGAATGTATTAACCTTTTGTTCAGGAAGAGATGAGACATAATTTGCACCTGCTCTACAAATATGCTCTGGGTTTTCTTATGTTAATCAGACACATTTGAATCTTATATAAAAACTTCAGTGTGGGTGTATGGATACAACTAAGATGCTTACATTTAATACTGCTCAAATAGGTAGTGGCAATGACTCACAGGTTCTGTACACCAAGGAAACGGATTGATCCTCTCACAGTTTCAAACTGTGTACCCCTAGTTTACTTCCATGAGAGAGAATTGTGTCTGGATGAATGTAATGATCAGAAAAAGGCAGGCACTGAAGTCTCCAGACAAATAAGAAGGGCATTACATACACCCAAGTTCTCCAAGGAATACTGCTTTCTGGTTCTGACTGAAAGCTGTTACTCTCAAAAAGAGTACCTTTGAACCTTTTCTCATGCCCTGAAATCTACTTTGGCTCATAACTGTTCCTCTTCTAGACCTATGTGCCCTATTCTGGTTACTATAGTATTTTCTAGATCACCTTGAGAATACTGCATTTAGTTTTGGCTCCCTCCATTCTAAAGAGAGAACAATGGCATGGGGTTGGAGCTCTGTAAGGAGAGACTAAAGGAAGGGGGCTTGCCCAGCCTGGGGAGGGGATGGATTTGGGCACCTACCAGCAACCTGCCCATGCCTTCAAGGAAGTTATGGAGGAGACAGAGCCAGGCCCCTCACACTGGTCTGTGGAGTGAAGATGAGAGACAGCAAGAGTAAATTGAAACAAGAGATGTTCAGGCTGGACAAAGTCCTGACCAACCTAGACTGAGCGCATGGCAGAGACTGCACTGAGCATGGGTTCAGACCAGAACCTTTCCTACCTATGGTCCTCTCCTACCTCAATCACTCTATGATCCTGAATGCCAGCCTGGCAAGTGATGATCATCTAAACACAATGCAAAAGAATTCTCTAAAATATTCCAGCATGAGTTAGTTATAACTCAGGATGCTAAAATGACAGAGACAGGCTGCCCAGAGGGGTTGTGGAGTCTCCCTCTGGAAATATTCAAGACCTTCCTGGATGCATTCCAGTGTGATCTGGTACAGGTGATCCTGCTCTGGCAGGAAGGTTGGACTAGATGATCTTTCAAGGTCCCTTCCAGCCTCTAACCTTCTGTGATTCTCTGTGATAAAAAATGATACCAAATAAAGGTACACAGTGGGGGAATGGCAGAGTAAATCATTTGCAGTGGAAACAATGGAAAGGGGTTTCCTATGATTAGAGCTACATCTTCTGAATGGAAAACAAGTGAATGCAAAACAAAAGATTCAATGTGCTGGTGATTGGAGAGAATAGGAAGTGATATCAGCATCCAAAAATGAAGTGAGGTGAGTCAGCTGGAGACTGCTTCCCTAATATTGGACTGCAGAAAAGGCTGTAAAGATTGAGGCAAAATAAGTGGGAACACAGTCCTTTGTAAAATTAGGCATAACCAGAATTTGTCCTTTGTGATTAAGATTTAGGAAATCTACTCATAAATCTACTTAGAAGGCAGAAGCTCTCATAGAGTGCATGTGGAGAAGCCTCAGCTAAAAGCTGTGTGATTGTCAGTTTTTACTGCATCTGGGTGTTTTTGTACTGCACCTAGTTGCACCTTAGGTGTTTCCCACTCTCTGCTCCTCTGCCCAGGAGGCTTTTTTCTGACTAACGCTTTCTAAATCAGGGTTCTGAACTTTGGCCACAACAAACCCAAGCAGTGCTACAGGCTGGGGACTGAGTGGCTGAGAGCAGCCAGGAAGAAAGGGACCTGGGGGCACTGGTAGATAGTAGCTGAAGATGAACCAGCAGTGTGCCCAGGTGGCCAAGAGAGCCAGTGGCATCCTGGCCTGGATCAGGAACAGTGTGGCCAGTAGGATGAGGGAGGTTCTTCTGCCCCTGTACTCAGCACTGGTCAGGCCACACCTTGAGTACTATGTCCAGTTCTGGGCTCCTCAATTCAAGAGAGATGTTGAGGTGCTGGAAGGTGTCCACAGAAGGGCAACAAGGCTCGTGAAGGGCCTGGAACACAAACCCTATGAGGAGAGGCTGAGTGAGCTGGGGTTGTTTAGCCTGCAGAAAAGGAGGCTCAGGGCAGAGCTCATTGCTGTCTACAGCTATCTGAAGGGAGGCTGTAGCCAGGTGAGGTTGGTCTCCTCTGCCAGGCAACCAGCAACAGAACAAGGGGACACAGTCTCAAGTTGCGCCGGGGGAGGTCTAGGCTGGATGTGAGGAGGAAGTTGTTGGCAGAGAGAGTGATTGGCATTGGAATGGGCTGCCCAGGGAGGTGGTGGAGGCACCATCCCTGGGGGTGTTCAAGAAAAGCCTGGATGAGGCACTTAGTGCCATGGTCTGGTTGACTGGCTAGGCCTGGGTGCTAGGTTGGACTGGCTGATCTTGGAGGTCTCTTCCAACCTGGTTGATTCTATGATCCTATGATATCATAATCCCATAATGAGAGGATATCTGCTTTAAAAAAAAAGGAACTCTGAGTTGAAAATTCTACTTTCAAAAAGTGACCAAATCTTTTCCTTCACATACAAGTATTTTAGGATGAAGTTTTAGACAAATTTTCTGCCATGCCATCCAAATTTTCCAAGATTGATAAACCCAGCTACTATTAGTACAGAAAACATCCAGAAGTATTTCTCTTTTTCTCCTTTCAAACAGACTTGCCTAGCCACTTAAAAGTTTCACTATCAGATGAATGATTCTGGTGGAAAAAAAAAGACCATTTGAGAAAGGACTTAATGATGCTGCACATGGAAACCTCTCTGTAAACAGAGAATTTTACACACACTGCACTGTTGTAGTTTATACAACTCCAGATGACCTGAACTTTATGCAACTCTCATAATCTAGGAATGCACTAACAGATCTTATGCTTTCTCAGCCACTAATGCCTGTGATGTCTGAACAAAGTGAGGCTTGTTTTAATCTTAGACTTCTTTCTTTTTAACAAAATTAATTTAAAAAATCCTTTTTTTTTTTTCAGAATGGGATCTTTTACAGAAAGGCTGGGCAGAATAAGACAGGTGCCAGTGCACTGTGCTTTAGAAGTAGTGGTCAAGACTTTGCTGTGATGATTACAACAGCAAATCTTTGCTTATTATATGATGAAACCATGACTGAATGTACAATTGTATAACCGAAGACAGAATTTAGGCTATATGCATAAATGAAGATTATCAGATGACAGCATTTGGCAAAGAAAGGAGGGGAGAGTAAGCAGTGAGTCTGAATGACATTTCCATCACTTTTATTCTATCATGCCCCTTAACTCTGTGTCCAGTTCTGGGCTCCTCAATTCAAGAGAGATGTTGAGGTGCTGGAAGGTGTCCAGCAGAGGGCGACAAAGCTGGTGAGGGGCCTGGAGCACAGCCCTGTGAGGAGAGGCTGAGGGAGCTGGGTGTGTGCAGCCTGCAGAAGAGGAGGCTCAGGGCAGACCTCATTGCTGTCTGCAACTACCTGAAGGGAGGCTGTAGCCAGGTGGGGTTGGTCTCTTCTCCCAGGCAAGGAGCAAAAGATTGAGAGGACAGAGTCTCAAGTTGTGCCAGGGGAGGTCTAGGCTGGATATTAGGAGGAAGTTGTTGGCAGAGAGAGTGATTGGCATTGGAATGGGCTGCCCAGGGAGGTGGTGGAGTCACTGTGCCTGGAGGTTTTGAAGAAAAAACTGGATGAGGCACTCAGTGCCATGGTCTGGTTGACTGGCTAGGGTTGGGTGCTAGGTTGGACTGGATGATCTTGGAGGTCTCTTCTGACCTGGTTGATTCTATGATTTTAACTCAGACACAGACTACTTTGGCCTTGAATTACTGTAATGGCTTGCAAGTGAGTATTTCACAGCAAATGAGTTCTGCTCACTCATTTTTCTGATATGCAAATGTATCAATGTCATTGCTTTTTACAAAAGTTAGTTCTCTCTTCCCCTTTTCCAAGTTCCCTTAGATTCTTCCTTTCTCCCTGATCAAGGATATGTTAACACTTAGATCCTCTATCACCACCTTTTAAGATACAATTCTAAAGAAAGATTCTCAGTTTATAGCAATTAATTCACAGAATATCCAAGGAAGCCAAAGAAGCTACACTGAAATAGCACTGGAAAGCATTGGCCTCAACTGTACAGGGAATATCAACGTATGCTGACAAATCTGAGATAGCTACAGTGGGCTTGTCATCAGGAAGGAGGATAAGCACATGGCCCCTTAAGTTTAAGTGATTGGTATTGTATAAATATCTCTTATCAGAACGAGATTGCTGGCATTCCCTCCTGTGTGGGAAAGTTAATTCTCATAACCAAATTATCAGATGTAAAACTGTAAAGGAAGACTGAGTGAACTACAAAGCAAGGCTTAAAAAATTAATTAGACTGCATTAAGCCCAGCAAATCCTGGGCCCTCTATCCATTCAAGCCTTTCATCTTTTTATTACTCCCCAGGTCGAGGCTCTGGAATTTAAACTTCAGCTCCTTTGCACAACTGGCTTCTCAGCTGAAGCATTCTTAATAGTACCAATGATTTTTTCTCCTCCCTCTTTGCATTCCTGAAATGCAAGGCTCTGGTCTCAAAAGCCTTTGAAAATAACTAAATAAGTTCTAATTCTGTGGGTTTTTTTCTTTCTCTGTTTTTCAGTGCTAAAAAGAAAAAAAAATGAAAAGGAACAATTTCAAAAGCTAAGAAGAGACCTACATAGCTGTGTCCAGTCTTTGAGTTCAGTTCTGGGCTCCTCAATTCAAGAGAGATGTTGAGGCACTGGAATGTGTCCAGAGGAGGGCAACAGGGCTGGTGAGAGGCCTGGAGCACAGCCCTGTGAGGAGAGGCTGAGGGAGCTGGGGGTGTGCAGCCTGCAGAAGAGGAGGCTCAGGGCAGAGCTCATTGCTGTCTACAACTACCTGAAGGGAGGCTGTAGCCAGGTGGGGTTGATCTCTTCTGCCAGGCACCCAGCAACAGAAGAAGGGGACACAGTCTGGAGTTGTGCAAGGGGAGGTCTAGGCTGGATGTTAGGAGGAAGTTGTTGTCAGAGAGAGTGATTGGCATTGGAATGGGCTGCCCAGGGAGGTGGTGGAGTCGCTGTCCTTGGAGGTGTTCAGGAAAAGCCTGGCTGAGGCACTTAGTGCCATGGTCTGGTTGATTGGACAGGGCTGGGTGCTAGGTTGGACTGGATGAGCTTGGAGGTCTCTCCCAACCTGGTTGATTCTATGATAGCTAATTGATTAAAACATTTATATATGCTGAGTTACTTCACCCTACCAAAGATAACTTTCCAACATGGTGAATTGCTGGAGCAGAATTTCAAAGGTGACTAAACTGATTTAGAAGTGTTTATCTTTCAATAGGATGCTCCCAGATAAAGAATACTTACATACCTCAACAGTTTTGTTTTAAGAAGTGGCTACTTGCCCTCTGACTAAAATTTACAGCTGTTACAGTGTGTTTAAGTACATGAGAACATATTGAAGTTCTCTTTGCTGCCTTTTGTCTTTAAAAAATCTGATTACACCTGCACCACTGAAGAAAGATTAGATTAGTAATAATGAAATAGAGTACTTAGAATGGGTTAATATAGTTTAAAAACCATTATACTAACTGAAAATGCTTTCTGCATTAACCCTCTGTACTTGCATGGAGTAATTAAGGCAAAGGAATCAATGACAGCCACCCTCAGAGAGAAAAGGCCAGTCTCATGTAGAACTAGTTTGCTTTGAACTTATTCTGGTCAGTCAGCACAAACCATTTTGGAACTGTTCAGATTTGCTTGTTTCCTTCTCAGAACACAGTGACCTCCAGGACCACAAGACTTATGGCCTTTGACTGCGAGCCAGATTCCTGTATCCTGTTTATTATGTTATATGCACTCTGTGAAATAAGCACAATTCAAATGCTTTGCCATTCAATCAAAAGTCAAGCCTGAGCCCACTTCTAGACGAAATTTAGATGTGTTTTATCCAATGATTATTTAATGATCCTGAAACAGAACCAATTAAAGCTTCCATGTGAACACTTCAGCAAACTGTATAGCCAGTCATTGCTGCTGTTTGGAGGGAAAACTATGTACACTCTTGCTGCTAAAGGAAGAAGTAAAACCCAGATCTCTTACTTTCTGGGTGATGCCATAACTCACATCTTGGGAAAAGGAGAGGGAGAGGAGAGGAGAGGAGAGGAGAGGAGAGGAGAGGAGAGGAGAGGAGAGGAGAGGAGAGGAGAGGAGAGGAGAGGAGAGGAGAGGAGAGGAGAGGAGAGGAGAGGAGAGGAGAGGAGAGGAGAGGAGAGGAGAGGAGAGGAGAGGAGAGGAGAGGAGAGGAGAGGAGAGGAGAGGAGAGGAGAGGAGAGGAGAGGAGAGGAGAGGAGAGGAGAGGAGAGGAGAGGAGAGGAGAGGAGAGGAGAGGAGAGGAGAGGAGAGGAGAGGAGAGGAGAGGAGAGGAGAGGAGAGGAGAGGAGAGGAGAGGAGAGGAGAGGAGAGGGAAAGCCTACCACCTTCTCACTGTCCTGATTGTTAAATGACTCCTGTCTCCCACTGCAAGATCACAGCTAGGAAGATGTCCCTGCAGTCAGAACTGGGTTTTGAACACACTCATGTACTATCTAAGGCCCAGCCACAGTCACTGAGAATTTGCATGGTTCCCTTCTCTGCTCCTCGTGAGCTGCACAGTGAGCCTCGGATGTGCTCCATGCAGGGATTTAAGTTTCAGAGGCAGCAACCACAACCTAACCAGTCTTCCTTACAGATGCTTCTCCCATCACATGACTGCATGAAATGCAAGCTTCCAGTAAATCACAGGCAGGCTGTTTCCAGGAGCTATTTCCCTGGAGATGTCAGCAGCCTGGGTAAGACAAATAAGGTCAAAACTCAGTGGGAGAAAATAACGGACTGTCAGCAAGCCTGCAGAGTTCTCCATCTGACCTCATGACACCTTATGAAATCTCTGATACTTAGCAGCTTTAAGCTACACTATCTCACACCTATTATCAATAAGTATTACTCATATCACAATAGGTATTGCCCCTATTGATCCAAGACTTTCTTTTGCTTCCTTTCTCATTCTGCCTCTCTAGCAGTTACCCATTCACTCTCTTTGTATCGCTGGCTCTAGCATGTGAGCCTGTGTCCAAGACAACAATTCAGTACCCACTTGCTGAACTGTATTCTGTGAGCATCTGCAGCTTGCAGACTGACTGAGGTGGAACTCAGTATTTGTGGCAAATGGAATCAAATTAAGAAAAAAAAGAAAGTCACATTTACTTTTTAATTTTTTTTAAACTTCCTTTTCTGCTACTGTGTTTATTTTCTGTGCTCTGCTTTCAAGTTAATTTCTCCCCTGGTTTAGAATCATAGAATGCTTTAGGTTGGAAGGTGAACTCAAAGAACATCCAGTTCCAACCCTCTGCCATAGGCAGGGACACCTCCCACTAGAGCAGGTCGCTCAAGGCCTCATCCAACCTGACCTTGAACACCTCCAGGGAGGTTGTGGAGCCTTCAGGTAGTTGTAGACAGCAATGAGGTCAGCCCTGAGCTTCCTCTTCTCCAGGCTGAACAACCCCAGCTCCCTCAGCCTCTCCTCATAGGGTTTGTGTTCCAGGCCCTTCACCAGCCTTGTTGCCCTTCTCTGGACACATTCCAGCACCTCAACATCTCTCTTGAATTGAGGAGCCCAGAACTGGACACAGCACTCAAGGTGTGGCCTGACCAGTGCTGAGTACAGGGGAAGAATAACTGTACTTTCATGTGAACCTGGCTATCCCTGTGCATGAGTCACTCTCCCTGATGAGCCAAGGCTGGAAAATAAAGTCTGGATGAACACATAGTCAGCTACCATTGCAGCAAAACGAGGATCACCACTGTATACATGGAGTGTTTTGGGAAGGCTTCAACTACCTCCTTATTGGCCCATAGACAAGAGATATTTTTGAAAGAAGGATGATTTTCTTTTAGCTCTGCCTGTTTAGGTGGCAGAGTATCATTCAGAGCAGGCCTAAGACTGCATCCAGAGAGCTGGGAAACGGTGATGGAGTTTCACAACAAGACTTGTGTAAGGTTCCTGAGGTTTCCCAAATTTACCCAGCAAAAAAAACCAAGACTGGTCTTCAATTAAACCAAGATATGGAGAATCTACCATGAGGCCAAAACCAAAACAGATTAAAGAAAACTTGATCAAACTTTAGAAAAATCTCTTTCCCAGCATTTTGTGCCTGCGTGGGGTCTATTTGCACCACACTCAAACTACCATCACATGAGGAAGAGTACTCTTCTGCCTCAGAGTGTTTCTCCTAGTGCTTACAAAGGCTGAGGGACCTGGGGCTTCTTAGTCTGGAGAAAAGAAGACTTAGAGGGGATTTGATTAATGTTTATAAGTATCTGAAGGCTGGCTAGGAGCAGGGGGACAGGCTCTGCTCACTTGCTCCCTGTAATAGAACAAGGAGCAATGGGTATAAATTGCAGCAAAAGAGGTTGTGCCTCAGCACAAGGGGGAACTTCTTTACTGTAAGGGTCACAGAGCACTGGAACAGGCTCCCCAGGGAGGTTGTGGGGTCTCCTTCTCTGGAGCCTTTCAAAGCCTGTCTGGATGTGTTCCTCTGTGATCTGTGTTAGGTAGTAGTGCCCTGCTCTGGCAGGAGGGTTGGACTCAATGATCTCTTTGGGTCCCTTCCAACCCCTAACATCCTGTGATCCTATGATTAAGATCCACTATATGCCTTAGTGTACCAAGGCAGGGTACAGGATGGAAGGATAAGTGAAATCAGTTGCTAAAAGGCATATTAAGAAAGACTGAGTCAAAAAACAGGTCTCAGGATCCCTGGTTCTCAGTTCCTACCTGCACTGCCTGACTGATTTTACTATTTTGTGGTGACTGTGTTGAAGATTTCCACCTATCACTGATGGTGATGGCATTTCAAACCTCCTTAGTATAGGGTTAAATAATTATCTTTTTATTTTCATGCTAACAGCTTCCTCAAAAGCCAAGAGGTACCTTATACTGTTCAAATTTGGCATCATTTTCTTCTCTGCAACAAAATCTTGTCTCCAGCTTGCGTGCCGTACCACAGCTGTTCTGGTAGAGCATTAACACTTCCAAGGCTTGGAACATATTTAATGCCTTTTGAAAAATAAGAAAGCAGAATAATAACAAGATGAGAGTAATTCAGGAACAACTTCCATTTATGAGTCATGGAGAGGTCTCAGCTTAGGATGTAGTGCAGTTTTGTGGCAATTTTTAGGATCTTGTGCAGCAAGCCAAATGGAAAACATTTGCAGGGGAGCTGCTACATCTGGAATGCTTGTAAACAGCATCAGCTTTCACTTAAAACAGTTTACAGATTATAGTAATTAACAGAGCACCTACTCTGGCACAGCTTTACAACTGTGTGCAGATGGAGACATCGTTTCCCTTTAATCTTAGAAGCAAATAGTAGTAATGCTGGTGGTGCTGGTGGTGACAAACAGCCAAATTTAGGTCAGAGGATTAAATAGCTGTGAGCACAGCTGCTGGCTCACACTACAGTTATGCTTCTCTAAAAAGCCACAGCTGTTGTTTGACACGAATTTTGCTGCTGCACAAATATGTCTCTAAACCAGATGACTCTAGATTATCACAGAAGAACTATTTCCTAAGCAAGTCTTTATGAGGAGACAGTAGGAAGACAAACAGTAGCAATTTGCAGATTTATCTCCTTGACTCAAGAATTTTGACATGAATTTGGGGGCTTTTTGGTGGGGTTTTCTGTTTTTGTTCAGTGAGTGATAGCACAAGTTGACAGCAACAGCATGTGTTCTGAACTAACTTGCTGTTTCAAAGCAGTGCTAGGAAGCTGCTGACATACCAGTATGCATGTATCATTTGCAAGCCAAAACTGCTGAAAGTAACTCAGAGCACACACTCACCTACAGTTTTAGCTCTGTTCACCAGGTTCCTTAAGGAAAGCAGACAGCTTCCACACTGCAGGCTGGGGTAGTTTAGCCTGGAGAAGAGGAGGCTCAGGGCTGATCTCATTGCTGTCTGCAACTACCTGAAGGGAGGCTGTAGCCAGGTGGGGGTTGGTCTCTTCTCCCAGGCAACCAGCAGCAGAACAAGGGGACACAGTCTCAAGTTGTGCTGGGGGAAGTATAGGCTGGATGTTAGGAGGAAGTTGTTGGCAGAAAGAGTGATTGGCATTGGAATGGGCTGCCCAGGGAGGTGGTGGAGGCATCATCTCTGGAGGTGTTCAAAAAAAGACTGGATGGGGCACTTGGTGCCATGGTCTGGTTGACTGGCTAGGGCTGGGTGCTAGGTTGGACTGGATGATCTTGGAGGTCTCTTCCAACCTGGGTGATTCTATGATTCTATGATTCTCCAGGGGCAGTGAACACCAAACAATCCTCCTGCAGCTTTCAGCTCTGCATTTGTCCTGTGCAACACGTGCCCCACTGGTTCACCTTGCATGACTGGGTTAATGCCATGTTGAGGTGAAAGACACTAAAAAGGTGTTAACACACTAACATGAGCAAGCACATACTAGAGTTCAAGGTTACACCTGGCTGCTGTAGTCATAAGACAGATATATATGCAGTCATAAGACAGATATATACAGATATGGTCATAAGACAGATTAGAACTTTCAAACAGGAGAGGTACCAAAGAGGTGCTTTCTGTAGCTAATACTAAGAACAAAATACTCATCAATTAAAACTAGAACATGATGACTCACATTAAAAGTTCCTACAACTTTCCATCCTGAGGGAATCCATATTTTAATGAGCCTCTGATGATATTGGTGATTTATGGATGGTTGATCCTAAATACTTTCCACAGGAAGTAATCTGGGTCATATGCAGTCATAAGACAGATATATATGCAGTCATAAGACAGATATATATGCAGTCATAAGACAGATATATATGTGCTCATAAAACAGATTAGAACTTTCAAACAGGAGAGGTACCAAAGAGATTTGTTCTGTAGCTAATACTAAGAACAAAATACTTACCAATTAAAACTAGAACATGATGACTCACATTACAAGTTCCTACAACTTTCCATCGTGAGGAAATCCATATTTTAATGAGCCTTTGATGATATTGGTGATTTATGGATGGTTGTTCCTAAATACTTTCCACAGGAAGTAATCTGGGTTAGCACTTTAAAAGGAGTCATGACATGACTGGACATTTGGACTTATGAGTAAACTCAGTGATTGAAAGAGAAACTAAGTCTCATTCCTGCAGACTTACACTAATGTAATCTATGTTGGATATAAATGCACAACCAAAACAAACAAAAAACCCCACTCAATCCTAGAAGCAGCTGTTCCTAAGCCTGTCTTCAGGAGTGTTTCTTCCATCTTCCACCAAAACTTTGGTTGGTGCTTACTGCCAAATACCAGCATACTGAACTGTTTGAAGCTTTTCATTTGATCTTGCATGGGAGTTATGTTGCTCCTTACAAAACAAGCAACAATATCTCACGGAAGCCTTACAGAAAAAAATAGGAGATGATGACCACAGATGACCAAGTCTAATCTTCTACTCAAAGCAAGGTTAAATTTACAGTTAAATTAAGCTGATCAGGATCTTTTCCAGCTAAATGGCATAAATCCTCAAGGACAGAGGTTCTGCAGCTGCTGAGCAGCCTGTTTTGAGAGCTGGACCACCCCCACTGTGAATTTGTTGCTCACATACAATTGGAACTCCCCTTGCCACATCTTTTGACTGTATTCCCTTGTGTACACCTCTGAAAAGAGAATGGGTCTGTGTTCTTTCTAAGCTCTGCTACATGGAGGGATATTGAAAGATAAGCATCATAATCATAGAATAATAATCACAGAATCAACCATGTTGAAAAAGACCTCCAAGATCACCCAGTCCAACCTAGCACCCAGCCCTAGCCAGTCAACTAGACCATGGCACTAAGTGCCTCATCCAGTCTTCTCTTGAACACCTCCAGGGATGGTGACTCCACCACCTCCATGGGCAGCCCATTCCAATGCCAAATCACTCTCTCTGTGAAGAACTTCCTCCTAACATCCAGTCCAGAAACACTCTTGGCCCATCTAAGAATCTGTTTTTTTGTCTAACAACACTATTTAGCCATGTGCAGAGTACAAATATCAATCTCAAAAGCAAATTAAATGGGGTAAAAAGCAGGCCTATATTAGTCATACAATTGCTCATACTTTGGCTTTTAAACTTGTCATTAGTACATTTAAATCAAAAAGCCTATGGTTGAAATTCATCTGTGACCTGTTTAAAGGCAGGAAATCAAAATCCCAAGAACTAAATTGATCAAGCATGAAAATTCAAGGTGCTTCTTTGTACAACTTGATTAGAGGCCATAACCTCAGACCTGTAAGATCTTCATCTAGAGTGCAGACTTCTGCCTTTTTCCCTAAAAACCTCAGGAGCCTCAGGATGATTCTTTTAAGAGAGGAAACATGCTTTCAAGATGCCTGATCTTAACTGCTCAATTGCCAGAAAGACACAACTAAAAAGAGGAATTCACCCATAAAGGAGTGTCAAGGATGTTAATCCTGTGGTTCAGAACTGAGAGTTTTTCTTTTCAAGTGTCACAAACTTGACCTCTGGTTACACACTCTTCACAGGTGCCACTAAAAGCAGCTTGTTTAACCTGTGCTTCACACTGTTGGTCTGTTGTTTTGCACAATTGTTCTGATAATTCATACAAAATGCTATCCTGAAAGTGATTCTTTTTTGGTCATTAACAGTGGAAATGAGATTTCTAAACAATCTTTTATAAAATGATGTGAGATTTCTTTAAAGTTCTACCCATTTAGGTAGATTCCTACTATTTCTCTCTTGTCTGTTTTTCCTGTTCTCCATCTGTTTTGTTATTGCTCTTATTTTACAGCTTGGGACATTTAACAGGGCATCAGCCATTTTTCTTCAACATCCTCTGGTCAAGACTTCCAGAAACATTACTCTTCCAGACTCTGAACAACCTAAATGATTCTTTTCTGAGTGTTGGTGTGAAAACCATCAATCTTGTTTGCAGTGAACAAGAGAATGTGTGGTGGCTAGTCTTGTCCTGCCAGCCTTGAACCTGACTATCACAGCCTCCTCTGCTACGTTGTACTCCACAAAAGGATCAGAGTAACACAGTGTAACAAAGAACAGGGAAGTCATAGAATCATAGAACGGTTTAGGTTGGAAGGGAACTCAAGGATCAGCCAGTTCCAACATCCTGCCATAGGCAGGGACACCTCCCACTAGAGCAGGTCGCTCAAGACCTCATCCAACCTGGCCTTGAATACCACCAGGGAGTGGTGATCTTTGATCTCATTGGGTGCTTCTGTGCTCCACAACCTCCCTGGGCAACCTGTGCCAGTGTCTCACCACCCTCACTGCAAAGAACCCTTTCCTAATAGCTCGTTTGAATCTCCCCTCTGCCAGTTTAAACCCATTACCTCTTGTCCAGTCATTACAAGACCTTGCCAATAGTCCCTCCTCATACTTCCTGTAGGCCTCCTTCAGATACTGGAAGGTCACTCTAAGGTCTCCTCAAAGCCTTCTCTTCTCCAGGCTGCAGAGCCCCAACTCCTGTAGCCTGTCCTCATAGCAGACCTGCTGCAGCCCTCTGAGCATCCTCGTGGCCCTCCTCTGGACTCCCTCCAACAATTTGGTGTCCCTCTTTTGTTGGGGGCTCCAGAGCTGTACACAGTACTCCATACATACTTTTACTATTACTTTGGTAGAGTTTTCTTGACAGATTATAAACCATTTGAAAACGAGGCCACCTTAGTCTGACCTTAAGGAAGCTTAGTTTCCAATTGTCGTGTCCTTCTTGTGTTGAGGGCTCCAGAACTGCACAGAGTACTCCCTCTGCAACAAATCTAAGGGCACTCCTCTCCAGTCTTTCAATAAGTTCTTTGGATGGGTCCAAGTTTCACAAAGGAGCAGTGTGCTAGATTATTTCTCACCTGTTGGAGAAGAAGTCTTGTAAATTTTGTAAGTGAAGAGCAATTTTTTGAACTGCCATAACATTCTAGCCAGTCCAGACAGTGACCAAGTTAAGCTTATAAAGAGAAGCATTTATTTAATGTGGATGAAACACTCTTTAGTCACATGATCACATTTTTTTTTTGTTCCTTCAAGGAAAAATAGAACTGAACCCCAAGTTTTTAACATCCTATCTCATTGCAAAGATCTCTTAATAAAACTACTGTTACATCAGTAGTATGACTGCCCCTCTTCTAATATAAAAAGAGCAGTTTTTCTCCCAGTCCTAAATCTATAGAAAGCAATTGAGCTGATTTTTAAAGTAATTGTTCAGTCTGCTTACATTTCTTTAAAGAAAAGAAACCTTGAGGGTGAGTCAGCATCCATCTGATTGATACCCGCCTGAACATGAGCCAGCAGTGTGCCCAGGTGGCCAAGAGAGCCAGTGGCATCCTGGCCTGCATCAGGAATGGTGTGGCCAGCAGGAGCAGGGAGGTCATTCTGCCCCTGTACTCTGCACTGGTCAGACCACACCTTGAGTCCTGTGTTCAGTTCTGGGCCCCCCAGTTTAGGAGGGACATTGAGATGCTTGAGCATGTCCAGAGAAGGGCGACGAGGCTGGGGAGAGGCCTCGAGCACAGCCCTACGAGGAGAGGCTGAGGGAGCTGGGATTGGTTAGCCTGGAGAAGAGGAGGCTCAGAGGTGACCTTATTGCTGTCTACAACTACCTGAGGGGTGGTTGTGGCCAGGAGGAGGTTGCTCTCTTCTCTCAGGTGGCCAGCACCAGAACGAGAGGACACAGCCTCAGGCTGCGCCAGGGGAGATTTAGGCTTGAGGTGAGGAGAAAGTTCTTCACTGAGAGAGTCATTGGACACTGGAATGGGCTGCCCGGGGAGGTGGTGGAGTCGCCGTCCCTGGGGCAGTTCAAGGCAAGGTTGGATGTGGCACTTGGTGCCATGGTCTAGCCTTGAGCTCTGTGGTAAAGGGTTGGACTTGATGATCTGTGAGGTCTCTTCCAACCCTGATGATACTGTGATACTGTGATCTCATTCAGTATTTACCTTCACTTCTCTATTCCATTAAGCCCAAGGCTAAACAGGTGCCTTGATCACAACTCATATCCACTCACCCATCTCTCATCTCTGCAACAAGAGGGCTTTTCTGACAAAAACTACACCAACTATGAGGAGGTGAACTTTCATATCCAAAGAAATGCGTATTTTGGAGGTTTGTACAGCTCTGCTTCACTGAAACAACAATGAGCTAGACACAGGAAAGAAAAAGGAATAATCATACATGCAGACTAATGGTAAAGTGTGCTCTCCAGCTGCTTGCTACTACACATGCTTGCTACAAAACAGGGAACAAGATGAAGAATTCCATTCTTGGAAGAAGTTTACAAATGTTATAAACAGGATGTTTCAGTACATTTATGTTGTGAATGCAGAATTTTCAGCCTATAAATTTACCTGTAGTTGTAAAAATCAATCTTCCTGTATCCCATGCAATTTTTGTAGCTGCTTCTGTATGTGTAGCAGTGGTTTTGGATAGCAGACAAAGCAAGTAGAGCCACTAATCTTCCACGTTCTTCCTTTCTACTTCAGATTGAAACCTTGGGAAGAATGAATAACGCCAGCACTGTCACAATTTCCCCAAAGCAGTAACGTTCTCTAATCAATACAATGTCTTGTTGTCTATCTGCTTCATACCTGCTCTCTTATCAGCACCAAGGCCATTGTGATTACAAACTAAAACAAAAGACTCAACAACAATGCAACGCCAGAACTGCATTTTGTGTAAAGGGTTTTTGCTTTGCTCTTTTTTTTCCCAGAGCTTATCTGCAAGAAACAAATTACTCTCCTAAAATGTTTATGTCTGTATGCTTTTGCTTTTCAGATAACAGTGCCTGCATGAATCACTCAATAGTCAGGAATAATGCTATCTTGCCTCACCAAACTGTTACCATGCTTGGGTATACTTGGAGGGACAAAATGTTCCTGAATTAATTTGAACAGGGAATCAGTAGCAACAATAGCAGATATATTTTTGACATGACTTTAAAAACTGCTGGCAGTTTATGTTCAGAATCACAGAATCAAGCAGGTTGGAAGAGACCTCCAAGATCATCCAGTCCAACCTAGCACCCAGCCCTAGCGAATCAACTAGACCATGGCACTAAGTGCCTCAGCCAGGCTTTTTTTGGACACCACCAGGGATGGTGACTCCACCACCTCCCTGGGCAGCCCATTCCAATGCCAATCACTCTCTCTGACAACAACTTCCTCCTAACATCCAGCCTAGACCTCCCCCGGCACAACCTGGGGCTGTGTCCCCTTTGTTCTGTTGATGGTTGCCTGGCAGAAGAGACCAACCCCACCTGGCTTCAGTTAAAGGTCTTAAGCAACAAAATGTTACCACAAATGGTGAGTTCATTTACTTGTTTCAACATCAGAAATCCAGAGAAGGATGACGAAGCTGGTGAGGGGCCTGTAACACAAGCCTCATGTGGAGAGGCTCAGGGAGCTAGGGTTTTTTAGTCTGGAGGAGAGGGGGTTCAGGTGTGACCTCATTGCTGTCTACAAATATCTGAAGTGCCAGTAAAGACCCCAATCTCATTTTCTGAAGTTCTTTCTTCAGCTACATGTGGCAGTGTTAAAGGATCTAGTGCTGTTTTTTTCCATGCATACCATGTGGTTTGATGTCCTAGGTTTGACTAGCTAAACAGAGAGGCTCTGTGGCTCAACAGGTGGAAGTGTCTCAAAGTTACATACCTCTTTAAACCAGTAGCCTCCATCTTTGTTAAGTCTCTGAACCCAGGCATGAAAAAGGCAGGTGTTTTCCAGACATGGGACCTGTGCTGGAAATATGAATATATTCATAGAATCAGTCAGGGTTGGAAGGGGCCACAAGGAGCAGCCAGTTCCAACCCCCCTGCTATGGCCAGGGACATCCTACCCTAGATCAGGCTGCCCACAGCCTCATCTAGCCTGGCCTTAAACACCTCCAGCCATGGGACCTCAACTACCTCCCTGGGCAACCCATTCCAGCCTCTCACCACTCTCATGCTCAAAAATTTCCTCCTCAAGTCCAGTCTGAACCTCCCCACTTCCAGCTGTGCTCCATTCCCTCTAGTCCTGTCACTACCTGATATCCTGAAAAGTTCCTCCCCAGCTTTTTTGTAGGCCCTCTACAAATACTGAAAGACCATAATGAGGTCACCTTGGAGCCTCCTCTTCTCCAGACTGTACAGCCCCAACTCTTTCAATCTGTCCTCATAGGAGAGGTACTCTACCCCTCTGATCATCCCCATGGCCTTGCTCTGGACATGCTCCAGCATGTCCACGTCCTTCTTGCAATGGAGGCTCCAGAACTAGATGCAGTACTCCAGGTGGGGTCTCACCAGAGCAGAATAGAGGGAAAGAATCACCTCCTTGGACCTGCTGTCCACACAGCATCTATAGTACCATTTCTTTAAACTGCTGGTAGCAAATATCCCATATCTACATTCAAAGGAAAGGAAAACTATTTAAGATGAAAAATCAACAGCATTCCAGCACAACATAATGCTTTTTACCATCAAGCACAGAAAGAGTGCTTAAGTCATCCTGATTTCCTAAAGCTGCTTTCTGGTTCTGGTTAACACATACAGGAATAGTTTTCATTGTTGTCCTACTTCAAGTCACAAAAGCAGAGTCCCAGCACATATCTGCCTTTCAAAAAATAGATTCACTTAGTCCTGGCATAAGTCTTAGGCTTTAAATGCCTAAAGTTCTTCACACTGCAAAGAAAACCTTGTCAGAAAACTGTTGCCCTTGTCTTGTTAACAGCAAACCTCACACATGGGCATTAATAGACAAATTAGATTAAAGGTATTTGGACACATGAGGTACTTGACTTTGTACTACACAGCTTTCTGCTTCAAGAAAATGTAGTAACAACAGCTCTGAGGGACTGTATCCTACAAAGGACTGAGAAACAGTAATGGGAATAAGGAATTTATTAATTCTTTATTCCCTACAGTGATTCTCTAACAAAACAAAACAAACAGAAAACAATCAATCAAAACAAAATGGCACAGGTGAAAAATTCTGTGTGTGAAAGCAATGTGCACAGAGGAAAACTAAAGAAAAAAAATCACCTCTGACCCTGGCAGAAACAGCACTGAAGGCTCATATTGTACAGATCTTTTGTCACACATTAAAGGGTATATTAAAGTATCATAGTATCAATCAGGGTTGGAAGAGACCTCACAGATCATCAAGTCCAACCCTTTACCACAGAGCTCAAGGCTAGACCATGGCACCAAGGGCCACGTCCAATCCTGCCTTGAACAGCTCCAGGGACGGCGACTCCACCACCTCCCCGGGCAGCCCATTCCAGTGTCCAATGACTCTCTCAGGGAAGAACTTTCTCCTCACCTCAAGCCTAAATCTCCCCTGGTGTAGCCTGAGGCTGTGTCCTCTCATTCTGGTGCTGGCCACCTGAGAGAAGAGAGCAACCTCCCCCTGGCCACAACCACCCCTCAGGTAGTTGTAGGCAGCAATAAGATCACCCCTGAGCCTCCTCTTCTCCAGGCTAACCAATCCCAGCTCCCTCAGCCTCTCCTCGTAGGGCTGTGCTCAAGGCCTCTCCCCAGCCTCGTTGCCCTTCTCTGGACACGCTCAAGCATCTCAATGTCCCTCCTAAACTGGGGGGCCCACAACTGAACACAGTACTCAAGGTGAGGTCTAACCAGTGCAGAGTACAGGGGCAGAATGACCTCCCTGCTCCTGCTGACCACACCATTCCTGATGCAGGCCAGGATGCCACTGGCTCTCTTGGCCACCTGGGCACACTGCTGGCTCATGTTCAGGCGGGTATCAATCAGCACCCCCAGATCCCTCTCTGTCTGGCTGCTCTCCAGCCACTCTGACCCCAGCCTGTATCTCTGCATGGGGTTGTTGTGGCCAAAGTGCAGCACCCTGCACTTCGAGCTATTGAACGCCATCCCCTTGGCCTCTGCCCATCTGTCCAGGCGGTCAAGGTCCCACTGCAGAGCCCTTCTGCCCTCCAACCCAGCCACATCTGGCCCATTTTTTTAATTATTATTTATTATTTTTTATTTATTATTTATTAAAGTGCTGGAGGGGATTTTGAAGAAGATCACAAGAATTGTTTATTTACCACTGTAGAAAATGCCTTACAGAGAAAGGTAGGCTTATAGTAGTTCAGTCTCATTAATTCACCAAAGAAATAACAGGCAGCTTGACTAGAGCATGCAATCATCTTGTGCAGAGAAAAGTGTAAAAGCTCAGGGGAATTGTAGCAGGCCATGTTTATACAACAGAAAAGGCATGGATTACTGAGGGTTGTGCTAAGTACCCATTCTCCATTAGGAGGAATTTTTGGTCAAAGTTAGGTTCTTTTACAGGGCAACATGCTCTAAGTTACTTGGTCTGGCACAGCAGCAAGGCAATGAAGTTGAACAGCCTGCCACAGCCAGACAACACATCGTCATGTGGCCTTAAACACCATGACCAGGCACTGCTAGCCCCTGAAACCAAGGTGAGCCTGTTCCTGCAAACAGGGCCCTCAAGTGTCATCTCTAGTAGATAACAGCACCTCTCCCTATGAAGAGAGGCTGAGGGAGCTGGGGGTGTTTAGCCTGGAGAAGAGGAGGCTCGGGGAGGACCTCACTGCTGTCTACAACTACCTGAAGGGAGGCTGTAGCCAGGTGGGGGTTGGTCTCTTCTGTCAGGCAAGCAGCAATAGAACAAAGGGACACAGACTCAAGCTGTGCTGGGGGAGGTTTAGACTGGATGTTAGGAGGAAGCTCTTTCGCAGAGAGAGTGATTGGCATTGGAATGGGCTGCCCAGGGAGGTGGTGGAGGCACTGTCCCTGGAGGTGTTCAAGAAAAGACTGGATGAGGCACTTAGCGCCATGGTCTGGTTGACTGGTTAGGGCTGGGTGCTAGGTTGGACTGGATGAGCTTGTAGGTCTCTTCCAACCTGGTTGATTCTATGATATACTTTACATTTCAAGGAAAAGCATGTTCTAAGCCAGCTGCAGAGAGTAACATTGTGAAACCACCTTTAAAGTCCAGGCTAATTTTCTCATTAGCATTTAGCATTGCCCCCCGGTATTGCTGTGACAAACACTTGCTCTGGGGACACAAGGGCAACTGGTGTCGCTTGAACATAGGCCCAGGACTTTGTAGAGAAACTCTAAGTGGACCTGCTAGAGCCCTTTGCTCTACAGACCACTTTCTTGGTTATAAAGACAGTGCCTGCAGTAGGGACTCTTACCTAGAACTCCAAGCAGCTCTGACCCCTTCTGAAAGGGCTTGTGGGCTTGGAGGCTTTTGCCTTTTTGCCAGGACAGAGGCTCTGCAGTTTGCTTGATGAGAAACACTGGGAGGAGAGATAACACTCCTTCTGTAATTAAAAAAGAAAAAAAGTTATTTGTCTGTGAACCTTTAACCTCCACAGGACAAACTTCTGCCAAAATCATTAGGGACCCTGAACAACATGGAGAATGAGGCGGTAAGGGAGGAGATCCCCTGGCGAGTTCTTTCTTTGTGATTTCACTGAGAGGAAGCTTGCTGCCCACGCAAGAGTGGCCTCTCCTAAAATAAGCACTACAAGATCCATCTATTCAGGTAGTGGTTTTGGGTGAAAACCTGGGCCTATTGAAATCCCCTCGAGATAAACAACTGGGCTGACTCCCGTTGATGTAAATGACTTAACGGAGACTCTGAGAGGGCAGATAAGACATGAACATAGTAGGGTCTGTATCTGTATCACCAATACTGGTGAAACTAATGGCAGAGAACATACTGGGAGTTTCCAGAGAAGACTACATAAGCATCAAAGGGATGTTTCAAGATTACCCCCATATGTCTCCTATTCATTTTTCCACCTTTTATTCTTCCTAAGAGACTACAGGAGATAGCAAGACATTGCAGGATCTGTTACACCCCTTCTCCAAGCAGGCCTTGCCCAAGACTGCTCAGAAAAGGCATAATAAGGCAAGATATCCCTTACTGGATCTTACCCCAGTATATCTCCAGCAGTGGGAGGTACTATTTCTGCAGAGCATGCAATCCTGGCCACTTACTGCACTATATTCCTTGAGGATCGCTCATCCTCAGTGGACGTTGGATTAGGAATGTTATACAGTGCATTTCTGCCTCTTCCTTTTAGTATTTCTTTATGGACCTTTAGTCCACTATTTTTCCCATTCCCCTTTTGAACCATTTGATACTGTTATCCCCCACAACCTTCTGCAGCAGCTTCCAGTAGTTTACCATTCACTGTATAAAGAACTACTTCCTATGATTGCTGTTAAACATCTGTCTCCTCACTTTGCATGCCCTGCAGTTCTGACATTGCAAACAGCAGTTCTGCATCTGCTGTTCATTATCAACTGCCTTTACAATTTGGAAAACATCACTCACACCCTCTTCTCCTTCAGAATTCCCTCTCCAAACTGGAAAAGTCCCAGACATTTTCATTTTTCCTGTTTTCCAGTACTCCTTTGTATCTTTTCTAACTATCCTTCTAGTGGTGCAAATAACAGAACTGTCTGGTGGGAAAAATGTGTGTGCACCAAACTTTTGTACAGTGAAAACAAAAAAACCCCAGGCTTTCTGGTTTGCTCACAAGACAGCACTGAGATAGGCTCCACATTATTCTGAATAAATCTGCCTGGCACCAACTCCAAAAAATCTATGTCATGGGCCTGTCAAAGCTCTCCTCCTCCTCCTCTGTCTTCAGTCTTTTCTTCACCCTCCTACTGCATGCTCACATTCCTCCAAGCCAAGTCCACACTGCTCTCCAATTTTTTCTGCTGCACCTCCACTTTCCAAGCCTCCCTTTCCAACTGCAGATAAATGCAGGACCCTGAATGCACTAATTTACTATGCACAAAACACTGCTGAATGTGCTATGAACAAGACACAGGAGATCTGTACCACTGCCACATCCTGAAGAGACACCTGCTCTTGTGCTGCTGTTGAGGGCAGTTATTACCACTTGTGTAATGTAGAGAAACTCTTTTCACATGTCTCTGCTTGACCTTATATACCTGACCTTCTATATGCAATTTTGGGGCAGCCAAGTCCACCTTCCTGTCCTAACACAGTGCCTCAGGGCTGCTGAGACTAGATGCACTTCAACACTTCTGTTTCAGTGCCTGCACCTCCCACAGCCTTGCCTTCAGGGCTGAACATCACCAAGCAGATGAGTCAAGGCAGCACTGCTAGCCAGGAGAGGGAAAGTAAGGGAGAAAAACATCAAACACCATCTCTCCTTCCCCTTCATCTTTGCCTCTGCACAGAAAGCTCACCATTTTCACAGCCATTTTGGAATACTGGAGGGAATGTATGGTGGAAAACGACTTTAATGAGGGTAAAGCATGCAGGCACCAGTTGTCTATAGTTTACTTTTTCACAGTAAGCAGCTTGGGAAAGACATTTATTCAGGAAACAACTGAACCACTATTGCTGAGGATGCATAGATCTTGCCTCTCCCCCTTACCTATGTCTTTAAGCCTCTGCCTGTCTTGCTTGTGCCTTTACAGCTAGGGCTTCCCATGACACTCGAGTCTGCTGTTGCTAAGCACAATAGTTTTTACTGGTTCCTTCCACAGAAGTGTGTATTCCAACATAATCTTAAGCAAGAATCACTAGGGAGATCTAGGCAAAAAAGTGACAGGTGGTTTATTTCACAGTGGAAATCTGTAAAGCACATTTATTGGTAGCTTATATTCTAGATGCAGAGTTTGATTTGGCTCATCACAAAATAACCTAATTCTGACATTGAGGTGAGAATGATTAAACCCTGCAAATACACCTTGGCTGTCCTAAAACTAACTAGAGTATAATCCTATAAACTTTCTGAATGATGTTTAAAAGAAAGTGTTTCACAAATGAGCCTTGAAATCTTAATTAAAATTAATTAGAAATACATAGTCCAGTGATTGTGTAACCACAGTGAAGGGCAACAAAGCTGGTGAGGGGCCTGGAGCACAGCCCTATAAGGAGAGGCTGAGGGAGCTGGGGGTGTGCAGTCTGCAGAAGAGGAGGCTCAGGGCAGACCTGATTGCTGTCTACAACTACCTGAAGAGAGGTTGTAGCCAGGTGGGGGTTGGTCTCTTCTGCCAGGCAAGCAGCAACAGAACAAGGGGACACAGTTTCAAGTTGTGCCAGGGGAAGTCTAGGCTGGATGTTAGGAGGAAGTTGTTGTCAGAGAGAGTGATTGGCATTGGAATGGGCTGCCCAGGGAGGTGGTGGAGTTGCCATCCCTGGAGGTGTTGAAGCAAAGCCTGGATGAGGCACTTGGTGCCATGGTCTAGTTGACTGGTTAGGGCTGGGTGCTAGGTTGGACTGGATGAGCTTGGAGGTCTCTTGGAGGTTGATTCGAAGTTTATGACAATATGAATGAAAAAAAGAGCATTTTCAAAACACCACTACAAGAGGACAAATTATATCAAAAACATTCACTCTGCTGAGTAATACAAAATAAACTATTGTCACCATGATTTATATCTCTGAATTAACAACGTTTCTCTGTACAGTTGCAGTTAAGGATGCAATTTTACAAACTGATATTCAGTTGAATGTATTTATAACACAATTTATACACTATGTACAAACCTAGTTCTCCAGGAACTCTTTGTTCAGTATGCTTCAACACAGAAGTGTTTACCATTTTCTAGGAGAGGATGCTAGCCTTCCCTTGAATTTAAATACTGAAATGCTTATTGACACATGAAAAGGAATCTATTTGCTATCACGTGGCAGTGTTCTTAAGTCAATTGTTTGTTACTATACGTCATAGAGAGAACCAGTCACAATAATAAATAACATTGCTTATTATGAACTTAGGCTTCTATTCATACAATCACACTTTCAGCCTGAATGCTTTTACAAGACTGTAGGACCCATTTATCTTTGCTTTTCTTGACAGGTAGATCAAAATTGCAACTACAGGCACTGCTGTTGCTGCTGCACTGGAGAATGCAATAATCAGCGGTATCATTTGGTCTGTGCTTTCCAATTTTCCTGTAAATGGAGACAAAAGGAGAAAAAAAAAGGTGTAAGACCTGATTGAAACAGATATAGATGTATCACTGGAAAAAACAACATTATTAATGGCATTCATTTGGAATGTTATTTCTGTTTTCATGCACAAAGCACATTTCAAAATGTTTTCCTTATGCCTTTGTCTTTAGTCACTTTTTACACACTTAATTTCCTAGTCCCCGCCTTGGTCCTGAACAGTGCCATGGTTTAGTTGACTGGATAGGTCTGGGTGATATGTTCTTCACAGAGTGAGTGATTTGCCATTGGAATGGGCTGTCCAGGGAGGTGGTGGAGTCGCTGTCCCTGGAGGTGTTCAAGAAAAGCCTGGATGAGGCACTTGGTGCCATGGTCTGGTTGACTGGCTAGGGCTGGGTGCTAGGTTGGACTGGATGATCTTGGAGGTCTCTTCCAACCTGGTTGATTCTATGATAGGCTGGACTGGATGATCTTGGAGGTCTCTTCCAACCTGGTTGATTCTATGTTTCTATGATTCTAAGTCCAGTATCATCTATGATGTAGAATGCAGTGCAGTTCATAGACTCATAGAATTAACTAGGTTGGAAGAGACCTCTGAGCTCATCCAGTCCAGCCTATCACCCAGCCCTATCCAGTCAACTAGACCATGGCACTAAGTGCCTATGTTACCCAGAAAACATCTGGGGACACAGCAAACACTTCAGGAGAAGACTACATTTTAAAAGCACCATCTCTAGATCTTTTTGTGAAACAGAGCTTCATCTGTATTAGCCTGGCTCTTCATTCATGTGGACATAAATGCAGGATCTGCATATTTCAGGCTCTGTCCTTAAAGCTACTGCACAAAGAGACAATAGCATCCATAGTGAAGGGAGGTTAAATACATCTTATTCTCACCAGTTGCTCTGATATTTGGCTTGAATTTTTTTTTCAGGTTATAACTGCAGTATTGTTGTGCAAGGATCAGCCATGAAGTAGTTGTGCTCATCTTAACACAAAATTCATCAGAAAGTACAAACAAAATAAGCTCATGGCAATGAAGTTCCCTACCTACAACAGCTCTATCAATCACTTAGATGTTGTTTCCAAGCTCATTGAAAATATAAAGCAAAAATCTGCCTGTACAAATTTTTGTGACACTGCAGAATATGAAGATCCCATTCACTGATGGCAGAATAATTTCTTTCTCCCATTGGACATTTTGCAGGCCCATCTGTGATGGTGGGTTACTGTATGTGCTACATGTCATAGTGACATTTTCTCCTTCTTTAACATTTCCTGATGGATATACTAATGCTATCCTGGGGGAGGAACTGAAAAGAGAAGAAATGCAAGGTAGGATTTAGCAACAAACAGAAGCAGAAGCCAGCAGCTTGTACATACAAAGCAGTAACCCAGTTAATGGATTCACCACACTATTTGAACACATAGCTTTAGATGCTATGGTCACTAATTTTCACACACTGCAGTCAACAGCAGCTGGCAGAAAGTACATTTCATCAGCTGCTGGAGTATGTTGCTTATCTTTCTACATTATAATTAGTCTTCTTTTCTTATTTTACATTCATTGTTTATTCATTTGAGTTCATGAAAGGACACAGGCCAACGAATCCAGAGGTCGATGTCCTCTTTCAAGAGAAGAGAAACAGAAAAAGCAAAGGCAGAAGTCCTATAACAGTATGTTCTTTTCACTAGGTTCCATAATTTTACATCCTGCTTTCAAAGGTGGAACTAAGAAAAATTCTGAAGCAGCAATTATTTTGTGCACCTACTCTTTTGGACAGAAGTTTTTACTAATACTAAGATCTCATCATTTATGACAAGAACCTGTGTAACTCATCTTAATGGAATTGAAGATATTAACTGGGTGCAGCTGTTAATTTAACTAACCTTTGCCACAAAGCACTGTGTGCTCAGACTGCTTCCTCAGTTCATTAGTTCTATCTGCCCACATGTTCCTGCATCCTTTAGCTGAGTCTTGTCTATAGTATATTGCCATCCTTGAAACAGTAGATGGCAAGATGGAAGTATATGGTTGTGATCACATCACCTATCTTCTTTCACAGAGCAGTCTTAATGGAAGTCACATCTGTAGACTTGCAAGAGATGGCAACACTTTCTCCTCATGTCACTGTACTTGAAGGGAAAGCAGTGTATTTTTGAGTGCAGCTACAAAAATTGCAAGGAGTAAGAAAAAGAGATGGATTGGTGGCAGAAGTGAGCATTCAGCAATACATTGTTGCTATGGAATAAACAGAAGTAGCAGCGCTAAAGCAGAGAAGTTTGCTTGCTACTGACATTAGAACTCTGCGTGCAACATAGCAGTCAAGACACTTAGACTGAAGAATCAACATTTGATATGGCTTAAATGCAGCCAGTGAGAACAGGATGGAGAACTGTAACTCAAAGGAGAGCCAAAGGGCTGTAATACAGTCCCTCTGCAGAGAAGTTTCAGTGTGTACTTTCTCTTTCAATCTTTTGTATGTGGTATCTGGATCCTCCACCGAGACCTATTTGGAATAAAGTACAGGCACTGCATAGCTTTTTTTTGCCTCATGCACACATTTGCCCCTTGGAATGGGTGTTGGAAATCCAAAGGATTTGCAACAAGCTTCCCGTGCTAAGGCAGATCTTCCCCTTTATTGTTTAATGAATTCTAAATGACTCATTGACATTAAGGTCATGTTTTAACTCAAATGATAACACAGCTACAACTAGCCCATACATCACACAATGAGATCTGGACCTAAAATAAATAAACCAAAAAATGTGTTCCCTGTTGTTCTGCATTACCTTGAACAAGTAATTTCACTGCTTTGTCTTCTTTGCCAAATTGATTATAAGCTTCACATTCATAAAGTCCCAGATCTTGAATGTTAATGTTCTGTATAGTTAATGTTGCTTCTTCAAAAATTTTCTCAGCCTCCCCACTGGATGCCTTTTTCTTCCAAGAAATCAAAGGAGCTGGATTGCCAGAACTAGTACACTGCATTGTCACAGTTTCTCCTTCTTTGACAACATTAGCAGGGACAACAGAGATCATTGTATTCCTTGGTCCGTCTGAAAGGAAGAATTCTGTAGTGAATCATGACTGGATGATTTAGATATGGATCTAACATGTCCTACTGGATGCCAGGTTATCAGCCTCCCAAAGTTAATTTCTTTTTCTTTCTCAGAACAAGTAAACCTCTCAGTATCAGAGTTCTCACACAAACTGTCTGTAGACTAAAGGTACCAACCAAGTGTTTCTAACCTAGCATGTCAAGAAAGCAGATTGGCTTCTCTACTTGCTCAGAGCCTGAGTAAAGATTGTCATTACATTAAAGATTTTATGTCTTTGTGTTGCTCATCAACACTGCTCCTAGAGCAAAGAGCATAGGACTATGCTGCTTTTTTTTTTGTATTCAGATTGTTCTGTATAGTTTGATGGTTACATTTATCACTGAAGTGAGTGGGGAATTAAGCAACATGTATAAAAGACTGGGAAAACATCCCACATACTTACACATCACGTTAAGTCTTACTTCGCATTTACTTTCCCCAAACTTGTTTTTTGCTACACATTCATAGTCGCCTCCATTTAGGAATGTCACAGATGGAAGGAGAATTCTCCCCTCATAGTAAGGCCTCATGTCTCCACTGTCAGGTTTTCTCCTTAAAATAATCTCGGGAGGAGGGTTGCCCTGAGCAGAACATTGTATGGAAACATTTGCTCCTTCTCGAACCGTTGTAGAAGGCTCAACAGAGAGTTCTGCAATGCTTGGAGCACCTGCATGACAAAAGAAAAGGCTATGTAAGGACATATTGGTACTATAACAGGCTGTAAAAGGTTAACTAATGCAAAAGTGCTAAAAATTAAAAAGGTTTTGCAAACCCAGGAATTGCTTGCTCAAGAATCTGTTCATTTTGGTTTTGGTCCCAGATTCCACCTGAGACTGGTTGCTTTATTGAAACAGTAGTAACAATAATAATGTCCTCAATACTTTTACTCTTAAATTACTCCTACATTTACTACTAATGACCAGAACTGCTAATTCAGAGAAGGAAATCCTGAACACATTACAAAGGCTGCCCCTTAATTTCCTAATTTTCACTTTCAGCATCCTCCAACCCAGAGGCAGCTGCTGGTTGGGCACCGAATAAGGCAAACTGAATTCAAGCAGACTTGTACCTTGTATAACAATGTCCACAGCTGCTTTCTCTGTTTTATTAGTTACCAGATTGTTAACTTCACAGATGTACAGTCCTGAATCGGTGAAATGGACTTGAGGAATAAAAAGGGTATGGTTTTCTATCAGGTGCTGAGTACTTCCATCAGCCAGATGTTTTCTCCAAACTGTTTGTGCTGGAGGATTACTTTCAGTCACACACGTGAGTTGTAGAGAGTCTCCTTCCATCGGTGAGTTGCTTGGAGATGCAGTAACGACAGTATTTTGTGGACCAACTGCAAATGACCAAAAGAGTGACAAAGTAGGAATAAGGCAAGTTGGTAAATGAGGACTGCCATGCACATCTTTAACTGTAGCTTCTCTAGAGGTACATTTCACACAATACCAGGAGAAAAAAGAAAGTGTTTCAATGACACAGACTTGAGAAGACATCCAGCTTGCAGCTTTGAAAGCTGAACCAGACAAAATGTGTACAGATTTGTTTTGGTTTGTTTTTTCACTCTTACATTTGTCTCTCCATTGTTAAGGACTATAAATTTAGAATTGCTAGGCATACCATGGCAACTCAAAAACGGATCACTTATCTTCATGCTGCCATTTAAATTCTGGCCTTACTCACTGACTGAGCACCAGGTAGGAGAGTGAAAGAGGATTTACTAAAGCATCACCTAACTTCTGTCAGCAACAGCAGTGGATATTTAATGACTCAATGACTGTTACTGAGTACAACAGAATTCAACTGATTACAGCAGATTATCTACAAAAATAACAGAGATGAGAAGTGGAGATTATAAATGATTCAGAGCACACACACTTCTTAAACCTGTACCATGGAACCTGATATTAAACAGTACTTGGTGTGAAAGCTCCAGAATAAACCTACTTACAGTCTGCATTCAATTTCTGAGAAGTTACTCTTTCTTTGGGTTCAAAGTCCATATCAGCAATTGGTAGCTTGGCCACACAGGTAATCTCTTTCCCAATATCTTCAGCTTTGAGAGTAAAAGAATACAGCACAGTTTTGGTCTCTGTATTTGTGCTGATCTCGTCATGAAATGTTTTCTCAACAAGAAGGTGTTCTTCTTTTTTTAGAAGTACTTCCAGGTGATCAGAAGGATACACATCAGGAATTTTACAGGTGATAGTGGCTAGTTCTCCAGCAACTAAGGATGGGCTGATCTCAATGACAGGATCACTGGGGAAAGCTAAAACAATAAAACAAATTTCTTTAGTTTAGCAGAGATGAGGTCAAGATACAGACATCAAAAATCTCGAGTTTAGAGACATTTAGAACACCACCTTACAGCAATTTTATGACAAAATATGTCTTGATATAAAGATGTAGAAGTCTTTTATAAGCACTTCATATGCTACCAAGCATTATATTTGTACAGTTATTCAAACACAGTCACAAATGATCTAACAGATCCAGCAGGGTACCTAGACAACGATACAGCTGCCAAAACCTAGGCTTCCACAACAATCCATATATCTGTGGTATCCCATTTTCTGTGCTGGTAAGTTTAAATATCATTACCATGCAAATTGCAAAGGCTTTGATTAGGTGCTCTGCACTTGCAGGTTTCTTACATACATCCATCTCAACCATGCTGGGGGTTTTAGAGAGAATGTTACATTTTTACTTACAGTAAATTTCCACTTTGATACTCTTCTCTTTTTTGTCTTTCTCGCCACAGAAGACAGTGCACAGATAATCATGAGAATTCACAACGCTAACTGGATTCATAGTCAAGGTAGAGTATGTCTTATGGTTGGTGACTGTTCCTCCAAGGGGGTTGTCCATCTGGGTTCTCCAGGAAAAACGTGGTGATGCACAGCCAGTAGTACTGCAGGTGAGTGTGAGAGTTTCTCCAATCTGTGCAACAATTCTGTGAGCAGGCACAATCTCCATTTCAAAAGCCTTAACTACAAGAGGGAGAACATACATAAGCTCAGCAGCATTCTCAATGTGTGTGTTCTCATTTCTTCTCACGTTCTACAGTGACATGAGGCCATTACATTGCAAGTTGACTTTACAGTCAAACTCATAAAGCTCACAGAGTGATTTATGTCCCCAAAATAAACATTGCTATTTTTGTCTAAGATAATACAGGCTCAGATGACTTTAACAGACAGCTCTCAGGTGCAACATGGCATAAACCCAATGCTGTCAGAGAAAGTTATTGGCACAACAGAGCTTTGATTTTATTTTTTGGTCAGATGGATCTGGTACTGAAAATTTTGTAACATTTGTGCTGAAGGGTGGTAAGGAAGATAGCAAGGATAATTGTGGAATCATTTTTAACAGGACACTTAAAACCAAGTTGAAGGATAGCGTCAGGAATGAGCAACAATGGAACATGCAGTGATACACTGCAGTTGTCTCCTGGACTGCCTTTTAGTAAACTCGGTAAAAAGATTACTGTGTCATTGCAGAGTACAGAAAAGCTCAAAGTAAATGTCAGGGTGGGGGGAAAAGCTTTCTGACATTTTGACAGGACTACTTAATAGACAGCTGTATTCATTGGAATGTAAAAGAAACAGGAACAAAGAGAAATAAAGATCAAACAGTAAAGTGTAGGTCAGTTTAGACATAACAAAACTAAAAGCAAATAAAGCAAACAAGACAACCCCCCCCCCCTAACTTACCAGTCATTAACACACACAAAATGATTAGCACAGCTTGGCTGGTTCTTCCCATCTCTTTTAACATTTGGAATTGCTGTTACCAGGTAAAGAAAGTCAATTCAAAAGCTTGGTTTTCGGTTGCCTATGAAGAAGCACATAGGGATCCTGCTGCTCTGCAAAACTTTCTCCCAACAGCTCCCGCCTGCTTTTTATAAGGGCCGTCCGTGGAGCGGGAAATCCCGGGAGGGGGAAATCCAAGCGCAGGGAGGAAGCGATCCCGCCGGGCGGTGCCACCGGGCTCGGCGCCCGCTGCTGCCCCTGGCGGAGCGGGGAACCCGGGGAAACTCAGCAGGAACTGCGGCTTGGGACACCAAGAGCTGAACCTACTACACCCAACTGATAAAGAACGTGGGTAACTCCAAGGAATTGAATGGCACTATGTCTCCCACAGAAAAGTGACTTGAGGCTGCTTGTA
The DNA here is from genome assembly GCF_015220805.1 of Pogoniulus pusillus. NCBI lineage: Eukaryota > Metazoa > Chordata > Aves > Piciformes > Lybiidae > Pogoniulus > Pogoniulus pusillus. Next base: position 4,365,119 of record NC_087271.1, read on the forward strand.
GTGAAAATATTTTTGCAAGGCTGACTCCTCAACTATATTCTTTGTAAGTAGCTGCATCTAACTCAGCATTCCTCTGAACATTGTGCCAACGGTTTAAGAGGTGCAGTTACTCATGCTCCTAAGTATTTTTGATCCCTAAAAATGATGAAGTAAGTCAGATAAGACTTAATCAGCTTCTGTTAGGCTCATCCTGTTTGGACTAACTGAATGAACTCATTTTCCCAACTCTGCTTTTAAAAGCTCTCCAAAATGTGTCTCTTTCTGCTAACGCTTTTAAGCTCTGTTTCTGCATCATTTAAGTATAGCAGTTGATAATACAAGTCTGGGACTTTGGTTTCCAGTGGGTATGAGAACACTGTTTGGAATATTACTGGCTGAAATAGTGACAATATAATGAAAAACATTAAGTGATATTTTCAGTATTTCAATTGGGAAATGTTGTGAATTCAAACAACAGCTAAGGGTTTCCAAATCTCAGTTGTTTATTTATACAACCACTTGAGTAGCTCACATTAGTCAATTACGAACCACCAAATAAAACCAGCATGAAAGTCTAAACAAAACATATATGCCTTTAAAATATGTCTGGCAAATAATTTGGTCATTTGACATCTCTGAAACATTGTCACCATATAGTATATATTAAAAACAGTGCAGATTCAAATATATAATGCATGAGTAATAATTTGGAAACCCAAAGGCTGAAATAACAATGCTGTAAATGCTAAAGAAATAGAACAGCTGAAAAGCTAGCACAGTATCAACACATCACTTTTTGAGTCTAGCAGATCTTATGGCTAACAACCTAATACTAGATTCAAAATACCATGTGCAGATGAGAGCAGTACCAGAGAGTAAGGGTCTGCAAGCAACATGTCTTCTTCAAGGAGCAACTATGGTCTGCATTTTGCTTGACTGCAGCTGACACTACATTTCCATCCTGCTCAAAGGATAGCTGGACAGCACAAGCCGCTGTAGAAACATGCTAGGTAAAACAGGAAGCATCAACCACTTATCAGAATATTCTTATCATCAAATTCAGCATATAATGTGACCATTACACCCTTATCATAAACTCATCAAATTCATCATATAATGTGATCATTACACCCTTACCATAAACTCATCACATTCATCATATGTGATCATTACACCCTTATCATAAACTCATCAAATTCATCATATAATGTGATTATTACACCCTTATAATAAACTCATCACACTCATCATATAATGTGATCATTACACCCTTATCATAAACTCATCACACTCATCATATAATGTGATCATTACACCCTTATCATAAACTCATCACACTCATCATATAATGTGATCATTACACCCTTATCATAAACTCAGCACACTCATCATATAATGTGATCATTACACCCTTATCATAAACTCAGCACACTCATCATATAATGTGATCATTACACCCTTATCATAAACTCATCAAATTCATCATATAATGTGATCATTACACCCTTATCATAAACTCATCACACTCATCATATAATGTGATCATTACACCCTTATCATAAACTCATCACACTCATCATATAATGTGATCATTACACCCTTATCATAAACTCAGCACACTCATCATATAATGTGATCATTACACCCTTATCATAAACTCAGCACACTCATCATATAATGTGATCATTACACCCTTATCATAAACTCAGCACACTCATCATATAATGTGATCATTACACCCTTATCATAAACTCAGCACACTCATCATATAATGTGATCATTACACCCTTATCATAAACTCAGCACACTCATCATATAATGTGATCATTACACCCTTATCATAAACTCATCACATTCATCATATAATGTGATCATTACACCCTTACCATAAACTCATCAATACAAAAGGAATGTCATGACTGTGTGAAGGTAAAATGGTGAACTCAGCTAAAAATATGTCTTCAAAATAATAATAATAAAAATTAATATTCAGGAATATTAAAAGCCAGAACAATCCAAGAACTACCCAGAAAACAAATCAAACAGGAAAATGTGAAGCACCTAGCAATGCCTAAGCAGAAGTCACTAAAGCTGAAATTCACTGAATTCCATAATATGTCCTTTTTGTTATCATCATCATAATTGTTTTTATTAGAGGAAGAGACAAAACCAATTCTTAAAGTGTCATGATATGCAATGAAATGTTCCTTAAGTATCAGAAACCCCAAATCTACTTAGGGTAGGTAGCAACATCTACAGAATGTGATTTCAGTGCAAATGTGAATGTAAAAGGGTTTTTTGCTGAAGAAATTTGTGCTCTCTTAGTTAAGTTGTAAATAAATACTTTTTAATCATAGGCAAAGAGAAGCAAGAAATGAAACTGCTGCTTTGACTGCTTAAGTAATCATGAGCTAAGCTGACAGAGAAAAGGCAAAAATTCCCCTTTGCTGGGAAACTGGTTTCTAGACACAAGAAGATATAAATACAGGAGACCATATTCACATGCTGGAGAAATCTGTAATCAAGTCCTTCATCCGATAACATGAAATAGGAAACTGTGATCCAGTTGTCAGTAAATTAAACTGGATAGCTGCCATTAACTCTACTGGAGTTGGATCCTTCCCAGAGGGACTACACTACTAAGTTATCAGACAGATTTAACTCAGGCAGTACAGGTAAGAGCAGGGTTAGCCAACAAACAAAAGAAGTGCTGCCAAGAAATAAAAAGCTCTTAAAGCTTGCTTGTTATCCAACTTCAAATTGGAGCCTTCTATGTCTTAAAAAGAAGATGAACTTTATTGTTGCTCTTATTACTCTCACCATCAGTCTGCAAAGAGGAAAATTAATATCAAGTTTGCTTATCTTCTGAACTGGCTGTTCTGTCTTAAAACAGAGGTCAGCTGACAAGTGCCAGCAGCTGACCTCAAGAGTTTGGATAATGCAGCTTTTTATTCAAATGCCACAGAGAAGGACGTTAAGGGTAAAAATAGAGGCTGCATTACAGTCAGCTGGAAGAAATCCTAACCCAGGCAGAGAGTAAATGAACACTGTAATGTAACACATATTAAAAAAACATTGCTCAAGGCAGAAGAGATTAAAAGAACTAAGCAATGGGATGTAAATATTTGTTTTCCAATACATCTAGTAATCAAAAGAGACTTTTCTTAGGCTTCAATGGATAAACAAAGATAAAACAATTGTGTCCCAGAAGGGAGTTTGGAAAAACCAAACACATGATTTTTGGCCTGGCATCCTTCAGGAAATGAAAATTTACTTTCAGTTGCCTTTTTTTTTTTTTTTTTTTTGGATTGTTAGAAAAGGAAACATTCAGAACTGTGCTAAACCTTTAGTTTAAGTCATACTTCTACAACTCTGCTAAATACCTCTATAATGAGCCTAGATAATAGAGATAGGAAGTTCTCCATACCTTAATTAATTTGAACAAAATGCACATTATCCAACATCTTAGTTACCCAACATGTCTAACTCTTTCCCTGCATTTTTAATGTACTGCATTGCACCAAGGAGACTAGGAGGGGAGAGTTGAAAGGCTAAAACTCATGCAGAATTTGGCCTCTTAAAACACCCACCACTGGGTTTGTGACATATGGCCAAGGACTAGGCAGAAGAGGGCTAATCTTGCTCTTTCAGCAGGGGAGAATGTTCAAAAAGAAAAGTAGAAGGAAGCTAGGCTGATTCAATGTTCTGTTTTCTGTGTCAGCAATAAAATGTCTCATGGCACTTCATTCCCATTATCTGCATCTAGAGGCACTCAGGATTTCTGCTAAGAAGACCCACTGCTGGAATAATAACTTCTATACAGGACCCCAAGAAAGAAACATATGCAATATGTTTCTTACTAAGCATCTTTGAGTACTGCCAGCTTGACAGGACAGAATCGTTCTGTGGAATTCACAGCACTCAGGTGAGCAGATTCAGCTAAGTCTGACTTGAGGCTTCTTCAGCCTCAGGTCATAGAGGTGCTGCAACAAATTCACATTTTAGGTCTCCCCATTCAAATTGGACCCTTCACCCACCTCATGAAAGGTATCCTTGGGAGGCACACTGGACATCTGAGTTTAAGGAAGTCTTTTTACAGAGCTTCTGATGCTTTATAAAAGTAGGTGGAATGAAGAGCTTTTTCACAATACACCAAGAGTGTCTGATATCTCCAAAGTATGATCATGCCTAAAGACTACAAGTAAGAAGAATGTGCTGTAACTAAAATGAGAACTATTCTTGGAGGGAAAACACATTGGCATCAACAAAGAGGATTCCCTTCAGGCTTCATCACCCAACATGAACCTGGAGGATACGGATGAATAGTGCTGATTATATGATTTATACAACAGATCATGACCTGCCAGCCTCAAAACTTCCAGGACTCAGCAACCTCAGTAGCCTGCTACATGGGTTATATACTGTCTTTTCTCCCTCAGTGTCTACTGGCTTTTTGGCTCCCAGAGATTCCCTGACCCTTTGCTTTCTCTAACTCCCTCAACCTTCTTTCTGATCACTTGACACACATACATAATACAGCCTCTTTAGAGACCCCAAGAAGGGGAGGAGAGCATCACTGACTACCTATAATTTTCATCTCTGGATGGGAAGGGCGAGCTCTATATGCAGATCTATTTAAAGGGTTGTGCCTCTTTCAGGAACTGTAACTTTGTTCCTAGCTACAAAAAGAACACCAACGCCTTACCTTGTAACCCACATCACACCTTACAATTGTACACCACATCTCACTTGTCATCTACTGAAAAAAGGATAAAAAACACCTTAAGAAAGTTTTATCATCTGCTTCTTTCCCTTTTCTGGAATTTCTGAAATACTTCATATAAAAATAAATGCAGCCACTTCCTCCATTATCCTTCTCAGCTACCAACTTCCCAGCTATGACACTTCCTGTTTGGTTAGTCAGAGGACATTAATAATCCACAAAAGATGCCAGATAAAATAATACAGAATGCAGTAATTTGAACAAACTACAAACCAGCTAACTTCTTATTTTCTTCTACTCAGAGGCATTGCCTGTTTCACTTAATAGAAGGAATAAGTCAATCTAAATAAAGAAATAGGAATCTCTAGAGAAAGAAGTTCCTGCTTTTAATCTTAGTCTTTTATTGCTGGCAAAAAACAAACTGTGGAAACTCCAAATCATACTTGGAGGAAAAAGAAAGTATGATTTCAATGGTGATGCATGTAAAAGTGAAACTGTTGAATAGCCTTTGAGTTCACATGCATCAGATGCCAAGTAGAATCACAGATTCACAGAATCAACCAGCTTGGTGGAGACCTCCAAGCTCATCCAGTCCAACCCATCCCCCAGCCCTAGCCAGTCAACCAGACCATGGCACTAAGTGCCTCATCCAGGCTTTTCTTCAACACCTCCAGGGATGGTGACTCCACCACCTCCCTGGGCAGCCCATTCCAATGCCAATCACTCTCTCTGCCAACAACTTCCTCCTAACATCCAGCCTATACTTCTCCCAGCACAACTTGAGACTGTGTCCCCTTGTTCTGTTGCTGGTTGTCTGGGAGAAGGGACCAACACCCACCTGGCTACAGCCTCCCTTCAGGTAGTTGTAGACAGCAACGAGGTCTGCCCTGAGCTTCCTTTTCTGCAGGCTGCACACCCCCAGCTCCCTCAGCCTCACCTGATAGGGTTTCATGTTGCTGTTTTGGGGTTCCAGGTCTTTGGGTGCTGGCTCTCTTTTACTGGGATGGCAGTGGGACAGGGAGGGATGGAAGAGTAGCTCTATGGCTTGGGTTTTCAGCTTGTTTGCTGCTGCTTGCTGCTGCTTGCTGCTGTGCTTTTTCTGCAGACAGGCCAAGGTAATTGATATTGTTGTTATTACTAGTATTATTATTTCATTTCTTCAGTAAACTCTTTTCTCAACTCTTTATCTCAACCTAGAGTTTTTTTGTATGTCACTTTTCCCTTACTTCTGTGTTGTAGGGAAAAGGTTATGTTAAGCCAGCACAGTACCTCATTAAGGCCAGCATTTCACATGATCAGGTTGAGTTAACCAATAGTGGAGAACTTTTTGACCAAGCTTTGAGCAGCAGCTGCTTTCAAGGCACTTGTAGATTCTTAACTATGGGAAAACAGAGATCAGTCACTTCCCTATTTCCCACCTCCTTCTTGCCCTTCAGTTATGAGGCATATGTATGTCCCTATGGATCCAGAAATACAAGGGGAAATGGTAACTCAAGGTCTGAAACAGATCAGTCCAGCTGAAACAAACAGAAATCAGATTCTCCTGGACAGGCTAATGATAATGGCACCACTTCTAATTTATTATCCCTCATCTTGTCTATCACACACCACATTTTTTACTCTCTTATGAGGGCTCATATTCTGAAGAGCTGTGTCCAGCTCTCTAGGTGTTCTTTTTGTTGCACCACAGTACGTAAATGTTGATTTTGTAGCCCCACAGTGGACTGGCTCACTAGCAGGTAGAAACATTGCACAAATACCAGAAAGGAATTAAATGACTTAACATTTCATCATTTCTGAACCTTCCAAGTGGGTAAGGATTAAAGGGATTGAGAGTTCTAAAGAAAATGACCCTCCAAGGAGAAATAAGAACGAATGAACTCATTTTTACTTCTGCCAAACCACAATGATATATATCCAAGAGAAAGCATTTCACAGTAGCAAAACACATGTATTTGTGTGTGCCCATAGATGAATAAAGGCAGTGACACTTAAAGCCAGCTGCAGGTCTGTTAAAGGGTCTGGCACCTTTCCATCACCTCTTAAATGTGTTCTTCCACAAATGAACATGCTGCTTTGATACTTGCACAATTTCCCTGTTTCATTTTTTCCCCACAGTGTTAGGTGTCATCTTAACTACTTGCTTTCTTAATACTTCTCTGGAAGGAATATGCTTAGGTAGGATAAAGACAATGGACAGCCAAGCTTTTCTAGACAAGCAAAGGTAAGAAATGAGTTGCTGGATTTGTTTCTCCTTTAAAGGCAATTACTTGGCAAGGCATCAAAGCCTCAATCCTTGTTGTCTGGTACAGACAACTGAGCAAGAATGACTTTCGTAGTTGTGTCACCCTCTATCACAGACTGCATTACTCTGTTGATAAGAGGGGCAACTTGAGAAATGCAATGCATGTTTGAAATTGCTGTCAGGCAGCATAAAGGTCTGTGCTGAATTAGCCTGAGAAACCTCCAACTTTCAACATTCTCATTCTTCCCAGCCAAAGATCCCTCCTGAAACTTCCCAGAATTATGTGTGAATGCCAATTCATAAGGAACAGAGAGTTTAAGTACCGTTTTGGTAGGACACATTTTGCCTCACTTGACTTAATTCCTGACTATAATTAGCTCCACACTATGAAGAAGAGATATTAGTACCTCTTTCCCAATAGTTCAGCTCCAGACAAAAGCTCTACCTATAGGATTTTCTGGCCAAAACTCCCTGCTGAAAGATATGACTGTTGACTGGGTCAGGCAACCATGCAGCTACTGCCAGAGCTTTCATTTGGAAGCTGAGACATCCTAAAGGAAAACAAAGCATTTAATACTTTATGGTTTAGGTTGGAAGGGACCTCAAAGATCATCCAGTTCCAACCCCTTGCCATAGCCAGCGACACCTCCCACCAGAACAGGTCGCTCAAGGACTCATCCAACCTGGCCATGAACACCTCCAGGGAAGCAGCAGCCACAACCTCCCTGGGCAACCTGTGCCAGTGTCTCACCACCCTCACTGCAAAGAACCCTTTACTAACATTTAGCTTGAATCTCCCCTCTGCCAGAATAAACACATTATCCCTTGTCCTGTCAAGACCTTGTCAATAGTCCCTCTCCAGCCTTCCTGTAGGCCCCCTTCAGATATTGGAAGGCCACTATAAGGTCTCCTCAAAGTCTTCTCCAGGCTGAGCAAATTCTCTAACAGTCAGTTTCCTAGATTATCTGAATGAATCCAATGCAATTCAATCACACCGAAAAGAAATACTCTCTTGCAATTCTGTATTACTGAAGTGTTTGATATAAAACTATCAGAGATTAAATTAATTGTTATTACATTTCATTACACTGATACATCTGCTACAGTGCCAAGATCCAGCTGCTGACTTTGCTTTTCTTGCATTTTCAGGTGTCTTGTGCCAAGACTGTATTGAATTCTGTGGCAGGAAGAGATGTTCATTCTGTCTCTGAGGTCAGCCTATGGATCTTGTTGTAGTTGATGGCTTCAGAAAATGTGTTTGTACATAGCAAATACTTTCTGTTAACAACTCAGGATCTCAAACAGTGCTGCACATTGTATTTATTAATTGGAATGCTACTTTTTATCGATTTTGCAGGCAGTTTGTTAATTGGAAAATTAATAAATTAAATCTCTTTTCAAACCTTATGAGAGGGTTTTCATATTTAATGTAAAGGAGGGCAAATTTTTAGGTAGACTTTGCAGTGCAGTATGATTACAAGCACGAACAGAAATTTATCATAATGTTAAAAAGCAAACAATGTTTTAAAATCCATAACTGCCTAGGGGGAAAGCAGTTACTAAATCAAGCTGCATGATTTCCTGGTGTCTACTAGATCATCCTATTACTTTATTTAATACAAGTAACAACACTGCTTCCTCAAGTTTCAAAGCATTTGGACAATACAGCTGAAAAAGAGCATTCCTTTAGACTAAATCTGCAGATGATTATCAAGGTTAATAAATGATTAGTTGAAATTTTGGCATAAGACTTTTGTGAAGTGAGGTTCATTTCTGTACATTTCCTGTAAACTTAACACTTATTTTCTTACTCTTCTTCAGAAAATTCAACATTTTAATGACTACATTTCATACAATGGTATCTGATTATTTTGAAAACTCACTGTGTCCTTTTGATCCTTTTTCAGACAATCAAAACTCAGGGAGTCAAGTTCAGTGCTTTGACTGGTGAACAAAATTATCCACTGGACTTGATGGAGAATAGTGCTTTTCTGGCACCCAGATATAAAAGAAATCATTGTGAATAACTGGAAATCCTGGCAGGATCTAATTAGAAGGAACAGGACATTAAAACAAGCATGAAGTAATCTGTAATTTTTTGGTCATCTCATAATAACCAAGTTACATCAGCTGTAACAGTTTCATCGCTAGTCTTTAAGGTCATTGAAGGGGAAGTGCTGTGGAAGCCTAGCCTGATATGTGATAGAGAACTTGCAGTTTTATCTTGGCTGTAATTGCTTGCTGTGTCTCAAAAGAGAAATGTCTACGTTATTCAGAAAGCTCTCTTAAGTACGTGGAATGTCAAGAGCCTGGAGCAGCATATAGCTTGTATCTTCACATCTGGGCTTACAACACATAGCAGTGTTTGGTAACAGTGAGCACAGCTTCGTGCTTCCCAAATAAATATGCAGAAAGTGCCCAGGAGCTCGAGGGAGCTTTAAAATCACAGGTTTAATCACAGGATATTAGGGGTTGGAAGGGACCCAAGGAGATCATCGAGTCCACCCCCCCTGCCAGAGCAGGACAATCCTATCTAACACAGATCACAGAGGAACACATCCAGACAGGCCTTGAAAGGCTCCAGAGAAGGAGACTCCACAACCTCTCTGGGAAGCCTGTTCCAGTGCTCTGTGACCCTTACAGTAAAGAAGTTCCTCCTTGTGTTGAGGCAGAACCTCTTTTGCTGCAACTTACACCCATTGCTTCTTGCCCTGTCACAGGGAGTGAGTAGAGCCTGTCCCCTCCCTCCTGGCCAGCCTTCAGATACTTATAAACATTTATCAAATCCCCTCTAAGTCTTCTTTTCTCCAGACTAAGAAGCCCCAGGTGCCTCAGCCTCTCCTCATCAGCCATGCCCTCCAGTCCCCCAGTCCCCCTTGTAGCCCTGCACTGGACCCTCTCCAGCACTAGTCACTGCTCTCCAGCTAAACCAGGCACTGTTGATCACCACCCTCTGAACTCTATCTTGCAACCAGTTCCTAACCCACCTCACTGTCTGCTCTTCCATCCCACAATTCCTCAGCTTGCTCACTAAAATGTCATGGCAGACAGTGTCAAAGGCCTTGCTAAGGTCAAGGCAGACTACATCCACTTGTCTCCCTGAATCTACCCATTCAGTTATGGCACCATAGAATGCTATCAGGTTAGTTAAGCACAACTTCCCCTTGGTAAATCCATGCTGACTACTCCTGATAACCTTCTTCTCTTCCAAGTGCCTTGAGATGCCCTCCAACAGGAGCTGCTCCATCATTTTTCCAGGGATGGAGGTGAGGCTGACTGGTCTATAGCCTAAATTCTTGCTGTTAAAGAAGAATGAAAACTGCCATTCCTGCCAGTGTAATAATGCTTTGCACACAGGTTAATTTCACAGGCTCTTCTCTGAGAAATTTACTACTCAGCTAGGAAATGCACTACTGAAGGTATGCAGGACTGACAGACACAGCCAAAAACTGTATAAAGCTTCCAGGATCCACATAGTGAGAGGTTATTTGAAAGAGCAGTAAATTTCATATGAACATCACCATTTCTTCTTACTCTAAAATGTAAGGACCCTCCTGACAAACCCCAGCAGCTTCTCAGGAACCACAGCTGCTCCACAGAGCACAATAAACAGTGCAAACATAAGTTAAATAAACAAACCAAAAACCAACCAACAAACAAAACAAATAAACAACAGGGGAAAAAAAACCTGGGAAATGGATATAAAGAAAAAAAGATCTTCTGGAAACAGTATTAAATTGTCTTAAGTCTTTGGTAGCTCATAGATTTTAGGGGAAAAGTTTTGTCTTCTCACATAGTTCAAACAAAAAGACACAACTGGTGCTCTCGAGTACAGTTCAAATGCAAGACAACATTACAGAGAATAGACTCTTGTTCTTATTGTCATGTATTATAAAACATATGACATGCTTTGAGTTGGAGGCTGTGCTTTGTATTTTCTTACACCAAAATGAATTTTTTTCACCCATAAATTCTGCTGCTGCTGTTTCTCACCTAGAAGTATTTGCTTTTGATCTTCTACATCATATTATAAAAGAAATCATAGAATCAAGCAGGTTGGAAGAGACCTCCAAGATCATCCAGTCCAACCTAGCACCCAGCCTAATCCAATCAACCAGACCACTCTACGAAGTGCCTCATCCAGGCTTTTCTTGAATACCTCCAAGGATGGCGACTCCACCACCTCCCTGGGCAGCCCATTCCAATGCCAATCACTCTATCTGCCAACAATTTCCTCAGAACATCCAGCCTAGACCTCCCCTGGCACAACTTGAGACTGTGTCACCTCGTTCAGTTGCTGCCTGGCAGAAGAGACCAACTCTCACCTGGCTACAGCCTTCCTTCAGGTAGTTGCAGACAGCAATGAGCTCTGCCCTGAGCCTCCTCTTCTGCAGGCTGCACACCCCTAGCTTGCTCAGCCTCTCCTCACAGGGCAGTGCTCCAGGCCCCTCACCAGCAAATTTCAGATCAGAGACAGTGCAAGGAATAGAGTTCCTTACATAAGGACTTAAAGAGAGATGTTTTCTGTATTTACTCTCTGCTTTTGAGTACATAATTCAATACAAGAAAAATTCTTTCAGCAAATGGAAAGAAAACTGAGTTTGGAAGTATACCTTTGCCATAGCATAAAGCTTTGCAAACCTCATCACAAAGAATAAACATCTTTCTCTAAAGAGTAAAAGTTGGCCTTGAAACACAAATTGAAAATCAGTATCAAAACTGATTTCAAAGTACAAAGGAATGTCAAAGGAAAGATCTGATATAGTAGATCTCTAATGCATATAGTCAAAATCAGTTTCTTTTCTGGTGTGTTCCTTTTCACTCTCATCTTGGGAGAAAACTGATACTTAACATTTTAGTAGCATCTATTATCACTCTTCAATTTTAGCAGGAAAACCTCTACCTTGTCCAAAAATACCATGCATGAAAACTTTCTGTGGCTTCAGTCTTTTTCAAAATCTCAATGTCACACAGGAGATAAAGAAAGAAACAGGATATCCGAGTAAAACACATCCAAAATAGGAAGAAGTTTGTTTATGAAATGGCAACCAGAGTCCTGACATATACAACATTCTCAATGTTTTTTCCGTTGCCATAAGTTTTCTGACCCTTTTGTTTTGTTTTCCTGGTTGATTTATTCATCTTTTTTTTTTCTCTCACTATGGTAAAGGCAATTATCCTTTGGAATGAAGACCACCCACCCTCCTTCACACTTCCTCCAGGACAGAAAAGAAAGAACATTGATTTATTTTCCTGACAGAGTCTGCCACCTGCACAGAGAGCCACATCATTCTCAGGCCAGAAGTGCAAGGCTGCAGTGTATTCTGGCAAAATCTGCACAAAGAACAAATCATTTGCTTCATCAGCAGCATCCACTCTCTAACTTACAGCAGTGGTCACCAGTGGGTGCCTTGGCAGAAGATGAAGGTTGCACATGGCAGGCCAAGTTCATCCTGCAGTGCTCTAAATTCTTTCCTTATTTCCAAAGGATATTATGTCCCTTTACTTGAGGCATGACTTCCTTCTTTAGCCTGACTCCCTATTATTCCTGCAACAGTGAAAATGCAAATATCTATTACTAATATTACTCCTTCAACAATGAAAAAAATCCACATTTTTAATTCAAAATCCAGGCAGAAAGAATGATACATACAAAGAGTGGCAAATACTGAGGCATATAAACATGTATAAAATACCAGCACTTTATCTCTGGAAACAGCAAGAAACTTCCTGAAACCTTCCCAGCTAAAAAGTATCAAATAATCAGAGAGTATCATTATCTGAAATCAAAACCTGCTTAATTCAAGGAAATGCAAAACGTTTGACTGGAAATGAGAGGAGTTCCCTTTTATCAAAGTGAAGTGCTTGCTGTTCTTCAGATAAGAAAAGTCATCTTCCTCGTTTCACCTATGCTGTGATATTTATAACATTGTAATTGTCTGCATTTAGGCTCTGAGCTTTTTATTTTACCTTTAATCAAAATGAGTAATAGGAAGACAGATGAAAAAAATGGGGCAAGAAGAAAAAAAAGGAACTTAAGGTTTATGGTGGTCTAGAAGTTAAAATCATTGCCACTCAGAACCTGATATTCTGTTTTTATATTTTATACTCTTTGCCTAGCTGTAGAACTTAGACAAGCCTTACTGCACATCAGTAACTATCCAAGTTGACACATACACATCCACAGACTCACTTAGAATCACAGAATCAACCAGGTTGGAAGAGACCTCCAAGATCATCCAGTCCAACCTTGAGTACTGTGTCCAGTTCTGGGCTCCTCAATTCAAGAGAGATGCTGAGACACTGGAATGTGTCCAGAGAAGGGCAACAAAGCTGGTGAGGGGCCTGGAACACAAACCCTATGAGGAGAGGCTGAGGGAGCTGGGGGTGTGCAGCCTGCAGAAGAGGAGGCTCAGGGGTGACCTCATTGCTGTCTACAACTACCTGAAGGGAGGTTGTAGCCAGGTGGGGTTGGTCTCTTCTGTCAGGCAACCACCACTAGAACAAGGGGACACAGTCTCAAGGTGTGCTGGGGGAAGTCTAGGCTGGATGTTAGGAGGAAGTTGTTGGCAGAGAGAGTGATTGGCATTGGAATGGGCTGCCCAGGGAGGTGGTGGAGTCACCATCCCTGGAGGTGTTCAAGCAAAGCCTGGCTGAGGCACTTAGTGCCATGGTCTGTTTGACTGGATAGGGCTGGGTGCTAGGTTGGACTGGGTGATCTTGGAGGTCTCTTCCAACCTGGTTGATTCTATGATTCTATGTCAACATAATAAGTTATTAAGGTCTAAGTGATGTATATACTACATAATTAGTAGTAACTACTACCTAATTCTGATGGATAAAGAACTGGGTTAACGGCTACATCCAAAGAGTGCCCGTCAATGGCTCCATGACCAAGTGGAGGTCAGTGACAAGCGGAGTCCCTCAGGGATCAGTCCTGGAATCAGTTTTGTTCAACATCTTTGTCGGTGCTATGGACAGAGGCATCGAGTGCAGCCTCAGCACAGCTTGCTGATGGCACAAAGCTGTGTGATGCAGCAGACAGGCTGGAGGGAAGGGATCCATCCAGAGGGACCCAGGCAGGCTGGAGAGTTGGGCACAAGCAATCTCCTCAATGCAGACACAATTGCTTTCAATTTCCTGATCAATCTTTTTCCTCCTGTATAATACATTCTATTCCTTATCATATTTTTAGAGGGTTTTTTTTTTTTTTGAGTTGATACTCTAGTAATATATTTTATAACTGTCCATCCAGCTTTGTTATGCAGTAAAGAGTCAGTTATAACAGTAACAACAACAAGAAGAATAGAGGTAACACTCAGCTGAAAAAACAATAAGGCAATTTAGAGACACTAATACTTTTTCTGCCTCTCCACCAAGAAATATGTGACCAGTGTAATTTGGCCATACAAACATTCAGGAGATTTTCTACATGTAGGCCCTGTAAATCTTGCCACTAATCAGGCATTGCAAGTTCTTTATTTGTAATAACTGTAAGATAGATATTGGCAAGGATTAGCCCTGGCCATTGAATTTTGATTATTTTGGACCAATTCAAAGAGGATGGAGACTTGTCTTCCCTTGGATGGCTTTCAAAATGATGAATGACTGCCAAGACAAGCAGCCTTTGCTAGGAAATGTTGAAACAATGCAATAGGTCACTGGTACTTTCCCTCTAATTTTGTTTTATATGCAGCCTTTTGGGGAGCAGAGAGAGGTAAGGCCTTTCATCTGAAAAAAATAACCCCCAAGTAAATATTGTTACAATTGTCTTTTAAAAGGAGAAATAGTCTTAGGACATTGAAAACTAAGTGTTCTGTAGAAATGGGCTGCAGTGTTCTGCAGAATCTGTTCTGGGAATTCACAAACAAAATTACTCTGAGCAGCCACAAAACCTTCCAGAATCAACACAGATCAAGCAAGAGTAGTGAAGAATTGCTTCTCCTCTGTTACAGAGGGCAATTTGGGGTCAGGTGTAAGTGCATGCACTGGGGCTTGTACCATGCCCCTGGATGTGCTCTAGACAATTCAGGACTACAGAATTACAGCATATATCTGGTTGGAAGAGACCTCGAAACTCATCCTGTCCAACCTTTCACCTAGCACTGAAGGGTCAACACTAAACCACGTCCCTAAGTGCCAGCTCCACAGACTAGTTAAACACCTCCAGGGACAGTGATTCCAGCACTACCCTGGGCAGGCCATTCCAATGTTTGAGAACCCTTTCAGGGAAGAAATATTTCTTACTATCCAGTCTAAACTTCCCCTGGCACAGCTTGTAACCATCTCCTTTAGTCCTGGTCCTGTGCCTTGCCACCAAGGAGCAGAGGCTGCTCCCTCCTTGCTCCAACCTCCCTTAGGGAGCTGTAGAGAGCAATGAGGTCTTCTCTCAGCCTCCTCTTCTCCAGGCTGAACACCCACAGTTCCCTCAGCTGCTCCGCATGGCCCAGGCACTCCAGGCCCTTCACAGCCTCGTTGCCCTTCTCTGGACATGCTCAAGCCCCTCTGTACCCTTCCAATAGTAAAGGACCCAGAACTGAACACAACACTCGAGGTGTGCTTTCACCAGTGCTGAGTACAGAGAGATGGTCACCTCCCTGTTCCTGCTGGCCACAACGTTTCTAATCCAAGTCAGGGTGCCATTGGCTTTCTTGGCCCCAGGGCACACTGCTAACTCATGTGCAGTTGACTATCAATTGACTATCATAGGTTCCTCTCCAGTTGCAGTTTTCCAACCACACATCCCCAGATCTGTAGCTTACCATGGGGTTGTTGTGACCTACGTGGAGGACCTGGCACTTGGCCTTACTGAACTTCACACAGTGAGCCTTGGTTCATCAACCTAACCTGTCCAGACTTCATTGTAAAGCTTCCCTACCCTCTAGCAGATCGACAGAGCAAACAGCTTGGTGCCATCTGCAAACTTACTGATGGTGTGCTCAATCCCCTCACTCAGATCACTAACAAATATACTGAAGAGGACAGGCCCCAGTAGTGAACCCAGGGGGACACCTCTAGTGACTGGGTACCAGCCAGATTTAGCTCCATTCTCTACCGCTCTTTGGGTCTGGCCATCCAGCCAGTTTTTTCTCCAGTGCAGAGGGCATGTGGTAACAGGTAGGACACAAAATACACGTTAACATTTACCTATGTTACAAGACCACAGCACATGGCATTTATAAGAATCTTTTAGCTAGAAGACTGCCACTTTTTGGGGCAAGTCAACCTGCTGTGATGCTACTTCTGCATTTACCTTGGGTTTGCATTACTTTTTACTGTGTAAGGGTACACACCAAGCTAATACACAGCCAGTTCTGACATGAAGAATGATTTTAATCTTGGTTTTCAGTACAGATTTTAGGACCAATAGTTTTCTAATTTCTTCCTTCAGTTAGTCTTGCTTTGTATTGGCTGTACTGAGAACCAACTCTGTGATGGAAGCATGACAAAATCCCTCCCTCTGCTATGGCTATGTTTTTTCCAAGTATTTTGCTAAGGGCAATTTCCAAGCTTTTGTTTCTTTTTGGTGTCTATTTCCAAGCAGAAGCTTAAAAATATTGAGGAAGAAAAGAGAAGAAAAATCAATAAACCCAAGTGCCCATGTAGCAGTTACAGAGATGTAGGCATTTCACATAATTAAGTTAAAGAACAGTAAGTGCTTCAGGAGTCTCCACCCTAAACCAGTTTCCTGTTTTTCAAAACTTTCAGCTACAGATGGTAAATGTTAAATGATTCACCTTAATGCAGCTCATCTCATTACAGCCCCTGTGCCCTGCTTGCAAACCTTCTCAATCACTGAAATTAATCTTCTTTACAGATGTGAATTCTGTGCTGATCGACTAAGGCGTACACGCCAGATCGGAACCTGATGTGAACTTACCTCAATTAAGCCTTGCCATTTTCACTGTGAGGTACCTCACGTTTCTGAGGAGATACAGTAACAATAAAGAAACTTCAAGATGCACATGCATGTGCTCCCTCTCCCCCCAAAAAAAGAGAGAAAGAGAGGAAGGAAGGGAGGAAGGAAGAGAGGAAGGAAGAGAGAAAGAGGGAGGGAGAGAGAAAGAGGGAGGGAAAGAGAGAGAGGGAAAGAGAGAGAGGGAAAGAGAGAGAGGGAAAGAGAGAGAGGGAAAGAGAGAGAGGGAAAGAGAGAGAGGGAAAGAGAGAGAGGGAAAGAGAGAGAGGGAAAGAGAGAGAGGGAAAGAGAGAGAGGGAAAGAGAGAGAGAAAGAGAGAGAGAGAAAGAGAGAGGGAGAAAGAGAGAGGGAGAAAGAGAGAGGGAGAAAGAGAGAGGGAGAAAGAGAGAGGGAGAAAGAGAGAGGGAGAAAGAGAGAACGAGAGAGAGAGAGAACGAGAGAGAGAGAGAGAACGAGAGAGAGAGAACGAGAGAGAGAAAGTGAAAAAGAGAAAGAGAGAGAGACAAAGAAAGTGAAAAAGAGAGAAAGAAAGAGAGAAAGAGAGAAAGAGAGAGACAAAGAAAGTGAAAAAGAGAAAGAGAAAAAAGAAAGAAAGAAAGAAAGAAAGAAAGAAAGAAAGAAAGAAAGAAAGAAAGAAAGAAAGAAAGAAAGAAAGAAAGAAAGAAAGAAAGAAAGAAAGAAAGAAAGAAAGAAAGAAAGAAAGAAAGAAAGAAAGAAAGAGGGAAAGAAAGAAAGAGGGAAAGAAAGAAAGAGGGAAAGAAAGAAAGAGGGAAAGAAAGAAAGAGGGAAAGAAAGAAAGAGGGAAAGAAGGAAAGAGGGAAAGAGGGAAAGAGGGAAAGAGGGAAAGAGGGAAAGAGGGAAAGAGGGAAAGAGGGAAAGAGGGAAAGAGGGAAAGAGGGAAAGAGGGAAAGAGGGAAAGAGGGAAAGAGGGAAAGAGGGAAAGAGGGAAAGAGGGAAAGAGGGAAAGAGGGAAAGAGGGAAAGAGGGAAAGAGGGAAAGAGGGAGAGAGGGAGAGAGGGAGAGAGGGAGAGAGGGAAAGAGGGAGAGAGGGAAAGAAGGAAAGAGGGAAAGAGGGAAAGAGGGAAAGAGGGAAAGAGGGAAAGAGGGAGAGAGGGAGAGAAAGAGAGAGAGAAAGAGAGAAAGACAATCTCTTCCAAAGTGTATCTCCAGGGTTTAGTCCATTTTCTCTCTTTCATGAAAAGAGAATTGTCATGCTCTGAAGAAATGTGGAAAGAAGGCACTGAGGAAGTGCTGCCCTTCCCAAGTCGCATGTAAGTTCCTAAGATACTTGTTAATAGTCTCAGAAATTTGGTCTGGTAATGTATTAATACAGTTTAAAGGCTGAATCTAGATTCTTGTAATGTGGTTAGTGTGTTTGGGGGTTTTCTGCTGGTATCTCAAGCAGTGGTTTTCAAAGTCCAGGCTGCAGTAGCACAAAATCCAGTTAGATCTCTATTGCTTTATTGCATAGATCTTATTCTCAGATTTTAATGTTAACCCAGTCCTCACTTGGTGACTTTGCAGTGCATGAGATAAAGCACATTGATAGAAGGACTGTATTTTTCCTACAAAGGCCTTTCAGCTTTGAGCTATTGTCTGGTAATTGAGACTGTGTTGAAAATGTCTGCATCCCTCACAGCACCTATTGAATTCTGTCCATCTTCTGAACTGCCAACATACTTAAAACCCACTACAGAATCATTTCCTAAGTAAAATCTGAACATTCTTTGAGGCATGACCCTTCTCTGCACGTATCAATGCCTGTGAACATATGTATTTTATAAATAAACTAAAAACCACATTTTCAGCTTCTTCCTTATTCAACCATGCATTACCTCCAACAACCAGACTGGTCCTAGTCAAGTCCCCACTGGATTTCACAGCATATAAGCAGCCCTCACAATACAACTTTTAATATCCTGCACCCAAAACCATATAGTTGCTTTTATAACTTATTGGAAGATGTTCCTTAAAACATGTACAACTCCACAAAAGTTAATCATTCTAAGAATACTTCCTTTCCTTTTGTTTGTCTTTTACAAAAGAATCACACAGAATCAGAATCACAGAATGGCAGGGGTTGGAAAGAAGCTCTCAAGATCACCCAGGCCAGTGTGCCTGCTAGAGAAAGATCACAGGACATTAGGGGTTGGAAGGGACCCAAGGAGATCATTGAGTCCAATCCCCCTGCCAGAGCAGGACAATCCTATCTAACACAGATCACAGAGGAACACATCCAGACAGGCTTTGAAAGTCTCCAGAGAAGGAGATGCCACAACCTCCCTGGGGAGCCTGTGCCAGTGCTCTGTGACCCTTACAGTAAAGAAGTTCCCCCTTGTGTTGAGGTGGAACCTCTTTTGCTGCAACTTACACCCATTGCTCCTTGTCCTATCCCAGGGAGCAGTGAGCAGAGCCTGTCCCCCTGCTCCTGGCCAGCCTTCAGATACTTATAAACATTAATCAAATCCCCTCTCAGTCTTCTCTTCTCCAGACTAAAAAGCCCCAGGTGTCTCAGCCTCTCCTCATTAGCCATGCCCTCCAGCCCCTGAATCATCCTTCTAGCCCTCCGCTGGACTCTCTCTAGGATCAACTAGAATAAACCATACAGGAACATGGCCAGATGGGTTTTGAATGCCTCCAAGACTCCAAAACCTCCCTGGGCAGCAGAAGTTCACCTATTCCCAAATGGAGATGTTATCTACCTAATGTCTATGAATAGACTATAGCCATGCCACCACTTCAGAGCAAAAAAACACGTTTCATGCACTCAGAATAGTCCTGAATGCCCATACATCACAGCACAACAGCACAGCTGATCTGGCAAGGCTGTAAGTTTAAGGCATTCCCATGGTCTCTGTCAGTATGACACATTATGATTGAATTTCTGCAACCAAACACTGTGTTTAAAAATGCTATTAAGGTTGCAAATACACATTCCATAAAATGGGAAAGAAGAGAATTAAAGTTTACTTATGTGTTCACATTTCCCAGGAAATCTTCAATTCTTTCACTGTAGGAGACCTTGACTGTGGCAATGAATGAGTAGGTGAAGGACAAGGGAAACTCATCAAACCTGAACTTTGAATCATAGAATCAGCCAGGTTAGAAGAGACCTCCAAGATCATCCAGTCCAACCTAGCACCCAGCCCTGTCCAATCAACTAGACCATTTCACTAAGTGCCCCATCCAGGCTTTGCTTGAACACCTCCAGGGATGGCAACTTCACCACCTCCCTGGGCAGCCCATTCCAATGCCAATCACCCTCTCTGGGAAGAACTTCCTCCTAACATCCAGCCTAGATCCCTCCTGGCACAACTTCAGACTGTGTCACCTTGTTCTGTTGCTGGTTGCTTGGGAGAAGAAACCAAGCCCACCTGGCTACAGCCTCCCTTTGCCTTATTTGGCCACAATTCAAGTTAGTGAAAAATGTCTTTTACCTAATTAAAATAGCAGGGAGGGGATGATTATTACTGTGAAACATCAGGTGCCCAAATTAAGCATGCAAAGTCAATGGAGTTGAGGTGTTGCAGAGAAGTGTGTGGCAACAACCAATAAAATAATCAGTGGCAGTTATCTTCCATGTTTTGGTAATCTACATCAACCATGTGAGCATAGGTACAAGAAAAAACATGTTCAACTCAGTACATCTACTGCCCTCTGAATAAGCTGCAAGGGAAGGGAAAGTTTTCAAACCCTGTTACTAATGGAAATTGTTGTAATATCCTCATGATTATGAGGAAATGCTTTGAGATTATAGACAAAAGAAAGAAGGCATCATAATTGAGCAACTGAAAAAAATAGCTTTAGGCTATATCCAGCTTTGAGATAGTTTTCACATGGGAAGTAACACATATTGGTCCCATTTCCTACACACTGTGCTGGTCTGAGGCTAATTGGAATATTTTACTGAGAGAGAAATTAAATCCTTAGCTGTGAGAGAAAAGAAACATACCAAACAACAGTACCCTGTATCAGCCATTCTTTTGCTGAGAAACACAACTAGTCAAAATACAGATAAGACACTTCTCAGCTCTCACTTCTGTTCTGCTTCTTCTCTCTTGTGGTCTGGTCTCTGTGGTTGCCTCTGCCTTAACTCTAATCCAACCTAACTCTTTTTCCTCTAACCTCCTTGTCATCTTTTTTTTGACATCTCACCTCAGATCTCCAGATTTGCCACGTGAGACATACCTGGGCTGATCTGGTTACATCTGAAGGGAGAGAAAAGAGGGAGGAGGAAGAGGGTTTGGGTCGCGAGCCCTCCTGGGGACTCTGATTTCTGGGAGGGGTATTGTGTATTACTTTTAACTTGTATATAACTGTGTATATTTGTGTATATATCTGCTTGTAAATTGTGCTAAGCTGTAAATAATAGCTTCATTCCTTAACTTCCACCTGGCTGAGCCTAGTCTGGGTGATTTTTCCTAAGCGTGTGTGGGGTGGGTTACACCCAAAGCATCACACATCCACTTCCACAAGGAAAGAACACCAAGCAAGACCCTGGTCCTCACAGCAGCTTCTTTTTCTTTTATTTTCCTTTTTTTTTTTTTTTTCCCCTGTGCTAAATGTGTCCAAAGTCTGGAGAACTCAAGAGAAATAACACCTCTGCAAAGACAAGGAGGACTTTGCCCCTAGAGCATGACACAGGCAGAGTCCTTTGGGAGAGGCTTACAGCTAACCTCTTGCTCTTTTACTCCTTTTGTAGCCATTTCTTCATTTGTACCTGAAAAGTGTTAGCAAGAGCATTCAGCTGACTGCTTTTTCACAAGTCATGAATGGTTCAAGCCACTACTGAGTGCCTTTCCAGGTAGAACAGTTCTTTCTTGAGATGGGCCTGATAGAGAACTTGTTTTATGACAGTCCATCTCATGAAACAATTAGTTTGAGATCAGTGTAGCTTGGCTGAGAACTCACAGACAACAAACAGTTCAGCACTTGGCAGCTGGTCTCAAGCATCCAGCAGTGCTTACTGTGAGCCTCTCCACAGCACAGGCACCTCTGGGTTCCTACAACAAAGTCTTAAAGCTGACCAGGAAGAATCTATTCAGAAAGCTCATCAAGCAAAGAGCAACATTCAAACCATGGAAAAAAGAGATGGCATGTAGGATTTTAAATTCAGTAGTGATTCCTAACTCTGGAGGATGTTGTGCAACACTTGTAGTAGGGAGTTACTATGGAAAAATAACTGTAATAGAGCTTGCTTAATATTAGACTATTTTATGTTATTTGTGACTTTAAAAAGAATTATTTACAACCACCATACAACAGTATATGCTCTGGAGGCCTCAAAAGCTGCAAAGCATTGCTGTTATCATCTCCATTTTTAAACACAGATGGGCCTATATGCTGCAAGGAAAACCTCTTTTCATGTTGAAATCTCATGCTTCAACTAGCTTTGGTACAAATCATTCCTAGCTAGATGTCCTATGCACAACAGCCTACATAATACAGTGCCAACAATAATAATCTGCTTTTTCACATGTTCACACAAGAGAGATCTGGAGGTGCTGGCACCAGTGCAGAGAAGGGAAACAAAGCTGATGAATGTCCTGGGGAATAAAATATGAGAAGTGACTGAAGGACCTGTGGATGTTCAGTTTGAGAAAGAGGCTGAGGGGAGACCTCATAGCTCTCTGCAGCTACCTGAAAGGAAGTTGTGGAGAGGCTGGTGCTGGTCTCTTCTCACAGGTAATTAGCAATAGAACAAGAGGGAATGGCCTCAAGCTGCAACTGGGTAGGTTTAGCCTTGACAGTAGCAAGATCTTTTTTACAGCAGGAGTGGTCAGGCATCGGAATGGGCTGCCCAGGGAGGTGGTTGAGTCACCAACCCTGGATGTGTTTAAAGGTCATTTGGACGTGATGCTTGGGGATATAGCTTAGGGGTGAACTCTGCAGAGCAGGGTTGCTGGTTGGACAAGATGATCTTAAGGGTCTTTTCCAGCCTGGATGTTTCTGTGTGAAGCATACTCATTTTGCTGCTCTTTATAGAATGTGCTACATAACAGCATCCTTCCTCAATGGTTTACAGAAGCTCAATGTAGTATTTTCTAAATCTCCTTTTCTCTTAAATGTTCTAACTACACTCATAGAAAACAAAAAGGCCCACAGTGATACATTCACTAAGAACCTGTTGATAGATCAATGCACATAAATAGAGCTTCTTCCTGATAAAAATACCAATGACTGACCTTCAATGACTTCTTTGGCACAGTGTGAATATGTATGTGGCTTTCCTTACTGAGACAGATAGGAAGCTGCAAGTCACATTCTCACAGTAATTTCCTCTTTCTTC
The DNA here is from genome assembly GCF_015220805.1 of Pogoniulus pusillus. NCBI lineage: Eukaryota > Metazoa > Chordata > Aves > Piciformes > Lybiidae > Pogoniulus > Pogoniulus pusillus. The sequence continues at coordinate 4,388,271 of NC_087271.1, forward strand.
TTTTAATTTCAGTCAGAAACCATGCAAATTCCATAAGAGTATGCTTGATGGCTGCATGCAGTGGGGAATAGTAAGTAAGTCATGGCATAAATATCTAACAGGCAAAACATGGAAAGAACTAGTGTCTTACAAAAAGATAGTCACAAAGAAAATTCACCCTTGGGGAACAAAGCTGCTTCCCTCCCAAGCAGTTTGGCAGTACTGCAATGGCAAATGCCTGAAGTTACCTTGGTGAGTTCAAAATTGAGGAAGCTCCACTATGCAAAGCACTGAAACACTTTAAACACTACAGTCTGAGTAGTATCTGTAAGACCTACTTCTCACAAGAACATAGTTCTCCATGTCTACAGAATTGTTCTCAGACCCAAAGGAACTCAAAATATTTCCTTCTTCACCATCACATGCCTATACTTCCTTCTTGACCATTGCAGGCCTCAGTTTCTGGTTCCCTGTAACTGTTTGGCACTTTTTTGTTAAAGCAAACAGCAATAACCCAGAATGCTGAAGACAATCTGCTGACAAAAGCAATTTGCTGAGTCTATGCAATACCAAACCTTGGCTATTCTCCTGTGATAGAACAGTTGCAAGTGATAGCATTTAAATTCAAACCAGGAATATGAACCTTTCTACCAGATGTGTATCTTTAACTATCTGGGGCCTTCTCTTTCCATCTCCTTTCACTTATCAGAGTTACTTAGAGATTCTTGTGGCTTGTAATTTATTTTCCATTTTATTTCCAGGATTTCAGTTTGATTATCTCCATCCTTAATTATCAAGTCATCTGTAACTTTAGATACCAGTTTCAGCACATCTAGTTTCCCTTTGCAGATTTATTTTCTCTTCACAGTTCTGCAGAGGGCAACTTAAAAACCTGATGTTGTTTTCTTTAAAGACTCTCTTCTACACTGACAGTTCTCACATTTTCTATCACCATAACTGTTCTTGTGTCTTTTTTTCAGTCATCTCAAGATCACAGGATAAATGTTGCAATATGTTTTCCAATATGCCTTACCAAAAGTTGACTTATGACATTTTGACTAATCTATTGTTCAGTGTGCTGAACATCTCTTACTCCTTTGTAACAACACCACTTGTACCTGAAAAGTGTTGGCAAGAGCACTCAGCTGACTGCTTTTTCATAAGCCATTAATGGTTCAAGCCACTATTGAGTGCAGCTGGCAATTATTCTGATAGCTAAACCCAGGAGAACTGTAAGATATTTTTATCTTCCAACCTGGTTGATTCTATGATTCTATAAATATTGTTGTTTAGAGCTCAAAGCTTACACTCAAAGAGAAAGAAGTAAAAAAGAGCAATGCAGAAGTGAGAACCAAGTGGGAATCTCTGTCCTCCCTCTAAGCAGCAGGCCCCCAAAGGAAAGCTGCTGCTCCCAGGAAGTGGGAGCACTGTGGGCATTGTGGGTGAGGAGCAATTGCAGAAGCTGCAGTGACTTTCAAAGTGGTAAAGAAGGAAATGCTTGGGCAGATAGACTGCAGTCACTTGCTTATAAGCTATTACCACAGCCAGCAAAATCAAGAGTTTCAACAGGAGGTCACAGAATGGTAGAGGTTGGAAGGGACCTCTGAGATCACTGAGTCCAGCCTCCCTGCCAGAGCAGGATCACTTAGAGCAAGCTGCATAGGATGGCACCCAGATGGGTTTTGAATGATTCCAGAGGAGACTTCACCACCTTCTTGGGCAGCCTATTTCAGTGCTCTACTACACTCAAAGTAAAGAAGTTCCTTGTCATATTCAGATGAAACTTCCTATATTCAAGTTTCTGCCTGCTACCTCTTTTCCTGTCATTGGGCATCACTGAAAACAGACTGGCCCTATCCTCCTGACACCCACCTTTTAAGTATTTATAAGCATTGATTAAGCTCTCCCCTCAGTCATCTCCTTGGCAGGCTAAAAAGCCCCAGATGCCTCAGCCTTTCTTCATAAGAGAGATGTTCTAGTCCTCTAATAATCTTTATAGCCTTTTACTGTACCCTCTCAAGCAGCTCCCTATCCCTCTTGAACCAGGAATCCCAGAACTGGACACAATACTCCAAATAAGGCCTCACTAGGGCAGAATAGAGATGAAAACAAAGTTGTGTGGACTTCCTCAAGCTGCATCTATCTGCAAACGCAGTAGCAGGCTTTAGATCTGCATCCTAAATGAGGCAAGGAGAAAACTGGTCTTTGAGTCTCAACTCTTCGCCTGCCTTCTTCAGCAGGTGGCCTGGAAAACACATTGGAATTAATGCAGCTAAGTTAGTGTATTTCTTGAAATACTAAGGCAGTGTGGGCTATCTGTCATGTAATCTGCAATGGAATCTTGCAGCAAATATTCACAGAGGACAGAAATAAACAAATATAATTCATTTGGCACCTTCCAATAATATTAAACAAATTAGCTTACCACAAACAGGGTTTTAAACAGAAGCATTCTTTTCAAGGGCCTATTGCAGTATAAATGCATTTATAACAATTACCTGAAATTCTAATCTGCTTTTCAAATCAGTGTGATACAAAATGCTATGCCAGTGAAAAGCATATTCAACAGCCCATTATAATGTCACATTTGTAATACACTGCTGGTATTGCTCAGAAGCTATTTTCATTGCAATAAATAATTGTTCATTAATTAAGAGCAATTAGCACTCCTAAGAAATGTATTTTCTTCTACTGTCTCCATCTTCTGCAAGAAGACTCACAATGTCCCAGGCTTGGCTACAGTCACCAGACAAGATTTCATTTTCCTACTGCTTTTAGTACTTTACCATTAGATTGCAGTATCCCCTTGAAATGAACTGTTTGTGGCTACACCACCCTGTGGATAACTACATTCAAGGGCAGACAAGTAAAGTCAGTGGCAATCAAATTAGGTGAGCAATTAATATAATTAATTTTCAGAACAATTATTTGCATACATTTTCATGGATTTCAAGCACACTGACTTTATCAGCTTGTGCTTCCTTCAGTTCACCTATGGCACTATATCCAAAAACCAGTTACATTTCTTGCTGACCATGCTCATTTTAGGGCAGTTGCTGCAACCCAAAATTAGTACTCTATTTAGCATCAGCACTTTCTTGAAAACAAACACAAAGTTGATGGTTATTTTTAAGAATTTGCTGCATCACACATTTAGAGAGCACAAATAATGTCCACCACACATGAAGGAGATGTACCTTATAGGATTTTACAGGAAACAGAAATCTGATAGGACAAAGAGATCTTCCCATCCCAAATAAGTAGAAATTTGACCTGCTATTGTTTATTTAAAACATAGGGAACACACTGCTTCCTGTCACTATACATGGCTTGTGCTCCATATACAACGTGACCCTTGACTTGTAATAGGCATTAGAGAACTTCTTGGCTTTCATTCAGTTTAGCCACTATGAACCTGTAGAAGGTTCAGCAAACCTCTCCACCACTTTAGGATTTGACACATCATCAAAAAAAAAAAAAAAAGAAAATGTGAGTTTCCTTCAATTCTAGGGGGAAAGTGCTTGAATGGCAAACACCATTCCCCAAACAAAACAAAACAAAAAACATCCCAAAACCAAACAAAAACCCAAACAAAAAAAAAACACCCTTATGAACAAACAAAAATCAACTGAACAAAAAAAAACCCAAACCAAAATAAAAAAACAATCAATAATAAAAAAAAACCAAACCACAAAACATTGCTAAGTCAGCAGTGAGACAGCACAAACTAAAGCTCACAGCTACGTAAGCACTGTATGAGCACTGCTGGGTTTCTTGAGGCTTTTGGAGGTTGAAACTTGCAGTCAGTTCTCTGGCAAACTGGATGGTATGGTCCCCATCAAAGAAAAAATGTATGACTCCCAGAAGACTAAAAATATATTAAAAGTGAGGATTAATCCTAGAAGATTAAAAATATATTAAAAGAGAAGACTAAGTTTTAATAGAGTAGGCCCTGGTTAATTAGAGACAAGGTTCATGACTTGCCATGTCTTAATGTAAGTTGGAGGAGTGGTGCTACTTACTGAGAGATGCTCATTTTTCTGGGTAACCTGTGGAAGCTGTGTATTCAGTGCACATGGGCAGATCTGGGTGCTAGGTTGGACTGGATGATCTTGGAGGTCTTTTCCAACCTGGTTGATTCTATGATTCTATGATCAGCAAGTAAGTGGTGTTTCTAAAAGGTTCTAGCAGGAAACAGAGCTGTTCACATGTTGACAGAAAGAAAAGAATTTGTAATTATTGCTATCTGTTCAATTTTCTTCCTAAATCCTTCCAGTTAACCATTTTGGTCACGAAGGGCTTTTATGTTTTGCATGATTTGCAAAGCACAATTTTTCTCATTTAAACTCAAAGTATGTCCTCCTAACTTACCCATACTAAGCACAGGAGCTAAAGAGGAGTCCTGAATCATCAAATCCACAATAAAGCAGGAAGTGACAAATTCAGTGTGTCTTGAAATGGAAGGAAGACCTCAAAAATAATTGCTGTTCAATTAAATTTTTTTGGAGGGTTGCTGTTCTTATTTTTAAACTAAGTGCCATGTTAAAAACAACTGATATCTTTCTCTTTGCTAGCCCAAGGGGAATTTGTTTTGCTATTCCAGCCTCTGCTTGTTCTAATAGCCTAGTTCTTCAGATTTCCAATCCCACTGCCAATTAACAGAGACTAGCTCTCAGCAAACTTTCTACAAAACTTTTGACCTCCTTCTTCCACTATGCCTTCTGTCTACAATAATTCTCTCCCTTCCAGCCTCTTTTGATGCATCTTTGATAAACTTCATAGATCCTTGTCAACAGAGCTGTGTCTATTGTCTCATCTTCATTCTCAAGAAGGTGTCTGGTTCTCCTGTTCTTTCTAACCCCATTTTCTCCTCTTCATTCCTATTCCTTGGCTCTATTTTCAAGCAGCTAGTTCCTTAACATTGTCCCTATATGACTGCAAGTTAGGAACTACTCCACTGACCTTCATATGCAATTCTGCAACTGTGTAAGCATTAAAATTCTGGTTTTGTATTAAGATTTTAGAATCATAGAATGGGCTGGGCTGGAAGGAACCTCCAAAGGTCACCTAGTCCAACCCCTTCTACCCCGCCACCAGTCAACAAGGACATCCTCAATAGACCAGGTTCTTGCTCTGGTTTCCCAGAAGTTCCTCAAGCATCTCCTTAACAAATACTAACCTTGATACTTCCCTAGCACTTCCAAATTAGTTACATGCCCATTCATACCCCTTACTGTCACCTTAATGACATACTGACCTCTGAAGGAACAGTATGGTATTTTGCAGTCACCTTCTGCCATGATAAACCACTACAAAACCAATCAATTACTGAACCTGTTTTGTGGAAGATATAAGTTTGGGTAACTTGCAGTTTGTATAACCATAACTTACCTCTAAACCAGTAACTATGGAACTCCTTTAAAAAAGAAAAACACCCCAACACTGTCCTCTATCAAAAGACCTTGGTTCCAATACAGCATGCCACAACACAAACCCCTGTTGCATAAACAAAATACACTAAGAAAAAAGGCTAGAGGCTGGATTTACTACAAATGCAAAGTCCTTCAGCTGCCTGGATTTCATTTACTTTCAAATGCTTCTCTAAGCTTATTAAACAAGACCTCCCTGGACTTGCAAAGCTTAGGGATAATTTTGTTTGCTTATTTTGTGTTTTAATAACTTTGACATTCTCCTAAAGAATTCTTAAGCTTAAACTGCCTCCTTCTACTCTTAAATACTAACAAAAAGTTAGGTGAAGGCTTTGTTTAACTTTATAATTTCAATTAAAAACTGTATTAATATATTATTATCTGCCTTTAATTTCTGACAAAAATACAAACAGAATTACATATACTTGCTAACTAAAAGCTCACATAACTTAGTTTAAAAAACAAGTGTTCTTAAAACAGAGGTTAGGAAATCTGATATATGAAAATGTAAATATATAGAGATAAATATATGTAATATAGAGATAAATATATGTACTCCAGACATTTCCTAGAATGAAACTTAATACTTTGGCAGTGCAGGTCTCTTTATCTCCATCCTTGAAAAAAAAACCATCAAAGATGTTTAATGAGTGGATCAAGGTGGATTTTTTCCTATCTTGCTGGATCAAATAAAATGAATGTGTTGGTGTCCTGTAACTGCATACATATGGTGCATTGCTTATCTACTTCCATATATATTAGCACATTAGAGCAGAAATATCTGAATGTATGTTTAAAACCACAAATCTGTTAGTTATGTTGAGGCAATGATGCACAACCTATTTTCACAGTTTTATCTGTGTAGGTCATCTTAAAGGTATTTTACATATGTAATCTTCTCTTTCCTGTCTATACACTTAAGTATCTCAGCCTGTTAGTGGTATGAAAGCTGAAAGCTAAATAATTGTATCAGTGGAAAGCTCATTGCTCCCACTAATCCCACTTCAGGAATTCTGACCTTGGGTCTGCTGATATCTATTAAATTTCAGATGCTTTTTAGATCAGAGAGGCGTGCACTTCATCTTGTTCACAGGCATCTTTGGATCTCTTTGGACCATAGTGCCACCTAGCTTCTCTTTTTCTGACCTCATTAGTTGTGTGTGCTGAAGACGATGGTGCAACACAGCAAAAGGAAGTCCAAGGAGCTATTATTAATGTAACTGTCAATCTGACTATTTATCTAGACATACAACTGAATAAGGGAAATAAATTACTAGTCTTGGATCATCCATTTGAAAACAGGAGACGAGAAATGCATTTTCCTTTGGAGTAGGCCTTGCTGCTTCCCTCTAAAATGGAAAATTAAGATCCATACTGATGCTCTAGACAAGACACCTTCTAGAAAACTCTCCCACCGTATCAGCACTAACACTGACTTCACAGGACATCAAGGGCAAACCATCTCACATTGCTGACAGCATTTGACTCTCAAAGAAAAACCCCTGCTCTCAAAGGAGCAATATTTGAAAAGACTTAGAAGATTCCCTTAGGTGCCAAGAAAGGAAAAATTATAGGAAAATACAGTTTTCACTCACATGAGGAGCATGTGTTTGCCTCTTCCTTTAGTAAAGAATTACTTTGTCGTGAGCCTATCAGGGCAGACACAAAATGGTTCACCACAAATACTTGAAAAAGGCTGTGTGAAAGGGGAACCCTTTTTGGGTAATGGATTTCTCTGTACACGTTTGGAATCTGAGATCCACTCAAAGTTGCCTGGGTTTCACTTGGTTTTGCAACAAATGCAGGACCTACCTATATGCAAACATACAACAAATCCAACCTATATGCCAACACACAACAAATCCAGTCTCCTTAACAAAGGTGTAACCTCACAACGAAGGCTGCAGTGGAAGAACAGAACAATCTCTTTCACATCTGGGTTTAGTCCACATCCTTGGCAGATTCTGGTTGATCCAGGCCTACACCAGATCCAGTCCAGTTTTCTTAATCTTTCTTTCACTGGCATGCTCTTTACTGCTAGGAGGGTTACTTCCTCTTGTGTCTCATGAGTATAGTTCACTTCCATCAAGTGTCATCATTACACAAACTTCTCAGTGTTAATGCCTAGTAGTAAAGCAGCCTTCAACCTCTCACTTCAGACTCAACATCAAGAAAAGGTATTTTCCATTACATTCTACTAATCAATCAAATTTCTTAAGTGATTAGGATACAATAACATCTTAATCTCTAAATAATTAACAAACTGTGATTATACTGCTCCTAGTCCTTTTTACATAAATCACTTTAAGCCTGAAAAGATACAAGCATAAAGGCACTGCTGAGTGTGTAACAGTGGAATACACACACAGCTGTTAGAGGGGTGCAGCAGTTGTGATCTTTTGCAGATGGCTTGTATGAGAGAATAACTCGATTGGATCCCTGTCTGGCCATTGCAAAAGAGTAGGCTGCAGGCTAGAAGCCTTCTTGTTTCCTAAAGAGCATACAGACACAGCTATCCTCGCTGTTTACAGCATCCACTAACATCAACCATCTCTGCTCCACATCTACAACAGAAGATGTCTTTTGCAACAACAACAGAAGGACCAGCAGGACTGGACCCTGGGACTGGAGAGATGTCTTTGGGACCCTCGCATTGCTGGTAGCTATAGGACCTTTTCCTCTCTTCACTTTACTTTTCCCCCTATCTCCTCTCACATTTCTCTATTTCTTACAGCCAAACAATAACATTTTACTGTTGAATGAAGCAAAACCCCTTGGCTTGAGTCACCTGTTTTGCACTTTGAGATCACACTAATAAACCATCATGAGTCCAGTGTTTGGATCATGATGTAAGTTTTGGTCCCTGAGTCCCATTCACAGAGATTCCTCAGTATGTTCTCCCTGGAACTTTTTCACATTTGGAAAGAGAATGGTTTTCTGTATTTGTATACTTATGAAAATATTTTTTTCTTCAGTATTAAATGAACAATTTTCTCCCAAATTTAGAAGAAAACAGACCAGTAACAGTAATAAAATCTGAATGAAATTGCAGATAAGGATGTAAAATTTATTCTGAGTTCTGCCCCTAGATTCCACAGAAATCAAATGACTCTCTGAAAGCACCTAATTTACTCTCTGGGAAGTCACCTTCTACCTGCCACCCACAATCTCTGGTCCTGTAAACACACATATCCCAGGAGTTCTGGTACTGGGCCTCCGAGATCACCAATCTCTGCCATCAGAGAGACTTTGAATGGCATACCCATAAAACCCATGCCACTATACTGCAAAAAGGTGTGGACTAACACTGAGACATGCTGCTAAATAGGCTCTGAGCAACAAGAACAGGGTTTTTTATACTCTTATATTCCCAAACTCAGCCAAAGGGATGTTTGGCAAGGGATAAGAAAGTTCAGGCAAGTTTAGTCAATCTTAAATGAGGTAAAGTCATACTTAAAAAAGGCTACATATTTCTTAATTATACATACATGTATGTACATAAAAGCACACAATTTCCCTTGAATGCTAATAAAAGGTGATACACATTTCAATATATACACATACATGTACACATAAGTATATAATTTCCCATGAATGCTAATAAAAGGTGATATATATTTAAATATACACACTCTGTGGTAAAGGGTTGGACTTGATGATCTGTGAGGTCTCTTCCAACCCTGATGATACTGTGATACTGTGATACTGTGTGATAATTTCCCTTGAATGCTAATAAAAGGTGATATATATTTAAATATATACACATACATGTACATATAAGTATATAATTTCCCTTGAATGCTAATAAAAGGTGATATACATTTCAATATATACACATACATGTACATATAAGTATATAATTTCCCTTGAATGCTAATAAAAGGTGATATATATTTAAATATATACACATATATGTACATATAAGTATATCATTTCCCTTGAATGCTAATAAAAGGTGATATATATTTAAATATATACACATATATGTACATATAAGTATATCATTTCCCTTGAATGCTAATAAAAGGTGATGTATATTTCAATATATACACATATATGTACACATAAGTATATAATTTCCCATGAATGCTAATAAAAGGTGATATATATTTAAATATATACACATATATGTACATATAAGTATATCATTTCCCTTGAATGCAAAAAAAAGTGATATATATTTCAATATATACACATATATGTACACCTAAGTATATAATTTCCCATGAATGCTAATAAAAGGTAATGTATATTTCAATATATACACATATATGTACACATATAATTTTCCTTGAATGTTGCTAACTCAGAAGCAAACATATTTCCCCTCACAAATCTGAAAATGCATCCATGTGTGAGCTGAGCCCAAATAAGGGATGCTACCATCTCAAAGATGGATTTTTTAGCACACTGTGACTACATTGCCAAAGGGACTGTAATTATAATTTTGACATTACCATAACGACTGTGGTTGCTCTCAGGTGACAGGTATAACACAGATAATCAGTAGACAGTACAATAGCAATATTTAATGATGCATGAGAGAGAAGAAATTTAACTTCTGCCTTTAATTCAGCTCAGAGGCAGTATTTGTTATATTTGTGGCTTTCCTAATCCTGTTAGCATGTACGTAACAGTTACAATAAACAGCAACGAGCCAAGCAAGGTATCTATTGTGGCATCCAGAGAGCTTACATTTACTCATCATATACAATGAATAATTGTTGTGTTCCTATTTTTATATATATATATTAACCTGATAGCTAGTTCTATTGCTTAACAACATATAAAAAAAAAGCTGATTACCACAGTGAAAGCTATGCACAGTGCCTCTGCCTCGGAATCAAAGAGAAGCAGTAGTGAGGCTGTTCTTCTGTTTTCTCAGGTTGCAATCTGCCAACTCCATCAGTTAATCAGGCTGAAAGAAATTGTGCCACGATTGAAAAAAAAAAAAACAAAAAAACACCAAAAATCCAAAACCCAGCTCTATTCCAGAGCAAAGGAAGATGCTCTGTTGCATGGAAGGAGGACAATAATGCTCACCAGAGGAGCTGACATGGCTTCTCATTTCAAATCCTGAAAGATCTTAACACTACCTTTATAAAAAAGGGTTAATTGAAAGAGATTTTATTTGTGGAGGACACTCCTACTACTGCAATGAAGGTATTTTAATATGTGTAGATAACAACAGATTAAATGCATCTGAAAACAAAGCAGGAATATGCAAACGTAGATAGGATGTGAGACTACTCACAGAGCTTCACAATGCTTCTGGCTACTAACTCAGCTCAAACCTTGCTGCTCCTGCCTCCACAGCTGCAACACTGCTACAACCACTTCACTGAGCCTTATAATGAAAGACACAAAGTTTATAAAGAATAACAGAAAAGGTGTTTTACAAAATGACATCAAAGTCAGTGTCAGAGAATGAATGTGGCCATTACAGGCAAGGAAGACAAAGAGGGCAAAAGAAAACAAAGGAGATACTTCACCATGTTGGCTCAGCAGAAAAAAACATAAAGCAAAGTCTGTGAGATGCTTTGCAGAACTCTGAACGTCATTCAGTTCATCAGGTTTGTCTCAAGCTCTCTCTTCCACAGTTTCCTTCTACCTCTAATGCTCACTCTGATGCCTTCAGACTGATACTGGACCTTCATCACACCATCAGCTTCAGAACATGTCAGGATGGATACAGCTTATGCCTAAAGCATTTTCAGCTTTGCCCTGAGACTGTCACAGGCCTGGTGAAGTTTCCAGACATCCTGAAGACATCAATTAAGAAATTTCCACCTGAGATGGCAGATCCACGAAGCTATAAGTAAAACAGCATGATATCAAAGATATCTCACCCATGTGAGAAACTTCATGCTGTTTCTTCCCCCAGGAGTGCACTTCCACTTTCCTCACTCAGCTGCTCTTTAAACTCCCAGGGAGAAGGGGAACAGAAAGGCCAAGGCCTGAGGCAGTAAGCAAAATGTACTGAGAAATCAAAGCTGTATAGCTGTTTCCCACAAACAGGAACAGCTCTCTGTCATAAGCAAACACCACTAAAGTGGCCATTCAGAAAACAGTAAATCTGACACTTCTATGACAGCATTTTTCACCAGCAGCTTTGAAAGGCTGCTCCCAAACACAAACGGTCTTTGGCCATAAGTGAAGCTTTTCAGTAACAGCAGCTCCATCTTTGTTCCTTCTCTCTTCATTCTTGAACCATGGGAGCTGTTTCTCTCGACTGAGAATGGGAACTATTGTTTCTTCCTTTGCATTTCCTTAATGATTAATAATGTGGTTTTCATCCACTGTCAACTCTAAAACCACAGGCAAACATTTGAAGCAAAGGATGATCTCAGGCAAGTACAGAGAAAAAAAAAAGGCATTTTAAAAAATATGAAAAACTTTGACAGAGGCATATTTTTGTAATTCATTATTTCAAGCCATTGTCCCATACAGGCATAGCCCAGCATGGTAAAGCCTATGGTGCTACACAGCTCCCTTGTTCGCCTTCAGCTTCCCCTCCAACAGACAGTTCTTTCCTATGAACAACTCTCAAAAGCCTGCCTCTATACTTATGATGGGCTTGGTGTGGGGTTGCAGGCTAGATATCCTATAGCTTGCCCTAAGCCAAACAGTTAACCTTCCTGGCAAAGTTGTTACGTTTCATAGAATCAACCAGGTTGGAAGAGATCTCCAAGATCACCCAGTCCAACCTAGCACCCAGCCCTAACCAGTCAACTAGACCATGGCACTAAGTGCCTCAGCCAGTCTTCTCTTCAACACCTCCAGGGATGGTGACTCCACCACCTCCCCGGACAGCCCATTCCAATGCCAATCACTCTCTCTGGCAACAACTTCCTCCTAACATCCAGCCTAGACTTCCCCCGGCACAACTTGAGACTGTCCCCTTATTCTGTTGCTGGTTGCCTGGGAGAAGTGTCCAACCCCCACCTGGCTACAGCCTCCCTTCAGGTAGTTGTAGACAGCAATGAGGTCAGCCCTGAGCCTTCTCTTCTGCAGGCTAAACAATCCCAGCTCCCTCAGCCTCTCCTCATAGGATTTCTGTTCCAGGCCCTTCACCAGCCTTGTTTCCCTTCTCTGGACACGTTCCAGCATCTCAACATCTCTCTTGAATTGAGGGCCCAGAACCGGATGCAGCTCAGTTTCATCTGAATGCAGTCACAAGTGGGTTTTCTTCAGGTTTATCTTGTTTCCAGTTCTTTAATTTCACAGGTACCTGCCCAGTCTAAGAGTAGAGCTGGCTACACAGGAAGCCTTGGCATACTCAACTCACTGACTATAAACAAAGTGGTCCACACGGATAAATAAGAACTATTTTCCCTTAAGGCCTCATTTTCCAAGCCAGAAGGTCATTAGATCACCTTGTATGGTAACAGATTGGTTTGAATACCTGCATAAATCCACACTAAAAGATCATTAGATCACCTTGTATGGTAACAGATTGGTTTGAATATTTGCATAAATCCAAGCCAGAAGACAATTAGATCACCTTGTATGGTAACAGATTGGTTTCAACACTTCATAAATCCATGCCAGAAAATTATTAGATCACCTTGTATGGTAACAGATTGGTTTCAATACTTCATAAATCCACGCCAGAAGATTATTAGATCACCTTGTATGGCAACAGATTGGTTTGAATACTTGCATAAAGGTTTGTATCCTGTGATGAGGTCAGTTTTGACAAGTTTATCATAATGAGATCTTTGGCTACAAAGTTTTTTTCTCCAGCCTTCAAATTCTTTGTGACTTTTTTCTTCCTATGCTACACATGGTTTTCATATAGCCTTTACCAAATGCAAGTACCTGTAAACATAGGCACAGCATTTGTCCACTACTCTACACAGGAACAACTCACCTTTAAAACCAACTCAGCCTTAAGCAGAAATGTAAGTATATGGGATTTATCTCTCAGTTCTTTGGTCTTAGTTTGTAACTGTTCCCCCAGTCTTAAACTACTCAAGGAGTCATGCCCTGATCAGCAGGATCAAGTACTTTTCCGTTAGGTGAAGGAAATTACAGAACTTAGTGAAGAAAGGGAAAAAGAAGGAAAGAAAATAGATTATTACCCTGGTAAAATGATGACAGTGCATGGGAAGGATTGACATAAAAGAGCAGAAAAAAGGTAGCTTTCTTAGAAGTTAAACAGTCACGAGAACAGCTATTTTTGCTGCCATTTGGGAGAGGGGCTTCTGAATCTAAAGAATACTGCAACAATCTAGTTATGTGATTTAAGATGAACTAGAAAGCTAAAGTATATGTTGTCACTTCTTTCTTTAATGAAATGCTAGACTTAAACGGCTTCATTTGAAAATAATCTGTATGTGGGTTTTTTTTAAAAATAGCATCAATTTTGTAGTTAGAAAAAAGAGGAAAAAAAAGGTTCACAGTGTGCTTTTATGGCTGACTGAATCTGGAGGTTAGCTAAGATGTTATCCCTCCTTTTAAGTCCAGTCATGCCGTTGAATGCAGCCTCCATAAGAATACCGATGCAGTTTACAGCTTCGGTCTTTTGAGTTCAGAGGTTAAAGAGTATTTGTCAGTGTATGAAATGTTCCTTATCAAACAAAAAGATGTTAATACAGGTTTTTCTTTAGGAAGAAATGCAGAGAGTTCATTTTCCTCATGTTTATAAAGAATCAAATAATCTGAGATGGTTTAGTTCAGCACAATCCCAAGCCTCTTTTGACTTTCAGACTTTTGTGTGCGTTGTTTCTCAGGGATCACACCGTCAGTGCCTCTGTCCTGCTATCTCTATCTCCTCTAGTCCTATTTTCTACTTTCTCTTTGCTGCTTGTCCTTTTCCATGCAACTCTGCTTAGGACAATGATTGTCCAGTTTTGGCAGAGGCTCATATTGTCATAGCTGATTCCATAAAGCAGCTCAATGGCTTTTCACAACTGTTTTCACAGAATCACAGAAACAACCAGGTTGGAAAAGACCCTCAAGATCACCAAGTCCAACCTATAACCCTACTCTACAAGATTCACCTTAAACCATATCCCTCAGCACCACATCTGAATGACCCCTCAACACATCCAGGGTCAGTGACTCCACCACCTCCCTGGGTAGCTCATTCCAGTGTCTGACCACTCTCTCCATGAAAAACTTTTTCCTAATATCCAATCTAAACCTACCCAGTCTCAGCTAGAGGCCATTCCCTCTTGGTCCGTCTCCAGTTTTAAACCAAAGATGACTACAAAATATTTACTTCAAATGACAGCTTTGTGAACACCACTGGCAGGCAATTTTCACAAGTAAGCATGTTTCTGCTTTAGGGTATTACTCTGAGGCACCCCAATTTTACCTTCAGAAAGTGGGTCCTACATGTATTTCTGCATGGGCACACCACAAACTGCGTGACAGTTTTGCTTAGGTCATTATATACCAAAAGGTTGTTTTCAAGCCACATCGTTACAAATGGCCACAAACAGTCTGTTACTAACTCGTAGCTGCTCTTGTTTCCAGATGTCCTGAGAAAATAGCAAAGGAATAGGCACCTATGGCACATCAGTGATGTGGATGATCTGCATGGCTGTTTAATAAACCCAGTGCTTTAATGAGCTCACAGCCCTCATCTACTCTATGTCAAACCAGCTGACCAGCCATTCCACAAGGAGCAGCTTTAGGCTGTGCTCAGACAGCTTGCTTGGCATAACACCAGAGCAAAGCATTCATTCAATTCAAACAAACCTTGCTTGACTTGCTGACAGGATTTCCCACCATCTTTACGTGTACCTCTTGGAAGGCTGTTCGGTTGAGCCGTTTTAAAAGGACAGTTGGTAAAATGCTTCTTGCATCTGTAAATCAGTTGTTTGAGCATGGCAGAAATTCGTACTGAAGAAAAGTCACCATTTAACTAGCAGTGGACAAATTTTAATCAGCTGTAAAAGTAAAGCATAGGTCCCAAAAACTAAGAGTCAGGTCAATTTTCTCAACCAAGAAGCAGAACCACAGAGCCAGAAGTTGAGCTGAGTTCCTGTTGCAGTTTACCATGGAGTATTTACAATACAGAAATACAAATAATATGGCTGTAGAACAAGGCATACAGGACTTATCTGAGCAGTAATTTCTCAGAGAAACTAATCTTGAGATGATTAATATTTCTTAATTACCTTAAAATTCTTTCTGTGTAATGCTATTTAAGTCACCTGAGTATTTTTTTAAGAGTCAAGGATTTACAGTCAGATTAATTACATCAAACTTTACAAGGGCTTTCCAGCTGTTCTCTGGAATTAATGCATAGCATAAGGATAGCTGACTGCAGTTTTGTACATGATAGCATTTTTTATATGTTTGCATTTAAAATGTACTTCATATAAAATACAGGCATTTCAGGTTTAACTTGCATGCTATTTTACAAGGGAAGAAGCCCACAAGCTCCAGTTATCTGATGTTTGGACACTGAATTCTGAAACAGGTTATTGCTTTAATTCCAGACTGACATGTTCCATAGCCAAAAAATAAGGGGGACATTGTCTAGTTTTTTAGTTTAAAGTTTGTTCTCTGCTGAGCTCTACCCAGTGTCTTCAGTTCCTTTAGCCATAGTGTTGTGCATCCTTTTGCAGGTTCTGGTGTAAGGATTACTTTATAGTTAATCAACCAAGATGGCCCTTAGTTTAGCTGTATTTTGGCAGTCATCCACAGTATTTTCCAGAATTGGTATAGGTGTGGTTGGAACAATTTTCCTTCTCCATTTGCTGTCCAGGGCTAGCAAAAGCACAGTCACCATGATCAAGATGAGAGATTATAACAAGGATATGGTGGCTCCCCTACTCTCCCAAGATACATACACAGTGTTGATAAAAATCTTGTGTATCTCTTATGTTCATGTTTCCTTGCTGGCCCTCCCCATCTTTCTGAGCACTGTAAGTGACCATGCTCTCTCACACTGTCTCCAAGATGGGGAAAGAAGTTCTCTCTAAGCCTCAGACACTAGCAAACTTCTCTTACTTTCCCACAGGTCCTCGCAAGGAGCTAAAGCTGTTTTCAAGATGTTGATACATTTTCAGCATATCAAGATAATGCTTTTATTTACTCTTTGAAGGCTTTAGTTTCTTGTCTTTGCCAAACCCTGCCCTCCAGAAAAACCTTTGATAATGGTGATTTTTTTTTAATTTAGAGAAGTAAAATATTAGTATGCAGCACAGATGCCTAACAATAGGTCTTAGAAAATAAGAAACTTTTACTCTCTTCTTCTTAAAGCAGTTCCTATGAAAACTCAAACCCCGTCAGGTAAGGCAAGCAAAGCATGGAGCATTGTAAAATATTGCCCATGAGGCCTTTTATGTTATACCCAGCATGCTCATTTCTTGTCATTGTCCAATCTTCACAAGAGCTGCCAAACTCCTATCAATACCTGTCACCCAGTGTAACAATCTCTTCTTGTGAAGAACTTTTCTATGTTCCATTGTGTCCATTCTTATCAAGTTAGCACAATTTAGGTGACTCAGAAAACAGCTACCTCCTTCTAGTCTTTGCCCGAAGCAAAGAGTGCTAGCTAAGTATCATCACCAAGATAACAAGAGCAGCTGTGCTGGAAGAGAATGAGGTGGTCAAGCAACAGAGAAGGAAACACAGATATTTCAGGTCTGCTCCTAGGAGGAACCAGGCTGCAGCACTCACCACCACAGCTCATTTCTTTCGCCACCCTGTTTGAGGGGTCACCTTCATAAATGCCACATATAGTCTGTCCTTTTATACTTAGCAGAGACTGTGAATTCAGGCATCAGCAGTAACACACTGAACAGAAATACCATGAGCTAGCAGTTGTACCAGTGACAAGGTTAGGTGGGCAACGCTCGTCTCCATGTTTATCGATACCATAGGCAGAGACCTGGGTCAAGACAGGCTTTTGAAACAAAATATCCAAACCATATCACTAGGGAGGCTACGTGTTCCTCTTTTTAAAGCTTCCCACAGGTGGCATCACCCCGAAGCTAGCCGGGGAAAGCTGGCGGAGGGTCTTGCATGGAGCAGAGTAGCGGCGGGGGGGTGGGAAGAAGCAGTTCCCCATACTTGTGCGGCGATGTGAGACACTCCTCAGTTCCTCACACACAAACCCTGTGTTCAAACAGATCACTTCAAAGAATTGCTTCACATGATGAATGACACAGATTCTATAAAACCAAACCTGCAGCAAGGCTCAAAAAAGGCTGTCCCGTATCTCTAAAGCATAACGACAGTTAACATACGTGGCCGTATTTACCAGTTTTCTTTTCCACTTGTGGCTGAAGTTCAGCCCGGTAGCCGGGGGCGAGCAGCGACTGGGACTGGGAGCGGAGCTAAGGGGCCGCTGGGGACTTCGCTGAGGGTGGGCAGGCTGGAGAACCTCTCCCCAGCGCCTGTCCCAGTGCCCAGGGGCAGCCGGAGCCTGAGGCCGCCTGTCAGTACGGTGGAGGAAGAAGCGAGGAAGAGATGCGTGAGGTCAGAAAGGAGCAGAAGAAGAATGCACAAAGCCAGGAGCGCTACGGGGAGGCAGGGCCGGCGGCTGCCGGAGGACAGGGCCCGGCCCCCGGGCGCAGCAGGGGCGCGGCTGGGGTCCCGCCGTGCGCTGACTCCTGACGCGGAGCGGCCTGGGAGGACCAGGCTGTTCCCGCCCCAGCAGCGCGCGGCGGGCCCCGCGGCGCCCCCAGGCGGCAGGGCCGCGGAGTGCCCCCGGGCTCTGGCCCACCGCCCGCGCCCAGCGGCGGCCCCTCAGCGCGGCGCGGCGGCGGCGCTGGAGCTGCCCACCGTGCTTCGGCGCCGCGGCAGCTGCGGGCAGGGCGGGGCGGCAGGCGGGGCCGGCGGCGGTGGCGGGGCGCGGGGCGGCGGCGGGGCCGTCGGCGCGGGGCAGCACGGAGCGGGCCGCCCGGCGGAATTCCTCGCTGCGCCACGTGTAGAGCAGAGGGTTGAGGGCCGAGAGCGAGCAGAGCAGCAGCCAGCTGGCGGCCTGCAGCGCCGGCGGCGCCGGCCGCAGGAAGAAGCCCAGGAGGCTCACCCACACCAGGGGCTGAGTGCCCAGGAGAAAGACGCAGCAGAGCAGCAGGACGGAGACGCTGCTGAGGCGCCGCTGGGCACGGCGCGGCGGTGGCGGGGCGGCCGGGAAGGGCAGCTGGTGGAGGAGGTGGAAGTTGAGGACGCTGACTCGCTTGGCGCTGCCCCGCACCCGCCGCACGATGCCGAGGTAGCAGTGGAGCAGCAGCACAGTCTGGCCCAGTACAGCCAGGGCGAGGAGCAGGGCGGTGTAGCGAGAGCTGCCATCCGGCTGCCGAAGGGCCGACTGCTGGGCAGAGCCCGGGATCCAGAGCCCGGGCAGCAGCGGGACCAGCAGCAGGGCGAGGGCCCAGGAGAGCCCGATCATGCAGCCCGTGTGCCTCCGCTGGTAGAGGGCCTGGTACACGCTGGGCAGCTTGGTGATGAGCACGTACCTGTTGAAGGCCACCAGCAGGTGAGAGGCCAGGGAAACGGTGAGGCCGAGGCTGAGGATTCCCCCTCGGAGTAGCCGGTACTCTGTTGAGCGAAGGGAGGAGGAGTTGGGAGGCAGCAGCCCCAGCACAGCTTCTTGGGGCATCCACAAGGCGCACACGCTTAGGTCTGCTGCACAGCCGTTCACGATGAAGGCATTGCTGGTTGTCTGCAGCTTCTTGAAGGAGAAGACTAAATAGATGACCATCACATTGGATAAAGTCCCTGAGATAGCTAAGACTGCGTAGAGCAGCGACAGAAAGATGCGGGTCCCGGAGGAGTCCTCCCAGAGCAGCAGCAGAGGCGAGCTAGCACTCCAGGAAGAGGCGTTGGGCATCTCGCTGAATGCAGCTCAGTTTTGACTGCTCCCTTTAAATCCCATCCTTGCCTGGGTCAGAAGATCCAGCTGCAGGAGTGCCCCACCAAGCACAAGGGAGGATGTGCGGCTGACTCTAGGGCAGGCTTCAGTCATACAAGCTGCAAGGTCCAGAAAAACGTATTTGCGGTTCTGATCCAGAGAACAGCAGTGTCCGAGGCAGGTAGGTAGCAAGCGATCCCACAGATTGTAGCTAACCAAGGTGGGTCCATAGGGAGCTGGCAGCTGTTAGCAGATCAGAGCGTGACTGAGGATTCTGTAATTGTGAAGACACCAAAAGCAGCAGCACCTTGCAATCAGCAGCAGAAACGGCAGCAACTGATACAAAGCTTTGCAGTTTCTCCTGTGCCACAGTACGTACAGTGTATATCATTTCAGGAAGATTCATCCCTTCCACTCTTCATGAATTATTCAGCAGATTTTCAACTTGTTAAATAAAGAAGGAGGAAAAAAAAAAAAACCAACCAAAAAACCCACACCATCAAATTCTATCATGCTCCAGAAATACTGCAACTACAGTCTGACTCTGTTTGCCTTGCCAGTTTCCTGCTTCTAAACCATTTACTCACCTTCGATGTGCAGCAGGCTTTCAAACCAGTGTCAGTCACTTCTGTCTGAAATACAGTCTAGTTACTGTAGAAACTCCCCTGCTGGATACTCAAGCTGATCTTATTTCTGCTAAGAGAAGGCACACTCTGCTTCTGCAAGCTTGAAGCTAATTGTAGACTGGTCTACAATAACAAGAGAATTTCAAAATCGAGTCTTTCAGACACAATATACATCCTTGACAGTACTTACCTAAGGAAGCTGGCCCTCAAAACCAGCCTGTCTTAGCCTGCAGGAAATTGAGCATCACCAGCCGGCAGCTGAACACTGGTGTCAGCAAGCACACAAAACACAACCAGCAACAGCATTTGAAACCAAATTAATTCAGAGCACAAGTTTCCACAAAGGTGAAGGACAGGTTCTCAGGTAGACTAAGAACTGGTTGAAACTAACTGGGCTTAATGGTCCCTTCCCAAACCGAGAAGAGGTAGTACTGAGGATCCCTCAGGAATTCTACAGAGCATTACCCAAACAAAGATAAAATATTAACAGTCCTCATCTTGGACAGGATTTAATACTTTCAGAAGAGGAAAGATGATTAATTTTGTGGCAAGATTAGTAGAAAACCTGTTTTTCCAGGTGGCTTATATGTAGTCTATTGAGTTAAGCAATCTTAGCCTATAAGGTGTGATCTCTATATTGACCGAGGATAACTATAAGGTGTTTTTGTTAAAACTCATGATCCTAACAAATGACAATACCAAAATTAGACAAAACTAAGATGTTGAAGTTGATTTGTGTTAAAAATAATGGATTATATTGTTGCAGCACAGCACATCTGAAAGGCTCATGTTTGCAACTGACAGAACTATTGATCCAAATGTGGAGCTGGTAAAAGCATGAATATCTCTGTTCTTTTTAAATCAATCAGATTGCTCATGTGCTTAAGGTTAAAGACATACCTGACTAATTTACTTGATCAGGCCCTTAATTACCATATTTTTTGCCTGCTGCACTTCACAGTGTAGATCTAATCAAGTGTCAAACCTTTTGAGGCCTTTCATTGTTTAGCTGTCAGGAGAGAACAGTTATTACAAAAACTAAAATCCTCCTCTTTCTTCAGTACTGTAATGTAAAAAAATTCTCTAAATCTGTAACACAAAATATTTCCTTAACCAAAAAGCTTCATGAAGCACTCTGTAAAGAGATGATTGTTTAAGAAGGCATTAGCCACAGAATCATAGGCCCAGTAGACCTCCAGACTTAGGTAATGTATCTTTATGTGTTTATTAAACTTCCTCTTAAAGACCTTGCATGCTACAGCTTGTTCTCCCAGATCAAGAAGACACTGATACATGAAGCAACAGCAATGGCAAAATTCAAGGCTAAGTGAACAGACAACATGAAACAAATTTCAGGGTACTTCTTAAAAGCTACAAGGGTCTAAAGACCTCCATGACCTTTCACTCTCCCCAGTTGTTAGGCTAGTTGTTTGAGAACACTGCCTATGTTTACTGATAAGAATTAACAATACATTAGCTGGCATTTATATTATTTCATATAAACCAACATAAGGCTAGGATTGATTCCCATGTACAAGAAACATTTTAATTAGCTGCTTTTCCATATTTACACATCCAAATCACCATCCATTATCTGAATGTAGTGGAAGAAGCCTTTTAACTGTGATGTCAGATTAGACTGCCACTAGAATTTGGGCAGCTTCTAAAGCATCTGCTCTATTCCTCACTTTGCTAGTCCCTTAGAGTGGCTGTGTAACACCTGCACACTGTCGCCATCCTCTACTGCAGTACAGACATACCTGACAGGAGTATTAAACACTGTGGATAAATAATCATGCAACAAACCAAATTTACAAGAATTAGCAGCACAGTTAATGTTAGAACCACTTGTGACCAGTTTTTAATCAAAGGAAGAATGAAAAGCTAAATAAAACCACCACCTTTTATATCCTTATGGACAGAGATCCTGCTATTAGTAAGACCCTACTGCACATGTGAAAAAGACAAGGTATGTTACACCTTTAACAAGGGTCCTTGTCCAGGAAAAGGTTTCCTCAGCTGACACACAGCTTTTCAATTATGGCATTTTGAAATACAGCCTCTGCATCATAATATCAACACATTGATTTAATACCTGATGTTATACAAAGCAAGTAGAAGACTTATCTAGAGCTAGCAGATATCAAAGACCTCATACTAATGTCTGTTTGTACCATCTTTCTTCTAAGGCATGTATTTTTAATACAATGAATGTAATTTTCAACAGGTAATCTTCAATTAGGCATTCAATTCATATCAGCTTACTTCAAAAGATCTAATTAAAGAAAAGCCAAGAAACAAGGATGCTGTCTGATACAGGCATTTTATTATCAATTAGCCCTGTGTGTGTGTATATATATATATATATATCTACATTTCAAAATTAAACAGTATTTTAATATGGAAGAGTATAGCAAAGTACATGCCAAAATTCTTTATAAGAGGTAGAATTACCTGACTGCTCTTCTATAATTCATGTACAGTTATGCTGTATATATATTCACACACATGTGCTACTTTGTGTGTGTATATCTACATATACACAGTTGTGGAAAAAAGTAACAGTATTGTATGCAACTTCTATTCAGTCATTTATACAGCTGCTCTCAGTATTGCTTGTCAGCACTCAGAGTACAACTTTCCATAGCAATTTGTGATCTGGTCTTTTTGGAACATAATGTGGCACTTAATTTGGGTTGTGAAGCTAACACAGGGCATTTACAGGGCTTCAGGAAGAAAGACTGACAATTCAACCCAGTGTTATTTTGAAGTTTCCGTGGACCTCCTCACAAAGCTCAGGTAACAAACCTGTGGTGTTTTTGTCTTCTAAATTAGTGGCAAATCTACTCCTGGCATCTCCTTACATTGCTTACTATGCACTTGTGGAGTTCTGAGAATTTTGTATGTGGTCTCTAGTACTTCACCATAACACCACTTAATTGCAAGTCTAATTTCTAAGCATACCTGATTAAACCATACATTACAAACCATCTTTACTACTGACCAAAATATTCTGTGATATAGGAGGCTGTAACCACACCTTGAGTACTGTGTTCAGTTCTGGGCCCCCCAGTTTAGGAGGGACATTGAGATGCTTGAGCGTGTCCAGAGAAGGGCGACGAGGCTGGGGAGAGGCCTTGAGCACAGCCCTACGAGGAGAGGCTGAGGGAGCTGGGATTGGTTAGCCTGGAGAAGAGGAGGCTCAGGGGTGACCTTATTGCTGTCTACAACTACCTGAGGGGAGGTTGTAGCCAGGAGGAGGTTGCTCTCTTCTCTCAGGTGGCCAGCACCAGAACAAGAGGACACAGCCTCAAGCTACGCCAGGGGAGATTTAGGCTTGAGGTGAGGAGAAAGTTCTTCACTGAGAGAGTCATTCCAGCCCACTGGAATGGGCTGCCCGG
This sequence comes from Pogoniulus pusillus, assembly GCF_015220805.1. NCBI lineage: Eukaryota > Metazoa > Chordata > Aves > Piciformes > Lybiidae > Pogoniulus > Pogoniulus pusillus. Next base: position 4,411,525 of record NC_087271.1, read on the forward strand.
GGAGGTGGTGGAGTTGCTGTCCCTGGAGCTGTTCAAGGCAGGATTGGACATGGCACTTGGTGCCATGTTCTAGCCTTGAGCTCTGTGGTAAAGGGTTGGACTTGATGATCTATGAGGTCACTTCCAACCTTGGTGATACTGTGATACTGTATATTTAAACAGTAGTTTTCCAATTAAAAGGTTTATTAAACATGGATGAACGAAAGTTTACTTTAGAGTGCTGTGATAATGAAACTGGACACATGCTGCCAAACAGGTTAAAAACACCTAAGTATGCAGCATTGCCAAATTCATAGTACAATAGCAGCTTACATTTGGTCTGCCTTTTTGCAGTATATATTGCATAGCAAAATATAACAGTCTACATGTAAAAATTAAAATGAGTTGAAAAAAAAACCCAAACATGAATTGTGCAGCTGAATGATCAGATCAGTTACTTTCTCTTTGCAGTGAAAGATCCAAGTTGCATTACATTTCAACAAACACTTTCCCTTTGTTTTTCTTTCATAAGCGTTGCCTTATGAAACATTAGCAGCTGAAAGTGGAAAGCAGACTATGTATCAAGTGCTTTCAGTTGATTGAGTAGTAACTAGTCTCACTAGTTAGACTTCCACTGAGTTACCAGAAGGCCAATTAGTGGAAAAGCAATTACATCAGGCTCTAAGCAATGATGATGGACCCAGACAACAAGAAAAAACATCTTGTTCATGAAAAACTTTGCATATCTTTGATAAACATGTAAAAACATTTTTGTAGCAAAGTGGATATTAAATTAAAATAATCTCATTTTTACATAATTTTATATATACTGCATACCAAAATATTCTCTTAATACATAACACTGTACACAAGTTAATAAAATGTCCTAATGAAAATCATTAGAAATATATTCAAGCTGTCTCAGTATTAAAAAATTAAATCTGTATATAGTATGGGGTAATAATTTCCAGAAATTCAACATCAGTGTACCTGCAGTAGTTATTAATAAGAAATATCTGCCTGTTTAGAAGTCTCCTCTTGGTGTGAAGGTTTTCATGTGTCTTGTATTGAAGATTCCTCCTCAGAGCGAGCAGCTTGTGTTCAGTTCTTTTCCCTCTTCAGGAAGGACTTCAATTTTAAGAGCTCATCAGGTTTCACCAAAGCAGCAAGGCTTTAGTACTGAAAAAATTCAGACTGAAGGGGCTGTGCAGAGAAGAAAAGCTGATTAAAACTTAGTGAGGAGGTTATATTTATATATAATATGCATTTTGCACTTAAGGAATACAGGAGGAACAGGAAGGAGAAAATAAACAGAGTTGGAGAGAGATCTGAACCTCTGCATAGGTAAAAACTCACAGCCCACTTACAGTAAAGTCCATCAGCTTTCCTCTATCTACACTCCCTTTTCAACCCAAATTCTAGAGATTCTTGGAAGAAAGTGTTACAAGTCCTTTAAAACCCGACCTTGAAACAATCACTTAAAAATGTGTTAGGAAGGCATATGATTGCAGTTATTATAGCTCAAGTATTTTCCTTTATCCTGAATGAGAATCAAAGTGCTACTGTGAAAAATCCAGCATACTTTAGATGCTGATTCAGGTAATGACAATGGAAACATACAGCATAGCTAAGTACTGAAAGAAAAAGAGCTACAACTGCACAATTATGCACATGAATCAATTAAAGTATGATTAGTAAAATCAGATGGAAATGAAGCACTGTAAATGGCTCATCTGGATCAGGCAGCAAGTCAGTGTAATTAAGAGGAAAGCATAACCTGGTCTACTGCATTTATTTCCCTTTTTGGTTCTACTGACATCTAAGGTTTTATTATAAAGTAATTAATCAGTTTGGACAGTGTACAAACATTTGGTTACCTCCTATGCAGGTCTGTTCAAGAAGTCATTCTGGTGAATCAAATTTTATCTGAGAGAGCTCTTCACTAGACTAGTATGGTTGTAAACAAATAGCAAATCAAAGACTTCAACCATTCAAAAGCTGCATCAATTCATCAGAATCAGAGAGAACCACTACAGAACAACATGAATCCCAAGAAAGCTTGGAATCTTGGACTCTTCATATTACTCCTACCTACTCACTACAGAAATACTCATTTCCAACCATAGTTAAACCTATTAGTAGAAGTGCATAACAGATACATAAGCCTTTAGAGCTCTACTATCACAAAACTGATGTTTTTTCTATGTCTTAAGCCTCAGTGTATATTTTCAAAGCTGCCTTTTAAATGCATTTTCAGTTCTTGAGGATCTGAGACCATATGGATATTCTTTCCTAAGTTGAAAAAGAACTGTTGCCAGCATAGAACCATAGAATCAACCAGGTTGGAAGAGACCTCCAAGATCATCCAGTCCAACCTGTCCCCCAGCCCTATCCAGTTGACTAGACCATGGCACTAAGTGCCTCATCCAGTCTTACCACTGACTAAAAAGGGTCCAGTTTTAGTAGGTAATGGGTTCAACATGAAGGGTATCAATGCAATTAACCAGGTCTAACAAGTGTCTTTTCATTACAGGCTCTGAATCACCATGGAATACACAAACACAGAAGCTTATTTCCCCCCGCTCCATTCTCAAATGATCATTCTGGATTAGTAGCTTTGGTAAATGCATTTGTCAGTTTATTTATTACATCTGTAAGGGTCAGGCAGAAGGAATAGCCCTTCATTAATGAGCACTTGGAACTTCTGCTGTCTTAGTGATCCTCAAAGACCTGTATTTTAAAAATAATTTAAAACACTTGAATTAGAATAGTGTTTGAAAAGGGCCCTTCAAAAGTGAATTCCAAGTAAAGCTGATAAGCAAAGCACTAGCAATTATGTACTCTCCTATATTGTACAGTAATAAGTTGGACAGATAAACAGAAAGCACTGTACACTCCTGCAGATTTGGGGAACAGCCAGCATTAGCTGACTATAAAGACAGAGATAATTTAAAGAAGCAAACCATAAATTAAAGGTTCTGAAGCTGAAACCAAAATTCTTAAAATTCTCTGGGATCCAAGTTACAAAAATAAGGGAAAAAAATGAATGGCAACATATAAAAAGAAGAAATGTCCATGCAGCACAGACTGCTTGGAAATGAGGCAGCATGCTTTGTTATTTTTCACTACAGATGGGTAGGCAGGGTTTATTTGATTTATTTTCAATTTGAGAAACGTGTTTTCCACTGTGGTCCCACCCTCACCAGAGCTCTACTTCACACAGCAATGACTTCTTCCCAATGTCTCAAGGCCTCTTCTGCATACACGGAAGAATTAAATCTAAGCAACACTGTTTCCAGATTCATTGACTTCCTATAAAGCTCCTATTCCTAAAAACATAGTGATAGCCATAACAACTGAGCTGTTGTAAACCATCCAGGCTAATTTTTGTGTTGGAAAACTTAAATCATAAATGCAATGTGTTGGGTATTTTTTGTTTGTTTGTTTGTGTTTGGTTTGGGTTTGTTTTACCTTTTGCAGTTGAGTCATTTGTTCTCTTAGATCTTCACATTGTCCAAAGACAACAACTAATATTTCAAAGCCTGCAAGGGTGGCTTTTACATTTATTTCTTTATTTTTAATCTTTGGAGGAATTTTCTAGTTTAAAATTTACATTCCTATCTCCTGTTTGCAGTGACTCAGAAGCATGGCCTGTGATTTTGAAAGCTTTATCAAAACCAAGGAGTCCCAATCATATGTTTGTACATTTAACAGAAAGATAAAAATAGAAGGAAAAAAGCCCAAAAAATAATTGCTTTGCAAAGCTGAGAGTAAAAAAAAATCAGTTCACAGAGTAGAATTGCCTTGCAAAGCTGAGAGTACAAAATCAGTTAACAAGAGTAGAATTGCCTTGCAAAGCTGAGAGTACAAAATCAGTTAACAAGAGTAGAATTGCCTTGCAAAGCTGAGAGTACAAAATCAGTTAACAAGAGTAGAACTGCCTTGCAAAGCTGAGAGTACAAAATGAGTTAACAGAGTAGAATTGCCTTGCAAAGCTGAGAGTACAAAATCAGTTAACAGAGTAGAATTGCCTTGCAAAGCTGAGAGTACAAAATCAGTTAACAGAGTAGAACTGCCTTGCAAAGCTGAGAGTACAAAATCGGTTATCAGAGTAGAATTGCCTTGCAAAGCTGAGAGTACAAAATGAGTTAACAAGAGTAGAATTGCCTTGCAAAGCTGAGAGTACAAAATCAGTTAACAAGAGTAGAACTGCCTTGCAAAGCTGAGAGTACAAAATGAGTTAACAGAGTAGAATTGCCTTGCAAAGCTGAGAGTACAAAATCAGTTAACAGAGTAGAACTGCCTTGCAAAGCTGAGAGTACAAAATCAGTTAACAGAGCAGAACTGCCTTGCAAAGCTGAGAGTACAAAATCAGTTAACAGAGTAGAATTGCCTTGCAAAGCTGAGAGTACAAAATGAGTTAACAGAGTAGAATTGCCTTGCAAAGCTGAGAGTACAAAATCAGTTAAGAGAGTAGGAATCTCTATGTGTACTCCTACAACAGTCCCGTGCAGTGCCTTTTACCCAAGTATCAGACATCTGAAGAAGAAAGAGATAGTTTCACTGCAATTAATGATATCTAATGAAGTTTATGCCAAGGCAACTGCTTAAATCACAATCTTCTTCGATAAGAGGCATGGGAAGCCTCCAAGAAGAAAAACAAGCCGCAGATCCATGTAGGCATTTGAACCATGTTCACGTGCATCCAACTTGGGCACCAAGTTGAAAAGAAAACAACCCTACAGTATTTTAGGGCTATTTTTAAGGACTCAAACATGCATTTTTTCCAGAGAACAAGAAGAAGCAATTTAAGTTCTTTTGATTGTGCTTCAACTCTTCCATACCACTGTTGCAACAGCACTGTTGCAGCAGGCAAGAATTACTGTGGATACACAAGATCCCCTAAAATACATCACTCTAAGTGATTCTTTGAGTCTATTAAATGTGCAGATCAGTAAGATGCACTAGTGTCCATGCCTCTTGGCAAAGGCTGTCCTGTGTTCATTGATGGGAGGTTCTTATTAAGAAAAACAGCTCTACAAGTATAAATGTCTATGGATTTAAAAATACTGTTAAACTTCTCCATTAAAAGAAAAAAAATCTCTTTCTTACTGGTTTCCATGACAGCTATAGATGCAAAAGGTGACTCATCTTAAGACTACCCAGTTACACACTCTTCAGTAAAAATACATTTTAAAGAGTGATGTTTTATTTAGAACTATTTTTAGACTAAAGTAAACAAATCTTATTGTGGTACCTTAAATATGACTGTGCTCAATAAAGGTATCTATTCAAATCATAATTGTGAGATTCCTGTTCAATCAAAACACCAGATTTGATTGTGGTACCTTAAATATGACTGTGCTCAATAAAGGTATCTATTCAAATCATAATTGTGAGATTCCTGTTCAATCAAAACACCAGATTTGATTGTGGTACCTTAAATGTGACTGTGCTCAATAAAATTTTCTATCCAAATCATAATTGTGAGATTCTGTTCAATCAAAACACCAGATTTGATTGTGGTACCTTAAATGTGACTGTGCTCAATAAAATTTCCTATCCAAATCATAATTGTGTGATTCTGTTCAATCAAAACATCAGATTTGATTGTGGTACCTTAAATGTGACTGTGCACAATAAAAGTATCTATCATCCAAATCATAATTGTGAGATTCTGTTCAATCAAAACATCAGATTTGATGTTTGTGATATACACAACAGCTGCTCTTAAAGCTTTACTGCATGAAGATTACAATAGGTAGTAAACTCAAACTATGTTATCAATTATTTGAAATAGGAAAGTCTAAAAGATAAGAAAGTCCATAAAAAGAGACATCAGAAAAGGTGTTAGCTTAGGTGTTTAAGCTCAGGAGTGATATATTTTCATGGACCCTCCATGATGGAGATACTTGAAAGAGATGGGGGAGAAAAAAGCAGCTGAAATGATAGTTAGAAATGTAACAGTTAAAGTGCTGTTCAGAAACATCAAAGTAAGCCAGAACATTTTGCTGGGTTAAGATTTTGAGACAGCTTTGCTTGCAGAAGCAAGGAAGATAAGCATCAGTCAGATGCCTGTGGAAGTGCTGTTGTGGTTATGAACTTACGGGAATTGACTGCCTCTGGCAGGGTGCTGGAGGAGTTGTAAGGCCCGTAAAGGAAGGTTGATGCGTACTCATCTGTCACGGCGCTGTGAAAACTGGTTTGGCTGCTCAGGTGGTTGCCACTACTGCTGTTTCTGTTGTATAAGTTGTTGTTCAGCTCATGGTTATTTCTGTGAGGCAGCTGCAAGCTACCATTCAAGTGGCTGGAGATATGGCTTACAGAAAAACCTGTCCTAGAGGACAAGGATGTCACTCTGCTTTCATCATCATCTGAAGCAGCGTACAGGTTCCCTAGAGAACTGGCTAGTCTGGAGTTTATGGAAAAGCTGAATGGGAAACACATGGGGGAAAAAATACACACAAGGTATGTACAGATACAAAAAGCAGCAAACAATCCAGAAGATACTAGGTGAGTAACAGACTGTTCTGAAACAATTTGTGTTTGCACACAGGTTCGTCTTCTAGCTTTCAACTACTGAAAACAAGGGTTCTTTGTCAGGAGTTCCCAAACTTTTTCCATTCAAGCACTACCACAGCCAGCTTTCACCTCTGTCAAATCATATACACATGCAGGAGATTGTGTTAAAAGGTTTAGGCAGTGCCTGACCTACATTTAAGTAATTCATGTTCATGTAGCAGATTAGGAACTCCTGTTTCTTGAAATCAGCAACATGACACAAGTCAAATAACCAAGGAGCAATATGATACAATTTGAGAATAAAAATAGGGTGTCCTGAAATACCTCTTTAAGTAAATATTTGTGCCCAGAATCATTCAATCATTCTACATTTCACTAAACATCCATAACTAGTCAGTATAATAGTAGTGGAATTAAACAGCAATAAATCAAGTGGCATAAAAAGCCTGTAAATTACCACTCAGTATTCTTTGGTATATAGACTTGTGGGATTACTTGTAGAACTTCTATAAACTCAGATGGGTTAATAAATCCCACACAACTGAACATAACACTGTCCCTGACTTGATATAATCCCACCAAAACTCTTATAGGTTTGGAGGTTTGTTTGCAGGCCACTAAAATTTGGCTACTGGAGCAGCAAATCACTTTGTACAAATGTAAGCATTCTCACACCCAAGAGTACCAAGCACTTCATGGATTAGGCGTGTGCTGAAAACCACTGTAGTATATAGGAAGTATTTGTAATAAAATGAGAAGAAGAAAAAAAACCTTTTAAGGTTAGAGCCCGAGGATGTGGGAATTCTGCTTATTCTTTCTGCAGATGGTGAATTAACTGCCATCACTTTGGAGGCCTTCAGAGGTGACATGGATACTTCTGTGCTACCTGAAGTATTCAGCCTAAAAAGAGTGCAGAGTTTTAGTGAGAAGGAGCATTTTAGCAACTGAAATATACATCCTGTCTTTCAGCAAGGGGGAATTCTACAGCCTGAGCACTGACAACTCAACAGTAAAAAAGTTTGCTTTCAAGTGGCTTTTTAAACTACAACTTTTAAATCTCCCCCTCCTAAGTTTTTTTTTCCATGCCATGCCATATTACACAGTTAGAGGCTACTTTCACCTTGATAATCTGTGAAGGCCAAGTGCCCATTTTGCTGGGACCAGTTTTCTACTTGCATTTGCAATTTTTTTGCAAATAGGGTGATACATTTTAAACACACTAAATTTGAGACTCAATACATCTTGTGCTTCTAAAGCAAATGCAAGTAGAAAACTGATCCCAGCATTGCAGCTTTCAGGAGAAGCACAGCATCATTCCCACATGACAGCAAAAGCATTTTCATGATGTTGCACAGAACATACAGCTCATTCTATGGTGGGACAATTAATGACCAAATCCTTCCCTTTTTGATAATGAGCTGTAAGTGTGGTACATTGGACTACTGAAAAAGTTTAACATTATAGCTGTCCATATTAGCTCATTAAAATCTAATAAGCAAACAGCCTCACAGCAGTATGACATTCTCTTCACCCTTAGACCAGGGGATACTGTCATGATCAGCTGTTAAAGGAATTGACTTTGGTACACATCTCTAACCACATGCACAGAAAGAATGGTGTGGAGCAGAAATAGCTTTAATTCCACACCAAGAAAGTGTAAACAGACATCAAGGTTAGACATGTGGAATAATCCATCTCAAAATCCCACATAGTCACAAAACTGAAGAGAATGTCTTCTTTTTAGTACTAGTTCTTTAGGACATTGCATTTTAGATGTGATAGGGTAAAGGATTCAATGGTTTCTTGAGGTCAACACCATCAGTACTGACTTGAGATTAACAGAGGTCATAAATGAAACATTTAGAAAATGAGAAGCAATTATTTGCTTTCTTAGCCCCACAAAAATGTCTGAACAAAGCAAGCAGTGAAGTGTACAGTGAGGGCAAGTATTTGATTTTACACAGATAAAGTGGTTAAGCAGTCATCCCTCATTGCTAACAGCACAGGCATTAAAAAGAAGTGACTGAGGAAACTACTTCTATGTGCTACTTATTTACTAATAAGAATTCAAGGTGTCTGCCAAAGTAGAGCTGTACCTGTCTGCATGTTAGATTCCCCTCCTACCATTTAAAAACTTCCTACTTGCCACTTCTTGGAAGCCTGAAATTGCCAATCAATTGATGAATATAATTCAAAACACTGAAAAATTAAGACATGAGTAGTGTACATTTAGAGCTATAATTTTCAAATCAATACCTGAAAGGTTGTGATATTGACCTCGTGTGCAGTTTCATGTCTTGCAACCTAAAAAACAACCAAACAAAGCAGCAATCCTTAATAAAGGACAAAAATCTTTTCCCCTCCCCAAAGCATACTTGCATGTCTCATAATGGCTTTAAAGTACAAGGCCAACAAGAGTTAGGAGTTATTGACAGTCATTGACATCAAACTGTTGGGGTAAGTTCAGAGGAGGGCTGTTAGGATGATCAGGGGGCTGGAGTACCTCTGCTCTGAGGACAGGCTACAAGAGCTGGGGCTCTTCAGCCTGGAGAAGAGAAGGCTCCAAGGAGACCTTAGAGTGGCCTTCCAGTATCTGAAGGGAGCCTACAGGAAGGTTGGGGAGGGACTATTGACAAGGTCTTGTCACGACAGGACAAGGAGTAAAGTGTTTAAACTGGCAGAGGGGAGATTCAAAGTAGATGTTAGGAAAGGGTTCTTTGCAGTGAAGGTGGTGAGACACTGGCACAGGTTGTCCAGGGAGGTTGTGGCTGCTCCCTCCCTAGGAGGTGTTCAGGCCAGGATGGATGAGACCTTGAGCAACCAGTTCTAGTGGGAGGTGTCCCTGCCTATGGCAAGGGGTTGGAACTGGATGATCTTTGAGGTCCCTTCCAACCTAAACCACTCTATGACTATTTTAATTTATAGATGAACAACAGGGAAGTACTTCAGGTTTATTTCCAAACCACATGTTTACTGCTTCTCAAAAAGTCAGAATTTTGATATGGGGTACAGAAAAGTAATTACCAAAAGATAACTAAGTTCACTGAGAGTATTTTATTTGAGATATTAGTTAGAAAATGCCACATAAATATAAATTTAGAAAATGTTGAGATACAATTTTGTCTTTTACTCCTACATAATAAGTAGGCATCCTGAACAAAGAGACAGAGAGGAGAAAAAAAAGAACTCAAATTTGCAAGTGTTATATATATACCTTGAGCAATTTCTACCACAGAAGGTGGTCCAAGTGCTACCACTGCCTTAAACAAGGCCATGTAGTTGCCATAAAGGTCTGACAGAATCACAGAATGCTTTAGATTAGAATGAACTTTTAAAGGTTATCTAGTACAATGCCACTGGAGTCAGAGCTTAACTAGCTCGGGTTGCTCAGAGTCCCATTCAAACTAACCTGGAATGCTTTCAGGGATGGACTTACTGCTGTCTACAACTACCTGAAGGGAGGCTGTAGCCAGGTGGGGGTTGGTCTCTTCTCCCAGACAACCAGCAACAGAACAAGGGGACACAGTCTCAGGTTGTGCCAGGGGAAGTCTAGGCTGGATGGTAGGAGGAAGTTGTTGGCAAAGAGAGTGATTGGCATTGGAATGGGCTGCCCAGGAAGGTGGTGGAGTCACCATCCCTGGAGGTGTTCAAGAAAAGACTGGATGAGGCACTTGGTGCTGTGGTCTAGTTGACTGGCTAGGGCTGGGTGCTAGGTTGGACTGGATGATCTTGGGGGTCTCTTCCAACCTGGTTGATTCTGTGACTTCTACCACTTCTCTGGGCAACCTGTGCCAGTGTTTCACCATGTTCACTGTAAAAGATTTCTTCCTTGTATCTAATCTAAATCTCTTTCCTTTTACTTCAAAACCATCACCCCTTGTCCTGTTGCAGCAGGCCCTGATAAAAAAAGGCTGTCCACATCTTTCTTATAGGCCTCCTTTGAGTACTGCAATCCTGCAGCAAGGTCCCCCTGCAGCCTTTTTTTCAGGGTGAACAACCTCAACTCTCAGCCTTTCTTCATAGGAGGTGCTCAAGCCCTTGGATCACTTATGGCCTTCCTCTGGACCCACTCAAACAGATGAACGGCCTTCTTGTGGTGAGGGTCCCAGAGCTAGACACAATACTCCAGGTGAGATCTCACCAGAACAGAACAGGGGCAAAAAATACCTCTCTTGACCTGCTGGACACAATTTTTTTGATGCAGATCAGGACACAACTGGCCTCCTAGGCTGTGAGTGCCTATTCACAGAATTAACCAGGTTGGAAAAGACCTCTAGGATCGTTGAGTCCAACCTAACCTTTCTAATTAACAGAGATGACGTCCATAGCTCTTCCCTTGTCCACTGATTTAGTAACTCCATCATAGGAAGACACTAGGTGGGTCAGGCAGAATTTGTCTTCAGTGAAGCCATGCCAGCTGTCTCGAATCACCTCTCTGTCCTCCACCTGCTTTAGCATAGCTTCTAGAGGATCTGTCCCACAACTGTCCCAGCACAGAGGTAAGGCTGCCAGGTTAGGAATTCCTGAGGTCTCCTTTCTAGCCTTTTCAAAAGTGGGTGCAACGTTTCCCTTCTTCCAGTCCCTAGGGACTTCACCTGTCTGCCAGGAGAGTGGAGTGCCACTCATGGAGAATGGCTTGGCAGCTACATCAGTCAGTTCCCTCAGGACTGTGGGATGCATCCCATCAGGTCTCGTGGACTTATGTATGCTCGGGTTCCTCAGGTGGTCATGAATGTGATCTTCTCTTACAGTGGGAGGGACTCTGACCGCTTTGCCTCATCTTGTGGTCCATCAGCATGGGAGGTGTGAGGAAGAGAGGTTGCTAGTACGGTTGCTTGCCACATTTTCATTTACTAGCTTGCCACAGCAAGAACAGACTGGATTGAAAACTGCAAATTACCTCAGAATTAACTTCTTACCTCAGAGCTCCAGCTGCAGCAGAACATTGCTGTCTCCGACTTTTTAAGGCGTTAAGCTTATCTCCCTGTGTTATGTCATTCTGAGTTTCCATACCTGCTTTGTCTTCAAAATCAATCTAGGAAATAAAAAGTATGCAAATAAAGAAATACATCAAATTCTTCAGAGTAGTGTCAAACTATCAAATATCTCTCTCACAAAGCAAAGCCTGGATGAGGCATTTAGTGCCATGGTCTAGTTGACTGGATAGGGCTGCTGCTAGGTTGGACTGGATGATCTTGGAGGTCTCTTCCAACCTGGTTGATCCTATGATTATGATTTTTAACAGCTAACCCACAGTCTTCTGCATATATGGGTCACTACTCTGTCTAGGCATAGTTCAACAAAACTGAATGTGTCACTGTACTAATGCACCTGCTCAAAGAGCTTTTGCAGCAGCCTAGCCACAGTCAGTTTAGGATGCTTGAGACTAAACACCAATATTTGTTTCACTTTAAAGAAAGCTGAGTTTATAGAACATAAGCTCCAACTCCTTTCTCCATAACTATGCTGAAATTATCAACAATGTAATATATCTTTACACATTCCAAGCTGCAAATTAAAGTTTCAAATGGGAGAGGATACCTTTACAGAAGTGGATTCAAGGTGCTTTTCTAGACTATGATGGAACAGATGATAGATGATTCTTTTAATTCATACTAATAACTACCTGAAGAAATTTCCCATTACATCCCCATCCTTCTCCATCAAGTAAAGGATTCTGTTAGCAATGTAGAAGCTCTTTAGTTATCACAGAGTTCAGACAGGATTAACCAAATGCATAGTTCCTCTGGGCTGATTTTCACAGATGCTGCAGGAAACTAGAGTTCAAGACTTTTACTAACCCAGAAGCCAAACTATGTGGACTTAAGTTCACACTTTATGTCTGTGCTTCCAAGAAACAGTTGCAAGGTGCACACATTGCATCAGTTATCCACAGCACAATAATAAAGGGATGAACAATTATACCTGATGCATTATTAGCTAGAAACATGCAATAAACAGACTGCCTTTACCTCCCCACATTGATCCAAGCCTTGCACTTTACTCAGGCTGTCACTGATTGAAATGTCACTCAAACCACAAAGAACTCTGTTAATGTTTCCATCGACCACTCCTCGTTTCTGCTTTGATCGGATGAGATCTCCCTCCAGCCATAACATTGCTTGTTTCCTTTAGGATACAAACCCAAAGTAATTCAGATCAACAAATTTGCTTAAACATAAAAAAAATCAGTATGAAAGTAGATTGCCTTACAGATTGACAACATGTGAATCTTCTCTACATCTGGACATCTTTTTTCCCTAGTGTCCATCATCAAAAAACCCTCAAAAACCAGCCCTAAACCTGCATTATTTTTTATGTTAAATAATAACCCAAACAACTCAGAATCACCAAACAAGGCTGCAGCCATCACAGATCTATTACAGGCACTAAAACATCATTTTACAAACTCCTGTTGGTAAAGATTGGATGAGGCACTTAGTGCCATGGTTTAGTTGACTGGCTAGGGCTGGGTGCTAGGTTGGACTGGATGATCTTGGAGGTCTCTTCCAACCTGCTTGATTCTATGATTCTACGATAAAATAAATTAACTAAACAGAAATCTAAAATGGTATTTTAAAGGCTTTAAACACACAATTAAAAAAAAATCCAACAAGGTAATACTTTTAGACCCATAATGTACAGAGTCCATGATGATACAACACTTTGCAACTACTGTGTATATAGATACCATGTAAAACTACAGCTGAGAGAGTGATTGGCATTGGAATGGGCTGCCCAGGGAGGTGGTGGAGTCACCATCTGTGGAGGTGTTCAAGCAAAGCCTGGATGAGGCACTTAGTGCCATGGTCTAGTTGACTGGCTAGGGCTGGGTGCTAGGTTGGACTGGATGATCTTGGAGATCTCTTCCAACCTGGTTGATCCTATCATTCTTTGATTCTATGAAACTCTCTATAGCAACTGTTCACATTAAGCCATTACAAAACTTCTGGGACAAACAATTTCTAGTGTGGAAGATGTGCCTGGAATATTTTTATAGTGAGAGTACAAGAAAACTACAGGCAATAGGTTAGCTCTGTATTAATCATTGATTCAACTTCAGAGGGGTGTAAAAAGAACCTAAGATGATGACTGCTGGTTTGCTTATCAAACAGTCAGATTAGAGACCAAAAATACTTCCTTTAGCAAGTGTATATCTAAGTCACTAAATATATTGCTTTGGCAACTGAGCCTGGAGAGTGACAATCTATCCCTGCTAGCACACTAGTTCAGACTCTTGTTTAGTCAATCAGCAAATGCCTAGCTTATTAATGTTAGAGTTTCTGCTTTCTAGCCACAGGAACAACTCATTAGCAAACAAACTTATTTATCTTTGTGTTGAAGAAAAGCCTGGATGAGGCACTTAGTGCCATGGTCTAGTTGATTGGCTAGGGCTGGGTACTAGGTTGGACTGGATGATCTTGGAGGTCTCTTCCAACCTGGTTGATTCTGATTCTACGATTCTAAACTGTACTTAATAGTCATTCTGCTGACTGCCTTTCTCTCTTGATTTTGTTCTACAGTGGAAGCGATTTAAGGAGCACATGCTGCAGGCATCATTATGGTGTGGAGAAAGTTCATTTGACCCCACTGAGCACTTGTGGTTTGTGAAAGTTTCACAGCACTTTGAATGATGGTGGGAGTCCTCTCAAATAAAGGAGAGCCTGTTCAGTTGCACTGGAAAATACATAGGAATCCTAATTAATGCTCAGTTTCTATCATGAATTCCAGTAGTTCGCCTTCTTTCTCTCTGCTACCCTGTGGAATTTAAGATGCAAGATCAGTGCATGCTTCACTGTATTTACACAGTATCTAGCAGTGTTGTTGCTGTTTCTTTTCTCCAAAAAGAGACAGAATTGTGGTGAGTTTTCTCAAGATGCCTTTTTTTTCTTCATAATAGTGAGAATGTCTCCAAATAGTATCATGGAACCATGCACAACAAAGAAACCACTGTGAAACAGAACTTAATGTCTACATCACCAAAGCCAGTGCAATTTTGTCATTCATTTCCAGTCAAGATCAAACCTTGAATCACCCAAACAATCTCTATGTGAAAAGTCCCCAGCCCCAAGTATTCAGTGACTTTTGAGAAGGAGCTGTAGAAGGTATAGGCTTGATATTAAAAGGAAGTTCTTTACAGAGAGTGATTTGCCATTGGAATGGGCTGCCCAGGGAGGTGATGGAGTCACTGTCCCTGAAGGTGTTCAGGAAAAGACTGGATGAGGCACTTAGTGCCATGGTCTTGTTGATTGGATAGGGCTGGGTGATAGGTTGGACTGGATGATCTTGGAGGTCTCTTCCAAACTGACTGATTCTATGATTCATTGGTTTTGCTAATGACTATTGGCTCCAAATGAGAAACTCATCATACATTATCCCAATAACTTGACAGATCAAGAGCTCTTTGACACATGCTTATTTACTGTTCAGTTACAAGAAAGAAAAGAATCATACCAATGGTACAACTGCAAGACTAATTCTCAGTGTCATGTTAGGCTATTTATAAAGTCTATCTTGTCTATGTTAGTATTTCAATAAGTCCTTATTGTTGAATAAACTTTCTGTCCACATCTGGACTTTACATTTCCAACACACTTACATTTAAATCTAAATCCCCCAGGATAAAAACATGCTTGAGACCCTCTGTCCCTTAAGGTTACAAAATCCAAAGTAGTTCAGTGAAGACAACTGCAACTCAGCAAGTTTGATTTCAATTGAAATGAACTGAAATACATTGCAATATATACATAATATACATACACATTATGTATACAAATGTATATTATGTATATATTCCATATATACATATTATGTATATATGGAATATATACATAATATACATTACATACAAAAATATGCCATCAGTGGACAGACAGTAGATCCTATAAGTAGTGCAGATGGGTAAATATGTAAAGCAGCAGTTGATTCATAGTAGAAAAGGTTTACTTACTCTTCCAAGAAGTGTTGCTGGGGTCCAATAATAGAGCCTGGTCGACATATTCTTATCCAAGCAATGGCTTCAGCATGTGTGAACTTGTAGTGTTTCATGATGTAACAGGCAATAAGTGTTCCTGTTCTCCCCAGGCCAGCTACAGCAAGACAAGTAACATCCACAGAAGAAGTCATAAGTATTTCATAACTATTAAATTATGGGAAACATGAAGACTTCTTTACAGTGCCTATTCCATGCCTTAAAATGTGCAGAAAGGATTTCTGATTCAGTGTCCTGATTATCACAGAATTGGAATTCCTATGTGATCTGCTTTAGGTGATTCTGCTCTGGTGGAGGGGGTTGGATTTGATCGTCAGAGGTCCCTTCCAACCCGCACTGCTCTGTGATTCAATGCTCTAGATAGAATAGCAAATCTATCACAAGACTAAAAAGTTATCAGGTTTTGAGAACACATGCAACAGCAACTGCTCCTGGTATTTGTGCAACTCTGCTTTGAATTATGTTGTTGTTTGGTTACAAAAAAAAACAAGCAAATCCCCAACAGTACCAGGCTAATATTTCAAGAAAAAAGCTGTGACAAAGCTGGGCACAAACTTCCTATTTATAAAACCAGTAAAAAACAAAATCAGAGAAAGCATCTTTGGGAGGTTAATGCACATACATTGTAAATTAAGGTTGATGTCCATGCAGATACATGTGCAGATCACAAGAGAGAGTAGCATGTGTCTTCTCAGCCAGAGGCTTTTTCCTTTGGAAGCTGCTTTGTAAAACTGACCTGCAAAACTATTCACTGCTATCTGTATAAGCAGCAATGAACACTGACCAGCACATCATTTTATACATCAATAGCTTAAAGACATTGACCCTCCAACCACAAACTAATCCTGTTTTTAAGAGCAGAGAGACAGAAAAATGCAGATTTTTTTTCATAGTAAAAATTAAGTAGAGAGAGTAAGAATTGATCTTTCTATCCCTGTGTCTCCCCATCTACACTTTCATTTCCCCACAAATACAGGATTTGCAATTTAGAGTCTCTTGGTGGCCAGCTATTGTTTATGCACCACCATCTATCTGAATGTGATGGTTTGGGAGTTACCTGGCCCCCCACTCTAATGAAATCACCCAGACTAGACTCAAACAGCTAGAAGTTAAGGAATGAAGCTTTATATTTACAGCTTAGCACAATACACAAGCAGGTATTTACAATATCTACAGCTATAGACAGAAATATATGAGTTAAAAGTAATACAGAAACACAACAGCCCTCCAGAAATCAAAGCCTCAGGAGGGGATCCCAACTACCCTTCCACCTTCTTTTCACCCCTCTACCTCATCCCAGAGTTTGCCTCATATGCAAGGTGAGTTTGGGGGTTCAGCAATGGGGGTTAAAAGCAGAAGGATTAGTCACACAGATCCAAGCAGAAACACATTCCAACAGAGACACAGACTGTCTTATCTATGTTTGTATCCTCGCTTTTGTACATCTCTGCAAGCCTATAGGTGAAGTAGACATGACCACTGTTTCCTTTTCACAACCTATCATCTAATTTTTATCATTAAAATATTCCAATTAGCCTCAAACCAGCACATTGAACAACAGCTCTCTAAGCACCCAGACATCCTTGCTGAACAATTCTATGCATCACTGCAAGCTCTTCACATGTAACCAGTAACTACATCTTGCTGTGACTTTTTGGAAAGCTCAAATGATTCAGGCAAAAGGATGAAAAGAAAGGTTCACAAATAGATTCCATAAGTGTGCATTGGAAGACTAACTCTGAGGAATCATTTAAAAAGGCAGAGTATTTTTAGAGTGCTTTGGGCTTGAGATTTTGGGTTTCTTTTTTTAGAAAATGCAAAAGGAATGCAACAAGCAAGTAGATAACCAAGATCTGTACTATACTAAACACACATCTAAGAAAATGGTCTCAGAAAATGGCAGGTGCAAACTACCAGCTGTCTACATTGCTAAGACTTCAGTTGCTTTCTCTAAGTTCTTCTAATGAACAAACTCAATTTGATGTTGAGGTACTGGAAGGTGTCCAGAGAAGAGTGAAAAAGCTGGTGAAAGGCCTGGAGCACAGCCCTGTGAGGAGAGGCTGAGGGAGCTGGGGGTGTGCAGCCTGGAAAAGACAAGGCTCAGGGGTGACCTCATTGCTGTCTACAACTACCTGAAGGGAGGCTGTAGCCAGGTGGGGTTGGTCTCTTCTCCCAGGCAACGAGCAACAGAACAAGGCAGGACAGTCTCAAGTTGTGCCAGGGGAAATATAGGCTGGATGTTAGGAGGAAGTTGTTGCCAAAGAGAGTGATTGGCATTGGAATGGGCTGCCCAGGCAGGTGGTGGAGTCACCATCTGTGGAGGTGTTCAAGCAAAGCCTGAATGAGGCACTTAGTGCCATGGTCTAGTTGATTGGACAGGGCTGGGTGCTAGGTTGGACTGGATGATCTTGGAGGTTTCTTCCAACCTGGCTGATTCTATGAAACTCTCTATAGCAACTGTTCACATTAAGCCATTATAAAACTTCTGGGACAAACAATTTCTAGTGTGGAAGATGTGCCTGGAATATTTTTATAGTGAGAGTACAAGAAAACTACAGGCAATAGGTTAGCTCTGTATTAATCATTGATTCAACTTCAGAGGGGTGTAAAAAGAACCTAAGATGATGACTGCTGGTTTGCTTATCAAACAGTCAGATTAGAGACCAAAAATACTTCCTTTAGCAAGTGCATATCTAAGTCACTAGATAAATATATTGCTTTGGCAACTGAGCCTGCAGAATGACAATCTATCCCTGCTAGCACATTAGTTCAGACTCTTTAGTCAATCAGCAAATGCCTAGCTTATTAATGGCAGAGCTTCTGCTTTCTAGCCACAGGAACAACTTGTTAGCAAATAAACTTATTTATCTTTGATATGTACATGTATTGTTCTTGAGAAAATGATGAATGACATTATTCTTGTTACTGATCAACAAGACATTTGTCCCCAAAATGTCCTTAGAGAACTCTAAACATAAATCAAGCTGAACCCTTCAAAGCTGTTGTTAATTGTTCTAGACTAAGCGTGTTTTGTGTCTTGTCTGGCTGACTTGCTGATATAGGCTGGTTGAAATGCTGGCTTCACAATAACTCACATTAACTTGAAATGTGGAAGTCATACTCCACAGAAAAATGCAGAACAGTGCAAAAGCACAAAGAAAACCTTTCAGTCTTTTATATTTCCTAGCCAATTATCATAATGCTGTGAAAGCATAACACAAAAGAGAACTCTCCATCAACTAAAACTCAACGCCTTCAAGCGATATTAAGAAGAAAATGGGACTATGAACAACAGATTCTGTGTTGCTGTAAGCAGTGGTGTAGGATGAATGTGCTGGATTGAGGGTAAATGGAATATTTTACTGAGAGAAAGTAAATCCTTAGCTGTGAGAGGAAAGAAAAAGCAACAGTACCCTATATCACCCATTCTTTGCTGAGAAATGCAACTAGTCAAAATATAGATCACTTCTCACACACTTCTCAGCTCTCCCTTCTGGCTGTGCCTTCTTTCTGGCAATCTGGTCTCTGTGGTTGCCTCTGACTTAACTCTAATCTGACATAACCCTTTTGCCTCTGCCTTAACTCTAATCCAACCTAACCCTTTCCCTCTAACCTCCTTATAGTCTTTTTGACATCTCACCTCAGATCTCCAGATTTATCATGTGAGATATTGTGATGGTTTGGGTGTTCTCCACTCCCCCACACTTTGGAAAAATCACCCAGACTAGACTCAGCAGCTCTGGAAATTGAATGTAGCTTATATTTACAGCTTAGCACAATATACAAGCAGATAGTTACAATACCTACAGCTATAGACAGAAAATATACAAGGTAAAAGGTAATACAGACACACAACAGCCCTCCCAGAAACCTGAGTCCCCAGAAGGGGCTCTCAACCACCCTACCACCTTCCCTCTACCCCTCTACCTTACCCAAGATGTTGCCTTATGCTTAAGGTAGTTTTGAGGGTCAGCCTGGGGGGTTAGGAAGCAGATGGATTAGTCACAGAGATGGCAGGTTAGATTAGAGATAGAAGTGCAGCCCACAAAGTGACTTTGTTATCTATGTTTGTGTTCTTGTTCTTATACATCTCAGCAAGCCTATGAGTGCAGTAGACATCACCACTGTTTCCTTTTCACAGCCTGTAATCTAATTCTTCTCTCCAAAACATTCTAGCTAGGCTCAGATGTGGGTTGATCTGGTTACTTCTGAAGGGAGTGAAAGAGGGAGGGGAAAGGGGGTTTGGGTCAGGAGCCCTCCTGGGGACTCTGTTTCTGGGAGGGCTATTGTGTTTCTGTATTACTTTTAACTTGTATATAACTGTAAATATTTGTATATATCTGCTTGTATATTGTACTAAGCTGTAAATACAACTTCATTCCTTAACTTCCAGCTGCATAGGTCTAGTCTGGGTAAATTCTTAAGTGTGTGTGTTGAGGAGCAGATAACTCCAAAATGATCACAATGAGACAACTTAGAATGCACACAAAAATAAACACCTGTCACCTGTTTAGCCAAGGATCACAAAGCAATCTTACTTTCACAACCAGAAAGGGCTATTTTCCAAGAGCTTCACTTCCTGAATGAAGTCTGTGAATTTGTAGTTATTTTGACCTTTAAACTGAGAAGCAGAGAAGTGCAGATACCTTTACAGTGTACAGCAATGGCACCATCGGCGTTCTCACAGATGTTGAGGAACCTCTGAACTATACTGTCACTTGGTGTGCTTCCATCTATGAAGAACAGGTCATAATGCTCAAAACCAGCATCAGTGAAGCGTTTTGCCTCATAAATTTTTTTGTTCAGTCTTATGATGGAGGTGACATTATGTTTCTTGAAATAGGGAAAGTAGGCTTCAGGTGCATGAAGAGGATAACCTGTAAAACAATTAAGCAATCAAAACTGGCCCCCAAATCGGTTCTGCATGGTAAATGTGCTGACACTGAAAATGCTGTAATACTGTATTCAGAATAAATACCTTAAGTGCTACCAGAAAGTTGTTGACAAAATGCTAATGAAGAGCACTACAATGCAAAAAGGATCAGAAAAAAATAAAGCAGAAGGTTTGTGAAACACTGCACTGTCTCCTCTTTAGCCCATTGCTCTCTACAAGTAGGGGTTTATACCTTGGTGCCATGGTCTAGCCTTGAGCTCTATGGTAAAGGGTTGGACTTGATGATCTGTGAGGTCTCTTCCAACTCTGATGATACTGTGATAAAGCTGGAGGAGACTCAGGGGTGACATCATTGCTGTCTACAACTACCTGAAGGGAGGTTGTAGCCAAATGGGGTTGGTCTCTTCTGCCAGGCAAGCAGCAACAGAACAAGGGGACACAGTCTCAAGTTGTGCTGGGGGAGGTCTAGGCTGGATGTTAGGAGAAAATTCTCCCCAGAGACAGTGATGGGCATTGGAATGGGCTGCCCAGGGAGGTGGTGGAGTCCCTGTCCCTGGAGGTGTTCAAGCAAAGCCTGGCTGAGGCACTTAGTGCCATGGTCTAGTTGACTGGCTAGGGCTAGGTGCTAGGTTGAAGTGGATGAGCTTGGAGACCTTTTCCAACTTGACTGATTCTATGATTCTATACATAAAGCTCCTATTATCTTCTGCTCATTTGCTGTGATTGTTTAACTTGCTGGAAAACACAAGGTGGTAGTAAGATAGCATTAAAATATACTCCATACCATTTTCAAGTTTGCTTTTTGGGTGAGGTCCACTGAATGCCAAGAATTTTCCAGGAACAATCCAGTTGAAGTCACCATTTTCCACTCGCTGGAACAATTTCCAAAATGAAAGAGAAAAGTGTTTTAATATCTGTACCTATTACATGTCATCATTTTGCTTTCTACTACATTCCTGCTGTGTCAAAGAAGCTCCATTTCCATGCCATTCTGGGGTGTATTAGAAGGGCTGTGGTAAGTAGGTCAAGGGAGGTTCTCCTTCCCCTCTACTCTGCCCTGCTGAGGCCTCCTTTGGAGTACTGTGTGCAGTTCTGGGCCCCCCAGCTCAAGAAAGACAGGGAGCTGCTTGAGAGAGTCTAGCACAGAGCCGCAAAAATGGTTAAGGGAATGGAACATCTTCCTTATGAGGAGCGACTGAGAGACCTGAGGCTTTTTGGCTTGGAGAGGAAAAGACTAAGGGGGGACCTCATTAATGTTTATTAACATATAAGGGGCGAGTGCCAGGAGCCAGGCTCTGCTTGGTGATGCCCAGGACAAGGGGCAATGGGTGGAAGTTGAGGCATAGGAGGTTCTGTGTGAATCTGAGGAAGAGTTTTTTTACTGTGAGTGTAACAGAGCACATGAACAGGCTGCCCAGTGAGGTTGTGGAGTCTCTCACTCTGGAGATATTCAGGAACCATCTGGATGTGTTCCAGCATGATCTGCTCTAGGTCATCCTGCTCTGGCAGCGGGGCTGGACCAGATGATCTTTCAAGGTCCTTTCCAGCCCCTGATGTTCTATGACTCTATAAATTAGCCAGCTTACCTCTATGGAGCAAACTAACCATAAGCTGCTTGTCAGAAACCTCTTCATAAAATGAAAGAAGTTTTTTTTGCTGAAATTCCTCAATAAAACCACAGAAAGCCTGTAGCTGAGGTATGTGTCCCTTACAGGGTTCAGTGTTTCAAGACACCTACTTGTAACAACACTGACAAAACCCAACATTCCTTGTGTGCTTTTATCAGAATATGAAAATATGCTTCTCTGTAAAGCACTGGCTAAAAGGCCCAGGTCACAGAAAACAAATTAAAACCCAATTAGCCTTCAGAAACAATTATCCTTTTCCTGCAGAAATTAAAAAGTATCTATTGGTGTAAGCTCTGATGAGCCAGTAAGCATGGAAGCAAAGTATAATCAAACAAAAAACCTAAATTACCCCTCCCTGACATTTTGCATTTCTTGCTCACTTTAAAATGAAAACTTCAAAAAGGCTCTGCAAATTACATCAGTGCCAAAATTGGAAGTTTCTTTGAAACTAGAGCTCAAAACTGCCTTCTTTTTGTTCTAATTGAAGAGTGCTCATTCTGCTCATTCCTCATTTGGCAATGTAGTTACTCTCAGCACAACTTTTAAGGGCAGGGCCCTCGTTTCAGCTGCATTATTAAGCTTGTGTTTTTAGCTCTCAGCTCATCAGAACATCCTAATGAGTGAAAGGTTCTGATAATGGCCAGCACTGTAATCAATTCACTAACTGTTTGCTTAGCTAAGCCCATTTGGCTCACTCCAAACGTCCTCATCACACAGTGAAAAGATTGCATAAGGACTAGAGAGCCAGTCTTAACTGTCAGGTCAGGAGGTCTTACTGCTCCAGTTTGTGTCACTGTTGTAACAGCTCCACTCCCTTTAGGGAAGAAGTCCTCCTCAGTAAGCTAAAAATGTTTCAAAGGTGTCTACTACTAGCAAATAAAGGTGTGTATGCTACAGCACAGATTCCTAGAAGCACCTACAGTCATACAGTGTAGCTCTTCTTCAGTTGCAAGAAGGCTGGCAGAACTATGAACAACATCTGTTAGCTCTCTGGAACTCACTAGGGAAATACTTTGGATGTGTTTTTGTTACTGGAATCCTCAAATAATGGTTCCTGACTAAAAAATACCCACAACTCTAAAGCTGAAAATGTGCTAGATCTGTAAGCTGAGCATCTTCAGACTGTATCTTGGAGGAAGACTGGGAAAGCATGAAAAAGGTCCCAGAAGCTAGAAAGTCTACAAGGAAACAATAGACTTGATATAATATCTGCATCAGTAGACTCAATGTCACCTGCAAACTCCATCATCAGTAAGTTTGCAGATGACACCAAGCTAGGAGCAGGTGTTGATCTGTTGGAAGGTAGGAGAGCCCTGCAGAGGGACCTTGCCAGGCTGGATGGGTGGGCAGAGGCCAATGGGATGAGATTTAACAAGGCCAAGTGCAGGGTTCTATGTTTTGGCCACAACAACCCCATGTAGCACTACAGGCTAGGGACAGAGTGGCTGGAGAGCAGCCAGGAAGTAAGGGACCTGGGGGGGACTGCATAGACTTTATCTTGGAAGATCATTTTCTTGGGCAACAAGGTTTTCAGAGCAAAGCAGATCTGCCCAGGTGGCCAAGAGAGCCAATGGCATCCTGGCCTGTATCAGTAGGATACAGTAGGACAAGGGAGGTTATTCTGCCCCTATACTCAACACTGGTCACAGCACACCTCGAGTACTGTGTTCTGGGCTCCTCAATTCAAGAGAGATGTTGAGGTGCTGGAATGTGTCCACAGGAGGGCGACAAAGCTGGGGAGGGGCCTGGAGCAGAGCCCTGTGAGGAGAGGCTGAGGGAGCTGGGGGTGTGCAGCCTGCAGAAGAGGAGGCTCAGGGCAGAGCTCATTGCTGTCTGCAGCTACCTGAAGGGAGTCTGTAGCCAGGTGGGGTTGGACTCTTCTGCCAGGCAAGCAGCAACAGAAGATGGGGACACAGTCTCAAGTTGTGCCAGGGGAGGTCTAGGCTGGATGTTAGGAGAAAGTTGTTGCCAAAGAGAGTGACTGGCATTGGAATGGGCTGCCCAGGGAGGTGGTGGAGTCACTGTCCCTGGAGCTATTGAAGAAAAACCTGGCTGAGGCACTTAGTGCCATGGTCTGGTTGATTGGATAGGTCTGGGCAATGGGTTGGACTGGATGATCTCAGAGATCTCTTTCAATCTAGTTGATTCTATGATGCACATAGAGGATATGTGTTTGGAAGTACATACCTTGCATGTGAAGATGTTTTTTGCACTGGAATTAAAGTATGTTTTCAGTAATGGGACGTTGTATAGTCTAACTTATTTCAAGTAAAGCAAACATAGTCAACAAATTATTAAATGTACAAACCTCATAGTGTTCATATTCATCCACATCAAAAGTCTTAAAGTCAAAAAACCCATGCTGCAAGGCCTAAAAAGTAACAAGGTGTTAGTTTACACTGGCATGAGATATACAATCTCCTTTTATAACACTATTTTTGACAATCAAAACTAAAGTGCTCAAGGTCTGTCCTTTTGCCTCGTGGAAGCCTCTGGTTTAAGACATTACATTTTGCACAGCTGAACAGCACAGACAACAAGAACAGCATCACTGACGTATGTCAGGCTCATTAATTCCCCTTCAAAAGACTATGGTGGGACATCAGGTTGTGGCTTAGCATTGAAATCAAAACTGATTGTCCCCACTCCACTATGTATGGGTTTTTTTTATTGTAGGGCAGACAAGAAAATTAAAAAGCAGTTTCCTTTTTGCCAATCACTCAGATCAATTATTTCCATGCTCAATACATTTTCATGTAGGAGGACATCATGAAACACAGAACATTAAGCAATGTAGTTCTTTTACTTCATATAAAACTCTGATTTTATTACACTAATACCCAAGCAAAACTGCACAGTACTGTGTAAAACTTGTGTTTTATGATTTGCTTTTAATACATGTTCCACTGATAGAATAAAGTTCACCCAACCACATGAGACAGACTGAAAGAAGTCAAGTTCTGTCTTTGATTACTGTATTACCATTAAATAAGCCAATTTTGTACTAAGTATTTGTGTATGCTACCAGATCAAAACCAATTCTATGAGTAAGGAATTCATAGCCCTAATTTCCTCCAAGAATAAGTGGATGATGGTTCTGCAGCATCTACTTATATGCAATCTACTGCATGCTGAGAAAGAGAGATATTAGGCAACATTTTGAGGTTAAGGTGTGGTAAGACACCACAGAGATATGACTTCAAATCCACCATTATCTGCTATATACAAAGAGCAATTTTTATAACCCAAAACCATACAGACAATACAGGCTCAGTGACTGGACCTGTCATGAAGCCTAAGATAGCAACAAGCTTGTCTGAACAACTGATTGGAAAACTGTATTTCATTGCATCATGGTTGGCTGGCTATACTCCAGAACCTGTAGGCTCTCTGAATTACATGGATATAGGTGGAAAGAAACACCCAGAGAGACTATAAAGATTTTACTTCAGGTAAAGTATATTGTTTCTACTCAAAGTGTTTTTATCTCTTTGGGTGAACTGGATAAAAAAGCAGTAAATTTTTGGGGGGGAAACAAAGGAGGAAAAACTGATTCTCAAAGACTTTTTGACATGTTTGTTGCAGGTAAGTGACAGTGACTGCACTGACTGCTTCGCAGAGCTTCAGGATCCATAGAATGCCACACAAATTAGAGCCTTGCAGCTAACTGACAGCTCCTTTCCCACCCCCAGAGAACTAAAAATATCAAGCCTGATCTCTAATTTTTTTCAGTTTTCAAGAATCACTTGTTTTGCCACACTTTTAAGAACTACAAATAGTCTATAAAGTGACTGTACAGAACTGTTCAAATAGCCTGGTCCCTTCATCAGGATCATTTGGAGATGATGAACAACACAATCTTTGCTTATTGTATGACAGACACACAATAGCACAAGGTTGCCAATTAACATGTGAGAACAGCTTTTAAGAAGACCCCACAATATTAGAGCTGAATATTCCCCAGGACCAGGACTTCTGAAAGTGACACATCAAGACACTAGTAGAATATTTTACTTTTCAGTCTTTTAAAAACCATTCTGAAGGAAAAAAAAAAATCCTGTTAAATACTGAACCAGCTGTGTTGGGGGGAAGGCTGGGGTCAAGTACTCACAAAAACTGCTTAGATTAAGTGACAAAGTATCCAGATGGTCCTATCACTTTATCAGCCTATGTTACTCCCTTTTACCAAGGGTTGTAAATGATGTATCAGCAGTTCTAAGAGCACTGGAACAGGCTGTCCAGAGAGGTCATGGAGTTGCCTTCTCTGAAGACTTTCACAACCCACCCAGGTGTGTTCCTGTGCAAACGACTCTAGGGGATGGTGCCTCAGCAGTGAGGTTGGACTCCATGATCTCTAGAGGTCCCTTCTAACCTCTAAAGTTCTGTGATTCTAGTGCACTGCCTTGCTCTGTTAAGAGCTACCCCCAGCCAGGACTGGTGCATTTTCACACATTTTGATTCATAAAGCTGTCCAAGTCCAGGCCAGCCAGGTAATCCTGGAACCTTCTTACATTGTTGCTACTCAAACAGCCCTCAGTAATTCAGGCTTTATGATAACTTACTCCTTATTTGTACACATTTTGCTTTGAAATGAGATTTTCTAATATACTGTAACAGTGGATTCCTTCACATTTTTAAAGAGTTTGCTTAACTGTGTTTTGCTTAGAAAGTGTTGTTACCTTGTTTACTCCCTGTAAGCAGTCCAAGATGGTAAGATTGTAGGTGCAGTTCCCAAATGAAGCATCCCTACAGATTCAACACAAATCAATTTAAAATACACAGAATTATTCAAGTGCTCAGGGAAAAGTAGCATACAACAGAATATAATCAAGTCACTGAATCCCCTCTAAGAACTCTGAATTCAAGTCTAGAGGCAGCATCTTTTTAAAAGCTTGCTCCTGCTAAAGCAGCCCCAATGATGCAGCCCAGTTAGATAATGCAAATTATTTCACATCAGCTAAATAATTACTCAGTTATTTCATCCTGGAACAGGAAGCTTTGCATCCTGTGTCAACTGTGCAAGGATAGCAAATAAAGCAAAACTTCCTTTAACCATTATTCAAGTCTTAATTGAGTTATACTGTCTAAACAGGGAAAGGCAAATAGACTACTAGTTTGGATTTCATCTGCAGGCTCTTGTTTTGATGCCTGATTTCAGATGTGATTAAAAATCATCCAGATATGATCAAACCTAACATTACTTAGCCTCAGTTTCGGCACCGTGAAAACGACAATCCCTCTTTCAAAGACAGGATACCCCCAAACAAAACATACCAACACCAACATAAAAACAAACAACACCAGCAAAAAATAACAGCAACAAATACATTGTGAATGAAGAAAAGGAAGAAATAAAAAGGTACTTTTCAAAGTGTGCTTCAGACCAGTTTGTAGTTTAAAATATTCTGCCTGGGCAGACTAGTTCATAACAACTCACTAAAGATCCCTTTGATTGTTTTGCTTCAAGCTCTCTTATCCAGTGTGCTAAGAACTGCAATTTATCAGAAGAGTAAAATTTTGGGTTTCAGCCATGTGTATCTTTAAGCAGTAATTGATTAAATATTTCAACTTGCATCAAGAATTCTCACGTTTTGATAGACTAACTTGCTATAAACAGTACGAAACTGTATCATGATGTGCTTCTTCAATCCCAAGTACTTCAAGAGTAGAATATTCTCACACATTCCTTAAAAGCAGGTTAAGTGTGCTAGTTTGAAGCCAGCTGGGATATTTTGGTGAGAGGAATTAGATTATAGGTTGTGAAAAGGAGACAATGGTGATGTCTACTTCACTCATAGGCTTGCTGAGATGTGTAAGAACAAGAACATAAATATAAACAAGGCAGTTGTTCACTCTCTGTCTCTGGGGCTGCACAAGCTTCTCTCTCTAACCTAACTTGCTGCATGAGTAATCCATCTGCTCCCTAGCTCCCCTGGCTGACCCTCCAAATTTACCTTGAACATAAGGCAGGGTCTGGGGTAAGGTAGAGGGGTGGGGAAAAAGTGGAAGGATGGTTGGGAGCCCCTTCTGGGGACTCCGGTTTCTGGGAAGGCTGCTGTGTTTCTGTATTACTCCTTCACTTGTATATTTCTGTACATATTTGTAGTGGTTTGAGTGTTACCCACCTCCCCCCTCCACTTTGGAAATCACCCAGAGTCTCAAGTTGTGCCAGGGGAAGTATAGGCTGGATGTTAGGAGGAAGTTGTTGGCAGAGAGAGTGATTGGCATTGGAATGGGCTGCCCAGGGAGGTGGTGGAGTCACTGTCCCTGGAGGTGTTCAAGAAAAGACTGGCTGAGGCACTTAGTGCCATGGTCTAGTTGACTGGATAGGGCTGGGTGATCTGGAAGTCTGACTGGTTGGACTGGATTGTCTTGGAGGTCTCTTCCAACCTGGCTGATTCTATAAGTTTGAAAACCAAATCGTTTTAGCACAAAATCCTTTTAACAAACAAACAAACAAAAGTCTTCTCAGCAAAAAAAAAATAATCTTAAGGTCCCAGTGGGAACACACACATAGCAGAAAACCTGTGAAAGCTGCAATGGTTTTATTAAAGGGCTGACAGAATCAACAAGATCTAAGAAAAGGCAAACCACAAAATTAGGTGTTTAGAGAAATACGAATGGAAGAGATGATCTATATCACATTACTTTGCTGTACAAGAATTTTAACTCATTCTATCTATAGGTATATAACTGTTTCTTCAACTGGTTAAGGCATCTGATACCACAGTACATGAGAATAATACTGGGGGAAAAAAAGGCACATAATCTCTAATCCATTAATAAGCATTAAGAGAGTGAGGGAGAAGCGAGGGAGGATGCTGAACTTGACCTAGACATACCAGATAAACCTATCACAATGCCAGGTGTATTCTTAGCTACAGTTCCCACAGACAGCTATTACTGCTGGAGTACACCTGGATGCTGGCAAATAAAGTCTGTTGCCTACATCATCCATGCATCAAACATCTTGTGTCTGTCCCAGGGCACCTAGTCATTAAAGCAGGCATACTCTGACTGGAGAAAAGAGCTCTTACGACACTCGCCATCCACACACAGTGAAACAATAGAAAGACAGGAAAATTCCAAACAGGCAAAGTTTTGGAATGAACAAATAAAGCACTGCTTAAATCTAACCCAAATTTCCCAGAAATTCAAACAACAGCAGTGTTCTAGTGATACTTCTAAAGAAAAACTCCTCCCCCCCCCCCTCCATCTATCCCATTCTGCTTCCCTGGCAGAACATGACAAAGTAACCAAACCAGAAACAAACACTAAATATGAAGGACAGCACAGCATGGTAGTGAAATCACACCTGGAAGTGGTGGCTTAATATTACCTCATGCTTCAAGGGAAAGCATGATGTTTGATGAGCCATGGAAATACTGAGTGTATTACATCAGAACCTTGCCAGAATCTCTCTTTTTTTTTTCCTCCCTCTGCCCCTCAAGTATCTTCTGGTAAGAAAACACAAACAAATCATAAAACTTCCTTCTATTGTAATTTGGAAAGCAAGAAAATGGAACAAAATCTAAGCACTTTTTTTTAACTTCCCCTTAAAGCCACAGCCATTTGTGTTTTAGCAGTCTCAAGCCTTTTCAAGGTAAATCCAGAAACACACACACATATATATTTTCTTCTCTACTTTCCAAAGTGCAACTGGCTGGTTACAACCAATTCCAGATGCAAAACCCTTTCTGAAACTTTGCTGGTTTATGCTCCAGGATTTTAAGACAGGCTTTCTACAGGTGTGCAATTTTAGGCATGAGAACAAATGTATCTGATAGAAATTTCATGTATAATCCATGAGGACTTTGTATGCTGGATCCATTAATATGGTAGAGCAACACGGGAAGTGTGGATAAGGTGAGTGCTTGTGGATTAAGTATTAGGAGATGAAAGCCAAGTTACTATTTGCAGAACACACAGCAAGCAGCAAAATGCACTTTAAATATCAAGCCAAACTTTTAAAAGTGTTTCATTTATGAAGCAAAATTGCAGTGTGCTTCTGAAGTGATATTTTATTACATTTGACCTTCCTATCAAACGGACTTCAGAGAAGTGTTAGTGTTCCTTTAGAGTTTAGTCAAAGAGCATTTTGCAGAAGTAGTAGGACAGATGTTTAATGCCCATCTTAACACTAGCTATGTGTCTAGAAAGACCTTGAAATGGTCAAAAAGGAAGAGATAAAGAATTTATGGTGACCTAGTTTCCTGAATTAATTGAATTAATTACTTGAGTAAAACATCTTTTTGTTTAGAGGGACTTGACTAAGGTATTTTAAGTCACTAACTCTTTTGGTTCTTTCTTTGGTAAGAGCAAAACCAAAACAAATCACCCCCTAGATGACTTCCTCCAGCCTGAAGCTGAGTTCTCAAGTTCTTTTTCTGATTGAGATGCATCAGTCAGAAATCACAAAGCTGCTTGGTGATTTGATGTGAATATTTAAAAACCAAATTTAATCTCCTTTTTTGAATCCTCTTGAATTCATGCACTTACTGGAGAAAACTAGTTTGAAACAAACTCACAACAACTAGTTCAGTGTCAGTTCCTCATGTCAGCTTGTCTTCTTACTGACCTTGGATAGATTTCCAGACCATAAGAGAAAATCCTGGATGCTGTTAGAACCTGTACTAATAAAAATCCCCTTTGGATTTTAGATTCTCATACCACAGTGACTAGAAGTCAATCATCTAGTGCTAGACTCACCAGCATGCCTTTTCTCTCTACCAATGACATAGATTTCCAAAGTTTTAGAGCAGTATTTAACAGCACTTAGTTCAGGTTGCATAAAATGCAAATGTATTGGCCAGACTTTGTACCATAGCAAAACCAAATACAGAGGAAAAGCACTGTGAAGAAAAATATACCTTGACTAACCCTGAGATGAAATTGTATTTCCAGACATTCTTGTTCTCCTCTTTTGTCCACCATACACAGCATCTTATCTTATAGAAAACTAACGTGTGTGCTTACGGCTAAGACAGTAACTCTTTTTAACTACCTTAGGTGTACACAAAAACATTTTGGTGTTTACACTGGTGGAAATCAAGCTGTTTAGATTTCAAATGCTATACCTTTTTGTTCAGCTCTGAAGTTTCTGTTTAAAAAGCATAGAGTAAGGAAGACCTCATTTCCTACCAGAATAATAGAGCAGCGCACATACAGACATCTCCTGCAAAGCTTTATAATGTGGGTGCTGTGATTTCTGTTGCTGATCACTTTGTTTCATTGCAGCATTCTTCCAGTCTCTTATGGACAAATGCATAACCACCTTGATTTTCAAGCAGTGTTTTCACTTGGTAGTATTTTGTTTGCTTTCAAAATGAGAAAATGGTGACTATTTCCACGAGACACAGATGTAGTATGAATTTGAGCTGGCATTACAGAGCTGCAAATCCCACATCTGATTTCCCAGTTACTGCAGCTGACCTCAATACCACAGAATGCTTTCCCTTTCACCAAACCTCTAAGTGCTGTCAATAACAAAATAGCTTGTTCACCCAGCACTTGCCAATAAAGAAACAAAGCCCCAAAAGCTACAATCTAAACTCTAGCTCTGAAATTCATGTCATATCTAGAGACATCATCACGGTGAAACGTAGATGGTTTTACTCTTTAAGCCAATTCAGAGTAGCTGGAGGTAAAAATACAAACCTTCCATCTCACCAGGGAAAAGTGGTATTTATGATGATTGAAAATGGCCTTAGTGCTGTTTTCCTAAGTGGAAGTGAGGAGATACAGTAAAAGGTCTTCAAGACCAGAGCATCACCGAGTGACAGCGAAGCAGCCAAAACCAAGATGAAACTGTCTCAAAGACAATAGTGCCTTATCCTCCTGCTTTGTCTTTAGTTTTTCTGTTATAAAATAAAAACCACTCGAATTTCAATGCATCTTATAAGAGAAGTATTCTGATTTCTTTCCACCCTTGGGCAGTATTTGCTGAAGCTGTCTTTAAATGAAACACCAGCTGAAGATCTAAGCCGATTATGGCTTTTTGAGGTCACTGAGCTGCATGAACGGAGTTTTCCAGTCATCACTTCATGTGAACTCACTTCAGTACTCTATTAACCACCCCCTCCCCGCAAAACTAACAACACTGCAGCCTCTACCTATTAAAGGTTGTTCATTTTTGTTTCCAAATAGAAGACATTTCCTTTCTCAGGTTAAATAACCTGGTTGTCACAAGAACTGAAAGCTTGTGCTTGCTATTATTGACATGCCCTATCCTACAGAAGTTATATAATATTTAAGTCCCAGGTTCCAAGAATAAATTCAAGTCAGTATGTACTGAATACCAATTATCAATACATCAAATTATTTCCTTCCTAGGCATTAGAGTAGGAGGGCAGAGGATTGTTTATTCATAGTACCTAAGATTTATTTTAGTCCTTTTCAAGACACTAAAGATGTGGAAGGAACGCAAAGTTTCTCACAGCATGAATTTGTTGCTTTTCATGTACAAGCTTGATGCCAAGCAGACATACTACATAAGGCAGTGCTACTGCCTCCAGCACAGCTTCATTTGCTTGAGCCTCTGTGTCATGCTCTGTATTGCACCAGAGAAGTCTCAAACGTGTTGCACAGTGAGAGAACATAATCTCAAAGGCCTTTGAGAGCCAGGGAAGGAGGAATAAATTATTTCTTCCCCACTCCTAGCTACTAGAGATTATCCCACTGCAGACCTACTTGCACTTCCCACAGTCCGAGTAGTTCTTAAGCTCCTTATGCATCTATTCCAGCTTCTTCCTATGAATTCAACATCCAAATATCCCCTCCCTAACTATCAGACTTCCCCATTTCTTATGTAGCCTCCTATCTTGTCAGAATCCTTCAGTTTACTTCCTCACTCTCCTGCACAGCTACATCACAGTCTTCTTCCTCAGCAGGGCAACTTAGACAGGTAACAGAATCTGCTTAGGCGCTAAGCCAGTGTCAAGACCTGACACAATTCAAAGCAGCTTCAGAAGAAACTTAAGTGCTTTCCAGCCCCATGCCACCTAAGAAAGAATACTCAAGAAACAGAGATGCTTAATTCTTCCAGCAATAGGTCATAATACTTACTTCTCCTGGAAACAGCAAGGCTCTGCACAAAACCACTGCCTCCCTCCCATCTAAAACAGCCAAAGCTTTTGTGTTAAAATAACCCCAAACCAAAAACGTACCAAAATCCATCTACAGAAACCCCACAGCCTTTCAAAGAAGCTTTAGTTTTAGCCACTCACCACAGAACCATTCTTGCTGGAAAAGGCCTACAGGATTGAGTCCAAGCATTATCTAACTCTGGCAAGTCTGGTGGCTAAACCATGGCACATAGTGCCACGTCCCTGCATGTTTTAAACACCTCCAGGGATGGGGATTCTACTAACTCCCTGAGTAGCCTATTCCAGTGACTGATAACCCTTTCAGGGAAGAAGTTTCCTCTAAAATCCAATCTAAACCTCTCCTGGTGCAACTTGAGGCCATTTCCTTTCCTCCTACCACTTAGTCCTAGAGACTAGACTGGCACACCTCTTGCTACAACCTCCTTTCAGGTAGTTGTAGAGAGTGATTAGGTCTCCCCTCAGCCTCCAGACTAAACAACCCCATTTGTGAGCTTTCAGTGCCCTTCTCTGGACCCACTCCAGGACTATAAGATCACTCTCCTGAACACAGCACTCAAGGTGTGGCCTCATCAGGAAGAGGAATAGAGTGATTATACTTTTGCAATCATTTTGGCAACCCAGATTGCAAAAACTGAGTAGTCTTTGTTGGAAATTGCATTCTTCAATGTTTTCAGTTAGTGTTACCTCCTCCAGGAAACACAGAATTATTCTTTGCATATAATATAAAGTTACCTTCAGAAAATCTCTCTGTTTCTTGTATTTTTGGATGCCTCTTTTGCTGATCCCAGATCAATGAGAATTTGCTTTGAAAAGTTTTTTAACACTAAATCTGCCATGAAATTTCTTCCTGTGGTTCTTACCAGCCTCCCTAGAAATCAGCACCAATGACTTCCACTACTTCCTACCAGTCAGGCAGAAACTATACTACTATAATCATGACTACAGCAAACAGGGTAATATGGCTTTGGCACAGAATGGAAACTGAAGACACAGCAATTTACTACAATTCCAAAGAGCAGAATCATAGAATGGTTTGGGTTGGAAGGGACCACTAAAGGTCATCCAGTCCAACTCCCTCTGCAGTCAGCAGGGACATCCTCAACTAGATCAGGTTGCCCAGAGCCCTGTTGAACCTCACCCTGAATATTTCCAGAGGTGGGGCCCCAACTACCTCCCCTGGGCAACCTGTTTCAGTGTTCCACTACACTCATGGTAAAGAACTTGTTCCAAACATCTAATCTAAATCTGCTCTGCTCTAGTTTGAAGCCATTGCCCTCATCCTGTCACTGCAGCCCTATTTGTAAACAGTCTCTGTCCAGTCTTCTTGTAGTCCCCTTCAAGGACAGGAAGGCCACCATTAGGTCTCCCTGAAGCCTTCCCTTCTCCAGGCTGAACAACCCCAGCTCACTCAGCCTGTCCTCCTAGCTGAGGTGCTCCAACCCCCTGATCATTTTCATAGCCCTCCTCTGGACCAGTGCCATCAGGTCCATGTCCTTCCTGTATTGAAGGCTCCAGACCTGGATGCAATATTCCAGGTGACATCTAACCAGAGCAAAGTGGCAGAATCTCCTCTCTCCATCTCTGGCCATGCTTCTTTGGATGCAGCCCAGGATGCCACTGACTTTCTGTGCTGCAAGTGCACACTGTCTGCTCATGTCCAGCTTCTTGTCCACCAGCATCCCAAAGTCCTTTTCCGCAGGGCTGCTTTCTATCACCTCATCCCCCAGCCTGTATGGATAATGAGGATTGTTCTGGCCCAGGTGAAGCATCCTGCACTTGCTCTTGTTGAACCTCAAGCAATTCACCTGGGCCCACCTCTCCAGCTCGTCCATGTCCCTCTGGCTGCCATCCCATCCCACTGGCATATTGACATCACCACTCAGCTTGGTGTCAGCCACACACTTGCTGATGGTGCCTTGATCCCACTGCCTATATCAGTGATAAAAATACTAAACATCATAGACCCCAGCACAGACCCCTGAGGGACACCATTTGTCACTGCTCTCCCTCTGGACTTTGAGCCATTGAGCACCACCCTCTGGATGTGACCATCCAGCCAGTCCCTTATCCACTGAGCAGTCCACC
This sequence comes from Pogoniulus pusillus, assembly GCF_015220805.1. NCBI lineage: Eukaryota > Metazoa > Chordata > Aves > Piciformes > Lybiidae > Pogoniulus > Pogoniulus pusillus. The sequence goes on from NC_087271.1 coordinate 4,446,730, forward strand.
CATCAAATCCATACCTCTCCACTTTGGTGAGCAGGATGTTGTGGGGGACTGTGTCAAAGGCCTTGCAGTAGTCCAGACAGACCACATCCACAGGTCAACCCCTGTCCACTGACAGTCACTTTACCATAGAAAGCCAGGTCAGGCAGGTTGTTCCCCTAGTAAAGCCATGCTGGCTGTCTTGAATCACCTCCCTGTCCTCCACATGCCTTAGCATGGCATCTAAGAGGATCTGTTCCATGATCCTGCCAGGCACGGAGGTGAGGCTGACAGGCTGGTAGTTCCCAGGGTCCTCCTTTCTATCACTTTTAAAAACAGGTGCAATGCTCCTTCCAGTCTCCAGGGACTTCACTTGACTGCCAGGACTTTTCAAGTATCACAGAGAATGGCTTGACAACTACATCAGTTCCTACAGGACTATGGGATGTATCCCATCAGGTCCCATGGACTTATGTATGTTCAGGTTCCTCAGGTAGTCACAAACTTTGTCTTTGCTTACAGTGGGAGGAACTTTGTATTCCTGGTCTCCATCTTGTGGGGGTCATCAAGGTGACAGCCATGAGGAGAGGGGTACCAGTGAAGACTGAGACAAAAAAAAGTTGTAGAGCATCTCAGCCTTCTCCTAATCCACTGTTACTACTTCCCCACTGTTGCTCATCAAGGGTGTATATTTTCTTTGCCCTTCCTTCTCTGGTTTAGGTACCTGGAGAAACCCTTCTTCTTTTCCTTTATACCCCTTGCCAAGTTCAGTTCCAGCTGCACCTTGGCCTTCCTGACCTTGTCCCTACACAACCAGGCAATGTCTAGCTCCCCTTGGGCTTTGGAGAGCTATTGATGACCAGGCCAACACATAAACTCTCTACCAATAAAAGGTATCAATGATCTGATACCTTTCTTATACAACATGTTTGATGGTTTAAGATTGGTGTGCTCTTTACACACCAATCTACCATCCCAACAGTCTGTATTTCACCTGACTCCTGTAGAAGCTATGAGAAGAGAGACAAGGTAGATCTAGATTTACAAATGCATTGGCTGACCCCACCAAAAAGAGAATGCTGACCTCATTGTAGTTGCCTTTTATGGCCAGTGTTTGCTCAAGAACAGCATGAGGCATTGTCCCTCATAAAACACAGGGACATTTCACAGTGCACACCATGAAAAAAACTTGCAAGCCTCTCTGTTAGATAGGCATGACAGTTAAAACTCCTCAGATTCAAATCTCAGTATGCCTTAGTAGTGAGAATAAAAGACAGATTGACAGAAATTATCTATGATTTGTTGAAAACAAAGCAATTTAGTAACTTGAGTATCAGTACTTGTTCTGTAAAAGAGAGAAAATATAACAGCATAAAATCCTTTCATTTGTGTTAAGTCTACTTGGTTAGGTACTACACAATCTAAAATATTTTAACTACTTAAAAATAGTAAAACAGAATGAAGAAAACTTTTAACTGCTAAATGACAAACCTGCTAGGAATTATTTTCAAAACCTGACAGCTTGCAAGACTGAGTCTTACTTAAAACTTAAATCCATGTAAACGACTTCATTACTCCAACTTAGAGCAAATAATTTCACTGAGAGTAAAAAAGTCTTTTTTTTTGCAGATCAGTCACTTTGATATTATACACAAAACCCTTTTCTGGGAAGATCACCTGAAAAAACAATGGTATTTGACAACTTCCAGAACACCAACATTAGGCCCATTTCTCATGTTCACATACCTAAATGGAAGATATGGTGGATTAGATCCCGACAAAAGTGTTCTGTAAGCTTCTTCTGGTGTCTTCTTCAAGTATATTACCTAAAAGTGATGGAGGGAGAGGGAAAGAAAAGAAACCCAATCAACTCTGAGCCTGAAAGTCATTAGCCACATGTAAACTCCCCCTACAATCATAGAATTCAATCATAGATTCGACCAGGTTGGAAGAGACCTCCAAGATCATCCAATCCAGACCATCTGCAGTGAGCTGTCTTCTCTGTACTGCAGAGTGACCTCATGTTGGTTGAGAATGGACAGTGACTCACATTTGATCATAGAATCAACCAGGTTGGAAGAGACTTCCAAGATCACCCAGTCCAACCTAGCACCCAGCCCTAGCCAGTCAACTAGACCATGGCACCAAGTGTTTCACCCAGGCTTTTCTTGACCACCCCCAGGGACGGTGCCTCCACCACCTCCCTGGGCAGCCCATTCCAATGCCAATCACTCTCTCTGTGAAGAACTTCCTCCTAACATCCAGCCTGTATTTCCCCTGGCACAACTTGAGACTGGTTTAGGTTGGAAGGGATCTCAAAACTCATACAGTTCCACGCCCCCACCATAGGCACACCTCCCACTAGAACAGGTCCACCAATAAACCCCTAATAATGTGTACTATGCTCCTACAATATTTAAAGGCTAGAAAAGACACACCTACATGAAGTAAAAGATTCAGAAATTAACATGAGTCTACAGAAACTGAGGTTTTGTGTCACTCCCCTCCTTAAAACACAACCAAAGGAATACAAGACATAAGAACCCTTAGGACAGCTGAAAAAGGCAGCTCCAGTAGGAGTTCTCTGTCCAACTTCAAGTGAGTACAAATATTATCGCAACAACTGAGAAAGAAAACATTTATCCACTGCAGCTCAGTGAAGAATTTCCAACACAAATTTGTTTTGAATCTTAATTGCCAGTATCAAGCCACTAATTAACAAAAATCCCCAACTCAGCAATCTGACCTGTTATTATGATACTGCCATATTATGTAACACCCTATGACAAGGCTCATTCTGCTACCACTAAACCACATCAGCTGCACCAGCTTGAGCAAGAAATTAAGTACCATCACATCTTGTTGCACTTTCATTTCTGGGCGTACAGTAAAACTGCTCCCAAAATAACTAACTTTGGCCTGGAGGAGGCACTTAGTGCCATGGTCTAGTTGACTGGCTAGGGCTGGGTGCTAGGTTGGACTGGATGATCTTGGAGGTCTCTTCTGACCTGGTTGATTCTGTGATTCCACAGCAAATGATTTGAGCCTGTTCAGACTGGCATATTTCATGCACACAAAGATGTTTTGCAAACAAAGCCACACAATTTTCCTAAGCCATTTCTCCCCAGCTCACCTTACAACCAGCACCTACACAGCTGTTTTTCAGATCTACACACATTTAGCTGTTGAATAGAAAGTATTCTGACAATTCTTTTCTTAACCAAGACATAGGTTGGTTCCTGATCTAAAAGCTTTATTCAAACTTTGACCAGACCCTGGTACAAACAGACTAGCATGAAAAGCTTACTAAATTCAAAACATTTTCTGTGGCCTCTGGTAAGACTCAGAACAAGGGGACACAGTCTCAAGACGTGCCTGGGGAAATATAGGCTGGATGTTAGGAGGAAGTTCCTCACAGAGAGAGTGATTGGCATTGGAATGGGTGGCCCAGGGAGGTGGTGGAGTTGCCGCCCCTAGAGATGTTGAAGAAAAACCTGGACGAGGCACTTAGTGCCATGGTCTAGTTGACTGGCTAGGGCTGGGTGCTAGGTTGGACTGGATGATCTTGAAGTCTCTTCTAGCCTGGTTGATCCTATGATTCCCAAAACCTAGAAGCACCCCATTTGTGACCACTGAGCAGTCTGATGTAGTCTTGGCCATTTAGGAGGAATCCTGAACTCCTCTGTAACATCAGAGAAGTCTGCATCTTCTGTTCTTGTAACACTTAAAATACTTTTTTTCCTGTTAATATAAATTTTATAACAGAAGTAACTTTTGCAGAATTCTTCAGAGCAAGAGCAAAAATTTAGCAACTGGACACAATTAGCTCTAATATATTGAAAGTCCATTGTAAAAACTGCTATTTGTAAAACCTCTTCCTGAGATGCAAGGTGCAAATAGGCAAGCTACTGCCAAAAAAAATGTTAAGACTGAACTTTTGCTTAAACTTGTGACTCTCTATTATTAAAAGGTTTTAACAGCTATAGGGTGTAGAGGACAACCTGCTTAAGAAGTTGTTTAATGGAACAATCCAAGTTGCATAATCACCACTGGAAACCCATTCCCCGAACCTGATCCACTGTTTTCCATGTTTCATTTTACACTTAATATTTTAACACTAAGACAAATAAAACAAGCCTTCTCAATTAACTTCCACACCTTGGTACAGGTGGTGGAGTCACCATCCCTGGAGGTGTTCAAGAAAAGACTGAATGAGGCACTTGGTGCCATGGTCTAGTTGACTGGCTAGGGCTGGGTGCTAGGTTGGACTGGATGATCTTGGAGGTCTCTTCCAACCTGCTTGATTCTATGATTCTATAAGACTTTCTGCTCTTGAAAAGATAAAAACCAGAAGGCCTTCCAGAGCACATATATTCTGTCTGAATAGATATTCAGTGTGATAGATCAAACTGCCAGCTACACACACTTCTTTCAGAGATTAATATGATTAGATTTCTTCAAGCCAGTAATTGCCTCATCATATGCAGAGATACAGGCTGGGGTCGGAGTGGCTGGAGAGCAGCCAGACAGAGAGGGATCTGGGGGTGCTGATTGATACCCACCTGAACATAAGCCAGCAGTGTGCCCAGGTGGCCAAGAGAGCCAGTGGCATCCTGGCCTGCATCAGGAATGGTGTGGTCAGCAGGAGCAGGGAGGTCATTCTGCCCCTGTACTCTGCACTGGTTAGACCACACCTTGAGTACTGTGTTCATTTCTGGGCCCCCCAGTTTAGGAGGGACGTTGAGATGCTTGAGCGTGTCCAAAGAAGGGCGACGAGGCTGGGGAGAGGCCTTGAGCACAGCCCTACGAGGAGAGGCTGAGGGAGCTGGGATTGGTTAGCCTGGAGAAGAGGAGGCTCAGGGGTGACCTTATTGCTGTCTACAACTACCTGAGGGGTGGTTGTGGCCAGGAGGAGGTTGCTCACTTCTCTCAGGTGGTCAGCACCAGAACAAGAGGACACAGCCTCAGGCTGTGCCAGGGGAAATTTAGGCTGGAGGTGAGGAGAAAGTTCTTCACTGAGAGAGACATTGGACACTGGAATGGGCTGCCTGGGGAGGTGGTGGAGTCGCCATCCCTGGAGCTGTTCAAGGCAGGATTGGACGTGGCACTTGGTGCCATGGTCTAGCCTTGAGCTCTGTGGTAAAGGGTTGGACTTGATGATCTGTGAGGTCTCTTCCAACCTTGGTGATACTGTGATATACATCAAGAGCACACGTCTTCTGCATCTGACTGAACACAGCATTTACAGGTAAAACACTCCAAAAATGCACCTATTATTTCTTGAGTGTGCAATTACTATGCCTGGATTATAAACCCCAAGCTTCTGCAGTTGAAAACAAACATCAGATTATTAGGTGGATTGTAAACATCTTTTTAGAATACTTATTTAATGAATCTGTTTGCATTAGCATCAATCACTGTAGAAGGTGGCAAAGGAGTTCCTTGAAGACTTGCAGTTTAGGAATACACATCTTTAGAAACAATTCTGGGATGGCATGCTTATGGAACATACTGGAAACCTTTGTGCAAACTATTTTCCAATGCTGTACTAAATAGAGTTGAACTGGAAAATGACCACATGGTGTTTTCAACAGGACACAAACCAGGGATTTGTACTGTAATTGTATCAGGTAAGAATTATTCTTGGTACATAGTATCTTCAATAATCAGGAGGCACTTGAAACCTCTCCTAGTCTGACAAGAGTAACAGTATCAAATGCAGATGTACATCACTTGCATGCACTAGCAATGCAGAACTAGAAGCAGCTTAAAACAGGCTAGGTTAAAGTTAAATGTGCACTCAGTTGCGGCATGTTAATTTACCTTATTGTACACATAAACTACCAGCTCTTTATCTGATGTGCCACCTGGGATCCATCCTGGCACACAGACACAGTTACACCATGGTATACACGTTGTGTGTTCCTCCCTGCTGCTTTCTTCAGAGGGGTGTCTGCTGCCCTTCCCTCCAAGTAGCAGCCCTTATCCTTAGCTTTGACTGCTAAGCAACTCCTTCAAAGAAGAACTAGCAAATATACTGGACTGTTCCCATGTTTAAGTCTTAAATGCTGTAAATATGGCAGAGTTTGCTTAGCTGATGAGTCCTCTGAGGCCAGGTTGGATGAGGCCTTGAGCAACCTGTTCTAGCAGGAGGTGCCCCTGCCTATGGCAGGGGGTTTGGAACTGGATGATCCTTGAGGTCCCTTCCAACCTAAACCATTCTATGATTCTCTAAAACTTACTCATCAGAATTTTCAGACAGCTTTAGGAAAAATCAAAAGGCATTCTGCCTGCTTCCCTGAGATTGGAGGTCTCTTCCAACCTGGTTGATTCTATGATTCTATTAACTTTTACACACAGCCAATGTCTTGTAAAGGCAGGTTAGAAGTATCAATGAGCAAAGTAATACTTACAGCATATGCACCTATTAAAAACGCTGCGTTCGCTCGTTTCCTCTGGTCAAAACTGGTGTAGTAGACTATCTTCTTTCTTGATAGGCTGAAGTACTGGTTAAAAACAAACAAACAACAAGAAGATCAGACAGCATGTATACCTGAAGAATAGATTTTAAAAGTCACTTTTCCAAAACTGAAAAAAAATAAGCTGGGGGGGGGGGAGAAAAAATAAAATCTATTTGTAGAGATATTCTTACAATTAAAGGAGGAAAAAATTACCAATACCATGAACAATCTTCTTACATTGTAGATAAGAGTGCAGGGAAACAACCAGTGTACCAGGGCAGACCTCTTAGTTTGACGTGTGATAATGTCCTATAAAATGCAGTTGAACCAAAACGTTCAATACAAAACACTGGATTTTTCCCCCCCACCCCCTCTAAGTTCATATAAGTGAACAACAGCTTATGAACATTGATTAAAGACATTGAAAATCTCAGACTAAATAGCTGTTAAATATTTTTAGCCCATAATTCAGCCAAGACAAAAAAACTGAAGCAATCCAACTTAGAGGCATTAAGTTAAACACTACTCTTCTATCTATGCTACCTACAAATGGAGTGACAGACATTGTTAGGAAACTTCAGCAGCAAGAGTTGCTTTGAAAAAAGAAAGTGTTAAACAGAAAAGACCTCCCCAAAAAAGCTCGGCAGAGATAAAACTAGTAGCCACTTGCAATGCTTTCTTTAGAAAGTAAAGGTGCCTCTGTCAGAATCCTGTGGAAAAAACTCCCATTGAAAACAAGAGCAAGAGACACCAGAGAAGAGCACTAATGCCAAACTGCAGCACAGCTGTTCAAAGGCAGGTAGATAAAAGGGTCACTCACAAATGGTGAGTTGGAGAGTCTATAGTGTTATGTTCATAGGATCATAGGATGTTAGGAGTTGGAAGGGACCCAAAGAGATCATCGAGTCCAACCCCCCTGCCAGAGCAGGACAATGCTATCTAACACAGACCACAGAGGAACACTCCCACACAGGCCTTGAAAGGCTCCAGAGAAGGAGCTTAACAAATCACTGCACTTCCAATATATTCAGCAACACTATCACTCATGTTTCTCCTGGCAGATTTCTACAAGACAATTATTGCTGAGGAAGTCATCAACAGACACACTGCATTCTGCTTCTAAATATTTGAAGTGCATCTCTATTTTTAAAAGTTGCACACTGTACAAATTGCCTTTATGCCAGTCCTGCTGTTACCCACCTTCAGGTTTTTAACTGTAGCATGCTTTCTTTTCCTGCTTTTGGAATTAAAAGTTGCACACTGTACAAATTGCCTTTATGCCAGTCCTGCTGTTACCCACCTTCAGGTTTTTAACTGTAACATGCTTTCTTTTCCTGCTTTTGGAATTAAAAGTTGCACACTTTACATATTGCCTTTATGCCAGTCCTGCTGTTATCCACCTTCAGGTTTTTAACTGTAGCATGCTTTCTTTTCCTGCTTTTGGAATTGAAAGTTGCACACTTTACATATTGCCTTTATGCCAGTCCTGCTGTTACCCACCTTCAGGTTTTTAACTGTAGCATGCTTTCTTTTCCTGCTTTTGGAATTATAAGTTGCACACTTTACATATTGCCTTTATGCCAGTCCTGCTGTTACCCACCTTCAGGTTTTTAACTGTAGCATGCTTTCTTTTCCTGCTTTTGGAATTGATGACACTTGGGAATAGGAGATAAGGTATCTGCTGCAGAAGTGTGTTTTATTTATAGAAGTGCTGCCAGCTGTATTTCACTTGCCCAAATTTGTAGACATCAACTCTCATCCTGAATCTTGTTTCAAGTTTTAGGATAGCTTTAACCACAGAATCAAATTTTGCAAAGAAACCCAAATGGGATGCTTGCTGTGGTGCAAGCATCTTACTTCCACCCCCAGAAATACCACCTTTAATAGCAGTTCTAACCATCCACTCCAGTCTGCTCTTACTGCCCACAACTTCCATAGGTAACTTATGCAACTGATTGTATCTAAACAGGACAGCAATTCCTAAGATAGCTGCTTCCTCTTAATTGGAAGAGGCTGTACCTTGAGCCCAACACCAACTTCTTCCTCAGTATATATGCAAACACACAAAACACAAGCAGTTATTTAATTAGTCAGGCATTCAATTACTATTAAAACTTGACAAAATTCATCTCAGCATTTTTAAGATCTTTTCTTCCTTGCCCTCCTCAAATTTTTTTTTTTAATTTTAGTGTTCTCTAACTACAATTCCACCCATGATGTGTAGGTGGGATAAGATTACAGTAGTTATGCAACAGTGACAGAGCTTCAATTATAATTTGTTGACTTACTGCAAAGTGAAGTTCTTTGCAACAGTTTACAGCTCACCTGAAACACTGCCTTAAACTGCATAAAAAAGCACATTCTGCTGGCTAGCCAGAAGTGAGTTCTAGGTAATAAGATCATCTTCTACAGAAACTAGCCAAAAAGTGACAGCTCACTTTACAAGCTCCAAGAACATTGAAATGAAAGCAACACATCATTTTCAGGGTTTCCTTTTCAAAATGCAAGGATTTAATCCTTGTGAACCATTCTGCTGCATGAAACGTTTCAATCTTTTTGAATCCTGGCTGAAGTTTTAACACAACTGAAGGCTGACATTAAGTAACAGCCCATAGCAGAACAACCAGAGGAAAACTGCACCAGGATTTTACTTTTCACAAGTCTATAAAATTCACAACTGTAAATTCATAGTTCATAAGCCTGCAAGCATCTTTCTTCCCCTGTCTTTGATCTTTTTTCATACTGGTATAATTTCTCTCAGCAACATTCCCTCTCTGATTAACCCTGCCTCTGAATTTTATTGTGTTAAGGCTACACACACAAAACACAGTATGTTTTTTAAAGCAATTTTGATGAAAACCTTAGACAGAAGAAAAAAACATTTCATAAACGAATCAGGGTTGCCTAGTCAAGCATTTTTGCCCCCCAAACTCAAATAACAAGTAGGGAGATAGCATAGTCAAGCATTGATTTGCCATTAGAATGGGCTGCCCAGGGAGGTGGTGGAGTCACCGTCCCTGGAGGTATCACAGTTATCATCAGGGTTGGAAGAGACCTCATAGATCATCAAGTCCAACCCTTTACCACAGAGCTCAAGGCTAGACCATGGCACCAAGTGCCACGTCCAATCCTGCCTTGAACAGTCCCAGGGATGGCGACTCCACCACCTCCCCGGGCAGCCCATTCCAGTGTCCAATGACTCTCTCAGTGAAGAACTTTCTCCTCACCTCCAGCCTAAATTTCCCCTGGCGCAGCCTGAGGCTGTGTCCTCTTGTTCTGGTGCTGGCCACCTGAGAGAAGAGAGCAACCTCCCCCTGGCCACAACCACCCCTCAGGTAGTTCTTCAAGAAAAGACTGGATGAGGCTCTTAGAGCCATGGTCTAGGTGATTGGCTAGGGCTGGGTGTTAGGTTGGACTGGATGACCTTGGAGGTCTCTTCCAACCTGGTTGATTCTATGATTTTTGGTTGCTGTTGTCTTGACGAGATCATCATTAGGGCAATCAGTAATCAAAACATCACTAACATAACAAGGTCAAAAAAGCTTTCCTGTACAGCACAATCAATACTTTAGGTTCAGCCTCCTCAGCAAACTGGTGTGCAAAGAAATTCTTCAGCTCTTCACAATAGAACTATTTACTCTTTTAAAAATCAGTATGCATGATTTATTTTAAAAGATTGGTCTGCCACTAGCACATCTCAAACCAGTAGCCTTCTCCTTACCTGTCCCTCAGAAAGAGAAGAAAGCAGAAAACTTCCTCCACCACACTTAATTCCTCTCCTGAAGCAGAATTACAGCTAGAAGACTTGGAGAGAAAGTTTGTGTGGTTTGCTTGTTTTAATCATAGAATCAAGCAGGTTGGAAGAGACCTCCAAGATCATCCAGCCCTAATGAGATCTTACACTCTCGTTTCTCCTGTTCCTATTCATAGATGCTTTGAATTACAAAGTCTTAAATTCCATATCCACACAAAGACTACCACATCTTGCAGATGCTTTCTTTTGTGATAAGCAACTTTCAAAGACCCTTTTTGTTGGAGAAATTCTTGTTAGCAGAGCACACAAGAATTGATAAACATGAGCAACCTGTGCTGGGAACATCCTTGGAGCCCTGGTAGTTCAGGAAATCAAGCTGTAAACAGCTGAGCACCCCACACCCAGCTGCAGTGGGCAGAGACTAGATAACCAAAGGGGCTGGAGTGGGTGGTGATGGAGGCTGACCCTTAGAATGTTGTGATAAGTTAACCTATGCACACCTTACATGTAACTCTGGACCCTCTGACTGTAACCAATCTTGGTGGAGCATGCCTATTGCTAGAAGTGCATAAGTCACTGCATCACAGAAATAAAGTGGATTTGACCATCTAACCATATTGGTGAACAAAGAGTCATCTTCCCATAGTGCTCCACCAAACGGTTTTTCTCAACACCTTTTCATAAGAAAAATAGGTAAAGTGCCTCAGGGTCCCAAAAGTGTTGCAACATGGTAATGGCAATCAGCCAGCAGCAGAGGCTGAGTTTCCAGAGAATGACAATCTACAGTGCCTTCCACTTCCTATCAGCCAGCTCCTGCTGTTGGTTATGGGATATGGTTACTCTTAGTGCAATGGTCTGCAAGCAGCAGGTTGCCCAAGAGGATTTTTTCTCCATGTTGTTAGTCCAATCAGCACTTCCCATCTCAAACACTGATCACAGACTGCCTGCACACCAGGCCATATGGCAGTTATCCTACCCCTGCTGCAGTTGTTCATTGCACCAATGCTTTGCTGGCAGGTAAGTCACAGGTCATGAACTTGTGTCTTACAACTCCTCCAAGCCTCAGGAATTGGCAACACTTGTGAATGACAGACATGAGAAGATGAGGGGTAGATAGGCAGAAACTGTGAATTCCTAATTCTCAACCAGTGAAAGAGAACAGCAGCCTTTTGTAGCTAGCCCTACACTACACATCAGATGCATGCTGAAGCCCTGGGATTTGGTCTTGCAGGCCTACTTGTCCACTTCAGATAGTACCTAAATTAGGACAAAGTCTGTTGTGTATTTTAATGGTTAAAAAAGCAAAGCTTACATTAGCAGGTACTGGCCTACCCCAGTGGTAGTGCCAATTGAGCAGTCTGGAACCTGTTCACGTGCAAGTTCCTGTAGGACTCTGGTGTTACTCCAAGCTTTAGCTGTTTGATTTCAGCTATTACTTTTGAATGGTTGGACTATCAGGTAACACTTCTCTATTATGCACCAGTTCAAATCAACCTATTTGGAATTAGTTTCTGCTTAAGGCAGCAGCAACAGCACTCCCATCCAGCTGATCTGCATGAGATTTCTCTGATCTATTCCTGACCATCTGTACTCTTCACCTAGCACTGCAACTGTGTTTTGTTGCTGCTGTTTTTAAAACAAAAGTTACATCAAAATAACACCACAGTTTGATAAATCCATCCTGTCAATGTCATCTACTAATTCAGTTTCAACTTGGCTCCTGTGTGTACGCTTTCTATTATAACAGATGATCTTTGTATCATACTGATTACAAGGCATTTATGATGAACACCTTGCCTCATTCAAAGCAGATGATGGTCTTGTTGTAACAACACTAAAGACTGCAGAAATATTCCTGTTTAATGTTGAATCATTAAAAAAACCCCAAAACAACAAACTCAAGTCCTGAGGTATTTATTATTTGCATTCTTAAAGTTCCTGTGTGAGGTACCTAGGGTCTAGCCTGAAGGCATTCTAGTTCAGTGTATGAAGCACATGTCAACGATGGTACATGAGACTCTTTCCAGATCCAAAACTGATCACAGTAGCAATTTCAATCTGGAAAAAAACAGAACTTATCTCTCTAGATCTCATAGCCATGGCGAAAGTTCGCATAGGTGTATTAATGGTTCTTCTCTGCAGTAACTGCTTCACAGAGCAAGTATCCTCCAGAGTCTTTAGTAATTTAAATATAAGGTCACAAACAGCAGAATTAAGGTTAAAGAAGGAAGAAATAAAAAAGGAAAATATTTCTTTTGAGTGAACAAGAGCAGTCATGTGCTTGAATGAGACAATGGCATTGGAAAATAGTGTTAAGATCACAGTATCACCAAGGTTGGAAGAGACCTCATAGATCATCAAGTCCAAACCTTTAACACAGAGCTCAAGGCTAGACCATGGCACCAAGTGCCATGTCCAATCCTGCCTTCAACAGCTCCAGGGACGGTGACTCTACCACCTCCCTGGGCAGCCCATTCCAATGCCAATGACTCAGTGAAGAACTTTCTCCTCACCTCAAGCCTAAATTTCCCCTGGCATAGCTTGAGGCTGTGTCCTCCCTTTCTGGTGCTGGCCACCTGAAAGAAGAGAGCAACCTCCTCCTGGCTACAGCCTCCCCTCAGGTAGTTGTAGACAGCAATATAATGTATTTATAAGCTCTTCTTAGTGTTAACACCAAAATGGCAAATAAAATGAACACAGGTGTTAAAAAAAATCAGAAATACTAGAACTTGATTTGATTTATAACTAAGTTAATGCATTAAGAAGCAATGTAAATTTTCACTAGAAGTACTTTTTAGAAGGAAGGTTATACCAACTCTACAAACCCCTTAATTTGCAGACCTGCTCTTAAGACTGTCTGACTTCAAGTCAGCATGCTCTTGGAAGCAGCAGATGTCATGAGCCAACCTGCCTAAAGGTTTCATTTGTGCAGCAAACATTAGTCCCAAAATACAATGTCAATTTTGATACAGAAATCCTGTTAATGGTAGCCAGTGCTGTCACATCTGCTGTCCCATCTTCCATCCCATCTTCCAGTGCTAACAGTAACAAGTCTAACATTTCACAGTACAGATTTAAAGCCCCTATGTAGTGAAGAGTCTCCTTGGTATTTGCACACAAGTGCTATTAACATAAAAAGCTGCTTCATTTCTAGTAGTTGATATATTTTCTAGATATACACTGCAAGCTACTTTTTCACAGGACCAGGTTAAATCTACATCCACGTGCTTGGTGTACTGGGTCTGGCTGGGAGAGAGTTCAATTTCCTCCACAGCAGACTGCATGATGCTGTGTTTTAGAACTCTGACTAAAACTGTGTTGATAATGCACTACTGTTTTAGCTATTGCCAGAGTGCCTGCACAGCACCAAGGTCTTCTGTTTCTCACTCTGTCTTCACAGCAAGCACTGGAAAGGCACAATGCCAGGAGAGCCCACTACAGGGATATTCCATACTACAGCACTTCAACGTTCAGCAGTAAAACTGAGGAGTTGCAAGTCTCTCAGAGAGACATCAGACATTGGTCTGCTGGTGGGAAGTGGCAAGTGCATTTACACCACTTGTTTTTTGTTACACCTCTCTTCTAATTCCTTTGCTTCAAAGCTCTTTATTTCAGCTCAGGAGCTTTACTTAATTTTGCTCTTCTGAATCTCTTTCCCTGTCCCACAGTGGGGTTGCAGTGGGTGTGAGTGAGCAGTTGCCAGGTGTTCAGTACTGGACAATGGATGAGGCCCTGAGCAATCTGTTCTAGTGGGAGGTGTCCCTGCCTATGGCATGGGGTTGGAACCGGTTGATTCTTGAGGTCCCTTCCAACCTAAATCATTCTATGACTATTTTAATTTATAGATGAACAACAGGGAAGTACTTCAGGTTTATTTCCAAACCACATGATTACTGCTTATCATAAAGTCAGAATTTTGATAAGGAGTACAGAAAAGTACTGATATGATTCTATAGTACCAACCCACATTGAGCTTATGGTTCATGACAGGACAATGTTGTTAGAACAAAATTCAGTTGTGATCTTTAGAATTAACTGCTGTGCTTACAGATTCTAGACAACCTTACAAGCAAGGACCAATATTGTGCAGTCAAAAGGAAAAGCTGTCATAGTATCCAACGATACCAACATTTTCTTGCTAGTGAAGAGCAACTCAAGCTGCTTTGAATCAACAATTATTATATGGAAACAAGCAAATCAGAATGCTTTTACAAATTAACTGATAAGGAGTGAGAATTCTACAAGTAAGGCAGAAAAAGGAATAATTTTTATATGCAGAAAACCACATTTCCATAGCATTATTAAAAGCAACATTTCACTGAATGAGATTTCAAAGTTTTAGCTTTTCCACCAAACATGATTTAGCACAGATAGTGGGATTTCAGGGTCTGTGTTTTGCTCCTGCTCATGGGTGTGGGGGTTTGCTTAGTTCATTTTTCAGTTATCCACACCACCAGACACATTTCATTAGCTGCAAACTCACGAAAGTATCTAGCTGGGTTTATTTTTGTTAACATTGTCTTGAAACTCTAAGGCTATGAAAAAAAGTAAACACAGCCTTTAGTTCATGCCTCACCTGCTAAGCAACAATGAGAGCACTTTCATTCACTCTACTCTTCGTAGAATCAACCAGGTTGGAAGAGACCTCCAAGATCATCCTGTCCAACCTTGCACCCAGCCCTGTCCAGTCAACCAGGCCACGGCACTAAGTGCCTCATCCAGTCTTTTCCTGAACATCTCCAGGGACAGTGACTCCACCACCTCCCTGGGCAGCCCATTCCAATGCCAATCACTCTCTCTGTGAAGAACTTCCTCCTTTCGGAGGGAAGAGAATCCAGAATCAAGAATACCATTAAAGCTTAGTAGTAGCCATTTAGATAATGAGCACCTAACAACCACTTTCAAACCAGGGACTGCATTTTAACTGAATTTCAAAACACAAACATATAGGAACATTATTTTTAAACAAAGCTTACCTTTAGCTTCTTATTTAGCTTACAGCAGTATCTGTATAACATTGCCAAATTTAAAGGTCCAAAATCTCCATAGAAACTGGGAGGAAAAAAAACAAAAAATGTGTTATTTACACAAGAAAAAATAAAAACCAAAGGAAGTTTCAACATGCATGTTGTTGATACTTAAAGCTGCAATACAGTACAAGAGATAATTTACTGATTCATTTAAGAGAACAGGACAGGAACAACTAATGTGCAAACATCTGTAGCTTCAGTTTAAGATACTTTGTATTTATTCCATGATACCTAATCAGGTTTTGACCAAAACTACCAAGTAAAAAACTTGATGACATGATCAAACTCCCTTTTAAGCCACGCTGATGGCATCCTAAAGGTTCTACAACTGCTTAAAATGAGACTGTATCATTGGATATTATGGAAGAGTAATTTATGGGCATTAAATTTTATTTGTTAATGTGCTATCTTGATCTGACAGAATGTTAAGCTCATTTCTTTTTATCTCATCCTACGCTATTCTAGAGCTCACACATACACTTTACATATAATTATGTCCCTTTGTGCCTCCAATCCTCTCATCTCTAGGCTGTTCTTCCCATTTATTATTTCATGTCTTCTGATTGATCTTATCTCTTCCAGATTCTTCTTAAACATTCATAGTGCCTTTGAAGCAGCAATCACTGCTAAGGACTAGGAACAACAGCCTGCACAGGAAAATTGTTGTACATGTGAAATAACAGTGCTTTTCCTGGGTAATCCTTCATGCAGGCACCTTTACAAGTAATAACAGCCTTTACCCATACAATTTATAATGACACCTTCTAGAGCCTTCCTCTTCCCTACCCACTGTGTAAAATTCTCATGAGTTCAGTTGCAACCTTCCTCCGTTTCCTCTTTGTATACAGTAGTCTGTCTTTATGTAGATGGTCTGGAAGCTTGTTCATGCACACAGCATAAATGACAGCGAAAACAAGACTATAAACTATTCTAATCTGCTTTTAGGGTTTTGACAGGACACTTCTTGCCCACTGCCAAATAAAACAGGTCATCACAATCTGAATTTGGAGAATGACAAAAGGAAAAAGTATCTACCAGACTCTGAAGGAGTGAAAACAAAACTCACTCCAACCAGATGATAGCATAGGTGGAAGTACCCTTTTGAGCTTTCTTCCCCATGGGAGAAGGTTTGTTTTTCAGGAAAATCAATTATGTTCCAGTAAAATGTAAGAAAATATTTATTTTGAAGGCAGTCAAGCATTGGGAAGATGTTACTCAGACACCCTAAGTCACAACACAACTGTATAAGGCTCTGAGCAACCTGCTCTTGTTAACCTTGCTTTGAGCTGGGGTTGGGGGAGGGGGAAGTGTGTGCATGTGGTGTTTGGATTAGAACATCTTCAGAGATGCCTTTCAAGCTCCAGATATTCTTCTATTTTAAGTGGACACAGTAACATAGAATGAGTGCACTACCTTTTTGGTGCTCATACCCTTACTAACATCCTTCCCCCCACATTCTCTCAAACAAAGGAGACAAGGCCAGTGCAAAAAGAGACCACCTCATTAGCTTGATCACAGTCTAGGACAAATAATCCACTTGCTACACCAGTGCTGTTGTAATATCATCTATTTTACAACAGCAAATAAAAACATAAGCCTTTGTTAAGATCCAAAGCAACCCTGCAGTACAAATTATTGTGACACAACGCCTACAGAAGCTTGTTAGCTGGGTCAAAGACTGAACTGTCTATCTATGGGGACTGTATTTGTAGTTTGCACAGACGTTAACTCAAGGGAAAGTTGCAGTAGTAGTAAAGCAGTGTTTAACTCTAGAACTTCTCAACTTTTCTTACACAAGGCTGCCAGCTATGACCAAGGGTTGGTTATTTTTAGAACAAAAAAAATTAAAAACTGTGTGGAGGATTTTTGGTTTTAAAATGTTCAAAGCAGGACAAGTAAGAAGTTCAAACTGGAGCTGGAGTGAATGTAGCTTCTAGAAAAACAATAACATCTCTTCCCAGTCTGCTGCACTAACACCTTCTGTAACTCCTGAAACCCCACAATCCTATCTTGTTCCATTAACTTCATTCTGTCACTTAAACACTATAAAAGAGTATAATGAAGGCTTTTAAGATTCTTTTGTGAAAAAGACTTTTCCACTGTTCTTTTTAAGCACAGAATGATGTGAGCAGAAGTGTAGGAAAAGCACATTCAAAATGAATTCACAAGTCAATTTATCCACAAAAGGCTTGGTGGAGATAAAGATAAAACACATTGGAGTCTATCCACAAAGTAATGATATTTCAAACTAATTATATTTCAGGGTACTCAGATTCTCTCTGATGCCTATGTCAATATTTCAGTATTTCTCCATCACTTACTACCCTTAAGTATGTTATGTTTCTCTTAACATGGTGGTGGGGGCAAGGATCAATGTTTAAGATTCTGGTAGTATTGAGAATCATAGAATCAACCAGGTTGGAAGAGACCTCCAAGATCATCCAGTCCAACCTAGTACCCAGCCCTATCCTGTCAACTAGACCATGGCACTAAGTGCCTCATCCAGTCTTTTCTTGAACACCTCCAGGGACGGTGCCTCCACTGCTTGTCTATATTTCAGAAACAAGCTTTTTCTTAGAATGCAAACAGCCATGAAGGAAAAGTACTTTTGGTGATCAGCATTATCATCCATACCTCAAACAATGACAATTTCCAAGTTACTGGCATAAAACCAGGTAGGAAGTATAAGTCAGCCACTGGCTTCTTTAACTGTGGTAGATACATGCAGGAGAAAGGCTCTGATGTGTGTAATTTTAACTTTCTCCATTTAATTCCTCTAAATTGGAATAACTTTTAATAGCCACATTAAAAAAAAAAAGAAAGAAAGATAAAACAAGTGCTTAAAAAACCCTTTAAATCAAAGCACCTTTGAAAGACAGTACAAGTCATCAAACTCTGACCTAAAAAAACCTCCTTCAATGTACATCCTGTGAACTAATTAGCTTCCAGTATGTTGAAACTGAAGGGGTTAACTTTGCACACCCCTCACTACTTTTGGCATAATCACAGTAATGTTCACAGTATGTTAATAGTTTCAAACTGAAAGAACAGAGATTTAGATTAGTTGTTAGAAGAAATTCTTCTTTTAGTGAAGAAGTAGTAATAGTGAGACACTGGAGCAGGTTGCCCCTCCCTGGAAGTGTTCAAGGCCAGATGTGATGGGGCTTTGAGTAACCTGGTCTAATAGATGCCCATGACAGGGGGGGGTTGGAAATAGATGATCTTAAAAGTCTCCTCCAATCCAAATCAGTCCATGATCTGAATAATAAGTTTCATCTTGCAAGAGTGAAGACTAAAAAGAAGTCAAATAATGTTATTATAGTCACTAATAACAATCTCCCCAATGTTATTTTACTTTCATCTCTTTTATAGGTAATAAGACATTCTGTGTATCTAGATGCTTTAATAAGCATTTACATACAATAAGAAATCAGTCAGAATGCCTCTGGAGCTTAAATCAGTTTAAGAGAGACAGTCATTTACAACAGAGGTGGGAAACAGGTATGAGGCACAGAAAACAAGCACAGTCTAATCTACACTTAATCACATTTTCTTTTAATCAAGTACTTAGCTGACAGTTTAAATTATTCTTCCCTCTCATCTCATGGAAACTTGCTAGCCTTATGTTTCTCAAACTAAGAAACAGCAAAATCCCAGAGTATACTAAAATGAATATTTAAATGCTCTGCTTCAAAAATACTATCATAATGTCACCTGAATGTGGGAGTATGTTTCTTGTATTGGCATTCTCCTTAGAACAGACACCTGGAACCAACTCCTTCCTATTCATTCTCAGCATTAGACCTGAAGTATTTGCTGTACTGTGTTACAGGAATGGTCATCCACCTACAAAGACCAGCCCATAAAGAGCTTGTTGGTCTCATCTTAGTTACTGTACATTCTTCCAGGGAATTTAATGGAGAAAGAAGTGTAGTCCACCATTCTCATCACAATTGTTGCGGAGGAGGTGTGTGTGGGTGCTCACAGTGCCTTCCAACTCAAGGACTTTTTCCCATAACAAAGTCTCATGCTTACAGTTCATGCCCCTCTGCAGGAGAAATTCTCCCACAGCTAAGAACGGCGGCTGGGACGGCGACTGTAGTCCTGCAGGTAGATGGGGGAGAGCAAGGTTTTGACCCCGCGATTTAATGGTCCTTGGGCCACAATTCTGTCCAAATGAGGGCTTTGCAACCCTCCACCACACAATTCCATGGGATACCACATGAAGGTGCCATGAATCAACTCAAGCCTTGGGAACCTCTTCTGAATGCTCATTTGAATACCATTGACCCTAGTACAGCAGATAAACAGCTTTCATATCTTGAAACCTGGTTGTGGTCAACAAACTATAGGCTGACAGACTTTGAAATCAATTGATACATTTCATACTAACATCACAGTCAATCTATTTATGGCTGAGGTATCAAGCTAGCTTTCAAAGATAAACTGCACTACTTACATGTCACCCAGAAGCTTGATACTTTCTGCCCTACAGATGAATACATCAGAGCAGTATCTTTATACTGACATTCATTTATAGTCTTCTGATACAGGAACAGAGATATGGATGAAAGAAGATTCCCATTTGAAAAGCTATTTCCTTTCTCCATGACAGCCCAGTGTAAGCTCAGTGTTACTGCTACACTGGACAGAAGGGTATGCACATATTCTTACCTGGCTGTAGGCATTTCTAACAGTTCAAACATGGTCCAAAGCCCAGCTACCAGTGCAACACTTTCTGCAAGAGTTTTCTGAAGTGTGTACCCCACAGTGGGGTACAACTGCTCCTCTAGGTAGGAAGCTTGACTTCTTGGAGGCTAGCAGCCATGTAAAGTCATTCTTCTGTCAGAACCAGAGCACCATAAGCTTGCAGTTAGCTACACTAAAGGATTCATTACAACAACTTCAGAAACTAGCAGAAATAGAGCTTCCTGACTGCAAACTTACACTAACTCTACAGCATTTTACAAAGATCCACTTGACTACTAAAACTGAGCAATAAAACTGAATTAGAGTAAGAAAAACATTCTCCACTTGCTTTTCTCTTTCCCTTTCCTCAAACGGACGTCTAGAAGATTCAGGTCACTGCACTGTGCGGCTCTTACTGTATATGCTCTGAATCTAACTGTTGAGCAGCACAAGAACCTGCTACTGCAGAAGTGGCCAAATAGCTACTACAGATAAATGCCCCAAAGGATAAGCTGAATACATCTTACATGCAACAATGTTTCTGGATGAAAGCCAAGACGATCAGCCCACACATTCTTTATAGCCTAACTCCTGGTCAGGAAATCTTATACATTCTTGTGTTCATCCTCCAAGTTCTATTTCCTAGAGTGTTTCTACTTCTTACTTCCCACCTTTTTTTCATGCCCTTCAGATGTTCAGTAGCACTGTCTCCCTGCTCTAGCCTCACCAACTCCACTAACACATGAATTGCTAAGAGCCTTCTTATCTGGGCTGAAACGCAATCCTGAACACTTAATACTGCTTAGGGGTTGCACACTTCTGAGCAGGCAAAGGATGATACAGCAAAAATAACCCTGGAAATGATCTATCACCTCACTGCTTGCATCTGAAGGAAGAAATAATTCAGAGGTTCTGGATTATGTAAAACAGCAGGCATTCACCCCATTTCCCCTCAAAGGTTTCAAATCCTCCTTAAGATCCCAATTCTTAACATTCCAACTAAACCACAGATCTCAACAATGATGAAACTGCTATTCCAGATATATGCACTTTTATTGCACTGACATCAAGAACAAAGTACCAGAGAAGAGGTTTCCCCAAAAAGTTTCCCTACAAAAGAATCTTCAGGTCATATTAAAAAGCTGCTCTTCTAGTGGAAGAAGTTATCTTGACAAGAGGCCAAGTTTCTCATGTGGGGTTTCCTATATCAAGATACACTCCTGTCCAATATAACACTGGAGCCTAGAAAGCAGATCTATTTTATCCAGATACCATTTTACTCCTAACACTCACAAAAATGAAACAAAAATAACAACAAAAAAACAACAAGCCCCCCCCAAAAACAACAAAAAAACACCCCAAACCCACACAGCACAAAAATACCTTTAGCAATTGCTTTAAAACTCAACGATTGCTTTTATCTTTTCCAGACAAAGAACTGAAAGCAGATATGGCAAAGCAATGTGCCAGTTTACTTTTCAAAACATTTATGAAACTGTTGAACTGAAGAGACCATCTCAGATGCCAATAGCATTTGGCAAGTTTAAAATATAAACCAATGCCAGTGTTTTGTGTCTGAAAGAAAAACAGAGGGTTCCAGCTTGCAGATCTTTTGATTTTGTCTGCAGTGAATTTAAAAATCTCTTGGGTTAAGATGGAAAACAAAATGAAGTTGGTGCCATGGTCTAGTTGACTGGCTAGGGCTGGGTGCTAGGCTGGACTGGATGAGCTTGGAGGTCTCTTCCAATCTGGTTGATTCTATGAATCTATGATTCTATGTTAATCTGTAAGAATTAGACATACAAAAACTGCTATTAGTATGTCAAGTTTTTCTGCTCTGTATTTATATTCACATTGATAGAAGTTAAAAGTTAGGATTTTATCTTCTTTTTTATTTTTTACTCAGTTCTTGGTCATCCAATAGCCAAGTTCAAGTCTTCAAAATCTACTAAATGTGAACAAGGAACTCCCTGTTCTCTGTGTGAAGCAACAGCTCTGTTTGTTGTAACAAGGCTAAGTGTAAGTTTCTTTTTCCTTTCAAAGGGTATAACGCCACAGAACGATAGAGAAGTTCAGGTTGCCTATGCAAGTACTGTTACTGGATAGGCACAGAAAAGAAGCCAAAGTAAAAATAAACAAGTTAACCTTTACTCTTCTCACAGCAAAGAGAAACTCTTCTTTGCATATACACTTGCAGTCAGGGAAAAAAATCCTCCAAGTCCAAGTCCAAACGGTACATTGTAGCTAAGCATTTGAGAGTCTGACGCTACTGCTGGTAGAACTCAAAGCAGCTAACATGAAGACTGCTGCACATCACATCACAGGTAAGATCCCAATATCTGCCTGTCTCAGAGCTCCAGGACTCTTACTGAAATTACTTGATAAAATTAATGTTTCCCTAATAAGGGCTTAGACTGACACAGGTTCAGAAAGTTAGAGTAATAGATGGGCAAGTAACATACTGTATCTTGAAATGAAGTTTTAGTGTAAAACAGATGATGCTCTTTGTACATCCCATTAATTATTTTTAGAGCTGCTCACATGATGTCAGAGATTAGATTTGCAAAAGCTTTTCATACCAGAGATCCAAAGTAACAAATGACTGAATAAAAACATTATGAACTTGAAAGCTGCAACTGTAATGAGAAACAGGAATCTTTTAGTGATGAATTATCTAAATGGCAATTTTGTTTGAGAAAACTACTCAAAATCAATGCAAAAAAGTTACTTTGATAAAAATATGTGAAAGTCAAGTTAACCAGTCAAGTGTAGTATTCTCAACCCAGATTTATTTACTGAAAGGTGAAACATGAAAGACACTATTCTTAGAGAATAAAAAGCTTCTTATTAGTGCCTAACTCATTAATTGATGTCTTGCCAAGTCAAGGCTTGACTGTTTGCCAAATGACAGTCTTCACCAAGCTGGATTATTTCTCATTAACTCCATTTTTCCTGAAGTAATAGCTACCTGCACTACATTACCCCCAAAAGGCTGTACTCCCTTACAGGGAGTAGCATACACTTTCTTGGAGGGACCTCAGAGAACTTCTACAAGAGACCAACAAAACCTTACAGGAACAGCACAATTGAAAAACAATTCAGAAGTGGACAAATTTATTTGGGTGTCTTGTTCCCTCAGCTAAGGAATTTACATACCATTTCCCTAGCATAATAGGTTCAAGGGTAAATTACAGCAAACTAAAATAGTGATAGCTCCAGAAGCAGGTTCCTAGTCAGAGCACATTTGAAACGTTCTTAAAAGTGTTTAAGTCCATCTTTACTCTTCTCAGAAGTGTTAATGTTTAAATAAGACTGTGATAGGAATTCATTAGAACAATTGTCAACTTCAACTGAAACCTGAAGGCTAAAGTACTCAAGATTACATAACCACACTGTACAATTTTGTGACAGAATGTATGACAAGCTGCCAGAGAAAGTCCACATCTACCAGACTAAAACTCCTAGCACTACAGCTGGTTTTGTTTAATGAACAGGGTAGGCTATTAAGGTACACAATTACTTCCTCGTGTCTCTTTAAGAATAGAAAAGAAAAGGAAGCAAGGCAGTGAGATTTTAAGTACTATGCTCTCTAATCAGAAGCCCACACATTCATGAGGTTTGCAGATCATGCACTGCTTCAGTAAAAGCAAACTGACACCTCAGTAAACTCAGCTAAATAGATTCCTCTAATACCTCATATTTATCACTGAAATTAACAGATTAACAGCCCAAAGAAAAGCAATTTACTTCCATTCACAGTAAAGTACCTTCGTCTTGCCATTAGTACGATGCACTTCAACTGTTTATTGACTGAATTTTGTTTTAGTAACAAAGCTACTTACATACTTCACAGGTACTGACGATTTTGTGCCCAAGTAGATTTCCATTCTCTGCCTGGTAACAATCTTTTGATTGAAAAGCAGAAGTTGCCATGAAATTCTGATCAGCAAGAATAGCACAGGCAAGCTATTTTGAATGAGAACTCATAAAAAATACACTGTTCTGAGCTACAGCGCTTTGAAATTTGCCTCCAAATATTTATTTTGCTATCACATAACAAATACTTCTAGTCCCTTTCTCAGAAAGGCAGCTGCATTCTTTAGAAAACAACAATCTGAGCTGGTGTGTTAAAACTACACTACTACTTACAGACAAACCCCAATGTCAGGCCCCTCATTTTACTGTTCAGCCTGTGAAACGTAGCAGACTGATGTCAAGCTCTGATGAACAAAAGTAGAAGAGAAGCTATAGTAAAATTAGAGAGAGACTTGCATTCTATTTCTCATTTTGCCTCCAGCTTTCACATTTCAGAAAGATAATAAAGGAAAAATATGTTTTAAATCTTACTGATATCTGCTTTTATTTCCCTGAAACAATATAAACCTCCTTAGAGATAAGAGGGAAAAGAAAGAGAGAGATTAAAAGTAAAAGATTAGGAAATCAGGCATGGTTTTACTAATAAATATTGCATACACTGATAGTGATGGGTGGTGCAACACAAATATCAGTGGAAAGTTCAGTGCTGTTATGTAAAAGACTTAGGTTATTACACAAAAACTCATTCATGCCATCCAGTAACTGTCACTTCATTTCTACCTCTTATTATGTCTTAGTATTCTACTTTAGAGCGCAAGAGTACTATTACAATACTTGATACAGGATGACACCATTTAAAAAGGTGAAACAGATCAGGAATTATCAATTCAGAAACTCTACAATTAATTACATGTCCAAAAACCTATAGATGTATTCTAGATGATAAAAGAAACTTTGCTTCCTTCCATTATCCTGTCAGGATACCTGTTATCATGTTACACCCTGGTATGTGTTTAACAGGTAATTGGGTTAAGGACTGTACTTACTGCATTCCCTTTACACATTTACTGCCTTTAGACATTTTAAAGGAAATTACTTTCCTCCCTTACATTTCTCAGTACTTTTCCTTTTTTAAAAACAAAAATACTCTCCTCTCACAAAATTACAGCTACAACTCTGGATTAGTAATCTCTAACTAACAGTAAAGAACTATATTGTACCCTTCATACACCAAGAACAAATCCCACATGATTCTTTTACCCTTCCTTCAAGCCTACTAAGAATTAGAAACAAAATACTTCAAGACAAGCATAACAAAGTCTAAGGAGATAGAAGACAATTTTTTTCTTTAAAGAAACACAACACAAATTGTTTAAGCCCTCGAGTTGAATACTGCTTTTAATATTAAGATGGCCTTGCCTTAGTGTACTCTTGAGATCTACGTTAGTTAAGATGCTTACAGAACCTACTCCAAATTCAAGCAGTAAATTTTAAAAGCTATCTTTGAGAACAAATCATTGAGAATGGCAGTAGAAGACAAACAGTTAAGATAAAAAGACTCAAAAGCATACGTAGAAAAGAAACACTAAGAGTGTATTTGGTGCACAGAAAGTAAGCTACGAACCAAGGAAGCTGAGTTTACACCTTCACAGAAACAGTATGAAAGAATGGCTGACACTCAGAAGTTCTACTCATACAGATAGAAAGGCATATTTAAAGTAAAACCACATTATGTGTTTCCCTTGTGCTGTAGTAAATACCTTATCAAGTGGCTAGATAGAACACAGGAAACAGCTAAGCTTAGAAGACAAGGTACAGCAACTGATTTTTAACCACTGCATACAGCAATTACTTTATTTAATGCATTTCATGTCCTTTAAAAGTATTTCACAACTCTATCAATTTTACTATCGACCTTGTAGGTGTTCTCCAAACACATGAAGCTTTCATTTCACAGACAACACTTTTTTTGGCCGCTGTAAAGCCACAAAAGCCAACAGGAAGTGTTATCTTAAAACCCTCAGCAGACTTATAAAAGAAGTTGATGGGCTTCACAACCACACTCAAGTTTTGCATTGCTGATCCTGTATAAGAGGTGACAATTCCACATTCTACAAAAACAACTACTGTTTCATGTACTAATACCCAACAGCCATCTTCTATTTAAGACTTCCATTTAATAAGATGTAATTAGTCTTAAAGAGATCGTCTCCATCTTACAAACAAATCTTACAGAGGTCAGATAGCCTCCCCCTAGCTCAATCACAATTTAAGCCATTTAACTGGCCTTGTAGCTGGTTTTTGTGGGGTTATTTTATAACACCGATCTTACCAAACTAGTTTCAGCTAACACATAAGTCTTATTCAGGCTAAATTTGTAGTCATGTTTCGTGATAGTAGCTAAGTGGGGCAAAACCACGGTATTAAAGTGTGTTGGGAAGAATCTCAGGTGATCCCTTGGAATACGCAAGCCAAAACTGATCACAACACTTACTTTTCATAGACCAGTTCCTCATCAGTACAGAAGTAGTGTGTATTTGCGGTGCTTTTCGGTTTGTTTCTTAAAGTTGCAAAGTACAACCGATCTGAAAGACAGATTAAGGCATCAGCGTCGGATGGACAGCGCAGACTGCCACTTCCCCCACGGCCCGGGGGCCGCCGCGCCCCGCGGCCCCGTCCTGCCCAGGGAGGGGCACGGCGGGGCTTTATTTTGATTCCTGCGTGAGCTACCCGCTCCACTCGCACCTTTCTGACCAACTGCGCACCCCCTGGGAGCGACTTCAGGAGGGCGGGAGAGTTTCTGAGCCACAACGCAGCAAGACATAGCAACAGGTGCCGGCCTTGCTTCGCACCGGAAAAGAGAGGAGGAAGGAACCGCTCAGGCGTGCCCCGAGGCAGCCGACAGACAGGCAGCCCGGAAAAACCGCAAGGCGAAGGGGGTCGAAGTCGAGATAGGAACGTAGCAAACCCCACGAAACCGAAGGAATAAGGTGGGAAGGTCAGGAAAGAAACCAGCAGGTTTCCTTTTTGAGGAAGGCTCCAGAGTGTGGGAGTCCCGCGGCCAGGGGACGGAGAGGGATCTCCTGCCTGTTCTCACCTTTCACGAACTCCGAGGCTCCCCCAAGCACTTCGGAGGCGGCTGCTGCCGGCTCCATCTTAAACAGGGCGCGGAGGAGCGAGGCGCGGGGCGTTTCCGAACTCATGGCGCTCCCGGGCAACGCCGGCGGGGCCAGGGCGCGCTCGCTGGGAAGCGACCCGTTGCCTGGAGAGGCCGCCCACCAGGAACCACGCGGCTGGCAGCGCCGCTGCCACAAGCCCACATAGAAGCGGGAGCGGATACCAGCACTAGCTCCGGGACGCGGCAAGCCGCCGAGAAAGCAAGCGGATGCCCATGGGGACTTCAGCTCCACCCCGCCCCCAGCCAGGAGACGCCCCCGGATAAAGAGGCAGCAGGCGGTTACCAGGCGACCGGCGGCGCTCTAGCAACTGCGTTACCGAGCCTTTGTTTCGTCCGGCCCGGAGCCGAGCCGAGCCGAGCGAGTGACCAGCGCCCCCGCCCCCCCGGCGCTCCCGATCCGACAAGCCCGCCCTCCGCCGCACAGCGCCTCACCACCGAGCAGGCAGCCTGCCAGCGCCCCTGGTCCGCCCGCAGCGGCTTTGCACCCGGCACAGCTCCGCCCTCCGCCTCAGCCTTACTCTCACGCCGGCCGGCCCGGGGAGCGCGGGTCCCTACGCGCCCCGCGGCGGTTTGTGTCTCTCTTCTCCGTCTACCTGAGAGCGGCCGGTTGCAAAATGCCTCACGGAAGCAGAAAGGGGGTCTTAAGGGACAGCTCGCAGGGCCAGAAGCGGCGGGAAGCAGACCTGAGCCGGAGCTAGTATCTTAGCAGAGTAGGTCCAGCCCAGGATGCAGATGAGCGAGCCGCACAAGCTGGGTCGGAGGCAGCCTGAAGGGAAAAGGGGAGCGCTGCGCCGGCATTGTCCTCTCCTCCCTACCTGGGACACTTAACTGCCTGAGGCCCGGCCTGGCTAGGCTGCACCGCCATTCGCCGTGACAGACACACCGACTCTCCAATGAAAAGCTGCCTTTTTACGTCTCCAGCCAATGAGCGAGCGGCGCTTGGCGAAGTGACAGCTGCTGCCGGGCACACCCCTGGAGCGGGGCACGTTCCGTGGGCCGAGGCTGCGGCGCTCCGCGGGCACCCGCGGGCGCTCCTTTTGCCGCCAGCCAGGGTTTCTGTCACCTGCCGGGACCTACCGCCCGCAGACGAGGAGTGTCTGCTGGGCAGCGTGGTCTGAGGGGAGCCAACGCGCACCCCTCAACGCATGAAGCTCTCCGTCCACTGGCCTCTCGCCGAGAACTCACCTAGCGGCTAAGAACTGACCGTCTGCTTCTAAGGATGTTGTATAACTACACCAAAAAGTTCTAGTGGTTCATTTGCAAAAGCTGAATGAGATGGCAGTCTGCAATTACACAAGCATTGACAGTGTTAGAAACGCCTTCATTCCACCACCTTTCCCTGCAGAAAGAATCGGAGCCAAACAGAGCTCCACCTAACTTCTACAACTAAACGAAAGGTTGCTAAGGAGAGGTACAATGAGGAAAAAAGGAAGCAAGGATTCTTTCCAAATGCAAATAAACAAATCCCAGCCTTGTAACATCTTAAGACAGTGTAAAAGAAAACAGTAAGCAGCCCTGAAGTCATTAATATCACTGTTTTCCTGACATTACAACCTACCTACTGTAGCTACCAGTCCATACAACTAATTCTAGCGTGTTTGCAGCTGAGATTGAACACAAGTGTGAAACACTTCCAATTTCTAGTATGGATTTGCCTTATCAGTAGTAGGAATTACTACAGAACCTCGTTCTCTTGTGCGATTGTTTTTTATCTGCCTGCTCATTTTTGCATAGGCTCTAATGTGTACCTGTGCTCTTACATTGCTCTTTCCCCCTTTTCTTTATAGCTCCAGAAATAAATAATGCTCCTAAATACAACTCCCTGGCCCTGTGAGCTCAGGTAAGAAATCTTACTCTCAGCAGCACTCTTCTGTACAAGATGCTTGCAAAAGATCTCATGCAAATTCTCCTCGAGTGAAGCACTGACTTAGAAATTGATAGTATATACAACTGTAGTGAAAGTTTGAGTAAAAAGCTGTGTTAAACCCAATGCTCTGGAGAAAATACACTGGCATCTCTTTTCTTGGCTTTAAGAAGTGATCTTTGGCAGCAGAAGCAAAGATGGAGCAGTGTAACAGGCCAGCTACCCAGTACCTAAACAGTCTGTGCTAAAGGTTAGCATTTGTAAATCCATCCAGCTATGCTGATGAGTCTGGGAGGCAAACATGACTATAGAAACTGAAGCCCCACTGTCAAATGGTGTTGGTACACCACTTTTACACCTTTTTGAAAGTCACAAATACTGTTTTGGTTCCATGCAAGTTCTTGGTGGTGACAATTAACTACAGCCTTAGTGAGCACAGAAAATCACGTTAAATTGTGGCAATTAACTGCAGCCTTAGTGAGCACAGAAAATCACGTTAAATTGTGGCAATTAACTGCAGCCTCAGTGAGCACAGAAAATCATGTTAAATTGATCTTTCTCCTCTGTGAAAAATATGTACAAAATAACCTTTTTTCAGTATTGCACCTCAAAGCCTTTAGTAGAATTATCTCATGAATTTCACCTTATAAAATGCTAGCTTTAAGACTGGTTTTTTCACTTCATATAATTTTGGTTTTGTGATCAATTCCAATTCTTAACATTTGATGTAAAGTATCAGGGCTACAGTGACATCTTGTGGCATTTTTTTTAACTGGAGGTAAAGAGGCATTCTTAGTACAGTCCTGTTGCATCACTTTAATAAGACTATACCTTGATTTTTTTTTCCACAAGATTTTGGACATGTATCTTTTACATACAGAGCATTCAGAATCTGTTCAGACTCCAAAATAACACCACGTGGATATTACTTCATATAAATTCTCATTAATCTCTCTCATTGAAGAACCTTAAGGCACTATCATAACCATCAAGGAATAAACAGTTACTAGCCTTTAAAACAAACAAACAAACAAACATACAAACATACAAACAAAACCCTCCTGGTTCCTAAGCATAATGAATTATGGCTAGAACTGGAGTCTGTCTTTTGACTGTCTAAAACTAACTGCTTAAGGCTGTGTTTTGAGATGTCTTTTTTCTTAACCCTGCAGGAATGGGCCTTACCTAAGTTAAGTGAATGTATGTGCAACAGGTACGTTCTTTTTTCAGTTAAATCTTGGTGGTGCTCATCTGGATGCAAATGGTGAGCTCACATTAGAGATCTAACACTGAAAATAAACACACTGCAAATCTGTTACATCTATTTTATTTGACAATGGGACAAATTAAATTTACCAGCATAATAAAAATGTGTTCTATTGGTTCTTTCACTGATACACAACCACAAAAACCCACCAAAACCCAAACTAGATAAAACAAAAAAAAAAACCAACCACCCAAAGGAACTCCTCCCCCCACAACAAAGAGCCCAATACTAAGATCTGGCTGTTCATTTCACATTTTAAAAGTTAAAGAACATCAGTGACTCTTTAACAATTCCAGTTGATACTGCACAGAACAGAAAGTACAGACAAGTAAGTGAAATGCAGTGAATGACCACTAGGGAAGTTGCATTTCTGGAAACATCATAGACCTGTTTGTATGTTACTTATCACTAGAGCACAATTAAAATCTAATTGTCACTATTACAACACAATTAAGCAGATTTTACATTGCCATGTTAATACTTTGCCCTTTAAATTTTAGAAAAGGGCCAGGAAGACTTCACTCAGCAGAAACCAAATCCTTTAACACAGAGTAAGACAGAAAAACCTTCCTTCAAAAAAAACTCACACCCACAATTTGCCCTTCAACAAATGCATCACATTTTTCAACCACTTTTTTGTCCAGCTACCAAAACCACACACCATTTGTGCAGATGCTATTGGTGTTATAGCTATTAGCTGTTATTGTTAACAGATACCTGTGAATCGATACTAGGAATCAATTAAAAGCTGAAGAAGATGAAACTCAGTCTGCTGTGGATGCCAGACTTGATTCCTCTGTGATCCAGGAAAATCACTGTCTTTTGCACCTTCCTCTAGATCACAAAAGTTCTGTAACTGCAAAGGCAAAGGTTTGTCCTCTGTTAACTTATTTCCAGAACTAGAGTCCTGATCTAACAAAAACTGTTAATAGTAGCCATTTCTTGCTATAGATGAAGCTGGGGAGTTCAAAAACTGGTAACAGTCCAAACTCTGACAAATACCACTGCATTTAAAACCACTTTTTAGAATGCTCCACCTGTTCACTGCACATTTTCATTCTGTTATCATAGCCACCAAAAATGAAGATGAAAGTAAATAAAAAGTCAAGTAAATACTCACTTGAAAGAATGGTTAAAAACCAGTAGACCTATAATATTACAAAATCTACATTCTGTAGTAAATGTAGAACAGGTTCCTCTTGCTAGGAATTGTAAATAAGACTGTTTTTTAAAGCATAGATTTTCTTGGGCATGTTTTTGTAACAATGTGCATGCAAAATACCAAAATAAAACTAATTATAGAAGAGAGTACCCATATCACATCCATTTCTTCTGGCAGCTTAGGCAAGTTTCCTATTTCCTGCATTTGTGTTTCTTACATTCCCAGTAGCTTTTACCTTTCAGCTGCTTGCAATGTTTTGGCAACTTTAAGCAATTTAATAACAGGAAAAAAGCCATCTCTTTTTCCACTGTCTTAGCAGTAGTAGACATTGTAGGCAATAGTGAGGTACTCTTTTTCTGGCTTGCTTTCATAGCAGCTTCAGGAACATCTCAGAATACAGAATAGTTTATATACAAACTTCAGAGGGATTCTGTACAGGAGCCTAGAAGCCTGGCCAACACTTTACTATAGTGCTTCTATAGTTTCACTGGGAACTGGCTAGGAGGAGGTGAGGAGAGGTAGGGGAAGGCAAGGAAGCATCTCAACATATAGCTATAAAAAATATGCCTAGACTTCATTTGACTAGATACATGTACTTTAAAAAACAAAGAAACAAAACCAACTCAGAACAGAGGCACTGAAGGGCAGGAGTGCATTTTCATCTGCATGTTTCTGCCTAATTAATAGTAACAGCTTTTCAGGTTTTAAGGAACGAGGATGATTTTATCACAGCTAAACATTAGCATATATTCTTTAAGCTTTCTTAAAACTTACCTTGGAGAATCAGTAAGAAAAGGGGAAAAAAAAAAAAACAACCACTCAACCATAAAACACAATATGGAAAAAATGCAGGATGGCCAAGATGCAGTAATTATGCCTTCATCTCTCCTTGAACTCAGTACAATTCACTTGAGTTTCGTTTAACATCTAACTCCTTAAATTCATTTGCTTACATTTTATTTTTGTGGTTGGCATAATTAGGGAAACCAAACTGAGAAATCATGATATTAGAATATTTTAAAGGCATGCCATTGTAAATATTAACCAGTTTGTTTACACAGTAAGATCTCTGTAACAAATGCTCTGCTCGGTGCCACATTCCAGAATAGCCACTGTTCGTGTCTTTTTCTAGGTTTCTAATATCAACTGGCTTCACAAACACTCCAGAAGGCTTTCCAGTATGCTTTGATACCAGAAAATTCATGGCAATATCATCACAATTTTGAGTTTCATCTATTAAGGTGTAAACAGCTTCTGGCTGTCTTTGAAAGTCTTCCAAATACCCGCTATGAAAAAATGCTGCACCAATAAGAACCATAGAATAGTGATCTCCATTTCCAAATCCAGGGTTCTGCAGTTCAAAGCTGCCATAACTGTATACACCTGAAGGAGTAGAAATGTGCTTTCTTGGCACAAATCCGACTATATGCTCTGGAAATTGCTGAAAGGAAACAAAAAGACATGTTAAAAATCAGAACAAGCCCATAAGATGAAACTAAAATGTGCATTTCAGTATTTAATAAAAGAGTTTCATGCTTTTTAGCAGCAAAAGACTGACAGGAAAGAATGAAACTCTCAGCATAGATACTGCAATGAAATCCAGTTTTACAGAAGTCTGCTTCATTCAGCAAGAAACATCTATCCCCAATTTGCAGCTGTGAAATGGGCACTCAAAGTTTGCAGACAAGCCCTCTTAGAAAGAAAAAAACCATACACTTTCTGTTTTCCAGTCCACTACCAATTTAAATAGATTCAGCAGTCAGCAACTTCAGTGTTAAGTACAAGAGTTAAAATTAAAAGCTAGAGATTAGAGGTATGGCTGCTACTGAAGAATATTTTTGCAACTTATAATATTCAATGCTTCAATCCTCCTAGAAAATCAGTGGTAAAACATTATCATCTCACATTGCTGTCATTAAAATCGTTCATCTCAATTGTAACTCACAAATACTGCTTGCTGAGGTGCAAAACATTACCTGCCAAACAGAAAAGGCAAAAGCCAGGTCGTGAGCACTGACTAGTGTATCATCATCCATCATTAATACAGCTGAAGGAAACAAAAAAAGGGAGAAACTTGTCAAAAGAATAAACAGGTGAGGCACAGTATGCAGCAGAGCATTTGACATGTTAGCTGTCAAACTTCTGTCACTATAAAGCTGAATTGCAGAACTCAATTCCAACTCCTTGAAAGTAGATTAAGAGAATATTTAGACTTCAAAGCTAAGGAAAGTTTCCAACTCTGTGGTAACCAGAATCAAACCTACATTTTAGATTTGTCAGATCACAACAGAATTCAGCAACCTTTGATCATCTGGACATGTGTTGGAAAGCTCAGGACTTTTTGGCACAGCTACTTTGGCTTCTACTAATCTTGTGTGAAAACACAACCACAATAAAGAGTTATGTGGCAGTCTTTAATGTAAGGTATGTATAAAGCATTCTTAGCACAGAGCTTTACCCACCTCCCTCACAATATGCAAGTTCTAAACAAGCAAGCTTAATAAATTGCACAGGCAACACTCAGCACAATTAACTACAGAAGGAAGAATCTTTAGGCAAAAGACTATGTGGAAGTGGAAAAAGAAAGATATTCTTAGATCAGAACTCCAAATGCATTAGAGCTTTTTAAGTCATCATAAGTGCTACTACAGTAAATAAAACACTTGGGAAGTTGAAGTTTCTAGTGTCTTCCTCAAAGTCATGGGTTTTGAGAAGCAAGGCATGTTAGGAAGGGGGCAGTAAATAGAATTACCTTTACTAATCAATGAGTAAGGTCAGGTCTGTAATGCAACACATGGGTTTTTTTTCCACTTGAAACAAACAGGACTTATAGTTGTGCTTCTCCTGGAAAGAGCTTAGGAAGAATATTTAGATGAACAGCCAAAAGACTGGGGAAAATATTCTTTAAAAGTATGCATAATTTGACAGTGAGGCAGGGGAGTTTCTCTGAAGAACATGCTTGAAAACTGAGTCTTGAAATGAATGATTAAATCAACTCCTTATCAGACGACTTAAGTCCATATTATTGCAGAGACCGAACAAATATATGCACTGTGAATTTCAGTTTATAAAGGGAAGAGAAGCTGAACTACCTACACTTGCCTGACAGAGGAAATTGAGAACAGACACAGCTGCAAAAGCCAAATGCATTTGACATCCCTCTCTTTCCCCTTACTCTTAATTTACAGCCTCAGCCCTGCTGGTGGTGGTGTGCATCGGATATCATAGCAGAGTTTTCTTTTATATTGCCATATTCTATAAAATGGCCCTGCAGATGCAGGGATTTATTATGTAATATTAGCTCAAACCACCTCTTTAATATTCAGTGTCAGTAGTGATATGAAATGATGATTACCTTTTGTTTCCAGCTCAGGGAAATTCTGGAGTCTATTCCTCATGCGATTTACAGTTTGAACTTTAAAGACAACAGGGACAGGATGAGGCCCCAAGGAATTCCACATCTCCTCTGGTATCTTCTCACCAATGTTGTTCCACACAACAATTACTTTATGTAGGTGGGGGATGGCTTGGTAATGATTTAAAAGTTTTAGCAGCAAGTCAGTTCTGTTATATGTCTGCATAATAAGGGTAAATGAATCCAAGACAGACTGACTCTGAGTTTTTGGCTCCCTTCTCAAATTGGGCATTTTGTCATCTTTGATATTGGGAAGCAAAGCCGTTAAAGCACCTGCCACAAGAAGCAGGACAAGGATCACCACAGAAGTGAAGCGTAGCAGGCGGATTCCCATAACTCTTCCTGGAAGCTTGCACAAATGAAAATACCTTTAAAAACAAGTAACAGGAAAGTCATTAGTCCCACATATAGGCATCTCCTTTACTTGAGCAAAGCTCCCACAATATGAAGTAGCTTAAGTAAACAGAGGACTTCAGGATTTGGGCCAATCACTTTCTACTGTCAAGACAGACACTTATGGTATTTGGCTTTTAATGTCTTGGGGTTTTTTTTTTGGGTTACTTTTGAATTTTGCTTCGTGAAAATTAATTTAGAGTTAACTGTCTGACTTTAGACTGTTTATTAACTCTTTCTCATACATACCTCACCAAACCCACCCATCTGAAATCACAAAGCAAGATTGTATGAGTATATTTGCCAATGCAGAAGCTCTGCCTTAGCTGGAAAACAAAAGGGAGAGAAAGTGCCTCCTCAAGAGCTCTGGCAGAGAGGAAGATGTAAAATGCTCCTTGTTTTGCCATTGCCCCGGGGCCACATGCAGAAGGAACCATCTCACCACCGATTTGCTGGGCATTTTATCAGTACCTTGTGGATTTGCTTATTCATAGTTATTAATGTGGAAAATACGACTCTGATCATATTGAGATGACAAGACAAGTGAAGCAAAAGAAATGTGCAAATTGAGTAAGGTAGGGGGGTGTTGCTTGCTGCGGGAGCCGTGGTAAACAAGCCCATAGACCAGTATGGTTGTGGCCAGCCGCAAGGGTCTCCAGACGATTCAGTGTCAATTATGCAGAAGCCCCTTTTATTGATGTAACAGCCCAAATAGATACACTCAGCCAGTAGAGCACAGGCCTCCACATTAGCATAATTAGTCAGGGACAAGCCACCACATCTGCATACATACATGCCTTGTTATTCTCGTTAGCTAAAGTCCATTATCTACCCCTTCTGAGGTAAGGTGGCCAGCTGCATGGGAGAACCAAGGTCTGTTATTACAAGGATCTGCCTGTTGTTTATTATGCCTCACAACCTTTCCCATGACTCTCCTGCACCCCACAACTCCTCTGCATTCTGCATTCCCACAGGGGTGCAGCAACATCACTAACAACTGGTCTGCTAAACCCAAAACTTAGCGGAAACTGGAAATGTCAGATGCTAGGTGCTGTGATCAGCTAACTTGGGGAGCTGCCTTAGCATAAACCAGGCATTTCTGCATCCTCCTGATTTTGGAGCTCAGCAAAAGCTCTTACAAAGCAGATGTTACAAAGGCAGGTAGCTCTCCCAATTCTCCAGACAATTATAAACTGTAAACTCAGCAGGATCTAGCAGCTGCTGCATTCCATAGTTTGCACCTCAAATGATGCATCATCCAAATCTGTTCTTCCTACTTTTCTTGCAAGACTGGCATGGATTGAATACAAGATGAATATTCTAAGCTTACTGCTAAGCAATTACTTATTTGTACACATGACATTACTCCATTAGTAATTTTTAGACTTCCAGCATGGAATTCTGATCAAAATAAGCAATTCAAGACTGATCAAATTCATTGTTTGAGAAAGTATCTCAACGGTTTTTTTCACAGAAGTTTTGATCATTTTTTTTCCACAGTGCATAAAAAATGCTTGCAAATATTAATATAAATTATTTTAGTCTACAGAACCTCTCAACTCACCTCATTGTTGCCAAGTAGGATTGTATTTCCCTCTTTATTTTTACAGGACAGTTGGTGGTCTTGGAATCTGCTGGAAATTAAAGAGACTCTGTAACTGAAAATCAACAGTTACTGCATATGCTACACAGCATTCTGTAACAAGAAAATGTTGCTCTCAATCACTGACCAATGTACACATTCTTAGCAATCATCCAATCCCTTTTCCTGGTGCTCAGTTGAATAATAGCCTCTGCTTTTCACAGTATCACCAAGGTTGGAAGAGACCTCACAGATAATCAAGTCCAACCCTTTACCACAGAGCTCAAGACCAGACCATGGCACCAAGTGCCACATCCAACCTTGCCTTGAACTGGCCCAGGGATGGCAACTCCACCACCTCCCCGGGCAGCCCATTCCAGTGTCCAATGACTCTCTCAGGGAAGAACTTTCTCCTCACCTCCAGCCTAAATTTCCCCTGGCATAGCCTGAGGCTGTGTCCTCTTGTTCTGGTGCTGGCCACCTGAGAGAAGAGAGCAACCTCCTCCTGGCCACAATCACCCCTCAGGTAGTTGTAGACAGCAATAAGGTCACCCCTGAGCCTCCTCTTCTCCAGGCTAACCAATCCCAGCTCCCTCAGCCTCTCCCCGTAGGGCTTGTGCTCGAGGCCTCTCACCAGCCTCGTCGCCCTTCTCTGGAGTCAATGAACACTCCAGAAAGAAATGATTAGGCCAGTTGATTAGAAAGGTAAACACAGCATGTACCTCTGCTGGTAAGATTGTTGCTTTGTACCAATGCGATGCCTACGTGTTCCATCCTTAGGATCAACTACAGAGATACAACTAGGTCTACAGAATCTCACTGCAGTCAATTAGGCACCGTCCCTGGAGGTGTTCAAGAAAAGACTGGATGAGGCATTTAGTGCCATGGTCTGGTTGACTGGCTAGGGCTGGGTGCTAGGTTGGACTGGATGATCTTGGAGGTCTCTTCCAACCTGTTTGATTCTATGATTCATTGTCTATTGATTTGTTCACTAGGCACTACTCAGATATTTGGCTGCCACAGCCTGGTAATTAGTCCCAATTATTTTTTTTTCATGGCTCATCCCCTTCACACTGTCTCTCCACTAAGCTTACCAGCTGTGTTAGAAATTTAAGACACAGCATTTTGTCCTTCTCATCTTGTTTGGCAGCTTGGCAGAAGGGAAAGCAAATACAGGTATAGGCACGTAAAGAGTCAAGACACAAGATGCAGGTCAGAAACTTATGTAATTGGTTTCTGTTAAGGCTCCTAAGTTGTTGGAGGAAATTTTGTTCTATTAAAACTAGCTGAACAAAATAACCCAAAAGGCTTGTTTTTATTGTTGATTTGGGAATGAAAGTTTAGAAAGCAGGAACTTGCATTTAGTAATTGCACTTAAATGATTTTTTAAAGTAACTTGTTTATGTTATATAAGGTTATTTCTTAGAAGTACAAAACTGCCAGTTTGTGGAGGTATCTGAATATGCCTACACACACAAGTCTTTCCAAATCCGAGTTCCAATTTTACCACTGCCTTATTTTGTGGGGCTGGAGAGGTCACTGAAGTTATTTGCTAGAACTGAATCACTTGTTTTGGTTCCTTCATTTTATATGTGTAAAGAATCACACCTGACTTCTAAAAATAACTGGCAACAGTAGGAAAGGCAACAAAGCTGGTGAGGGGCCTGGAACACAAACCCTATGAGGAGAGGCTGAGGGAGCTGGGGGTGTGCAGCCTGCAGAAGAGGAGGCTCAGGGGGGACCTCATTGCTCTCTACAACTACCTGAAGGGACATTGTAGCCAGGTGGGAGGTGGCCTCTTCTCCCAGGCAACCAGCAACAGAACAAGGGGACAGAGTCTCAAGTTGTGCTGG
This sequence comes from Pogoniulus pusillus, assembly GCF_015220805.1. Classification (NCBI taxonomy): domain Eukaryota; kingdom Metazoa; phylum Chordata; class Aves; order Piciformes; family Lybiidae; genus Pogoniulus; species Pogoniulus pusillus. The sequence goes on from NC_087271.1 coordinate 4,485,170, forward strand.
GGTAGGTCTAGGCTGGATGTTAGGAGGAAGTTGCTGGCAGAGAGAGTGATTGGCATTGGAATGGGCTGCTCAGGGAGGTGGTGGAGGTACCGTCCCTGGAGGTGTTGAAGCAAAGCCTGGATGAGGCACTTAGTGCCATGGTCTGTTTGACTGGCTAGGGCTGGGTGATCTTGGAGGTCTCTTCCAACCTGGTTGATGCTATGATTCTACTCAGCATTTCAGAGGCCCACCATATCTGGACCATAGGTGCTTTCAAAAAGGTTAACCTGAGATTCTCCTTCCCCGCTTGCAACAATACTTACCCATACTACCCTAACGCTTGTCTAGTTACAACTTAAAAGCATACTTAAGTTGAAAACACCTATGTTATTTACTATGGCAGTGAGTCTGTCTGGCTTGCCACACATTCTTGTACTTACTCAATTCCGTACGGTGATAATAAATAAGGACATTATAATAAATTTACTCTTTATTTAATACAAATACCCACACAAATTTTTCCAGTAAGAAAGTGACCGCTAGTTTGGCCAGTGAAGTTGGCAAATTGAAACGCAAGCCTGACCTAACAACTGTTACAGTGCAGCCTACAGAGAACAACTCTTCCAAATGAAACTGATGGAAATAAACCCACGACGCCAGAATACATCGCTTTAACTCTCGATCCAAGAAAAACTCTTCTGAACAGGTTCCCCCTCTTTTCGCGAGCACCACCTCCTAACAACACTTAGTAGCAATCGCATGGAGCCAGGCAGCAGGAGCGCGTAGTCTCCCCGCCCGGGCAGGGCATGCCGAGCCCCGCACACCGCCCGCACCGGCCGCCCCCCACGCACGGTTTCGCTCACGTTCAGAAGGGGAGCAGTAGAGCCGCTCGCTTCCCCAGCGCTGCGCTGACGTTGTGAGGCGTCGCTAGCAGCGAGCCGGGCGGCAAGGCGCGCAGCAGGGCGGCGCAGGGGACAGGTGCCGGCCCGGCAGCCCGCGGCTCGGCCCGCCCGCGCAGGCCGCTCCGGTGACTCAGGGGCGGCCCGAACAGGACCGCCGTGGCGCGACAGCGGCGCCGCCGTACCCCGCTTCCTGTGGGGCGTCCCTCCGCTTCCTCCCAGCAGGCCTCGGTTTGTAGTTCGGGGTCCTGCCGCGGACAGGGGACTTGCCGCACCGTCCGGCTCCGGCAGCTGTAGTCGGCACGCAGCGTTCCGGAGCGTGGCACCGCACCACAGCCCGGGGCCGGCCGCGGGGCACTGGGCCACCATCCCAAACCCGCACTGAGGGCTGCCGCAGCAGCTCTAGAAGCAGCACACATCGCAAGCAGAACGCTAGCGGTGGGCCCAGAACAGAGGAGAATTCACGCTCCGGTGTTCGCTCTGGCTCGCGTTTCCAGGGGCAGCTCCGGCTCAGCGCCCCGGCAGCACGCACCCGGCAGCGCGCAGCCGCCAGCGGCCCCGGCCCTGCCTCCTCCGCGCCGGCAGCCGCGGGCGCCCCGCCCCGCTCCGCGGCCCGGTGCCGTCACGGCGCACGGGGGCAGGCCGGAAGCGTGAGCGGTGCGGGGGCTGGCGGCGAGCGAGCGCTCTGCCGGCGGAGCACGCCTCGGGGCCGGGAAGATGTTGCCCCTCTCCATCAAGGACGATGAATATAAGCCGCCCAAGCTCAACCTGTTCAGGAAGGTGTCGGGCTGGTTCAGGTGAGCGACCCGAGGGGAAACCGGACGGGAGCAGCGGGGGCCAGGGCCGAGGCTGAGGCCGAGCCCTGGCGGAGGGCCGAGGGAAGGCTGCTGCCGCGGGTGCGTGGGCTGTCCGGCGAGCGCGCCCGGCCTTCCGCCGCTGCTCTAGCGGCGCCCGGTGACTCGCTGTGTGCTCCGTGCGCAGGTCCATCCTGGCAGACAAGACCTCCCGCAACCTCTTCTTCTTCCTCTGCCTCAATCTCTCCTTCGCCTTCGTAGAGCTGCTCTACGGCATCTGGAGTAACAGGTACCGGGGTGGGGGGCGCGGGCGGGAGCGGCTCGGAGCGCGCAGGAAGCTGCAGCTCCCGCCAAGGCCACTGCCACGTCTCCCTCTTGACGGGGCCGGGCCGCGCCGCTCGGCCTCCCTGCCCGGAGGCGCCTGTCGGCAGGGCCGTGAGGGGTGCGGGAGAGCTTCCTCAGGCTGGCAGCGGTCTCGTCCGTAGTGACCGGCTCGGTCCTCCCTTCACCCAGATCCTAGCAATACAGAGGGGAGGCGATTCGACTCGGCTCGTTAGGGAGGAGTGCTGCTTGACACTGGTGCTTTGCCGGCCGTGCTGCTCGGCTCTTTGCTGAGAAGGAAGCTTGCCGTTTGAGCTACAAGACCCCGGTGGCTTTAACCGTTTCATCCTGCTGCATGCCACAGAAGTCCTTTGTCGGGGAGCGTGGCTTGGTTTGTTGGATGACAAAACCCAGCACTGCACCAAACATGAATGTTTCTGAGTAATTAACAGTAATTACCACAACATGATGTAGCTAAGTGGCGCATTAAGTAGCACGTAAGAGCAAAAGGTGGAAAAGAAGGGGAGGAACTACTTGACCACTGAAAAACGTGTGGTAAGTTTAAGTAGAAGTGCAAAATAGCTCTAGCATTGATGTATGGTGTACATTACATACAGGTAGGAACTAGAGTGACAGTTGTATTTCCTTCACACTTCATTCTTGTTTTATGGCAGTGTTTTGGTCAAAGTTAATACATCTGAAGTGGATAGGCGTGGAAATGTCTTTTAAGGCCAACGGTGTGTCATAGAAATCATAGAATCAACCAGGTTGGAAGAGACCTCCAAGATCAGCCAGTCCAACCTAGCACCCAGCCCTAGCCAGTCAACCAGACCATAGCACCAAGTGCCTCATTCAGGCTTTGCTTGAAGGCCTCAAAGGACGGTGCCTCCACCACCTCCCTGGGCAGCCCATTCCAATGGGTGTCCTTCCACCATAGCCTTAAACAAGCCTTTATCAACAGGTGTGCTATGGGCATAGACTGCTGGGACTCTTAATAGTCTTCAGTGAAAGCAGCAACATGGATTTGGAAAGAACTTCATACTTCTAGTTGTAATTTTTCTCTGTATTTCCCAGAGTGCTATAGAGTCTTTAACCTCGATTACAGTAATTCCTGCTGCAGCACTGGTGAGAGCACAGTGCTATCCTGCACACAGACTGTCCTGGCCATGTGCAGACCGTCTGGGATGTGCTTGGTTTTGGCTTTGACATTGATTCCCTTTGCAGTTGCATGAGGATTATTTGATGTGTAGCCTACTTATTCAAGTATGGTTTTGTTGTTTTAGTAACTCAGAAGATGCAAATTTTTTTTTTTCAGTTGTTCAGGTGGAAAGAGCTTTATGTTTGTGTGAGTTCTGATAGCTTAAGCATAATGATTTTTATTTATTGTGATCAGAAATTAAATCTATGTTGGAAAAAGGCCTATAGAAGACATAATTAAAATCAGAAACTCAGGTGATGCTTGCTGGAAGTGTGTCACTGAAGAGTTGGGCTTAAAGGAATTGAGAGTAGTTTTTGCTCATTGTATAGATATAAAAACTGAATGTGCTGTGTAGTTACTAATTGAATCTCTTTTTTGTATTTCAAGTCACTAATTTCAGGTATCTTTACATTAGGCCTAGATTTTAGACTGGAGCAAGTACCTTGGCAAGTTTCTCATTAGTATGAGGGAGTGGCAGAGAATATAATGAGGAATGCCTTAAGTCAGAGCAGACACAGTTCATGGCTTGGAAGAACAAACATAAAACAAGCAAACAAGGAGCCTTACAGGTATGTCAACCAAGACTAGCAAGCTGGTAACGAGAGACAAGGAGAAAGATGAGGTACTCTACACCTTCTTTGCCATAGTCTTCACTGGCAGCCTCTTTTCCCACACCTTCCAAGGGGATTTACCACAAGTTGGGGACCAGGGGAGCAAAGATTTCGCACTGTAAGAGGAGATTGGGTTTGTAACCATGTGAACATATATGGGTCTATGGATCCTGACAAGATGCATCCCAGAGCCATGAGGGAATTAGCTGATGTAGTTGCCAAGCCACGCTGCATCATATTTGAAAAGTCCTGGCAGTCAGCTGAAGTCCCTGGGGAGTGGAAGAAGGGAAATGTTGCACCTGGTTTTAAAAGGAGGACCCCAGGAGCGTAGGCTCCTGACACACAAGTCAGCCTCACTTGTGTGTCTGAGAATGTCATGGATCATACCCTCCTAGAAGATCTGATAAAGCACATGTAAAACAGAGGGATTTGAGATTGGGATTGGTTACAAGTGGTGTCCTACATGGATTTGTACTGGGACCAGTATTGATCAATATCTTCATCAATGATATAGATAGTGGTAGAGAGCGTACCCTTGGCAGGTGTGCAGACTTCATCAAGCTGAGTGGTGTGGTTGATGCACCAGAGGGAAGGGATGTCATGCAGAGGGATCTGTGCAAACTTGAGAGCTGAGCCCATGGGAGCCTCCTGATGCTCAAGGCCAAGCGAAGGGTCCCGCACCTGGGTTGGAGCAATCCCTGGTATCAGTACAGGCTGAGGGATGAAGAGCTCAAGAGCATCTCTGCAGAACAGGACTTTGGGGTACTGGTGGGTGAAAAGCTGGGCATGAGCTGACAATATGTACTCATAACCCAGAAGACAAATCATGTCCTGGGCTGCATCGAAAGAAGCATGGCCAGCAGGTCAAGGGAGGTGCTTCTGCTGCTGTCATCTGTTCTGGGAGACCTCACCTGAGTACTGTGTCCAGATCTGGGGACCCCAGCACAATACACAAACCTGTTAGAGCAGGTCCAAAGGAAAGCCATAAAGGTGATCAAGGGGCTGGAATACCTCATGTGTGAGGACAGGCCGAGAGCTCAGTTTGTTCTTTCTGGTGCAGAGAAGGCTCTGAGGAGACTTATAGTGGCCTTCCAGTACTTAAAGGAGATCAACAGGAAAGGTGAGGAGTCACTCTTTTATTAGGGAGTGTAGTGATTAGACAAGGGTTAATGGTTTCACACTGAAAGAATGTAGATATTAGGGAGAAAATCTTCACTGTGAGGATAGAGAAATAATAGATCTGGTTGTTTAGGCACATGGTAGAAACATTCAAGGTCAGATTGGACAGATCTCTTAAAGATGGCTCTACTCTGCAGGGAAATTGAACTAGGTGATCTTTAAATGTCCTTTCCAAGCCTATAAAAAAAAATTTCTTGGGTTTGAAGCCAGCAGCTCCTTTGCTCTCCACATGAGAGTTGCAGGAATGGAGTGTTTTTAAAGGGCATTTACTGTATCATCTTGGAGCACTTCTTCATTCCACTGTGGCCTATCTTGAGTATGGCCATTGGCTGATGGTGCCAGCGTTAGAGGTGTGATCTTGATTTCTGTTCTACTTATCTAGATGATGTCAGTGAGCCTAAGATAGCAAGGTTAATGGACTGCCATGATTATTCAGATGATGCTTCCATGCTTTTTAATCATGCTTCCCAAAACTGCACTTTTATTCATTTAAATTTAAGCAGCTTGCTGTGAGTTCTTGGGCAAAGATTCAAGTTCAAAGCAAGAATATCCATGATTCTAGGCCCTAAAATTTTACCAACAAGTTCTAGAAGTTTTCAAGGTCTTTTTTGTATGTTTAAATTCTTCTTAATTCTCCTTAGATTTTGTTTGCCAGGTAAGTTGCTTCTTGAGCTCACAGAAATGACAAAACTACAGTATGATCCTCTTTACAAATACCCTGGTGTGATGGTTTGGGAGTTACCCTCCCCCCAGCTCTTAGGAAATCACCCAGACTAGACTCAGCTGGCTGGAAATGAAGCTATATTCACAGCTTAGCACAATATGCAGGCATATATACACAAATATATACAGTATCACAGTATCACCAAGGTTGGAAGAGACCTCACAGATCATCAAGTCCAACCTGCTACCACAGAGCTCAAGGCTAGACCATGGCACCAAGTGCCACGTCCAATCCTGCCTTGAACTGCCCCAGGGACGGCGACTCCACCACCTCCCCAGGCAGCCCATTCCAGTGTCCAATGACTCTCTCAGTGAAGAACTTTCTCCTCACCTCCAGCCTAAATTTCCCCTGGCACAGCCTGAGGCTGTGTCCTCTCGTTCTGGTGCTGGCCACCTGAGAGAAGAGAGCAACCTCCTCCTGGCCACAACCACCCTTCAGGTAGTTGTAGACAGCAATAAGGTCTCCCCTGAGCCTCCTCTTCTCCAGGCTAACCAATCCCAGCTCCCTCGGCCTCTCCTCGTAGGGCTGTGCTCAAGGCCTCTCACCAGCCTCGTTGCCCTTCTCTGGACACGCTCAAGCATCTCAATGTCCTTATACAAGTTAAAAAGGTCATACAGAAACACAACACCCCTTCCAGAAACCAGAGTCTCCAGGAGGGGCTCCCAGCCCCTCCCCCACCTCCTTTTCGCCCATCTACCTTGTCCCAATCTTTCCCTTACGTTCAAGGTGAGTTTGGAAGATTGTCCTGGAGGGGTTAGAAAGCAGAAGGATTAGGTACAGAGTTTAATGAGATGATATGCTGCACAGTTATCTTAGCAAAAGAAGCAGCAGCAGCAGCAAAAGACAGCAATGAAGTAGTTTCCCTCACCCAAGTACACAAAAGACAGCCCAGTGTAAAAAACCAATGCCACAAACCCAGAAACCAGAAGTTGCAAGTGGAACAGGAAGCCTTTCATGTTACAGTGTGAACTTCAAGCCCTGTGATACCTTACTTCAGCCAGCACTTCTCTTTGAAGCTGGCATGACATCAGCATGGTACTGAATACACATCAGAAGGTTCAAGTCAACCCATGGCAATGTGAAATATGGTTTCTATGAACTTACTGGGGTTGATATTGAAAGACAACTTGTGTGTGTCTGCTTTTGCAGCCGAATTTGCTCATGCAGTTAAAGTATGATTAGAAATATGAGACTGTGATACCTGCCACTAAAATGATGTTGGCAAGACATACGTTTGTGTCAGTGGAAACCACCTGCCACTGCCATCAAAATCTTATGCTAGGAGAGTTTTTTTTGCCACTCTTCTGAAGTGCCATCTATAAGTTGACAAAAACACTTTTCTGCCCTCATAGCTGTAGTGGTGATCCGGTGTGGACAGCTTAGACACGCAGCATATTGTGCCAGTGTGTAAAAGGTGAAGTGCTGGATTTTTTCATACTCAACATGTACCACATAGAACATAACATTTTAATGTTGTTTTTTTTCTGTTCTTTTCCAGTTTAGGTCTAATATCAGATTCTTTCCACATGTTTTTTGACTGTACTGCTTTATTGGCTGGATTAGCAGCTTCTGTTATTTCAAAATGGAGGTCAAATGATGCTTTCTCCTATGGGTAAGAAACTTTAGGCTGTTACCTTAATAGATTTTAGCAAATGTTTAGGTGGTTATTTTTCACTGTATGAATGCCACCTTTTTTTGCAGAACATGGAAAAAGCTATGTTGAAAGTGTGGGTTTTTTTTAAGGTGAGTTGTGTAAACCTTTAATATGCCCTTAGAAATAGTAAAACTGTGAAGGCATTGCTTTTGGGGAGCAGCTTTATGACTTCTGAGATCTCTCTGATCATACAAGTGGAAACAAGATGCACAGCAGAAAGTTGTCCTGTATTGTCGTGGCACTGGCTGAGTAAGAGCACCTGCATCATGAGTTTGTCCTCACAGTGCAGTGAGATGCCTTGCAGGGAGTCTCAGACTGCTGGTGCCTCATACCTGTTTTGGAGTAGGTGGTTGCAAGTGCAAGGAGCTAAGTCTCAGTGATGGTGCGCCTGGGATTATCAGTCATACTTCTCAGAACCAGCAGGATTCAACAGTGGTGGCAAACATTAGCAGGTCCTGAAGGCTGAGGTATGTCATCCCATCCCACCTTTCATGGCTATAGCTGCTGCAGCTGGTCCTGTTTGAAGGGCAGTTGGTTCTGTTGCACATTGCAGTTGAACCCTTTAAAACAGTACTGGTGCTAGCCTGTTATTAATTGCTAATCCTGATGAGCTAACGACAGGTTGTCTGTAACACAGGTTGCTGCCTCACTGACCTGAATGTCAGCACTTAGCTTCAGCTGTCTTGCCTAAGCACAGATATGTAGTTTGAAACTTGAAGCACTGTTTAATTAAGGTGGAAATTTAGTGTGCCTAGAAGTCAGTCTAGGAAGAATTGCTTGAACTTTGCAGTGAAAGCAGCATCTGCATTAATTACTGCTCTGCATTTAAACAGCTGCTGTTCCATTCATTAAAGAACAACTGCAATTCAATCTGGTGTTTGCTGCACTGGAATTCCATGTTATTCTAACCTAGCCATTTCTGTCTTTAAAAAAATAACTGGCTAAAATAATTAATTTCTACTTTAAACTTTTATTTAACCCCCCTTTGCTAGAGGAAAGTCAAATTACTGTATGGCAGCTTCATATTAAACAAAAGTTTGCAGCAGCAGGGACTGGTTATGCCTCCTGTGCTTGCCTTTGTGTCTTCCAAATCCTAGAATGGTTTAGGTTGGAAATGACCTCAAAAATCAGCCAGTGCCAGTCCCCTGCCATAGACAGGGACACCTCCCACTGGAACAGGTTTCTCAAGGCCTCATCCAGCCTCCAGGGAGGGAGCAGCCACAACCTCCCTGGGCAACCTGTGCAAGTGTCTCACCACCCTCACTTCAAAGAGCTCTTTCCTAACATCTAGTTTGATTCTCCCCTCTGCTAGTTTAAACCCATTACTCCTTGTCCTGTCATTACAAGACCTTGTAAATAGCCCCCCCCCAGCCTTCCTGTAGGCCCCTTTCAGATACTGGAAGGCCACTCTAAGGTCTCCTCAAAGTCTTCTTTTCTCCAGGCTGTAGAGCCCCAGCTCTTGTAGCCTGTCCTCATAGCAGAGCTGCTGCAGCCCTCTGAGCATCTTCATGGCCCTCCTCTGGACTCACTCCAACAGTTTGATGTCCTATGCCATAACTTCCAGTAGAGACCCTCTTGAGTTGGAAGATTTTGATGTTTCTTTCATCTAGTTTAGGTAATGGCTGATCTGGATGGGATTATTTCTGTCAAAACCCAACATAATGAATTTCCTGTATTTACCTGTAGTTCATGTACTGCATCTCCCACGTAGGAAATCCTTGTCTAATACACGTGTTTGAAAACTGAAAGCTTGTGCTCTAATCTCTAAGGTCCACTTCTAATTCTCAAGATTCAGATGGAAGTGGTAATATCTGCTGTTGCTGTTTCCTTTCTTGCAGCTATGTTCGAGCAGAAGTGCTTGCTGGTTTTGTAAATGGTTTATTCCTGATCTTCACAGCATTCTTCATTTTTTCTGAAGGTGTTGAGGTATGTTGTGAAGTCTACTGCACTATCAATTGTCACATTTCTATTTGTAGAGCATATTTCATGGAAAGATCTTTCTCATTGTTAGAAGACAGATGAAGCCGAGAAAAGAGTGCAAAAATAGCAATTCAGTAAAGGAAAGTTAGCCACAGGAAATAGAAAGTTGAAACACCTCATTAAAGTGTCCTATCCTCCAAATCTTGAAGTCTGATGAAAATAGGAATTAGTGATAGCTTTAACATTTACAAGGACAGGTTTTTCTTGTTTTTATAAGGTGATTCAGGTGATAATTTCAAGATGAAAATGTAGATGTCAAAGTCATTTGAACTAAAGTGAGGTAGGACTAAGAATACAATTCCTAACTGACTGTGATCAGGTTCCTTTTACTTTTTAAGGGGAGGTAACATTTATTTAGAGTTCTAGTTCAGAATACACTCCAGTGAGTTTTTTCCTAATAGAGATCTGGGAATACCTGTTAGGAATACATCTGTATGCTGGGCTGAAATGGTGTGAAAGCTCAGGGAAACTTCACTCCAACTCTAGAAACAGCAACAAAACTCATTAGAAAAACTGAAACTACTACTGCTGGGGTCAAGGTTAATATTGAAACCTCATTCTTTTCCTCCTGGTCTTAGTTCCCATATATATACCCTTTGCTTGTGTGGTGACTGCTTTTTCCCTCTGTCACTACACATTTTATCATGTGCTGGAAGTTTCATTGTTTGGCTGTTGCCTGTACCTTTCTGAGTCCATATGATGAATGTTTCTCTCCAGTGTCAACAGTAATTTACACTCTTCAACACTTGAGATGCAAATTGTTAGACCTACAACGTGTCATTGATTAAAAACTTCCAAAGAAAGTAAAGCAAGAAGAATTTGTAACAATCAATCTTTGTTTTAGAAGGTCTGAAAAATGCTACAATTTCTTCTCAGTCTTCATTCACTTCACTTCTCACCCTTCTGAGGAGAAAGAGAGAAATGGCATTTTAGATTCCTGGAAGGTGTTTGGATGACTGCATCAATCTACGCATTACAACAAGCTTGAGCGATTTCGTTTTGGGTTGAGTCACATCCCACAGTATGATGATGTCTTATGAGAAAAGTTAGCTAGGCTATCAGAATGTTCTGTGACACTTTCTGAACTGGAGTAATAACATTCCAATTTCAGCTGTGAGTAGGAAGTAGTCTGTGTAGCATCCCAAAGCCTGGAATTCCTGAGTAATTTTTAATTGCCTCTGTAGGAGAACGCTTCTGGATCTAAGCATTTTTTCTCCAGTGCCTTTTAGTAATGCAAAGAGATTGTAAAATTAAATTTGCTTCTTGATTTGTTGTTTTTTTTGATGTTTGTTGGTTTTTTGTTTTGTTTTAGAGAGCTCTTGAGCCTCCTGATGTGCATCATGAGAGACTGCTTCCTGTTTCTATCCTAGGATTCATAGTAAATCTTATAGGAATATTTGTTTTTCAACATGGAGGTCATGGGCATTCACATGGCTCTGGTAGGATGTCTATAATTTTCCCTGCTGATTCCTTTCCTGATACTCTGTGTTCCAGGACCTTCAATGGGAACCCCAGGATTAAATTGTAATGTCTTTTTGGTGGTGGTCCTAACCAAATGTGTATTTGACTTGTTGCTGTATTGACTTCTGTGTTTTATTACTAGCACCAGTATGTCACTGTTGCAGTTCTCATGTTAGTGTCCATTAACTGGAAGTCCTAGAAGTACAGAGTCTGCTTTCTGCAGTGTTCAGACTTCTGCATCTTATTGGAAGAGATTTACAGAGTATCTTTTGGGCAGAATTAAGCTGGAGTTATGTGAGGTCTTGGCTGGGAGCTTTACAAAACAGTGTCTGAACCAAATTCTAAGTATGGCATGGTTCAGCTTCAGATGCTTCTCAGCTTGAAGTCTTTTGAATTTAAATGCAGAATTTATTTGCCTAAATGTATACAGTAATATTTGGGTGTTTTTTTGTCTTGCAAAGTGAATTGCTCTCTTTCAGTTTAACACAGAAACTGGTATAGACTGGTTGAAGAAAATAGTCTTTGGTCTTTAAGCAGCAATTTAAGTTCCAATTTTCAATGTGTGAGTGATAGCAAATTTCTAGTTTCTTAAAGCAGATAATTTTTTATGTGCTCATAGCTAATTATGTGTACTGAGAGAGTAGCACAACTTGGCTCAGAAGTGGCAATGTATAAAACCACTTGAATTCTCAAATCAGGCTGTATTTTATGTGGCATCAGATCATAGATTTCGGTGATAGGCAGCTTGTGTTAATTTTCTTATTCAAAGTCATACCTTAGGATGATCCAAAAGATGAATAGATTTCACAGGGTGTTAGGGGTTGGGAGGGACCCCCAGAGATCATCAAATCCAACCTCCCTGCTGGAGCAGGACCATAATCTAGTGCAGGTCACACAGGAACACGTCCAGATGGGTCCTGAAAGTCTTCAGCGAAGGAGACTCCACCGCCTCTCTGGGGAGCCTGTTCCAGTGTTCTGTGACCCTTACAGGAAAGAAGTTCTTCCTTGTGTTAAGGTGGAACTTCCTGTGCTGTAGTTTATATCTGTTGCCCCTTGTCCTGTCACAAGGCACAACTGAGCACAGCCTGTCCCTTCTCTCTTGTCACCCAGCCCTCATTTATTTATAAACATTGATTGGATCCTCTTTCAGTCTTCTCTTCACCAGACCAAAAAGTCCCAGGTCCTTCAGCCTCTCCTCGTAGTACAGTGCTCCAGCCCCTTCATCATCATAAATCATTTTGAGTAGCTTTGAAACAAATGTAAGTGTACTTTCCTTCAACACTTGAATTTATGCTCTGGCAATGATACTTGTTTATAGGGCACGAACACAGCCATTCTCTATTTAATGGTGGTCTCAGCCACGGAGGTCACGGTCACAGCCACGAACACAAACATGCCCATGGGCATACTCATGATCATGGTCACAGCCACGGACACTCTCATGGTCAGAATTATTGTCATGGTAAGTATTTAGTTAACATCAGACCATTTTAACTTTAAATTGCTATTAATGGTTTACTGAAGAGAGAAGAGAGGGTGCTGGCAGCTTGCTGTGAGCATAGGTGGAAATAGCTTCACTGCATGGGTGATAAGTGATGTGCAGCTCCTTTGGGTATATGCTGTTTCACTTGCAGTGTATTCTGAGTTAATTTTTATAGTTTTTCCTTTAGTTACCTTTTTTTTAATGTTCATCACAGTGTTATGTGTTGCCAAAAGATGAAACAGATGTCTGCTATAGAGATATAATCAAATTAGTTATCTCATGCTCTGTTTCAGTCTTCCGTTACAATCAATATACAAAGTTCAACTGCTCTGAGTAATTTTACAGATCAAGATGTTAGGGAGGATGAAGTTTAGATACTTGGAGATTGTTAAGTTGTACTTGGTTTGTGGTCTCAAATACAAGATTTTTCCCTGTCTTTTGCAGTTGTAATCTGCTTTAAAGCTGGTCATAAAAAAAAAGATGCTTGGTACCTGAGCTATGCTTCAGTCTTTTCTATCAAGGCAGTGTCCTGGGTTAGGGTGGATCCCTCCCCAGGTAGAATAAGCTCTCCACAACACAGATTTTTGTTTGAAAGTCAGGGGAAAATGGATTTGTATTTCTTATAGTTTAAATATAACAGCATAAGGAGAAATAAACTACTAGAGAAATATAATAACCTTAACGAAGATGGGGAAAGGGTCAAGCGGCGGCGAAGCAGCAGTAGCCAAAACAGCAGTGGGGGAAGATAGCAGTGGGTGCAAGCTGAAGCAGCAGAAGCCAGAAAGGGGAAGGTCCAAGCTGTGCTTCTAGACATAAAGCTCTTGATGTCCCAATGAAATTATATTAACTTATCCATTGTTGCCATTCTGTGACCTATCCCTAGAATGTTCACCTCTCCCCTATGTCTGAGCTAGAAATCCAGCTCAAACGGCCACAGGCTGTCAATCTGTGAAGAGACATCTATAAAAAACATGATCAGTAGCCTTCACTGTGGGAGAAGAAGTGTGGTTGTTAGCTATTTGAAACATTGCAAATCAAAGCCTTACTGTAGTGCAGTTGTCAATCCTCTCTGCCTAAGCCATGAACTAGAATCTAATGTAACTGAAAATATTCACATTCAGAGTGGGGAATAGTGTGGTAAGTTGCAGAGAGGAGGTATAAAAGTATTTACTTATCCCTTCCTTGCAAGTTAGTAAACAAATGGTGCTTGTTTTCTGACTGTTCTCCTGGAATTTTGCTTGGAAAGGTCTCCCCATGGCCCCCCACCTCAGTGGCACAAGGAATACAACTATCTGTTTTGTGCACATCAACTTCTGCAGGAATCGTTATACTTCTTCACTAGAAGTGATCTGCTGTCCTTTAACTCTTAAAACACCTTTCTGATGCATTCCATAGAGACACTAAGCTGCTTGGATGAGAGGATTTGGGTTTTTTTGACTTAGTTTTCCCTTCTCCAAATCTTACCCTTGTTGTTTTACATTAGGTATAAATGCTTGGTTAAGTGAAATACTTCTGCTTAGCAGATTTATTTATGTTGTTTATTAACTGGTGTAAAAGGTATTAGCTAGAGTAAAAGTTTGTCTGTTCAAGACATTTCAGAAGGAATATTCCATTAGAGAGAGCTTTGTGTAGGCTAATATGCCAACAATTGTTTCCACAGATGATCATTCTCTTGAGGGGATGGCTGGATCCAGCAAACAGATTTTGCAAGGTATGATGACAGTAACCTTACTGGTTTTATCATAGTCTGCTTGCCTGGGACTGTTTGTCACAGACGTGCTTTAGAGGGTGCCTCTGGGTTCAAACATTAGAAAGATGCTAAGTTTTTCTTAGAAGAGTTTTTTTAATGAAGTCCACTTCCACTGTAAACAGAGCAGTGTCATGCCCAGTGCATGGCTAGGCCTTGAGGCACTTGCTGAAGTGTAAATGAGGTAATGCAGTGTCAACAGTTTAAAAGGGAGATCCCAAAAGCTGGAGTTCAGCTGCTGATGCTGAAAAAATCAAATAATGGAAATCTAGGAAAAAATCTAGTTAAAAGCAGAAACCTAAGGAGCCTGATTGTAATGTGTGCTCTGGAAACTGAAAAATGGTATTATTAAGGTAGAATGTATTTGAAAATGAAGGTTGATATAATTGTTAAAGGGTACCTGAGCTTTAGACTTCATCAGGCTGTTACAGTTGATCTAGACCAGATGGTAGTCACTCACATTGCTTGAAGAAGTAGTATTAGAATCCACGACCTCCTGGACATTAGTGTAAATAAATTACTGGTAATTGTGATGGTTTGGGTGTTTGCTGCCCCCTCACACTTTGGAAAATCACCCAGACTAGCTCTGGAAATTGAATGAAGCTTTATATTTATAGCTGAGCGCAATACACAAGCAGATAGTTACAATATCTGCAGCTATAGAACAGAAACATACAAGTTAAAACACAACACAAACACAGCAGCCCTCCCAGAAACCTGAGTCCCCAGGAGGGGCTCCCAACCACCCTTCCACCTCCTTTCCACCCCTCTACTTTATCCCAGACTTCGCCATTTGTTCAAGGTGAGTTTGGAGCATTGGCCAGGGGGGTTAGGAAGCAGATGGATTAGTCACACAGACAGCAGGTTAGGTTAGAGAGAGAGGTGCAGCCCACAAATCCCAGAGAGCAACTCTGTTATCTATATTTTTGTTCTTCTTCTTATACATCTCAGCAAGCCTATGAGTGAAGTAGACATCACCATTGTTTCCTTTTCACAGCCTGTAATCTAATTCTTCTCACCAAAACATTCTAGCACAGTAATTTAAATGTAATTTCTGAGCCTGAGATTTTTTTTATCCTCCTTCTCCAAAGTGTTTAAAACTTAAAGTGGGGGGGAATGATAGAAATATTTTTTTGGCATACCCAAATTTATATGCTACTGTGTCTTACTGAATGGTTTTCTAGCTTGTTTGTAGTCCTTGAAAAGGATTATTTCTGATCTCTCCCAGAATGTATAGTGTGCAGTATTAGATATATGTGTGTTAATACTTCTGTGGAAGGCATTTGAAAGTCAGCCTTTTCATGAAAGTAAGAGAATAATTGAAGCATATGAAAAAAGACTCAATCTTACCTAATTATGTCTTCTCAATACTGTGGTGGTTTGGCACTGGCAGGCTACTAAGCACATATCAGCTGCTCACTCCTGCAGTGGGTCAAGGAAGAGAACTAGAATAAAAAACTAAGAACTAGTCTCAGATTGAGATAAAAATGCTTTAGAAGTGAAGGTAAAAAGTCAACCAAAAAAAACTCAACACAACAGCCAAAAACCTGGTGAACCCCCCCAGCAATGAAACAAACAAACCCAAACCAACCAAACAAAACCCTGGCAAAACGAACACACACATCCTGCAAAGTGAGGCATAGACAGTAGCTCACCACCTCCCACCAGCTGAAAATTTCAGAGCAGCAGTTTTATTGCTGTGTGTGATATTACCTGGTGTGAAATATTCCCTCTGGTCCATTTAGATCAGCTGGCCTGGCTGAGTGCCTTCTCAGCAATCTGCCCTTTCAGCATCTTGCCCATCTCAGCCTGCTTGCAGTTGGGGCAGTGAGAAACAGAAGAGCTTGGTGCCGTGCAAGCAGTCCGGTGATAACGAAAACAGGAGTGCATTATCAACACAGTGTTAATCACAGATCTAAACCACAGCCTCACACAGGCTGCTGTGGAGAAAACTGAACTCTTTCCCAAGCAGACTCGTTAGAAACGTAGACTTGTGAAAATCTTGAAGGAATTGATTTATAGTTGTCTGTTGTGAGAAGTGATTATCTTAGTCTGGAGACCTGTGTTCAAAAAGCTGTTTCGGAATGACTGTTCCAGTCTCTGCCAGCAGAGAGCTCCAAAGCCTAAGTTTTAGCTAACTGCAAAGTGCTGGTTTCTTTGTCTTTTAAAGTAGTCTGTTACTCTTCCAAATAAGAGTAAGGCTGTTAATGTCTGCAGTATAGTTTAAATCTCAGCATTATATATCTTGAGTTCCTTTGCCAAGTAAATTCTACAAGCTACTGTTCAAGAAGAAGGATCATCTGCCAAAGCTTTACAGAGCTGTTTCTGGTAGCAGTCTTTTCATCTTGCACAGTCTTTAGGCTTGTAGGCATCAGCAAACATGAGCTTCTTTGCTGTAACATAGGTGGGTATTTAATGGAGGAATAAAAATTAGCTCCATAGCCATGTGATGAAGTACCCCTTACTGCTGCACAGAAAAGAATTTCTTAAGGGCTCTGTGTTATTTTAATCTGCTGAAATTCTGTCAGCACTTCCTGTGTATTTAACCAAGAACTGACCATAAATCTCACAACTTTCCTCTGTAAACTGCCTGTGAACTGCTCCCTGAGCCTATCACTGTTGTAGTGATATCAATTCATCTCTTGCAGGTGTATTTCTACACATCGTTGCAGACACGCTGGGAAGCATTGGTGTAATCATATCTGCAATACTGATGCGGAACTATGGTCTCATGATAGCAGATCCTATTTGTTCAATGCTGATAGCACTACTTATAGGTGTAAGGTAAGCTTTGCAGGCATTGATGTTTGGTAGTATTTTTGCTGCTGGCTACAGCTCAAATGACAGCTTAGAAGAAAAGGTTTGTTATGCTAATGACTTAGGATGTTGGCTTTTCTTCCAAGAGCAATATGCTTGCTCTATGCAGCTGTTCTGGTATGTTCTGACATGAGCTATCTTTCTATTCCTTTTCTACAGTTACACCTTTTGCTCTTAAATCTTGAATTTTACCCTGTTTGCATAATACTACAAAAATGCCTTTCAAGTTCTAACTAGAAAGCTTCCTCTCTGTATTTAGTACATGCTTATATAAACCAATGTACTCCAGTAAATGGAGCAGAATGGCTCCAGAGCAGCAGAGCTTGCTGGCAGAGGACATGCCCCTTGTCCTTGACAAATCAAGGCTGGTAAACTTCATGGTTGGGATTTTTTTTCCCCTTTGGTGAGAACTGTCTTTTCCATTTGTATTCTGAGGCTTCCTTGATCCTTTTTGAGATTTGATGGAAAAGTTTTTGAATAGTTCTGGGCTTTCCTGGTTGTTGCTTACAAGATCCCTGTAAAGCTATTTGGACTAGACTGGACAAGCAGGCATTTCATTCAGTGACGCTGCTATTGAGGCTTTCTTGGAAGCAGTTTCAAAGGGCAGAGTGCCACAAATGCAGTTACAAGCCAATGACTGAACACCTTTGTGTCTTAGCAGGGTGAATGTCACCTGATTCACTGCATCTACTGATGCTTGCACTATATATGGCATGTTTATAGCATGTGCATGATGACACAGTTACTGATGTGCATCTCCCTGTTCACTAGAATAAGGCAACATGCTTCAGCCACTAAGAAGCCCACAGCAATCTGTGTGCTAGAGATCACTGTTAAGTTACCACTTTCAAAATGAACATAGTGATTTCACTTAAACTTGTCATTTCATAAAGAACAAATTATTACAAACTAATCCTATTCTTGTAATCTCAAAAAGGGGAGAAAAAATGTGCAGGTTGCCAAGGGGGAAGAAACTTGCTGAGACAATGAATAGTTGAGTGAAACAGGAGCTTCTGTACGCTTTGAATTGTGTTTCCATGTCTAGATTTGTGTGCAGCAAAGCACATGTGGAGTGCTGGTCAGAAAATACCATGTGAATGAGGAGTAGGAGGGGTTTTTCTTCCGTTTCTGCAGAGATTGGAAGAAAAATAAAGGCTTTGCAATAAAACTGTTGATAGGCCTTCTAGCAGAGGTAAGAGGAACATCTGAGGTCCACGTTCTGTGCCAAAAATATTGAGAAGTTCACCAGTGGATGTGTCTGTTGACCTGGCCTCACTCTGTAACACGATTTCATTGGTCCACAGCACTATAAATGGTCTTCAGAATCACAATGCTGAGTGTAGTCAGTTGCAGCACAGTTAGCAGAAGCAAGACTGCACTGCATTCTTGCAGGCAGACACATCCCAGCACAGCAGTGGAGCAAATACTAATTGCAGGGTGGTTGCTTTGTTGTTGTTTTAAAAGCTTTTTTTTGGCAGTCCAACAGATATAACTACTGATGACTTTGCTTGAAATGCACTTAAATGGACATAAAGTGAGGTGCTGGAATGTGTCCAGAGAAGGGCAACAAGGCTGGTGAAGGGCCTGGAACACAAACCCTATGAGGGGAGGCTGAGGGAGCTGGGGTTGTTTAGCCTGGAGAAGAGGAGGCTCAGGGGTGACCTCATTGCTGTCTACAACTACCTGAAGGGAGGCTGTAGCCAGGTGGGGGTTGGTCTCCTCCCAGACAACCAGCATCAGAACAAGGGGACACAGTCTCAAGTTGTGCCAGGGGGAGGTCTAGGCTGGATGTTAGGAGGAAGTTGTTGTCAGAGAGAGTGATTGGCATTGGAATGGGCTGCCCAGGGAGGTGGTGGAGGCACCGTCCCTGGAGGTGTTGAAGCAAAGCCTGGATGAGGCACTTAGTGCCATGGTCTGGTTGACTGGCTAGGGCTGGGTGCTAGGTTGGACTGGATGATCTTGGAGGTCTCTTCCAACCTGGTTGATTCTATGATTCTATGACTGACAGTTTCAGATGGATATTCTTGTAGAGCATCGTATCAGAAGTTAATAGTTGGTTATGAATGATGACTATTCATTTCTGTATGAATATTAAATTTTGTTATTCATATTAAAAATCAAGAAAATTCCCTGAGGTTCTTTGGATTTTCAGTCGCCAAGAAGCAATTGCATAGAATAAAACAGTTTCAAAAATCAAATCTTGGAAAACAATAACATGAGAATGGGAAAAATTCTAACTAATGCCTATGGAGTCTTGGCATTAGCTTCAGCATATACTCACGATGCCTTTGGCCTCTGAGTAAGTCTTCTGTGTGAAAGTAGCTTTCAAACTCGCGATGATCCCGGGGCAAAATACAAATGTTTCAGGCAAAGGAGGAAGGAGATGCTGCTAAGCTGGCCGGTGTGTGCCGCATACACGTGGTCGTCTGTTAACGAGCCGCAAAGGAGGAGATGCTCCCTGCAGGCAAAGGCTCAGTTCAGAAAGGCAAATGTAGAAAGGCTGCTACAGAAAGGCAAGGTTGCTAAATCATCCCCCTTTATATACTCGATTTGGAAATCAAACTGGCCAGTAGGCACTAGCACCATTGTTCTGGCCAAGGAATTCAAAGCTTTGTGCCTCCTTTGACCATGCAGGCACGGTGAGGGCTGCACAAGAGACCTGACACGAGGTGCTAAGCCCCCTAGTCCTCAAGGCTTTGCTGAGGCGAAACCCTTATTGTTTGTTCATCTATTCACTCCCGGACCCCAGGACAACAGGAGGAGAGCCAGGGTTAAACCTGCCCGGCAGGATTTATGCCCTACCAGGACAAGCATGAGTCCTCTTTTGTGTGGTATGACACAATGTTCACAGTATCACCAAGGTTGGAAGAGACCTCACAGATCATCAAGTCCAACCCTTTACCACAGAGCTCAAGGCTAGACCATGGCACCAAGTGCCACGTCCAATCCTGCCTTGAACAGCTCCAGGGACGGTGACTCCACCACCTCCCCGGGCAGCCCATTCCAGTGTCCAATGACTCTCTCAGTGAAGAACTTTCTCCTCACCTCCAGCCTAAATTTCCCCTGGCGCAGCTTGAGGCTGTGTCCTCTTTTTCTGGTGCTTGACATCATTCTGTGGCATGGATCTTACTGGGTTCTATCAGTAGCTTTTGTCTATTTGAACACCTTTCACTTCTCTAACAATGTAAGTAAAACTATGATGTGCTGCTAATTCATTTAGCACACATTAGCCACTTTTGCTACTGTGGCTTTGGAGAGGATATCACAGTATCATCAGGGTTGGAAGAGACCTCACAGATCATCAAGTCCAACGATTTACCACAGAGCTCAAGGCTAGACCATGGCACCAAGTGCCACGTCCAATCCTGCCTTGAACAGCCCCAGGGACGGCGACTCCACCACCTCCCCGGGCAGCCCATTCCAGTGTCCAATGACTCTCTCAGTGAAGAACTTTCTCCTCACCTCAAGCCTAAATTTCCCCTGGCGCAGCTTGAGGCTGTGTCCTCTTTTTCTGGTGCTGGCCACCTGAGAGAAGAGAGCAACCTCCTCCTGGCCACAACCACCCCTGAGGTAGTTGCAGACAGCAATAAGGTCACCTCTGAGCCTCCTCTTCTCCAGACTAACCAATCCCAGCTCCCTCAGCCTCTCCTCGTAGGGCTGTGCTCAAGGCCTCTCCCCAGCCTTGTCGCCCTTCTCTGGACACGCTCAAGCATCTCAATGTCCCTCCTAAACTGGGGGGCCCAGAACTGAACACAGTACTCAAGGTGTGGTCTAACCAGTGCAGAGTACAGGGGCAGAGTGACCTCCCTGCTGCTGCTGACCACACCATTCCTGATGCAGGCCAGGATGCCACTGGCTCTCTTGGCCACCTGGGCACACTGCTGGCTCATGTTCAGGCGTGTAGGTTAGAAGCTCTTTGAAATTCCATTGCTTTGCAAGAGTGGGGTGTTTTAGATGGGTGGCTTGGTAATCAGAGACTAGAGGAAAATTGTGTCTGCTTTAGCAACAAAGCTTGAAAAAAGCTCTCCACTTGGTGAGAACTCAGCATTTCTTTAGGGGGAAGTGTGAGTACAATAAGCTGCTGCAAAGACAGGCCTGTATATTTTGTGCTAATGACTAACAGCCCCAAAATCGAAAGCGTGGTCAAATTCTCTAACCACATTTTTCAGCCTGTTTTGGTCTTGTCATCTTTCCTAGTGTTTCCTGCAGTCACATGAGATGGAACAAGTGCTTCAAGTGCCTCCTGGTGGTTAAGTAATACTGGGTCTTAGCTAATGTTTGAGAGAAGAGCGTGCTGCTGCGGTTTGGGGTTTCAGTGAAAGGTTTTGTACTTCAGCAATGATCATGAAACGGTGGAATACCTCAGACATAAGAAAATTGGATTTTAGGCTTTGTCATGTGAGTTTGGGTTACAGTAAAAGGCTGCCCTGTAAGGTTGTATCCCTTTGGATGCAGAGATGTATGCGTGGACATGTGCGCTCTAAGGGCACTTCTGAGGCTATGACATACCACTGCAGCTGTCTTTGGCCTTTTCAGATTGGCAGAAGATAATTGTGTAGCTCAGCACTGTGTCTAAGGTAGAGGAGGGAGGTGTGACCTGTGATCCACTTCACTACTGTATCAAGCTACATCCTGATCTACATCTCTTCTTTGGACTTGTAAGATGTGCCTGTTTCAGCTGAACACTGACTTTGGCTTCTTAGTGAAGTTTGCATTAAAGCTTAACTTGTGTAGCATGGGTGCCAAAAACCTGCACAGGAGGTTTTTCTCTCAGAGCCACCTATACTAGGAGTAGTATGTCTTTTGGGTGTTAGTTGTTTTTGACCTACTGTTTCCAACACCTGCTGCTTGAAACTGCAGCCTATTACCCAGTGAGTAGAAACAGCCTCTGGTGCTTGCACACACCCTGTTGATTGCATAGATTTTATCTTGGAAGATAATTTTCTTAGGCAACAAGGTTTTCAGGACAACACAGATCTGCCCAGGTGGCCAGGAGAGCCAATGGCATCCTGGCCTGCATCAGGACCAGTGTGGCCAGCAGGACAAGGGAGGTTATTCTGCCTCTGTGCTCAGCTCTGTTCAAGCCACACGTTGAGTCCTGGGTCCAGTTCTGGGCTCCTCAATTCAAGGGAGATGTTGAGATACTGGAATGTGTCCAGCAGAGGGCGACAAAGCTGGTGAGTGGCCTGGAGCACAGCCCTTTGAGGAGAGGCTGAGGGAGCTGGGGGTGTGCAGCCTGCAGAAGAGGAGGCTCAGGGCAGAGCTCATTGCTGTCTGCAACTACCTGAAGGGAGGGGAGGTTGTAGCCAGGTGGGGTTGGTCTCTTCTCCTAGACAACCAGAAATAGAACAAGGGGACACATTCTCAAGTTGTGCTGGGGGAGGTCTAGGCTGGATGTTAGGAGGAAATTCTGCCCAGAGACAGTGATTGGCATTGGAATGGGCTGCCCAGGGAGGTGGTGGAGTTGTCATCCCTGGAGGTGTTGAAGCAAAGCCTGGATGAGGCACTTAATGCCATGGTGTAGTTGACTGGCTAGGGCTGGGTGCTAGGTTGGACTGGATGATCTTGGAGGTCTCTTCCAACCTGGTTGATTCTATGATTTGTTTTGAATGTGCCTTCAAATGAAGAGCTCTCTAATAGGGTTTTAGCTGCCTCTTTTCAATGTGCATCCTGTTCCCAAAGGAATCAAGTTCATGACCAAATGCTTTTTTGGAATTGTGCTGGCATGCCCAGCCTGCCAGTCTGAAATTTCCATTGGCAGCTTCTCCAAATCTCCTACTTGTCAGCTCATTTCCACTCTGCCAGGCAAGTTTGATGTAAACAAGTTCTGCAAGTCAGTCATTTTTCGGTTAGATTTCTCTCATGATGCTTTTCTTTTCACTCTTAGTGGTAAGCTCCTACATTCTCTGTCCCTTTAGTCCTTTCTCTGGAAAAGAACTATGCAGCCTGTATGTCTGTGCTTTCTAAAGCCTTTGGATGCATATGTTAGAAGGCCCTTGTGAAATGTATTTATCACTATGCAAATATAGTTTGCATCCTGAATTTGTGTGTTGGTCTTTCAAGGCTTTTATTGAGAAGCAAGCCTGTGTTTTAAACAGCAAGTTAAACTGAAATCAATTCAACAATGGAGTATTTAGGCAGCTCCAGTTGCCTTTGATTAATGCTTGTGACATGGACATTATTTAGTGAGATAAGTCTGTTGGTAAGAGAACCTTTTTCCCTAAACTTCTGTAATCCACTCTCTGTAGAAAGTGACACTTCAATTAAGCTTCCTTTAGAGAGACTGACAGTTATTGCATTGCTGAGTGTTTAATTGTCTTGGTGATGGGTCCAGCTTAGGCAACTCTTGTCTGCTTCCAATTGCTTCTTCCTATTTTGGAACCCATTCCTTGGTAGCAGTGCAACAACACAAGGGCACAAGGTGGAGTGCATCAGACAGACAGTTTGGCTGGAATAACTGGTGTGCCACCTAATATTAGGGTGGTGGTTTTTCCAGGGGTTCATTAGACAAGAGTCACACAACCTCTGATTCCCTCTCACCCCTGGCTAAGGATTAGCCAAGCAGTAAGCTGAGTAGTTGATCAGCCAGCACTGCCTCCACATAAAAATGGAACCCTCTCTTTGGAAGTGGAAACGGTTAGGTCGTGCTCTTCACCTTCTGCGAACATGCAGTGTGTTTCACATCACTTCATGAGATGTTAAACAAAGCTGCTGCAGTTTCCTTTAGCAGATGGCCCAGTGAATTTTTTACCAGCGTGTTCTGGATGCTTTTTGTCCTGTCAAAGTACCCCAGCTGTGGGAACAATGCCATTCAGCTTACACAGTTTGAAACAGGTCATCATTTTTGGTCTAGAGTGTTAAAGTTGACATACACTCTTGAACTGAGGTTGCTGATGAAACTCCAGTATTAGGCTTTAGGTAGGCATCCTCTTGTAAATCTTAGGATGCTTTACTGAGCCAGAATTGCTGCACTACTCCTAAAACAAAACCCAAAAGAAATCACCATACTGAATACTTAATGAAAGTATAAATTTATGCTGTCGTTTTCACAATACAGGTTTGCTGCTGTCCTGGGTTTGTTAAAAAAAGGTAATAATCATTTTCAGAAGTGTCTGAAGTGTCAGCTTAGTTTGCTAATTAAACAAAACCCTTTGGCAGGAAGGGTACCTCTAATTGCTTCCAAATGTTTTATCCTTGAGCTTGGATGACACCCTACACTTAAGTCCACTTCAAGAGTATACTAAGTTGTCTGTTTCTGACAAAATAGCTTTGTTAACAGCTGGGCTGGTCTGTGTTAGTTTTGTTTTAGGATCTCTCTGCTCTTATCTTAGTTCCTAAGAAAAACAGGCCTTAAGCCAAGCGCAAAACCAAAAGTCATTGCAGTTGCATGTGTTTATGGTTGGTTGTCAGTGGCTGCTATTGAAGTAGGTTTTGATTTTTTGAGCTGTGCTTCTGCTTTGTTTTATCACTTTTAAGACACTAAGAGATTTCATCACAAATCCTGTGATTAAGCTGTCAGTTTTCCACCAGTGGTGTCAGCTGGAAAACAGGGGAGAAGTAATCCTGCCTGTAGTAAGACAACACAGCAGTTTTGTCAGCACTTTTATTTGCTGTACAAGGTTTACATGGCAACTGGTGAAACAGATGAAGAAAGATTCAGGAGCACTGCAGGCATGTTATGTTGCTCTTTGTTCTGATTTCTGGCAGTGTAATAGGAGCTAACTTCCTTTTTTTCTTTCCAGCATTGTTCCGCTTTTGAAAGAATCCATTGGGATTTTGATGCAGCGAACACCTCCTTCCCTGGAAAATGCCCTGCCTCAGTGCTACCAGAGGGTGAGCTCTTAGGCCACTTTGGCTTTAGACTGAGTGAGTCTCAGCTGTTGTGTATCAGGATATTTGGTGATGTTTCTCCAGTCCTAGCTTGTACAAATGGAGGCAGCGATTTGATTCTTGTCATTCCAAAGCCCCAAACCATATAGCTTCAGCTCAGATTCTGATTTGAAATGTACCATGTTTGTGTAGAAAAATACATTGAGACCTTTTCTCTCCAGGTACTTTGTGCAGACACAAAGTGCCTGATGTTTTTCTAACTGTTCAGTTTTTGTCTCCCTCAAGATCTAGTTCAGTAAAGTGAGGAGGACTAACATTGCAATTGCATTTACAAGATTATGTATTTGAGTGCCTCTTCCACTGCCCCTATTTAACTGTCCTGTTACTGTATCATGATCTGGACATGGAAGCATCTTTTCAGATGTAATTCAAAGCACATGGAGGAGCATTGTCTTTCCTAAGACATAGTTGTATGGAGGGTTTGCTAAAATTGGACAGAGGGGAAGAAAAAAAAAACGTTTTGACAGGGCAAACCAAAAACCCTCACAAAATATTTGCAGAAGTATTAATCTATTTTTGGTAATAGTTGGAATCTCTCACTGTTCTGTGAGAAAATGTTCTCATTTGCAAGAATTGCTATTTTAGTGGAATGCTCCCTCAGACTGAGTAACTTTTCTGTCTTGGACATCACTGTTTTCAGAAGATGTTTCAATAAATTATATGTAGAATGTAAATGCAGCAAGATACCAAATCATGACCTTGCCAGGCTGGATGGGTGGGCAGGGCCAATGGGATGAGATTTAATAAGGCCAAGTGCAGGGTTCTACACTTTGGCCACAACAACCCCAAGCAGCACTACAGGCTGGGGACAGAGTGGCTGGAGAGCAGCCAGGAAGAAAGGGACCTGGGTGTAGTAGTTGATAGTAGCTGACCACGAGCCAGCAGTGTGCCCAGGTGGGCAGGAGAGCCAATGGCATCCTGGCCTGGATCAGGAACAGTGTTGCCAGTAGGACAAGGGAGCTTATTCTTGCCCTGTACTCAGCACTGGTCAGGCCACACCTTGGGGCACTTAGTGCTATGGTCCAGTTGATTGGACAGGGCTGGGTGATAGGTTGGATTGGATGACCTTTGAGATCTCTTCCAATCTGGTTGATTCTGTGATTCTATGACCTATCCATGCAATCTGCCTGTCTTCACCTTCCTTCCTGAGATACTGTAATAAGGAACTCAAGTGAAACATCACCTATTGCACAGGAAGCTAGAAGTAAAAGTGCATTGCTTCTGGAGTATTTTCAGTAAAACAAACAAACTGAGCCCACCCCAAAGCACATACAGACATTTTCCTGAAATATGGCCCTTTCAATTCTTCCTCTGTTTTTAGGTGCAGCAGTTGCAAGGAGTTTACAGTTTACATGATCCACACTTCTGGACCCTCTGTACTGATGTTTACATAGGAACTTTGAAATTATTAGTGGCTCCTGATGCTGATGGAAGGTGGATTCTAAGCCAAACTCACAATATTTTTACTCAGGTACGTCTCATTAGTGGAAATCTTCACAGAGAGAGTGATTGGCATTGGAATGGGCTGCCCAGGGAGGTGGTGGAGCCACCATCCCTGGAGGTGTTCAAGCAAAGCCTGGATGAGGCACTTAGGGCCATGGTCTAGTTGACTGGCTAGGGCTGGGTGCTAGGTTGGGCAGGATGATCTTGGAGGTCTCTTCCAACCTGTTTGATTCTGTGATTCAAAGTGTAAATTGCCTGTCATGTGATGTAACATTGTAATTCTTGGAGAGAGAAATGAAATCTTTCTGGCTTTGGTATCAGTTTTAAAAAGCTTTAGTGCTCCACTGGTATGGAATAGTATTTTTATGGACTTACTGTAGCACTCTGCACTAGGTTTTGATGCCACTTAGTGGAAACAACAGCTGTAGTTCTCTGAGGTATATCAAAGTAAGTTGAAACTCCATATGGACTTAAGAGGAAGTGTGTAAAAAAAGATGAGGCTTCCCTCAAAATAGAGCTTCTGACTGGACCTACTGACGTTTTTCAGTGCTCATTTGTTTTTGTCACTCATTTCTATTCCTCTGAGAATCCATGGTCTTTGTATAGTTTGTTCTTAGAGTAACATCTGTGCTCCTAGACCATCCAGAGCCAAGTATCCTGGCTTTACTCCTGACCTTGGAGAGCTGCATTTGAGGAAACTTTTACCTCTTTCCATAATGTCCTTTCTCATCTTTTGAGTCAAGGGGAGATCTTTTGAGTCAAGGGGAGTTCTTTTGAGTCAAGGAGAGTAGCTGAACAGGAGACAAAGATTCCCATTTAGAATCAGTGCTCTAGGTAACAAAATAGTGTCAGCTAAAGGGTAGTATTTTGGATAGATAGAATAACTGACTCCTCTAAGTCAGTTGGACAGCAAAGAAAGTGGGCTTCTGATCAGGTGTATTTCATACTGTGAATAGAAAATGCTCCTGTTTAATTAGCACTTGCATAAACCTTCTTTGCAATGCTTTCTGCAGTGGGGAAAATCCTTGTGTGCTTCTATGCATGTTCTTTCCCTGCATCACTGGCAGCTTGTGTCTGTGATGGCTTAGTGAATCATTTATGCATCTGATGAACCTCCCTCTGTTTTACAACATTTATTAGAAATTCCAGACTGGATTATTTTGTTTGAGGTTTTTTGTGCATTGTCCATTGCTTTTTGGACTCTCAGGAGAGACACCATTGAAACCAACCCTCCAGTGTGCTCTCTGAGTGCATTCATTCTTTTAACTCAGAATTTTTGAGTAGTCAGTCATTGGGAAAAATAACCACATTATTTTGTATTATGTTAGAGATGTAGGGAAGGAGGATTGTTACAAGTGTTGTAAAATCAAGCTTTAGTCATAAAAATAGATCCTTTTTGAGATATTCCATCACATATAGTTCTAAATCGAGTAGGTAGAAATCTGTCTGTGGACTTTGCAGTTTGATGCTAAGAGATCTCAAGTCTCCAGACAGTCACATTTTTCTAGGTTAGCTCTTCAGCTGTTCTGTAGTTGTGCAGGTAGCAAGAGCCACCTGCCTGGGAAGAGATAGCTCAGAGGAAGCCATCTCAGAGACAGAGGTCTGTCCTGGTTGTTTTTTGACTTGTGATAATACAGTTGGAGCAAGCAGAGATTTTTCTCCCCAGTAATATTTGCCCTCATTAATCTAAGTGATGGTTGGTTCTGCCACTCACCAAGCTAAAAGCAAGTTGGTGATAGTTGAGGACAACCTGATCTACAGCAGGGTTCAGCATAGTGCTTCAGGATGGCATTGTGTAACCAGTGATTCTGACATTGTTGCTGGCCTGTTGCTGAGGTTGAAATGAGTAACTTAATGTTGTTTTATACTGGGTGAGAATAAAACCAAGTTCTTCTCACCTAGCTTAGGAGTTCTGAGTGAGAGAAATGCTTTTAGTACAATTCAGAGACACTAAAATAACTGGAGGTAAAGGTGTCACGATGTCAGGTGAGTTCACTGCAGCCATTGTTTCTTGCTCAAATCTCGGTGTAGAACTGGTTCAGACAACAAGCCCCACGTTATTCCCTTGTGCTTAGTTCAGTTTGAAACTGACAGCTCTTCAAGCAGCTTGCTTTTCAGAATGCCTTTGTGACAGTTACTTAGAGTGGCTCAGCAAAGGCAGTGCAGGAAAGTGACTTACTAGGTAGTTACGTCTGTGCACTTGCTTGTGTGTGTTCATACAGCCTCTCAAAGGCTGGAGGTTTCCAAATTGCCACTGCCTCAGTGAATGGTGTGCTGAAGTGAAAGTAAATTACAGGTAAAGAAGCCCCTGAGCTTTTTGCTGGGTAGTTTTTACTGCTGTGGGTGAGCGTTCAGGATGGTGGAATTGTTTTGGCTTTACAGTTGTTGTTTTAACTCTTCTTTTCTTTTCCACAGGCAGGAGTAAGGCAGCTTTACATACAGATCGATGTGGCAGCCATGTAGTGCATTTCTGAAACTGTGCTGTTGGACCAAAGTTTTCTGTACTGTGATGTTACAACAAAAGTACTTCTTAAGACAAAGCCTGCCTCCACCGCTGTTCTGGAGATGACTGAATAGGTTTCTACCCTCGGGCTATGGATGAAGTTCCCTTCAAAGGAGTAAATATTGAATGAATGTCATGAACTCTGGGTTTTTTCTTTTTGTAGCCCCTAAACTTGCACGGTTTTGAGAGGTTTTTTTACTTACTAAGGTTGTGGTACTGCAAACTGTCATGTCTTCAGTCAAGCTGCTGAAACCACTGCTCATTCCCATGAAACCAGTGTCACCAACAACTGGAAACTTGTTTTGTAGGTAATGTCACAATGGCTGACATGCTTCCATATCATTGTATGTTGTACAATTGTTTGTACTTTGCAAACTTAATGAACCAAACCATATTGGGTTTTCAAAGTGCCTTTTATATCAGGAGAGGTATTTGCCAGCATAAATAGAGAGCATCAGAGGGGTTTTTTACTTTGACAAGTATCTTGTATACAATCTTGATTATTTACTGGTAATGTATGTGGGGGTTTGTGTGCTTGCATAACTATAGATGTTAGACTTCCCTTACCCTTGCAGCTTACCAAATGGGCAGATTCTCAGTATAAAAGGTAAAGCTGTCCTGATGAGGCTTGCTTCTGAAACAGGCTGGATATTTCCTTGCACATATCTCATGGCAATTATTTTAGGCAGAATGTTAGATTTATCTCTAATTCTCAGTCTCTTCATACTGTTGAGAGTAAAGAGACATTACATGGTCTACTGGGGCTTATAGTCACTGAAACAACAGGTAGCTGAGGGAATATGCTGACGGTAGAAGCAACATACAAAGCTTTTTGTCTTCTAAGTTACTTGGCAGGAACAGTTAAATCCCTAAATTGTTTATGAACTCTTAAATCTCCTTGATTTTAGTAGGTTGCAATACTTGTTACTGAAGTGATTGACAAGGTAACTTTTGCCTTTCCCAGTACTGAAAATGGCAGTTCCCAGTGGTTATACCTGCAATGGAAATAAGGGCCATGGTTGATGCTGCTTAAGATGATGCTGTTTCCAGGTTGGCAACCATAATATTTTTTACTATATTACTGTATTTTGTGAGGGGAAAAAAATTCTCAGTGCAGTAGGTGGTTGTTTTTTTTAACCCAGAAACATAATTCTGTCCTGTTTTTCTAGCATTTGTAATCATTTTACACTTTCAGATTTGGGTGTTTTCAAAGCCAATCTGCTCTACTTGGTATTAGAGATGATAATTCCACTATGCTGTAGTGGTTAACTTGGTAATGGAAAAAAATGATAAGATGTTTTATTAACAGAACTTTGTGGAGTAATAAAGAAGACAGGCATGTTTCTGATAAATCATGGCTAATATTGCTGGTATGGCTTTTCAGTCTTTTGGTATACCTGATCTTTGGTCATAGTGAAGTCAAGGCCCTCTGAAGCTTCATAACATCTGTGTAGTAGTAGCTGGGCACTGTGAAAGTACTGACTTCACAGGAATGGTTTGTTTGCCACTGATGTTGCTGAAGTCATGACAGAGATGAGGAGTTTCTTGCATTCATTCTGCTGTTCCTATTTTGATGTCTTCACATGAGAACATGAGGGTTGTCTGTCATGGTTTAACACCCGTCAGCCACCAAGCACCATGTAGCTGCTCACTTGCTTCTTCATCCCCATCCTTGGTGGGAATGGGAGAAAAATCAAGGAAGGAAAAGTCAAACTTGTAGTAAGTTAAACAGCTTAGTCATTGGAATAAAATATTATACTTGTAATAACCAGGAAGATAACAGAAAAATATTGTTGATTGGCTAGGGCTGGCTGATAGGTTGGACTGGATGATCTTGGAGGAGGTCTCTTCCAACCTGGTTGATTCTATTCTAAGATAAAACCCAAGAAAAGGCAGGTGATGCACAATGCAGTTGCTCACCACCCACTGACTGATACGTGGACCTCCCTCCACCACTGCCAGCTCCCTCCAGTTTGTGTACTGAGCTTAATGTTCTGTGGTTTGGAATGTCACTGGAACAGGCTGCCTGGGGAAGTGGTGGAGCCACCATCCCTGGAGATATTTAACAGATGTTAAATAGATGTTTAGACGTTGTGCTGAGGGACATGGCTTAGTAGTGGGTTAATAGTTAAACTCAGTGGTCTTAAAGGTGATCCTTTTGGCAAGTTCTAGTCAACTTGCTTGGCCTCCCAGCTTCTTGTGCACCTGCTTGGAGGCAGAGCATGGGAAACCGATAAAGCCTGTAACTTAGGATAAGCACTACTTAGCAACAACTAAAACATCAGTGTGTTATCTACCTTGTTTTCACACTAAATCCAAAACACAGCACTGCATCAGTGCCTAGGAAGAAAATTATCTGTCCCAGTTGGAAACAAGGCATTGCCAAACTGTTTTTCAGATGAGATATTGGAATGTCTCTGTTGGTTTTCTACAAACTTGGGGGTGTACTCTTGTGATTGGAACTGACAACTGAGTGTAATGAAAAAAATAGCAGAAAAAAACGTTTAAGCTTTACACTCTCTTATAAAATCTTCAGAGCCTTCTTTGTCCCTGTTGCTGGTTTGTGATCCTGTTTGCTTCTCCTGAGGATGCAGTGCCCTTTAAGCTGGCTGAACTGTTCCATGTATTTCTCTTCTGGTCTTCTGCATCATGCTCTGTCAGGCTCCCTCTGTATCTCACCTTGCAGATGCTCTGCCAGGTCTGTGGTTGGCATCTGAAAGGTGGACTGCAGAGTAGGGTGCAAGAATCTGTTGAGCAGATTGGAGTATTGCACTTGGAGATACCATTTACATGTACGTTCACAGAAAAGGTAAACACGGCGGTGATACAGAGCAGGGATACCTCACATCTGTTTGGAGTATGTTGCACATAGACTGCTTCATGTTTGTTCACTGCATGATCTCTTTATTATGGGTTTTTTGTAGTTAATATTAGTACTGATTGAGGCTAGAGAAGATCAACTCATAACACTTCAAAGGCAAGCACCGGGCAGTATCACTGTAATCGTGTCATGATCCAAGAGCAGGCTTTGAGTGTAATCATTTCTATTCCAGCATCTTCTGAACTTGCTGAAACACTCTGAAATACTCAAGTGCTGGGCAAGTTGCTGAGCTTGGCCACTGTTGTAGTTTTCTTAATAGAAAGACAGGTGTTGCAATTAGCTTCCAGCTGAGAATCTGCCTGAGTGGCAGCTGGGTTTCTTTGATGGTGATGTGGTGCTTTGTTGGGTGTTTCTGTAAGATTTACATGTACAAACTTTGTGAATACAGGAAGTGAAGTGGAAAGGTCTATAAGCTGGTTAGAACCACACAAGATTGATTTTAGTAACTTTGGACATCTTTTTGTTGCTTATGACTTACACAACTGTTGGAAGCATGTGTACAGATCTTGAGTTTTCTAACCAAGGCAGCACTTTCTTCACTATTTCTAAGGCCATTATGTTTTTATAGTAAGAAATGTATCATTTGCTAAATATAATAGAGGATAGTGTGGGACAGGCATATTTAAAGAGACTTGAAGTCATTGTAGACTTCCTGGAAAAAGATAAGCATCACAAAATTCTACAAAGGACAGCAGCTGATATGTGCAGTAGGCACAGTCACATCTAGTATGTCAGTAAAAGCAATGACATCTGATTCATACTTTCTTTCACCTACTAAGGGGATACTTGCTCAGAGTAGAGATCATGCAGCTAAAAGTGCAGCTTCTCTTGTCCTGAAGAGTCCAAGCACCTGCCTTGTTAATAACCTAACACTTTGCTGCTTATGTAACACTTTGCTTTCAATACTTTATTGGAGATGTCATTGTTTGAAGATTAATGTGAATGAAGATATCCAGAGATGGATGAATGGCTGCAGATCATCTGCTAAAACTCAACTTCCTGGTGTCAAGTAATGAATTCTGAATCAAGTTTTCAAAGTGTGCTTTTCTCACGTTTTCACATAGCTAAAGCTTAACTGTGGGGTTCCTGGTCTGTCTTTGTGCACTGTGTCTTTTCTGTGACTGGAAACAGTAACTTAGAACCACATTATCCCAAAGACCAGGCCTGCAACCAGCATGATTTTTGCAGGACCTACAGCAAAGTAAGAAGATATAACTAAGTGCTGCAGACATAAGGAAGAAAACCACTCTTCAGAGCGTGCACAGTGAAGACTGCTCTGTTGTAGGCTAACCCTGCAGGTCTCTAGGCATGTTCTTGCTCCTTACATCAGCAGGGCCCCTACAGCCAGCTACATGACTGGTGTGATTTGCTAAACTAAGGCAGTCCAAATATATTACTCTGCTTTGTATGCAATACTCCTTACTGAAAGTTTAACTGCATCATTAGTAACAGCTGCAGACACTACTTTGACACAAAAATCTAAGCTGCTGCTGCTGCTACTACTACTAAAAGGAGCCTTAATGACTCTTAACATACCTTTTTTTTTTTCCCCTGAAGTAAGGCTTGTGTTTAAAGGTGAAGGAAAGAAATAGTGTCTCTCTTTAAACTGTTCTAAGTGCACCTGTTTGGGGAATGAAAACAAGATACAAGAGGCATGAGAAACTGCTGCTGAACTGGTTTTCCACCCTTTGCACCCACTGTGCAATCATGTTTTCAAGTTCAGGGCTTTTCTCACAGTGCAGATTTCAGCTGCTGAAACTTTTTTCCTGCTTCTATAATGTGCAAACCCTGATCAAGACTCATCTAGTAAGAGCTTTAATTATCAGTTCAGTGCAACAGCTGTAGTTACCAGTTAAGCCCTATCCTGTTTTCCCCAGCAGCCACCAGACTGCTGTTTGCTATCGTTCTTGACAATCCCAGCTCTTGTAAGCATGTCTGGGAATGAGTATAGAGGGATTTGGGTTGGTATTTTTTTTTCTTTTAAATAATCCATTTCTCTGATCCCTAATGCTGACTTCAGAGGTTAATTCCTACTTTACATGCCTGTGAGAAGCCCTATCTACAACTTGCCAGGATTCCCTTTTTGGATTTCTTCCCCATCCAGGCTTTGTTGCTGTGTTGGAGCTTCATTGGCCAGAGACTGCAGTAATGTGAAAAGGATGGCAGTTGTGCTTCTGCTGTGCCTGGCATGTGAAGACACACTCTGTGCAGATGTTGGTTTGTCTACTTGTCTATTTCAGCACGTCACAAAAGATTCCCACCCGTGTGGCAGTGTGGCAGAAAATGTGCTTTTACACATTTGTTGTGCCTTTGCTGTCCCATGTGCATTGAAGCCACTTACCTGCTGGGATCTTGCCCAAGAATTAATCACTACAGTATTTTGGCTGAGGTATGAAGTATTGTGCATAAGGAAAGTGCCAGTCATTCGTGGTAGCATACAGCATATTGCTTGCCTTTACCTTTAAATTACAGGAATTGCTCTTAGCAGTGATCTCATGTTGAACAGTGCAGTATCTCCAAATACCTGGAAAGAAATCTTCATGATAACACAGGGCAGCTCGCTGAAGTTCTGAAGACTACATCTGATTTTGATCTAGAATGCTAATGTTAGTAGCTTAGCCATGAATTGTCCCAAGTGCAATATTAGATTTTTAATGTAATCTTTTCTACTTGAATATAAAATATTAAGTGTCCTGTATTGCTGAAAATATATGGGATCAACATTTCTTTCCAATAAATCTTCAGTTTTAAAAGAACCCCATACATGCACACAGGTCTGCTTTGTTCTCATACACAGTGTGAAGATTAACTCATAGAAATAGCAACCACTCAGCCAGTAGCTGACTTGAGGATTCTTGCAGCCTTACTTTCTGAAACTTGGCTGAAGTAAAGGATGGTTGCTGTAGTTTGA
Organism: Pogoniulus pusillus; assembly: GCF_015220805.1. Classification (NCBI taxonomy): domain Eukaryota; kingdom Metazoa; phylum Chordata; class Aves; order Piciformes; family Lybiidae; genus Pogoniulus; species Pogoniulus pusillus. Next base: position 4,519,645 of record NC_087271.1, read on the forward strand.
CTCCAGCACAAACACATGAGGAAACCCAGCTCACCTTGCAGCCTTCCGAAATGGGAAACTGCAGCTTCTCCTCTGTTTTGCCAACGGGCCAAAAGGTGAGCACTTGGTTTTCTTCCTTTACATGTAAGAACATTGTCACCTCTCTGTGAGATACTCTCTCAAGTGTAAAGATGGATACAGACCTAGCAGGTTTTGCACACTGGTGGTTTCTTTGGGTGAAAAGTTTCTGGAAAGCTGCAAAGCAAAAATGAACATGTGAAATGCACTGACAACAACGTATGTGGTGGGCTTGGGTCATGTTCTAGAGCAAAATGTGATGCCAGAGACCTGCTGTGCTGCTTCTGTTCTCTGATGGCACTTAGTACCATAATCCTCAACATGTAAACATCAGTGGACTGATCAGACCAAAGTTTTTTAAGTTCAAAGGCTTCTGAGGGTTTCCACGTGTTAGAAGGTTATACCAGCAGGTGCAGCTTGCAGTTAAGTAACCTCAGGTAAAATGGGTCCAATGTTCCTACAGTGTTGTCTTGTGAAGCATGAATGCACTCTGACTGCACTTGGGCAAGCTCGATGCGCTCACAGGAACAACTTCATGCTTACATGAACTGGAGATGGAATAACACTTTATTTTTGTTGAAACTCTTTCTTTTCAAAGCTAGAACTATCTACAGAGAAAAGCTTCAGCATTTCCAATTCCAGAGGGTGCAGAGTGCCAGTAACAATCAAGGAATGCAGCGGACGTCCTAACTCCACTGTGGACATCTGATAGAGCGTGCCTGAAACAATCTTCTGGTCTGCAGCACCCACACGTGCAAGGCCAACACAAATAGTGTTTTCAGTTATTTCTGTAAGAAAAGTTTGAAAGCAGATTAAATGCTTTGTTTATTGACTTCATGAAAAGCACTCAATACTGCTCTCTTTTAACTTCCAATTAATCATTGGCGTGGCACAGAAAGAAGCTTGTTCTTCAAAGGAAATGAAGCTGGGGCTTAGGGATGTTTTTGAGCAAGAAGGGGAAAGGAACTGGCAGTAGAACATGAATTCATGCAGGATTTGTGTTAGCTTTGAGGAAACTGCTGCATCTGGTCAATTCTGTGTCAAAGATAAAATGAAAGGACTTTAATTTTCACAGTACTGAAGGAATGAACTTTGAAAGGAGGCACATAGCTAGATTAACAACTGGATCATCTTTGTAGCTGCTGTAATTTCACCTTTAGTCTCCACAAGTATCTTTCATAGTTTACTCTTGGCCAGTATTAAGAATTCAAGGTCAAAATCATAGTTCTGCATGGCTGGGTTAATCTAGATTCATACTGCTCTTCCTATAGAGAATTGTCACCAGTCTAAATAACATCTAGCAGAGATTCATAGAGATCAGCTGAGCTAAAATGCTCAAAATCCTCCCATCTCCCACAGCTTCAATGGATCAAAGAGCTCAGAGTTGAAGATGGATAGAACAGTATGGGGTCACCAAACTGAGGCTGGCTAAAGCTGGTTCATCTGTGCTCAGTGGACAACACTATGTTCAAGCTCTGCTAAATCCATCTCATGGCTAAGGTTTAAGGCAGCCCAATTCCACTGCAGAGCAAGAGAATGCTAAGTTTAAGAAGGGAATAGAGTTCAGAGGCTCATCACTAAGTGTGATTTGAGAGGGGTAGTAGCAGAGAGAAATGTTTGCATAACAGTACCTGCTGCTTCTCCTTGGAGCCTCCTGTTGTGAATAATGGCAAGAAGTTGTTCTGCAGCTTGATTGACACTCATATAGCGTGGTGGCTCATAAACTTTTCTACCTCTGTGGGGAAAGCAAAGTACAGAACTTTCACACAGGACCTGTTTCATTATCCCTAGTGTTCTTGCAGTTTATTTCAAGAAACCTCTAGACCAGCAAGCTTGAACTTAAACAAGTCCATGCTCTCAGAAATGGCCTTTCAAACAAAAGTGAAACTTCTAAGGAAGACAGAAGTCTCTTTGTGTTCTCCTCACCACACCTGTGAAACAGCAGGGCCTTGAGTCTTAAAAGCAAATTCATCTGCTGGAAGCAATATGCAGGTCTTGCAGCTATTCCTGAAAGATGCATTAGACTAATTCAAGGGCAAAGTCCTGCTTCTCTGTCAAATGCCCTGCAGACTGATGATTACAGACTAGAAATACATTCTTAAATGAAATGCAGCTTTCTTTGCCAACTAGATTCACTCAAACAGATTTTATTTTGCAACTCCAGAAAAAACAAACCTCAATGCTACTGAGACTTCCCAAATGTTAATTTAGACCAGGGCTGCAGCATGCATATGAAGTAACCATTTATAATCAGCACTGGCAAAACAGACAGCCTGCAGAGAGATGACTGAGATGCAGCAGGGGCCTTTTGGAAGGCAGTTAAATGAACTTATAAGAGGATTTTCTATGCACTCCTTTAAAATGTGGCATGTGTTCAGTACTTTGAACTATTTCTAGCCAGTGTAAAGAGGAATGCATTCAGAATGCTGTTTCAGCTATGAAATCTATTTCAAGATGGGGCACAACGGCAGTAAAAGAACACTTCACTTCCCAAGCAGAAAACTCAACTCATCCCATTGTGACTTACTGCTTCTCACAGAAACAGGTGGGGGGAAAAAAAGGACTATGGAACTTCATTCCATTACTGAAAATAGAGCCAGGTCCTTTTGTAATGAACAAAACAGTGCCACTCCTTGTAACTAATGAAAGAATGTGGCCGGTGAGAAGTACACGAGGAGAAGGCAGGTAAGTTCAGTATTAGAGTATGGGCAAAGCACCTTTGTTCTTTGTACAAAAAAGCCCTTTGTAGACACACTTTGTTTCTCTGTGTTTTCAAAATGGTGACTCACTTCATTAGATTCTCCAGAGACTGCTCCTTCACTTTAATATCTGTAGAACAAAACATAACATAAATTCCCTACAAGCAGCCTGCTTAGTTTTCTTTGTAAGCAAAGTGTACTTGAGTTAGCAGATTCCATAAACTTCATGACAGTACTTTAGCTATTACAGGAAAAAACATAATTACCTTCTGTTGTTTCATGTGTGCATTAATCACAGAGTGCTGGGATTTTATGTATGTGATTCTACCCAAAGACAGGGTAAATTTCATAGGTGACTAAAAACACACAACTGGCAGTTGTATTTAACACAGGACAGCAAAGTGCCAGCACGTTTAAGCATAGCAGGGGCTTGGGACTGTTCTTAAATGCTGAGGCCATCGTAGTCACACATAGTAAAGCAGTGTAGCTGGTCAATAGCCATTACATCACTGCTGTGCAGCAACCTGCCTTCTGTTAGCATTTCCTTCCTGTCCCAGACAGAATTTAGAACAATCTTCTGGTAAGAGGGGAAAAAGAGGAAACATGGAAGGAATCAGGTAAGATTCTGTACTTCTGCAATTGTGAGACTAACAGGCTGCAGTCTCTCAAAGAGGCAGTCAAGCACTACTTCTATTCAAATGCCCCCCAGCATTGCCCCAGTCAAAGCTGGACATGTTATTTTTAAAGAGCATTGCTTAAGTTATACAATCAGCTCCTAAATCCAAATCAGGCTGCAAGACTATCAGTGCACAGTTTACCAAACTCCTTACAGGTCCATGAAATCACTTTGCATTCTGAAAGCTATCAGCACTAACCCTTTTTATGTCACATTTGCTAGTGGCCTCATTCAGTTGGATAAGCAATCAATACACAGACCAGCATCACCAATAGTATTAAGGGAATCATTAATTTGGAGCACTACTTACTGTCTAAAAAGAGACTTTAAGATTCAGCATCACCAATAGTATTAAGGGAATCATTAATTTGGAGCACTACTTACTATCTAAAAAGAGACTTTAAGATTCAGCATCACCAATAGTATTAAGGAAATCATTAATCCAGAGTACTACTTACTATCTAAAAAGAGACTTTAAGATTTCAGCATCACCAATAGTATTAAGGGAATCATTAATTTGGAGTATTACTTACTATCTAAAGAGACACTTTAAGATTCAGCATCACCAGCAGTATTAAGGGAATCATTAATTTGGAGCACTACTTACTATCTAAAAAGAGACTTTTAAGATTCAGCATCACCAATAGTATTAAGGAAATCATTAATTCAGAGTACTACTTACTATCTAAAAAGAGACTTTAAGATTCTGTAGTTGTCACAATCCTTGAATAAAACACTTTTGAAGCCATCTTTAAAAGAAATCACTAGAATTCTGATTTTTAGCCAATTTTGAAAACAAAGAACTTTTGAGGCATTGGAAGTGATGCTTACACATATTAGTTGTGTCCCAGTCAGGATTTCTCCAGTTAACCACAAAACTTGTTTTTACTTAAAATATGGATTTGTTTAGTGAGAGATCCCAGCTCTGCCTGAAAGGCAATACAGAAAGGTATATGAATATGTATTCAAATTTGCAAGGGTCTCACTAGTTTAGATGCAGGCAGTTCCACAGTATTCCAGAAGTTACCTAGACTAGCAGAGTTACTCAGAAAGTGGCTTTCAGCCGAGGATGGTTGAGTAGGATAAAAATCAGACAGCACCACAAGAGAGCCTGGGGGCAGCGGTCAGCTGGGAGTCATAGAGTCAGCCAGGTTGGAAGAGACCTCTAAGATCATCCAGTCCAATCAGCCCTGTCCAATCAACCAGACCATGGCACTAAGTGCCTCAGCCAGACTTTTCTTGAACACCTCCAGGGATGACAACTCCACCACCTCCCTGGGCAGCCCATTCCAATGCCAATCACTCTCTCTGCCAACAACTTCCTCCTAACATCCAGCCTAGACCTCCCCTGGAACAACTTGAGAATGTGTCCCCTTGTTCTGTCCCTAGGTGCCTGGGAGAAGAGACCAACCCCCACCTGGCTACAGCCTCCCTTCAGGTAGTTGTAGACAGCAATGAGGTCTGCCCTGAGCCTCCTCTTCTGCAGGCTGCACACCCCCAGCTCCCTCAGTCTCTCCTCACAGGGCTGTGCTCCAGGCCCCTCACCAGCTTTATCTGGACACATTCCAGTCCCTGAGCATCTCTCTTGAATTGAGGAGTAGCATTCTTTTTCAGCTCTGTGATCAGCAAGAATTTTTTACAGCACTGCAACCTCTCACTGGACAATCATATCCTGCCAAAACATCCTTAGATTAGATTGTTTAGGAAAGAGAATATAACCTTACAAAACAGCTGGGCTTACACATACAATTCATTCCCAGAAAGTGAATTGTGCTGAGGTCTCACCTCATTAAGTCAATAAAAGATAGCTGCTAGTCACTGCAACCTGAGCTTGGTCTAGCTTCAAAACACACTGATCTTTAGATCAAAAAAAGGGTTCCTGCTCCTACCTGACTTCTACAAAGACAGCATTTCTTGTAGATTTTTTGAAGAGGAATTAAGAAAATGTGGCTGCTGTAGCCTTAACAATGGCTGAGCTGACTTGAAGTATGCACAAACATTCCAATTTTTGGTGTATTTTCCAAGATACATGCTGGCTAGTTATTTCTGGAACACTGTAACAGCTTGTTCAGGGGGCCCATCCCTGGAGATATTCAAGGGGAAGCTAAACAGGGCTCTGGGCAACCTGATCTCATTGAGGATGCCCCTGTTGACTGCAGAGGTGGTTGGACTAGATGACCTTTGGAGGTCCCTTCCAACCCAGACCATTCTGTGACAGACCTCATCTCATGCCTATCAGTACTGTTTCTGGACACTGCAGGATATGGTAGCTAAGGAAAGGAGGGTAGCAGCAGCTTACCAAGTAAGCACAGTGTGTGCATTCCATTCTGCCTGTTCCTCTTGATCTTGTCAAAAAAGCTCTCTGGCTTCCACGAATCTGTCCAGAAAACGATGGAAACTGTCTCTCCAAAATTGTACAACTGTAGAACAAAGCAAATGCAATAACACACACAGTAAGAAAAAGATAAGTAAGACAGCATTAAAAAAATGCTACAAAAATCCTGACTAATTGGCCACACTGCAATGTCTTGAGCCTGCTTCCTAAAGAAGTTTGATACTGCAAGGAGAGTGCGCTGCTACGAGACACTGTGTCTGCTCTTCCACAAAACACTGCATGTTTCCTTCTCAGAAAGCTGCCCTCTGCTTCTCTCTCTAGTGCATTCCTTTGCATTCATAGCAATCTGTAATCACTGAACTGCTTTCTCTTCCTCATAATAGAGTTGTAAATAGTAAAGCATGTTAAAGAACTACCTGTGAAGTGTTTGTCTGTCTCTGCACTCTCCTTCTCCACATATATTAACTAACTTTCAATCTAATTTCTGTTGTTATGTAATTCTGAATCCTTTTAAAGGCAAAACTTCATAAACTTGCATGAAAACTCATGCTTACTACTCCTTATTTAGGTTAAGGCTGGGGGGGGGGGTGTCTTCTAATAATGCCATAATACTTTGAATGTTTTGATTCTACTGCCATAGTAGTATTTGCATTCAAGCAGCACAGTCATCAGATGAGATCTGCACTATGCAGGAGAAGTTACAGTCCAAAGAGATTGCTGATATGAAAATCTGAAGGCATGGAGCAAAGGTGCAACATGTTTTATGCATACATGGTAAGAAGAATATTGCCAGCAGATTCTGTGTCTCACAAACTGTTACTGTGAGTCCCTGACCTCCAAGCAGGCATTTGAAGCAATGGTCTTGCCAATCATTTCAGTGATGCAAGAGTGAAAGCCATATGCAACCCAGAGCAGCATTTGGACTGTAAGTTTTTGTAACCAACTTGAGAAAGGATAAAACCACATCAGTTCTGGTTAGTCCAGCTCTGGAATGGATCCATCCCAAATGAATATTGCAGTTTGTCTGCTCAAGCCCACCAGAGAAACAGCTAACCAGGCTAACCTTCCCAGCAGCTATCCAGACTAACCTTCTCTGTGAACCTGGAAGGAAAAACTGCCTTTCCAAGCTTACTACAGGAGATACTGCGCTGTTAACAGAGAGCAGGACCCTCTGCAGAAGCAGGTCTGTGCCATCTGGGGATTCCCCTACACATACTTATTTCACTGTGGCATTAAGCTGTGGTTTTAACTCATTTACATTGGCACAGCAGAATTTGAATCAAAGCTGAAACACGTTTGTTTTGTTCAAGAGACCAAAAGCTGAGGTTTTAACCATTCATGCTCACAGGAACAGTGTTTATACAAAGATTCCTGGCACGTTACTGAAAACATTTCCTCTTCTCAATATTTCATTCTAGCACAAGGAGAAGAACACAAAGTATACATTTCACAACCTAAAGGTTCTTCCAGTAAACTAAATATAGGCTGAACCAAATTAATTGCTCCTGATGTAACTTGTTAACTACTTCAAGGCTCTGCCCTAGATAAATAAATAAAGGCAGCTTTGTTTTGTCTGTTCTCCAGGAGGGTAGCTAGAACTCTTTCCATTTTGTAGCAATGCTGAAGAAGAAACATTCCAGCAAGAAGTTTCTCCCTTTGACTGCTAAAGCATCTGGGAGCAAGCTAACCTTTATCCTCCTCGGTGGTATGGCTTCAGTCACTGACTGCTGCTGCACTGTCCAGTACCAACCTAACTAGCTTACCATCTGCCACCTGAAAGCCACTGCAGCTACTTCCCAAAGAGCAGCAGCCCTCCTTCAGAACAGAAAGTGCCCTCAATTAACCTCACATCTTGTCCCAGCCCCTTTGGCACTCTAATAACCTGAAGGAGAGAAATATTCACTTTTACCAAAGAAAAAGACATGCAGAAACGGGCAGATTGTTACTATCTGGCAATTAAATCTTCTAAACCACTCTGCCAGATACTAAAAACAAGTTGGCCATTCAGCTTTATACCCTACAGCATTTGTTCTGATTGTTCCTTTTCTCTTTTCCACTCTCCTTCACCTTTACCACCAGCAAGAAGTTAAGCAAGTTATGCCTTTTGTGCAAGCACTGCCAGTAAGGTTCACTGAATCTGTCCTTTGTCTGCTAGGTATTGCACTGAAGCTGAAACCTCAATGTCAATAAAAGAATCAAGCCATTTTGTCAGCAATGGCCTGTGCTCAGAAGCAATAACTTCAGGAGATCATCACAGAGCATTGCTATCATACAAACCTGCACTCACAGTCTCTCAACAATACACTTCCTTTCTCACCTGGACACAATTAGCTTCTACTCCAACGAGGTGGAATGAGGCATGTTTTATGAACCTCCTAGAGATGTCTTTGCAACTTACACTGCTCTACTAACTGAACTTCTGAAGAACAGATGTCCTAGCATTAATGATTATATATTTACACTTCACAATAAAAAGGGGGAAACACTGCTTTAGGAACTTTCTGGCACACCAGTGATCTCTGAAGGCTGTGAAACTGAAGCGGTGATAACCTCTGTTGTGCTGCACGGCTTGTAACCAGTTACCTTACAAGCTCTTTTACAGAGGCAACTGTTTCTTTCTGTGTTTGATGTCTACAGAGGTGTGACATTACCGGGAACACAGGCACCCTTCCTTCCACCACAGTGAGGCTGTATTAAAGAAGCAACATTTAACCGTAACAGAACTGCACTTCTAACTGCCTCCCTGTACCTCTTGCAGACTCGGTTTGTTCCTAATACAGTTTCCTGTGCTGTGTTCTAATTTCTACCTCTTTAGCGTGTAGTATCAGCCCTTCAAGGAAAGCCTCACTGAAGAGAGAGCAGTAAACACCAAAAATGCCACTAGTGTCCTCAGGACTCAGCAGTTACAGAGGACAGCAGCTCCACCAGAGCTAGAACCCACGGACATTTTTAAAAGATTCTTACCACCAGTCATAAAAGATCAAACATGGCCCTAAAATCTCAGCTATTGTGCTTGTTGTTGCAATATAGCTCTAACACATGGTTTGGTAATTGAGATGGACTACAATGCAAGCAGGGGCTAACATCAGGCTTTGAGGCTGTTGAGAAGATAGAATCATAGAACCATAGAATCATAGAATGGTTTAGGTTGGAAGGGACCTCAAGATCTCAAGGATTATCCAGTTCCAACTACCTGCCATAGGCAGGGACACCTCCCACTAGAACAGGTCACTCAAGGCCTCATCCAACCTGGCCTTGAACATCTCCAGGGAGGGAGCAGCCACAACCTCCCTGGGCAACCTGTGCCAGTGTCTCACCACCCTCACTGCAAAGAACCCTTTCCTAACATCTAGTTTGAATCTCCCCTCTTCCAGTTTAAACCCATTACTCCTTGTCCTTTCATTACAAGACCTTGTCAATAGTCCCTCCCCAGCCTTCAGATACGGGAAGGTGACTATAAGGTCTCCTTGAAGCCTTCTCTTCCCCAGGGTGAAGAGTCCCAACTCTTGTAGCCTGTCCTCATAACAAAGCTGCTGCAGCCCTTTGAGCATCCTAATGGCCCTCCTCTGGACTCACTCCAACAATTCGATGTCATTCTTGTGCTGGGGGCTCCAGAACTGCACACAGGACTCCAGGTGGGGCCTGAGAAGAGCAGAGTAAAAGGGGAGAATCCCCTCCCCTGCCCTGCTGGCCACACTGCTCTTGCTGCAGCCCAGGACACAGTTGCTGTCTGGGCTTCACGTGCACACTGCCGGCTCATGTTGAGCTTTTCATCAACCCAGACCCCCAGGTCCTTTTCCTCAGGGCTGCTCTGAGACAATGAAGAGCTCTGTGCTTTGCAGTGAAATGATCAGGCTGTACAGTTGTCAGCACTGCTTTGATGAGAAACGAAGCTTCACAGCGGTCTGCTGTGTGCTGCACTCTGCAATAAGCAGCTGGCGTTTAGGAGTGGGCAAGATCTGTTCTGCACAAGCTAAAGCATCACATTTGCACTCATCAGATTTGTTAGAATGCCTACATTCTGCTCAGGCACAAAAGTGCTGGAGTTTTAAAGGGACCAGTGAAATGGTTGGACAGATATTTTACACTCTCAGCTTGTAAACCAACCTTACGCTCCCTCTAATGCTCAAATACTTCACAGCGAAAATGTCTAAAGGTCATTTTGAAATGACCTCAGTCTTTGGAAATACTCTTCCTCCACCTTGCCCAAGTAGTAATTGCCTTAAGCAAAGCTTTGTGCACTTAAATTTTGCAATGCTAAAGTCAGGAAAGGAAGGCAGATCTCTCCACTCCAACACAATGCTCTATCTGTTTGAGTTTTCAGCGCCTCATAAAATACTGCTCAAAGCTGTTCTCACCTTCATCCTTCACCTCAAAACAAGCTATAACTTCCTATCTATCCAACCTATAGGTTGGACTGGATGATAGCTGGGACTGGATGATCTTTCAGGTCTCTTCCAAACTGTTTGATTCTATGATCTTATTTAATATGAAAGAGTATCTGGCATCTGAGGTCTCTGTTTTCAGTTAGCATTTCTAATGCTTCTCTAAATGATATCCCTTGTTTTACTTCTAGATATAAGCAGAATTGACTGCTGAGAGGCCAGAATAAACCTTAAAAGAAGTGCTGTACCACAATTTCAGTTTGAAAAGCCTGCATGCAAGCAAAATGTCAATGAATCTGCTGAGCAGCTTTGTTTATGGCCAGTCTGAATGACAGCAGACACCTGAAGTGGTTCACATCAACAATCCTCACCTAAAGTACTGGTGTGGCTAATCACCACATAAATATGGGGCACAAAAAGAAGGAACAAGCTGAAAGACTAAATGAGGAAACTGAAAAAGGAAGATCCTCCATCCCCTCGGTGAAGTACTAAAGCAAGCAGAAGAGAAGATGCGAGATAATATTAAAGGTCAGCAGGGCAACAGCTGCAGAGAAACCAAGAAGTAAACATTTCAAAATGCAGGCATTTATTTTTACAGCATCTTTCCCAGAATTGTTGCTGTATCAGCTGCAATGGTGACAAAGCAATTCTTCACTGAGGAGCCTACCTCCTTTCCTTAATGTTCAAACAGCTTCAGAACTGGACACGTGGCAGAGAAAGATGGTGAAAAAGAGTCTTGTCACTGCATTTTTGAGACCTGACAGCTGTATATACACCTGGAAATGCCTGCCAGGCAGCAAGACTGAACTGTCCCTCACTGTGTTCTGTGTTCAATTCATCCTGGGTTACACTGCAGGTTGTTCTCACTGGACAGATGTGTTCTGCAAATGGAGATACAGCATAGCCTGATGACATCCACACTGAGAGGCACCAGAAGGCCTTTTTCTCCTAAGGATGTGCCTTAATGGAATTTGGAAACCACAGAGCACCTGCATCATCCCAAGTTACTTCCTGATAAATCTCACTGAGCACCTAGAGGAAGGCTAAGACTTGTTTTCCTTATCCTTGTCATAAGAGCTTTGATGTGTTGCTATGCACACTCATCCTCAAAAAAGAGGCTAAAGTTACATTTTTCACCTTGTCTTCCATAACCAGTTAACAACCTTCCAGACAATATGCATCAGATTAAAGGGCTCTTACTCTTCTTTATATGATATAATGTTCCCAGAGAACAGCTTAGAAAGTAGTACATGAATCAACATAAAGGCAGCAAGAATCTGTCAAACTTAATTTCTGCTTGTAATTGATAACCACAGTCCTAACTCTGGACTTTTACTCTCTTAGTATCACAGACATTTAGCAGCTTTGAATGTCTCTCATGAGAGCCTTCACATGAAATCCAAACTTCTACCATTCACACACACCTGGCTATGACTCCTTTTGAATTTCAAGCTGAAAGATTGGCTCAGCTGTCCTGAAAACCTCCAGTCCTCTTAACAAGCCAGAGAGAAAGGAACTGTGAAGAAAAGGATGCCTCATTGAGGGAAGTCCACTCCACACAATTACAGTACTCTGAAGGCAGCTGAGACAAATCATATAAAGGCAGCTGAAGGGAAGAACACATTTTTCTCTTGGCTGCCTCCTGTATCAGCTCTTAGGGAACACACCTTCTATGGACACAATAAAATTCAGCTATCAAGACTCAGAAACTCTAAGCATATTTGAACAAGACAAGATTTTCTCTCCAAGGTAACGTCACCTTATCTTTAATAACCTCTTATGACTCTTCCCAGCAATATCCAAATAATGATGTTTTCCTACTCTGGTCACTTGGGTTACTAATCTATAATTAACATATCTAAGTGGAGAAAAAGATCTATTCTGATGCAGTGGATGTTTCTGGGTCAGGTTTACTGGTAATGAATGGTACTAAGTTGAATAGCAATTGCAAGTAATGAAGTAGTGTCACTAGCACTAATTTCACCTTTAATTGGGCTAAAGAACCAAATGCCAACTTTGAAAAGGCTCAGCAGTTGGTAGTAAGTGAGACAAACAACCAGTGATGGTAAACAGTTTATTCACTGTCAGTGAGTAAAAGCCATTTTGTGTTCTAATAGGAGAGACTCTACAAAGGGTGTTTTTGAAGATCGGGGCACAGAAAGAGGGTGGAACCCACAATGTTCTGCTCCTGCAACTACTATTTTCTATTTGACTATGAGCCCAGTGAGTAATGATAGCATTCTTCAGCTTCCTTGTCTAAAAATATTGTTCTGCTTGATGCTGAAAATTTAGTCACCTCTTCAGTAAAGACTCAAAAATAACACAGTAAGCACTGCTTTTGTCTTTAAGTGACCTGCTATTAATCAAACTGTTTTGTGACTGAATTGTCTTAGAAGACCCAAAAAAAGATCAGATAGAGACAAATCACTGAAAGAGAGAAGGGGACATGAAAGATGTTTGTTCTGAAGCTATTCAGGTGGAAAAGTGGGTAGGTCTCAAAATGAAGGCAGGTCTTTGCTGTAACATGGGTTTTTTTCCTGTCTGCCCTACCAAAATGTAAACCAAATGGATTCAAAACTAGCAACACAGCCCTTCCAGAAACGTGGCCTGTTTCAGTCTTTTGTCTCAGCCCATGGCCTGCCACCAGTTTTGTGCTTTTATCACACCAATGCTATTACCTCAAGCCACTTTGAGTTGCATCGTTCCTTTATGTGCATCACAAGTCTGTATGATGCAGTCTTCCTCGTGTGTCTGACCATCCATACTGCTACCTCAAAGATGGATATATTACCAGAATGGGATCAGAGAGAATACTGTTTTGAGAGCACTACTCTGGTGTGCTAGTTTGAGCCTAGCTGAGATATTTTGATGAGAAGAATTAAATCACAGGCTGTGAAAAGGAAACAGTGGTGATGGCTGCTGCACTCATAGGCTTGCTGAGATGGATAAAAACAAGAACATAAATATAGATAATAGAGTTGCTCTCTCTGGGTCTGGTTACCTCCCTTCTCTCCCTAACCTGCTGTCTGTGTAACTAATCCATCTGCTTCCTACCCACCCTGGCTGATTCTCCAAACTCAGCTTGAACATAAAGCAAAGTCTGAGATAAAGTGGAGGGGTGGAAGGGTGGTTGGGAGCCTCTCCTGGGGACTTTGGTTTCTGGGAGAGGTGGTGTGTTTCTGTATTGCCTTTTTTAACTTGTGTATTTCTGTCTATAGCTGTAAATATCTACTTGTATATAGTGCTCATCTGTAAATAGAAAGCTTGGTTCTAATTTCCACTTGGGTGAGTCTAGTCTGGGTGATTTTCACAAGAGTGGGGATGGGGTAACACCCAAACCATCACATCTGGCCAGTGACCTTCTCAAATTAACCCAGATGTCATGCAGACCAGGAAGGAATGAAAAAGGTGTCAATTTGAGACTCTGTGAGTATCCTGCCTCTTTATTCTAGGGCTAAATCCTTACCAATAGGCACTATTCTGAAACACTGAATGTGGGTACAGACAAAGACATGGAAGTCAGTCAGTTGGATAGTTCTAAGGCAATGTCTTGCTCACAGGGTAGCTGGAGAGTGGTAGAAACAGAGGCAAGCCCATTACCTAGAACCACAACACTTTCTAAAGCTAAATAATGGTCTAGTTGCCTGGACAGGGCTGGCTGATAGGTTGGACTGGATGATCTTGGAGGTCTTTTCCAACCTGGTTGATTCTATGATAACTACCATGCAGCTGCCAGTGAGGAAAGCTGAACTAGCTCATTGCTACCATCCACTACAAGTGCTGAGAATTTTAGTCCTCCTCTGGGGACTTCTGTTCCCTTGCCCTGATTTCTCTGGTGGTGCACACACTGCACAACTGCACAACTTTTTTCCTGGTGATTTTTTCCCCAGTACAACAGGAGTCAGAGTGATCGACATGCCTATGTGTCAGACAAGAGCAATGAGCCTGCAGAGAACATGTGAAGAGGTGCTCACACAGAGGCTCTTTTACCCTCCTGGCCATAATCATTTGTGTTTGATGTTCTTCATCCTTGGGAAAAGATATTCTTCAGTGGGAAAAAAAACCCCACCAAACAGATACAGTGAAGCACAATAAGAACAGCATATGAGTGAGTCACGCAGCACATCAGAGTTGTATTGCTTTCAATACCTGTGGCTCATTGTATCAATCTATTTGAGCTTCTTAGAAGTAAAAAAATTAGTTTTCAAAGCAAAAAAAAACCCAAAAAACAAACTCAACATTTCATACAAATACAATTGTCACCTGTGCAGCCTTCACTGGGCAAAAGAGTAAAAATCCCCCAAGTATCAGAAAATGAGATATTCAGCCTTCTTTACAACCTAGCAAGAAATACACCCATGGATTCAAGGTGACAAGCCATCACTCTATTGCCTTCAGTAACTTGCTGCTGTGCAGGGAAACTGCAGCTCTCAGAATGTTGCTGGCTGCACAGAAACACTGCTCTGGTGACAACAGACATGTTCTTTTGTGAACAGTGGGCCGTAGCTGCAGTTCACTGACGGCCTCATCAGCAGTTACAGCTCACTACGCACACAGCTTTCAGAATAGCATATAAAGGTGTTTCCTGTTTTTCTCTAGTGAGAAAGAAAGAGGTTTTGTATCACAATCAGATTAAAATAGGACTAAAGCAAAGCCTTTTCTGTGGTGAAGCAAAAGAGAAATCCGTGTTACACTTGACAGCAGTTTGAAACACAATAACCCCAAAAGCAGATCGATTGCAGGAGCCAGCCATGAATGTAAAGACTGCTGAGATTATAAACTTCCACCACAACTTTAATTAAACCACAGACTAATTTTTTGGTAAGATAACCCCTCAGTTGCTGTTTCTGCTGTAAGCAGCAATGAAGAGTTAAACACACAGCTGCTTATAGTCTGTCTGGCGATACAATATGATCACTATTTCCTAAAATGCCTTCTACAGTAGGAATGCTGACTTGTGTGAAAGCAACCCCTTCCCAAGCTGGAATGGAAAAGGAGACTACTGCCAGAGTGAGTAACATCACATTTCCTTTGTGGTCAGTTCCCTTCAGCATGGGCTAAGGAAATGGTAAACTAATGTCCAAAACTCTGCATATTTGAAAGATCTGATGGACTGTTTGCAGTCTATTCCCTGTTAGCTTTCTTCTCCTTTTTACCAATTCATCTAGAATCTCTATGTGCCTCCTTTTTACGCCTAACTGGAGTTGTGGGGGAAGCAAACTTAAGTCACCTGTTCACTTTGGGAATATGAGCCTTGAAGCTTTCCTCCTCCTGAATATAAAAGAACAGTGAAAAGATAGCAGGCAGCAGAAACTGCTTGGCAACAGCTTGGTAACAGAAACAAACTGCACCACCATGAAGCCAAAAGGTGAGCCCCAGCCCCAACTCTTGCGATACCTGCCCCAGTAAGTGCAGTGACAGCTGACAGCTGCCTGCTGTACATAATGATTTTAGATACCAAGGAGCCTATTTTCTTCCTAAAAGCTTATTTTGCCCAAGTTTTACAGCAGTAAGAAAGTACTCATAGGAAGAATTAAAAGGCAAGTGAATCCTGAGCTGCATTTCCTTCAGCATCAGCATTCATGTCTCAGAACAGGCATCAAAGCAGCGCTGCTGAAGTGCCACATCTGATGCCTCTCTGGTTTCTAAACCGTTCAGATGTGATCAAAGGCAGGTAACACCCAGCTCAACACAACATGTTTTCTGCTGCTGGGCAGCATTGAAACAAGGCAATTGGTGTTTGTCTGTTTATTAGAAGGTGTCAGCTGTTGAGATTATTAAAAGTGGTGCTCTTTTAGATTAAGCTAGGAAAGAATGCTTCCTCCTTCAGTGCTAAAAACTCACTGTTCAAACCCACAGTTCCTCTCTGTAATATACTTGTGCAATATACTATGCAAGTGCAAGGTCCTGCATCTGGATTGAGGCAATCCCAAGCACAAATACAGGCTGGGCAGTGACTGGCTAGAGAGCAACCCTGAGGACAGGGAGTTGGGGGTGCTGCTGGATGAGAAGCTCAACATGACCCAGCAGTGTCCAGTTGCAGCCCAGAAAGCCACCCAGATGCTGGGCTGCATCAGGAGAACTGTGGCCATCAGGTGGAGGGAGGTGATTCTCCCCCTCTACTCTGCTCTGTTGAGACCCTACCTGGAGTACTGCATCCAGTTCTGGTGCCCCTATGACAAGAGGGATGTGGACATGCTGGAGCTTGTCCAGAGAAGGACCACGAGGATGATCAGAGGGCTGAAGCACCTCTGCTATGAGGATAGACTGAAAGAGTTGGGGCTGTTCAGTCTGGAGAACAGGAGGCTCTGAGGTGACCTTCTTGTGGCCTTCCAGTATCTGAAGGGGGCCTACAAAAAAGATGGGGAGGGACTTTTTAGGCTCTCAGGGAGTGACAGGACTGGGGGGAATGGAGCAAAGCTGGAGATGGGGAGGTTCAGACTGGAAGTGAGGAGGAAGTTGTTCAGCATGAGAGTGGTGAAAGACTGGAATGGGTTGCATGGGGAGGTGGTTGAGGCCCCATCCCTGGAGGTGTTTAAGGCCAGGCTGGATGATGTTTTGGCCAGCCTGCTCTGGGGTAGGGTGTCCCTGCCCATGGCAGGGGAGCTGGAACTAGATAATCCTTGTGGTCCCTTCCAACCCTGACTGATTCTACGATTCTATGCCTGCTTCAGTTTTGGTTTGGGGGTGTCCATACCCAGAGACCTGGCACCTAGACAGGATTCTGCATGTTCCTTTTATGACAAGACCAGCACCTCTCTTAACAGGATATCAAGTTAATTTAAGAATAAACTTATCAGGTGACCACCACTAGTAGAAGGAAGCCAACATGAGCAAAGCTTTAGCTATAAAATAACTTGAACATCAAAGTGTCTTGGGGCAAAGGAAAGTTAAGAGAGCAGAGAACAGAAACACTACTATTCATTTTCACATGTGCTTATCAAAAAGCACTTTTGCTGACACGTTAACAAATTCTGCAGAGATATGTACAGTTGCTTCAGATCTTCAAACTTCAGATTACAACATGCTCTGCTAAAGGGATGGAAGAGCTCACCAATTCACCAGTTCAGCAGTAGTGGAACAGGATATGAACAAAAACGTTACCTGTAAACCACAGCAGCCCACTGCATTCATTATTGAAGCATTATGAATGACCTCATATGGAATCCCCAGTTTTACTGCACGTAGTACCAAATCACTATGTGTTGTGGCCCTGTGTTAAGAAGAGAAAGGAATTAGGAAGATTCAAGTGATAAAGCGACCAAGTGTCACTAGTGTTACAGTTTGTTTTGAAAGCAGAATGACTCTTCACAATGAAGGCAATGCAGAAGTGCCAAAAGGGTAACAATGACTTTACTAATTGCTATGGAGAAGTCCAATAAGGCTTCCACATGTCACCTGAGTTGAAAATACAGGCATCCTTAGTGTGTCACTGTTACAGTGTGAAACTAAATTCAGTTGTAAGCAGAGTTTTTCTAGAGGTTTTGGTCAGGTCAAGAGAGGCAGACTCCTCAGAGTTCACATTATAATAAAGATAAAATCTATCTCACTCAATTGGGCTGAAGAATAAGTTTGTATATTCTGAAACAGTAGCTTGCTCCACAGAATATAAACTGTATCTTTTTTTTTTCTCACTGCTCCTTTTGACTTTCAGGTTGTGCTTTCCTCCTTCTGAACCTGCAGCTTCTGTGTTTCAGATTCCATGAGGGGGTGGAAAGGGAGCATGCATGATAGTACTGGCCTTTGGAGCCCTTTGTCCCCAGTGGGGGATAAAAGAGCTCAATTAAGGTACAGGGCAGCTTGTGCTGTTGTTAAGCTGTACATATATAGGTACATATATGTAAATATATAGATACTGTCTGGATGTGTTCCTCTGTGATCTGTATTAGACAGTATTGTCCTGCCCTGGCAGGAGGGTTGGACTCGATGATCTCCTTGGGTCCCTTCCAACCTCTAACATCCTGTGAGCCTGTAAATATACTTTGTATCCTTGTTATTGCCATTTATATTCTTATATTTGGTTTCTTTTGAAAATACAATTCCATTTTTTGCTCCCAAGTGCTGAGTGCAGTGAACCTGCTCTTTGGGGAGCAGATTTCCAGAAATCCAGAACAGTTACAGTTCTTTGCCATTTTCTGACATCATTGAAACTGTAGCACCAATACAATTGTCACTTTTTAAAGAGGCTTTGGCAAGTACTGGGAAAGCTCCCTTTATCCTTTTTCTTCTGCAGGTGTCTGTGCACATCTCTTGAACTGTAAAAGCCAACTCTGTTTGGCATAAATTTCACAACTTCAGTAGTTCCTTACTTGCTGCACAGCCAGGCCTTCCCCCCTCTGCACCAGTGCATGCCAGGAAAGCACCACACTCAAACAGCAACTTTGAAGAGCCTGAGATAAACTGCATGCAGTTTTCAGAAGAAGCATCCTTAGACTAACCCAACTTTTATAACATTTAAGCCAAATTACTCAAATTAACAATGCTCAGGTTTGACTGATCAGTTTTGTTCTGAAATAATTAAGAAAATTCTAGTTAAGCTTAGAAAGGAGTTAAATTTGGCTCCAGGTCTAATGCTCAAAACCTACCCTGCAAGAACTGCTGGGCTTGTAGTTAATGCAGCTGGAATAGGAGGCTGGAATCCACCAAATCTCTGAACTGCAACAATGTGCACATACTTAGCTGGTTTGCATGTATCCTGGGCACTCCATTTTCCATGTGCAATACCAAGGTGCACCTACTCCTTGCCTAAACTTATCAAAGAGATGCTAAGTTTTGGAGTAAGATATAAACTGGAGGTAAGATGCTAAATTTTGGGGTAAGATATAAAATGGAGATTAGAGGCTAAATTTTGGAGTAGGATGCTAAATTTTGAGGTAAGATTTAAAATGGAGATAAGATGTAAATTGAAGTAGGATGATCAATTTTGGGGCGAGATATACAATGGAGATAAGATGTAAATTGAAGTAGGATGATCAATTTTGGGGTAAGATGCCACATGTTGGGGTAGGATGCTACATATTGGGGTAAGATATAAAATGGAGATAAGATGTAAATTGAAGTAGGATGCTAAATTTTGGGGTGAGATATAAAATTGAGATAAGATGTAAACTAAGTAGGATGCTAAATTTTGGGGTAGGATGCTAAATTTTGAGGTAAGATATAAAATGGAGATAAGATGCTAAATTTTGGGGTAAGATATAAAATGGAGATAAGATGTAAACTGAAGTAGGATGCTAAATTTTGGGGTGAGATATAAAAATGAGATGTAAATAAAAGTAAGATGATAAATTTTGGGGTAAGATGCTACATGTTGGGGTAGGATGCTACATTTTGGTGTAAGATATAAAACGGAGATAAGATGTAAATTGAAGTAGGATGCTAAATTTTGGAGTGGGATGCTAAATTTTGGGGTAAGATATAAAAACAGAGATAAGATGCTAAATTTTGGGGTGGGACATAAAATGGAAATAAGATGTAAATTGAAGTAGGATGCTAAATTTTGAGGTAAGATGCCACATGTTGGGGTAGGATGCTACATTTTGGGGTGAGACATAAAATAGAGATAAGATGTAAACTGAAGGAGGATGCTAAATTTTGGGGTGAGATGCTAAATTGGGGTAAGATATAAAAACAGCTAAGATGCTAAATTTTGGGGTGAGACATAAAATAGAGATAAGACGTAAATTGAAGTAGGATGCTAAATTTTGGGGTGAGATGCTAAATTGGGGTAAGATATACAATGGAGATAAGGTGCTAAATTTTGGGGTGAGACATAAAATGGAGATAAGATGTAAACTGAAGTAGGATGCTAAGTTTTGGGGTGAGATGCTAAATGTTGGGGTAAGATATAAAATGGAGGCAAGATGTAAATTGAGGTGAGATGCTAAATTTTGGGGTGAGATGCTAAATTGATGTAAGATGTGCCCCTGCCCATGGCAGGGGGGTTGGAACTAGATGACCTTTGTGGTCCCTTCCATCCCTGACTGATTCTGTGATTCTATGAAAGCTGAATAATGGCCTTAGCCATCTCATTCCCAAGATGTACACATTTTTGTGTCACCATTCCAAAGAAGGAAGCAAGAATGAAGCAGCATATGCTGATCAGAGTAATAAAACAGGAAGGTTACTTTCATCCTGGCCTCCTTTAGTTGCCCTAAGAGTAACTGAAGTCTTACAATTTTGACATTGCATGCCTGACTAGCACCACTGAGCAGATCAGGTGCTTTAGACTGCAACACAAATGTGGCAGCAGCTGGCAAAGCTGTAAGGATCAATAATGAAAAAAGAAATCAGTTTGACTAGAGCAAAGGAAAATAGAGGAATTTTGAATCTGAATTTGGGAAATCACAGACCATGATACATAAAGGCCCCCAGACCTAGGAGAATGCAATAACCTAAACCAGGCCTTTAGTAAACAAACTCTGGTCCTGATTTTGTTAAGTAGAGGTGATTTAAGGATGACTGTTCTGAGAGGGGTCTCATTTATGGCCCTGTAGTATTCCCTTCACATACACAGGACAAGGAGAACTGGAGGATTCTCTGGTTATGCTAACACTGAGCAGGGGATCAGCTGGCTTCATTAATTCAAACGTGCTCCAGCCATTATGTTCTAACAGATCTGCCAATAATGACTGTAACTAAAAGCAGAAGCACCTCCATGAGCACTTGGATAATGCCATCCAGGACAGAAACATTCAGTACTCTTTCCAAGTAACCTCATGAAACTCTAAATCTTCAGGGCACCATGTGGTCATAAGAGCAAAATCAAGAGCTAAGAACATTTAGACAGAAGCAACTCTTTCAAAACCAGGGTACTTCTTTGCAGTGATGTATTATATTAGCCAGAATGGAAATAGTTTAACACTGAAACTAAGGAAGATCAAGATAATGCTTACAAGCTGCAATTCCATGTCAATAGATATGTGTTGTGGTTTATTTCATCTGTGTACTCTATCAGTCACTGAGTCTGAGCACAAGGGTATAGGTAACATGGTTCTATGCTCAACATGAATCCTCATTTTAATATTAAGATGTGTTGAAAGTATAATTAGTACTTCTGAAATGCAGTATCATCTGCCCATAAGTACTAATTATTACAATATACATTCTCTTGCCAGTTCCCTTCCAACTTTTATTTACATAAATTTTCTGCTTTTGACAGATGGGCACCTCTTTTTCATAAACTCTATTTTCTCACTCACAAATAGGGTGCCCAGTGATTCCATTTTTCTTGTGCCCCTTAACACTGTGGTATAAATCTTGAACCACCAGCTGGAGACTTAAAAGCTCTTCTGTGTGGCTTGACATTACAGATTGATGATGCCTGACTGAAAAGACAGAAGAGGATCCTTCTGGTGATAGGAAAAAAACTACATGCTTCAGCAGGAGTAAAAAGGGGAAACAAAAGGCTTTAATAAACCAAAATAAGAAGACATTTATAGTGTCCTAAACAATTTTTAAAGCCATCATATATCAAAACAGGAGCACTGTACAACCAACAACCTGCATTCATTCTGAAACAACTGAGCACAAAAACTAGTTTGGAAGTACAAATAGCAACTAAAAGAACATAGATCAAAATACAGCACATTTCTGAATTATGTGATGGCCTGGAATTTCTTCTGTTAGCAGGAAAAATCTGGAACAAAACATTCTCCGTTAAAGTTGGCACAGAGAATGAAATTACAAGTGACTGCTGAAGCAAAGATTTATGCATTCTGGTGGATCAATACTCCTACCCATAAGGGATATCCACACATGGAAACTTCAAAGCAAGTTCAAGTGTAAATAATCATGCCTATGTTTTTAATGCAATTAAAACATAGACAAAGACCTGAAAAGTGCTTTGGGCCTGAAAATCAACTTCTTACTAAAGAATTACAGTTATGGATCATGGCTCCTTCCTATTGAAAAAAGAGAGTGATCAAGCTACAGCAATAAGCAAGGAGTTGTTTTGCCTTACCCAAAAGGATCACCAACGACAAGAAATGCGACATCACAAACATCAGCTTCCTTTAAAATGCTGTCTGCTTCTTGTTCCACTGTTTCTCGATCAGCCAAAATCAATTCTTTCCCATAAAATTCTTCCTAGAAATTGAAATTAATAAGAAACACCAAAATAAGACACTTTAGACTGGGCATCTTTCTGACTGCTCTCTCAGGAACACAGGCAATGGACACTGGAAAAGACCAACTTTATCGTTCTCCCTATAAGTCTGACCCATGTTTTAGAGAACCCTGCCTCCCCCCTGGAACACCTCATCTTCCCAGAAAGCATATCCCAAGCTGAAAAAAAATAGTCAAGCACATTGCTACTAAAAAAACTTCAGGTTTTATGCCTTTTGTATCAGTTAAGGAGCTGCTCCAAAAGCAGCCCAGTCACTCCTGCACACTGAAGGTAGGTGGATGGACCTCCAGGTCTAGTTAATTTAACCTGTTACCCTGCTGTAAGGCAATAGCTTAGTTGTAACACCCACATCAAACCAAGATAGAAATGCAATGCTAACTGTGCCACAAACTATTTTTCTTCATTTAAGGAATGATTTCAAAGTAATCCTTCATCTTCACTTCTCTGCAAGAAATAATTTACTATCTATACAGATAAGCATGTATTTGATCATGTTCTTTGTTTTTCTTTGAAGCTCAGTAATCATCATGTCTCTTGGTATGTTTTAAATGCCTTTACTGCCAGAATAAAACACTTTAGTTCTAGAACAT
The DNA here is from genome assembly GCF_015220805.1 of Pogoniulus pusillus. Lineage (NCBI taxonomy): Eukaryota > Metazoa > Chordata > Aves > Piciformes > Lybiidae > Pogoniulus > Pogoniulus pusillus. The sequence continues at coordinate 4,542,514 of NC_087271.1, forward strand.
GTTGTTTGACCACATCTAAATCACATGCCACCATAGATTTCACATGCTCATGACATGATTACATAAAGGGTTTTTCCCAAGGCACAGACCAAAAAAAGTGGGATTATTCTAAATAGTACTTAGAAAATGCAGGTGGTATTACAAACATTACAAACTGATGAAACTATTAAGTCAGTTAGAGGCCAGAAAGATTTTCTTCCATCTTCTGTGACTTCAGTGACAGCTTCACCTGCAAAGACCAGTGAATTGACAAGAGAATCTTCATACTTGTAGAAAAGCTTCCATAAAAATCTATCCCACAGTTAGAATCCTAGATATGGGTTCAGTTTCCTCTTCTAAAGATGACTTGCTCACCATTCTTGGCTAAGTTTATCTACCTCTGTAAAATGAGGATATTATTTTCCTTATGAAAGACTACAACCTATGGATTTGGTAGAAAGAAATCCAAATATATGTATAAGTCAATCTTATACCTGTGATCCAGAACAGTTGACAGCCACTCTGATGTACTGCTGAGGTCTATACTGAAACTAATAAATGCTGACACCCCATTTGCTTCAAGCATCTTCCAGTAGATGTGCATTAGCAAATGGTCCAGCATGACAGCAGCCAGTCTATAAAGCAAATCACTTCATGCTGACGACACATTACAAAATCTACATCCATTTTGGTGGGTCTACCATTGGACCAAACTAACTTTAGGCCAGTCCAGTAAGCAAATACACACTACAGAGCACAAAGATGCATTCCCAGAAGCACACCCTTCAGCGTGCTTTCATCTAAGGGAATCTATTTGTATGCTTTGAGAAAAAGCATTCTCCTGACAAAAAAACTAAACTGTAGACTCACTAGAACATGACTGGATACAAACAGTTCTTTCACCAAATTGAGGGCCCATTTTGCTGGTTGACATCAAACAGCTTTTAATGTACATTTGAGGCCAAAAAGACAAACTAAGCAGGTCACATAATTCCAATTTTACAATCTGATTTCAAAAGCATCAGCACGGGAGGATGCCTAGAAAATCCCTGCAGAAAATCTTTTGACAGCTTTCCCACAGCTTCCCATGTTGTTCAGAGGAGGCTGACTTTCAGATTACTAGGTTTAGCATTCAGCATTGTTACTTGCATGTAAACTGCACTATCATAGAATCAATCAGGTTGGAAGAGACCTCCAAGATCATCCAGTCCAACCTAGCACCCAGCCCTAGGCAGTCAACCAGACCACGGCACTAAGTGCCTCAGCCAGGCTTTTCTTGAAGACCCCCAGGGACAGTGCCGCCACCACCTCCCTGGGCAGCCCATTCCAATGGGAAATCACTCTCTCTGTGAAGAACTTCCTCCTAACATCCAGCCTATATCGCCACTTAGCTGCAGGTAAGGCAGGTTCTTTTAGTTTGTTCTGACTGATGGTTTTTCCCGATGATGCCCTCTTTGGGACATCCAAGTTTCTTACAGACTTAGATCAATAAACCCCCAAACAAATCGCCCTATTGCCACACTGCTCAACAGCTCATCTCTGACTGAATCTGGATGTCTCAACCTGTTGAGACTGCGTGGCCCACGAGGGAACATGGAACTGTGTGGCAGTCATCTCACTATTCCCAGCAGGCACACCGTAATACTTCAGCCAGAATCAAAGGTTCAAGGTTCCAAACCAGGTCTGTCGTCTGATTACTTTTTGTTTGTTTGTTTGTTTTAAACAGATCATTTTCCTAAACAAATCATTCAGTCTTTCAAGATCTCCATACGCTGTCAGATTTTGAGATGAAAACTGGCATTAGCGCTTGTAGGAAGGGGGATTTCGCTTTCATTCTAGGCTTCTCACAGCAGCGAAACGAATTCTTCCATAAAATACAGCCTCTGAAGGTCCCGTGCGTGCTTTCTGCCCGGGAATCGCACCGTCCGTGTCCCCAGCGGCCGTCAGCGACCCGCCGGCCCAGCACCCTCTCCTCATTGCTTGGCGCCAGGGCCCTGTGCAACTGCGGCGGCCACACCTACCAGCGCTTCCTTGCCCACCGTGAGGATGGACGTGTAGGCCTCCAGGTACACTCTGTGACACCGCCTCACCGTCTCCAGCCCCTTCACTGTGATGTCCTTGGCATCTCCCAGGCCCAGCCCGACTAGATACAGCATGCTTGCGGGAGCGGTGGGAAAGAGTCGCCAGTGCCGCCGCGGCTATCTACCTCAGGAGGGAAACGAGGGTCAGCCGCAGCGCCTCACGCCACGCAATGCCACCGAACGCCAACGCCACCGCCGCTGCCACCACCCCGCCGGCCGCCGAGACCTCGCCCCACGTCTCCCCGCCCCTCTCCCCCGCCCCTTCGCGCCAGTACACCCCCAGCCCCGCCGGCCGCCGCCGGCTGCCCGCCCGCCGCTCACCGCCGCTCACGGCCGCTCACCGCCGCTCACGGCCGCTCACCGCCCGCCTGCTTCCCGCCGGCCGCGCCGCGGCGAGTGGCCACGCCCCCCGCGCTGGGCGGCGCAGGCGCTGCCGGGAGCTGTGGTCCGTGTGGGCGGGCGCGCGCGCCGCGGCCGTTGGCCATGGCCTCGGTGCGGGGCGCCGGGACGCGGGGCTGCCCCACGCTCCTGCTCGCCAGCGCCCGCAGCATCCCGGTGCTGGGGCTCGGTAAGTGCCGGGGGCCCGCGGCAGGCTGGCCGAAACTGGCGCCGGAGTCGCCTCTCCCCAGCAGCGTTGTGCGCCGCTGGCGGTCACCGCCGGCTCAGCCCTCGCCCGCGCCTCAGAGTTCCGCTCTGCTGTTCCCTCGCGGCCGAGCTCGCCGCGGGGGGGTCCGGGCCTGAGCTTCCCGCCGGTGCCGCCTGTGCAGAGCCCGGCTGTGCTTGCTCTCCTCCGGAGGGTTCTTTAGTAGTGGGTGAATCTTCGTGGCTGTGTTACATGGGACCTTCTGGGCCCCCAGCTGCTGTTCTACAGCAAGGCAAGCTGAGGAGCAGGTGCTCTTCTGCTTGGGAGCACAGATCTCTTCTTCCACTTCCCCAGGGTATTATTTAGTGATTTGGTAGCTTGTTTTTTACTTATGAGGCCTGAGAGCAGAAGTGTGGTGTTTTTTAAAGCCAACTTTCCAGCCTGACTTAATCTTACTGGAAGCTTCTGGATTTTTTTTTGTCAGCTGCACCTGTCACAACCCAAAGCCTCTGTAGCAGTTCCTGTAGCACCTTGCGAATCGAAAGGCCTCTGCCTTGTGCTTGCAGGGCGATGTGCCCCATGTGTGTGCTGGCAGAATTGGAATGCTGTTAAAACCGTGACAGGCTGTCAGAAACTGGGGGCTGTGTGTTGGTTGGTTGGTTTGGGTTTTGATACTATCATCGAGTCAGTCATCAGCAAGTTTGCAGATGACACTAAGCTGGGGGCAGATGTGACAGAGTTGGAAGTCAGAAGGGCTCTGCAGTGGGACCTTGACCACCTGCACAGATGGGCAGAGGCCAAGGGGATGGCTTCAATAGCTCCAAGTGCAGGGTGCTGCACTTTGGCCACAACAACCCCATGCAGAGATACAGGCTGGGGTTGGAGTGGCTGGAGAGCAGCCAAACAGAGAGGGATCTGGGGGTGTTGATTGATACCCGCCTGAACGTGAGCCAGCAGTGTGCCCAGGTGGCCAAGAGAGCCAGTGGCACACTGGCCTGCATCAGGAATGGTGTGGTCAGCAGGAGCAGGGAGGTCATTCTGCCCCTGTACTCTGCACTGGTTAGACCTCACCTTGAGTGCTGTGTTCAGTTCTGGGCCCCCCAGTTTAGGAGGGACATTGAGACGCTTGAGCATGTCCAGAGAAGGGCGATGAGGCTGGGGAGAGGCCTTGAGCACAGCCCTACGAGGAGAGGCTGAGGGAGCTGGGATTGGTTAGCCTGGAGAAGAGGAGGCTCAGGGGTGACCTTATTGCTGTCTACAACTACCTGAGGGGTGGTTGTGGCCAGGAGGAGGTTGCTCTCTTCTCTCAGGTGGCCAGCACCAGAACAAGAGGACACAGCCTCAAGCTACGCCAGGGGAAATTTAGGCTGGAGGTGAGGAGAAAGTTCTTCCCTGAGAGAGTCATTGGACACTGGAATGGGCTGCCCGGGGAGGTGGTGGAGTCGCCGTCCCTGGAGCTGTTCAAGGCAGGATTGGACATGGCACTTGGTGCCATGGTCTAGCCTTGAGCTGTGTGGTAAAGGGTTGGACTTGATAATCTATGAGGTCTCTTCCTACCTTGTTGATACTGTGATAAACCCAAGATTGGCTTGCAGCAGAATACTTCTCTTAGTTGTATGTAAGAATATTAGGGTTATGCGATGCTGAACCCCAAATCCATCTAATTTGATTTTACTAACGGTTCAAAAGAGCCAAACTATTAAATAATTAAAAGCCATTTTTCCAAGCCAGCATAGGACTGTATGAACAAAGGAAGGTTAAAACCAGTGATTCTGTGGTGTCTATGCTGTACATGTAACAGATAGAGACCATTTACTCTCCCAGAATAGGTGTTGCAGAGTGCCTGGAAGATGAGCCACAAAGAGGCAAATACATACTACAGACATACAACATCACACAAACATTCCAGTTGGAAAAGACCCTAAGAATCAACAATTCCAAACGATAACCCTACTCTACAGGGTTCACCCCTAAACCATATCTCCAAGCACCACATCCAAATGACCTTTAAACATGTCCAGGGTTGATGACTCAACCACCTTTCTGGGCAGGCCATTCAATGCCTGGCCACTCTTTCTGTGAAAATTGTTTTCCTGATGTGCAGTGTAAACCTACCCTGCTGCAGCCTGAGCCCATTGCCTCTTGTTCTATCACTAGTTACCTTTGAGAAGAGACCAGCACTTGCATACTTGACCACATTTTTTTTTTAATTGTCTTTTTTTATATTGTAGACATTAATTAGGTTTTATTTCTTGTAAAAATGACTTAATTTATCTCTTAACGTATTCTAAAATATCAATACTGTTCCAAATCAGTCTTTCTTGACATCATATTATCGTGGGTTGAATCAGCTTCCCAGAGTTTTCATTATTTTACATCAGCATACAAATCAAAGGCACTTAGCATTCTTTGTGATGCTGGAGTTAATCAGTCACACAAGTTATCAAGCTAAGCTGTAAAATAAAATGATTCTTGTGCTCTTTTCATCTTTATCCTATGAGCAGGTACTGACTTCAGAGCAATTATTGAGTATTTTCATTAGTGTAAAGGAGGGTAAATTGTGAGATGTGGGTTTTAGAGCATAAGAAGCTGCCTAAGGTACCAGGAGTAAGCCTTTGATTTTAATAGGGCTGGTTTGTTATCCAGAAGCCATAAGCAAACAGATAGAGTTTGCAGTACCCAAAGTCATTATTTAATCTGCACATATTAGTTAAAAAGTCTTAGCAACTTGGCAACACTAGCCAAAAGGTTAAAAAAAAACCCTGCTATTTCAGAATCTATACAATGCTACTAAGCACTCTCACTGCTCCAATCTAAGAAATATTTGGGCTGGGGTATGGTGTGAGAGTAACTCAAACCTCACTGCACTGGCACCATGATATGCAACCTAACACAATGGGATCTTTATGGTAGGCATTGCCATTTTTGTATTCTTAAAATGAATGGCTGCTTTTTGTTGCAGCCTTACTGCATTAACTAATGTTTGCAGAAATAAATAAATAAATGACTCTGCTAATAAGTACAAGAGAATTTTCTTCAATGACTTTGCTAATAAGTAGAGGAGAACTTTCTTCAATGAGGATGCCTTTTCTGAAAGACCTTTTTCTGCAGGGTTATTTCAGTATCACCAAGGTTGGAAGAGACCTCACAGATCATCAAGTCCAACCCTTTACCACAGAGCTCAAGGCTAGACCATGGCACCAAGTGCCATGTCCAATCCTGCCTTGAACAGCTCCAGGGATGACGACTCCACCACCTCCCTGGGCAGCCCATTCCAGTGTCCAATGACTCTCTCGGTGAAGAACTTTCTCCTCACCTCAAGCCTAAATTTCCCCCTGGCGTAGCTTGAGGCTGTGTCCTCTTGTTCTTCATTGTTATCCCTTTAAACATGCAGACATAATGATTGCCTATAAAAAGTTGTCTTTGAGAGGGCAGATATGTATGTTGCCTCTGTTGTTAGATAATCTTTCTAAAAGCTTTAAAGAGATAAATATGCTGTGTCAAGATGGTTGCAGCTATCCAGTCATGTCAACTGGCAGGTAGCTCAGATAGGTATGTAAATTATTTCCAAGTGATGAAACTGCTTTTGTAGCAGCTGAGAGCTGGAGCAGATGACATGTGATATGTTTCTGAGGGAGAACGTGTTACATGAGAGTGCAATGGGAACTTAGCATTCTGTCAGAAATATCAGTTCTTTCTGGTCAAGCTTCAGCTGCCAGAAGGTATGGTAGTGATAGTTTTTTTTCAGCTGAGGTGTGGGATGTTTTTCTATTTTTAATGAATTTCCATGTCACAACTGCTTTGCCCTTCCAAATTTCTATAGGCGGGGTTCAGTAAGTTGGTCAAGTTTTGATGCAAAGGGGAAGACGGGAAGGAAGGAAGTTAAGTGGTTTTTCATTAGGCTGCCAGTCTCTTTCTGGTGCTCTGCATTTGCTCACACAAGCTGTTCTTAGTGAGAAGAATGCACTTCCATTTAATATCTTGTGAGAAAGACCAATCTGTGCAGTAGACTATGTAGTGGACAAAGTTCATGATCAATCTTGAAAGGTTACTTGGAATAATACACCAGATTCTGTACATCCAAAATTGTGACTGTGTGAATGCATGCTCATAGTCTGCAAAACCTTTGTCCAGCAGAAAGATGTCAGCCAGCAGTGGTAAAACAAGCTGGCTTTCCCGAGATGCCTACCATTTACTATTGAAGCAACCTGCCTTGGTGTTAGACATGTGCTGTGTAGCTGTTTTAAAACAATCTGCATCTTGTTTATGGTTCTAAACTTTGTGTGTCTTGCAGTTGGATTCTGACAGTTGTGTTAGCCAATGTTATTCCTCTACAGAGGTTTGGGTGTGTTTACAGTTAATGATGGGTTTCATTACAAAGGCTGCTTTCAGCCAGAGTAGGCTTAAGTTGAAAATGAATTGGCATTTTGCCCCTAATACTTGATACAAGCATACAGCTGTTCCCCAGAGGGTAAATTACCTCGCAATGCCTTTATATGGCTTTAGAAAATTGATACATTCCCTACGTTGCTAATAAGATAGCTCTATTTTCCTTCCATATTTGCAACACTTTATCTGTGTTTTAGAAATATAGGGCAAATAACTAATATAAAATTACATTGTTTTGAAGCTGATGCAGTTACACTTTTCACAGGAGTATCTGAGAGTTGTATACTTGAAGAGTCTTTGCACTATAGTAGAGAATTAGGTATTTCTATGTTGTCTTGATTTAAGTGGAGGATACTTGGTGCTCATCTGAAACAGCACCCACAGAAATAAATCACTTGCCAGAATGCTACACACAGTGTTGTCTCTTCAGGCTCTGGAATAAAGATGCATACAGTTTGTTCCATGCATCCTTGCTTCTGTTAAGTGGGAAACCCCCATGAAGAAAGTTGTCTCTCTTTGCTTTTTTTTTCTCCTTCTTATTTTCTTGTTATTTTTTCATTTGAAATCTGATGGATAAACACCCTATCCTCTAAGGGTGTTAACACAAAAGCTTTTCTTCCTGTAATTCTAATATTAGAATGCTTTATCAAGGCCACGTGCTAAATGGTTAAATTCAGCATGGCATCACTCTTTGTGGAGGGATTTGTGATATGAGGGATGTGATAGAAGTCTCTTAGTGGTAAAAAGTATTTGACTCATGAACTTTACAAACACTCTCTGAATGCTTTATTTTTTTTAACAGTGTGTGTATATACACATAATTTTATTAGATTAGGTCCTCAGAACATCTGTTATAGACATCTCTTAAGGTTTGCCCTGGCTGTCTCTGGTGACACCACCTTCATCCCCTTGATTTGGTAGTTATATCCCTGTTAGAAGAGGTGGTGTGGGAGTGCATTTATTTGGCTTTTTTTAGTTGGTTAGGTTTTTAGGAACAGTAACAATTAAAATTTGAGGGAGGAGGAGACAGCAGAGAGGCTGGTGATACCAAAATGTGCTTGTGAAACACTGGAATGTGTTTGTGAACAGTTACTTTCTATGTAATGGTTGGGGTAGCTAGAACTGATAACAAGGTAATGAGATAAAAAGTTCTTCAGTGATCCCTGCCTATTAAAGTGTAAATATAAAAACTAATTGCAGGCTTGTTTGGAGCTTGCCTGAGGTTCGAGGACAGACAATTGCTAAACAACATAATAAAGTCTTTTGTGCCTTACCCATGTCACACTCAGTTTTTTAGTAGTAGTAGTGATGATGTTCTTTATGGAGATCATTGAAGAATGGACAGTGCTGTTATGCTAGGCACTGTAACTCAGAAAACAGACACTTAATGCTCTAGCAGCTTCTAATCCAATTGTCAAAGCCTGAGAGAAATAAAAATCAATCCAAATAAACACTCTTGTGTCAGTTAGCTTACAGCACTGGTGTCTTTCTTAAATTCCACTTTTACTGTATTTGTCAGTTTGTTGCACTACTAACACACAGACACACACAGAATCCTGCATGTTCAAGGGAAACCGTTAAAATCCCTCTGTATGAGTGTTCCTTAGATAAGATTCCTGATATTTGTATGTACCTTTATCTAAGTGAAGAAATAGTAAAAGTTTTTACTGACTGCATTCCTGGAGACATTGCATCATTTGCATTGCAATCCTACACCACTTGTCTTGTTCCCAGTCTTTTTCACAGCAAGTGGGATTTTCTTCTGGAGGAAGACCAGTCAGATTGCTCTATTCTCATTGCATCATGTTTTGGGCTTTCCTTTTTTTCAACAAAATACTGCATATTTACTTGAAAATTAATGCTTAATGGAACTATTTTAACATTCTCTTTTTTCTTTCTTTTTTTTTTTAATTCATGGGCTCCTGTTGCTTCAGTCCTTGAGGAAATGTATATAACAATGGTCCGAATGCCGAGACCTATGGCACTCCACCCTATTAATCTTTCTCTCCAATAACAATCAACTGTTTATTTCTTCCCTTTGTTTTATGTTTTGGCCATTTATTTTTTTATTTCATTCTGTACTTTTCACCCATGGTTACCAAGTTGCCTTAATAGCCTCTTGTGATGAACGAAATGCCACATCTATAAATCTTTCTGTCTCAATTCATCCACTGTTTCAGTAGATCTTATCTTGAGAAGCCGTACTTGAGCTTTGAGGGCCTCCAGATATTTAACTTCTCTCATGTCCAAAATGCAGCTACGTCCCAGGCAGCTGTGTATTTGTAGACTGTGAATCAAACACATATCCTCTACTAACCTGAATAAACCTGAGTTCCTACCTTTCTTGCTTCTTCTAACTTGACATTCTTCCAGTTTGGTGTTTTATTCCTTAAAAAAACCTGAATGCTGTGCAAATGTTGTTTTAAAGCGTAGCAGTAAATGCATCTAAGGCAAGATGCTGTGCCAATTTTAGTTATATCAGAGTGTATGCACAGTAAAGAAATATTTCTCTTTCTGTGGGAAGTTGTTGCTTTGTCTCTGCTGTCTTTGTACACCTACAAATCCGAGGTCTGGTTTTTGTATTTTGCTAGGGATTTTATTTTATTTGTATTTCAATATATGACCTGTGATTTAACAGCAGAAAGATAGTGATGGGCATTTAAAATTCATCTGCATCACATCAGCAACAGGGTGATGACCAAACACAATTCACTATGAGAAAGAAAGCTAAGTAATGAATTCATGTTTCTATCACTGTTTAATAATCAAAACCATTATCAAGTATAAGCAGAGGCACTTAGTGTATGATTTTAAATTCCCTGCTGCTATTAATACTTTTAAATGTTACAATGTTAAATATTAGGTGCCTACTAGATTAAGAAATTATTTGCAATCAAAATGGAGAGGAGCAATCTGCATTATGTTTAACTTTTGCCTTTTGCCATGTTTCTGTAATGTAGAACAATTATACCAAGCTTGGAGTGGGGGGGTGGAAGCTGACTTACCTTTGAACCTTCATGTAGTAGATTTTAGTCAGTATACTTTTTCAGTGCCAGAGGTCCCTAGCCTAGTTCTGGCAGCATTGTATGGTGATGTAACCTTAACTGCAGTAGTTCCTTATGCCTGTAAATGGGGAGGAGGGAGGTACTGATTCCTAAACTTCCTTCAAATGTTTAAACTGGGTGCCTCCAGCACAAAGTGTGATAGAAAATGCTAGTTACGGGGAGGGGAGAGCAAGGGAAAAGCCATTTTGTGCATTTACATGTTTTGTAACTGTGAGGTCTGTTCCCCAGGCTGAGTGCCTGAATGGAAGGAAGTGCTTTGCATTCTAATAGGAACTATTCTAAGGTTGTATGTGCCATGTGAGAGATACCTTGTTTGTCTTGGTAACCTTCAGAAAATGCATTTTAAATTCTTAGATGATTTAGGGGAGGGGAAATAAAACAGGCGATTGACCAGAAACCTCCTTTATTGTTCAGATTTAGTTTGCACTATGAGTAGCTTGGTTGCTGCTGTCCTTTGAACTCATGAATGCAATTAATTAGCAATGGGACTCTGCAAGTCTCAGACCTAGCAGCATCACATGATACTGCAGGAGTAAGATCTTGTCATAGTTCACAATTGCACTTATTCTGCAAATAGTCTGGTAGGTAAAGGGCACTGTTATGATGTCAAAAATTAGCCATCAGCTTGAATGTCATCTTGAATTAGGATCTTACAGTAATGAGTTACTGTGCATATATTTTCAATCTCTAGGCTACAAGTCATTATAAATTCAAGTTCTCTATCTTTCTCCCTATAATATCATCTTTACAACGTGCTAAATCATTTTGAATTTTTTGTGTTATGGTAAACTATATTCTTTTAAATTGCTGTCCCTCTGCTTAATTGTGTGCTGATTATGCTTAATTGTAAATTCTGGAAGGAATTTATTTTTAAGTCAGACTTTTACAGCAGGAATGATTTTTGGTACCTTGTATTTAAGTAGAAAGTTATGGTCTTTTATTTTGATGATTGTGTTTTTGTGGAAGTTGTTAGGAGGAAAATATTGTCAAAGGTCTCTCATTTATTGTGAAGTATTTCCAAATATCTAATGTTGTTAAAGAATTAATGTAATGTTTATCAGATAGAATAGTTTAAGGAGATGTATTAAAGGGAAGAAAAATAAGTTTAATACTTTCCCCCCAGTCTATTTGCTGTGTTTAGTCCATACTCTTATTTGTTACTAAATTAACAATTCTAGCAAGATATGACAAGTACTGGATGCAATTTCACTTAACAAAGGGAGTAGAATGAAAATCATTTAAAAATGGTTCACACCAGCAATTCTTTGTCTGCTATTAACTGCTAAGATCTAGTCACAAAACATTATTCTGAGGAGAAAAGGTTTAGTGAACCCTAGAAATTGGATTTGATTTATGCCAGAAAATCTGCCTTTTCACTGCTTGAGATTTCTATGGAAGGAAGCCACAGTCTTTTACCAAATGGTTTCTAAGGTAACATCTTATAGCAGAGCATCTGAAACCAATTTGGTTGTTAATGAGAAATAGTTCTCAGGGCGGTGGGAAAGTGTGGAGTGAAAGAAAAGACTTCAAGATTTGGCAGTCTGTCTGTAGAGGCATTTAAATGTATGCTGCTGCTCTGCTTATGAAATTGCTACAAGAGTTACATGGTCATAACTGCCTTTCAGATGTATAGATCACTTTCCAGACTTGTCATTCCTACAAATTTAACTCAGGAGTTCTGCATGGTGAACTTAATTGTGTACAAATAGCTGTATCTTTCTAGTGTAAATGTCTTTATTCTTACAGAAAAAAGAGGTATTTTTTTACTGATTATGTCTTTTTGTTGCCAGAAATACATTAGTGATTTAATGAAATAGCATAGCATCCCACTGATGATAGATGCTACTTCCACAGTTTAGCAATGCATTCTGAGAAGTTAGTTTAGTATCTCTTTTTCTAATGTTCTGACTACATAATTGTAGGTCAGTGACCAGAGATGTATGGTCACTTTACAGTAGATGATCTGAATATCCTTTATGGTCAGAGCCTCTTTGAGATGGAGGGAATAGAGTGCTTCTGTCAACAATGGCCCATTGCCATTTCTTCCTTCCTCTCAGGAAGAGAGAAATCTAGCAGTTCTGGCTTCCCTTTCCCTGGATACATAATAAACATGTAAGGGCTCTCTCTTACTCTTTTGCATTGCAGCAAGGCTGTATTCCTGCTTTCTGTTCCTAGGTGCTGTGTTGAGATGCCCAAGTACAATCACAGAGTTTAAAGTCTTCCTTGCCTACTTTTCTTCTTGTTACTGAGCTCTTATCCTCTTGTTCTGAGTCACCTAGGAGAAAAACAGTCCCAGAGAGATCTCTTTTCACTAAGCAGTGGATCATATTTTGCAAAATAAATGAGAATATTAACAAATTAAAGCATTTTTTCTTGAGGGAAAAAAAATGAAGGGGGGGAGTGATACCCACAGTTTGAATGGCATTTACAGAGGCAAAAGAAACTCCATGGTATAATCCTAGACCTAACCTGTGTAGTCTAATTAACATTGTTTTGTTAGCACAGTGATGTTATTTAGTACCATTAAAATGCCACATACCTACGTGTTATGGCATTAACAGCTGTGCTGGATGTAAATGCAACAAAGACCAAATTCTCTGGTGGGTCTTCTTACACCAATGTGGTGGTGCAATATGTAAATACATTCCTTACTGTTATGCTGGCAGGGTGGTCCTCACTGTCCTCTGAGGTTTGGAGAAGTGGATTCATGTCCTTGTTTCAACTTCTGTAGCTCACATTGCACTATGTTTGTGCACAGTAGCCTCATTCAGTACCTGAGTTACAGCACTGCAGTGGCATTTTCATGTTGTACCATCACAAACTACAGTTATTCCTACAACTTTCAAATAGCTTCAATGGCCTTGAGAGGTCAAGTTTTAGATAACCCCATGTGCTGCTTCAGTTCTGACCAAAGCACTGGTTACATAGTATGAGTCTCTTCAGTACATTCATGTTGTCATTGACTTTGTCCTACGTGAGAACTGAGATACCTCAGATATGGTCTCTAAATATTCTGGCTGTCCTTTTATTAACAGGAACTCTTCTAATGTAAGTGATTCCAATAATTTTAAGTAGCCAAAGTTATTCATGGTGCAGAACATTTTTGCATAAACAGATAAATAATGCTTTCACATTTCACAAAGACCATGAAGCCAGACTCCTGCACAAAGGAAGACAGAAAAGGAGAGAAAATAGGCCTTGATTCTCTTCTGAAAAGCTTGGTGCTTTGGATCTGTCTCTGTAGTTCTACAGCTTCCGTGAAGGAGAGAAGAAAGTTTAATGAGGCTGAGAGTCAGCTGAAATGGTGCATAAAAATCTAGGAGAGGCAGAGTAGTGTTTTGGTTTGTTAGCTGTAGTAAATTTTGGTGTTTCAAGGGAGTGAGCCATGTTGTTGATTTTTGTCTTGTTGGAGGGGTTTGCTGGTTAGTTCTATTTGTTTCCCCTGTAGCAATTGCAGTGTGAACAGGATGCTGCATTCCTAATAATCTCTGGAACTTTTTATGGATTACTAGAGCATGTTTCTCATTCCAGTTTTGATAGCAGTCATCTTCAGGATGTCAAGAAAGTGATGAGTAATCATGACATACAAACCAAACATAATCAGTTAAGCCTGATTTTCAATGGATTTGTGTCCTCTGACTTATGTAGATGTACCCACTAAAATATCCTTGTGCCTCCCAACACATGTGAAATTGGATTTTGTCTATAAACATAGGTATCACTGTGAATTACATGTCTGAGCAAAGAGCAAATCCTGGACATGTAAGAATGCTAATGTGTTGTCTCAAAATGTAGAAAACCCAGAAATTCAAGTCACTGCTCTTTTTGTCACCCTTCCACATCTGTGAAGTGTAGCATTTAATCACAAGAGTAAACACAAGAATACTGTGATTTCTGAAGTCTAGAGATGGTCACATTGGTCACATAATTAACTTCATCATGAAGAACAGGTTTCTAAGTTGGCTTGCAAAGTGATAGTATTGCATTGTTGTTATGCCTTCTTTTTAATTATTATTTTGTGCATCAGGACTGTTGTAGTTCATTTTTAGGCACAGAAATGGAGATAATTCCTTACAGACTGATCTGTGAAACAAGTGTGTGTGCTATCACTGAACGGGGAACAATGAGAAAACTAGTCTGGATTTTCCTTCTTCCACTCTTTCCCTTTAACTTAAAAGGGTTAAATGTTTAAAAAAAAAAAAAAGAAAAGTTGTTTGTGCTAAATGTTCTTACTGAAATCCATTATGCATGAAAAGAGTGTGAGTCCATTTGCAAGACCTCTAAATGAACTCCATTCATTCCCTGCTTAGAAATGTCCATTCAGCCAGAAACAGACACAATAGTTACAACCTTGTTTGTTTGGCACCAATACTAGCTTATTAAAAGCAAAGGGGTTGTTATGAAAAAGCATAGTAACTTTTCTGTGCTAGTTATATAATTCTTTTAACAAGATTTCTTTGGTATCTGATTAGTGTAGTAATTGCATATATATTATTTGCACTGTAGTGTTGCACAGTAGTGTTGCACTGATCTAAAAATCTTAAACATTTGTGAAGATTTTGAAAGAGCTGTTTTTAGAATATAAGTTGATCCTTCTTGGCTTATTTTGATGTAAAAGAAGTTATGGGGCTGTGACTCAGAAATTAAGCCACATATGAATCATAATTAGTGGCTATGAAGAAGAAAGTTTAGAAGTGATTTCCCATTGGAATGGGCTGCCAGGGGAGGTGGTGGAGGCACCATCCCTGGGGTCTTCAAGAAAAGACTGGATGAGGCACTTAGTGCCATGGTCTAGTTGACTGGCTAGGGCTGGGGGATAGGTTGGACTGGATGATCTTGGAGGTCTCTTCCAGCCTGGTTGATTCTATGATTCTAAGTTTTGTCTTTTCAAACATGAAAACTTTGTTTATATTTAGAAGGTAAAATACTGTGCACCTGGTGAAATTGTGGAAATACAGTCTTATTGTTTCCTCACTCTAAAATCCATGAAGGGGATAAATCAAGACAAATCAGGAATCAAATACTCTCTATTTTGTAGTTCATAAAATAGGGGTTGTCCTGTTGTGATCAGCAGAATGTCATAATCCTCAGGTACATGGGTGTCCCTGCCCATGGCAGAGGGGTTGGAACTAGATGATCCTTGTGGTCCCTTCCAACCCTCATTCTATAAGTGTGTGCTACCAGACCATATTACTTCTTACTTAGTTGAAGTACTGAGGAAGACTAAAGAGGTGTCATTGGCTTTCCTTCTAAGATTAGGAATAAGCAGAAATAATAAACATTTAGGAGAATCTACTTGCATGTGAGGCTTCTAAGTTCTTGGGTTTGCATGCATATCGTTACAAAGTGTGTGAGAGACTTCCCTGGGTGTTCTGTATCCAGTTTAGGTATGGGAGGTTCTAAGGATGGCTGGAAAGTAAGTGTCTGTGTTTTCATCTGTCAGTCTGGGTGGCCATGTACATTTGCTAGTTTCCTAACGTGCAGATAGCATTTGATGTAGAAAGAAATGTTGTATTTGGCAGGGAAGAGAAAGTTAACAGCAGATACAAATGTCACCATTCTTCTTCGACCTGGAATCCTTTGTTTAGGTTCAGCAGTGGCTGAAGACCCTGATGCTGCCACAGCTGCACTGAGGCCCTTCTGCCTTTAGTGCTGTGGCCATTTGCATGACGTCTATTGTTTGTAGCACTGGGGTCTTTACTAATCATCATCTCAGAAGGTGGCTTTGGTAGCTGACTGGAACTGAGCACTTCCTCAACAAACTGTAGAAAATAGTGTGTGTGGGAATCGTGTGAATGAGGGCAAGGGGCTCATGGTAGGAAAAACAACTAACAGGAAGGGGTAAGTAGAAACATCATCCTTCTTGCTCTTAACCAGTTCTTTATCTGACAGTCCTCCTGCTGGTTGCTTTTCCTGCTGAGTCTCCTCCTCCTTCCCTCCTCTTGACATGCAGAATACACATCCAGTGAATACCTACACAATGAGAGTTACAGTACTTTGGTTCTGAAAATCTCTGTATGCCTGTTCAGTAACCCTTGTGTAGGATCCCATTGTTTTGGTTACTGCTGAGCTTGACATGTGGTTTGCACCTGTGCCATGGTTCAGTTTGGAGTTGTATGATGCATTAATAACTTGAAGCTACCAGAACTTTATAGTAGAACTTTTGGGATATGCATTCTGAGAAGTAAATAAGTTGTATTTTGTTTCTTAATGTTAATATTTTAGTCTGTAAATGTTGTACTCCCATGTGAGAGTTAAGTGCCATATACTAATTTTCCATGAAGTATGTGTTTTCTCTTTGCTGAAAGAGCCTGATGAAATCACTTTTTTACAGTTCAGTGCTGTTGATTATGTGATTTGGGTAGATTTATTTCTGATCAGTGTCAACTTTCTAGCTTTTTATCTGTTTTCCCAGCCCAGAGATCTGTCAGTTTGCTTGTTTTTTGCTTCCGTGGAATGGAAATTGACTAAGACGAATCAGTGACAATATACAAGAAAAGCAAAACAGAAAGTAAAAAAGGATAAAATATGTCCCACATAATCCACTGCTGACAATTCCCTTCTGATTTTGTTTGTTTAGGTACTTCCCATCGAGGTGGCTATTCCCATGATGCTGTGGTCCATGCATTGCAAAACTGTGGCATTCGTCATATTGACACAGCAAAAAGATACGGCTGTGAAGCTCTCCTCAAGAAAGCTATTGCAGAGAGTGGCGTGAAGCGAGAGGACCTCTGGCTAACTACCAAACTGTGGCATGGTGATTATGGTTATGAGAACACAAAAAAAGCCTGCTTGGAGTCATGTGAAAGACTTGGCGTTGAATATCTTGGTAGGAATCTTTATCTATAGCTCGTTTATTGTGCCTGCCAAAGATGGATGAATTCCTGAAAGATGAGGTGTAGTACAGATAGATCACAGAAACCAAACTCTGTCTGTATTTGCACATTTGCAGTTTTCTTGTTCTGTTTTTCCTCTAGGAAGTTGACAGGCACATAGCTGAGAGCACAGACTTTTGCCTTGTTGCAAATATTTGAAGAGATCCAGATACATTTTTTAATGGTAGATGTCATTGTTAAATTGATTTGAGGAACCACTACATGAGTTTTATCTCACCTTGAGTAGTGTGTCCTGTTCTGGGCTCCTCAATTCAAGAGAGATGTTGAGGTGCTGGAATGTGTCCAGAGAAGTGTGACAAAGCTGGTGAGGGGCCTGGAGCACAGCCCTGTGAGGAGAGGCTGAGGGAGCTGGGGGTGTGCAGCCTGCAGAAGAGGAGGCTCAGGAGTGACCTCATTGCTGTCTACAACTACCTGAAGGGAGGCTGTAGCCAGGTGGGGTTGGTTTCTTCTCCCAGGCAAGCAACAAGAGAACAAGGGGACAAAGTCTCAAGTTGTGGCAGGGGAGGTCTAGGCTGGATGTTAGGAGGAAGTTGTTGGCAGAGAGAGTGATTGGCATTGGAATGGGCTGCCCAGGGAGGTGGTGGAGTCACCATCCCTGGAAGTGTTCAAGAAAAGACTGGCTGGGGCACTTAGTGCCATGGTCTGGTTGACTGGTTAGGGCTGGGTGCTAGGTTGGACTGGATGATCTTGGAGATCTCTTCCAACTTGCTTGATTCTATGATTCTGTGATCTTTTACTGGAAACATCTGAAACCTGTGAAACGAGAATTTGTGAACTTCACAGTAAATTACTTGTAACAGGATGACACAGATTCTTACCTATATCTCTAGGAATTGGAGCCCTTTCTAAAACCTGTATGTCAAATAGCTTTTAAAAACTTTGCATAACTACCTTTGGTTTCGTCTGCTTAATGCAATATACTTTGTGGAAAATACTAGAAGTTTCTACAAGGTTTAAAAGATTGAATTAGACTTACTTCAAACCTGCTTGTTACTCCCTTGTTTGGCAAAGAGTTGCAATAATAGCACCAATTAATTCTTAGCAATGGGTCATAGGAGAGGAGTACCTGATGCTTTTTTTTATGCCTTTGCTGCCTCTTTTCTATCTGTAGCAATGAAAATGAACAAGAAGTAAAAGAAGACTAAAGCAATAATCTAAAATAGTGACAGTGGTGAAGGTAGTGTTTATGCTAATAATCAAGGAATACTTGATCCAGCTGTCAGGTGTTGTCTGACAGTCAGTGTCCTGAAAACTCTCATTTTGCTTCTTCCCTCACCCTGTCCCTCTGTTACCAACAAGTAAACTTTAATGAAGAAATTAATGGCTTTTGTGAAATACACATTTTACAGAAGTAATTGGATGGTATATTAATGCAGCTGTGTGCTCTGTAGTGGCTTTTTGCTAGGGTACCTTGCAAGATTAAGGGGGAAAAAAACCCCAGTTGAAGACTAAGATGTTTGTATGTACATCTTTGGCTCCATTCTTTCTGGAAATGTAGCCCTTAACTTCCTGCACAGGTAGAGAACAATGCAAAATGAATTCAAACCTCCTTTTGTCTGTCCTGTGCAAATACAGGTCACTGCAAGGATGTTTTCATAATGCTTCAAGCCCTGACTTTCTTCTTTAAGCAAAATATGTTGCCTCCTGTCTGCCTTTTTCTTATGTTTTGCTTGCTTTCCTTTTTTTTCTTTGCCTTTGTATGACACTAGTGCTGAATGTTGATGAGATGAGAGGAAAACTTACTTCCAGGAAGTAATTTTTGCTGATTCCTTTTGGTACTGTAATTTGCTTTTATATTCTTAGCCAGTGGAGTGGTTAAAGTAGGCACTTAGACAAATGCTTCACTTAGGTATTGCTGCTAGCAGAAACACATGAAACAAGGGAACAAAAATACACCTGAGAGCAAGAACTACACAAATACTGCCAACCTGTGAGTGAATCCTTGAGCTAGCATAAACAGAATGTCAGTTTGTGAGATAAATTCAGCTCAGACTTCTTTTTGCTCATATATACCAAGACAAAATAAGGAGTATTATAACTGCCTGTGCAGTTATCTGCCACACCATTTTTGTTGTTGTCATTTGTGGTTTGGTTTTTTGTTTCATTGGATTTGGTGTTTAGGTTTTTTTTATGCCCTCAGCTGTCTTCCCTACTTCTTCACCTTTCTTCTACTGATGTGGAGATGTCTGAAAATTGATAAAGCTCTTCCTGAACCACCACTTAATCTGACATAGTGACCTAAATCAGTGCTGGTTTCTGCTTGCTTTAACTTGGTGATTTGTAAGTTGTGATGGCTCAGGAAACAATTCACATGCAGTTCACTGATCTGTCAGCGAGGATGGTGACCTGCAAGAATCATAGGATTGCAAATAGAGTAACAGTTTTTGGCTGCTTGGGTTTAATCCCTGTTGGATCAGCTTTTGCAACCATTTTTGTAATGATCTGCACTCGTGTGGAAGAGATAAGGTTGAGTTCTATGTTTAGTGTTTTATATATATGTACACTGGGGAAGTAGACCCTTAGAGGAGACACGATACAGGCTATGTCTCATGGGGTTCGTAGAAAGAATTGTGCTTTAGAGAGTCCTGCTTGAGAGCACTTAGATGGAAGGTGCTGTTTAAAGGATTTTCAGGCAAAAAGTGGAAATATCTTGAAGTTTTTTTTCCAGGTGTTTCAAGAATGCTTAGAATAAGAGCTTTTTAACTGTAAATTGAGGCTTACCACAAGTCTAACAAAAATAACTGGAATGCAGAAGATGGGTTTGAAAGTATGGCTATAAGCTTTAAGCACTGAGCTTTAGATATTCTAGATCTATTTCCATTCATACCTGCATATTGTATCCCTATTTTGCTGCTCAGTCTTATACCATAGAGAGGTGATGAAATCCATGACAAGAAAAGATTTGGTAATAACAGACATTTTTGTCCAAGCCTCTTTGGGAAAGGAAATTCTTTAGTTAGAGTTGTGGAAAAGCTGTGAGCTTTTCAGTGAAATGAAAATGCTAAATAAAGGTAAATGAAATGTAATTAAATCAGAATTGCCTGATTTCATTATACAATGTGAACTAAATATGTTGATGTTCACAGCACTTCTGTAAAGGTACTTCATTCATATAGAAAACTGATAGACCCAAAATAATATATCTGTGATGTTAGACTTTTATATTGGAGGGAAAGTTAATCATTCAGAAGACTGCAGGAAGAAGAAGCTGTAGGATCCCTGTCAGATAAATGTGTAACTAAGCTTTTTGTTCCAACTTTATGGTGGATGCTGGAGTCATCTCCCAAGGAAAGTGGTGGATTCTCCTACACTGGGCAGTTTGGAGACTCAGCTTGACAGTGCTGGGCCAGCTCATTTCAACTATACCATTAACTAGAAAGGTTGGATCAGATGACACTTGGGGTCCTTTCTAACCTGTCCTTCTGTGATGGGTTACATAGTCCAGGCTGAATTAGAGCTGGGGAATAATCTAACCATAATTACCAATGTTAGCAGTATATAGAATGCCAGCTGTTGAAAGAGATGAACTGTTGAAAGCAGTCACACTTTTCTAAGAGAAAAGTATTCCATGTAAAATATTGTTAGGAGATGTTTTTCATAACCACTTTTGGGGAAAATGATACCAGCAGGAAAATGGCATAACAGTGTTCCAGGACTGTTATTTGAATCAGTAGGTTGTAAAGCCACGAGAAGCTGGGAGTTGATATTATATGTGGGCAGTGGTTGTAACATGCTCTGCCTTTTCTAAATGTGGTCCCCATCTAGCAGTCAGAGTAAACCAATATGAAATGGCAGCAAATCTTGCAGGTTTGGCAGTAGCAGAATACATGCCTTGGGATTTGGATCAGACCTCCAGAGTAACTTCTTGAATGTAATTTATGGGCTATGGAATTCATAAACAGTTTTATTTTCCTTTTCACTGTTCCGAGTCTGCCACATTCAGGCAAATGAACCAATCTTAAATCCCCAGCTGGAGTTGGACAGATGTTCTGTCAGCATATTCAGTGGAATAGTTGAATCATATGACACCCAGTTCAGATTGTCTGTTAATTCTGAACATTTTGGAGCTTGCTTTACACTGATCCTTGTTCCACTAGAGTAAAAGAAGAAATAAATTAAAAGATTGGCTAGGAGAGAAAAATGCATCATGTACATACTAAGTGCAGTGACAAATAAAGCAGGGAAAATACAAACAGTGCATCAAGTTAACTCTGCAAAGCATTGAAAAGTATACATGTACTGTCAGGGTACACGAGCCAGGGCTTGTGCTTAACAATCATGTTTGTTTTGGTGAATTTTGACCCTGGTGGATTGGGGTCTTTTAGTACCCTCCTAAAAGGTCTTTTAGTACCCTCCTAGGAGTTTGAATGAATTGCCACCTCTGATTTCCATGAGAACATGCAGTTGGTTTTCAGATGTGTAAAATGTCCCTGTGCTTCTGAGTTTAAAGGAACTGTGCTGATTGATTGTAGGTGTTGCAACCACTTCAAGTGATGAACCCCTCCATTTTAAATACATGTGAAAGCAATTCATGCGTGGATTTTAGTTTTCCTGTAGCACTGTGTTGATGTTAGGAGGAAGTTCTTCACAGAGAGAGTGATTTGCTATTGGAATGGGCTACCTAGGAAGGTGGTGGAGGCACCATCCCTGGAGGTGTTCAAAAAAAGATTGGATGAGGCACTTAGTGCCATGATCTAGTTGATTGGACAGGGCTGGGTGGTAGGTTAGACTGGATGATCTTGGAGGTCTCTTCCAACCTGGTTGATTCTATGACATTTGAACTTCAGGCCCTGATTTAACACTGCACCACTACTGCATGATTGTCTGTAAAGGATGCTTTAAAATACCAAATCTAAGAGTGAATGTTTGGAGCATTTTGTTCTCTCTCAAGTGCATGCTGGTACTCCAAATCATTGAGGAGGTGTTCAGGAAAAGACTGACTGAGGCACTCAGTGCCATGGTCTTGTTGATTGGACAGGGCTGGGCAATAGGTTGGACTGGATGAGCTTAGAGGTCTCTTCCAACCTGATTGATTGTATGATTCTAAGATTATTTTTAACAGGTATGATTGGAATACATCTCTAAGTATTGATTTTTCTGTCCCTTGTCACAAGGCATGCCACCGTCATTCTCAAGAGATAAAAAGGTAGTCAGTTGTAAAAAATATTCAGCAATAAAATAACATGTCATAATTACTGGAACTTTAAGCTATTTTGATAAATAATTGTAAAAAAAAAAAGAATATTCTTGCTATTCCTGAGGAGGGCAAATATTTTAGGCAAAAAAAAACCTGTATACACATGAAATCAAGATGAAATCCTAGACCTTGGTTTGTGAGGTGCTTACTGGTTTTATTGGCCAGGAACTACAGAAAGTTTTCTAACAGACAGTAGAAGTCAGCAGTTCCTAATTTAAAGTGAGCTATGCTTGGTTTATCTAGAGTGGCTACTCCATTGTTCATTGCAAGGTACATTGTATTGCTTCTGCCTCTAGCTATGCTGTGGTGGTTTATGGCTGACCATCCCACTCTTTATCTCCAAGATAAGGTACCTTTGCCCCACATCTTTTGCAAACTCCTTCTCAAGTCAGGAGGTCTGCTCTTGATGATCTGGTAGATGCTTTTTAGGCCTCGTGTCTGTATTTCTAACTGTGAGGCAATTTTTATTTCAAAGAGCAAAATGGATTGATAGGAACATAGTGAGCAGCATTCCTCTAAAATAAAAGGCCTAAATGATGTTCCCAGTGAGGAGGAGTCAGACAATATACAGTGAAGAGGGGTTTCTTTTGTTTCTTTGTTTTTCTTTTCATATCCAAGGCCAGAGAGATCTGTGTGCAATTGTTTAAAAGTCAAATGAGCTACTGATGTCAGCAAGTGACCAATTGGGTCATGATTTTTGTGATAGACACAAAGTATTCTTTTCTTTAATATGTGTAGTGTACCTTCCCATTCAAAATTTGGTACTGTTCTAATTGGATTCTTTGTATGAGCAAAATACTGTAGTTACCAATGCTGTAGTAACACACCCAAATGGGAAATTGTGTATTACAGCGGATTTTGTTTTACCTTTTCCTCTTAAATTGAGGTTGAATTTGGATTTGTAGAGGTGATATATCAGCCCAGTGGCATAGTAATCATTAGTGCACTTCTTAAATGTGAGTAGGAAAAAAAATACACCAAAGGATCTGTATTTCCAGAAATACAGGTCCTTTTCCTCAGGGCTGCTCTCAGCCGTTCCCCACCCAGCCTGGGTCTGTGCTTGGGATTGCACTGACCCAGGTGCAGGACCTTACACTTGGCCTTGATAAATTTCACACGATTGACCTCTGCCCACCCCTCCAGCCTGTCCAGGTCCCTCTGGCTGGCATCCCTGACCTCTAGCAAGTCAACTGTGCCACACAGCTTGGTGTCACCTGCGAACTTCCTGAGGGTGCACTTGATTCCTCCGTCCATATCACTGACAGAGAACAAAAAACTCTGCTCATTGCAAACAGCCTTTTTTTTTTTCTTTTAAATTTCTTAACTCTGTCTTTGAACTACCCAGAAAGGAATATTACAAAGCAGAAAGACAATGAATGCATCAGTCCTGCATTTATTTCCTTTTTCCTGTTTCATGTCAGACGAATGAGTGTGGCAAATGCCAACACCTCTTTGCCCAGGGTGTTTGCAGTTTAATCTCCAGTTAGAATTTGCACAGAAATGGAATGAATGTCTAGCAGTGTTTGTAAACTTATAAAGGAGTTACTGAACTGTAATGTTTGAAATTTAGGTGACTGGATTTGGAACCTTGGTCTGAAGGATGGCCAAGGGATATCAGGCCCAGCAAGCATGGGTTTAGGAAGGGCAGGTCCTGCCTGACCAACCTGATCTCCTCTTATGATTGGGTTACCCACCTGGTGAATGTGGGGCAGGCTGTGGTTGTAATCTACCTGGACTGCAGCAAAGCCTTTGACACCATCTGTGACAACAAGCTCCTGGCAAAGCTGGCAGCTCAAGCATTGGATGGATTCAATCTGATATGGGTCAAGAACTGGCTGCAGGGCTGGGCCCAGAGAGTGGTGGTGAATGGTGCCACATCCAGTTGGCAGCCAGTGACTAGTGGAGTTCCCCAAGAATCAGTGCTGGGCCCAGTCCTGTTCAGTATCTTTATTGATGATCTAGATGAGGGGGTTGAGTCATCATGAGTAAGTTTGCAGATGATACCAAGCTATGAGCAGGTGTGGATCTGTTGGAGGGTAAGAGAGCCCTGCAGAGGGACCTTGCCAGACTGGATGGGTGGGCAGAGGCCAATGGGATGAGATTTAACAAGGCCAGGTGCAGGGTTCTACACTTTGCCCACATCAACCCCAAGCAGCACTACAGGCTGGGGACAGAGTGGCTGGAGAGCAGCCAGGAAGAAAGGGACCTGGGGGTGCTGGTAGAAAGTAGCCGAACATGAGCCAGCAGTGTGCCCAGGTGGGCAGGAGAGCCAATGGCATCCTGGCCTGGATCAGGAACTGTATGGCCAGTAGGACAAGGGAGGTTATTCTGCCCCTGTACTCAGCAGTGGTCAGGCCACACCTTGAGTGCTGTGTCCAGTTCTGGGCTCCTCAGTTCGAGAGATGTTGAGGTGCTGGAACGTGTCCGGAGAAGGGTGATGAAGCTGGTGAGAGCCCTGGAGCACAGCCCTGTGAGGAGAGGCTGAAGGAGCTGGGGGTGTGCAGCCTGCAGAAGAGGAGGCTCAGGGCAGACCTCATTGTTGTCTATAACTACCTGAAGGGAGGCTGTGGCCAGGTGGGGTTGGTTTCTTCTCCCAGGCAACCAGCAATAGAACAAAGGGACACAGTCTCAAGTTGTACTGGGGGAAGTCTAGGCTGGATGTTAGGAGGAAGTTGTTGGCAGAGAGAGTGATTGGCATTGGAATGCTCTGCCCAGGGAGGTCATGGAGTCACCATCCATGAAGGTGTTCAAGAAAAGCCTGGATGGGGCACTTAGTGCCAAGGATTATTTGATTGCATAGGGCTGGGTGCTAGGTTGGACTGCATGATCTTGGAGGTCTCTTCCAAGTCGGTTGATTCTATGATTCTAATACATGTAAATCTCTCATTTTTAGCATAATTCATGTTGAAAATGCTTCCTTTTTTTCGTGAGACAGCATGCGAAAAATACTTTCCTGGTACAGGCAGTTTCAGTAATTACTCAGATAATTTAATCAGCAGTAAGTCTTAATTGTGTTTAAAACTGTGCTGCCATTTCATAAGATATAGTAAAGTGTGATTTTTTTGTTCCCTGAAAATTTATAACCAAACTTCTCACAAATGCTGCCACACCATTTTATAAAACTAAGAAACAAAAACCTGCATGAAAGATTGGGCTGTAATTTTCAATGGAAATGTATTCCTTAGAAAGGAAAAAAAAAAAACCATATCAACTACCAAGGATGTATAAAATGCCTATAGAACTGCCAGATTTATCTTTCACAGACCTGAAGACTTCTAGCAGTTCAGCACTAGTCAAATATTAATTTTAGTGACCATAATCCCTTTGGTTTAAGTGAGGCTTGTTATTGTTAAAAGCTTATTGATGTATGCCTCAAAAATTCTGTTTACAGTGATGTAAACCTATGTCAGATGTTCAAGTTTTGGTACCTTAGTTGTTAATGAAGTGTTTTATTTACTGAAACTGAATGAATATGTAGAGTAATGATCATGGGATAGGAATGGTAACTCGTGTGATGATAGGGGCCATTATGGGTGGAAAATGCTGCTTCACATGCTTTGGTATCTACATTTTTTTGGACACTCTAATGAGTAGTCTGGTTCTGTTTCTTTTTTCAGATCTTTATTTAATGCACTGGCCTGACACACATGTTCCAGGCAAAAGCAATCGAGAGGTCCGAGCTGAAACCTGGAGAGCCATGGAGGAGCTTTATGAGCAAGGTGATACCATAATGAAAACCTGTCTTGGCAGAAGGAATTGCAGTACATTTGGGGAGCTGATAGTGAGTCATTCAAAAACTGAGCTTGAACTGGATGCTCATATTTTGGTGGGATTTGGGTGTACTAATTATGTGAATCTCTGGAAATCACAGCATTAGCATTTTGTTAAGCTAAAATGAGAGAACTTTCCATTGCTTGTACATAAAACATTGTCAAATTCTGCCCTTGAGACTAACAATGTTGTGCATACCTCTTTGAGGAAATTTACAAGTATAGAATCATAGAATCAACCAGGCTGGAAGAGACCTCCAAGATCATCCAGTCCAACCTAGCACCCAGCCCTAGCCAGTCAACTAGACCATGGCACTAAGTAACACTGAAATGTCTAACTTGTGCCACTATAGAACATCTTTGTAGTAGCCTCCTCTGTTTTAAGTATAAATCATGCTAAGTTTTACTTGGTTTAGATGTTCTTTGATGCAATTTTCCATTTTACCATATGTACTTTGCAGATTCATTTGTGCTTTTAAAAAGGTCAGCACCCCATGATGAGTAAATGAGGAACAAAGACTCAAACTGCAGATTCTTTAGTGCTAATTTTTGAAAAAGAAAAAATCCATGAAAAGAGCTCTTTTGATAGTTCTGATAACTGCTGATTATTGGTGTTTAGTTGCTGTGGTTGATAGGGCACATCAGTGGTTACATTCTCCTGGATGTTAAGAGGAAGTTCTTCCCAGAGAGAGTGATTTGCCATAGGAATGGGCTGCCCAGGGAGATGATGGAGTCACTATCCCTGGAGATGTTCAAAAAAAGACTAGATGGGACTCTTAGTGCCATGGTCTAGTTGATTGGACAGGGCTGGGTGCTAGGTTGGACTGGATGATCTTGGAGATCTCTTCCAACCTGGTTGATTCTGTGATTCTGAATTTGAACTGGCTGCTCATATTTCAGTGGGCTTTGGGTGTATGAGTTATGTGAATCTCTGGGAACCACAGCATTGGCATGTTGGTAAGTTAAATGAGACAACTTTCTGTT
The DNA here is from genome assembly GCF_015220805.1 of Pogoniulus pusillus. NCBI lineage: Eukaryota > Metazoa > Chordata > Aves > Piciformes > Lybiidae > Pogoniulus > Pogoniulus pusillus. The sequence goes on from NC_087271.1 coordinate 4,569,458, forward strand.
GCTTGTACATAAAACATTGTCAAGTTCTGCCCCTGGGACTAATGATGTTAGTCTGACAACTAACTTCTGCAGTGTACATTCATAGCAAATGGTAGACTGCCTCAGTCAGGATTTGTCATGTAGATGGGGGAGGAAGATTTTGCTCCTTATGTGTGCAGTATTACTAGAAATAGTATTGTATGACAATGAGGATCACCCTTTTTACAGCCTTGGGGTTCTACAGACAGGGAGAACACTTGCTGGATTAAGCAGCCTACCTGCTAGCCCAGTCTTCCTGAAATAGTGATTATAGCAGGAGAGTTGCACAAAGGCAATGACAGACTGTGCCACACCTGGTTTTATCAGAGCAATAGATAAACCTGTTCTCTTCCATCTTCAACTCTTCTGGTACTTTTGGTCTACCTGTGGAAACACAAAGTAAATTCTTTGGTATGTCTTTTGTTCTTGTTCTTTATGTAAAGCATTAAGGAAACTGCAAACAAGTGTTTTATGCTGTGTAAGAGATTACAGCATTCTGGGTTTGAAGAAACACTGCATTGACTGAATGTAGAATGTCTTAAGGCATCAATGACCTTTATGTCCAAAGATTCAACAAGGTGCTTCATCTTTAATCATGTTTTCCCTGATGAGTGTTTAAGGTAGTGCATATCATTTGTGCCTAGATACGTTGCCCTAACTTGCTGAAAGGTATTTCCAACTTCTATTACTATTCCTACCCTATTGTCTTTATTCTGCTTTCACATGTGTTTGGTCTTGTCTGTCTTACATAACTCTCCTCTCTTTATCTTCCTAATGGGAAAGACTGTGAGCTATTCAAATGGTCTTTAAGGCGAAGGAAATACCATGGCTGGCCTCGTAGGCAGAGGAAATAGTATGTTTGTGTTTTGTTCTTGTGTGTGATTGCCCTTTGCAGGCATTCCATGTTATGTTTTTTCTTGCCATTGCGTTAATTATTTGTTTGCATGGCTAAGTACTACACTTCCTACTGAAGATTAAATGCTGCATATCTTACTGTGTTGAGTTCTGGGCCCCTCACTACAAGAGGGAGGTGCAGGACTGTGTTCAGAGAAGGACAATGAGGCTCATGAAGGGCCTGGAGCACTTGGGCTGCGATGAACATCTGAGGGAGCTGGGATTGTTCAGTGTGGGGAAGAGCAGGCTGAGGCAAGACCTCATTGCTCTCTACAACTTCCTGAAGGGATCTTGGTTGAGGAGGGGGCAGCCTCTTCTCCTTGATGGCAAACAACAGGACCAGAGGAGGTCAGAGAACGTCAGGGGCTAGAAGTGACCTCAAAAGCTCATCCCAGTCCAACCCCCCTGCCAGAACAGGATCACCTATACCAGATCACACAGGAATGTGTCCAGGCAGGTTTTGAATATCTCCAGAGAGGGAGACTCCACAACCTCCCTGGAGAGCCTGTTCCAGTGTTCTGTCACCCTCACAGTAAAAAAAATTCCTCCTCATGTTTACATGAAACTTCCTATGCCTCAACTTCCACCCATTTCCCCTAGTCCTGCCATTGGGCATCATCCAGCAGAGCCTGGCTCCATCCTCCTGGCACTCACCCTTTACATCTTTATAACCAGTGATGAGGTCACTTCTCAGTCTCCTCTCCTCAAGCAGCAGAGCCCCATCTCCCTTAGGCTCTTCTTGTAGGAGATGTTCCATTGCCTTAATCATCTTTGAAGCTCTGCACTGCACTCTCTCAAGCGGTTCTATGTCCCTCTTGAACTGGGGGGCCCAGAACTGAACACAGTACTCCAGACTTGGCCTTGCCAGGGCAGAGTAGAGGGGCAGGAGAACCTCTCTCAACCTACTAAGCACAGCCCTTCTAATACACCCCAGAATGGCATTGCCTCTCCTGGCCACAAGAGCACATTGCTGGCTCTTGGTCAACCTGTAATCCACTAGGACACCCAGATCCTTTTCCCCTCTGCTGCCTTCCAACAGGTCAGTCCCCAACCTATACTGATCCCTGAGGTTGTTCTTTCCCAGGTGCAAGACTCTACACTTGCCCTTGTTGAATTACATTAAATCTCCTCCTGCCCACCTCTCCAGCCTGTCCAAGTCCCACTGAATGGCAGCACAGCCTTCTGGTGTGGCAGCCACTCCACCCAGTGTGGTGTCATCAGCAAACTCATCCAGGTCACTGAGGAATATTGAACAGAACTGGTCCCAATACTGATCTCTGTAGGACCCCAGCAGTTGCAGGTGTCCAACTAGACTCCAGCCCATTGACAACTCTCTGACTTCAACCAGTTCCCAGTTTTAGAGGCCACTAGAAGTCCTACCAACATCTTACCCTCTTTAACCTGAAATTTGTATGTTTTACCCTCTATTCTCTACAAACAAGGCAAAGCTAGCTTGCCTTTTTTTAGTGTCCCAGTTGTATAGCCAGAGCTCAGTCATTAAATTTGCTGGCTTCACTTCAAGTTCTTCCAGGGAAAAATGTCATGCAGCCCTGGTCAAAAAAGGTAGGTACATTTACAGTGGTATACAAACTTGTAACACTTGTTTCATTCCATAAGGTGAACCAAAATGTATCAATTGTACCTCTACTTCCCCAAATCCTACAAAAAGTTCATTGGAACACCTACTTTTCATGTCAGTGAATTCTAACACTGCATCCTCAGCAAGTTTGCATATGACACCAAGTTGTGTGGCACAGTCGACTTGCTAGAGGGCAGGGATGCCACCCAGAGAGACCTGGACAGGCTGGAGAGGTGGGCACAAGCTCATGAAATTCAGCAAGGCCAAGTCTTGCGTCTGAGTCAGCACAATCCCAAGCACAGACCCTCCAGGCTGGGTGGGGAATGGCTGAGAGCAGCCCTGAGGAAAAGGACCTGGGGGTCTGGGTTGATGAAAAGCTCAACGTGAGCCAGCAGTATGCACAGAAAGCAGCTGTGTGCTGGGCTGCAGCAAGAGCAGTGTGGGCAGCAGGGCAAGGGAGGGGATTCTCCCCCTTTACTCCACTCTCCTCAGACCCCACCTGGAGTCCTGTGTGCAGTTCTGGAGCGCCCAGCACAAGGAGGACATGGAACTATTGGAGCAAGTCCAGAGGAGGGCCATGAAGATGCTCAGAGGGCTGGAGCAGCTCTGCTATGAGGACAGGCTACAGGAGTTGTGGCTCTTCAGCCTGGAGAAGAGAAGGCTTTGAGGAGACCTTAGAGTGGCTTTCCGGTACCTGAAGGGGGCCTACAGGAAGGCTGGGGAGGGACTACTGACAAGGCTTGTAATGACAGGACAAGAGGTAATGAGTTTAAACTGGCAGAAGGAAGATTCAAACTAGATGTTAGGAAGAAACTTTTTCCAGTGAGGGTGGTGAGACACTGGCACAGGTTGCCCAGGGAGGTTGTGGCTGCTCTCTCCCTGGAGGTGTCCAAGGCCAGGTTGGATGAGGGCTTGAGCCCTGTTCTAGTGGGAGGTGTCCCTGCCTATGGTGGAGGGGTTGGAACTGGCTGATCCTTGAGGTCCTTTCCAACCTAAACCATTTTATAAGTCTATGATTGATTTGTGAGAAACACTCATATGCTGGGTGAGAAATGATTCAGTGCAGAGTGTGCTAGTTTGTCTTATAGTCTGTCTTCCCTGAGTCTTCCAATGTTGGGGTGTGCATGCATTTAGGCCCAGCCTTGCTTTTGAGGAAGGGGAAACCACCATCTCATGGGGTAGCTTGGGAATCAGGATTCTGCCTCTGCTGTTGGTAGGAAACCCAGGCGATCAGAAGGTTTTCTAACAGAAAAGCTTCAGAGGATCTGCTGCAATTTTCACTGCTCAATGATTGCATCTCCTTTACATAGAGAATTAGGAACACATGAAAAGGGAGGGTAGTTACACCCTGTTTTTAGAGTTGTACTATGTACCTAGTACAGTAGGATAAAGGCACTTCCTACACTAGAAACTCCTGTGTAAAACTGCTGGATGCTAGACCAACCTGATAGCTCTGTGTTCACAGCAGGAAAGATCTTCCTGTTAAACTGATTTCTACTACCTGAAGACAACAGTTTTAAGAGATAGTTTCTTTAAATGCTTTTATACCTGAGCTGCTCCTCTTGGTTTATTTTTTTGGCTGGTGTTTTGGGTTTTGTTGTTGTTGCTTTTGTTTTTAGCTTTGTTTTTGGGATAGTTTGTTTGTTTGTGGTTCTTTTTGTTGTCATTGTTGGGGTTTGTTTGTTGTTTTTTTCTTATCTGCTCCATATTGGAGCTGTTTTCACTGGAGTTGAGTGACTCCATTGCTCTATGTCCATCTGTCTTAAGACTGCAGTAAGAGTAAAGAAGTCTCTCTCTGTATTTCAGTGCTGAGAGGCAGAGAATTCTAGGTGTGTGTTAGTTCAACAGCCTGCATTATGTGTTTTCCTTTAAGAAGTTAAGGGATAAACCATTCTGAGGGAATAGAAAGGAAAAAAAAACTTGTTAGTTTTGGTCAGCAAGAGATTGGTGTGTAATAACTGGCTCTTTCTGTTGTAACAGCTGAAATCAACTAGGATTCTTGTAATATCAAGGCTGTGGTTTGAATTTTTGTGGGCTCATACATGGTAGTTTTGTAGAACTGTCCACTCAAATAACTCGGGACAGAGGCCAGACTGCCTACAGAACTTGTTCCAAGATACATACATTGAGTCAACTATTCCCTTGACAGCTGCAGCATTCTTGTATAGGCATTTGTCTGCTAGAGGATGAAAGCAGTGTGGCAAGCTCCTTTGACATCATGAATGGTCATTATATAGGCTCACTGGTAATTGGTCTGTTCTAACAAAATGTCCCTTTCCATATGCAGTGGCTTTTGTGACCTTGATTTTGTGGGTAGCCCACCATCTTGGCAAGCCTTTTGTACACATATGCACATGATTACTTGTCCTTCCATCTAAAAATGCTGGGAAGAACGAGGGCCTCCAGCCAGCTTCTGCATGAAGTTGGGTTTTCTGCATTCAGGTCCCACTGGAGCTCAGTGCCATTTTAGTAGGAGAGAACTCCTGATCTTTTTAGTGTAAGCAGTGCAGCCCATGCTTATGTGGAATACTGATACACACATCAGAAAAGTCTTTGTGTGTTAACACAGGATTGGAACTCAAACCCTATGAGGAGAGGCTGAGGGAGCTGGGGCTGTGCAGCCTGGAGAAGAGGAGGCTCAGGGCTGACCTCATTGCTGTCTACAGCTACCTGAAGGGAGGCTGCAGCCAGGTGAGGGTTGGTCTCTTCTGCCAGGCAACCAGCAACAGAACAAGGGGACACAGTCTCAAGTTGTGCTGGGAGAGGTACAGGCTGGGTGTCAGGAGGAAGTTGTTGCCAGAGAGAGAGATTGGCATTGGAATGGGCTGCCCAGGAAGGTAATGGATTTGCCATCCCTGGAGGTATTCAAGGAAAAACTGGATGAGGCACTTAGTGCCATGGTCTAGTTGGTTGGACAGGGCTGGGTGCTAGGTTGGACTGGATGATCGTGGAGGTCTCTTTCAACCTGGTTGATTCTATGATTCTATGATTTTGTTAAGCATGGAGCAGCACTCTTCAAAATAAATACAATTATTATGTTAGTTTAATAGTCTTCATAGATGATTTGAAGAAAATCCTATAAAGTACCAGAAACTGTTTAACACAGTAACTGTTACTATGTTACTGCAAAAAAAAAAATCTGGTTTGCCTAATTCCAAGTAAAAGAGGAAACTTCATCAATCTTAACAGTATTCTTGTCCTTTTCATCTTTGGGCATAGACCAAGCATCATCTTTGCTTCCTCCATTTTCTGTCAACTCTTAAAAATATTAGTGAGGGTCCAGTAAACCAAATGCAGTTTTTGTGTGAGTGGCACAAACTTCCAGTACATCCTTTCCTAGGTGACACATTCAGGCCACACCTTGAGTACTGTGTCCAGTTCTGGGCCCCTCAATTCAAGAAAGATGTTGAGGTGCTGGAACATGTCCAGAGAAGGGCAACAAAGCTGGTGAGGGGCCTGGAGCACAAATCCTATGAGGAGAGGTTGAGGGAGCTGGGCCTGTTTAGCCTGGAGAAGAGGAGGCTCAGGGGTGATCTTATTACTGTCTACAACTACCTGAAGGGGCATTGTAGCCAGGTGGGGGGTGGCCTCTTCTCCCAGGCAACCAGCAATAGAACAAGGGGACACAGTCTCAAGTTGTGCCAGGGTAGGTATAGGCTGGATATTAGGAAGAAGTTCTTCACAGAGAGAGTGATTTCCCATTGGAATGGGCTGCCCAGGGAGGTGGTGGAGGCACCGTCCCTGGGGGGTCTTCAAGAAAAGACTGGATGAGGCACTTAGTGCCATGGTCTAGTTGATTGGATAGGGCTGGGTGCTAGGTTGGACTGGATGATCTTGGAGGTCTCTTCCAACCTGGTTGATTCTATGATTCTGTTTTTATTCTAGTGAAAACTGAAACTATGCTGGTATTGTCCAACAACGAACAGCTGACAGTTCATAAACACTTGTTACACCTCTACAAAATGTTTCTGTGGTGCTTATGTTGGTAGAAGTCAGATGTGAATGTGCATGCTTTAGTTGCACTAAACTTTTGATAAGAAAAAGCAAGTAACTAATTTTCCTAGCCCCACAGATTTTGCACGTTGGCAGTAGTAGTCTCTCTGTACCTATGAAGATGTGTCTTGAACTTGTTATTATCAAAAACACAGTTCAGAGATGTGTTTTCATGGGGTGAAGGTGGTTGCAGTTGGTGAGGATGTTGGTTGCACCCCACCCTGTTGATCAGATAAGATAGCAGTTAAAGAAGTATGCAAGAAAAGAAAGGGACTGCTCATTTGTGCAGAAGATCATAAAGAAGCCTCCATAACATGCTGTAGAATAAGTCTTTTTGGCACAGATACAGAAACGGGACTAAATCTGAACTGGCATAGCTGCCTGTCCCCATTTGTTATCTTTCCCTTCTGAGTTTTGTGTTGGGGGTTTTGTTTTGTTTCCTTGTTTGTTTTTTTGTTTTATTTTTTTCTGCTTTGTTTTGGGGTTTTTTCCACTTTAAAATTGGTTCCAAATATAAAGATCAGTCCTCAGACTTTTGTTTCATCACTTATTGGGCTGCACAGTTTCAGCTTTTTCTACTAAGTGAATCCCTTTTCTCAAAGAGGGTTTTTTTTTTTTGCTTAACTTACTAAAGCAAATCTACACATTTGTGCACTCACCCAAGTGCCTAGAAGGGCCCAATGTGAACAAATGGACTTGTGGGAAGAATGCCATACTGAAATACATTTCACAGTGAAGTCCTTGTCTGAAATTATCCCAAGAACAAGCACAATTGTGCTTAGGCAGTGACTGGCTGGAGAGCAGCCCTAAGGAATGGGACTTGGGGGTGCTGGTGGACAAGAAGGTCAACATGAGCCAGCAGTATGCACTTGCAGCCCAGAAAGCCAATCAGATCCTGGGCTGCATCAGAAGTGTGGCTAGCAAGTTGAGGCAGGTGATTCTCCCCTTGTACTCCACACTGGTGAGACCCCACCTGCAGTACTACATCCAGTTCTGGAGTCTCCATTACAATAAGGATCTGGATGTGCTGGAGTGTGTCCAGAGAAGGGCCACGGGGATGCTCAGAGGGCTGCAGCACCTCTCCTATGGGGACAGAATGAAAGAGTTGGAGCTGTTCAGTCTGGAGAAGAGGAGGGTCCCAGGTGACCTTCTTGTGCCCTGTCAGTATCTGAAGTGGTCTACAAAAAAAGATGGGGAGGGACTTTTTAGGCTCTCAGGGAGTGACAGGACTGGGGGGAATGGAGCAGAGCTGGAGGTGGGGAGAGTCAGACTGGAGGTGAGGAGGAAGTTGTTGAGCATGAGAGTGGTGAGAGGCTGGAATGGGTTGCATAGGGAGGTGGTTGAGGCCCCATGGCTGGAGGTGTTTAAGGCCAGGCTGGATGATGCTTTGGCCAGCCTGATCTAGGGTAGGGTGTCCCCACCCATGGCAGAGGAGTTGGAACTTGTGGTCCCTTCCAACCCTGACTGATTCTATGAATAACTTTGTCTTCATAAGTGATGTCCATGATTTGGGGGAAAGTAATAAATTCTCTGATTTGCATATGCTGAATTCAAGCTGTAGATTATTAGGTACTATAAAGCAATATTGCATTAGTGGCATCAACTAGGTCACTGTTATTCATACCAGCTAGGAATCGTTATCACATCTGCTAGGAGAGTCCAAAATGTATCCCAGTTCAGGAAGCTGTGCTATCAATAGTTGCAGTGGGGACAAACTAGTTAACATCTATGTCAGCTCAATAATGCTTTCAAAGGGCTACTTTAAAGGGTACATATTCTAATGGCCTTTAAGTGTTTCGTTGAGTTACTGATTATTTTGATCACCTTTTTCACACCATAGTGTGTGGTGGCAATATTTACTTAAGGTATGGTGGGATGGATTGTATACCATATTACTTCTGCAGCTTTGCTTGTCCAGATGTTTATGAGCAATTCCAGATACAAAAAACTTATTTTCAGCCCTTCTTTTAAAGCCTGTGTTCTGTTCACAGTGTAACTGTGCATGCTTTAGGCTAAACCAAAACACAATCTGTAAGAATAGAGGGGCACTGATTTGGTTTTGAAAACAAGTGACAAGCTGCCTTTTTGGTGGATATTTTTAAGTCTAGTTTGTCATGTCAGCTCAAGGGGAAAAATAATCTGTTAACTAAGATAGGGTTGCATTGCAGTAGTGAGAATGAGCTGCCAGGGTCAAAGGGCCAGGACACATTCAGCTAGCATGGCTGTATTGTGCTATTGAGTTGGTCATTGAACAGCTGTGTGAGCTGAATGTCTGTCACTAGCTTCTAGTCACAGAAGTTGACTTCTACCCATGCCCCTTCTCCTGTTTATCATGGTTCACAGGTGATCTGTAGCAAGAGTAATGGTCATAGAAGTGTACTAGTAGGAACATAATTTTAAGGTGAATAAGCACCTTAAATATCTACTGGAGTACTGAATAGTATAAAAAGAAATACTTTGGAGGAGGAAGCATGATTTTTGTTTAACTCTGCCACAGTATCCTGTGTGTCTTAGGATTTTAGTATCTGTGGCTGTGAGATGGGAACAACTGTTACTTGATGGATTTAAAACCTAATTCTGTGTGGGTTCTGTCAGTCCCCTGTTTTCTTAGTCAAGGCTTTGGCTTGCAGTCTGCATGTGAGGCACACTCAGCCTGCAGCTTTGATGTAGCAAGATGTGCTGAAATCAAACCTTGCATGCGTTCTGTGAGTGACACCATTTACCCACAGAGATGTTCTTAGTATGCCTATCAGAGAGCAAGTGGATCTTTCCAGCCTACATAACCATCTCTAATAATGATGCAGTTACTGCAGCTGACAGCTTGGGAGAAGTGGATCCATTTCTGTTTTTCCTCTGTGGCCTGAATAGAGCATGTAACAGAATGGGCACTGTTCACTGGACGTGGGAATTCTTCCTTGCTCTGACTCATGTAGAGCAGTGGGGAGGGGGAGGAAAACGGGCTTCACAAACTTAGCATCCACTTTTGCCATGTAAAAAAAACCTTTCTGAGATGAACTTTGGACCTTTAATATTCTGGAGGGTATTTAGAAGTTTGATAAAAGTTCACAGCAGTGCTAGAGACAGATAACGTTGACTATTGTACTAAAACAGTGCTGTGGTGCCAAAACAGTGTGTTTGTGCTTTTTTTGTTGTTGTTGCAAGACTAACAGTGCCTATTAAACTTTGTATAATTTGGTGTTATACTAAATGGAAGGAAAAATCCCTAATCCAGATCGCCATGAAAAAAAAAAGCCTTAAATTTAATAGGCAACTAAATTGCACAGCAGTCCGTTAGCATGATGTATTGCTTCACGGCAGCTGGGAGTAATACAGTGTGATGAAACTACCCATGTGGTGGAGACCAAGAGTTTTTGCTATAGGACATAAACCATAATCATTTTCCCCCCTTATAATCAACCATTATTTTGCCAATATGTTTTCTCCTGTGCCTTGCAGAGCTTTTCAAAGCTGGATGGAAGTTTGTGCTCCACCATTGCGGTCAAGTCAAATTTTAGCATGCATAAAAGAAGCATCATTGCCAAGTTTTCCTTCGAGCTTGTGAAGTCAGAGTTGCAAAGAGTGGGACAAAGCCTCAGTAAGCTTTGGGAGGTAGAGGGAATTGCAAACTCTTTGTTTATTGCACCTGGCAGGTTTTCAAAATGTGCATCATAGGGGCCAAACCACTCATTTCCTTGAGCAGATAAGGAGGATGCTTTGGCTCCCTGACAGGGTTTTCTGATTGCAAAGAAGGCAGTAAGTGAAAAGTGTACCCTCCAAAGGGATTGGAGCTAAGACTTTGTGAGCTTGTATCTCACAAGACTAGTAGAACTGGTTACATTAAAAAGAAGTAGAGACTTCAAAAGCAATGAAGTTGAAACAAAGGGTTGTAACTTCACCAAAACTAAATATATGGATTAATGAAAGTGAAATGTTATAGTAGTGCTCTCTTTGTTTTTTGTTTGTTTGGGTTTTTTTAAAGGTGTTAAGAAAATGTCTGGGTTTTAAAAAAAGGAAAGAAATTCCAATTCTTGTTCCCCTGTTTTCAGGGAAAATGTTTACTGTCTTGGCAGTTTGGAAGTTAGCATTCTCTGTACAACATCTCTAAACACAGGAATGCTGTAATACTGATTTTTAGTAGGAGTAACTCAGATGACTTAAGACACAGCATAACTGATGTGAAATCTGAACAAAAACTTAACAAGTAATGCAGTGGGACTATGGCACAGACCTCAAAATCTCCTATGAGAAATACACTTGAAGCAAAACATCTTAAGTATAATAGGGGGAGGGTGGGAGGAAATGGAAGCTTTCTGTGGAAGAAGGCAAGTTTAATAACTGCTTTGATCTTTCACATCTGTGATTGAGCTTTATCTCAGGCTGAAATGAAAGCTTTATTCTTGAGGGGTAAGAACAGCATGTTTTTCTGTAACTCCTCAGCTTCAAACAATGCACTATAATATTTTGGTTGACCATTGTGTTAAAATTGAAAGTGGTTGGGAGGTGGTGGAGTCAACATCCCTGGAGGTGTTCAAGAAAAGACTGGATGAGACACTTAATGCCATGGTCTAGTTGACTGGATAGGGCTGGGGGATGCGTTGGACTTGATGAGCTTGGAGGTCTCTTCCAACCTGGATGATTCTATGGCTTTCCATAACAATCTGTTAGTGTTGGCACTTCAGGGTTGTTTGTCAGTACATGCCCAGGTTTTGCTCTTCTGGCAGATTACACCGAATTTATGCAAATCTCTGTAGTACAGGTTCTAACCTAATTATGTTCTACAACTTGAACAGCAATAACTTCTGTGAGGGGAAACTGTTTAGTATTTTAGTCGTTCATCTATATATTTTTTGTATCCTACAAAAAAAAAACCACATTAAAAAGTGCTGGTATGTGTGCAGGTTTTGCTGTTGTGCTTCTTTATCTGCTTGTGCTGCTAAAATAAGTTAAAGCAGCACAGCAGTCAAGTTGTCTGCACAGTTATTGGCTTTTCTAATGGCAAACTGGTAGTTACTTTTTAAAAGACTTGAACAATCTGTTTGTAGTAATTACCAATAAGCTGCAACTTCACTTACAGAATTTCACAAGAGGCTAGAAAAAAAGACTTTAGGTAAATCTAACCTGCAAATTCAAGACAGTTTGCAATAATCTCACTGCACCTGTTTTTATATGCCAATTTGTAGGATATTTGAGAGATTTTGTTGTTTGGTTTTTTTTAAATACATAAAAGATGCATTTTAGGAATAATTGCTTGGTTAGCACATTTTTCTCCAACACTTTGTTAGCTTTCATTTCAAGTTAGTGTATTCACATCTCTCAGTTGCATTAATAAGTTTGTTTCCAGGTTCAGATCAAGGCAATTCCACATAGCTCTCTGCTGATCTCAATAAAGTGGCAATTTAATCTGTGGAGTGAGGGCAATTTCAGTCCAGAAATCATTCTTCTGACATGAAGTAGCCTTGAACTACCCAATGCCTTTTTTTGTCTGAAAGAATGACAGTGCAACTTTTAGGTTAATTCCATTTACATTTTTTTGCTATATTCTTTGCATGCACATATATAGAACTGGCACATATACTGAATTAACAGTGATTGAACTTCTGTATTCACACACTTTGAGAAAAACTTTCCTTCTGGCCTCCCCAGTTCAAGATAGCCAAGGAATTACTGTAGAGAGTCCAGTGGAAAGCCACTGAGATGATTAAGGGACTGAAAAAAATCTGTCTTACAAGAAAAAGCTGGGAGAGCTGGGGCTGTTTAGCTTGGAGAAGGAGAGACTGAGGAGGGATCTCATTAATGCTTATCAATATCTAAAGCATGAGTGTCAGGAGGATGAATCCAGACTCTTCTCAGTGATGTCCAGTGATAGGACAATGGGTAGTGAACACAAACTGGAACATGGGAGATTCCACCTAAGCATAAGGAGAAAATGTTTCACTTTGAGGGTGGCACACTGCTTAGAGAGGTTGTGAAGCCCACGCCCCCCCCTCCAGTCTCATTCAAAACCTAGCTGGGCTTGTTCCAGTGTGATTTACTCAAGGTGATCCTCTTCTACTAGGACTGTTGGACTAGATCTTCAGAGTCCCCTTCCAATCCCTGATGTTTTGTGATTCTGTGATCAGTTAGAGTTGATGTCCCCACATTGATCTGTGCGAGGGTAGGGAAGCTCTACAGAGGGACTTGAATAGAATGGATCAATGGGCCAGTGTTAATAGCATGAGCTTCACAAAGGCCAAATGCCAGGTCCTGCACTTGGGCCACAACAAGCCCAAGCAGTGCTACAGCCTTGGGAAGTGTAGCTGGAAAGCTGTCTAGCAGAAAGGGACCTGGAGGTTGTAACAGACAAACAACTCAGTATGAGCAAGCAGTTTGCTCAGGTGGCAAAGAAAGCCAGAGGCATCCTGGCTTGGATTAGAAATGCTGTGTCCAGAGTATTACCTTGAGTATTGTGTTCAGTTTTGGGCACCTCATTACCAGAAGGCTATGGAGGTGCTGGAACAGAAGAGGCAACAGAAAAAGGGCAACAAAGCTGGTGAAGGACCTGGAGAATAAATCTTGTGAAGAGTGAATGAGGGAGCTTGGGGCTGGTTAGTTTGAAGAAGAAGAGGCTGAGGGGAGATCTCCCCTCAGTCTTACAACTACCTGAAAGGATGTTGTGGAGAGGCTGCTGCTGGTCTCTTCTCACAGGTAAATAGAATCATAGAATCAACCAGGTTGGAAGAGACCTCCAAGATTATCCAGTCCAACCTAGCACCTACTCCTAGCCAGTCAACTAGATCATGGCACTGAGTGCCTCATCCAGGCTTTTCTTGAACACCTCCAGGGATGGTGACTCCATCACCTCCCTGGGCAGCCTGTTCCAAATAGTGGTAGAACAAGAGGCAATGGCCTCAAGCTGTGACTGGCTAGGTTAAGATTGGACATTAGGGAACACTTTTTCACAGCGAGAGTGGTCAGGCATTGGAATGGGCTGCCCAGGGAGGTGGTTCAGTTACCAACCCTGCATGTGTTTAAAAGTCGTTTGGATGTGACACTTGGGAATATGGTTTAAGGGTGAATTTTGTTGAGTAGGGATAATGGTTGGACTTGATGATCCTGGGGCTCTTTTCCAACTGGAATACTTATGGGATTCTGTGATTAACTTAGCACAGAGCAAGGACCAAACTATCAAAGATGAGTCAGGACTGAGGTGTGGTGGCAGAGCAGTACTGGGAGTTGTGAATTATGGTATCTGAGGTTTGAAGGAAGACATCTGATTTCAGGGTTCTCAGCACTTAATTTATACATGTGCATGCACACTTAAGGTCTGTTTGAAGAAATAACCTTCAGGTCACCTATGTGCCACTTAGCTTGATTTGCATGTCAACAGCAGTTGAGACATCTACCCACTGTTTTAAGCTTGGTGCTTTTCAGATACTGTTCCCTTAACTGACATTTCTATGCCGTGCTTTATGCACGTCTCAAAATGATCTGATAGCAATATAATAGTGCTGCATAGTTCGTTTAAGCTGCATGTATTGCTCACACACCTATTAGTCTTCAGCAAGTGTTCCATTTTTCTTTAGTTTTGGCAAGCTGCTTGGAACACCATTTCCTTCTTTTCATTCTGGTGGAGTCCAATTGTTCTTTGCTTATACTACCTTAGCTTTTCCCAGAATTTAGCCTGGAGCTTTTATACACTGGGGAGTTGCCAGCATGTTTCGATTATAAAACGATTTCCTAGTGTGCCTGTGACAAACCATGCTTACAGGTAATGCTGTCAAAGTAGGTTTTGGTGCTTTGCTACAAATAAATGATAAGTACAGTTTGTCTCTTGAAACTGGTATCTTTCAAATCCTCTCAGATAGGCAGGATGTTCCCAAAACTTTCTCTTGTCCTGTTTCTTATAAGGTTTGTGCAGATCAGTTGGTGTAAGCAACTTTCTTATCAGTCATCTGGAACAACTAAAAGAAGACTGTGTGATTACCCCACATGTTAATCAGGTGAGTGGATAAGTATATTTCAAGTATCTGGGTCTGGGTTCTTGCTTTGATTGTTTTGGCTTATAATCTCCCTATGCTTTGAAAGACTATACCCAAACTATCCTTAGTCATACAATTTCTTCTCTTTTGCTTCTATATACCTACTGGAAACTAGCCAGGAAAATGACTCGAAGGGAGTGAGGGGAAAAATAAGTCCTTCCTCCTTCCCTTTCCCCAGTTTCTCCCAGGCTGTGTGTTTGTGGCTGGTTTTACGACACAAACAAATGGTTCATGGGTTTGATGATAAAAGAGTTTAGAAATAAAATTCAAGAAGCATTAAAAGTTTTAGCATCTCTGGAATGAACAAAATTTTTGAGAGCCTGTGTTCAAATAGTATGAGTAATTCCTCAAAGCAACACTAAAAGGCTCAGGTAATTCCTTATTCATACCAAGGGTGCTGTGTCCCTTACCTCTCCCTTATTTCAAGTTCATACTTTGAGATCACATTAAATTCAATGAACTTCTCATTTAGAAAGAGGCTGTGAGAGCCCTGGAAAAAATTCTTTTGCTGCCATAGGCAGATAAAAAATAGCCACTTAAATACTGGCAGACTTCCAGGCCACTCAGAACTGTTCTCTTGCTGCAGTTTTCTGCCCCAGCTTGTGCTTGGAAAGTCACACTCCCATTCCTACCACCTCCTGCCACTGGAAGTGTGCTTATGTTAACACAGACCTGGAAACTGCAATGGACGAAGTGCAGCCTCATGGCTTTGCCCTCGGCACAGGTGCTGAGGATTTCTGGCAGCTGTTTATGGTTTAGAGTTAGAAACAGCCACAAAAGGTTACTCAGAATATGGCTGTCAGCACCTAACACCTCCGATTTTGACTGTCTGCTAGACCAAAGGTTACTGAAGGACAATTGTGACTAATATTAAATGAATGTGAAATCATATAAATTAATTGTTCTAAAAAAGCAAGGTGATGACTGTTTAAGCATCACAGTTTGCTAAGGTTCAGTTGTCTTTACAGAAATATCTGTATTCAAAGTCTCACTGGAATTTGGTATAGGTTTTTACTGTCTATTAAACAAGAACAGCCTTGAGTGTCCTACTAAATCACTGCAAGAAAAAAAGACACTTTGGATTTCTTCTGAGATTTCCTCTTAGCCAAAATGTTACCAGTCTTATAGTGCCTGTAGTACTAATGGAGAAGAGTTGTTTCTTGGTGCTATTTGATGGCTTCTCTGTGTTTTTTGTGGCTGAAAAAGAGAGGTAGAAGAGTGCCCCTGCTTTTTTTTTCACATGGTTATTTCTTTAAGGTCATGCAAGCGTTGTTCCAAACGAGACAAAACCAAAACAGCACCAACAAAAATCCATTCCACTGCAAAGTGCACCCCTTTGTACAGTTTTGTTAGAGCCTTAATTTACACTTCTTTTGAGTTACAGGAATCTTGAAACCCACAGTTTAGATTGTCCTCAAAAGAGTATTTATTCTGTTTCTTGCTTGGTGTTGGAATGTCACTGAGTTTGATGGTGACATCACTTAAGCATTATCACATTACTAATGAATTCCTACATTTCAACTGGGAATGGAGGTGTTATTCAAATTATCTTTCACTGTCTAGAGTTAGTAATACAAAAGATCTTTGCTGTAGTTCCACATGAAATAGCAGACACTTTTCAAAGAGCTTATTTCTAGAGATGAAACATCTGCAAATAATCACAGTGTACATTAAAGTATTAAAGCAACAAGTGAAGGAAAATCACTTCCTTTTTAGCTCTGTTATATCTGCATAAAGAATTCAGAGCGTTCTTACAATTCCAATATTCTTGTGATGTTAAAATGGAAAGTGGCAGGGCCTTTTCTAGGGAGGAGTTAGGAAGGAAGAAGAGAGGATGTTCTTTATTATACTTTTATAGTCTTTGCAAACCAGACAATAAGCAGTGCTTCTGTTTTACAAAGCAACCTGCAAGTACTCCCTTGGACAAAACAATATTAGCATAGCTTTAGAAAACATAGCCTGTCTTTTCAAGAATATACTACTGTTGAAGTGTTTAATAGTAAGCAAGCACCTTTGAAAATGGCATTCTACAGTTAAAAATACTGCTAAACACTGTGGGAAATGGTGAGGGAGCTGGGGTTGTTTAGCCTGGAGAAGAGGAGGCTCAGGGGTGACCTCATTGCTGTCTACAACTACCTGAAGGGACATTGTAGCCAGGTGGGGGGTGGCCTCTTCTCTCAGGCAACCAGCAATAGAACAAGGGGACACAGTCTCAAGTTGTGCCAGAGTAGGTCTAGGCTGGGTGTTAGGAGGAAGTTCTTCACAGAGAGAGTGATTGGCATTGGAATGGGCTGCCCAGGGAGGTGGTGGTGGCACTGTCCCTTGAGGTCTTAAGAAGAGACTGGATGAGGCACTTAGTGCCGTGATCTAGTTGACTGGATAGGTCTGGGTGATAGGTTGGACTCGATGATCTTGGAGGTGTCTTCCAACCTGGTTGATTCTATGAAACTTAAAACCTTCAAGTCACAGGTTTGTATTGCAGAGTTTCTAACTGACTTGGCAGTAATAAGTTTGATGTTTATACTTAAGTCTCTTTGAAGGCTCTTAAACTCTCATGGGGGGGGGGGGGGGGGGGGGGGAAGTTACACCTTTTAAGAATTTAATATATGTTTTGTTTAATAGAGCAGTAAGCTTAACTCAAATATCCACAGTTCCTCTCCAAAATCCACACAGGAATTCTCATCAATATTTTTTTTTCTCCTTTTATAAAAATGGCAATTCCTATGTCATGACCTCAAAGAGATTTAGTCATGTTGTTAAAATTGCCATTCACATCGAGCTCCATTATGTAAATTTGTACAAGGTAGAAAGGTATTTTAATATTTGGAGGCATTAGGAAACATTTCTGTATCTAACCTCACCTGAACGGTTCTTCTGTAGAGCCAGGCTTGTCTGTCAGTGTTGTACAGAGAAACAGTGGTGAGGCTGTGCATTCCCTTGGAGAATCTGGCCGAAGTTCAGAGGCAGGGAAACACCATCTAGGGAAAAGAACTCCCAGCAGGTTGAAAGAGAGAGGCTTTTGTATATCATCGTTCAAGGTATGATTTCCTAAGTCTGTGTCAGGATCAACTTGGCTCAAGTTGTTCCCATCGCCAGTGCTGACGTAGAGTTCCCCTGCGGCTCACCGAGCGGTAGCTGTGTAACGTGAACTCCAAACTGGTTTATTCATCAGATGCCAGGGTTTATGCACAAATGACTCAGGGTGGAGTGCCAGAAAATATCAAGATCTTCCTCTACCACCTTGTGATGGACAGCCCATGCCTGAGAAAAGTTGGACTAAAATAACAAGGGTGGGGCAAGCCAGGAAGCAGGCATTATTATTTTGAGGGGAAGCACATGTTGGCCGTGCCTCTTCCAACTCCAGGTGCCCCTTGCATTCAGGTGCTGCTGGAACCTTCCAGAAAGTTTGCACAAGAGAAATAAATTCAGAAGCGCTTCTTTTATGCATTTGACTACTTTAGAGGTATATTAAAGATGGAAAATAATCACTGACGATGCCTGGAATTTGTGAGTCTGGTGGAAGACACAAAGTATAATCATCCCAGGTGGGAAGTAGTTGTTGCTGTGTATTCTGCTTGTGAAGCAGGAAGATAACATTTTAACATGATGTTCTTACTTTAAATGTTTCTGGTGTAACCTGGGACTGTGCTGGCTAGAAATGGTAGCAGACCAGCAGCTAAATCCTACTTAGAATTACATTAGTAGTGAATGTAGGGTTTCTGCAGGCTTTTCAGTGTTTGATCCTAAATATGCCATTCTTCATTTATCTACTACTGCTAGGCTATGTTAGTTGTTACATCTAGTGTAGTGAACATCTACTAAAATTGCTTATTACTACTGTAATAGGGAAATACAACCTGCTTGCTCTTTTTTCACCTCCTCATAGTTTTGTGTAAGAACAGTGAGAGTGTTTTCTAGTCGGCTCGGGTACGAACAAATGACTAGCTGTATGACCTAAGCAGTGGTCTTACACATAAAAACGTGAAAGACAAAAGCTACTCAAAGGTCAAGCGACATCAAAGGTTGAAGACATGGATGTCTGCTGCTTGAACCTTGTTCCCAAGTCCACGTAGTAATTTAGCTCATAGCAGCTTTAGACTGACTTAGCCCAGCCTTTGAGGGGCACAGTTTCTTCTTAGAGCATATTGAATGGCTGCCAGCCTATTGTTCCCAGCTATTGTTGTCTGAGAAGACAACATGTACTAAAGATGAGAAACAGGAAATGTTCGTTTGTCCTCTTTGTGGCAGAAGAAATTTTCCAGATTCCATGTGTTGAGGTAATTGTTCAGAAGAGCATTTTCCTTCCAAATGCGCAAGAGTTACATCGGTGGAACAATGGCAGTGGCCAGTCACAAAAACACAGACACAAATACACATGGCTGTGTCTTTTGCAGAATTAAGCACTATCCATTTGCATCTGAAGGCAGAGGAAGGTAGGCTTCTTACAGTGCATAAACCGTGAAGTTCGACTTAAAAAACACACTAAGGAGTGTTTCAAAGCTTCTCTTTTGCTGCACGCCCAATTACTGGCTCTTCCCAGATCCTTACTTTCCAATAACTTCTGTTTCCTTTTGCTTGCAACAACTACATCTTTGTAGCCTGTTATTTTTCCTCTTTTAACTGGTTCTTGGCAGTTTGTGATCTTCCTTCCTACAAAGGGTCTCCTTCACACTTCACTCCACAGCATGATTGCTTCCCTGTATAATCTCTTGGTGACAGCCCACACAGAATAAAGGATTTTTATGTGAAATCCATGCCAACAGGCTTTGCTTCCAAGGTCCATCCCTCATCCTAAGCAAACCATTCTGTTTGGTCTCTTACAAACTCAGTCCCTGTCCAGCCCCCTCCCCTTGCCTGTGTAACTCAGAGATCATTAGTAAAGAAACAGGAAAGGAAAAAGATTTTGGGGAAGAGAAGGTAGTCTCAAATCCTCAGTAAAAACGATCCTACCTTCCACTATGTTTGCATTCATTTGTCAAACACAGGAGTGCAAGTACAGCTGCAGGTGGGGGAGTTAACTGCACCACGCACCTTACTTCTGGGAGAGGCATAAAATACACAGTAAACTATTGTGCCAAATAGTGGCAAGATGCTTGTGGATTAATGTCCTTCATGTGCATTCCAAAACTGATAACTTGCATCTGTCTCTCCCTGAAGCAGTGCTTTCATTTGTGTATTTTTACAATGGGAGAAAAACATCTTTTCACTTATCTGTGATGCATTCTGCTGCATGTACTCTCAAAGATTTTACTGAAAGCTTATTTCTGTTTCTCTAAGGTTGAATACCACCCTTTCCAAAGACCTCAGGAGCTTGTCAATTACTGTAAGAGCAGAGAGATTGTTTTTGAAGGCTACTGTCCTTTAGCCAAAGGGCAAGCGCTCACTCATCCTAGCATCATTCGGCTGGCAAAGAAATATGGCAGGACTCCAGCACAGATCTGTATCCGGTGGAGTTTACAGGTAATGCAGGGTGCTAATGAAAACACATCTCCTCTCTCACCATTAGTTTGGATTTTGTGTAGCACACCAGAATTTACACAAAGCATTTTCAGTGTGTTGATGATTGCACGCAGAGCGTGGTAATCAATGGCACAATGTCTGCCTGGAGACCAGGGGCTTCCCTCAGGGGTCAGTGCTGGGATCAGAGCTGTTTAACATCTTTGTCAGTGATATGGACAGAGGAATTGAGTGCACCCTCAGCAAGTTTGCAGATGACACCAGATGATTTGCTAAAGGGCAGATATACCGTCCAGAGAGAGATGGACAGGCTGGAGAGGTGGGCCCAGGCCAACCTCATGAAATTCAGCAAGGCCAAGTGTAAGTTCCTGCACCTGGGTCAGCGCAATCCCAAGCACAGATCCAGGCTGGGTGGGGAATGGCTGAGAGCAGCCCTGAGGAAAAGGCCCTGGGGGTCTGGGTTGATGAAAAGCTCAACATGAGCCAGCAGTGTGAGTGCAGCCCAGACAGCAACTGCATGCTGGGCTGCATCAAGAGCAGCATGGCCAGTAGGGCAAGGGAGGGGATTCTCCCTTTTTACTTTCATCAGACCCCACCTGGAGTCCTGTGTGCAGTTCTGGAACCCCCAATACAAGAAGGACATTGAACTGTTGGAGAGAGTCTGGAGGAGGGCCATGAAGATGCTCAGAGGGCTGCAGCAGCTCTGCTATGAGGACAGGCTACAAGAGCTGGGGCTCTTCAGCCAGGAGAAGAGAAGGCTTTGAGGAGACCTTAGAGTGGCCTTCCAGTATCTGAAGGGGGCCTACAGGAAGGCTGGGGAGGGACTATTTTCAAGGTCTTTTAATGACAGGACAAGGAGTAATGGGTTTAAACTGGCAGAGGGGAGATTCAAATTAGATGTTAGGAAAGGGTTCTTTCCAGTGAGAGTGGTGAGACACTGGCACAGGTTGTCCAGGGAAGTCGTGGCTGCCCCCTCCCTGGAGGTGTTCAAGGCCAGGTTGGATGAAGCCTTGAGCAACTCGTTCTAGTACTCCCCTATGCTAGGGGGTTGGAACTGAGTGATCCTTGAGGTTCCTTCCAACCTAAACCATTCTATGATACTGTACTGTAAATCTGGAATGTAGTGCACAAAAGTGTGGCTGTATTTCAAATATGCAAGCAATGTGATTGTAGAGAATCCAATGAACCACAAGAAAAGTGACATTTTCAAACCAAATGCTACAGGCAGTGTGGGGCATCATTCCATTTGTGTCACTCAACACGAAGTACTAAATGCTGAAATAGAGTATTAAATTGACATAAACCACATAATCTGTGTCAGAATTGAATGCAGTGTATACAGCTGCAATTAAAAACAGCAGTGAGGAATGTCAGTGCCTTTTGAACAATGCAATTAGAATGTCAGAAGGAATATCCTGGAATATTTTGAAGAGAGATCATTTTCTCTGAAACTGCATAAATTTTAATTATAAGAAGCATTGCTTTTTTTTCAGAATGGGATTGTCACTATTCCAAAGTCCACAAAAGCAGAAAGGATACAGGAAAACTGCAGGGTAAGGTTTGCTAATGTATTCAACTGTGACTAATATTGAAATCGCTGGGTTTGATACAGTCTGGAGAATAGGAGGCTCCCAGGTGACCTTCTTGTGGCCTGCCAGTATCTGAAGGGGGCCTAAAAAAAAGCTGGGGAGGGACTTTTTAGGCTGTCAGGTAGTGATAGGACTAGGGGGAATGGAGCAAAGCTGAAGGTGGGGAGAGTCAGACTGGAAGTGAGGAGAAAGTTGTTCAGCATGAGAGTGGTGAGAAGCTGGAATGGGTTGCCCAGGGAGGTGGTTGAGGCCCCATCCCTGGAGGTGTTTAAGGCCAGGCTGGATGAGGCTGTGGCCAGCCTGGTGCAGGGTAAGGTGTCTGTGCCCATGTCAGGGGAGTTGGAACTAGATGATCCTGGTGGTCCCTTCCAACCCTGACTGATTCTATGACTTGCCTGTCCTTTTTCCTGTGTTAGTTTTGTGTTGGGGCAACTCAGTTGAAGTTGGCAAATTAGAGTATCAAAATGACTAGCAGAAGTTCACAATTGTCAGAAATCAACTGGAGAGGTAATCACTGTGTATCAAAAAGATATCCTCAAAACAACCTTTCATTATTACTAGTTTTACTTACCACTTGACTGACTGTATGAGGCCACAATCTGATCCCTTTTGTGATAGACACTTAGGTCACCTGGAATGAGTTTGTGTGCTATGCATAACACTGTGTGAGCTGTAAAAACCTCTTGGTTATCCCAGACAGAGACCTTCAAAGAGATCACAGTCCTGCTAGAGCTGGCTCTTCCCCTACCTTCTTCCTTCTACTAGACTTGCAGAGAAGGTCCCAGCACGATGAGCATGAAAAAGTGGGGAACAAATGAGGATTGGCAGCATGACTTCCCCCACTCCTTTTTTTACATTTCCTTTTCATACCAACTGTTTGTAGTTGTGATGGTTTGGGGGTTACCCCACCCCTCCCACACTTTGTATTTGCCCCAGCTAACTCAGACGGCCTCTGGGAATATAGATGAAGCAGTTTATTTACAGCTAGCAGAATTTACAAGCAGCTATTTACAATATATACAGTTATATACAATTATATACAGAAATATACAAAGGATAAACGATATGAAAGCACAACTCCCCTCCCAGAAACCTGAGTCCCCAGGAGGGGCTCTCAAACCACCCCAACACCTCCCCCTGGCCCTCTCAACCTTACCCCAGTTCTCAGGAAGAAAAGAGGTGCAGCCAAGAGGTTAGGGAGCAAGGTTAGTAGGAGCAGGGTTAATGAGATGTGACCAGGTCTAAGGCCAAAGCAAGAGTGAGAGACAAAATGGAGAATGTTTTCTTCTTCTTCCCAGAGTTCTCAGCGTGACTGTGAGAGAAGTAGACACAATTGTTTTTCATTTCACTGCCCATTATCTAGTTCTGTTACCAAAACATTCTAGCTTGCTTCAAACTAGCACAATCCACCCCTTGTCTACTTCGCTCAGAGTACCGCTGAGAATTATCCAATCTAATCTAAACCAATATTTACACTAAAACAATATATACAAGTTCAGTTCACACTTCAATCAGATGTAGGTGATTCAAAAGCTCAGAACAGGGACTCCCAGGTGACGTTGGGTTCGTGCTCACGTACTGTAGATTCTATCGTAGATTCTCTCAGTGTTGGGCGCCGATGTTACCTAGAACAGAAAACTCCTAACAACTTGAATTTAAACTCTCTCAGCTAAGGTTAGATTTCTCTGTGGAATACACTGGATTTCACCATTCTCCTGCATTACCCAGTATGTATGACCAGGACCTTCAGCAGAAACCACCCCTCGGACAGGTTTCCCTTCGCCCGAAGGAGAAAATACCCAAACAGTTTTCCCTAACAGATTCTTCTCACGTACAACAGGAACTTTATCACCGTCTACTGTTTGGACCAAATCTGATTGTGCAGGTCCTGCTCTATTTACTGAACCTCTACTATTTACCAACCAAGTAGCTTGTGCTAAATGTTTGTCCCAGTTTTTCAGAGTTCCACCCCCCATGGCTTTTAGGGTGGTTTTCAGCAAACCGTTGTAGCGTTCAATCTTCCCTGAAGCTGGTGCATAGTAGGGTATGTGATAGATCCATTCAATACCATGCTCTTTGGCCCAATTTTTCACAAGATTGTTCTTGAAATGAGTACCATTGTCTGACTCAATTCTCTCTGGAGTTCCATGTCTCCACAATATCTGTCTCTCCAAACCAACAATGGTGTTACGTGCAGTAGCATGTGGAACTGGATAGGTTTCCAACCATCCAGTGCTGGCTTCTACCATCGTCAGCACATACTGCTTGCCAGAACGAGATCGAGGTAAAGTGATGTAGTCAATCTGCCAGGCTTCACCATACTTGTACTTTGACCATCTCTCACCATACCATAAGGGCTTGATTCGCTTAGCCTGCTTAATAGCAGCACAAATGTCACAGTCATAGATGACTTGGGTGATAGCGTCCATGGACAAGTCAATTGACCTATCACGAGCCCATCGGTATGTTCCATCTCTGCCTTGATGTCCAGATGAGTCATGGGCCCACCGAGCTAAGAACAGCTCACCTCGGTGTTTCCAATCAAGGTCAATGTCAAGATCAGAGTTGGTATCAACTTGAGCAATCTTAGCAGCTTGATCTGCCTTCTGATTATGTTGATGTTCTTCAGTGGCTCTGCTCTTAGGCATGTGTGCGTCTACGTGCCGCACCTTCACTGGAATTTTCTCCAGCCGTGCATCAATGTCCTGCCATAGATCAGCACACCAAATAGGCTTTCCTTTCCTCTGCCAACCATTCTTCTTCCAGTCCTTTAGCCAACCCCATAGAGCATTGGCTACCATCCACGAGTCGGTGTAGAGGTAAAGGATAGGCCAATTTTCACGTTCAGCCACATCAAGAGCAAGTTGAACAGCTTTTACCTCAGCGAACTGACTGGATTCTCCTTCGCCATCTTTCGTTTCGGTAACTCTCCTGGTTGGACTCCAAACCGCTGACTTCCATATTCGCTTGTTCCCAACAATACGACAGGAACCATCTGTGAACAAAGCATAGTTCTTTTCCTCATCAGAGAGATCACCATAGGGAGGAGCTTCCTCAGCACGAGTTATTTTCTCCTCCGGAGGTTTGGAACAGTCTGTGCCTTCCGGCCAGTTGGTGATCACCTCCACCAGACCAGGTCGGTCAAGATTACCCATTCGTGCTCGCTGGGTTATCAAAGCCATCCATTTAGACCAGGTTGCATCTGTGGCATGATGTGGTGATGAACCTTTGCCTTTGAACATCCAGTTAAGAACTGGCAGTCTAGGAGCTAAAAGCAATTGTGACTCAGTTCCAATCACTTCAGAAGCTGCTTTCACTCCCTCATAGGCTGCTAGAATCTCTTTCTCAGTTGCAGTGTAATTTGTCTCTGAACCTCTGTAACAACGTCCCCAGAAACCAAGTGGACGACCACGTGTCTCATTTGGAGCTCTCTGCCAGAGACTCCAAGTTGGACCATTGTCACTGGCAGCCGTGTACAGAATGTTTTTAATGTCTGGACCAGATCTCACAGGTCCTAAGCCCACTGCATGGACTACTTCTCGCTTAATTTGATCAAAGGCTGCTTGTTGTTCAGGTCCCCACTCGAAATTGTTTCTCTTACGAGTCACATCATGCAGAGGTTTGACAATCTGACTGAAACCAGGAATGTGTAGTCTCCAAAATCCCACCACACCAAGAAAAGAAAGTGTGTCCTTCTTACTGGTGGGAACAGCCATGGTAGAGACTTTGTTAATCACATCCTGAGGAATGTAACGGCGACCATCCTGCCACCGCACTCCCAGAAACTGAATTTCTCTGGCAGGTCCTTTGACCTTGTCTCTCTTAATGGCAAAACCTGCTTGCAACAGAATGTCAATGATTTTGTTACCTTTCTCAAAGACTTCCTTAGCAGTTTGGCCCCACACAATGATGTCGTCGATGTACTGGATGTGGTCTGGAGCTTTACCTTTCTCCAGTGCATTGTGGATGACTGAGTGACAGATGGTTGAGCTGTGTTTCCACCCCTGAGGCAAACGGTTGAACTGATACTGGATTCCTCTCCAGGTGAATGCAAACTGAGGCCTGCACTCCTTTGCTATGGGAATAGAGAAGAAAGCATTAGCAATGTCTATGGTTGCATACCATTTAGCCTCCTTCGATTCCAGCTCGTACTGGAGTTCCAGCATGTCTGGCACAGCTGCACTCATGGGTGGCGTCACCTCGTTGAGGGCACGAAAGTCAACTGTCAGTCTCCAGTCGCCCGTAGGTTTACGCACAGGCCAGATGGGACTGTTGAAAGGTGAATGAGCTTTTTCGATGACAGCCTGACTCTCCAGTTGACGAATCAGCTGATGAATGGGCAACAAAGAGTCACGGTTAGTTCTGTACTGCCTATGATGAACAGTTTGAGTTGCAATTGGCACTTCCAGGTCCTCTATGTCATGATGTCCCACAACTGCAGATTCATCAGAAAGTTCAGGTCTAATAGACAATTTCAATTTATCATCCTCAATCTCTACAGATGCTATTCCAAAAGCCCATTTATGACCCTTAGGATCTTTGAAACAACCTTGTCTCAAAAAGTCAATTCCCAGAATGCAAGGCGCATCAGGACCAGTTACAATAGTATGTGTCTTCCACTCTTTACCAGTTAAACTGATCTCAGCCTGTACCTTAGTTAACTCTTGAGATCCACCAGTGATTCCAAAGATAGAAATGGACTCTGTCCCTTTACAATTAGATGGCAATAAAGTACACTGAGCACCTGTGTCAACTAAAGCCCTGTATTTCCGAACTCTTGAACTGCCAGGCCACCTAATGAATACATTCCAATAGATTCGGTTCTCTCCACTATCCCTTTCCTCCTCCTGGCTGGAGGCAGGGCACCCCTAATGCTGAACATGGCATGTGGGGTGTACACAGTGATTGTTGTTGTTGCGAGAGGAATTGCAACTGTTGGAACAATTGCAGTTGCTCTCAGGAGCTGAAGAAGTGACAGCTACTTTTCTGGCATTGCTGCCTCTGTTTCTGCCACTCTGCAGTTCCTTGACCCTCTTTGAAAGAGCTGAAGTAGGTTTACCATCCCACTTGTTCATGTTCTCCCCGTATGTGTCACGCAGAAGTATCCACAGTGACGCACGTGATTGCTGCTGTCTGGGTGGAATTTGTCTCCTCCTGGGCTGGAATTGCCTTGCAGGAGGTGGGCGTCTGTTCCTGACTGCAGAAACATGCACCCATTCAGATGATGCAGGAATGGTATCTTTTACCAGATTAGTAATGTTTTTGAGATCCTCCTTCAGTTCTTTCATGGTATCTTTAAACTCTGTAGTCATAGTCTTTATGGCACAGATTATACCAGAATGGGACAAGCTGTCCTCAATCTGCCTGAGCTGGTCAGTGAATTCACCAACAGTGAAAGATCTTCCATTATCACTCCTTGCTAGAAACTTACTGGCCAAGATGTTAGCATAGGATGAAGGAGCAAGCTTAATCAGCTTCTTCATGAGACCTGTTCCCAAAGGAATATCGTCAGGCTCATGAGTGCCATGATCTCCATAAAGCACTTCCTTCACAGCAAACTCCTTCAGAAGCTTAATTCCCTGCTCAATGGTGTTCCACTTCTTGGCAGCCCATGGCAAATCATCTCGGGAAGGATATCTCATAGCCACAGCCAACAAAAGGCGTGTCCACAAGCTAACCCTACCAAGAGGACTTGCCAGGTGTTTGTCCACTCCACTCTCCTTGGTGAGTGGTCCCAGCTGCTTGGCAGACTTGTCTCCTACCTGCAGAGCATTAGCACCAATGCCACGGCATCTCACTAGCCAGCTTAAGATTGGCTCACCTGATTCCCTTGTGTATTCCTTCCTAACTTCCCTGACCTCTCTGAGTGGATCCTTGGACCCTTGGATGTCATCTTCCTCCTCTTCCTCCTGTTGTTGATCTGGTGGTGCCGGGCCTAACACAATCTTCCTCATAGCATTCCTAAACTCATGGGAACCATCCTCTCTCCTGGCAGCTAACCTCACAGCGCTCCTCTCACTTGAGTATTGTTGTCTCAGCACATCTACAAGGTCTCGCAGACTAACTGCCTCCTCTTCCTCCTCTTGCTGCTGATCACCAGAGGTCCCCTGTCTTACATCCTCCTGCGAACCACTCTTTGTCTTAGCTTTTGCCTTAGCAGGTGCCAGAAGGGCCTGAGCAGCAACAGACTTGGATGTGTCTGCTGGAGGATTTGAATCTTTAGGAGTCTGACTTGGAGCTTGTGAGTTCAAATCTGCCTTGCTTTTAACAGGAGGATTTTGGTTCTGGTCTGCTGGCTGGGGGTTTGAATTGGCTGAGCTGGTGTCATTAGGATTTGGACTGACTGGGCTAGCATTACTAGCACTAGTAGTATTATTAACATTAGTGGGATTATTTGCCTGTCCTCCTGGGATGCCTGCCAACCCTGAGGTGTTATCATTTTTGCTAGGAACATTCTGATTTTGGGTACCTGCCTGTCCTCCTGAGGCTCCTACCGAATTCTGTGGATTGTTGTTGTTTTTGTTATCAGTGTTTATGTTAGTGGTGGGAACACTGGCTGTGTTCCCAGAACCTATAGAGGAGGGTGGAGAGGCTGGCAAGGGGGAAGCCGATAACTGTGTTCCCTTGTTTTGCTGTGAAAGAGACTGCTTCTGAGACACAGAATTTTTCCTAGCTCTTACAGAAGCTGGTTTAGAATTTTTCACCAATAATGCCAAAATTAATATGAATATTAAAATCATAAGAGCCAGATTACTGCAGACCAAACCCATCACAATCTCTTTTCTGTAAAAATCCTTGCATGGACTTGGCATTTCAGTTTGGGGCTGGATGACCCTCATGAGAGCAGTAGATAAAGCAGCATTTTGACTGATCGTCACATTATTGACAAAAACTCTTGTAATATCACTAGTAATATTCTCAGTGACACTAAAACCAGCATAACCAAGAATGAAATCACCCCAGCTCCAGAACATGTTTGAAAGCTTAACTTTAGCCTTCTTAAAAACTACATGAAGCAAGAAATAACCAATTTGATCTTTGATCCAGTTGTACACAAAAAACCAGAAAACAGGCCACACAGCAATCCCCACCAAGTACAATAGCTGCTTGATTAGCTTCATCTTAATTCCCAGAGCTAATTTCCACTCACTCAAATAACTAGCCCCACGTTGGGAAAGCCAATTAAAAATGTGATGGTTTGGGGGTTACCCCACCCCTCCCACACTTTGTATTTGCCCCAGCTAACTCAGACGGCCTCTGGGAATATAGATGAAGCAGTTTATTTACAGCTAGCAGAATTTACAAGCAGCTATTTACAATATATACAGTTATATACAATTATATACAGAAATATACAAAGGATAAACGATATGAAAGCACAACTCCCCTCCCAGAAACCTGAGTCCCCAGGAGGGGCTCTCAAACCACCCCAACACCTCCCCCTGGCCCTCTCAACCTTACCCCAGTTCTCAGGAAGAAAAGAGGTGCAGCCAAGAGGTTAGGGAGCAAGGTTAGTAGGAGCAGGGTTAATGAGATGTGACCAGGTCTAAGGCCAAAGCAAGAGTGAGAGACAAAATGGAGAATGTTTTCTTCTTCTTCCCAGAGTTCTCAGCGTGACTGTGAGAGAAGTAGACACAATTGTTTTTCATTTCACTGCCCATTATCTAGTTCTGTTACCAAAACATTCTAGCTTGCTTCAAACTAGCACAGTAGTCCATCACTTTTGCTCTCCATCTGTCTAATCTGAAAGTCTGCTTTCTTTGGGGGGAGGGGAAACCACAGCAACTTTATTGTTACTTCCAAAAATACCATAGGAGTATGAAGTGTTTGGTAGATCAGGAAGGAACTTTGCAGGGAGATAGGAAACTTGTGTCTGCTGTTTAAATCACCATATGTGTAGATGTAACTCAGTATAATGAGGATTTCTACTTGTGTCTATGCCCTGCCTTGACTTTTTATTCTGACATGCACACTGCTTTCTGTGGTACAAGCACAGCTGTTTGTGGTACCCTAATGTGAACCAGATTAGAGAGCAAAACACAATTTTGGATCCATCCTTTCTCATTTTCTTTTCTTTTCCTCAATTGTATTTTAAGTTCAGATCAATTCTGTTTTTCACAGAGTTTACTTCATGGCCATGCCCATTCGTTTCACACAACAGACCTTAAAACACTTGGAATGGAGGGTAGAAGTAGCACAGCATTCCATGTGTAGTATAATACACAGTATTTCTAGTTCTCTGACTGGGCTCTGATTTAGGCTTGTAAAGCTTGAGCAGCACTGAG
The DNA here is from genome assembly GCF_015220805.1 of Pogoniulus pusillus. NCBI lineage: Eukaryota > Metazoa > Chordata > Aves > Piciformes > Lybiidae > Pogoniulus > Pogoniulus pusillus. The sequence continues at coordinate 4,599,291 of NC_087271.1, forward strand.
GTTTGACTGTAAGGGTCGTTCCAGCAGACTGCTTCCAGGATAATGTAGGATGGGAGGAGCTCGTTCGGCAGCAGTTCAGGCTCCACAGGGTCTTTTTTACTGCGTATGCAGGAGCTGTGACAAAACCAACAGATCAGCTTAAAGCAACTTCATTTCTGAAGTGAAGCTGCCTAAATAAGACACCTCCTAAGCAAACACTGATGCTGTCCTTCGTGTTACAGGTTTTGCCATAGGAGAAATCAGTGCCTGTAGGAATCTGTGCATGAAGACGCAGGCAGTGGCTTTCAAGCTGATGTTGGCACTGAGACACTCTATCTGTTTCTGTGTTAGCTGATCCATGAGTGTTTTGTCTAAGTATACCTAGAAAAAATACATCTAGCCTTTGGTCTGCTTGCTTTGTAACTGTCTGATAACTTCCAGTCATTCTCTTTGGCTGAAGTTCCGAGGAAAAGAGCTGTAATGCTTTAAGCTGAAGGTTGGGATACAAGTGAAATACTGAGTCCAGTTTCCAGAGGGACTGCAGTCAGGGTATTCATACACTTCTTGCAGTGACCATATAAAGTGCTATCAGAAACAGCTTCCATACTACCATTGCCTTGGACCTTTGCCTAAGGCCGGGACACTACAAATCATCTTAACAGTCTACAAATAGAAATGAATAGCAGAAGGAGCAAAGGACCCAGTGAAGCATGTCAGCTTAATAGAGTATTTATCTATGATAAAAGGCAAGAAGTTCCAAAAGGAAAAGTACAGGAAAAAGTCTGCCTTGAATCTAAATGAATCTTGCCCAGTTGAAATAACAGCAATGCTCTTGACTACATTTCTGTTGTTAACCATATTTGCATCCCTATAGGTGTTTGATTTTACAATAGCAGAAGGTGATGTTGAGATTCTGAATGGAATGCACGATGGAAGACATGTTTCCTGGGACCCAAGCCTCATTCTGTGAAGGAAGGTTGGAGCTTCTGCCTCTGTCAGTGATCAGTAAGGCATGTCATGTAATTTAAATTCAAAGGTGGCTACAATGAGAATGCAATTGTAAGGTTAATGGCTGCTATTGATAACTGATTTTAAATCCAAAGTATTGATAACCAACCAAATATTTTTGGAGGGTGGCAGGGAGTTGGAACTGGATGGTGCTTGAGTTCCCTTCCAACCTAAAGCATTCTATGATTCTATGGTACTGGAGATGAAGGCATTTAAGAACATTTCTGTTAGTTTCAAACTGCATGCTTTAGGATTTTTTGTTTTAATCAGGCTGCAGATGTGTTTCTGCCACACCTGCCCCCCCAACATAACCTTCAAGACATGTTTTTTCTCTGACTGGCATCTGTAATAGTGAAACTATAATACTAGTAGGTTCACAAATCAACTAAGCCAAGAGGACTGCATAATAGTCACCCTTTGTCTTGTGCTGTGGTTAACACCAGCTGATTTTTCTCTTTCAAATGGCTGTGCTGAACTGTTCTGACAGGAAAGCAGATATTAGCCCCATGCTTTTGAAAATGAGGTCAAAGATGGAGTAGCTCTTGTTGACACTAATTGAATCCAAACAGTTAACTCCATGTTGCCATGCCCTTTCCAAAGCTTTGGAACTTGTCTCTGACTATAGTGTATTGGAAGATAACAACACATAACCCAGCCTTCTGGCCATGTTCTGTGATGCTGCAGTTAATGGGGGCAGTGAAAAGTGCCCACAGATTAAGCTACCTGCAGTGACTGAATACTTGCAGTACCCTGTTGTGAGTTTACATTGCATTCAGGATATAACTGATGCAGCTTTACTGTTTGTCATTTTGAATTGCTGCTTATCCATCTGCAGCATCACACAGGACTTTACACAATAGTAGTGACTTCTAAAGCATAAATACCATCTCTGAAACTTGCAACTACCCATTGGAAAAAAGGAAGTACACAGGTACAAAACCTAGAATGGATTTAAGTCAATGACAGTGATATAACTGCCCAGTGATATAACACATACTGCTTGCATGCCATTGTAGACATGCTCAGCATTAAGGGATGTGCATTGCCTAGCAGCTTTGCACAGATCCATTGTACCAGTCTCAATTACTGTGCCCAAGAGAAAAATTTAATGGAATCATAGAATCAACCAGGTTGGAAGAGACCTCCAAGATCATCCAGTCCAACCTAGCACCCAGCCCTATCCAGTCAAATAGACCATGGCACTAAGTGCCTCATCCAGGCTTTGCTCCACCACCTACCTGGGCAGCCCATTCCAATGCCAATCACTCTCTCTGTGAAGAACTTCCTCCTAACATCCAGCCTATACTTTCCCCGACACAACTTGAGACTGTGTCCCCTTGTTCTGTTGCTGGTTGCCTGGGAGAAGAGACCAACCCCCACCTAGCTACAATGTCCCTTCAGGTAGTTGTAGACAGCAATGAGGTCATCCCTGAGCCTCCTCTTCTCTAGGCTAAACAACCCCAGCTGCCTTAGCCTCTCCTCATAGGGTTTGTGTTCCAGGCCCCTCACCAGCTTTGTCGCCCTTCTCCGGACATGTTCCAGCACCTCAACATCTCTCTTGAATTGAAGGGCCCAGAACTGGACACAGTATTCAATGTGTGGCCTGACCAGTGTTGAGTACAGGGGAAGAATAACCTCCCTTGTCCTACTGGCCACACTGTAGTGGCATTGCTAGCTAGTGCACTTGGAGGACCATTCTGTAGCTGACCTACTAATAGGAAATTCAAGAGTATGTTAACAACCTTTATCATCCTATGCTATGAGCTGCCATGAGGACAGACTACGAGAGGGCTTTTCAGCCTGGAGAAGAGAAGGCTTTGAGGAGACCTTAGAGTGGCCTTCCAGTATCTGAAGGGGGCCTACAGGAAGGCTGCGTAGGGACTACTGACAAGGCCTTGTAATGATAGGACAAGGGGCAATGGGTTTAAACTGGCAGAGGGGAGATTCAAGCTAGCTGTTAGGAAAGGGTTCTTTACAGTGAGGGTGGTGAGACACTGGCACAGGTTGCCTAGGGAGGTTGTGGAGCACAGGATCACCCAGTGTGATTGCAGATCACATTGGGTGATCCTGTGCTCCACAACCTCCCTGGAGGTGTTCAAGGCCAAGTTGGATGAGGCCTTGAGTGACCTGTTCTAGTGGGAGGTGTCCCTGCCAATGGCAGGGTGGTGGAACTGTATGATCTTCAAGGTCTCTTCCAACCTGAACCATTCTGTGATTCATGAATCCCTTTTTTTTTAAACTCCAGCATAATACATCTCCAGGAATTTCTCAGTGAGGCTTCAAATTTCCACTATAATCAACTACTGCTAAGTTCATCATTTGACTGTGAAACCTGCCTGAAACAGGGGAAGTGTATAATTACTTTCACAGTCTTAGGGTCAAAGGGACATTGAAGATTGTCTAGTTCAAATCCCCATACCATGGGCAAGGACACCTCCCACTAGACCAGGTCACTCAAGTCCTCATCTAACCTGGCCTTGCACACCTCCAGGGATGAGGCATCCATGATCTTCCTGGGCAACCCACTCCAGTTTCTCAGTACTCGTGATCTAAAGACTGTCTTCATAATCTTCAGTCTCAATCTCCCCTCCTTAAGTTTCAATCCATTCTTTCTTGTCCTATCTGTCCAATCTCTTGTCTAAAGTCCCTCCCCAGCTCTCTTGTAGCCCCCTTCAGGTACTGGAAGGCTGTTCTAAGGTATCCCTGGAGCTTTCTGTTGCCTGAGTGAACAACCCCAACTCTCTCAGTCTGTCCCCATAGGGGAGGTTCTCCAGCCCTCTGATCATCTTCCTGGCACTCCTCTGGACCCACTCCAGCAGCTAATTGTCCCTCTTATGCTGTGGGCACCAGAACTGGAGGCAGATCTCTAAAAGTTTTGTGGTGTCACATAACTCTGTTTTTTAACATGTGGCTTGTGTTCAGGACCTGCTGTCTGCCTACAATGATCCCTTTGCTGACCCAGAAGGGCACCACCTGGCCATGCCTGCCATGGCAAGGACATGCAGAAGGTGGGAGCTATTTGGGGTGCTCCCAGGCTGGCAGCTAGGGCTGGCAGCTGGGCTGCCAGATCCATTGCACCAGTCTCAGTTACTGTGCCCAAGAGGAGTCCCAGTAATTGGAAAAGGAGAATGAGCATAGGCTATTTCTCAGGTAGCAGCTGCCCCTTAGAGCCAAAAGCTTCTGTGACAGTTGCTTGTTCTGCCTGTGTGACTGGAGGAAACAAAGAGACCACTCTGCTGAGGGAGTCTCTGGAAAACACAGGCATCCTTCTTTACAGTGAGGGTGGTGGAGCACTGGAACAGGCTGTCTGGAGAGGCCACAGAGCTTGTCTCTCGGGAGACACTCCAAACCTGCCTGGGTGTGCCCCTGCACAGCCTGCCAAGGCAATCCCACCCTGGCAGAGGGGCTCTGGAGCTCCCCTCCAACCCCAAACACATTGTGATTCTGTGATCCTTGATAGTATGAGGCCCAGCAATGATGCAAAAGATATTCTAGGAACTGTTGAACATCTAGGTGAGACTGAGAACTACCCTGTGGATGTTGATATCCTCATGCCAGCCTGCCTGGGAGGAGTTCAGCCAGCCAAGTGGAAAGGAGGCACTTCAACCTGCAGAGCAGTCCCTGCTGCAGTTCTGGATTCACCTAGGGATTCACTGCTTCCAGTGAGGAAGTGAGCAGGAGGTGTGTCTCATAGAAAGGAGAGCAGAGATTGTTGGGTTGGGTTGTTTTGTTCTGCTCAGTTGGGCTGCTTCTGCAAATTTATTCTTTCCTAATGGTCCCTCCTGACCTGGATTCATCCCATTGACTACCCATAAGTATGATGTTGTCAGGATGAATTTATGGTACATCACTTGCTTTGAGTGCAGTGTAAAAGTGGTAGAAGATGACTCCAAAGCACAGCTGTGAAGCTCCTTCAAATCCTGTGGTATATTTAATGGACTCTCAATGAAACCACAGCCAATATTTTGTGTCACAGGGTTTGGGAGCTTTTATTTTTCACATGATTACCATGAGTGCCTTGTAAACCAGATTGGATTACTTTGGTTTAATCCAAAAAGTTATCTCATGCAGGTTTGGCTTGGGTTTGTTTGGGTTCTGCTGTGTTAGTTTTTTTTTCAGGAAATGGTTATTTATGGTTTTCCCCTCCAAGGTTACAAATAAGAGGTTTCTGTAATCACCAGCTCATTGCAGATTTTCCATCTAAGACTTCTGTTTCTTCACTATAGCATGTTCACTTCAGTTACCATGTCCACGAATGCCTTCAGTTTACCCTAGGAGAAAGTGTACAGTAGGACTTTAATTGACTGAACCCTGTCATTGGAATAAAAAATTAACCTTCCAAAAGTTTTCTAATGCTGCATTATGCAGTTTTGTCAACTCCTGCTATATTTTACTATGCATGGAAGAAAACAACAGAAACAAACCCCACACCAAAGCCATAATTAGGTGTATTAAAGTGTGCTACAGTTTGGGATGCAATGAATGGAATAGAATATTGAATCAACAAGGTTGGAAGAGACCTCCAAGCTCATCCAGTCCAACCTAGCACCCAGCCCTGTCCAATCAACCAGACCATGGCACTAAGTGCCTCGTCCAGTCTTTGCTTGAACACCTCCAGGGATGGAGACTCCACCACCTCCCTGGGCAGCCCATTCCAGCACAAATCACTCTCTCTGTGAAGAACTTCCTCCTAACATCCAGCCTAGACCTCCCCTGGCACAACTTGAGACTATGTCCCCTTGTTCTGTTGCTGGTTGCCTGGGAGAAGACACCAACCCCCACCTGGTTACAACCTGGTTGCATGTCATTTTCTCAGCTACTTAAGTGCTTTCTGCTTGGCCTTAACCTTTTCAGATTAGTGATCTAAAACCAAAGTACAAATTCTCACCAAAAAAAAATATAGCAAACTTTGTGCAATAGCCTTTTAAAACAAAAAAAAGAGCCATTTAACTGTTATCAGTGCCAAGAACTTGAAATAAAACCAAACTCTAGAATGCTAGTACTAAACAAATGTGGACATAAGTCTTTACCAGGTTGTCATCATTTCTTTTTCCTTCCAAATGAGGTTTTTTATTTTAATCTGAAGGAAGAATCATGGAAGGGTTGGAAGGGACCACAAGGATCATCTAGTTCCAACTTCCCTGCCATGGGCAGGGACACCACACCCTAGATCAGGCTGGCCACAGCCTCATTCAGCCTGGCCTTAAACAGCTCCAGGGATGGGGCCCCAACTGCTGCCCATGGCTATCCGTTCTAGGGTCTCACCACTCTCATGCTGAAGAACTTCCTCCTCACATCTGGTCTGAACTTCTGTTTTCTTTACTCCCACGAATCATAGAATCAACCAGGTTGGAAGAGACCTCCAAGCTCAGCCAGTCCAACCTAGCACCCAGCCCTACCCAATCAACTACACCGTGGCACATCTCCAGCTTCACTGCGTTCCCCCTAGTCCTGTCACTCTCTGATAGCCTAAAAAGTCCCTCCCCAGCTTTTTTGTAGCCCCCCTTCAGATACTGGAAGGCCACAAGAAGGTCACCTCAGAGCCTCTTCTTCTCCAGACTGAACAGCCCCAACTCTTTCAGTCTGTCTTCATAGGAGACATGCTCCAGCCCCTCTCCTCATGGCCCTTCTCTGGATCCGCTCCAGCACATCCACATCTTTCTTGTAATGGGGGCTCCAGAACTGGATGCAGTAAAGAAGGTACAGAATGTTTGAATACTACAAGTATCAACCAAGACTGCATTCATCTGACCCATCCATTGTGGAAAGCATAATTTTAAACCACAATGTTTCTTAGGGATCCAACTGGAACATGAGTTCATTTCAAACTGAACAACAAATCTATGGTATCCTCTTGGGTACCTGATAAATACAAATAACCAAACTTGGTATCAGTGCCTTCTGCTTGCTGTTACATTAAGAAATTAATGAAATCATTTAGTTTACTCTTTCTGCTGTTTTTACAGATAGAAAAATGCTTTCTTTCAGCATTTTCTTCATTTTTGGACAGCCTGTTGGCCATATTCTTCTGCTATGGGTTCAGCTATCTCATATTACAATGAAGTTTCTTCTGCCTACCTGTACTTTATTTAGCCTGTTTGAACAGGTTGGGTTGTTTTGCTTTCCTTACAGATTTTGGAAAGTATTAGTTACTTAAGGGCACAGACTCAAGTGTGCTACAGAGCCTGAACATCTTGGCAAGTTACTCAAAACATGGACTGTCTGTTCTGGGATTACTGTACATGTCTGAATCTGACTTCAGACACTTCTTGCCTTTCTTCTAGCAATGAGAGTGCTGGGAAGCTCTGCAGGGCACTTCTGGTGCTTTCTTGGTGAGAAGACCTGTTCCATTGGTACTGTTTCAAGGATCCCCATCTTAGCCAAACGTGAGCTAGGTCAAGTTGTGTCAGGATGAATAAAAGTACTTCATGCCTATATAGGTAAAGGTATTTGAAGGTGCTGAACAGTAACGTGTTAGAGGAAAAAGCCTTGCAGGGTTTCTATGTCTTTTCAGTTTGGATAATGTTCAGACAGTCCTGGTGCAGTCACAGTTTGTCCAGCAGTGCTATCGCTAACAGGCTGCAGTTGGCTGGTGGGGTTGGAGGCCACTGATGTATTAGTATGCAGATCTGGGAGTACTCCCAACTCACAACTTCCTTTCTGATGAGATGGAAGCATTGTCCTGCAAGAAAACTGCCCTGTCACTAGCCAGGTTTCTGAACCACACCACCACACTAACTTCTCAGAGGAAGTTCCACAAGAACTTTAGTTGTCACAGGCAGCCAGTTTGTCTTTTTTTGGTGGCAGACCCTAGCCCATGAGTCTCTGCTCACCCTAAACGCTCTGAAGTCCAAAAGCATACACATGTTCAGGATCCCTGTGTCCAGCAGTGTCTGCTCTTTACACATGCAGATGTGTTGCAGGAGCTCTGTTGTTTTAAGCAGGTTACTGAGGTCATGTATCTCCTGTGTATCAGTATGGTGTCTTGATGTGTGCAGTCCTTCTGCAGGCCTTCATCTGAAGCCTGCCTTAGGGTTGTTTCTGAAATGGTAGACGAGCAACATCGTACTGTTCTTTCTCCTTATTCTGACTAAGCAGCTCCAGAGTCAGGTTCTCAAAGGAGCTCTGTACATCTTGGATTTCTGCAGTGCACTTCACACAAGCACAAGGTTCCCTAACACTGGACCTGGCTGCTTTGGAGTTACTGAGGGAAGAGTTGCTATTCTGTCGCTGGGGATGGAGCGTAACCCTGGTGTAAATCACCTCACTAAACACTTACTAGCATACTTTTGAGTTGGCTGGATCAACCTCAATCTACCTGAGTTTCAACCCATGTAAGCAGGCTCCAACCTATTTAGCCATATTAAGTTATTGTCTGAGGTTTTAGCCTTCAGTGCAAATCCAGCTGGTCTGGCTTCATTTGCCTAAGAACGAAGCTGTACTTGAGTTTTCTCTGCACTGAGGTGTCACTATGTAGATAAATGTGTGCGGCCGTCTAAGTTCTGTGATGTGTCTCGTGATACAAATGCCCAACTGAAATTGCTCAGGTGTTTGACACAGCCTCTCATAAATGCTGCATCTCCAAGTTGGAGCCCTCTCAGCCGGTTAACCAGTGACCTAAACATGAAAGCCTGTACATCAGTCTGTTGAAACCTTGAGTCATGCTGTCCTTTAATTAAAGTGTGTCCCTTTAATATGTTGCTCTTGCTTAAAATTGCATGAGAACGATTTCCTAGAGGAAAATGCCCAGTGACTACACTTCAGCATTTTCTACAAACTAACTAAAGGGAAGAGCTTGAGCTATCTAGGGGCTGTCAGGCAGTTGCAGGGGATGCATGTGTCAACCTCAAGTGTGATTTATCTTACGTGCCTTTTCTGACAGTTGTAATTTAACGGCTGTATTTTCCTCCAGGCTCTCAGGAGGCTAAAGATCTTTTCAAGTTTCTAGCTTTGTGGTGGAAGAGTAAATGTGTGTTTGCCAGTGTAATTTATCTGAGTCATTCTGGGAGAGGCGTGGAGCAATTGAAGCGTGACTATTAGCATAAATAAGAGGGGATCTGTCAGAGGAAGGCTGCTTCCCCATAACAACTGATGCGGTGGTGTGAACTAAAAAGCCTAATATATTGAGCTTTAGACACCCTTTTGTATTTTGGTTTGAAGTGGAGCTAAAGAACAGAGCAAGGAAGGAAGAGAAGGATTCCTGTAGAAAGTGCAACTGCAGATTACCACTGAAGTTATGTTTACCACTGAGGTGGTTTTGTTTGGGTTTTCTTAAGTTAGAAGAGAGAAAAAAACCCCAAACCTACACTCGGTCTCTGCTATAGCCTTCTTACCATTGTCAGTAGTTATTGGTGCCACCTTTGCTTTTAAAAACGTGTTTTTAAACTTGTCTTCATCTTTGCAGACATGTTGGTATCTTACAGCATCCGCTGAACATCTAAAGACGTAGTTGCATGTGGGAAGCGCTGCCATAGGGTCATGTTTAACAGTGGCATGAAGTGAATCCTCCGCTGGCCATAGGCCAGTGCTGACTTTTGCCTTTGCAGTGTGCGGCTGGGTGCCAACCCGCATAGCTTGGTGCATGCTGGGTGCCAACCCATGGGCCGGTGCATGCGCTAGGGGAGTCGAGCTGCTGCTGAGTTGTCCAGTGCTGCACGGCAATCTGTGAGCCACAAGTGCCGGTGAGTCCCTGCATGGCTGCTACCCCCAGCCGACAGGCCTGCCAGGTTAGAAACAGCTCTTCGAGGCCCCAGCTCAGTCAAGTCCAGGTATGTTCTTTAACGTTACTTATGTCCCCCAGGAGCGAGGCATAGGGCGGCACGGGGGATGCCTCCTTTGGCTTCGTCCCTGCTGTGCTTGTTCTGAGTGGGAAGGATTAGAGCCGCCGCCTCCTCCTCCGGACGAGCCGCCTTACCGCGGGTCCAGCGAGCGAGAGGCGGGGGCGTCTAGCACGGGAAGGGTTGGAGCCCGGCCGGGACGGCCCCCTCCCCGCGCCCCCCGGCCTGTGGGGTCTATAAAAGTGCCGGCACAGCTGCACCCGCTGCTGCTCCCTTCCCGGCGGGCAGGGCCGCGGAGTGGGGCGGGGCGGCGAGAATGCCCCAGCCGCCGGCGGGGCGGTTGCGGGCGCCCGGGTGGGGCCAGGCATGCGGGACGAGCCGCCCCGCGGCCGCAAGCAGGCAGGGAGGAGTTAGAGAGGAATCGTCGGAAACGGGGTGGAGAGCAGCAGCGACAGAAATATTAAAACCACAGAGCCCCCGGCCCGGGCGCTGGAGTTACTCCGCGAGAGCTTGAAAGATGCGCAGGGCCGGCGTGGGCTCCGCGCCGCGCTTGAGCGAGGTAAGGCTTGTGGAGCCGCGGCCGCGCACCGCACCGCGGGGTCGCCTCTGCGGAGTCTAGGGCCACCGCGAAGTACCCGCGCCGCGGCTCGCCTTTCGGCACGGCCCCCGGAGCGCCCGAAACAAAAGAGGCGAGGGAGTTTTGGGGCCGCGTCCGGCCGAGGCGGCGCGGAACGGAGGCGGGGAGCGGTGCGGGATGCAGCGATGCGGGCTGGAGCGCGGAGCCGTGCCTGCTGGCGTCACACTGCCTGCTTCGCCCCGCTGAAGTCGTAGTGTAACAACTTTGCCAGCTTTTTCCTTGCGGGATGTCATGCCCTTAATGCTTTGGAAAAGCCCCCTAGAAGCTATTTACACCTAAAGGGAGTTTGTATTCTTTAACGATTTTAAAGCTTGCAATGCTAATTACTCAAATGCAAGGTGGGCGCTTTTGCCATTCTTTGTTTCAGACCCACGGGGTAGGCTTTTTACATATTTGTATTGATTTTTACGTGGTTTATTGTTTTTTCTAATAGTTTTACTCCTTTTTGTTTCTAAAGTTTTTACTTTGCATACTTTTGTTCTTTTATGTAGCGAGCACACCCTGTTCGTGTTTACAGCGTTGAGATAATCTCCTGCATATATATAAATATATATGTATAGGTGAATTCTTTACTCTTCGAGATGCAATGGGTAAATTGCATGATAGCCCCCTTCCGAGGCATAGTCAGGCTTTATTAATGGAAGAAAAGACAGGTCTGCTGTCAAGTAGTTCCAGCGTAGGCTTTTCACATATTTGCAGTTAAATCGAACCAACCTCTTTCTAAATCTCTGCTGTCGTACTAAAAAGTGTATTTCCCACCAAAGACACAATAGAATTTATTGCTGGGAAGTTTTGATATCTCTCACACTGGAAGAAGTTCGGTAACAGTCCTTGCCAACTCCAATGAATCTGTTCAGCTCTGCACGGCAGGCTATTTTTTGTCTGATTAGCTTTACCTACTGACTGTACCTACCAATCCTTTAAATTACATTTGTGGCTGTGACACGCTACTGAACTAGTCGATTATTTTAAACCATCTTTCACTGTTTGCCTTCCATCTTTTAACTCTGGGCTTTGTGCTTCTTGTTCTCAGGGCTGCGATTTCTGAGACTGCAGCAGTGCCGGGCAGGCTGTGGGGCCAAGCTGCCGCCGGACCACCGCCGAGTTTGTGCTCAGTGTCGCCGTCCGGTGGCCACTGGGGAAGCAACACCCCGCCGGGCACCATGAGCTCCAGCACCATCACCCCGCTGAAGGTCGTCAGCAGCCTTGCCAATACTGATGTCAACTATGTCATCAAAGAGCATTATAATTACACGGGAAAGCTAAATGAGAATGCAGACAGTGGAATAAAAGTGACATCAGTGGTTTTTATCATCATTTGCTGCTTTATAATCTTAGAGAACATTTTTGTCTTGCTCACCATCTGGAAAACTAAGAAGTTTCACAGACCCATGTACTATTTTATTGGGAACTTGGCTCTTTCTGACTTGCTGGCTGGCGTGGCTTACACTGCCAACCTCCTGCTATCTGGACACAAAACCTATAGCCTTACCCCCTCCCAGTGGTTTGTAAGAGAAGGCAGCATGTTTGTTGCCTTGTCAGCCTCTGTGTTCAGCTTGTTGGCCATTGCCATTGAGAGATACATCACCATGCTGAAGATGAAACTGCACAATGGCAGCAACAGCTTCCGCTCCTTCTTGCTGATCAGTGCTTGCTGGGTCATCTCTGCGATCCTCGGGGGGCTCCCGATCATGGGCTGGAACTGCATCAGCCTCTTATACAACTGTTCCACCGTCTTGCCTCTCTACCACAAGCACTATATCCTCTTTTGCACCACCGTTTTCACCGGTTTGTTGCTATCTATTGTTGTCCTCTACTGCAGGATCTACTCCATGGTGAGGACTAGGAGCCGCAGGCTGACATTTCGCAAAAACATTACCAAAGCTACCAGGAGCTCGGAAAAGTCCTTAGCCTTGCTCAAGACAGTGATCATAGTCCTGAGTGCCTTCATCGCCTGCTGGGCTCCCTTGTTTATTCTGCTTTTGCTGGATGTGGGGTGTAAAGTGAAGACCTGTCCAATCCTCTATAAAGCAGAGTATTTCTTAGTACTGGCCGTGCTCAATTCAGCCACGAACCCTATCATCTACACCTTGACAAACAAAGAGATGCGGAGGGCTTTCATCAAGATCCTGTGCTGCTGCAAATGTCCCACAGCAGACTCTGGGACCAAGTTCAAGCGGCCGATCATCGGAGGGATGGAGTTCAGCCGGAGTAGGTCTGACAACTCCTCCCACCCACAGAAGGAGGAAGGCGACCGTCCTGAAACCATCATGTCTTCAGGCAATGTTACCTCATCTTCTTAGGAGTAACCTGGAGGGCGGGGAGTATTTCAGAGCCCTCCTCTGGAAGTGGGGAGCTGGAACGCCTTCTGCTTACAGCAGTGTCGGGCTGAGCGAACAAGTAGCCTTAGTTCTCATGGGGCACACGGTGCACTTGCGAGGCTGGAGTTCAAGAAATGGGACAGACTGTTCTGGCTTGTTTTGTCTTTGCACTGAGGCAGCTCAGGATTGTCAGGCGCATTCATATCCTGAAATCTCCTTAGTAACTCTGAAAGACTGATGCCTTGGTGAAATGGTGCCTGGTGTGTGTGAGAGAAAGAGAGCGGGGGAGGAGGGAGAAGGGAGAATGAATCTTTTTTTTTTCCCCATGTGAGAAGAATGTGAAGTTATTTCTCCTTTACTTGCAGCGCACCACTGACACAAAGATCCTTCTGTAGAGAATTTAGTGGTTGCTCTGGTGTAGTTGGTCAGAACTGTTTGTTTAGCACATAACAAGGAAAGAGATAACACAGAAAGAACTTAGACAACGTGCAACCATAATCTGGCATCACTTCTCAGAGTTTTTAGTTAAATCATAAGGTGTTATGTGCAGAGTCCAAAGCTGTTGGGGTTTTATTTAGCAACATCATAGCTATGAGTTTTTGCTGTTGGTCCATATTACATTCGAAGCCATTTCTACTGACTCTGTCAGACTTTATGGAGTAGCTCAGAGCAACTTTTGACCCCATACATTGATCACCTTGTTATTCTATAGCATTAAACAAACTTTAATGTAAGGTAGAACTAAAGGTCATTTCCCTTTAAAGATGACTGAAAATAAATCATAGAATCAACCAGGTTGGAAGAGACCTCCAAGATCATTCAGTCCAACCTAGCACCCAGCCCTAGCCTGTCAACTAGATCGTGGCACTGAGTGCCTCATCCAGTCTTTTCTTGAAGACATCAAGGGATGGTGCCTCCACCACCTCCCTGGGCAGCCCATTCCAATGCCAATCACTCTCTCTGGGAAGAACTTCCTCCTAACATCCAGCCTATACCTACCCTGGCACAACTTGAGACTGTGTCCCCTTGTTCTATTGCTGGTTGCCTGGGAGAAGAGGCCAAATCTAATAGTATAAGATACTATTGATAACAGGAGGGTTTTTGCCTAAGTAAAGCAGAGTTACAAGCTGCAGGGGCAGTTCAGTGTCAGGTTCACAGCCTTTCCAAGGGCAGAGATGGGTGGGGAAAACCTGAGTTCCAAGAAAACAGTAGGAGGGTTGAAGTGAAATGACTATAGCTGAATGCACTTCCATAACAAAATGCAATACATCTCAGCACATTTTATTAATAATCCCATCAAAGGTTTTATCAGTTCCCAAAAGAAGTACCTGTCCTTAAATTGAATGTATTTGTTTTACAGCATCGTTTTTACTCCTCTGTTTCTTTAACCTGTGCTAATGAGGTTGAATGTGTACAATGTAAATAAGTTCCTAAGATGCAGCAGTCTTCATGCGCCTAGAGTATTACTGTAACAGAAGTGGTATATCTGGGATAGCTGAGAGCAACTGACTGATTTACAGTTATTGGCAAGTCCTAGAAGTGGTATTTTGTAAAGAAAATGTACTGCCTTTGTAGTAAAATTTCCAGTGCAATTAAACTCTTGGGTTATTTTTTTTTTCCTGGTTTAAAAAAAAATAGTATTTAAAACATTTCTGACTTCTGTTGTTTGATTTGCACATAGCTTTATTGACTTCTAAACATTAATAAACTGATTTTTTTTTAATATCCTGTTGTCAGATCACTAGTCATTTTATCTTCTTGTGGTGGCTTCTTCTTGGTGGAAGCCAGTGAAAGAATTCCTTGATTTCAGTATGTGCTGGGATTAAGCCAGAATATGAGATGCATAATGCCACTTACAGGATCAGGTAACGTACAAAAGGAAGGCTGGAATAGCATTTTTCATCAGCATGCTGTATTGAGGAGCTGCCATTAACAGAGTCTCTACAGCAGCAACACCTCTCCTGCAGCTAACGAGGTAAAAGCAACAGGAAAAACATGCCTGGCACTTTCACAAAGGCTGCCCAGAGTAGAAGTGAAAAAAGAATCACTTCTATGGCTAACAAAGTTCCCAATTTGAATTCTCAGCTTACTGCACCCATCGAGGAAGCTTATGAAGCAGCAGGGAAGTTGAATTGGTGCTGCTTTACTTCTTCCACAGTCTTGAATTCCATTTCCTTTCTTGCGGCTATTCCCTCGCAGCATTACTTTTAAGTTCCACAGAGCTCATACAGGATGCAGTTGGAGTCTGAAGATAAACCTCACCTTCTCATACTGTATATCAGCACCGTGCAAGGTCTACTGTGGGAAACGAGAGCCTGCTCACCGAGGAAGGCTCTGGGTCACAACCTCACTTCCTGAAGGAAATTCCAAAAGTGCCCCAAAGACAAAAGAGTGGAAGCAGGCTGGAATCTCTCTCCATCCATCTGCCTGTACGGAAGGAATGATTTCATGTGTGCTCACTTCCTAGGCTTTTAATTGGTGACCTGAGCAGGGCTGGAAAAAATGTCCACTCTCTATCTGCGCACAAGATAGGCTCTCTTGGCTCGGGCTTTCCTTTGGGCAGGGCTGGTTTACACCAAGTGCTGGCAGTCAGGCGGGAAAGCACTGCTTTGTCCCAGGGAAGAAGTCACTTCTGTGTAAAGCACCAAAAACAGATAAACCATAAAAGACTCAAGCCACTAGTGAGCAAATAAAGGAAACGTGAAAGGGACGTGGCGATGCACAGAGACATCTGAATTTGTAGGGGTGTTTCTGATGCAAAAGACAAGGGCACTTCTACTCTAAAGGCCGTATGACCATCGAGGCTGTTTGTCCCACACTGGTCTGATATCCTCTGACAGGATGAGCTGTGTCACAGCAAGGCTGTCACTGGGTCCTCCTGGCTACCACGAGCCTTTCTGTATTTACAGCTGATACCCCACAGGTGAGTCATTTCCCTTTGCCTTTGTTTCTGCATCCCTCACTTATCTAGCTGCTCTAATTGTGCTGCAGGCCCTTTTGGAAAAGGCCTGCTTCCCCTGTGGAGGTGACTGCGTGCTGGAAGCCCAGTTCTGGTAAGGAACTCAAAGCTGTATGTCATTCACACAGTGTAAGAAATGCAAATGCCAGAGTGTGGCACTGAGCCATGGGAAGCATTTCCTACACTCTTGATCATCATGACTGAAATCTCTTTCCTCCATAGGCTGGCCCCATCTATGCATGTAGACAAGATTGAGATAGGGAACAATAACTGTAATAAAATAACAGCACTAAAGAAAATAAGGATTGCTGCTGGTAAAAATTAAAACCAGGTCCTTTGTACTGCTCCTTGCTTACTACAGGGAAACTGCAGCTCCTTGGCCACAGATGTGCACTGCCATACACCAGCAGGTAAGGCCAGAAGTGCAGTGCACAGTTTGGAAGTGTGCAGCATAGGAAGCATCCTTCCCAGGTCATGGCAGCTTTTGTACACACCGACACGGCCTGAGGCTTTGTCCTGCTGTGGCCCAGGTGTCAAAGGGGCAGAGAAAGCACCATGAAAACTGAGAAGGTGCCTTGTGCTAAATGTCTAGCTGAAATAAAACAGTCTGAATCATCTGGAGTAACCTGGCCCTTCAATTTATGTTCTTTTTCCTAGCTGCTCCTCCAGAAACAGACCAGAGATGGAAAGTTATGATCAAATCTGCCTGTGGCTCTCCCAGCAACTCCCTGGCTAGATGTTCACGTGTGAGACTGAGGTATGGTGGGGTGTGGGGGGGGCAACAGAGGGGCTGCAGCCAGGATGCCTGACAGGCAGCTCAGCAGGAGCAAAGCTTGGGCTTGCTGCAGAACGCAGGTAGTCGCGACCCAAACCAGGAGACATAAACCTCATTAAAATAGTTACCCATCCTTTTCTTACTCTGCCACCAATGAGACCCGGGGATTGCCCAGTTGTAACATTTCCTAACTTGGCCTGCAAGATCTCAGCACTGATTGGATTTTGTATGGGCTGAGGCATTATCAGATGTTGTAAAAAGGGTCAGATTGACAAAGCATTGAAAAATGTGGGTATGTAGATCACAGCTTTGTAACCTACTCAGCTCTGAAATGCTGGAAATTCCCCAAGGACAGGTTTTGTCATTTAGAAAGTTCCAACATTTCCCAGGAAAACATGTATTGTATTTCAGTAATTCCCCACACTCTGCTTTTCTTGGAAAACAGAGTGAATCCAACTAGGATTGAACCTGCAAAGGTTTAAGAAGTGAACAAAGAAAATCCACTTAAATCCAGTTCCCTACATCTGCTTTCACAAACTCCTCCAATCCCATTTTTGTATTTAGAGATGGAAAGAGTTTGCACATTTGTTACTGTTCAATTTGTTCTGATATAAAACCTTTATTTTATGTAAGTCTTCAAGAATTGCATGGGGTCAAGAAATCGCCCTTCAATTATTACTTCATGCACAGGATTTTCTCTAACTGACAGCAGTCAAATTCATTCTGCACACAGGAGTTAGAAGAACATGTGGCACAGCTAACTTGTTCTGGTACAAGTTTTCCAATGAAGTGCCTGGAGAGGTCTGAGACTCAGACATCTAATATTAGGAGGGGAAAGGCAAAAAAAGCTGCCCCAAGAGGAGCATAGCCAGCAGGGCAAGAGAGAAGACTCTGCCCCTTTACTCTGCTCTTGTGAGACCCCCACCTCCAAATACTGTAGCCAGTTCTGGTGTCCCAGAGCTGTTGGAGCAAGTCCAGAGGAGGGCCACCACAAAGATAATCCAAGGGCTGGAACACCTCTGCTGTGAGGACAGGCTGAGAGAGCTGGGGTTCTTCAGCCTAAAGAAAAGATTCCAGGGAGACCTTAGAGATGCCTTCTAATACCTGAAGGGATCCTATAGGGAGGCTGCAGAGGAACTTTTTGTAAGGGTGACTAGCAATAGGACAAGGGAGAATGGTTTGAAGCTGAGGGAGAGTAGGTTTAGAGTGGATCTCTGAAATAAGCGCTTCAATATGAGAATGGTGAGACTCTGCAATAGGTTTCCCTTGGGGAGGCTGTGAATGCCTCCTGCCTAGAGATGTTCAAGGCCAGGCTGGATGAGTCCTTGAGCAGCTGAACCTAGTTGAGAGGTTAGATTAGATGATCTCTAAGATCCCTCCCAACCTAAGGCAGTCTGTGACTCTATATTTAAAGTTTTGTTTGGTTTCGGTGTTCCTTTGTTTGTTTTTCAATTGGGACCAAAGTTAGTGTTTATATGATCCACTGAAGAGAATTACAACTTTAAGGAGCCTCTCCCTGCAGGAACAGAGTGACACATTTCTCGTGTGCCCCCCTTGCTAATCCACAATTCAGAGAAACTGTATCGGAGCAGCAGCTGTTAAACACCACCCCCATAACCTGCAGCGACGCAATGCACAGCCAGATCTTTAACACTCTTACATGGGAGTGAAACAGGAACCATTTCCTTGCACTCGGACACTCCGTGCTACCTCCATGGGACAGAAAGGCAGGAAATCCCATTAGCCACACCTAGGAACGCTCTGGCATGGAAAAAGCCTAATAAGGCAGAGTGACAAAGCTCCATCAAACCTGCGCGCCTCCCATCAAGCCTGGTTTAGTACTTGCCTAATGGAAAACTGATACAAAGGCAAATAACTGTTTAGAGCTGTTGTGAATGATTGTCTGGAGAAGAGCCTTTTTAAATACATGGCACAGTAACTGTGCACCAAAACGTCTCATGGGAAGTATATGTGACCAAAGCCACATCAAACATTGACACCTATATGTAGCATTGGCAGTGTTTGTTCAGAATCAGTCTCAGCTCAAAGTGAGCTCAAAATACAGACTGCACAATTTTTTTTGTAACTGATGAACGCTTGGGAAACACAGGCTAGAGGGAGACAACTGAATAAACACGGGGGTCCAAATTATCTGCTGGGCTCCAGGAAATCTTTGATGAGAGCAGTATCACTACTTGGGAAAACTCTGTGGTTTGGATCCTAGCTGAGACCTGACTTGAGCTGGCTCCTAAAGGCAATTTTGCTTTTGTAAGCACAGATCCACCTGGCATAAACCAAGCCTTCCTGAGTTAGCAGGACACTGGTATAAATTGCTGGAATAGTGTCTCAGACAAATTCTTCCCCGTAGTGAGCACCTACAGCTGTATGATGTGGAACTGGGGAGATGGATTGCTGTAAACAATGGTACGAGATTGTGATTGAGAGCGTAAGGAAGCACAGCGTTTAGGGACAGTGTGGGATTGGCGGGGAGATATCAAGACAACAGTCTTAGTATTTTCCACTTGACATGAAGGGAAGGAATCCTCTCTGATAACAGACACAGAGCTGAAGATTTAAAGTTGTGAATTCAATCCCCAGATCTTTCCTAGGCAACGTCTCATGAATTCCCACCTTCGCAGAGGGTATATAAATAATGCACACATAAGAATGTTTACAAGAGACTGTTTTGCATCATGTGCTACTGTTCTGTTTTGAATACGGGGGGTGGTTTGCCAGCTCATTTACTGCTCGGGTGCTTGCAATGTTTCCTTGTGCTTTGATGAGCTGGATGCTGCTGTATCGCAGTCACGGTGAGAAAAAGAATCCTAAAAGTGCAGGTCCATCGTTGTAGCTGGAAGATCGTGGCTGAAAGACACATTCTCAAGAGGTGCTGTTAATGAAAAACATCTTGCCAAAGCCTGCCTCATTATCTTTCTTGCCTTCAGGGAAGACACAACTATGGTCTAACGATTTCTTCTAATCTGGTGACCATGCAGATGTCTGTTGTACAAGGAATACACGTGAGCCGTTTCCCAAACACCAGGCACTGTTTGATGTTATTTCCATCTGCTTTAAGTACAAGATAAGAAATTTCTTGTAGCTGGTCCATAGTTTCTCTCTCTCATCAGGATTATTTGATCAATGCACCTTTTGAACAGATCTTTTACAGTGGCACAAAGATGTTAATTCAAAACAGCCTAGAACTTTGTCCAAAAAGTGGTAACATTTCTCTCCCCCCACCCCAGTCTTAGAATTCAAAACATTTTGCATTTTTACCAGCTCTCTTACAGGTTTCATTCGTCCTATTTTGTGCGTTGCTGAAGGAAACCTTTAATTGCCATCTCAGAGGCTGTCCCTTTCCCCTGCGAAAGTGGCTGCATTTTCTTTTCCTAGTAAAGAGCACAGGCGTAAGGAGACGAACTTGTCTGCATAACCAAGGTGGGTGATAGTGAATGAATACTCAATCTTTCAACTTGAAACGGTTCAGCAGTAGAAGTGGCTCTGTTGAGGGCTCTAATGATACCGGTGAAGTTATGCTTTTCACTGAACTTGCTGAAAAACGCAGAGGCATTAAAGAGGGTTCAGAGGACAACAAAGCAAGACGCTTTAATGGGATGAACTAACATAAAAGACTCAGTGAGCGAAGCCTTTTCCCACCACAGGGCAAGAATGGGGAAACACAATACTCAGCCTAGCAGCTACGCCATGGGAGCGTGGTGGGTGACACAGGAAGGACACTTTTTAAAGCGCCAGGCAGAAGGCAGATTCCGTTTATAGGCACCCGGACCAGTTAAAACATGTTGGTATTTCAGATTAGCATTTACCTTAAATTTGAGGTTTGAAGGTTCAAAGTACCACAGTATTTCGGAATACAAGTAAGGGCTGAGATCGCGGCGGCTTTACAAGACTGCTGTATTCGAAGGTGCGATCTTTCCGCCAGCACCCAAGCCCGCAGACCACCTCCACGCAGAAGGGCCGCGGGCGGCGCTTGCCCGCTTCGGGGGCGCTGGGCAGAGCCGGGCCGCCGCGCCGAGGCACAGCACCTGCGGGCAGGGCCGGCTCCCAGCCCTCGCGGAGGCTCGTTCTGAGGCGAAACCCACCCTCTCTTCCTCCCCGTGCCCTTCTCGACGAGGCCACTTAAACCGCTCCGGCTGCCCTCGCCCCTGGCCCCCTTCCTGTGTGTTGCTCTTGCCCTCCCCCAGGTTTTCCTGCTGGGCCGGGCTCGGCTTTTTCTGCGCCGCGTTGCCCTTCCTCTTCGCTTCCCTCCCGCCGCGGTCTGTCTGGGCTTGCTGCCGGCACCGAGCTGGAACGGAGAGGCGGGAGGGAGGCACCGCGGGAAGGGGAACCCGGGGCTGGCGGGGGGCGGCAGCAGGGCAGCGACAGCAGAACTCAAACGAAAAGCGAGAACAGCTACCCGAACTGCCAAAGTCAAACCCACTCATCCTCCCCGCCACCTACAGCCCCGCAATTGAAAAAAAAAGGGGGCAAGCAGGCCCCTAACAGCCTCTTTCTCTCGGCGCTAAGTACGTGTATGAAGAGCCTGCGCTGAGGCGGGCTGGGCAGCGTGAGGGGTCCCGCTGCGAGCGGCGGCGCTGCCTGCTGACCTGCGGGCTGGGGAGCGTGAGGGGTCCCGCTGCGAGCGGCGGCGCTGCCTGCTGACCTGGGGGCTGGGGAGCGTGAGGGGTCCCGCTGCGAGCGGCGGCGCTGCCTGCTGACCTGCGGGCTGGGGAGCGTGAGGGGTCCCGTGGCGAGCGGCGGCGCTGCCTGCTGACCTGCGGGCTGGGGAGCGTGAGGAGTCCCGCGGCGAGCAGCGGCGCTGCCTGCTGACCTGCGGGCTGGGGAGCGTGAGGAGTCCCGCGGCGAGCAGCGGCGCTGCCTGCTGACCTGCGGGCTGGGGAGCGTGAGGGGTCCCGTGGCGAGCGGCGGCGCTGCCTGCTGACCTGCGGGCTGGGGAGCGTGAGGGGTCCCGTGGCGAGCAGCGGCGCTGCCTGCTGACCTGCGGCCTGCCGCTGCCCACACGCCTCGCCTCGCAGCCCCGACCTGGCGTTCGCAGCTCTCCAAAGGTTAAATCAGCTGCTCAGAAAGCGTCAAGTGCCACTCAGCCTCCACCAGCGCTGCCTTAATGGGTGTTAAGCCTGAACTTTAAAGGTGAGATCTTCACTGCAGCAGCTGCAAAGCAGGCCAGGCCTGAAGTAAATCAGTGTTTTTATCGGGAAGTATTTAAATACTTCTATTTACTGCTGATAATTTCACCAAGAGCACCGATTCGTCCGTCTCGAAGCGAACACCGCCGTTAAAGCGCGGTAAGGAAGGCGGCGGGCCCGAGGGGTAGCGGTGAGGAGAAGCCGAGGCCTGGTCAGTTTCCCGCCGCCCGCCTGTTCCCTCTGCTCCCGGGGGAGCAGCAGGGTCTGTCCCTTCCCGCCCCGGACGCCTACCTGACAGCGTACCCCACTGCCAACAGGCAACCCCAGGGCAGCTTTTAGGTCAAGGTGAAAGCAACCGTAAGTTGTTTGCTTATTTTCAGAAGTGCTTTGCAGGTCTTTGATTATTTATGAAAGGATTTTTGTTGAAATTTCTGTTTTTAACTTCACTTAGCTGAAGCTCTGCAGCCGGCTGTATGGGGTGGTATGGCCGAGGGCCCCCTCGGAGGAGCCCCCAGACATGCCGTGCTCTGGAGGTAGCCTGGCGTGGGGTGGTGCCAGGAGGGGGGCGGTAGCTGAGAAAGCCTCTGTCTGAGGTGCGAGGCACTCAGCGGGGAACCTCGTGTCCCTAGGGTGGTAAAGAGGGAGAACAGGTAGCGCTGAGGCCCAGCATAGGGGAGCTGGGGGTGGCGGGGCTGAGTCGGATCCCTCGGGTGTTGTGCCCAGGAGAAAGGAGGAGCTTCGCTTCTCCCCTCCCAGTATGGGGGGCTGTGGTGTTTGTGTGGGAGTGGCGTAGACTTACTGTAGTTGAGATGAGGTTGTGTGCTTGTGTAAGAACGTGAGGCTACAACATAGTTCCCCAGCTGAAGTACGGAGAGAGTGGATGATACTATGTGAAATAAAAGCCCAAACTAATGAAGTCTTGGTAGATGGAGTTTCATTACAAACTCCACTGAACACAAGTCCAAAAACTGTGGTGCAGATCACAAAGTGCAACAGTTTTGTCTTTACTGTAGTCCTCCAAATTTAGCTGAGTATTGTCTGTGATCCTTCCATGGGGAGCTTCTTGGGAAAAGGTTAGACAAGAGGCACAGAGCAGGTCTGTACCACTTCAGTTTGACACCTTGAGAGTTACCACGGCAAGTAATGCTTACTCAGAGGATCCAGTGTTCTCAAACAGGTTATTGAGCAGCCTTCACACCAGCCTCTGCTCTTCTTGTATACATTTATGCTTTATTGATAAAATAATTGAAACTTTGATCCTTCTTCCTGAAGAAGGTTCTTTGGGACTTGCATTTATCAAAATGTTTATTTGCTGGGATAGAAGAGACTGCAGATAAACAAATCTGATCATGTACGCTGGAGAAAGCAGAAGCATTGCTGTATCCCTGAACAAAATAAGGTTAATATGGCTCTGAACCACATTTCAGAGCAAAGTGGAACAAATAACAAGGAATTTTTAGCTATATTTCAAGGCATTTTGGTGTGTGTCACATTCAGGCTTAGCCTTGTGTAGCCTCTACTCTCTGTTATGGGAGATGTGCCTAATAAAACTCCTTCCCTTCAAAATGAGTGCCATTGTTACAATACAGTGAGTCAGAAAAGCACAAGTATTAACCAGCAGCAGGAATTCTCCCCCTGTCCATCAATCAACCGCACTACCTTCTGCTTCCTCGTTGTGATCATAATTTGGCAATATTTTAATGAAACTGAAAGTGCAGGAGTTCCCACAGATCAGAAGTAGGATTTTCATCGATATAATTGCATGCACAAGACCAAAGCCAGAGAACTCAGAAAAGCTCATCACCTTTGAACATTACCTGGGTGTGTTGAGCAGCCCCCTGTTTGCCTGGGTTTTAGAGGTAGTACAACGATGGCTTTAACATGGTCAGATTTTTGATGACATAATGAATGAGGCCTGTGATATTTTAGCTCTGATACATACTTCACATGGAATTAAAAACTGCAGATTCAGGTAATATTGATGTCCCTCTTGTCGTGCTGTGGGACCGGAAAGCATGTCAAAATAGAGATGTGTCTTGGGTGTCTGCCCAGTTCTATCTCACAGTAGCTAGCTCTTGAGCTGGCTTTGCTCTGTGACTCTTTTTGGCACATTACATGTTGGCTTGTTGACAGCCCTTAAAGGTTGCTAATACTCTGTTGTTAGTCCTGCTATTAGACTTGGATTTCAGATGAAGGCAGACATAGTGGAGGACTCGGACAAGTCCTCCCATTTTAATCAAGTTTTGGCCTTACAGACATAATTCATAGTTAATGGTCAGATTTCTCATGTTGTCAAAATGATATTTAGAGGTTCCAGTCACACTCATGAAGGTTGTTACAGCTGTGTCCATTACAAAGAAATGTCAGGCCTGTTTGACTAGTTGTGGTTGAGGAACAGCAGTTTCTGTGCTGCTGATACATGAGAGGAGAATGTAAACATTGTCAGTCATTTGCCTTTGACTCCGCATGCTGGACGGCTGTGTGTGTGCTTTTGCATATGAGCTAAATGAATGTGACCAGGAGAGTGATTTAGGAAAAAGGCTTGGACTTGCATCTGTCTGGTTCCTAACACTCTTCAAAATGCTGCCCCAGCATGCTGTGAATATATTAGAGTTTGCAAAGGTGAAATCTGGGAGAATAAGTCAGATGAAAAGCAAAGGAGACCAGAAGAACAGGCTGCCCTTCTTATTTCTTGTTTGTAGCTACACGTTTCTGGAGGTTTGTATGTGATTTTAATTTACTGTTCACATGGAAGGTAGGTCAAGTGCAGACACATTTCTTTGCTTTGGCCTGAGCATCTGAGCCTGAAAGCTGTGAGGCTGCCTAACCGCAAGGCAGCCTAAGGAGATGTACCATATTTTGTGTGGCTTACTTGTTTCAGCAGTGCTAACACAGGTAGGTGGTGCCTGGACTTGATCTGTCTTGCATTTTGCCAGCCTTAGATACTCTAATTTATCTGCCCCCAGGCACACAGCTGTACCCAGAACTGTTTTGATTGCAAAGGCATTACTACAGTTCCGGTTTGTGGTTGCTGTCTGTATTTCAAAAGAGAGCTTTTATATGTAAAGCATTGAGGAAGCTGAAATTACACTGTTTGCTTGTATTCTCTGGAGAAGGACTAAAATTCGTGCTCTTTGTCTTGCTTTTCTTAGTGTTTTACTTTGTTGCTTTGTTTTGTTTTAGGCAGGTCAGGCATCGTTCCCAATTACTCCTTGTTCAGTGGTCTGTCACAGGATCCTGCTGGTCGGTCACTAAAAGGCACATTTGCTTAATCTTTGTTATTATACAACAGTTAATTAGCAATGGGTGTATGAATGGAAAGCATTGTACAGCAGAAAGAAGACTGCAAGAGTTGTACAGGGACTACACTCATTTAATGTAGATCCTGTGCTCAGATCACATTTGTTCTTGGCAAAAGGCGGTGGAAATTCTATCAAATTCATTAAAAGTTCAGCCCACTTCTACCAGACCTGCATCTGACCCTCTCAGTGGTCACAGTCTAATACACTGATGCTGGCTTTGGGTCAGCCTTTGAACTGTTGCTGTCAATGAAAGATTTACCACCAGTTTGCACGGGAGCAGTGTTGGAACTGTAGTGAAAAATGAATGATTGTTGCACTTCTTAATTTTTCCTGTGCTCTACCTTGCATGCTGGCTCAGTCGTTTCTCCCAGCATGAAAGGGAAATCCTGCAAAGCTGCTCACGACTGTAAGTTTCAGAATGACAATATGAGATGTTTAGAAAAACCAAAGTTCAGCCCCACCCTACTAGGCACAGTTGACTGTTTATGTGAGCAAACCCATGAAGTCCCCATTGGCAGAAAATAAACTGTTTTGTTCGTTCATTCTCCAGAACCCAGAATAGTGCAAGACAAGTGAATGGTGGCTGTGCAAGTGTTTATTTCTCTCCATTAAATGGAATTCATGTTAAAGTTATAGAGGTACTTTGTGAAATAACATTTGTCCCAGTTTATGGTGCAGAACATCTAGTGCAAATCAAGTTCTTCATTCTCTGGAAGTACTAATACTTAACAATTAAGTCCTGAGCTAACTCAGTTAACCAGAAACAGGTGGACTGGGGGGAAACTGCTGGGGAGCTGAAAGCTACAAGATCAGAAGAGTGAACTGCAGGCTGAGAAGAGGCTCTGAGGTAAAGTTTCCATGTTACCCACACATCTGGAGTGCAGCTTTACTGTAATTCTGCAGAATTCCAGGATTATGTTTTTAGTAGACAAATGACTGTATTTTACATGTAGAACCACGGGTTATAATAAGGTCTGGGTGATCAGTATCCTGATGTGGTGTTCCTTTCATGTATGTTAAAAAAGAAAGGGTAAGTCCAGGTGCTTGCAACTCACACCCTGTAGGAGATTAACCACCTAACTAAACAGTAGTTTAGGAGGTGAAGTTGCAGGTTCTCCTGTGCTTCAAAGGCCTCTATGCTGTCTGAGGCATCCTGTGCCAAATGGAGTTTTTCTGTCTCAAGTCTTCATGCATCATGTGAATGATGGCAATATCCACTTACATATATTTTGGTTTTCTTTAATCCACATGAATGTGCTAGCATCTTCTTCTAGTTTGAGGCAAATTGGAATGTTTTAATGAGAGAAATTAGATTGTAGGCTGTAAAAAGAAAACAATGGTGATGTCTACTTCACTCATAGGCTTGCGGAGATGTATAAAACCAAGGACACAAATATAGATAAGACGATGTGAGAGTGTGTGTCTCTGTCTGTCGGAGGCTGTGTTTCTCCCTGGGCTTCTGTGTAACTAATCCTTCTGCTTCTAACCCTCCCTTGAATATCCTCCAAACTCACCTTGTGCATAAGGCATACTCTGGTATAAGGTAGAGGGGTGGAAAGAAGATGGAAGGATGGTTGGGAGCCCCTCCTGGAGCCTCTGGTTTCTGTGAGGGCTGTTGTATTTCTGTGTTACTTTTAAGTTGTATATTTCTGTATATGGAGGTCTTCAGGAAAAGACTGGATGAGGCACTCAGTGCCATGGTCTAGTTGACAGGATAGGGCTGGGTGCTAGGTTGGACTGGATGATCTTGGAGGTCTCTTCCAACCTGGTTGATTCTATGATTCTATCTGCTTGTATATTGTCTTAAGCTGTGACTATATTTGCTGCCCTTACCACTAAGATCTCTAAAATCGTCTTGCACTTCTTATTCCATCTACTCTGCCTACCTTAATTTGCACTTGTGTGAAAAAAAAATTGGTGTTCAAAATCTGTCAGGCTGTCACCCCATTCTCTTAGTCTTTAACTGATTACAGTTGATGTAATTGTTCCTCAAAGATACTTTTTTCTAGACTCCTAGTGATTTTTTTCCTTCTGGATTCTCTTTAACTGGATAATATTAGTTTGTGAGCATGCTTTAAGAATAAACTGAAAGGTTCAGGGTGGCTTTGAATGGATTGCATTGTGCATATCTACGTCTGTGTGAAGACAGTATGTTACTAGCTTTAGAACTGTCTTTGAAGGGTAATGAGTGTGACCCCTTTTAACAAACAATAGCAATGAGAGTATGCAGGATTGTTCCACAAGTTGCAGACTTTTTCATCAGCTTATCAAAATCTGTTTTCAGTGTCAGTTCAGGTGAATGAGGGAAAAATAGTTACTTAATGGGGACAATTTTCTAACAAAAAGCAGAAGAAAAGTTCCTGAGTAGATTTGGACTTGTGTACAGATGCTCTCCAGAAAAAGCTGTGTTTTTTCCTGGTACTTGCTAGTGAAAACTTAAGAAATTCTGTGCTAGTGTAAGTGAATTGTCCCTGTTGTTTGACACTTTGCTTGCAGCCTGTCACCTGTAAAGATTGCAGGGAATTTGCAGAGTCAGCTCAGCTTATGGTAATTTAGCAAACAGGTTCCTGTCCTCATTGTTTTTATGCCCTCAAATCTAATTTAAAACCACATTCCCCTGTGACTTCAGAAGGCAATAGGAATATGGATGTGTGGTACATGCCTGCTACCTTCGTCTTTGCTGAAGCCTCCCTGACATCTGAATGTTCCCACAGCAACCAAGGACAGGGCTCCTGCAGGATTCAGCAGAGCAAGCCCCGTAAATCCCCACTGCTTTGGGATGTTCCTCATCCTCCCACCTTCACTACTGACTGCTTGCCCCTCTGCTTCTTCCAGTCTGTTGTTCTCCTTTTCCATCAAAAAGTGTTGGTTTTGTATGGCAGAAGAAAGCTTACAGGAAGGGATGCTTAGAGCATTGGTCTGAGGGGAAAGTTGAAAACAAGTGCATTCCTGTCCTGGAGAAGGGAAAATGCTCCTATCCCCAAAGTTCATTTTTTCTGTCAGCCTGAAAGAGTTGTCGATGGTCCATGTCCTGTTTCTATTGTATCACTGTTATCCTCCTGCACCCCCTGAGTTCTGTCTAGAAGTAGCGTTTAGTTTGACCTTTGATAGCAGCTGGCCGATTTATACACCCAGAGGAAAAAAAGTTTATTACTGAGCCTGTGATTAGGTGCTATGTAATGAGGTGAAGTGAGTGCTGGATAAATGAGTTCACTTCCGAGTTACTATGGCTTGCAGCTCGGAGCCGCTTTAGGCCGAGTGTCCGGGACAGCATCTGTCCGCGGCCGCAGTGCAGGGGATGCAGAGAGCGCTTCACTCCGGCCGCGCACCCGCGGCACTGGCCCCGGCGCGCTGTGTGACCTGTCGGATGCTGGCGCCAAGGGAACCGTGCGGGACCAGAAGTGTTGAGGGACACTTCCCAGTACACCTCGCTTTCTTCCAGCTGTGATGGCGAAGGCCCGCGGTGACGCTCCTTTGCGACGGAGCCCCCAGCACCGCTGCCGGGCAGTGGAGGTGCCGCCGGCGAGGCTGCTGGCGCGGACCGGTCTGGGGCCTCTTGCGGCGGGGCGTGCCCGCCCCCTAGCGGCGAGGAGCGAGTGCGGCCCGGGGCTGGGCTCCGTCGCCTTCACCTGTCGTACTGGGATGGGGACACGGCAGCCTTAAGCCTTTCGGCCGCGCTGTTCGTATTATCCACTACTACTTGTAGAGCAGATACTTGGTACTGTGTGGTATGTTGCTAAAGAATGCGGTGTGGTACAGAACCAAATGTGTACAGGGAAACGATTTTGAATAGTCTAGTTTACTAGGAGAAGCTTTCAGACTTCTGCTCTTGGGTGTTAACGGTTCTGTTATTCCGACTAATCTGAACTATTACTTAGGAAAAGAGGAAGATGGGAACAGAAGAGGGGATGCTGTTAGCAGATTTTTGTTTGTAAAGGCAATAGAAAAGGTAAGGCAATATCACAGTATCACCAAATTTGGAAGAGACCTCATAGACCATCAAGTCGAACTCTTTACCACATAGCTCAAGGCTAGACCATGGCACCAAGTGCCACGTCCAGTCCTGCCTTGAACAGCTCCAGGGATGGCGACTCCGCCACCTCCCTGGGCAGTATACCATTCCAGTATCCAATGACTCTCTCAGTGAAGAACCTTCTTCTCACCTGGAGCCTAAATTTCCCCTGGCGTAGCTTGAGTTCCTATAAAATTTATAGTTCCTATAAAATGACCTGTGAGGCTGTGATTGCAAATCCATTTCTAAATTTGCCAGAATGTGCCACTGAACCATATGTGATCTTATCAGAAACAAAAATTCCCAGATCCCTAGCATTTTTAAGCAGACTTTGTATATGGTACTAGATGCAATATTAAACTGTTGAAAAAAATATATATCAACTTTATTCCTCTGCTAATGATATTTCTTAGTATTGCTGTGGGCTGTTAGCTTCCTTGAAGGCAAGTAATGTGCCTATTTGAAACAGTGAAAGCAGCAATTTGTACTGAAATTGTCCCACATTAAAATTTTCAGCTTCAATTGCTGGGAAACAAACCAACAGAAAACCCAAAAAACTAAACCCCAATGTAACTCCCCCCCAACCTTAAGTTATGTCCCTGGAGGTGTTCAAAAAACGACTGGATGAGGCACTTGGTGCCATGGTCTAGTTGATTAGACAGGGCTGGGTGATAGGTTGGACTGGATGATCTTGGAGGTCTCTTCTGACCTCGTTGATTCTATGATTCTTTGTAGGAAAGTGATCAAGTATGAACAAGTTCCTTTAAAATTTTACTTAGTTATGCAATATTATGAGATCAAAATATAGAGAGGGGTTTTCTACTCTTATTAAAACCAAGACAAAATTAGACGTTGAGTTTTGTAGTGAATTAACTTTGAATAACTGCAGTTAATGTAATCACCAAATTAGTAAGGGTATAGGAAGCTGTTTAAATGGAAAGAAAACCCTTATTGTTAACTTAGTTACAGAACAAAGTCTTCTACATTGGAGAACAAGGTATTTGCAGAGAAAAATGCTAAAAGCAAACAGTGAAGGAAAGTATTAAAGTTGTCAGATCATAATTTGTTCAGTGCAGACATACAGTACTGTTGGGGTTTGATCAGAACTGAAGTGAAAAGAAGAGGCTGAGTAACTGAACAGACTTAGGTCGTTCTGATAAGGAGGCACAGCTGCAGAGGGATGGCCTTGGGAGGCTGGCAGAGAAGCTATCTGTAGCTGAGCTGCGTGAGCGAGGCAGGCTGGTCAGCTCTGGGAACAAGCAATGTTGTGGCTAAGTTGTTGCAAAGGGAGATTGAAGGCGATAGTTGGTCAGATCTGCGTCTGTGTGTGTGTGGACAGCCCTGAAAGTGTTGAAGAAAAGCCTGCATGAGGCAGTTAGTGCCATGGTCTAGTTGATTGGATAGGGTTGGGTGCTAGGTTGGACTGGATGATCTTGGAGGTCTTTTCCAACCTAGCTGATTCTGATTCTACAACTGGGGAGACTGCATCCAGTGTTCCGCCTCTCCAGCTCCATTATCCTCAAGCTATGCTTTCACATGCCTTCTGCTGCTGTCATGTGTTGTGCAGTTACATCATGAAGGCCGCTTGGATGTGAACTTGAAAAGTCAGACTCTCACCAAGTCAGAAAGCCCAGAGTATTCCTTGCATCATATAGGGCTGTCAGCTTCAACAAGTGACTTCTGAGAAGTGCCATCCTGGATGTTGCAGCCTTGTCTGTAATCTGGTGTGTTTGTATGGTTTGATTTGTTTCTTTTTTAACCCCTGGTATGAAGTGCTGGAAAATGCTCAGTGGGAATGACTTGAATAATTCAGCTTCCAATCCACTAAATTGTTACTGACCCAGCACTGGTTAAGATTCTTGGAGGATTTATCCAGACTTTGGTGATGACAAAGCATGACAAGAGTTTATTTCTCAGCTGCACCCACTTCAAAGTTTACCCACTTCATGTTTACACATGTTAGAACTTGCAGTGAAAGTGACAGATTTGCAGCAATGAGAAACACTTGAGTTTCAGTTTGTTTGTTTGGGATTTTTCTACCCTGTGGTAAATGAAAACAGATTGCTTCAAGTTTGGCAAACGAGAAAAAGAGGAGAGTTTACAATGAAAAGACAATTGCTAGCAGTGTTGGCTTGATACTTTGTAATTTTTCATGTGTGTGTTATGAATGATGGACCTCATCCTCTCCCTTTCTTGTAACAAAAAGCTTCATTCATACAGAATGTGACCAAAGTTTATAGTACTGCAGGTAGTGGTGTGCTTGGTTGTGGGTTTTTCTAAATGTGTGTTGGATTTTTTTGTTTTTAAATTTGTATCTTTTACAACAAAGAAATGTTAGGAGAGACTTACTAAAATATGTGTTAGGTGAATTCCTGACTGCTCTTTGCAGCTTTGAAAGCCCCTGTTTAGTAAAGAATCCCTTTCAGCAAGCCCAGAAGGCAGAAATGGATTGTAATCCCAGGCAGGGCTTGAATACGTGTCCAGAAGCTTGTAAAAGGGAAGAGCATCATGGTTGAAGCTGATACCAGAGATAGATGTGAATTAGAGGGCTTCTAAGAAGCAACCTTGCTACCATATTTGAATTGCCCCTTTGGAAATGCTTTTAACTGTATAGGATAAGCGTACTGTTAAAGGAGGAATGTAGCTGGGGTAGGAACTGATTAAAGCTTGATTTACACTATGAGCATGAAAGGTAGAAGAGGACAGTCTGATGTTTTATTTAAATGGCTTTACCATCCTATGTTTCTCTGGTGTTAAGGAAGTGAAGCCCGGAGAATGCAATTCAGTCAAAGCCTCCACAGGGGATGATGTATCTCTTTGAGGAAGACAATTAAAACAAATATTCTTTTATAAGTCTAACAGGCTCAAAGCATGATGTAAAGTGATAAAATCAGGAAACAGTTGTGTTAATTTTGAATATTTTGTAGTTTTCTGTTGGTAAGAAAAAAATCCCACGAAGGGTGAAGCTTTTCACTAGGAAAAGCCAAGCTAAGCCCAGAAAAATGTTCTTTTATAACAGGATCAAATAATAGAATCATAGAATCAACCAGATTGGAAGAGACCTCCAAGATCATCCAGTCCAACCTAGCACCCAGCCTTAGCCAGTCAACTAGACCATGGCACTGAGTGCCTCAGCCAGGCTTTGCTTGAACACCTCCAGGGATGGTGACTCCACCACCTCCCTGGGCAGCCCATTCCAATGCCAATCACTCTCTCTGGGAAGAACTTCCTCCTAACATCCAGCCTAGACTTCCCCCAGCACAACTTGAGACTGTGTCCCCTCGTTCTGTGTAAAGCAACAAAACCAGGAAACAGTTGTGTTAGTTTTGAATATGATGTAGTTTTCTATTGGTAAGAAAAAAATCCCCCATAGGGTGAAGCCTTTCACTAGGTGAAGCCAAACTAAGCCCAAAAAAGTGCTTCAGGATGGCCAGTACAGGGGGTTTTTTTTGCCTTTTTCATTATGATAATATAGGCCTCTGAATGCCAAAGATCTGCTGCCACATATGGAATAACCACATCACTGATCTATGCATTTTACAGTAAAGCACAAAGAGCAATGCTGTATGTATGCATTATAATCCTAAAGGTCATCACTGGAAGAACATCTGGGCTGTCTGAGGTTTGGCTGGTTCGAGTCAGCTTGTAGGAGGAGACAAACTAAATGTAAAGCAGGCAAAAGAAGCAGTGTGATTTTTAGAGTACAGTCTACCTGCTAATTAGTGTGTTGTTTCTGTCAGTTTGAACTAACTGAGCAGTTTCCTACATGATAAGTAGGGTTCTGGATTAGGATGATGGTCTAACAGATAGCACAGCTGGTGAAAAAATAGCAGTACTGCAAGAAAATCTGTCTTGTGAGTGCCATCACTAATAAGCTATTGCAGAATTGCTGGGAAAAGGCATGTTTCATTCCAGTGCTTGAATCCTTGTAGGAGTCTTCCCTGAAAAAAAACTTGCAGTTGATGTAAGTTAGAAAAAGAAGAAATAAATGCTTAAGGAGAAACAACATTTTCTGATAAAGTTGATTGTGGGAAGAAATGGCTTTAGAAGAACAGTAACTGTGGTAAAGGGGCTGGAAGTGTTCAGTGGTTTTGGCAGGTCCTTTGCTTCCTGACCTCCCTTCAAGTAGCTGGTGTAGCACAGGCCTGTCTACTCAGGGCTTTGATTAATAGATCAGTTCCTTTCTAGATGTGGTTCTGCTGTGCCCTCTGTCTTTGTGATCTTAATCTTTAAATCAACCAGTCATCCTAATGGTCCTCTAGTATGAATATGGCAGGTTCTTGTGTACAAGCTGTCTGGGCTCAAACACATTGTCTGCAGAAAGTTGTTTTAAAGAAGATCTGAATTAATAATAATAATAATGAGATTTCTGCCTCTTGTTCTTACTATTGTTACTGTTAACAGCAATGATGCTGCTTATAATTTCCAGTGATTTAGGATTCCACCCACTCGGGTCAGTATCATATTTCCAGAGACATGAACATAGTTTATGCAAAGTGCCTCAATCTGTGAAGCAATCTGAATTTTACCAAGTGCACTTCTAACATTATAGAATCATAGAATGGTTTAGGTTGGAAGGCACCTCAAGGATATTCCAGTTCCAACCCCCTGCCATAGGCAGGGACACCTCCCATAAGAACAAGTCGCTCAAGGCTTCATCCAACCTGGCCTTGAACACCTCCAGGGAAGGAGTAGCCACAGTCACCCTGGGCAACCTCTGCCAATGTCTCACCACCCTCACTGGAAAGAGCCATTTCCTAACACCTAGTTTGAATCTCCCCTCTGCCAGTTTAAACCCATTACCCTTTGTCCTGTCATTACAAGACCTTGAAAATAGTCCCTCCCCAGCCTTCCTGTAGGAACTCTTCAGATACTGGAAGGCCACTATAAGGTCTCCTCAAAGCCTTCCCTTCTCCAGGCTGAAGAGCTCCAACTCTTGTAGCCTGTCCTCATAGCAGAGCTGCTGCAGCCCTCTGAGCATCCTTGTGGCCCATAATTCTGCTGTCATGTAGACAATTTTGTAGAAGTATAATTATCTTGATTTCTACTGAGATACTTTTTGATTACTCCACTTTAATTTGGATTAGATTGGACCCCAGCATTTATATCAGAGAATCATAGAATGATCTTGGTTGGAAGGAACCTCCAAAGGTCATCAAGTCCAACCCCTCTGCCATCAGCAGGGGCAGCTTCAACTAGATCAGGTTGCCCAGAGCCCTGTTGAGCCTCACCTTGAATACCTCCAGGGATGAAGCTCCAACCACCTCCCTTGGCAACCTGTTCCAGTCTTCCACCACCCTCATGGTGCAGAACTTGTTCCTAGCATCTAATCTAAATTTGTTCTGCTCTAGTTTGAAGCCATTGCCCTCATTCTGTCACTGCAGCCCTTTGTAAACAGTCTCTCTCCATCCTTCTTATAAGTCCCTTCAGGTACTGGAAGGCCACTATTAGGTTTCCCTGAAGCCTTCTCTTCTCCAGGCTGAACAACCCCAGCTCCCTCAGCCTGTCCTCCTAGCAGGGGTGCTCCAATCCGCTGATGATTTTCATGCCCCTCCTTTGGACCTGCTCCATCAGGTCCGTGTCCTACCTGTACTGAGGGCTCCAGTGCTGGCAGTACTCCCGGTATAAAGTGAAGTTAGTCCCTGGCAATTAAGACGAAAGTTCGTTTTGACTAAGTTCATTAAAATCCAGCTTGCGTGTCACTACCGAAGAGTTGTGACAACACAGCTGAGCGGAGAGCCATTGTATGCCCTGTGCAGAGTGCTGCACTGCTGCGGTGCTTCCAGCAGAGGGCGCAGAAGGACGCCTCCGCCAGCCCCCCTGTCCGCCTGAGCAGCAAGGTTCGTCTATTGCAGCGGTAGGTGATGCACCTGTGAAAACATGGAGAAAAGCAAAACTAGCTTTTCGTATAAAAGCAAAGACAACCGAGAGCCAAAATGTGCAACATCAGCTTTCCAGTTGATGCTTTAGCATCTTATGATGTCACCTGTTTCGTTCCAGTTTCCCCCTCTTTGCTTAGAACTGTAATTTTCTAGCGTTACATAAATGATACATTAAGGAGGGAGAAGTTATGACTCTTATGATGTCACCTGTTTTGTTCCAGTTCCCCCCCTCTAGCATTACATGAGTGATACATAAGAAGGGAGAAGTTTTATCTGCTGTGGTGCAAGGTCTGCTCTTTATTTTTTGAAGCTGGAGATTCTGGTTATCCATGAGTTTCTTGGCAGATTTCTTCCAGCTGGTACCGCAGCGCTCACTGTGTGAGCTGGGCTCAGCGCATGCTTCTCTCTTAGTCACCCATTACTTTTTTTCTGGAAGCAAAATCAGTGTAATCTCTGGATCTGAGAATTTCAGTGTGATTTATTAGAGGCAATTTATCTGACCTGCCTTTTCAGTAATTCACCAGACCGACCCATAGGTTCTGGTGACTGCCAACATAGGCTTCTGGGAGAGCAGGAGGACATCACTCTTGCAATGAAATTAGTTTGCTTCCTGTAGAAAACTGATTCTCCAGCCAGGGAAAGCCTCTCCTCAGGACATTACAGGAGGAAAAAAACCTGTAGCTACAGGAATTTCCCAAGCCTGCAATTGTCATGCAGAGAAACTTCAGAGGTTTGCTTCTGCCCAGTGATACCTGCTGCTTATGTCTCAGTCTGACTCCTTGCCTTTTGTTTACAGACCATCTTCATTGTCCTGTCATCTAGTAAGACCATGTAGCCTTCAAGAATTTGATTTTTAGCTTCAAGAAAATATTCTGAAGAAGTGTTTGCCTGAGTAAGTTTTCTGTTTTCTCATTTTTGGGTTTGGCACAAATGCATACAATGTAAGCACTGTACTTTTTTACCGTGTCACAGAATTACACAGAATCATAGAATGGTAGGATTTGGAAAGGACCTCTGGATGTCTCTAGCCCAGTCCCTTTGCTAGAGTGGGTTTACCTAGAGCTGGCTGCTTAGGATTTGGGTTTTGAATATTTCCAGAGAAGGAGAATATATTTGTAGTTTGCCTCATATGTCCTGAAGTGGACATGTCCTATAATTTCTGTGACCTAAGAATGCCTGTGTTGTTATTTTGTGTATTTGAAATAGACCTCAATTTCCTGCTTGATTTTAGCTGAGAAAGGTTAAGTTTATCACAAGAATAAGAAACATGCTTGACTTACAGGTCTTTAAATGTGTAGATGCAATAGAGCTGTATTTTCACTGCATTCCACATCTCCACGTGGTGTCCAGGGACTCCAGATCCAACCATTTTTTAGCACATTGAAATAAAGTTTTGACTTTCTGTGAAGAAAAAGTATGTTATATTAGTTAATAGCTGTTGTAGTAATTTTGATAAATGAGGAATCATTGCAAAACCAGCTGGATTTTGCCATGTTTGTTTCCATGATGAGGTCAGCATTTATTTATATCATCATAATGTCTATGAATTCCAGTCACAGACAACTCTGCCCTGGTGCAGTCCAGTGAAGAATTACAGGCTAAGTTAATGAATAACTGCACATGCAGCAGAGCATATGGTTGCTACTTTACTTGGATAATCAG
The DNA here is from genome assembly GCF_015220805.1 of Pogoniulus pusillus. Classification (NCBI taxonomy): domain Eukaryota; kingdom Metazoa; phylum Chordata; class Aves; order Piciformes; family Lybiidae; genus Pogoniulus; species Pogoniulus pusillus. The sequence continues at coordinate 4,635,749 of NC_087271.1, forward strand.
AGGCTTTGACACGTGGATTACTTTGCTGATCAAGTATATAGCCCAAGCTCATGGGCTTTGATAGCCATGACTTCTCCTCTCTTGGAGGAAAAAAAAAGGCAGCATATCTAATCAAACTCCCTTTGTTTTTAAAAGATACTTATTTAGCATACAGCGGGGAAGGCAAAGTGCTGCATTTTCCACAGCTGGTGGGTCACACAGGGTTGTTATTGAAGGGGAGTGCAGGCTAAGAGTCATTCTGTAATTGTGCTCTGTGGTTAGATCAGAAATAGCATCACCACAGGCTTCTCAGTTCTCCTCTTGTTCAGCTCTAACAAGTGGCAGCAGTCTAAGTAGTTGATGAGGGGAAGTAGAATCTAGAAAATGGCAGCTTTATTTGTTCATTAATTTTATCCTGCTGTTCTATGTAATTATATGCATCACATAAAAACAATTGCAGTCAAAGTGACTGATAATTTTGTCTCTCATATGCTATTCTTTCTTGCCTAAAGGCTTATGCCCTCCTGCATGACATTAGATTGCGCCTAGAGCTGGCAATCAGGTTGAATACAAAGGGCCTAAACCCACAAAAGGAAGCTGGGTTAGAGAATGGATGGTCTGGCACAGGAGGAGTCATTTGGCTGGCTGCAGCCCTAGGCTGTTTGTTGCCCAAGGAGAAAATAGACATTAAATGCAAGAAAAGCACTCCAACCCAAACTGCTCCTCCTTCAGTTTTGCTTCATTTTGCTCATGGCTTGGTTTAGTGTCACATCTATCCAATTTCCTAGCCTGGGAGAGCTGGAAGTCAAATAATTGCATGTTTACAATTTTGAAGGCATTCTGACTGTTTCTGTGGAGATGGAGGAGGAGTGAGATGTATCCACTAATAGAGGCAGGTTCCTTCAGTAAGAAAACCAGAATATTTTTATGAAGCAATAGAACAGTTGGACGTTAACTTGTAGATGTCAGATGATGTCATACCTTCACACATGGTCCCCCACAACATCCTGCTCACCAAAGTGGAGAGGTATGGGTTTGATGGGTGGACTGCTCAGTGGATAAGGGACTGGCTGGATGGTCACATCCAGAGGGTGGTGCTCAATGGCTCAAAGTCCAGATAGAGAGCAGTGACAAGTGGTGTCCCTCAGGGGTCCATGCTGGGGTCTGTGCTGTTTAGTATTTTTATCACTGATATAGGCAGTGGGATTGAGGCACCATCAGCAAGTGTGTGGCTCACACCAAGCTGAGTGGTGATGTCAATATGCCAGTGGGATGGGATGGCAGCCAGAGGGACATGGACGAGCTGGAGAGGTGGGCCCAGGTGAATTGCTTGAGGTTTAACAAGAGCAAGTGCAGGATGCTCCACCTGGGCCAGAACAATCCTCATTATCCATACAGGCTGGGGGATGAGGTGATAGAAAGCAGCCCTGCAGAAAGGACTTTGGGATGCTGGTGGACGAGAAGCTGGACATGAGCAGACAGTGTGCACTTGCAGCACAGAAAGTCAGTGGCATCCTGGGCTGCATCCAAAGAAGCATGGCCAGAGATGGAGAGAGGAGATTCTGCCACTTTGCTCTGGTTAGATGTCACCTGGAATATTGCATCCAGGTCTGGAGCCTTCAATACAGGAAGGACATGGACCTGATGGCACTGGTCCAGAGGAGGGCTATGAAAATGATCAGGGGGTTGGAGCACCTCAGCTAGGAGGACAGGCTGAGTGAGCTGGGGTTGTTCAGCCTGGAGAAGAGAAGGCTTCAGGGAGACCTAATAGTGGCCTTCCAATACCTGAAGGGACTTACAAGAAGGCTGGAGAGAGACTGTTTACAAAGGGCTGCGGTGACAGGATGAGGGCAATGGCTTCAAGCTAGAGCAGAGCAGATTTAGATTTGATGTTAGGAAGAAGCTCTGCACCGTGAGGGTGGTGGAACACTGAACCAGCTTGCCAAGGGAGGTGGTTGGAGCTCCATCCTTGGAGATATTGAAGGTGAGGCTCAACAGGGTTCTGGGCAACCTGATCTAATGGAAGATGTTCTTGGTGACTGCTGGGGCATTGGGCTAGGAGGTCCCTTCCAACCCATACCTTTCTGTGACAGAAACAGGCCATTTGCAAGTGACAGGACTGGGTTTTTTTTGCCACAGGATAAGTCCATTTGGGTCATTTTGCTTAGCTTCTAACAAGGGAGCAGTGATTGCTGTGCTAAATGGGACAGGGGTTTGAACTGTTTGGAACAGATGGAGAGGAAATGGGACTGTTCTGATAGGAATGAGAAGTTTCAATGCAGATAGATGTCACCTTTATATTCTAAATTGCTTTTTCCCTCTACCTGTGCCCATCATACAGGTAAAGTTTGGCATAGCCTTAGTCATACTCATTGTTTTTCTAAAGAAAATAGTTCTTAAGATCCACCTTTCCTCTGAACCAGTAATACCTTTAGGATTATCTTTCCATGCTGTCATAACCAAGCAATACTGCTCTGCAAGTAGAGCATGGAGGTATTTTATGAAGAACTGTAAATAAAAAGGGGAAAAAAAACAAGAAGTCTGGTAAAAGAAAACTTCTTTTGTCCAAAGTAAATGAAGTGAGCTGAAACACTTCCAATTCCCCCCCTATTCCTGTGGCCTGTAAATTCTAACTCAGGTGTACACAGGCCTTCCTCTGGAGCTGGTATCTTCCTCTGGAGCTGGCAGGGGAGCACAGCTGCTTACCAGGAGTGTTAGGAAGTTTGCTAACACTATGAATTCTGTTTAGCTCTTTACTGACACTTATTCTCCAGTTACAAAGAACACAAACTGCAGGAGAAGTCATAGAATCATAGAATCAACCAGGTTGGAAGAGACCTCCAAGATCATCCAGTCCAACCTAGCACCCAGCCCTATCCAGTCAACCAGACCATGGCACCAAGTGCCTCATCCAGTCTTTTCTTGAAGACCTCAAGGGACGGTGACTCCACCACCTCCCTGGGCAGCCCATTCTAATGCAAATCACTGTCTCTGTGAAGAACTTCCTCCTAACATCCAGCCTAGACCTACCCCGGCACAACTTGAGTCTGTATCCTCTTGTTCTGTTGCTGGTTGCCTGGCAGAAGAGGCCAACCCCCACCTGGCTACAATGTCCCTTCAGGTAGTTGTAGACAGCAATGAGATCACCCCTGAGCCTCCTCCAGGCTAAACTTCCTTGTAGTTTGTGGTGCTTTTTGGCAGCTGTTAAGCCCTTGAGATAGCTGCTTTTGTGGTACTGTCCCTAATTACTGCACTCACTATAGGCTTTAAAAATATTAGCCTCAGCTAAGCAGTGGGAAGTGCAGACAACTGGCTGTTGTTTTAATGGCATCTTCATGATTTATCTCTAGCCATTTCCTGTAGCTTTCCAAGATGTCCATTGCTTGTTTTTTTTTTAGCTCAGAAATAGATTTTGCTTTTTTTCAGCAGTGATTCAGCCTCATACCCAGGACTTTTCAAATTTATCCACAACAATTGGTAAATATTTGAATGTGTTTGTGGAAATTTGTGGCTCTGGTTGCTTGGCAAAATTTCAGGGGCTTTTTAAAAAAGCTTTTTAGCATTTCTCAGTCTGGTTGCCTGGAAAAGGGCCAAAAATTAATATCCTTGCATATCATCCTGCACAGTAGTACTGACTCTTACTGTTTCTATGACAATAAATAGCTTTTTTTCATCTCCACCAAATCAGCTTTGTGAAGTACAGTAGCCTGTACAGCAGCATATTGGGAAGACAGCAAGCCTTCTGTGTGTGAAGGTGCTACAGGTACCTGCAAAGGCTTCTATCTCAGACTTCTGTTATGCCAATGCTGCAGTAACAAACTGACTGCAGCATGCAGCACAGAGATGCCTGAATGAGCCCCGGCTTAGGTAGCTCACACACAGAGAGCAATATACCCCGTGCGTAAGGAGCTACCTGGGGTACTGGTAGATAGTAGCTGAACCTGAGCCAGCAGTGTGCCCAGGTGGCCAAGAGAGCCAATGGCATTCTGGCGTGGATCAGGAACAGTGTGGCCAGCAGGACAAGGGAGGTTATTCTGCCCCTGTACTCAACACTGGTCAGGCCACACCTTGAGTGCTGTGTCCAGTTCTGGGCCTCTCAATTCAAGACAGATGTTGAGATATTGGAATGTGTCCAGAGAAGGATGATGAAGCTGGTGAGGGGCCTGGAGCACAGCCCTGTGAGGAGAGGCTGAGGGAGCTGGAGGTGTTTAGCCTGGAGAAGAGGAGGCTCAGGGCTGACCTCATTGCTGTCTACAACTACCCAAAGGGACGTTGTAGCCAGGTGGGGGTTTGGTCTCTTCTCCCAGGCAAGCATCAACAGAACAAAGGGACACAGTCTCAAGTTGTGCTGGGGGAGGTCTAGGCTGGATGTTAGGATGAAGTTCTTTTCAGAGAGAGTGATTGGCATTGGAATGGGCTGCCCAGGGAGGTGGTGGAGTTGCTGTCCCTGGTGATGTTGAAGAAAAGCCTGGATGAGGCACTTAGTGCCATGGTCTGGTTGATTGGATAGGGCTGGGTGCTAGGTCGGACTGGATGATCTGTGAGATCACTTCCACCTCGTGGATGGATGGCCAGGTGGTAAAACAAATAGCAAGAACAAAAGGGTGGTGCTGACAGGCAGGGAGGCAGGGTAAGAGAGAGAGAGAAATAGGAAGTTCCTCTGTTCTTACAGGGGAGCTAGATAGGAAGTGGGAATGGTCTAACCACTACACCTGGGACCAGGTTCAGACACCCCCCCTCCCCAGCCCAGGGAGGAGTCAGGAGGACCTGGTGTCTGTTCAAGACCACTCCCCCAGGAGGGTTAACCCTTTAGACTCCCCATTAAAGACATAATTTTGAAAATGAAGCTGGCCAACAGGCACTGGCATCATTGCTCTGGCCAAGGAATTCAAAGCTTTGTGCCTCGTCTGACCATGCAGGCACATTGTGGGGCAGCACAAAATACCTGACATGTGGTGCTAAGCCTTCAAGGCTCTGCTGGGGCCAAACCCTCCATTGTTTTGCTCGTTCTGCTCAACTCCCAGACCCACAACAGGAGGAGGAGAGCAAGGGTTAAAGTGACCTGGCAGGATTTATGCCCTACCAGGACAGCCTGTATCAATGTAAGTGGAGGAGTGCATTTGGTCAGCTCCTACTGGCCTGGCAACTGTGTGAAATAAGCACTGGGCTCAACATTTGAACTTTATAGGTATATTTGGACATGAAGGTTACAGTTAGATAAACCTACCTACCATGTTGCAAACAAACAATATCTTGCAAATGGAGACCATTCATTCCTGTTGCTTGTTTCTCTCTGATTTGGAGTTAAATCTGCCTGGTTTTAGATAGAAAAGAAGAGGGGAAATGGTCTTCAGTAGAATTAATTTTAGAGTATGTCAACCAGAAGATGGCCTTTGCTGCCATGTTAGCAACTTCCAGGGAGATAATCCAGGAGAGGAGGATTTATGGAAAAAGGAATTGTCAGGGGAAATGTAGCAGGAGTTTAAAGAACTCTGTGTGGTAGTAAGCATATTATACTTTCTATTTGCCTTCTGCTCAGAGGCTTACAAAAAATCAGAGCAATTTCCCTGGCTGCGAGCTAGAACTGTAAATCTCATGAATACAAAATATGTAGATAATCTAAACACATTTGCAGTCATGGCTTGGAAAAGCAGATAGGCCACTTCTGTGAGCCTCTTGAGAAAATCTGCAAGGTTTGACCTTGCCAATATATTATACCAAACCAAGGCAAGTTGTAATTGCAGGTGCAGATTTGAGAGGGAAAGGTCAGGTAATTCGCTAAACCTGCTATCTAATGGACAGCTCTCTGAGCACAGTTCTGATGTATGAGAAGTACTGATGATCAAATCTGGTGTGCTAAATCTCTGCTAATACTGTAGCATTTAAGGGATTACAGTGTAAAATCACAAGCATGGAAAACCACAGGAAGAACAGCATGATTCTTTAATTATGCAACCACTAAAAGCGTTGCTTGGTTTCTCCTAATCAAACTTCCTAGGAGCTAGAGAAAATGTAAATTCTTGTTGTTTTATAGGACAGTAATTCAACTTTCCTGTATAAAAATGTTCCTGCTAGTAAGCAGTACAGTGACAGTTAAATATTCAGCAAGCCAGTGTCTTGGAGACAGGGCAAACACTGCTACCCGGCACTGCCTGCCTGAGACTTGGCTGCTGGATCTTACTGCAGTGTCTCTCTGCCACAGACAGCGTTAGGAACAGCATTGCATGGATGCATGCTGCAGCACCCACTAACACTCTTGACATACTCCTTGGTACTTAATAAATTAATAATGACCTAGGCAGACAGATTAGGATTTGAGGCAGTCTGTTGAAGTCCCTGCCATATTCTGGGAATGCCTTTGGAGTTTGCAGCTCAGCTCATGATCAGAGTAGAGAAGGGGCACAAAGAAATCCGTAGCCCGCTCATTCAGTCTGTGCAGAGCCTGCTGTGATATGACACAGATTAAAGCAAGCCCTAGCTGCAGTGTAAGCCTGATCTGGAGTCATTGAGCTGTATATCCTCATTATATGCCCTATGGTGGATTTAGTCCTGTGCTCATAAGTGAATTTGAGACAAAAGCTTTGCTTGCAGTGTAAGACTGTCCCTCTCTCAAGGGCCTCTGCTGGAACCCAGCACTGCAGGAAGTGGTGTGGCCTTTCTCATTATTGACCTTGTGGCATTTGGCTAAACGTGACTGTGGTGGTTTGGGTGTTCCCCTCACACTTTAGAAATCACCCAGACTAGACTCAGCTGGCTCTGGAAATTTGAATGGAGCTTATATTTACAGCTTAGCACAATATACAAGCAGATATTTACAGCATATACATTTATATACAGAAATATACAAGGTAAAAGGTAATACAGAAACACAGCAGCCCAAGTGGATTAATGAGAGAGATGGAGGGTGAGGTTAGAGAGAAAAGTGCAGCCCAGAGCTCAGGCAGTGCTCGAACTGCCTTACCTGTGTTTATACTCCTGTTCTTATCCACCTCAGCAAGCCTGTGAGTGAAGTAGACATCACCCTTGTTTCTCTTCCACAGCCTGTAATCTAGTTCTTCTCACCAAAACATTCTAGCTGGCTTCAAACTAGCACAATGACCCAGACCAAAAGCACATTCTGGTAAGGAGCAGTAGCTGTCACCTCCTCTACATTAGGCTTACTTGGAGGTCAGCAATCAGGTTAGAAAACCACCTGCATCTGGTCTCCAAAGCACCTATTCAGGTAAAAGTTGTGATTTCACCATGAGAGGGGCCTCAATTAGTCCCTGTCTCATGTCTCACTCCTGCCTCCAGGAATTTCACTCTTCTAGAGTACTACTCCTAAGTTCCACAGCAAAATTATTGGATGAATTCTGAAACTTCTTCCTTCTTGCCTTCTTATTGCATGAGTAACTGTTTTGCAAGTGAAACATGCCCATTTACCCTAGTTCTTTTGCAGTACATGGCAAATGGGTTTTGCAGCCTGATGCTCTGAGTCCATTGTAGCTTGGTAGATCTTCAGCTCCATCATACAAACAGTAAGATCTTCATAACCAAGTCCTTGATCTTTTGTTTGCATGAATCATTTGGGATAGAATTGTAACAACAGCAAGAGTAGGTGATGGGGGCCTTGTGTCCAGTGGCAAAGGCCTATCAAATGTTCAGTGATACAAATAAACTGAGCACTGTTTCTCTAGAAATACAGACAAAGAATACTCAACAGAGTGAAAATTGCAGTGGTGTAAACCGCTGCTTTCTCTTCTGGTTGGTGGCTTGGTCTCTTTCACACCACATCACAGTGTCAACCTGGGTTACTCTTGGGAAACAAAATCATTCTGGATTTGCACTGGCTATGTAAAGAATAAAAGACTTGCATGTAGTTTTAAGTGCTCTTTTACTGTGGACCTTTGGAGCCAAGTCTTCTTTCTTCTGCCATGACCTTAAGTTTTGATGATAATAGGAAGACACATGGCACAGTTTCTCTGTCACCTGCTTTTAAGATCTCATTTAAGATTGGTGCAAGCTGGTGAGAGGCCTGGAACACAAACCCTATGAGGAGAGGCTGAGGGAGCTGGGGGTGTTTTGCCTGGAGAAGAGGAGGCTCAGGGCTGACCTCATTGCTGTCTACAACTACCTGAAGGGAGGCTGTAGCCAGGTGGGGTGTGGCCTCTTCTGCCAGGCAACCAGCAACAGAATAAGGGGACAGAGTCTCAAGTTGTGTCAGGGGAGGTATAGGCTGGATGTGAGGATGAAGTTCTAGCCAGAGAGAGTGATTGGCATTGGAATGGGCTGCCCAGGGAGGTGGTGGAGTCGCTGTGCCTGGAGGTGTTCAAGAAAGGCCTGGATGAGGCACTTAGTGCCATGGTCTGGTTGATTGGATAGGGCTGGTTGCTAGGATGGACTGGATGATCTTGGAGCTTTCATCCAATCTGGTTGATTCTATGACTGGAATTTCAGGGGTTCTGAAAGCAAGCCAAACGTTAACTATAATTGAATTTTAAGCCTCTCTGTGAGATTGCATCTTGTCAAAAATCTAATCTGTTATGTTTACACACTAGCATAGCAACCCTTTCACAAACAGGAGAAAGTGATGAAGAAAAATGAGTTAAAAGTTACTTTTCTCTTCTGTGTTGCCAGCCCTCACTTTTTTCTGATGCTGGCTGCAGTAAAGAGGCAAATAGCAGGAGGAGTGCCCAGTTTGTAGGGATATCTTTTAAAATGTGGAGAGATATTCATACCTAGTTTGTTCCACAAGACTGAAGTAAAAGTCCATTTGAATGGATTCTGCAGCCTTTTGAAAAGTTGATGAACCCCAGATAATATCCCAGGAAAATCCTCCACAGCTGAGATTTGTAGGGAAGCTTGAAAGCAGGTGAATGGCATGTGGGATTTCACTGTTCATAGTTCTTGTGAGGCCATGCCTAGTAGCACACCTTTCCTTTTTAACTTTTCTTCACTAACTGTTGTGTTAGTCTGGAGGTGCAGATAACCCTCAATTAAAAAAAAATCAACTTGTATTGCATCATGTAACAGTTGATTTTTAGCCTTTCCCTGTTTGCTTTACATAGATTTTCTACGTGGCATGCTAGAAGGGCACACATTCTTCCATTAGTGGTGCATCACTTTCAGATACAACAGTGGTTTGCAGATAAAGAAAGATCTGCCATTGGTAATAAGCCAAAAGCACTAAAGAATCACAGAACCACAGAATTTCTTAGACTGGAAAAGACCTTCAAGATCATGGAATCCAATCATTAGTTTCACACTGACAAGTCCTTGACTAAATCAAATCTCTCAGCACAACATCTAATCACTATGAATTGTTATGGTTGGAAAGGACCACCAGGATCATCCAGTCCAACCTTCATCCCAACATCCTTCATCACTAGACCACAGCCACTCTCCTTTTAAATGCCTCCAGGGATGGTGACTCCAGCACCTCTCTGGGCAGCTCGTTCCAGTGCCTGACCACCCACTCAGTAAAGAACTTCCTCCCAGCATCCAACCTAAACCTCCCCTGACACAACTTGAGGCCATTTCCTCTTGTCCTATCATTAGTAACAGGGGAGAAGAGACCAGATCCAGCCTCTCTACAACCTCCTTTTAGGTAGTTGTAGAGAGAATTAAGAACTGTTGGAAACACATTAGATTTTTAGATTTATTAGTGGTTTCCTATCAGAGAATAAATATCTTTAGCATGTTTATTTAATGTTTTGGTTTTATTGGAAAATCATACACGAGTTAGATTGTAATTCAGCTTAAATCACAAGCACTTGTTTATAAAATGCTCTAAAGCTGATGAGCTGTGAAACTGCCTGCACACTGTCATTTCCAAAACACTGTGAAATAAACTTGCTCCCAGTTAATTGCTCCAGACTCTACAAATTTAAATGCTGACTGGTGCTAGTGCTTGTAGCAGATTAGACTGGTCTCTACTAATGTTCAGAAAGCTTGTCTGCTGTGGAGATTAAAAAGTAGACAAGAGGGAGAAAATTAGTTTCCAAAGGTATTTGAAAGACCAGGATATATTCTGTTTAGTGTCATGGTCCAGTTGATTGGCTAGGGCTGGGTGCTAGGTTGGACTGGATGATCTTGGAGGTCTCTTCCAACCTGGTTGATTCTGTGATTCTAAATCGAATCAAATTATGCAAGAGATTGTGGATAGGCTCTTTGTGTAAAGAGAGTTTTGGACTAAGTTTTGAAATGATTTGTCCTGTCTTCTCTGCTGTGGTAGCTCAACATTTTCAGTCTCTCCAAATGGCTCCAAGAACAGGGTTCAGAAAACATGCAAGGCTCTTGATAAGAAGGTGGCCTTTACTCTCCTCTCAGAGAGATGACTGAGGTAAGGCTCTCTGCTAGAAACAGGGCAGGGGGTACTTTGTATTGAAAGCAGCCACATTACATTTGTCTTAATTTAGTTTTTTTCCCCATGTACATTTAAACCAGTTGAAAATAAACTATGCTGACTGAAAACAAACAATAACTACAAGGGAAAAACAGAGTAATGGAAAATTTGGTTGGGTGGAAGATAGTGTAAACAACCTCAGCCATCTGAACATCCATGAGAGGGGTGTGTGTTTGTGTGTGTGTGTTAAGAGATGTCTGCCAGGAGGAACTTTCACTGAATGATTTTTTTTTTTCCTGGTTGCTGTAAAGCAATTGCTTTTGCAGAGACCTAACTGATTCAGGAAGAATCATAGAATCAGCCAGGTTGGAAGAGACCTCCAAGATCATCCAGTCCAAGCTAGCACCCAGCCCTAGCCAATCAACTAGACCATGGCACCGAGTGCCTCATCCAGGCTTTTCTTGAACACCTCCAGGGTGTTTTCAAGAGCCCATTCCAATGCCAATCACTCTCTGTGTGAAGAACTTCCTCCTAACATCCAGCCTAGGCCTCCCCTGGCACAACTTGAGACTGTGTCTCTTTGTTCTGTTGCTGGTTGTCTGGGAGAAGACACCAACCCCACCTGGCTACAACCTCCCTTTGGGTAGTTGTACACAACAATAAGGTCACCCCTGAGCCTCCTCTTCTCCAGGCTAAACACCCCCAGCTCCCTCAGTCTCTCCTCACAGGGTTTGTGTTCCAGGCCCCTCACCAGCCTTGTTGCCCTTCTCTGGACACGTTCCAGCACCTCAACATCTCTCTTGAATTGAGGTGCCCAGAATTGGACACAGTACTCAAGGTGCAGCCTGACCAGTGCTGAGTACAGGGACAGTATAACCTCCCTCCTCCTACTGGCCACACTGTTTCTGATGCAGGCCAGGATTGATACTTCCCTGAGCTCAGATGACTTGCAGATTTATTTTCTATTTCTACATGAGCACAGCCTTAGCTGCATCCTGAATGTCTTGTAGATAAGAAGATTGCCCATCTCACTTGTGTGACTCGTTGAATAGTGGTACAAAATGAGTTTGGTGGAAACCTTCCCTATCAGAAAAAGAAAGTTACTTTTCCTTTTCCTTTTTACTGAGAGCTGTGCTGTCATTTAAGTAAAATTCTTTCTGTGCAAATGCTGGGGGGAGAAAAATTCCTAAGTACTAATGAAGTTACTAAACTATCACAGATAAAATATTTAAATAGACTGAGAGATAGAAACAGTTTGATTTTGCCTGATTCACCAAATATTGTCTTCCTGATTTTGTTTAATTATACCAAGATGAATAGGAGTGCTGATACCAAACTAAGATTTATTCCTCACTGCCTGTAGTTCCTCCAGGTAAGTGATGTGCTTCTTTAGACAGTGAGCTTCAACAAGGCAGCATCTCACTAACTTCAAGGAACCTCTTCTCAGATATTTGGGTCACCCGTGTGACTTTCTGCCAGAATTCAGGGTCGTACTGAAGAGGCTTGGGAACTGAGAACTAGCTAGAGCTGAAGAGTGGCTAGGTGTTCAAGAAAAGACTGATTGGGGCACTTTGTGTCATGGTCTAGTTGATTGGCTAGGGCTGGGTGCTAGCTTGGACTGGATGAGCTTGGAGGTCTCTTCCAACCTGGTTGATTCCGTGTTTCTATGGGAAGATACCTGCCAGAAAATACCAAGGGTCCTTGAGGACAGTGAAGCAATGAAAAAACTCACCATTTATTTCTATAGCTTCTGCTGGTCTAATGAGACTTAGTTGTCCTAGACTTGCAGCTAAGATCAAAAAGAACCTTTAAAATGTTGGCATAGGGAAGAGGAAAGATTGAGCAATTTGCCAGGGGCTGCTTGTGAGCTTCTCCAATGGCTGATGGGAGTGAAAAGCTAATTGAAAGTGACATCAAGTGAAGGAAGCAAGATGTCTTTGCCTGTAGCTGAGCTGGACATAACTGGGTTGAATAAGATTTACTCTCAAGGAAAGATTAAAGTTAAGAAAAGGGTCAGTGTGCAGAACATGAACAAAGACCACGGGGAGAAGTGCAAGTGTAATTTGGGTTCAATGCTTAGCTGAACTGCTGAGTAAAGTATCTTTGTGTTGGGATAACTGCCCTTGTGCACAGGCTTTTCAGCCATCGCTCCATGGGAAGTGCTCTTCCCTCTCTGTAAGGCAGGATTTACATGTGTCCCTGGCTGTCTGCTTATGGCATGTCTTTGTAATTTGCTCTGACCCTTTCTCTCCAAGCAGAGAGGAAACCTGTCACCCATCCTTTCCTGAAGGTTGCTTTAGACTGGATTAGACAGGTATTTGTCAGGATCAATGTATGTGTACTTGATGATCTCATGAGGTCCATTTCCAGCACTGTGGTTCTAGACACAATTGAAGTTAGATCACCAGCTTTTGAGCAATAACAAGAAAGTCCTTTGTGATCAAAGGCTGCTTTCTCTTTCAAGGATGACTCAGGTCCAGCATGGTCTTGTTCATGGGTTTGGTGCCCTGGCTGCCACGGATATGAGTGTTGTTCATGAGCCTGGGGGGCTGATCATCTGATTCAACACTGCTTGCTGCTGATTTCAATCACAGAAAGAGAACAAGTGCATGTCTAAGCTGCTTCAGAATAATAACGTGTGTTAGGGCTTTGGGGAGGGGCAGTTTTGGCCTGTAACAAGAATTAGCAGGCTAGGGCCTGAAGAGGCTAAGGCTCTGTAAGCAGAGGCTGAAGCAGCCTTGTCCAGCCTATAGTGACTGAGGACACTCACACACAGATTTTAGTGACTGCTGGTGTTGTGACTATGGCATGCTTCCTCTCATGCTTGAGGAAGTTACTTCATGAAAACACCAGCAATGTGGCATGAAAGCATTCTGGGATAATATTTCTTGAGTACTCCTATGAAATGCTGAGTATTTTTTTCACAAAAAATTGTATTTTGACATTTAGTATCAGCTATTTTCTGCAACGGTTTCTGCATGAAGAGCTTGTCTGAGTTTATTCAACTGTGTGCACCTCAATTCAAGAGAGATGTTGAGGTACTGGAATGTGTCCAGAGAAGGGCAACGAAGTTGGTGAGAGGCCTGGAGCACAGCCCTGTGAGGAGAGGCTGAGGGAGCTGGGGATGTGCAGCCTGCAGAAGAGGAGGCTCAGGGCAGACCTCATTGTTGTCTATAACTGCCTGAAGGGAGGCTGTGGCCAGGTGGGGTTGGTCTCTTCTCCCAGGCAAGCAGCAACAGAACAAGGGGACACAGTCTCAAGTTGTGCAGGGGGAGGTCTAGGCTGGATGTTAGGAGGAAGTTGTTGCCAGAGAGAGTGATTGGCATTAGAATGGGCTGCCCAGGGAGGTGGTGGAGTTGCTGTGCCTGGAGGTGTTCAAGAAAAGCCTCAATGGGGCACTTAGTGCCAAGGATTATTTGATTGCATAGGGCTGGGTGCTAGGTTGGACTGGATGATCTTGGAGGTCTCTTCCAACCTGGTTGATTCTATGAAAGAAAATCTTGATTGTGGTTTAAATGCAGCGATCGCTTCTTCAGGTGCTGGATATCTAAGTCTTACTGAGAAAATGGCTGCATGTTAAATCACATAAATCCAGTCAGTGAGGAAATGGTAATTTGAGAGTTATCTTTGAAATGAATATCTGTTTTGTCAATTACCCTAAGTTAAATATGCTTCAGCAGACAATCATTCTTTTACTCTGGTATTTTAACTAGTGAGCTGCTGTTTCCTTGCTTATGGCAGCAGACAAGTCTTTCATCATTAACAGCTGCAGGATGTGAAGAGCCATTTGTTCTTCACTCAGTAGCAATTTAACCTATAGTAAAACTCCTGTACTTCAGCTTTGTCTGTAGTTCAGTTTTCACCACTGCTTAGATCAGTAAGGCAGCTTAGAGCTGATAGTGGAATAGATAGTTCCTACGAAATCTGAAGTGGATTATGAAAGTGTTGGAACTGGATGATCCTTGAGGTGGCCTTGAACATCTCCAGTGAGAGAGAAGCCACAACCTCCTTGGGCATCCTCTGCCAGTGTCTCACCACACTCACTGGAAAAAAACCTGTTCCTAACATCTAGTTTGAATCTCCCCTCTGCAAGTTTAAACCCATTACCCCTCATCCTGTCATTACAAGATCTTGTCAATAGTCCCTCCCCAGTCTTCCTGTAGGCCCCCTTCAGATATTGGAAGGCCACTATAAAATCTCCTCGAAGCCTTCTCTTCTCCAGACTGAAGAGCCCCAACTCTTGTAGCCTGTCCTCATAGCAGAGCTGCTCCAGATCATCTTTGTGGCCCTACTTTGGACTTGCTTTAACTGTTCAATGTCCTTCTTGTGCTGGGGGCTCCAGAACTGCACACAGTACTCCAGGTGGGGTCTGATGAGAGCAGAATAAAGGGGCAGAATCCCCTCCCTTGCCCTGCTGGCCACACTGTTCTTGCTGCAGCCCAATATGCGGTTCCTGTCTGGGCTGCACTCACACTGCAGGCTCCTGTTGAGCTTTTCATCACGCCAGACTCCCAGGTCCTTTTCCTCAGGGCTGCTCTCAGCCATTCCCCACCCAGCCTGGATCTGTGCTTAGGATTGCACTGACCCAGGTGCAGGACCTTACACTTGGCCTTGTTGAATGTCATGAGGTTGGCCTGTGCCCACCTCTCCAGCCTGTCAGGTCCCTCTTTCCAGGTCCCATCTTTCTCGGTCTTTAGCCATTACTGATGCATGTTGTTAGAAATGTGTCCTTTAAATGCTGTTTACTTTTTCCAGAATTTCCTGTCATCACCTTTGCTGTGTTCTCATAATTCTATGTGATGTAATAATATATTTAAATTCAAGTGATGTTTTCAACTTGGCAACCTAGAAAGGGGTTGGAAGGGCAGAAGAGTTGGCGTTTTAGAGCCATTGTGTGAGTGGGTTTTAGTGTCTAATCAAATGTACTTCTGTTTGTATGGCTGTAAGCTGCTTAATATGGTTGAATAATTGAAGCTGAAATATTTCTTGTGCTCTTGAGAGGAGCTGCAGAAAACAAATTGTGTGAAAAGAACAAAAGGGGAAATGTCATGTGTCAGCCCTCCCCATTTTCTTCTTGGCTGCATGCCCAAGACTTGTATTAACCTTTGCCATAGCAACAATATCAGTGAGGTGTTTTTCAGACCAGAGCGTAGTTCTTGCTGCAGGTTTAGGCTGTGGAGGTCTTGAAGCAGTTTATCTGTAACCTTAACACTTCACTAAACATGGGCCTTTGGAATAAGTGGGTGACCAGAATGGTTTTAAAAGTAACAGCAAGAAAACCCAAACCCAAACACCCTTCTCCATCCCAACACTTAAAAAACCCAAAGCTGCAAAAAACCAGAGCCAATTCTTTAAGAAAATTGCTTTATGTTAAAAAAAAATCCCCTTTGAAAAATTAAGGACATGCCATGCTTGAAAGGGCATGGAAATAATCATACAATCATAGAAGGGTTTAGGTTGGAAGGGACCTCAAGGATCATGCACTTCCAAACCCCTGCCATAGGCAGGGACACCTCCCACTAGAACAGGTTGCTCAAGGCCTCATCCAACCTGGCCTTGAACATCTCCAGGGAGAGAGCAGCCACAACCTCACTGGGCAACCTGTTCCAGTGTTTCACCAAATAAGACTAAGCTGTGACCTCTCTAACAGTCTCTACTGAAGAAAATCACTACAAAGCACCCTTGAGAACAGCAGATTGTAGATTTGTAAGAATCCAGAATCCATTGAGCTGGTACCAAAGAACGTGGTTTAGACAGATGACTTTTCTGTAGCCAAAGTGTTGTGCAGTCTCACACCTGGATTCTTGCTATGAATCTCTCTATAAAACCTGGGAAGTTAAACTTTGCAGAGGCAAGGATACAGCTCAATACTTGCAAGTGAATTAATGCTGAGACCATGATCTCATAGAATTATTCATTTTTGCTGACATGTTGAGTAAGTGAGAAAAGGCATTAGAAAGCAATGAGTCCAGTGTCAAATGTTCTGGAGTTCTGTAGAAACAAATTCAAGTTTCTTTAAAGTTTTCAATTGGTACACTACTGTTTTGATCACAATCCAGAATATAGCACCCTATCAGCTACTCTAATGAAAGTTAACTGTGCAATTGTCATCTTTTATTGATTAAAATATTTAAAAGCTAATTGGATTAAGACTTTGCTGCCATAAATCTTTCTGTGAAAGACTTGGAAAAAGTAAATGACAACAACCAGCAACAGAATGAGGGGATCCAGTCTCAGGTTGTGCCAGGGGAGGTATAGGCTGGATGTTAGGAAGAAGTTCTTCCCAGAGAGAGTGATTTGCATTGGAATGGGCTGCCCAGGGAGGTGGTGAAGTCACCATCCCTGGAGGTGTTGAAGAAAAGCCTGGATGAGGCACTTAGTGCCATGGTCTAGTTGACTGGATAGGGCTGGATGATCTGTGAGGTCTCTTCCAACCTGATTGATTCTATGATCTCCCAACCAACAGTCCTTTCCTTTGGAAAGGAATTCAAGCACTTGAACTGACAGGTGATGGGATATGAGGGGTTTGCCTCAGAGCTTACTGGAAGCACAAAGACAGCTTATCATATGAGATTATTTAAATGTGTTTTATTAAACTTAGATATTCATAAACATTTTTGTCACCCTATCGATTGAATCTGTTAGAGCAGCTTGTAGAGGTGTTGGTGGGGATGAGGGCTTCATATGTTCAACAAATAGAATGAAAATGCTGCTACACAGAGCTAGTAGTTCAGACTGACCTTTCCAGGGAGTAGCTCCAAGTAGGAGCTGAAGTTTCACCAAAATGTAAACATTTAATACTATCAGATAAAGCAACCCCACTCAAACCCAGACAAAACCTCATGCTTCTTACCTGCATGCTTGTGTGCACACACAACATATTGTGTTGCACAAAAATACTAAGAACAGTAATTCACTGTTCTCTTTTCTGACATTTAAAGTTTAATTCTTATTTTACTAGTTCTTTGCATGTCTGAGCTAATTCCCTCCAGAAGACTCACAGATGTACTCCTGGCAGCAAAACAGATACAATCAGTGTGGCCATAATAGAATGAGACTCTACCAAAGCCACTACACCTGGATCTATGGCAGAGCTTAGCCTGAGCACAGTAGAGTACTATAAGGCTTTATGATGCTTTACCTCATGCTTTGTGTATCCCAACTGCTGGCTTAGATATCTCTATCCTTAATTTTGAGATACAGCCATGCTTGGTAAAGTATGCTAATCTGAGGTGTTACTTGAGTTGCATGTATTTCAGTCCATGATGCATATAGTTCTAACTGGAGGCACTGTCAAACTTACTATTTGGGTGCTGCTTCCTGCCTGGAGAAAAAAAAAAAGTCCTTTTCTTTGTAATTTTGACATATGAACTTTTATTGATAGTTTAGAATTAGAGGAAAAAATAAACCAACCAAGCAATTGAGATTTTATACTTAACTCCAGGGCTGAAGGAAGGACATGGAGAAGGCCAAATGGTGAATGGAAACAATATTTTCTTCAGATGAATTCTTTCTACTCAGATTTTTTTTTCCAATTTCTGCTATCAAAAATTATCCAATTGGGTTCATCCTGAAGCATCTAATTTAAATCAACTTACTTTTAGAAAACCACTGAAGCCTGTGAGAGTGGATGCTTCTCTGCACTTCAGAAATGTTGGTTATTTCAAGTCCACGGTCCAAGTGGAGACACCTGCTTTTCCAGCCTACATTTGAAAATATTGATCTTGCCTATTAAATATACTTTAAAAACTCTTCTCTGGCTATGATACAGAGGCCATAGCTTTAGTGTGGCCTCCAAAACTTCTAGTGTACCTCTTTGCATAGAGATTTAGTGACAGAGGAAGAATCCTCAAGGCCTCCATGCTATCTGTTTGTGGCATTGGTTCCTGAGAGGGTAGTTATGAGACTCAGATAGTGCTTAATAATGACAGCACTCAGCTACTCTGGCATCCCCATGGAGCTGATGCCTGCAGCTGCACAAAGCAAGCTGTAGGATCTTCTAAGGTGCTCTGGTACTGTGTGTGTGGAGCTAGTTCTAGGACTGTGGACAACAAAGGTGGTATAAAGATATGCAGGTCAAAAACAACAGACAGAAGTCCTTACCTCTAGGACCTGTGCTTGCTTCCCCCTCCCTCAGTTGCTAAATAAATTTACTTTCTGGCAACTTTCCTTCTGTCAGATCTGTGAGGTCTCTTCCAACCCTGATGATACTGTGATACTGTGATCTGTCCTTTCTGTGGAAGCAGAACACTGAGTTGAGTTACCAGAGTAAACAAAGCCAGAGCAGAACGAGTACCAATTTCATCCCTAAGGCCAGGGACATGGTAATTTATTTCTGTCTTCACAGGCCCTGATTGTTGAGTAGTCCACAGTGAGTACTGCCCTGAGTGCTCTGGTGGGGTCACTTGTATGACAAATCACCAGTTCGTGCAGTTGAGTTACAGCATAGCGTCTCTGAGAACAGCAAGAGGCTGAGGAGAGAATTGAGCAGCACAGATTTCTGAGTGCTGTAATGAGGAGTGGAGGGGGGGGGGCAAAACAGCCAGGACTTGTGAAGTGACAGCTTATGAAACTGATGACAGAAAGAGCTTAAAATTGGAGAGATGAGTGCCTTTTTCACATGGATATAAAAAAAACCAGTAGTTGCAATCAATTTCAAGGCAATGTGGAAAGAAATTGCTGCATAAAAGCATTACCTGCTACTGAGTCCTTTGAAGTTCCATATGTACAAATGGTATCGATTTTGTTTGTCTGCTGTGTGCACTCTGAATGTGTGGTGATATAAAATCTGTGCACCATTAACATGTGACAATAGATGTCTTTAAATGCCACCCTTTAAAGTTGCTTGGGATTAATTATAGGGCTTCTGTAGAATCATAGAATCAAGGTGTAGATTGATTTGCATAGGTGTAGATTTCCCTCTTACTATTGGCCTTGCAAGTGTGTTCCAGATTTGCAAGCACACTGGCCACAAAAGTGCCATATTGAAAAGCTGCTTGTATGAATTTGGTAGAAGATGTAACATAACACTGAATATCTGTATTAAAATGTTTGTTCATGCCATAATATACTTGTTACACAAAACATTTAAAAATGTCTCTCTAAAGAAGAAAAAAATCACAGATAATTTCAGTTTAAAATATCAGTAATCAGTTGTGACTTGTATTTGTTTGTACAACTTCTGGCAACAATGTAGTACAGTTCATAGAAGCACAGAATGGTCTGGATTGGAAGGAACTTCCAAAGGTCATCCAATCCAACCACCTCTGCAGTCAGCAGGGGCAGCCCCAACTAGATCAGGCTGCCCAGAGCCCTGTTGGGTCTCACCTTGAATGTCTCCAGAAAAGGGGCCTCAACCACCCCCCCTGGGCAACCTGTTCTAGTGTTCCACTACCCTCATGGTGAAGAATTTATTCCTAGCATCCAGTCTAAATCTACTCTTTAGTTTGAAGCTACTATACAAAGTCTGGGGATTGGAGTTGTCAGAGCCAGCATTAGTTGTTTTAGCTGTTGACTACTGCCATGCAGTATTAGATGAAATAGTAAATCTGTCCCCTTTTTACTGTGTTGTTCCCAACCTCATATCTTACTTAGTATTGAGTTACTGCCTACAAATAATTGTTTAAAAATGACACTGAAATGTGACCCTTTCTGAAATCAAGAAGGGTGCACATAGTGTATGCTCCCTTAGTAATCATGGAAAGCTCCTACTTTTGGGGTTTTCCTTCAAAACTCTTCAGATACTTCTCCAGGGAGCACTGAGCTTCTGAGCAACCTTCCAAAGCCTTTGCCTTTTCCAGAACACAATTCATAAGTGGTGTGTAAGCTTCTGTGTTCATGCCATACTTATATATGTTATACCATACCAATCCACTTTTGAGTTCTCTTAGGGGAATGTCTAAGACAATAAAAATTTTCATACTTTGGAGTGTGAAAAAATTCCAGAGGAAATGACATTTTCCCTTGCTCTGTCAGGGGGGTTGGACTAGATTATCTTTCAAAGTCCCTTCCAGCTGTGATTCTGTGTGATATTGCCCCTTTTATCACTGCAGGCCTCTGTAAACAATCTCTCTCCATCCTTCTTGTAGGCCCCTTGACCTTGTGTTGCTTCTGATGAATAAAGTTCTGTATCACATCAGAATCTGAAATACTAAAAAAGCTTATTGCAGTGAGACAGAACTTCAGATATTAGTGACTTTTTTTGGATGGAACTCATGCAGTTATTTGAATACTTTTTTTAACAAACTTGTGATAACAACATCCCAACACCTAACATTTGCCATCATCTCTGTAGTTTTTGTAACAACATTAGTAGAAAGCTATAGCAGAGACTTAGGCAAACACAGTAATTTTCAGGGCTGTCTGCAGAGGCAGATCACCTCATAAATGCACATTGATGTGTACAGTGCATTTTGGTTAGCTATCTGGTTTGCACAAAGTAGCCTAAGGACAATGAATTGCAGTTGTTTGTTGCTTGCTAGTTAAGGCACTGACAGATTTGTGGGGAAAACCAGCAATACACTGAAGCACAGACACAGAGGTACCTCTTGCTTGATTTCTCTATCATGCCTTTTCCTAGTTTTCTGATGTAAAATAATAAGTCTTCAAGGCAGACTTGAAAGTGGCACATTGATGCTCTGTGGTAATTTATGGTACCTAATAAGGGAAGGTGCTAACTAGTAAATAGCAGAAGCAATATAGAAACACAAAGAATCTACCTGTTCTAAATGACATATGCAGCCTGAACCTTGAATTACTTAGGATGAAATTCTTCCACTTAGAATGTACCAAGGCAACAAGAATAAGGGCAAAGTCCTTAGGACTATATTTAGTGTAATATACTTCCAAGTAATGCTCCCATCATCCCACTAGGGACTTTCTGGAAAACCTGTCAGCACCAAAACTAAAAATACTAAGTGTCCCAGCAGTAGAGACTGTGTAATGGTATCCTGGCCTGGATCAGGAGCAGTGTGGCCAGCAGGACAAGGGAGGTTATTCTGCCCCTGTACTCAGCACTGGTCAGGCCACAGCTTGAGTGCTGTGTCTGATTTTGGGCCCCTCAATTCAAGAGAGATGTTGAGATACTGGAATGTGTCCAGAGAAGGGTGATGAAGCTGGTGAGGGGCTTGGAACACAAGCCCTATGAGGGAGCTTGGGTTATTTAGCCTGGAGAAGAGGAGGCTCAGGGGTGACCTCATTGCTGTCTACAACTACCCAAAGGGAGGTTGTAGCCAGGTGGGGATTGGTCTCTTCTCCCAGGCAACCAGCAACAGAACAAGGAGACACAGTCTCAAATTGTGCTGGAAGAAGTCTAGGCTGGATGTTAGGAGGAAGTTGTTGGCAGAGAGAGTGACTGGCATTGGAATGGGCTGCCCAGGTAGGTGGTGGAGTCACTGTCCCTGCAGGTGTTGAAGAAAAGCCTGGCTGAGGCATTTAGTGCCATGGTTGACTGAGTAGGGCTGGGTGCTAGGTTGGACTGGATGATCTTGGAGGTCTCTTCCAACCTGCTTGATTCTATGATTCTAAACATGGGACACATGTTAGAGACAGGCATCATATTCCTAATTTTGAATTCGTCCCGCTCCTTCTGGATGACACATTCTTGAATGGGATGGAGAATAGTACACTGACAATGAAAGGATCCAACCCTGTGTTCCTGGAAATGCAGGTGGTTTTATGAGAAGTTAGTGTTAAAAACTGAGACATGGAAGCAGTTGAGATGCTTTAATTTCTCCGCATCCAGTATCACACTATTTGAAGTAGTTTTTTTTTTCAGGAGTGCCAAGTGCAGAGACAAGTCTTTCTTGTTTTTTCTCCCCAAACCCCCTAATTTCTGATGCGTGGTGAACTCTGAAATGCCAGACAATATTCGTCTCACTTCACTGTGAGCAGCATTTCCATGCTAAAATCCATGCTATTTTTCATTATGAGCTCTTTGAATTCTGAGAGTTGCAGTGCAAAATAATTACAGTAATTTGAGTAGTCTTGTTTTATAGCATGTGGAACAATAGTCTTCTCATCTGTCTCATGGTGGCTGGGGAAAATGAACTAATTAATGAATCTACTTGAGAATCATTTTTATGGAATGGGTCTGACCATGAAAGCAGAAGCAGGAAACAAAAGTTGCTGCTCTTTAGGCAGTATCTGCACATTTATTTTCTTCATTGAGGACTAATTCAGTGTGTAGTCAATTACTAGGTGGCAGATGTTGTGCTAGTATCGTACAAAGACACAGTCTCTGTCCCAAAGACTTTGTAATCTGTGTATAAACAGGCAGCAGGTGGGTACAGCAGCTGTGGAAAGGTGGAACGATGAGATGAGAGTGGTCAGTGTCGGGAGGATCAGAGAGCAGCTGCTGCTCATGTGCCGTTCAGGTTTAAATGGGTATCACATCCCAGCAAACTGCTCTCTGGGGGGGATTTGAAAGTGTATGAGGAATTGGTTTGGAGAGTCATAATTTACTGTCTTGTGCTGCAAAAGCATCATTAACATTTCAAAGCAGAATTCAAATAGAAGTTTAGCATTCTGTTTCCTCGGAATTTATTTGTCTTGCTTCCTCTCTCTGGTGGTTTGAGGTAGAGCTTTATGGAATGACCTACAAGATTAACCATTGGTGTCAAGTCTAGCAATTATTTAGATAGGATTGAAGCAGGCTGCTAATATAATAATGTCATTTGCAATTCTTACCTGCAGCTGTTTAGAGTTTATCTTTCTGAACTGTGGAGTCACATCATCTGTCATGCAAAGGTTGTGTTTCTGAAATGATACACAATAATCTCTGCAGCATGTAATGGAGCTAAAGAAGATCATATTAGTGCATATTGTGTGTTCATGCTCAAATTCCACGAGTCTTTCTTGGATGTTTCATCTCTTTGCTATCTTGTCATGCTTCCTCCTTTCTCTTGTCTTTAGACTTCCTTTCCATTCCTTGCTGTCCTAACTTCAGCTTCCCTGTAAGCACTAGCCATTCCCTGTAAGCCCTAGCCATTTCTTGCATTCTACTGAGCTAGCAGAGTACTTGGAACATTTATTTCCATTCTATTTACAGCTAGAAAGTTGTCTTCTCCTTAAACTAAAACTTTGTCACATCTTTATTAGTGTATAAACGTACACTTGCCCAAACAGCTACCCAACTTGATGGTGATGCCATTCAGTACTAACAGGACCTTTTAGCTCTGGATTTTCATACAAATATACAACACAACACATCAAGAGCAAGCTATGCAAAGGAAAAAAGGAAATTCTCTGTTACTGCCTCAGAGTTGGGTTGATGTCTTTTCAAAGTTGCAGTGAGTTTATGACCCCATTTTTCCATGTCACATAATCAGCATCACCACTCGAGACAGTTAAAGCAACCTACTGCAAGATACTCAGCATTAAAGTCCTAGAACCAGGGATTGTTAAGAGTTGAGAGACTCAGGAAGTATGACTGAACATTCATGCTACTGTTATGCTTTTTCTGGAGATGTGTTGTTGACTACTGTTGAAGAGAAGGTGACTAAATGAAATCCTATTCTCATCCACAGAGGCCATTCTCATGTTACTAACATGTGCACAGTGACAGGAACAGAAGTGAATTTTGCTGCTCTCTGGGAATCCAAAGATAGAAAACTTCCTGCACTATTTGGGAGTGTTAAGATTACCCTCTCACACTACTAAGAAGTAATTTCCACCCCCCACCCCCCTTTTTTTTCTCTCCCCTCCAATCCAATTACAAATGACTAAGCAGATTTATTAAATGAGGTAAACCAGGGGAAACTAAAGATGCCTTTGGATTTAAAGCCTTGCCCTGAGGATCAAGGGATCTGGTGATAGTGGTCCAGGGGAAGTATAGGCTGGATGTTAGGAGGAAGTTCTTCACAGAGAGAGTGATTGGCATTGGAATGGGCTGCCCAGGGAGGTGGTGGAGGCACCGTCCCTGGAGGTCTTCAAGAAAAGCCTGGATGAGGCACTCAGTGCCATGGTTTAGTTGACTGGACAGGGCTGGGTGCTAGGTTGGACTGGATGATCTTGGAGGTCTCTTCCAACCTGGTTGATTCTATGATTCTGTGATTCTCTACAGTACAGTTGAGGAGTCCTCATTATTCCAGGCTTTGCTATCTCACCTCTAAAATGTGCATAATATTATTTCCCTCCTCACTTCATTTGTTTACTGAAAACGTTGCAGGCACACAGAATATTTTCCTAACCATGATTTCCACTGGAGCCTGGAAGCCCAGGTTTAACATAAGCAGTTACAATAAAAGCAAAACCACTTCAGCTGTTGTTTTGGCTATGCGGCATGGTCTAGTTGATTGACTAGGACTGGGTGCTGGGTTGGATTGGATGATCTTGGAGGTCTCTTTCAACTTGGTTGATTCTATGATTATTAATTTAGCATAATCTGTCACATATGGTTAGCTCTATTCTGTTCCCATCTTCAAGCTACTAGACTGCATGCTCAGGGAGACTGTTGCGGCCATCTCATCACAGATGCCCTAAAGCACAGCTAAAAGGTTACTGAAGTCAATGGAGAAGATCTCTTTAACCTTGTAAGCTTTTGATTTAGCCCATAAACTCATCAGGCCTGTCATTGTCACTTTATGTCTGTACATTTCTGGACAACACAGGACTCTTTCTCCATCGATCTCTGAGCATTGTCACAGCAGTATGCAGCTAACTTAAAAATATGTTTATTAACTTCTTTTATTCATTACTTCTCATTTCAGTGGTTTTGATGTCACTGCTGTACTTTTCATGTGCTAATAATTTAGAGGGACAGGCAGTAGGGGTTCAGCTTTCAATTTCCACTTACTCTGATAATTTTTATGTTCTAGAAAACATCTTTGAAGTTGCAAGACAGCAGTTTTGGACGTCCATGAAACCTTGATATCTCCTTTTACTCTGTGCTGGAATACAACCAGAGTTTGTCACACATCTGATGTCTTGCAGCAGAATGGCAATTGGCTGTAAGAACTAGATGTATATTGGGAAAATCTCCTGGAAGCAGAGACCAACCTTCTGGTCTGTGCAGCAGCATCTAAAGCAATGCTGCTTGGCAAAGCTGATTTGACATGCAAAACAGTGGCTGAGGTTTTGACATGCTACCACACAACAGAAACTCTTCTGTTGGCTCTGCTGCATCCTGTCAATGCAATAAGGCTGGGAAGACAATTAAGAATGCATACATGATCCAAATGGAGGCCCAGGCCTTCCTCAGAAGCTGATAAAACTTTCTGTCTAGGTGAATCATTGGCTGTCAGCTCTTGTCCATCTCATTCAGGCTATCTGCTATAAGGACAGGCTACAAGAGCTGGGGCTCTTTGGCCTGGAGAAGGCTTCCAGGAGACCTTGCAGTAGCCTTCCAGTATGTGAAGGGGACCTACAGAAAGGCTGGAGAGGGACTCTTGACAAGGTCTTGTAATGACAGGATGAGGAGTAATGGGTTTAAACTGACAGAGGGGAGATTCAAACTAGCTGTTAGGAAAGGGTTCTTTGCAGTGAGGGTGGTGAGACACTGGCACAGGTTGCCCAGGGAGGCTGTGACTGCTCCCTCCCTGGAGGTGTTCAAGGCCAGGTTGGATGAGTCCTTGAGTGACCTGTTCTAGTGGGAGGTGTCCCTGCCTATGGCAGGGGGTTGGAACCAGATGATCTTTGAGGTCACTTCTAACCTAAACCATTCTATGATTCTATGAACGTGAGCATCCTAAACTTCCACATGCCAATCCTTACATGACTAAGCAGGTAATGCAGAAGGCTTCCACCTCTCTGCTGCAGCAGCTTTACAGTACCCTGCATCTATTTTTGTGAGCACACTGGAACAGTTCCTTAAGTCTTCTCAGAAGGCTGTGGTACTGTTCTAAATTGGCAGAGTTTCACGACGCTTAGGGTCTGCTAGCAGTGTTTTGTAGATACCAGCATTGGCAAGAGTTAAACAGCCTAGGCAGAAGGTCTCACTGAAGTTGCTGTGCTGCTTTGAAGTGGACTTTTCTTTTCCTGGTCTAATTTCCTTTCCTACTCATAGGAGTATCTCTGTGTTACCAGGCAAGTAATGTTCTGTTTCATGTGTTGAGCATCACATTTCCAGATATCTTTCTTTTTGTAGTTTCCACATTAATTAAACTGATTTATAGAAGTCAAATATTTAAACTGGGGAGCTAAGTTTGCTTCTGCACTAACTGGGACTTAGGAGACACAATAATAAAAAGCAGCTGTCCCTCAGTTCCCTAAATACACAGTTATATTAAAACTGGAGTTTGGTTGTGCTGCTTATCACAGAAAGCAGAACTTATGTTAAATTAGCTGTTGTTATTTTTGCTCCTGTCATTATTTTTATGAACACATGCCAAGCAGATGGTTAAAATCACCATGTTCTGCCTTCTGTTGCCTTCATAGAGTCACAGAGTGGTCTGGACTGGAAAGGACCTCCAAAGGTCATCCAGTCCAGCCCCATGCAATCAACAGAGATCCTCACCTAGATCAGGTTGCCCATAGCCCTGTCGAGCCTCACCTTGCATATCCTCAGGGATGTGGCCTCAACCACACCCCTGGGCAACCTGTTTCAGTGTTCCACCACCCTCATGGTTCAAAACTTGTTCCAAACATCCAATCTAAATCTGCTCTTCTCTAAAGCCATTGCCCTCATCCTATCACTGCAGCCCTTTGTTAAAAAAATCTCTCTCCATCCTTTTTGTAGCCCCCTTCAGGTACAGGAAGGCCACTATTAGGTCTCCCTGGAGCCTTCTCTTCTTCAGGCTGGACAACCCCAGCTCCCTCAACCTGTCCCCCTAGCAGAGGTGCTCTGTACCACAGATCATTTTCATGGCCCTCTTCTGGACCCACTCCATCAGGTCCATGTCCCTCTTGTGTTGAGGGCTCTAGACCTGGATGCAGCATTCCAGGTGAGGTCTCACCAGGGCACAGCCAAGTGGCAAAATCTCCTCTCTCCATCTCTGGGCATGCTTCTTTTGATGCAGCCCAGGATGCCACTGATCTGCAAGTGCACACTGTCTGCTCATGTCCAGCAGTCCTTTTCCACAGGGCTGCTTTCTATCATCTCATCCCCCAGCCTGTATTGATAGTGAGGATTGTTCTTTTTCCAGCAAGTGTCAGAGTACTTGAAGTCATCTGGCCTCTGTAGGTAGTGATGTTCTTGGAGTGAGAGAGGTCAAAGGTTTTCTGTAGAGGTGAAGAGCAAAACATACTTGAAAAGAGTTCTGCTTTGGAAAAAGAAGCCAGACACTGTTAGTGAACTTGGTAAATAAGAGCATGCACAAACCCCAACTTCTATGCCCGCTGCCATTTGTTTCTTTTCCACTATGACATTTCCCAAAGTCCAGCAGGTGGCAGTGAGCAACAGTCTGAGGCTGAAACACTGCAAAAGTGAAGATTCGTTTCCACTGCTGAAAGGGAGAGGTTCCTGGTTTAGGAGCAAAGTGACACAGGTATGGCAGGTACATGAGGGCAGCTAAACAAAGGAAACGTTTTTCACAGACTGGTAGCCTCTAAGTCAGCCTTTAGAAGATGACATCTTTTTGATCTCTGCGTTACCTCTTTGTACCTTCCCATGGGCAGGCACTGTGGCTGGCTGCTGTGCTGCAGTGCTATGCCAGACAAGGGTCGTTAGCTTTACAGTGTAGCAAAGCACGAACTCTGTCAGATTAACAGAGATGCAGAATGTGCTTCTGAGCAGCTCGGTTTGCATCTAAGCTTTTTTAATGGGAGGGATAATGAATTGGAGCAGGATGGGTGATTTAATATATTAGAGCTGTCAACCAGGGAGCACTGCTGCAGCAAATTCATTTTGGTGCCTCTTGCAGGTTGCTGTGGAGGTGCTGGTCATTACACTTTATTTTGTGAGCTGCTCAGGCAAGGAAAACATAAAGGAAAAGGTTACTGGGCAGAATGGCAGCAGAGCTTCCTTTTCATCAATGTGAGGAAAGTGCTGGAAGAAAAAGCAAAGTTATGTGCTGGCCAAGCCCATCTGTGCTGTAGTAAACATGAAGCCTTTGTTTAGTTATATGGCACTGATTGTTAAATCAAGGCCTGAATGCATTCTGTTGTCTTCAGTATATTTTTCTTGATGTTGAGGTGCTGGAATGTGTCCAGAGAAGGGCAACAAGGCTGGTGAAGGGCCTGGAACACAAACCCTATGAGGAGAAGCTGAGGGAGCTGGGGGTGTGCAGCCTGCAGAAGAGGAGGCTCAGGGCTGACTTCATTGCTGTCTACAACGACCTGAAGGGAGGTTGACGCCAGGTGGGGTTGGTCTCTTCTCCCAGACAACCAGCAACAGAACAAAGAGACACAGTCTCAAGTTGTGCTGGGTGAAGTCTAGGCTGGATGTTAGGAGGAAGCTGTTACCAGAGAGAGTGATTGGCATTGGAATGGGCTGCCCAGGGAGGTGGTGGAGTCACCGTCCCTGGAGGTGTTCAAGCAAAGCCTGGCTGAGGCACTTAGTGCCATGGTCTAGTTGACTGTCTAGGGCTGGGTGCTAGGTTGGACTGGATGATCTTGGAGGTCTTTTCCAACCTGGTTGATTCTATGAATGTTAGAAGTTGGAAAGGCCCTCACCTCCAGAGATCAAATCCAATCTCCCTGCCAAAAGCAGGACCACCTAGATTAGTCAGCACAGGAGTGCATCCAGGCAGATTTTGAAAGCTTTCAGAGGAGACTCCACAACCTCTGAAGAGAGGAAGTAAATACTTTCTGAAATAAGCAAAATAGAACCTGAAACCCCAGGTTTACTATCTTGGTTTATTATTCACTTACCTATCAGCTCAAATACAGAAATCCAAGTTGCAGGTGCTACTGACAAGAACAAACATCTGTGAGTGTAGAGGATCCTGTCCTTTTTCAGCCTTTACCTCGGCCATCTGGTCTTCCACAAGTGAGGATTTTGAGGTCTCTTGATAATGTTTCCAATTTTCAAGGATCCTCACAAACTATGTCCCAAATTGAAAGGGTGCAAGGAGAAAAAAAATTCATCTTGCATCTGGAAAGAGTGGAGAAGATCCCTCTCGACCCTTAATTGCAGTTGGAGTCATCTGTCCTTCAGAAAAAAGGCTCAGGCTGCCCCTGGAAACGATACAAGTGTGAGTGTGGCTGTACTGGGTCAGACCAAGGGTTTCTCAGATATGTTGCTCTGTCCCTAAGCATGACCACACTCTGTACCTAAGAAGAACTGTGAGCAGGGCAGACATGTCTGATGCTGTCCCAACTTTTGAGCATTTCCATGGTTTGCATTTTCCCCTAGGAAGGAAAAGCAGAGTCTTCTCAGTGTAAGCCCTCTTCTTCCAGTTGTACTTGCTAGGCTGTGGCTGGTGATAAGTGCCAGAGATGGCAAATGGAGGTCATCAGATGGATGAGACTCTCATGTTGTTTCTATGCTCAAGCCTTCCTGTGATCTAGCTGCTATCTAGCTAGCAGGCCTAATGCAAAGTGCCCCAGTGCTTAGGTGTACCTGCTGAATTGTCCTGCTTTGAGGAACATAGCATTACTGGGCAGAGTATTCCAAAGCACACAAAATCAGTCTGTAGGCACTGTGAGCTGGTTTCATATAATGGGATGAGAAAATGACAGTGCCTTAGCTCAGTTAACTCCAGATGCTGCTTTTTCTGTTGCCAGAGAGGCAGCTGCCTCAGTGACCTCTCCTGCAGCTGGTAATGCATCCTCCTGAGTGATGCACTCTGCATCTTCATGTGTCAAAAGAAACAAATCAGTTTGTTTTTGAACAGAGTAGTCAGTCTGAATGTAAAGAGAAGACTGAATTATAGGAGATGATTTATGCCACTGAGATCATCAGAGTGAAGCACCACTGAATTATGATGCTCTTCCTAAACTGGAACCCTCTTAGCAAGACAATGAAACTAAGAAAGTTCCTTCCAGCCAAGTTCCTCTCTGTTACAGCTGTGTGGTTCTGGCAGGGCACTGGTGAAACGATTGCATTCCTGCTCGTGTGCTATTCCAGCACAGAGCAGAATTTGGACTGTCACACTGAGCAGGACAGTGATTTATGGGAACTTAGGAAACACCTAGGTAATTGTTTCTGCAGTTCTTAAGGGATTTAGATCTTTGGATGCTGTTGGGGAGATGGTGGGGCTTTATCACCAAGTTGCTGTGGGTTGACGGAAACCCACGAAGCCCAGCATTTTGTTGTTAGATCTGCTGTCCTCGACAGCAAATAGCTCATTTCTTTAGTGGTGCACAAGTTTTTCCCACTGCAATAAGTGGAAATTTACTGGCAGTCTCACACAAGTCTTTTGCCTTTTGGAAAGTAGTCAGAGTGTACAGGTGGTATTTTGAGAAGGTGGAAGGATGCACATTTGTAACCTAGCTGATCAGTGGCATGGCATGTGAGGAGACAGCAAGGGGCTGGATGCTGTGTGGAGGACTAAATCCAGGGAAAGTTGTAGAGCTGGATAGGAAGTAGATATTTTTTAACATGTTTTACATTTTAAAAGAAAATAGCATCAATGTATTTAGAGTTTTTTTTCATTAAGAGGTTTAAAAAAATCTTGTAGATGGATCCAAATCTTGCATTTCCAGAACAATTTAAATCTATTTTCTTTGTAAGCTTAAGAAAATGTTTTGCAGTAGCTATACAAGTAGTTTCTAAATGAGTGCCTGATCATAGAATCAACCAGGTTGGAAGACACCTCCAGGCTCATCCAGTCCAACCTAGCACCCAGCCTTATCCAATCAACTAGACCATGGCACTAAGTGCCTCATCCAGGCTTTTCTTGAACACCTCCAGGGACGGCGACTCCACCACCTCCCTGGGCCTGGAACACAAACCCTATGAGGAGAGGCTGAGGGAGCTGGGGGTGTTTAGCCTGGAGAAGAGGAGGCTCAGGGGTGACCACATTGCGGTCTACAACTACCTGAAGGGAGGTTGTAGCCAGGAGGGATTGGTCTCTTCTCCCAGACAACCAGCAACAGAACAAGGGGACAGTCTCAAGCTGTGCCAGGGGAAGTCTAGGCTGGATGTTGCTACTCATAAAAAGAAGAGGTTGGCTGCAGATGCACGTGTCCTTACAATTAACATTGCAGTGTGATGTGAAGAATTTAGTCAAGTGCAGCAGGGGGGATGCCAGTCAAGGCTTTGCTTTTGGCTTGCTGACATGTTACTGTGAGTGACACTTTCATGAGCTCCTTTGTTGCACCACTACTTCTCCAAGCGATTGTCAACCAGGAGGTTATATCAGGGTGTTTACAGCATTGAAATGAGTCAGGATTTTTCAGCCACTTTTTTTTCTCCTACTCTTTTTTTTTTGTTGAGGAATGACTAACAATCAGTTTGGTCTAGTATCAGATTGATGGCTGCTCTGCAACCATTTCGTGTCACTTTTAAACTGATGCAGCCCCTTGATGGCTGGAGTGGGTGTAGTAGCTGGCAGCACTAGCTCTCTGCTGGAGT
Organism: Pogoniulus pusillus; assembly: GCF_015220805.1. Taxonomy (NCBI): domain Eukaryota; kingdom Metazoa; phylum Chordata; class Aves; order Piciformes; family Lybiidae; genus Pogoniulus; species Pogoniulus pusillus. The sequence continues at coordinate 4,667,446 of NC_087271.1, forward strand.
TTGTTTATGTATTTGCAGATAAGCTGTCTGACTGGTTTTAGGAGTAACTTTATATCTTCTCTTTGAATTGCCCAGCTGCTTTTTGCCAGAGGCCTTTTTTCTGTAGTTAATTATATGATTCTAATTGCCAATTAAGTGATAAGGCACGAAAGAGCTTGTGTTCCTGAACCGCTGGTGCATGCGTTCGTCGCATTGTGTGGCACAAGGAGCATGGGAAGTGACACAGGAGGCTTGTGGCTGGTTTTAGTATGACCTATTTTTTTTTTTTCAGTATGTGTTGTGAATTAAAAAAAAAAGCCATAAGGTGTAAAATGAAGTTGGAGTTTCTTTGTGGACAGTGCAATTAAAAATGGTAACAGAAGAAAGAGAAAGAAAACAGAACTAGGGTGACAGAACAGGCAACCAGCAACAGAACAAGGGGACACAGTCTCCAGTTGTGCCAGAGAAGGTCTAGGCTGGATGTTTGAGAGTGATTGGCATTGGAATGGGCTGCCCAGGCAGGTGGTGGAGTCACCGTCCCTGAAGGTGTTCAAGAAAAGCCTGGATGAGGCACTTAGTGCCATGGTCTAGTTGATTGTCTAGGGCTGGGTGCTGTGTTGGACTGGATGATCTTGAAGTTCTTTTCCAACCTGGTTGATTCTGTGATTCTATTCTATGAAGAGAATGTGATTCCCTTCCTGCCCCCAGTTCTCCTTCCTTCTGCTTTCTGAGCAGAAATGGTTCCTTATGGTTCAGTTTAGTGGGTCAGCTTGGGCTCAAGTGGAAATGTTCTGTCATTCTTAGGTGAGCTCATAGAGGTGAGAAGTGAAAGTAGTACAAGCATTGTATTGTCTCAGTTCTAGTGTAAGTTTCCCAGAGACTCAAAATGTAGCTATCAGAACTGATAGTTACACAGAGAGAGTGATTTCCCATTGGAATGGGCTGCCCGGGGAGGTGGTGGAGGCACCGTCCCTGGAGGTGTTCAAGAAAAGACTGCATGAGGCACTTAATGCCATGGTCTGGTTGATTGGCTAGGGCTGGGTGCTAGGTTGGACTGGATGATCTTGGAGGTCTCTTCCAACCTGGTTGATTCTATGACTCTATGATACAATAATAGGATGCCTTCCTCCCCCACCCCTGCTTTGGAAAGAAAGAATTAGATGTAGAGTGGAAAAAAAGGGTAAAACCCCACCCAAATAAATAGTCTTGCTCCAGTTTGGAAGTGAAAAGAAAAAACTTTAACAATAAATAAAAGGTATTTAAGGTAGGGCAGTTACAAAGAGGTATAGGGAAGGGAAAACAAGATACAAATATATATATATATATGCACAACCAGATTGATGGCAATGGATGGAGGTAGAATCAGGAAGGGTTTGTCTACTATGTGGAAAGATGGTAAAAAACAGAAGCAGGAACAAGGTAGTGCTATCAGGCAGGGAGGCAGAAGAGAGGAAGAAACAAGAAGTTCCTGTGTTCTTATAGGGGCCCTAGACAGGAATCGGGAGCGGACTAACCACTACACCTGGTTCAAGATCCACCCCTCAGGAGAGTTAACCCTTTACAGTCTTCAGATCATTCTTCATGTTCTTTAAAACTCTGATGCAAGAGATCAGCTCAGAACAAATCAAAAGTGATGGTGTTGTCCAGCATCGAGCAAAATGCGACTTAGCTGAAAGGTTAACTTTGTATTTGTTTCTTCTTGGATTCAACAGAGTAACTTAACTGGAGTTTACTATAATCTTTGTACCACTGTGTGCAAAAATAGCTTTCCTGGCCTTTAAGTATTTTTAGACTTCAAAAAGTGTGTTTATGTCTGTGTTGATCATAAAGAGATGGTTTAGATTGACAGGAGATGATCAGAGAAAACTTAGTTGTGAGGAGTGTTGTATAAATGAGTTGCATTTTGCATGTGTGTGTAATAGCAAGGGGTAGGGTGAGGAGTTAACTTTGTCATCCAGAAAAGTAGAAATGTTTTCATCTACAGGAAAGAAAATAACCACATAACTCTTGCTGAGGTGGAATGCTTCATTACTGACCCAAGTGAATCCCAACAAAGTGAAGTTCTAGCAGGATTATGCTAATGTGATAATAAAGTCACATCCCTATTTAAGGGCCACTCTTCAAAAGTAGGATACCAGGCTGAACTGTCCTTGAAGCCAACAAGTTCTTGTTAATCAAAGTAGAGTGGAAGAGGACATGGTTTTACAGTGTGTTGTTAGCTCTTCACTGAGGGACATGGGATAATGGCTTCTTTCTCTGTGGTTTTGCCTTTTCTCAGGAGAGTTTGCTATGATTGCCAGCACTTTTCCTCCATTGATTCATACTGTGGTGCTACAGCTGGGATCTACTATTTATCTTATTTTTTACTGCATATTTGTTCTTTGTTACTCCTAAAGTAGGTTTTACCTGGCTCCAAACCCTGTGTGCACATAGTGACTGTAAATCAGTTTTTGCAGTATCTTTTGGTAGTTCTGTGGTCTTTGTTATCATCCTGTGCTGGCTCTGTTGTATTTTTCTACCTGTATTTTTGAGGGCTGCTGTTGCAAGATCTTTATTTTTAATAGATGTCACTCAGGCTGTGGTTAACTGTGTTTTGTGTGCACAGGCTAGTCCTCTGTTTCAGTTCTCAGGTCACTGAGTTCACTCTAAAAATAAGTGGTCATTAGAAGACAAATGTGCATACAGGCAGAGGCACAATGTTGTGGGTAGCTCCTTGCTACCAATATCTTCCAGTTATGGCAATATCATTGGTGTATTATAGAAGCTGCAATAACAAGTGATAATGTAAATGGAGTCATGGTAGCTAGGGAGTAAGAATTATTTTTGTAGTGTTTTAGTACAATTCTATGCTTAAAGTAAGATATGAAAGGAATCAGTATGTGAGGAGGTGATCTATGAAGTACTAGTGAAGGTGATGTGAGTGGTTTGGCCATGTCAACCTTCTTTCTCTATGCTGCTTTCAAAACAAACCATTTGTTATTAGCCATGAACATTGTTTCTTGATTTCACTTCCTTGAACCAACGATGCTGTAATGTTTTCATTGTGAGTGGTGTGTTGGTTTGAGGCTAAGTGGAATATTTTACTGAGAGAAATGAAATCCTTAGCTGTGAGAAGAAAGAAAAAACCCAACACTAACCTGTGTCATTCATTCTTCTGCTGAGAAACACAACTAGGCAAAATATAGATATGGCACTCACTTCTCACACACTTCTCAGTTCTGCTCTTTCTCTCTAGTGGTCTGTGTGTGGTGGCATCTGTCTTAAATCTAATCTGACCTAACTCTATTTCCCCTAACCTCTTGTCATCTTTTTGACATCTCACCTCAGATCTCTCCAGATTTATCACATGAGACGTATGGGGATTGTTCTGGTTATTTCTGAAGGGAGGGAAGAGGAGGTTTGAGTCAGGAGCCTCCTAGCAGTCTGATGGGTTCTGGGAGGGATTTTGTGTTTCTGTATTACTTTTAGCTTGCATATTACTGTAAATATTTGTGTATATTGTCTATATATATGCTTGTAAATTGTGCTAAGCTGTAAATATAGCTTTGCTCCTTAACTTCTGGCCAGCTGAGTCTAGCCTGGGTGAATTTATTGCGTGTGTGTGTGGGGGGCAGGTAACTCCCAATCCATCACAAGTGATCAGAAACAAGCATTATAAAAGTAACTCTAACATCAGTATGATACTGCTGCCCTTCTGCATGAACCAAGAAGTTAAGAATTTCACAAGACAAAAGTATCCTGCAATAATAATATCTCCTGAAAAGAATATTCACTTGAGGCTTGGGAGGAAGGCAGGGTTAAATCCACAGTTTGACTCAGGCTGACCGAGGACTTATTCTCCTGCAGCTCTTTGCAGTGACAGAATGCATCTTTCTTGTCAGATGGAGAATTTTTGCTTGCAGTTTTCACCACTCTTAATATATTATTGAAAAATAATCCTTCACATTTGCTAGGCAAATGTTTTCCAGTGAGATTTCTAGTCTTGTCTGGCTTCATTGCCTCTGAACTCAGTAGAGTTTCTGTTAAAGGTGATGCAAAGAAAGCCACCTGCTTCACAGAACGATTGGCTAAGCATTTGAATAAATGGAGAAGATGGATTTCAAAGGTCATAGGCATGTGCCTTTATTAACTGGGCCATAAAGCTTTATAGGCTCTTTGGTTTCTGCTAAACAATACTGTTTCACAGACAGGCAGCTAAATTATTTCTGCATTAGAATAGTTAAATCTCAGTGTGGAAAGCTCAGCACAATTTCTGTACTGTGGAACAGCGAAGTGCTATAATTCCTATTTTAATAAGAATTCATTATCACCAGGTCTGAGACCTGGATTTTAAATCAATATACTGCTAGAACTGGAAAAAAATAAGGCAGGCCTGTGTATTTTAAGTGTCTGGAGGTGCTAGCTTTGGAATACAATAGAAAAGAATATCATAAGCATGGTTATACAATGAGGATGGAAGAGAAATCACAAGTTCTATAATATGTTGTGCTTTGTTCCTAATGATGCACTGCTGCTTTCTTGAGCCCATGGCTCTGAGCCACTGTTGGGCATATGAAGGGTGATGTTATTTTGTATTCTTAGTATCTGAGGGGATGAGATAAGTAAATGGTTTGTCATTTTTAGCTTTCCAGATTCCAGTTTTATTTTGCATCTAATCTGATTCTGGGCATTTTTATTCTAGCAATAAACTAATACCGTAGAAGAAGAGTGTGTTGGCATCTGCTCTTGGATGCTGTGCAGAATGCCTTGGGAAAGGAATGGCTGGTGGCAAACTTCAAATGAGTTAAAATAGTCCAACTTTTGATGGCTCCTGCTATTAAGAAATACTTTCTTAGGGATGTTATGACAAAAATACCTCTTTGAAAGCTGTACCTACCCCCAGATGACAACAAAAAAGCACCCAAAACCCAAAGCTAAATCCATCAAACCCTCAAAATCTTCTAGAAAGTTCATCTTTAAAGGATTTTAAAATGTTTTATTCTTTATTCTGTTTTCTAGGAGATGAAAATGAATGCCTTGTGAGACTTTATAGAGGACCTACACAGGAAAGAAAGCAGATGCTCAATGAAACCAGCATAGCACCACTGACATTAACAATGCATGTTTACTTTCCTCTGTCTTCGTACAACATGCTAGGTAAGTGCCTTGCTATAAACTGTAGAAAGCAAGATGTATGTCTAAGAGACTCAGCTTGTGTATTGACACTGAGGAGCATCAGTGGTCATCACTGACACTGAGGAGTGTCAAAGGACATCAATGGCACTGATGTCCTTTTTCAGTGCGAGAATTCAGAGAAGGACAACGAGACTGTGAAGGGTCTGGAGCACCTGGTCTATGGGCAGTGTTTGAGAGAGCTAGAGGTGTTCAGGCTGGAGAAGAGGAGGCTGAGGGGAGACCACATTGCTCTCTACAGCTCCTTGAAGGGAGATTGGAGTGAGGAAAGGACAGCCTATTGGTGACAGACGACAGGACAGAGAAAATGGCTTCAGGCTGCACCAGGAAAGGTTCAGGCTGGACACTAGGAAAATACTTTACAGAGAGGGTTCTCAAACATTGCAGTGGTCTGCCCAGGGGCAGTGCTGGAATTGCCATCCCTGGTGGTGTTCAAACAGCTGGCACGTAGGGACATGGTTTGGTGTTGACCCCTCTGTGCTGGGTCGAAGGTTGGACTGGATGAGCTTTGTTGTCTCTTCCAACTGATGTTTTCTGTGATTCTGTGAATTGTAACAGTTACTACAAGAGCTTGCATAGAGCTCTGTTGATTGGGGTGGGGATATGGACATGGGCAGATGACCCCACATGAGTGGAGCTTGCTGTAGGAGTGAGGTCTGCACTTACTCTCAGTGCAGTCTCTCTTGACAAGAATTTTGTGGCAGACTTGAAATGAATCATGATCATGTCTTGGAATCAGGGACTACTGCGTTGATTCAGTGTAGCTACAGTTTGTAAATAGTGTTCAGTATTGTCAAGCAGGCAGCATTTATCAGGCTGAGATTTTTTCTGAGCAATCTGGGAAAGAAATCTTGTGTGCTGTGTGCCACTTCTGAAAGGGATTCACTACAGCAGGGAAACAGATGGCCAGAGCTGTGTCAGCTTCTAGTACTGTGAAATGAGCAGCAAGTGCTGATGGAACCGAAAATGGGGAAGATCAGAGGCTTTTAGGGGTTGGAAAGGACCTCCACAGGTCATCCAGTCCAACTAAGGAAGGCAGTAAGAGACAGAGTAAGTGACAGGTTCATGTTTATCTGCTGAATTGTGTCATCCATGTTTCATGAACAAGAATGATTTTGGTGGGAGGCTTTTGCATTGAAAGATAGAGGAATTGAGGCATCTGCAGCTGCCACAAAAGAGTGAAAGGCATTATGTCATTGGCACAATCTGTGAGCAAATGTGTTACAGAATCACAGAATGTTGGGGCTGGAAGGGACTTTGAAACCTCCCTGCCAGAGGAGCATCACCTGTACCAGATCACACAGGAGCAAACCCAGGCAGGCTTTGAGTATCTCCAGAGGGGGATACTCCACAGGTCCCTGGGCAGCTTGTTCCAGTGTTCTGTCACCCTCACAGGGAAAAAATTCCTCCTCATGTTCACATGAAACTTCCTATGCCTCAACTTCCACACATTGCCCCTTGTCCTGTTGTTGGGCATCACCCAACAGAGTCTGGCTGCAGCCTCCTGGCACTCACCCTTTATGTATTTATAAACATGAATGAGGTCACCTCTCAGTCTCCTCATCTCCAAGCAGCAGAGCCCCAGCTCTCTCAGGCTCTCCTTGTAAGAGAGATGTTCTATTCCCATCATCATCATCTTTGTGGCTCTGCACTGGACTCTCTCAAGCAGTTCCATGCCCTTCTTGAACTGAGAGGCTCAGAACTGGACACAGTACTCCAGATTTGGCCTCATCAGGGCAGAGTAGAGGGGGAGGAGAATCTCTCTCGACCTACTAGCCACAGCCCTTCTAATACACCCCAGGATGGTATTGGCCCTCCTGGCCACCAGAGGACACTGCTGGTATTCTACACTGATGGAATAGAGGACTCTTTTTTTTTGGCTGAAAGGAACACATTACCTCGAAAGAAAACTGTATAAAAAAAGTGGTATTTTGGTGAGGATATTTTTTCCCCAGTAATTTTTGTTATTCTTGGTTATTTCTTGGCAATAACATTCATATTGAATGTTAGTGACCATGATTTTCCAGCCATTCCTTAGCAGGGTTTTGAAATTATCCAAGTAACTATTTCTGTTGATTCTTAAAGCCATCTACTTTGCTTAGTTAGTAACATAGTTCTTCACAGAGAGAGTGAGGCTGAGGGAGCTGGGGTTGTTTAGCCTGGAGAAGGGGAGGCTCAAGGGTGACCTCATTGCACTCGACAGCTACTTGAAGGGAGATTGTAGCCAGGAGGAGTTGGTGTCTTCTCTCAGGCAACCAGCAGCAGAACAAGGGGACAGAGTCTCAAGTTGTACTGTGGGAAGTCTGGGCTGGATGTTAGGAGGAAGTTCCTCACTGAGTTATTGGCATTGGAATGGGCTGCCCAGGATGCTGGTGGAGTTGCCGTGCCTGGAGGTGTTGAAGAAAAGCCTGGATGAGGCACTTAGTGCCATGGTCTGGTTGGCTGGATAGGGCTGGGTGCTAGGTTGGACTGGATGATCTTGGAGATCTCTTCCAACTTGGTTGAGTCTATGATTCTAAACAGAAGTGGAAAGAAGAAGGTACTCTTAAAGCTCCGTCGCTCATCTAGCCAATAAACTAGGCATGAAATACGCTGTGCAGTTGTTCTTGCTATTATCTGACCAGACACCTCATTGCAATGTCAAACACAGACATTTCTAAGCTACAGTAATTTTCCTGGGTGCAGGGTGAGCTGGGAAAGGGCAGCAAGAGGTGTTAGAAGCAGTATGATTAGTTGGGAATATGCAGGTTCTGGCAGAAGAGTTAACACGGCAGCAGGCAGCCACAGACTGCCTTTGCTCTGTTTGTGTCCTTGTTTGTATATGTCTCAGCAGAACAAATGGACAATATAGGCATCACTATTTTCTTTTCACAGCCAATGATCAAAGTTATTTCATTGAAATAGTTCAATTAGCCTCAAACCAGCACAATGGTGAACTGCAAAACTGGCATCTTACATTCAATAACACCACCAAACAGGATCTTGTCACTTTGAGCATCTTCTTATGGCCACTGTCATCAACTGCAATGCTAAGAATGGCAGTGGTTTATTTTTATGAGTTTGAGGCTCAAGGCAAACAGAAAAATGAGGTGCTGGATGTTATGGATGAGGCTTGGAATAGCTTCCTGCTAGATTTGCTTTATTCAAGTCTTTGTTAGTTTTGTTAGTCCTGCTAAGCTTTTGGAGTGCCTCATTCTGAGCCAGAGAATGTTGTAAGGGATTTCCATTAGTCAATGTTACACCTATATATGTGGGGTGTGAGCAAACATAAACAGGCAATGAGGCATGATGTTTACTTTGCATGTCGTAGGAACACTTCTCTCTGGAAGAAATGAGCTGAAACTTCTCTCAAGGGGTACTTGCTATGCATTTCACTGCAAACTCTTTCACCACAAAGCTTTTTGAGCCTTTCTCTCCCTTGGGAGAAAGCTTTCTTTTCTTTTGGTCAATTGAGTATGGCACAAGGGTAATAACAAGTCTAATGGATGCTGTAAACTACCAGTTTCTAATGCATAATGTAATTGAATCAGAATCTAGTGCCTGTGCTGATGGAATCCCTGGTGCTTTAACAACTGAAATTATGATTAAAAAGGTCCAGATAATGCTGACTTCTCATACATTTATCTCCTATTACACATTTCCCTTTCTACAGCACATTCACTTTTACTTTTGAATTATACACTGCCATCTTAAATAGTTTAATATTGCACTTGAATCAAATTAAAAGCTTCAAGAGGACTTTTTTTTTCTCATTCTTAGTGTGGCTACACATACAGAATAGATTGGTAGTGGTGCTGTGTGACTCATGCTTTCTCCAAACAGCTCTCCCTCTATTCTGCTCTGCTGAGACCCCACCTGGAGTACTGCATCCAGTTCTGCAGCCCCTATGACAAGAGGGATGTGGAGATGCTGGAGTGTGTCCAGAGAGGGGCAGCAGCTCTGCTATGAGGACAGACTGAAAGAGTTGGGGCTGTGCAGTCTGAAGAAGAGGAGGCTCTGAGGTGACCTTATTGTGGCCTTCCAGTATCTGGAGGGGACCTACAAAAAGGCTGAGGAGGGAGTTTTTAGACTACCAGGTAGTGACAGGACTAGGGGGAATGGAGCAAAGCTGGAGGTGGGTAGGTTCAGGCTGGAGGTGAGGAGGAAGTTCTTCAGCATGAGAGTGGTGAGAGCATGGAATGGGTTGCCCAGGGGGAGGTGGTTGAGGCCCCATGGCTGGAGGTGTTTAAGGCCAGGCTGGATGAGGCTGTGGCCAGCTTAATCTAGGGTAGGGTGTCCCTGCCCATGGCACAGGAGTTGGAACTAGATGATCCTTGTGGTCCCTTCCAACCCTGACTGTTTCTATGACTCTATATCATATTCCACATTTAAAATTGTGTTCTTTGGCAGAATGTTTATTGGCAAGGCAACACTCCTCTTTTGGCCAGCCAGTACTGAACTGAAGGTGGCACAGCAAGGTGCCCAGTGTTGTGTGCTGAGTGTGAGCCCCAGGACCTTCTGCAGGCTCTGAGAGAGCTGGCCTTTGGTTCCTTCTGTCTGAAGTACAGAACCTGAAGATTCTAGCTCCAGCAGTGTGCTCAGGTGTCCAGGAGAGCCAATGGAATCTTGGTCTGTATCAGGAACAGTGTGGCCAGTAGGACAAGGGAGGTTATTCAGCACTGATCAAGCCACACCTTGAGTGCTGTGTCCAGTTCTGGGCTCCTCAAGTCAAGAGAGATGTTGAGGTGCTGGAATGTGTCCAGAGAAGGGCAACAAAGCTGGTGAGGGGCCTGGAGCACATTCCAGTGCCTGACCACTCTTCCCCTGAAATTTTTTTTCCTAACGTCCAGTCTAAACCTACTCTGCTGCAGCTTGAGGCCCTTCCCTCCTGTTCTATCACTAATTGCCTCTGAGAAGAGACCAGTAGCAGGCTCTCCACAGCATCCTTTCAGGTAGATGAAGGTGTAGGCAGTGATGAGGTCACAGCCTTCTCTTTTTCAAACTATGCAGCCTCAGCTCCTTCAGTCATTCCTCATCAAATTTATTCTCCAAATGATGGTTGTGTTGCTGGTGTTTTGCATAGATGCAGGGGCATGCATTGGGGCTCAGCTGGAGCTGCCTGCAGGCTCCTCTGCTGCAATTATCCTGCAGCCAAGGCCTGGTGGCCCAGATATACATGTGGCATAGCACAAGCTTGTACCCACCCAGGTTAACTGTGAGGTGAACATTTAACTCCTTATTAAACAACCCCCTTCTGGTAAGGGTTGCTACAAGAGGTCTGTAAAGGGTTAACCCTCATGGGGGTGGTCTGAACCTGACCCTCAAGTCCTCCTGACTCCTCCGTGGGGGTGGTCTGAACCTGACACCAGCTGTAGTGGTTAGCCCACTCCCACTTCCATTCTAGACTCCCTATAAAAGCAGAGGAACTTCCTAGTTCTCTTTTTCTTTGATCTGCCTCCCTGTCTGCCAGCAGCACCCTGGTTTCTGCTGCCCCTGCTTTTGCCACCTGGCCACCCTACCACATGGTGGGGCAACCACCTCCTGAATCTGCCTCCATCCATTGCCATCAATCTGGTTGTATATATATTTTGTGTCTTGTTTCCCTTCCCTATACCTTTTTGTACTCCTCTTAATTTCAATATCTTTTATTTATTGTTAATCTTTTGTCTTTTACCTTCCATATTGAAGCAAGACTATTCTTTGGGTGTTTTACTCCTTCTCCCTCTTTACATCTAACCCCTTTCTTTCCAAAAGGGGGAGAGGGGAAGACATCCTATTACTGTATTGTTCTGTTAGGTATTTTGGGCTCTGGGAAGCTAAATCAGACCAATACAAGGTCACACCTCCAAAGACAATAGCCAGAATAGTACAGTGTGGATAAACTGTGAGACAAAATAGTGCTTAAGGGCAGAAAATAGTATCTGGAAAGGCCCTAATGAAAACAAGCAAATCATCATCTCTCTTAGGTCAGAGCCTTCAAATAGCAATTGGGTAATTAAAATTCTCTGTTTTCTTAGAAGAGTAGCTGTACCTTCTCCTTTTCAATCAGTGAAGTTGTAGCACAGTGAAAATGATGTATGGGCCCACAGTGATTGCTTTTTAAATCAGCAAAGTGGCTTTTTTTGCTGGTGCTGTACCTTGAGAGAGATTGAAGGGTCTGCATTTAAATGGTAAGAAATGCTGTCTGTTGAAGGGGATCAAACTGCAGGGGTAGGTGTGCAATGTTTCATCTTAGAGCAAAACTGTGAGTCTTCATGAACCAGATTACATAAATTTACAAAGAAAAACTCTTGCCCTTGACAGGGTGGAATGAAACTTGTACCACTTGGAGTTATTGTGGTGGTTTGGGAGTTAGCTCCCCCCCCCCCCCTCCCCCTTATGAAATCACCCAGCTGGCTAGAAGTTAAGAAATGAATCATAGAATCAACCAGGTTGGAAGAGACCTCCAAGATCATCCAGTCCAACCTAGCACCCAGCCCTAGCCAGTCAATTAGACCATGGCACTAAGTGCCTCATCCAGGCTTTTCTTCAACACCTCCAGGGACAGTGACTCCACCACCTCCCTGGGCAGCCCATTCCAATGCCAATCACTCTCTCTGGGGAGCTTTTTATATTCACAGCTTAGCATAATATACAAGCAGATATTTATATTATATTACAAATATTTACAGCTATGTACAGAAATAAGCAAGTAATGCAGAAACACAACACCTCTCCCAGAAACCAGAGTCCCCGGGGGGGTCCCAACCACCCTCCCACCTCCTTTCCACCCCTCTACCTCATCCCAGAGTTTGCCTTATGTGCAAGGTGAGTTTGAAGTGGGTTAGAAGCAGGAGGATTAGTTACACAGATCGAAGCAGAAACACAGACTGACAGAGGCATCCACTCTGTCTTATCTATGTTTGTGTTCTTGTTTTTATCCATCTCAGCAAGCCTATGAGTGCAGTAGACATCACCACTGTTTCCTTTTCACAGCCTAGAATCTAATTTCTTCCATTAAAATATTCCAGTTAGCCCCAAACTAGCACAGTTATGTATTCTTTGGAAACTGGGCATAATGCAAAGAGGCTGAAACTTTGTTTGTTAAAATTTTAAACCTTTGGGGTTTCAATCTACCATTTAGTCAAGACATTGTTTTCATCATTGTGGTAGATAGAAGCAAACTTCCATCTACCATTTATTCAAGACATTGTTTTCATCATTGTGGTAGATAGAAGCAAACTTCCATCTACCATTTATTCAAGACATTGTTTTCATCATTGTGGTAGATAGAAGAAAGCCATCCAAAGTTGCACAAACATTTGAGATGTCTGAGAGGATAGAGTAAAATGGTAATAAACCTCAATGGAATATAATTGATAGCTGAATGGCTCTTCATGTCATAGCATTCTTGCTTCCCTTCCTAGCTGATAGGCAAGTCCTGTTAGTGAAATCAGCCTGGTTGTTCACTAAGCACACTTTAAGTAGGACTGTGGGCCAAATAGTTTTTTATTGAAGGTCTTAAAAAGGCCTAAGGATCTCTGGATTGATAACAAAAGCAAAAAAGAAATGTGCTGATCCAGGGTTTGACACAAATTGAGGCTGATAGAAACTGTCCTTGATCTGACTAAGCTGTCTTGATAATGTGGATATCACAGTTAATTTTCAGAGGCTCAGAGGCAGAGTTTCTTCTTGTCTAAAGGAGTGAGGCAAAGACAGATTATTCTGGGTAGGTGACTGTTTCTGACATGAGTTTAGCTGAGATTAGCAGGCAGCCCACAATTTTCAGACTAAGTGAAAAGGATAAGTATTAGGCATGCTCTGGAAATCTTGGTGCTGTGCCACTATGTTCATACAGATCCAGAGGTTTGTGATCTAAGCCTATAATTGTAACTGTGTTAGATGTCACAGAAATAACCCAGAAATACAGCACAAAACATAGAACTCCTTTGCTGCAACAGAGCAGTGTTTTTCCAGAGAAGGGCGATGAAGCTGGTGAGAGGCCTGGAGAACAGTCCTGTGAGGAGGGGCTGAGGGTGTGCAGCCTGCAGAAGTGGAGGCTCAGAGGTGACCTCATTGCTGTCTACAACTACCTGAAGGGAGGTTGTAGCCAGGTGGGGGTTGGTCTCTTCTCCCAGGCAACCAGCAATAGAACAAGGGGACACAGTCTCAAGTTGTGCCAGGGGAGGTCTCGGCTGGATGTTAGGAGGAAGTTGTTGGCAGAGAGAGTGATTGGCATTGGAATGGGCTGCCCAGGGAGGTGGTGGAGTCGCTGTCCCTGAAGGTGTTGAAGAAAAGCCTGGCTGAGGCACTTAGTGCCATGGTGTAGACTCAGCTAGCTGGAAGTTAAGGAATTAAGCTTTCTATTTACAGCTTAGCACAATATACAAGCAGATATTTACAATCTATACAGCTATAGACAGAAATAGACAAGTTAAAAGTAATACAGAATCACAACAGCCCTCCCAGAAACCAGAGTCCCTAGGAGGGTCTCCCAAGCACCTTTCCACCTTCTTTCCACACCTCTACCTTATCCTGGACTTTGCCTCACGTGCAAGGTGAGTTTGGAGGATTGGCAGGGGGCATTAGAAGCAGAATTAGTTGGGTTATATAGGAAAAGCCCAGGGAGAAAAGCACAGACACTGATTCTGACAGACAGAGACTCTCTTATCTATGTTTGTGTTCTTGCTTTTACACATCTCAGCAAGCCTATGGGTGAAGTAGGCATCACCATTGTTTTCTTTTCACAGCCTGTAATCTGATTTTTCTCATGAAAACATTCCAATTGGTTTCAAACTAGCACAGTTTACATTCTCAGTCAGTCATGTTTCTGAAAATCTCGGGTTAAGGTTTTCCACTGTACTGACCAACAGCCAGATTACCACCAATTCATTGTGTGCTCAGAGCTTGTTTTCATTCTGTCTGAGCTGCAGCTGCATTAATTTTTCACCAGGATACCTCTTTTGCTTTGCCATTTATTCTGTCTGTGGCTGGAACCCACATACTTTTGTTTAGTGAGGGCTTCGCTTATGAAATGCGGTCCCAATTTGCATGGAAACTGTAGGCAAACAGCCTTTCTAACTGTAAACCAAAATGACTCATTTGCCTTGACTTATTAATATTCAATTGCATTTATTTTTAAAGTGAATGTATTCAGTGCCCTAGAATGCTGCACAAAGGCTGTTTTATAATGTAAATGTGATGCGATGAAAGTTCTGTAGACGCCAGATGTATGTGGCAGTGATCTCCAAGTCACGCACCCTGAAGTCAAACCTCAGATGACATAAAGGGAGATGCTGCACTCGTCTGTGTGGATCATTGGGGAAAAGCTTACAGGAGCAGGAGAACTAGATCTCTTTGAATTCTCTATTCATTTCTGGCATATTCAGAAGGACATCTGTGGTGAGTTGGGAAATTCCCCCTCCCCACCAGTAAAATTTACCAGACCAGCTCAGATGGCTTGGAAGTAAGATGAAGGTATATTTTGCAAGAAGCTAAATTGACAAGCATATATTCAAACTCTATTTCCATGTATTTACAGTGGTACACAATTCAGAAATAATACAGAGATCCAATCTTCCCCCACCCTGGACAAAGAAAGCCCAGAAGGGGCCAACACCACCCTCTCTCTCTTCCCTCAGTTAGAAGAACCAGCAAGAATCTCAAAAAAGGTGGTGTTGTCACCATCCCTGGGGGTGTTCAAGCAAAGCCTGAATGAGGCACTTAGTGCCATGGTCTAGTTGACTGGAAAGGTGTGGGTGCTAGGTTGGACTGGATGATCTTGGAGGTCTCTTCCAACCTGGCTGATTCTATGATTCTGTGAAAAGGTTAGAATGGAGGAGTCAGAGAGGCAAAGGAAGAGTGACAGACCAGCTCAGATGGCTTGGAAGTAAGATAAAGCTATATGTTACAACAAGCTAAATTGACAAGCATATATACAAACACTATTTCCATGTATTTACAGTGGTACACAATTCAGAAATAATACAGAGATCCAATCTTCCCCCATCCTGGACAAAGAAAGCCCAGAAGGGGCCAACACCATCCTCTCTCTCTCCCCCCAGTTAGAAGAACCAGCAAGACTCTCGAACAAGGTGGTGGAGTCACCATCCCTGGAGGCGTTCAAGCAAAGCCTGAATGAGGCACTTAGTGCCATGGTCTAGTTGACTGGCTAGGGCTGGGTGCTAGGTTGGACTGGCTGAGCTTGGAGGACTCTTCCAACCTGGTTGCTTCTATGATTCTATGAAAAGGTTAGTGTGGAGGAGTCAGAGAGGCAAAGGAAGCGTGACAGACCAGCTCAGATGGCTTGGAAGTAAGATAAAGCTATATGTTACAACAAGCTAAATTTACAAACACATATACAGATTAGATTTTCATGTATTTACAGTTGTATATATTTCAGAAATAATACAGAGATCCAATCTTCCCCACCCTGGACAAAGAAAGCCCAGAAGGGACCAACACCATCCTCTCTCTCTCCCCCCAGTTAGAAGAACCAGCAAGGCTGTCAAAAAGGTTAGTGTGGAGGAGTCAGAGAGGCAAAGGAAGAGTGCCCGAGCCATTGTTCAAAAGCCAAGAGAGCAAAATTGTTTCTACATGGGCTTTTTATACCAATTAGCAAAGCAGTGAATGATGCAGACTTTATGGCTGTTATTCTTTACAGCCAATGCTCTCATTTATTTACATTCTGCACTGCACTTTCAGGGAAGTCCTCATTTCTCTTACTAGAATTTTCCAATAACACTACAACATTATGTCCTTTCTTCAACATCTCAATTAAGAAAGACCATGAACTTCTTTGCAAATCCTGTGTTGTCTGACTTCAGCAATCAGTTTTGCTTCTGTGCCAATACCAAGTAGAAGTGACTGTGGATGGGAGAGAATTTAATGTGATGCTTTCCCCTTTTTCTCCATTATTATTTCCCTTTTTTGGAATAATTTATATCTCTGGAAGTATATTCTACCACACAAGATGATTAAATAGAATGAAAACAGGGGAAGGAGTTCTGTAATAAGAAACTGTGAGGAAGTGAAGTGGCTGATGCACTTCTCAGGCTCTGCAGTATCAGAAGCCTTTGCTTGAGCAGTCCTAATGATCCTTATAGAATCATAGAATGGTTTAGATTGGAAGGGACCTCAAAGATCATCCAGTTCGAAGTCCCTGCCATAGGTAGGGACACCTCCCACTAGAAGAGGTTGCTCAAAGCCCTTGAACACCTCCAGGGAGGGAGCAGCCACAACCTCCCTGGGAAACCTGTGCCAGTGTCTCCCCACCCTCACTGCAAAGAACCCTTTCCTAACAGCTAGTTGGAATCTCCCCTCTGCCAGTTTAAACCCATTACCCCTTGTCCTGTCATTACAAGACCTTGTCAGTAGTCCCTGCCCAGCCTTCCTATAGGTCCCCTTCAGATACTGGAAGGCCACTCTGAGGTCTCCTCAAAGGCTTTTCTTCCCCAGGCTGAAGAAGCCTTCTCTTCTCCTTATGCTAAGCTTGTGTGATCAGCACTTAAGGTATCAGTAAGTAACTTCATGAGAGGAACAAGAAATTCCTGTCCTGCCTGGAAAATAGTGTTTGCAGTAGTAGCAGTGCTGCTGAAAAACTGTTAGGTACACAAAAGTAATGCATACCCAGGAGTGTGCTTTGGCTGCTGTTATAAACCTTCCACTTGACAGAAAGAGAAGTGTGAATGTGTGTGGTTCTGGGCTCAGAAATTGAGTGAGGTCAGACTTCTGGACAGACTTTGCATCCGTTGTTGATTTCTGCTCTTACTGTTAGAAAGAGTTGGTCTGCTCAGAATAGTTATTATCAATTTGGTTTAAATATGTTTGTCTGTTTGAAAATGGCTATTGATTTCTAGGGAGCTTTTTCAAATTTACAGGCACTTGCCAGACAGCTCAGGCAATGCATTTACATGATTGGATTGTTTGTTTGGAATTTCTATGGTGTGTGACTAGTCACTCAGCTCACAGGTTAGTGCTTCCATTTCATTTTTCAGCAGCAAGCCTTTAGAAAGTAGGTGAGTAAGTGGAGGGACATTTGTAACACGTGCATAGAGCACATATTTTTTTTTGTAAGCCTCAGTTCTTAGAATCATAGAATCAACCAGGTTGGAAGAGACCTCCAAGATCATCCAGTCCAACCTAGCACCCAGCCCTATCCAATCAACCAGACCATGGCACTAAGTGCCTCATCCAGTATTTTCTTCAACACCTTCAGGGACAGTGACTCCACCACCTCCCTGGGCAGCCCATTCCAATGCCAATCACTCTCTCTGCCAACAACTTCCTCCTAGCATTCAGCTTATATCTCCCCCAGCACAGCTTGAGACTCTGTCCCCTTGTTCTGTTGCTGGTTGCCTGGCAGAAGAGACCAACCCCACCTGGCTACAGCCTCCCTTCAGGTAGTTGTAGACAGCAATGAGCTCTGCCCTGAGCCTCCTCTTCTGCAGGCTGCACACCCCCAGCTCCCTCAGCCTCTCCTTATAGTGTTTGTGTTCCAGGCCCTTCACCAGCTTTGTTGCCCTTCTCTGCACATGTTCCAGCACCTCAACATCTCTCTTGAATTGAGGGGCCCAGAACTGAACACAGCACTCAAGGTGTGGCCTGACCAGTGCTGAGTACAGGAAAAGAATAACTTCCTTTGCCCTGCTGGCCACATGGTTCCTGATGCAGGCCAGGATGCCATTGTCTCTCTTGGCCACCTGGGCACACTGCTGCCTCATGTTCAGCTACTCTACCAGTATCCCCATGTCTCTTTATACCTGGCTGCTCTCAGCCACTCTGTCCCCAGCCTGTAGCACTGCTTGGGGTTGTTGTGGCCAAAGTGTAGAACCCTGCACTAGACCTTGTTAAATCTCATCCCGTTGGCCTCTGACCACCCATCCAGCCTGGCAAGGTCCCTCTGTAGGTCTCTCCTACCCTCCAACAGATTGATACCTGCTCCTAGCTATCTACCTAATGAAGTCTACTCAGCAAACGGGAAGCAAAATCACATCTGTTACATTTGCAGCAGGTGGAATCACAGTCAAAACAACAGCAGAGGTATAGATAATATATTCATTAATATCCTCACATGGGAAACTGGATGACTGTTTCTATCAATCAGAGAAATTAAGTCCTGGAACCACCCTGCAGTCAGAGTAGTGGGGGGCAGAGTCATTCCTGGCTATTTGCTTAACTTTCTTTGCTTTATGGATGGGGCTGTGATGTTTTGAGAGTTACCCCTCTCCCCCCCCTTAAGAAAATCACCCAGACTAGACTCATATGGCTGAAAATTAAGGACTAAAGCTAAATTTACAGTTTAGCACAAAATACAGACACATATACAAACTAAAGGTAACACAGCAACACAATACCTCTCCCAGAAACAGAGTCCCCAGGAGGTCTCCCAACCCAAAGCCCTTCCCTGTCCCTCTTTCCCTCCTTTCAGAAATGACCAGATCAACCCACGTATATCTTGTGTGATAAATCTGGAGATGTGAGGTGAGATGTCAAAAAGAGACAACAAGGAGGTTAGAGGGAAGAGGGCTTAGGTGGATTAGAGAGTTAAAGGCAGAGTCAGCCAGAGATCAGTCTGCCAGAAAGAAGGCACAGCCTGAAGTGAGAGCTGAGCAGTGTGTGAGAAGGGAGTGTCTTATCTATATTTTGACTAGTTGTGTTTCTCAGCAGAGGAATGAGTGATAAGGGGCACATGTAGGGTTTTTTTTCCTTCTCACAGCTAAGGATTTAATTTCTCTCAGTAAAAATCAGCTTCAAACCAGCACAGGGGTGGATAGGACAGCAAAACCTCTACCAATGGCACCATCTTTACCCTGCCTTTTGCCAGCTTGGCTTTGCCATTGGTTTAAAGCAAAGCAAGAAGATGTGAAATTGGCACAACGTCCTCTAGAAACAAGAACAGTTATTAACAGTTCTTGTCAGTGTTTTTCAGTGCTTTGATTTGTATGCAATCAGATTTAGCAGAGCTATTTTAAATCAACAGTATCTGCAATGCCTGGGGGGGGGCTTAGATTTACAGCTGCTTAGGGTGGAGGTGTAAACTAAGGTGAAATGACAATAATGTTTTCCTGGCTTTGAAAAGTCTTCTGAGTATTTCTGATTATTTAAGTTCATAAAATGCCAAATGAAATTTAAATGCAATAACCTGAAACCTTTTGGAAGCACTTTGTGGTGCATGTTTAAGTCATATGATAAAATGAACAGCTCAAAAGCAGGTTTTCTTAAGGGTGGCAGGCTTTGTGACTAGATGGGATAGTGCAAGAAACTAAGAGTGAATTTAGCTTCTAGTATGTGGCATCTAATTGAGGTTGAATTTAATAATTTGTGGTGAGGTGCATGGTTCCTTGCTGAAAATGCAGTAATTAGCTACCAAAATAATTGTAACCCCATGGAGAGATACAGGCTGGGGTCGGAGTGGCTGGAGAGCAGCCAGACAGAAAGGAATCTGGGGGTGCTGATTGATACCCGCCTGAACATGAGCCAGCAGTGTGCCCAGGTGGCCAAGAGAGCCAGTGGCATCCTGGCCTGCATCAGGAATGGTGTGGTCAGCAGGAGCAGGGAGGTCATTCTGCCCCTGTACTCTGCACTGGTTAGACCACACCTTGAGTGCTGTGTTCAGTTCTGGGCCCCCCAGTTTAGGAGGGACATTGAGATGCTTGAGCGTGTCCAGAGAAGGGCGACGAGGCTGGGGAGAGGCCTTGAGCACAGCCCTACGAGGAGAGGCTGAGGGAGCTGGGATTGGTTAGCCTGGAGAAGAGGAGGCTCAGGGGTGACCTTATTGCTGTCTACAACTACCTGAGGGGGGGTTGTGGCCAGGGGGAGGTTGCTCTCTTCTCTCAGGTGGCCAGCACCAGAACAAGAGGACACAGCCTCAGGCTGTGCCAGGGGAGATTTAGGCTTGAGGTGAGGAGAAAGTTCTTCACTGAGAGAGTCATTGGACACTGGAATGGGCTGCCCGGGGAGGTGGTGGAGTCGCCGTCCCTGGGGCTGTTCAAGGCAGGACTGGACGTGGCACTTGGTGCCATGGTCTGGCCTTGAGCTCTATGGTAAAGGGTTGGACTTGATGATCTATGAGGTCTCTTCCAACCTTGGTGATACTGTGATACTGTGATACTGTAAATGCAAGAAATGAAGTTCATAACATTTCCTTTGGTTTCTTTTCTTTAACTGAGTGTGTATTTCCTGGTTCAAGATTATAGTTGGATGGGTACCTCCTGGAATGAGGAACTTGAGCTTGTAGAACAGCTGTTGCAGCATTGGCCTTTGAACATTTTAATTTCCTCTCTCATTTTTGGCTACAGTTCTGACGTTGGTTTATGTCAAGAGTGGATTGAACTGATGTGATTTTTGCCCAAGGAGATGGTGGAAGAGGGCCCAGTCAGAATGAGGCTTGATGAGACTCTAAGCTACCCGATCTGGTTAAAGATGTCCCTACTTACTGCAGGGAGGTTGGACTGGATGACCTTTAAGTTTCCTTCCAACCCAATGCGTTCTGTGGTTTTGTGGTTTGTACTTTGTCAGGTGTTTATTATGTTTGTAGACCTTTTTAGAACATAGAATTAAATCCAAGAATGATTTAGGTTGGAAGTGACCTCAGAGATCATCTAGTTCCAACCCCCTGCCATGGGCAGGGTCACCTCCCACTAATCTTCTCCAGTTTCCTATTGAAAGAGAAGTCTTTAGAAAGTCTCAGAAACTCTATTTAAGTCCCAATAGGATGGGGAGAAGAACTGAGGAAAAAAACGAATTAAAACTCATGGGTTGAGATGAGAACAATTTAATAACTAAACTAAACTAAAACCAACAATGATGAAACATAATCATAATTAAAAGAAATGTAAGAAAAAGAGAAATAAGCTCCCCCCCAAGAGACAAGCAGAAAGACACCACCCACTGGCTTGCTGGAGAGACTTCAAAGAGGAATTAACCCCCTGTGTTTTCATTGTCTGGAAAGGAAAAATCCTTTTCCTTTGTTCTGTAAAGAAGTATTTGACAAGCAAAATAATATCCATGCTGCATAGATCTTACTCTGCTCCTGTGTGAGTCGATAGCAAATCTTACTGATTTTAATGAGGTTCACCTGGGACAAAACAAGGCATGGAAAAGTAATTATTTTAGGCAATTTAATAAGAAACTGTAATAACTTGTTGAAACAAAGCAATTATTTTTGTGGCCACCAATGGAAGCTACTACTTACATATGCAGGTTTTAAAATGGGTTTATCCCACTTAAACTGTGTAAAATTAGGCATCTAATTGCTGGTGGTTATCTGGACTTTCCTTCTGATCCCATAACGAAGGTGGAACACCCTGAACAGGTCTAGGCAAATTCCCTAATGAAGGTGAACACACTCTAGGCAAATTCCCTTTCCTTCACCCTGTGACAAGTTCCTCACAAAGGCGTTGACAGGCTTCTGCTGAGCTGCCTGCGCTCCTGGTTCTTAAGTGTGGAGAATGAATTTGTAGTCGATATGGTTGTGAGGTTGTAAAGATCTGCAATAGCATTTGGAGTGAGACCAATGTAGCTACTGTGGGATGGGGGATAATATTTTACAAATAGTATTCCTTGCCTTTTTTTCCCTTTGTAAATCCTATTTGTTTACAAATAAATATTTCCATTATTTAATAACCAATCTGGATGAAAATAATCGAGGTGTCTGCACAAGCAACAAGCTGAGTGGCAGAGGATGGTGTTTTCCCTGATACCATTTGGAGATGGTGTGGACTAGTGTAATGAGCACAGCAAATGATGAAAGGCAAAAAGGTGTTAATCTCATCCCAGTGTTTGGAATAAATGCTGTGTGTGTCTGTAGCTGGCTGTAGGAGATTGCAGTAAGGATGGTAGCTTGCAGTATGTGCTAGACTAAGCCAGGCACTGTGGCAAAGCAGGAGCAGGAAAGCATGCTTCCCTTTTGCTGACAAGTGACTTGCCTCTGAACGCCCTAAGCATCAGAGCTGCCATCTGTCTAGTAGCTCATAAGCAATAACTGTTAGATGAATATGATGTCAAACAACTCTGGAAATAGAATGATTATGTACAGTCATGTTCAGGATGAAGTGGTTGTCCCTGTTACACTGGGTGGGAAACTGCAGTGGTTAGTATTTGAGTTCATACGGAAAGCTTAGCTATCCTTCCCAATGCTGCTTCTAGCCCTGGGTGTTTGAAGCCCTTCCTCCCTTCCTCCCTTCCTCCCTTCCTCCCTTCCTCCCTTCCTCCCTTCCTCCCTTCCTCCCTTCCTCCCTTCCTCCCTTCCTCCCTTCCTCCCTTCCTCCCTTCCTCCCTTCCTCCCTTCCTCCCTTCCTCCCTTCCTCCCTTCCTCCCTTCCTCCCTTCCTCCCTTCCTCCCTTCCTCCCTTCCTCCCTTCCTCCCTTCCTCCCTTCCTCCCTTCCTCCCTTCCTCCCTTCCTCCCTTCCTCCCTTCCTCCCTTCCTCCCTTCCTCCCTTCCTCCCTTCCTCCCTTCCTCCCTTCCTCCCTTCCTCCCTTCCTCCCTTCCTCCCTTCCTCCCTTCCTCCCTTCCTCCCTTCCTCCCTTCCTCCCTTCCTCCCTCTCCCCAGGACCCTGTAAACATGGAGAAAAAAAGAAAAACCACAAAGTAATATCCTGATTTCTTCAACATTTGTTTTCCCTTTAAAATTAAGTTCTTTTATCTCAGTATTTACAGGCTCCTGTAATGAATGACAGTGAGAAGATAAATAAGGACATTATTGAAACCCACACAATGTGTGTTGTTTTTCTCTTTAGGTTTTCTTTTCCTCCATGTTGAAAAGATTCTGTGATTAAACTCTTCCCAGGGAAACAATGCAGCACTATGGCTGCAGAATGAGTCATGCTGCCAGCTTATATCAATCCATATCCATCCATCTATCACTCATGCTTGGATGTGATTTGTATAGCTCTGCAGTGGCAGCTGGTTATAAGCAGAAGGGAGCCCAGCCCCTTCTGAAAGGAGTACAGCACTCAGCAGTGCTGAAACAGCTTCTTCAGCCTTCTCTGTAAACTAAAGTGATCTCTGGTTTGTTATAACTTCTTGCACACCTGTTTGGGTTTACACTGATTAGGTAGCACTTAGTAAGTGATGTGTGATTTTTCTGGTGTAAAATGCAGGGGTTTAATGTTTTAATTTAATTTTTTTTTCCTACTCAGTAGCTCTTCTAAGGCTTTTCCATTCTCTGCAGCTTCCTACAATGCCCTCATTTATTTTCTTCTGCATTCTTCTCTTCCTTTCTCCACATTCTTAATTCCTCCTATTCTTTAACTCACACATAGACAGCTTTTTCCCCCCTTTGGTATTTATATGTTTCTTTGGGTTTTTTCTTTGTTTTATTTCTTTGTGGTTTTGTTGTTGTTGTTTCCTTTGTGGTTTTTTTTTCTTTATGTGTTTTTTAAAATTATTTTTTCCCTTTTTTTTTTCCCTTTGTGTTTGTTTTTAAATTATTTTTTCTCTTTGTTTTTTTTTTTCCCTCATTTTTTTTCCTTTTTTTTTTGTTGTTTATTTCCTTTGGGTTGCTTTCCTTTGTGATTTTTTTAATTATTTTTTTCTCTTTGTTATTTTTTCCTTTTTTTTTCCCTTTGGTTTTCTTTTGGTTTTATTCCTTTGAGTTTTTTTCCCTTTTAGTTTTATTAATTTGTTTTTTTTCTTTCTTTGTATTCCTTTGGTGTTCTTTTCCCTTTGTTTTTATTCCTCTGGCTTTTCTTTGGGTTTATTCCTTTGGTGTTTTTTTCCCTTTGTTTTTATTCCTTTGGGGTTTTTTCCCCTTTGGTACTGCACCCAGTACTCCAAAGAGCATCTGATGAGAGCAGAGGAAGAGAATCTCCTCCCTTGCCCTGCTGGCCACACTTTTCTTGAAGAAGCCTAGGACATGGTTGGCTGTCTGGGCTGCACAGTTTGTAAGTTGACCAAACATCCCATAAATAGCAAAGTGCTGTGGTTTCAAGATGAAGATTTTGTAGGCATCCCAAAGACTGAAATTTGCTGGTGAAAGACTTCAGCAAATATTCACAGGTTGGTAGTGAATATTTGAATAAAACTGTGGTCAGTTCCTAGAGAGTTTGTGGTAAGAACAGAGCCTACATTCAGAAGAATATGGTTGACAGTGAATAATTCACTTGGAGACAAACTAATGGTTGAGGGTTTGGTTTGCTTCATTATTTCACCAATTCCTCATCCTAGCACTTACTAAGAGTTAATCTCTTTCAGTTAGGTGTTTGGGTTTCTTGAAATCTGAGTGCTTGCCAATGACACAAACAAAAGTCCCTTCTCACAGCTGTGAATTTCCTTTGAAGTTCACTCTGTGTTCTCACAAGTATTAAAACATGCTTTAATTAGTCCTAATGAGGTGACAAATGGTGTTTGCACCTCTGCAGAATCGGTCTCTGAACATGTTAAATAGTAAATTCTAGAAATTATGGAACCTAGATGTTTTGTTTAACTCACTTTGATGCCCTTTGGTACTTTTTGGCTTATTGACTTTCAGTTTTGAGGTGTGTGCAGGAGGAGGAGCTCACACTTGGGCTGATGTAGTAGGTGGTTGGAAAATAACTGGAGACACTGTGGCTTATGGTGAGCACAAGGTAGTTTATGTGCTTGTCCTGTTTGCACACAAACTGATTAGTTTCTTTGGAGTCTTAATTATTTCCAAAATAGTCTGTGGAGAAATTAATAGAATCAGTCAGGGTTGGAAGGGACCACAAGGTCCATCTAGTTCCAAACCCCCTGCCATGGGCAGGGACACCCTACCCTAGATCAGGCTGCCCACAGCCTCAGCCAGCCTGGCCTTAAGCACCTCCAGGCATGGGGCCTCAACCACCTCCCTGGGCAACCCAGTCCAGGCTCTCACCACTCTCATACTGAACAGCTTCCTCCTCATGGCCACTGTGAATCTGCCCACCTCCAGCTTTGCTCCAGTCCTGTCACTACCTGATAGTCTAAAAAGTCCCTCCCCAGCTTTTTTGTAGGCCCCCTTCAGATAGTGGAAGGCCACAAGAAGGTCACCTCAGAGCCTCCTCTTGTCCAGACAGCACAACCCCCAACTCTTTCAGTCTGTCCTCATAGGAGAGCTGCTGCAGCCCTCTGATCATCCTCGTGGTCCTTCTCTGGACATGCTCCAGCATCTCCACATCCCTCTTGTAATAGAGGCTCCCGAACTTGATGCAAGATTCAGTGTTCTCAGACTTCCTAATAGCAATTCCTTGTTACCAGTTACATTCATGGAATGGGAGTTTGCTCCATGAAAGCAGGATTATGGTACAAAATCTTTTCTTGCATCTTCAAAACCAACTCTCAGAAATACGCTGCATTAATTTACTTACAACTAATTGTCAGTGCTGCTCCTGCTCCTTTTCCAGTTTGCTGACAGGGAGCAATCACAGAAAGAACGTGGATACTGTGATACTGTGATACTGTGAAGAGTGGAAAGTTGCTCTGTGCAAACTTCCAGCTGAGCTGTTGCCCTTTGATTAGCTTTAGGTAAATGACATCAGTTGCTCGCCCCTCATCTATTAATGCTGTGACCTGTTCATAGAAGGCCACCTGATTTGTCAGGCAAGATTTGCCCTTGGTGAAGCCATTTTTTATGCAGACAGTTTAGTGAAGAAACAGGTGGATTTTTTTTGTCTGCACCAGTGGGCAGTGGGAGCTGCACAGTATACTAGAATTCACTCTTTCTATTTGGCTGAATTACTTGTTATGAATTAGCAAAGTTATATTCAAACTTAGCAATTCCTCAAAGACAATTTGGAAGTAGGAATCAAAGCAATCCGTGCTTGATAACACACATTTAAATTTCTCCAGGTGCATCAATCATCAATCTATTCCTGGTTTATAAAGCTTTGCTTTTGGAGCAGATAGCAACTAGTGGCTATGCCAGGATATTTTCTCAACATTGCAGTAAAACCCTACAATGTCTGTATTGCCTGAGGGTTTGGGGAAAAAAACTCAACCCCAGGGTGTGATATTTTGGACTATTCATAGTTTCCAGCATCCTCAGATGAGGTGAAGTCAATTCCTTGATCCTCAAGGAAGATAATTACTAATTCTCTATAATCCCCCAAAGGAAGACTCCTTATTCTAATGCTAGGTTGCATACCAGTTTGTCCCTTGCCTAATGCAGCTGGCTAATTAGTAAAATACTCCATTTTTTCTCCAGCTGTTGTCTTCCTGGGTAAACAAATTGCTAAGTCAATTGGCTTCCATTTGCACTTCATTGCTTCTTGACAGCAAACAGTCTTTAAAAATGAGCTGCCTCGGGGTGTTTAGAATCTCTGAGGGAAGAAGTAGTAAATTCATGCAGAATTTCTCTAATTTTTTAGTGTTGGTTTCCACAGAACCATAGGACTTAGTTCTGAGTACAGAACTGTGTTTTCAAGAGGCTAATATCAAGATCACAATGTTGCCCTTTTTGTAGGCAGGAAGGCAGAAAGTGTCCTTAATCAGCATTTCAAATCAGTTTCTGTTACAGGGCAAACTGGCTTCTGAGAAGCGTCAAGGTAATAAGAAGGTCAAAAGAAGGGCAAGAATTGCATGGTTTTACATGCAGTGTTAAACTTAGAATCATCTCAACCCAAGTTAAACAGTGAGCAAACCCGACTGAAGCAGGTATTAAGCAAGTGTAGGTTTCTGCCCTTCATATTAGGGGGCAGAACTCCATCAGCACACAGAGTCATAGAATCAACCAGGTTGGAAGAGACCTCCAAGATCATCCAGTCCAACCTAGCACCCAGCCCTGTCCAATCAACTAGACCTCAACTAAGTGCCTCATCCAGGCTTTTCTTCACCTCCAGGGATGGTGACTCCACCAGCTCCTTGGGCAGCCCATTCCAATGCCAGTCACTCTCTCTGTCAAGAACTTAATCTTTACCAGTATCCTTCCTACAGGGAT
The DNA here is from genome assembly GCF_015220805.1 of Pogoniulus pusillus. Classification (NCBI taxonomy): domain Eukaryota; kingdom Metazoa; phylum Chordata; class Aves; order Piciformes; family Lybiidae; genus Pogoniulus; species Pogoniulus pusillus. Next base: position 4,694,430 of record NC_087271.1, read on the forward strand.
TTATGCTGTGGTAGTTGAGTCACATTTCTGTTACAAATAGATGCAAGACCAGGCCCTGTGGGATGACTGCACAGAAGAGATCAGGTTAGAAAAGCAAAAGCACAGTAAGAATTCAACTTGACTAGGGACATAAAAGGGAGCAAGAAGAATTTCTTCAGGTACATTAGGGACAAAAAGCCACCTAGGGAAGATGTGGGGCCTCTCTAAAAGAAGAATGGAGACCTGGTCATGACAGCTCTGGAGAAGGCTGAGGTGCTCAAAGACTGTTTTGTCTCAGTATTCACTGGCAGGGGCTCTAGCTCTGTACTACTCAAGCTCCAGAAAACACAGATGGGGAGAGGGAAAAGGAAGATCCAACCACTGCACGCAAAGAGGCCCAATGAGATGCACCCATGGGTCCTGATGGAAGTGGCAGATTCATAGGCCCATAGAATACCTCAGCACTGATGTAGTCCCACCTTTCAGGGTGAGAATATAGTTTCAATGATTTAAAAGTACATATGGAAATACACATGCATATATTTGCTGCTTCTCTCACTTCTGCTGCTGCTGAAGTCTGGCACCCATGGTGGTGAATTGAATTTCCAGTAATAGGTGTTGGTATCTGGTTTCTGACAAGTGTGACACAGATATGACTCTAATCAATTGTTTCACCTGGGTCCTCTGTGCAATCAGGTCACTTTAGATTTGAAGGAAAGAGATTAGTGTTTCATGAAGATCTGCAAGCACATATTAAAAGTGCTCCACGAGTAAGAATTGATTAACACCATGAAAACACAGCATGAAATACTTCAACATCTTCAAGACTGCAGTTATGTGGAAGAGGAAAGGAGGAAAATGTCCTCAAATGTAACTTTTCCAAGTGGAATCACTGTAAGCTTAATATTTAGGAATGAACAGTAAATGTGTAGCAGAAACAAGAGCTGTGCATTTCCCTCCCTTCCCCTTCTGCTTGTCTCTTCTGTTTTAGAGCAAGCTGTCATAATAATGGCATGGTACATGCTCAGCCTTGTGTTAACAACTTTCCAGAGATGATATACTATTCCCTTTGGGCAGCCTGCGTGGCAGCATTTGGCATATGCACAAAAAGAGGAACTGAGAAAGGGAGAGTGGATATTTCTGTGCTCTGGGGAAGTGCAGGCAGCAGACTATTTCATATGCCTTAGTGACAGCCTAGTGTTTTTTCACTCCTCCTTAGAAAGACGAGAAACTGATTAGACTTCAAAGACATTTTTCATACTACTTAAAAACAAAATGAACCAAAAAGCTATCCAAACCACAAAACCCACCTGAAACTGTATCCTATAGGCATTGTTTTCAGAGTGTTTTATCATGACAGAGGCTAGCCAAGCTTTGGGAAAGACCTCTGCAGAGGTAAAGGCTGATGGATGTTATTTGAGTGTTTACCACAGAAACAAGGCTGCCTGAAGTGCACTGCAGTGTGTGGGCCCACTGAGTAGTCTGCAGGAGCTGAGCTGCTCCATGCTCTGAGCCAGCCCTCTAGAAGGCTGTGCACCACAGAATCAGCCAGGTTGGAAGAGACCTCCAAGATCATCCAGTCCAACCTAGCACCCAGCCCTATGCAGTCAACTAGACCATGGCACTAAGTGCCTCATCCAGGCTTTTTTGAACATCTCCAGGGGCAGATGCTGCTGAGCTCCTGTACAGGACCCCAGTAGGAGAATTCAGTATGAGGTGTGTGTTTATTTATAGATGTAGAATCTGAAGTATATAGGGTCAGCTCAAATTTAATTCTGACTTCTAGCTTCTGGGTAAAGAACCATCATCTAATAACCTGCTTGTTACACAGTCATCACCATCATGCCCTTTTCAGAGACTGGATTATTTTAAGGTGGGCCACTGAAGACATTTCCTTGCATAACTTCTTGATCTCTTCTGTGGATTTGGAGGTGGATACTTTCTGCCTCTCTGATAAAAAATGTGATTTGTAGAACTATGGAGTGATAGGGGTGGGTAGGGACCTCTGGAGATCATCAAGGTTAATCCCTGGCTAGGTGGTGAATGGCTGAAAACAGCCCTGAGGAAAAGGACCTGGGGGACTGAGTTGATGAAAAGCTCAACAGGAGCTGGCAATGTGCACTTGCAGCCCAGACAGCAACCGTGTGCTGGGCTGCAGCAAGAGCAGTGTGGCCAGCAGGGCAAGGGAGGGGATTCTGCCCCTTTACTCTGCTCTTGTCAGACCCCATCTGGAGTACTGTGTGCAGTTCTGGAGTCCCCAGCACAAGAAGGAAATGCAAGTCCAGAGGAAGGCCACAAAGATGCTCTCCTGCTGCAGAGGGCTGCAGCAGCTCTGCTATGAGGACAGGCTACAAGAGTTGTTGGGGCTCTTCAGCTTGGAGAAGAGAAAGCTTTGAGGAGACCTTAGAGTGGCCTCCCAGTATCTGAAGGGGACCTACAGGAAGGCTGGGGAGGGGATATTGACAAAATCTTGTAATGGCAGGACAAGGGGTAATGGGTTTAAGCTGGAAGAGGGAAGATTGAAACTAGGTGTTAGCAAAGGGTGCTTTGCAGTGAGGGTGGTGAGACACTGGCACAGGTTGCCCAGGGAGGCTGTGGTTGCTCTTTCCCTGGGAGTGTTCAAAGCCAGGTTGGATGAGGTCTTGAGTGACCTGTTCTAGTGGAAGGTGTCCCTGCCTATGGTGAGAGGTTGGAACTGGATGATCTTTGAGGTCCCTTCCAACCTAAACCATTCTATGATTTCAGAATGCATCTGGAAAAAAAAGAATGCACCGAAGAGCAATCCCAGTGTGTTTAGTTAAGGTTTCTATGGCAGCCTGTAATAAGCAGGATGCAGTTTTGGGGAGTGCTTAAAATCAAATATTTTCATTCCTCTTGTGCTCTGTTATTAAGAATTGCCTTTACCAGCAGACATCTAGAAGTACATTTCTACTCTTTCCCTTTTGTTGTTTGCCTCTGAGGAATTTAACGTTTCCAGAAGAGCAACTGTTGAAACAACAAGTATCAAAGAAAAGGTTTTATCTGTCACTAGGTAACAACAGCTTACTCTCATGAAACCTATGTGAATCAAACCTCATCTTACTCCCTTCGGTGTTGCAGTGAGAACTGTACTGCTGTCCTTTTTACTACCTCGGTCTTGATTTGTCCTGGTATTAGTGAGGTCAGAATTAGGCCTGCTGACTTTCAAGATAAACCACAGAATCATTTTGGTTGGAAAAGACCTCTAAGATCACCCAGGCCAACCATTTTCTAGCTCTGCCAAGTCTGGTGCTAAACTACTGCTGCACCACACCTCTGCATCCTTTAAAAACATCCAGGGATGGGGACTCAACCACCACATCACACTGTCACTACGCTCAGCATGAATGGGGAAAGAAGTGAGGAGATACAGATCCATAGCTTGATGCAAATTACCTTTGGAAAGGCAATGCAAGCCTCTGCAAGATGGACCTAGCAGATTCTGCACTGGAATTCAAAAATAGCCTTAAAAGTTCAAGAGTGTAGTGGCACACAACAAATCAGAGTTACAAATGTAGTAAAAGCAGTGTCCCAGCAGAGTTTTAGACTGGCAGAGTATCTGTTCTCTTACCTTCTGAGAAAGGATAATAATACCTATGTGAAGGTAGTGTGATTGTAGTTGCTATGGGAACCTGCCTGGGGTTAGGCAGTGACCTGACTTGTGTGGATTGAAATTTGTGTGGGAGCAATGCATCAGTGCAATATTTTGAATAACACCTCTTTAAATTATCTCCCTGAAGATGTTGTTAAGGCAGCCATAGGCTATTCAACATAAAATAATCTCCTCTGATATAATTCTTATTAGCATACAGTTGGATGCATTGTCAGCTGATATAGCAAAAAGCACAACATTTCATGAAGCCTTTCAGGTGATTCTTTAAAAAATACATCTCTTGTAATAGAGACTGATAAGTTCTAGAGATACAATCAACTTCTTCATTTGGTGCTTGTTGCAGAGCAGCTTAAGATGCTGCAGAGAGACCTTGCTAGGCTGGATGGATGGGCAGAGGCCAATGGGATGAGATTTAGCAAAGCCAAGTGCAGGGTTCTGCACTTTGGCCACAACAACCCCAAGCAGTGCTACAGGCTGGGGACAGAGTGGCTGGAGAGCAGCCAGGCAGAGAGGGACCTGGAGGTACTGGTAGAGAGTAGCTGAACATGAGGCAGCAGTGTGCCCAGGTGGGCAGGAGAGCCAATGGCTGCTTGCCTGGCAGAAGAGACCAACCCCCACCTGGCTACAGTCTCCCTTCAGGTAGCTGTAGACAGCAATGAGGTCTGCCCTGAGCCTCCTCTTCTCCAGGCTGCACACCCCCAGACCCCCCCCCCTCAGCCTCTCCTCACAGGGCTGTGCTCCAGGCCTCTCACCAGCTTCATTGTCCTTCTCTGGACACCTTCCAGTACCTCAACATCTCTCTTGAATTGAGGAGCCCAGAACTGGACACAGCACTCAAGGTGTGGCCTGACCAGTGCTGAGTACAAGGGAAGAATAACCTCCCTTGTCCTACTGGCCACACTGTTCCTGATGCAGGCCACTTGAGGCCTTAACTTCCCTTTGGTGTGAGCTGTCACCAAGTTTGAATGTTGAGGAGCAGAGTCACAGGGTGAGTTAATCATGTCTGGTCCGTTCAGGAGCATGCAAATGACACGAGTGGGCTAAGACCTCTTGGAAGAAAGTGCAGATAGATGGGTTGTAAGAAGGCATGCTGACAGTTTGTTGCTGGTAATCCAGGAATGGACTCTTCCTCTTGCCTTGATGGAAGAATGCTTGTGGACACTCATCAGTGACTTCTGCAGTAGGAAGCAGCTCCCTGTTGCTTATCAATGTGCATCTCCCAGTTTCTGTGCGATGCTCAGTATGTTGTTTGCATTGCATCTGATTGCTGCCAAGCAATGCAAATGTTGGGTGAGCAACATTCTTCATAAGACTAAGAGCTCCCTTTCATTCCCAATGGCAAAACAAATCTCTCCTCTTACTTACACAAAGTGAAATATGCCAGCTTCTACTAGTGGTTCAGAAGCAAGATATCATTCAGAAGTATAGCACAAGTTAAATCTGTGTGCAAGATTCTTTGGGGTCCAAGTGTCTTTTGTGTTTGACCTGGGTTTGTTTTAAAGTGACTGGAATACTCCCTGGCTTAGATCTGCTTTCTTCTCCTTTTGAAAAAGCATTTCAGAAGAAATCTCTCCCTGCTGGATAAGTTCAGAGATGCTAGCAAAAATATCCCCCAAATGAGTTCTTTTCATACCTCTTTCATCTGCTTATTGACATCTTTTGTTTTCTATCAATGGTCAGATTATTTTAGGCCAATGTCCAGGGGTGCCCCAAATTCCTTTCTTCTCCCTCCCACTCCGTGGGTTTGAATGGGAGAAGAAGGTGTGAAAACTGCTTCTCCACCCCCCGCCCTGTGGGCTTGAAGGGGAGCAGCAAAAGCTGCCTTTCTGCTCGTGGGCTGGCCCGTGTGGAAGCACATGCTGGAACTGGGCTGGTGGTTGGCTGGGTTTTCACACCCAGTGTAAATGGTAAATGGACACTTTGGCTAGAAAAAGGATAAATGAAGCAAGGGTTCCCACCTTGAGAGTTCCTGTCTTGAGAGTCCCCTGCTACTGCAGACAGGTTCCTGCTGTCACTGGACCATCCTTGCTTTTGGATGGCTCCTACCTTTTTGTACAGCTCTTGGTTTCACCCTGTCCCTGCTTTTGGATGGTTCTCCCCACTTTTGTACCCTTTTGTGCAAGCTTGTAGGCTTGGAAAGCCCTGGGGTCCCCTGAGAGTCACTGGTGGCATCTGGACCACCCTCTCTCAGACCATATCAGCAGGCAACTTCCTGGCTGCCAGCCATACTGGGAACCCTAGCAGTTTTGGCTCTCCCCTGCCGTTGTGAAGGCAGCATTGTTCCACAACCATCCCACTCGGGAAGGAGCACTCGAGACCTTTCCGAGTTTGGCAGCTCTGCCACTCACCTAAGGGCTTCTGCTGTGTGCATCTCTACTACTGGATATGGCCTGCAGAAGGCTGCTTCTGCAGAGGAATCCAGCAAGGCATCACTGCCAAATGTCTATCTCACCTCTGTGAGTAAGACTTGCTGTTCCCTTAATCTTCTGCTCAGCCTGATGGATAGTGGGGGTGAAGCTGTGTTTATAGCTTAGCCTTTTCCATTGCCTGACCTCCTAAATATCTAAATTTATCTATAATATCCTTTTTTTGGGAAGAAATTCCTGAGCAAACTGAATCTGTCACTAAACTAAACGAATTTTTGTGTATAATTTGGGGGTGGGGTTCCAGGAAAAGAAGAAAATTCTGTTTTTATAATTCCTGACTCACCCACATTAATTCCCTGCCTCCACAACAGCCAGATCTGACACAGTCCCTCATTCTGTATTGCTGACCATGATGCTAATAACACAGCAAGTTACAGTAGGAAAAGTGTCAATATCTAGGAGTTTTTCTCATGATTTGGTCTTGTTGAAGTCCTTAAAAGTAGTTCTGTGATTTAAAATAGTGTTCATAGAATCAACCATGTTGGGAGAGACCTCCAAGCTCATCCAGTCCAACCTATTGCCCAGCCTTGTCCAATCAAGTGAGGAGAGGCTGAGGGAGCTGAGGGTGTTTAGCCTGGAGAAGAGGAGGCTCAGGGCAGACCTTGTTGCTGTCTGCAACCACCTGAAGGGAGGCTGTAGCCAGGTGGGGGTTGGTCTCTTCTCCTAGGCAACCAGCAACAGAACAAGGGGACACAGTCTCAAGTTGTGCTGGGAGAGATAAAAGCTGAATGTTAGGAGGAAGTTGTTGTCAGAGAGAGTGATTGGCATTGGAATGGGCTGCCCAGGGAGGTGGTGGAGTCGCTGTCCCTGGAGGTGTTCAAGAAAAGCCTGGATGAGGCATTTAGTGCCATGGTTTAGTTGATTGGCTAGGGCTGGGTGCTAGGTTGGACTAAACAATATTGGAGGTCTCTTCCAGACTGGTTGATTCTATGATTCTAAGTAGACTATGGCACTAAGTGCCTCATCCAGTGTTGTCAGTAAGCTCTTGATTTAGGGAGGTGAAAACAAACATTTTAAGAGTAATTGCTATTTTGTTGCTAAAGAATGAGCCAAGAATGATCTCTGGTAGTACTTTCACAAGCATAATCCCTTCTAGCATTCTTCCTATCTATGCACAGAGCTGCTGATGACTGAATGGAAATAGGATTTAGTGGGATTGAATAATATTCTCTGTAGAAAGGCTTAACTTAATATGCAAATTCCAGTGGGAATTTTCATTTGCAAAGATATTTTTATTAGCATTCAGATGCTTAAATGAGTACAAAATAGAGATCCATCTCTCAGGCAGAGAAAGCTTTATAGAAGCTGTAAACTAAATTAATGAAGATGAAATGCCAGTTTTTTTCTTTGAAGGCTTTGAAGTATCTGTTCTCTCTTGTTGCTGACTGCATTTAATGCAGTCTTTGAATCTGTGCTTGGTACAGTCCCAGTAAAGGAGAATGAAATTACCCACAACTGGTCAGTGATAAAGAGCAATGAAGTAATCATCAGCTAACAGGCACTCATCCTCATACAGTTTGAGCCTCCTGCATGTGATGTGTTAGCAGCGGTGATCCAGGGAATGTCCTTCCACTTTCCATCAGTTGCAGAATTGACACAGCTGCTGCACTCTTATGTGCCAACAGAGATAAAAACTTAGCTGTAAAACTGGCCAGTTGTATAGGTTTATACTACCACAAGGAAGCTGTGAAGCTGGTACTCCATCTTATCACACCCCCCACCCTGAGGGGAAAAAAAGAGGCCTCAGTGGTTGTGAACAGCACAGCTGATATGGTCTAGCAACTGTAACTTCAGCTTCTGCAATGAATTATTAGTCTGAGAAACCCCATTTCATACCTCTGGAAATGATAGCTGAATGCTAGGACAGCATCTCAGACACTATTGTTGGAAATGATACTGATGGATGGGTTCTGGGAAACTGAAAGAAGGGAAGAAGTGCTTGAATATCAATGCAGTACAAGCTATGTCTGTCAACTAAGTTCTTAAGACAATAACAACTGGTTACTTACTACATGCTTGGAGATTCTTGAAGATGGTTTACTGATCCAGAAAACACTTTAAAAGTGAGTTTTTATATGGAGGTTTTACGATAAGTCATAGCTATCTGTTAAATTACATTCCACATAATGGTGCAAAAGACTTTGAAAGGTAATCTCTTTCAGGCTTTTTTCCCAGTTACTTTAGAAAGAAGGGAACTCAGAAATAGCTAGAAGGGTGAGGCTTGTGTCTTTGTGTATTCTCTTAGAAATGTTTCTGTCTGTGGAGTTTTAATATACCAATCTGGATGCTGAACAAAGGAAATGCTCTCAAAGGACTACTGTTGTATCTTCAGACATGAAGAGAAAGGAGAGGTACAATGAGCACCTGTGGGATGGCCAAGGAATGAGGCGCAGCCAGCACAGCTTTAGGAAGGGCAGGTCCTGCCTGACCAACCTGATCTCCTTTTATGATTGGGTTACCCACCTGGTGAATGTGGGGCAGGCTGTGGATGTAGTCTACCTGGACTGCAGCAAAGCCTTTGACACCATCTGTGACAACAAGCTCCTGGCAAAGCTGGCAGCTCGAGCATTGGACGGATTCAATCTGATGTGGGTCAAGAAGGCTGGGCCCAGAGAGGGGTGGAGAATGGTGCCACGTCCAGTTGGCAGCTGTCACTAGTGGTGTTCCCCAAGGATCAGTGCTGGGCCCAGTCCTGTTCAATATCTTTATTGATGATCTGGATGAGGGGATTGAGTCCAGCATCAGTAAGTTTGCAGATGACACCAAGCTGGGTGTCAATCTGTTGGAAGGAAGAAGAGCCCTGCAGAGAGGCCTTGCCAGACTGGATGGGTGGGCAAAGGACAATGGGATGAGATTTAACAAGGCCAAGTGCAGAGTTCTACACTTTGGCCACAACAACCCCAAGCAGCACTACAGGCTGGGGACAGAGTGGCTGAGAGCAGGCAGGCAGAGAGGGACCTGGGGGTGCTGGTAGGTGGCAGCTGAAGATGAGGCAGCAGTGTGCCCAGGTGGGCAGGAGAGCCAATGGCATCCTGGCCTGGATCAGGAACAGTGTGGCCAGTAGGACAAGGGAGGTTATTTTCCCCTGTACTCAGCACTGGTCAGGCCACACCTTGAGTGCTGTGTCCAGTTCTGGGCTCCTCAGTTCAAGAGAGATGTTGAGGTGCTGGAATGTGTCCAGAGAAGGGTAACAAGGTTGGTGAGAGCCCTGGAGCACAGCCCTGTGAGGAGAGGCTGAGGGAGCTGGGGGTGTTTTAGCCTGGAGAAGAGGAGGCTCAGGGGTGACCTCATTGCTGTCTACAACTACCTGAAGGGAGGCTGTAGCCAGGTGGGGTTGGTCTCTTCTGCCAGGCAACCAGCAATAGAAAAAGGGGACACAGTCTGAAGTTGTGTCGGGGGCAGCATAGGCTGGATGTTAGGAGGAAGTTGTTGGCAGAGAGAGTGATTGGCATTGGAATGGGCTGCCCAGGGAGGTGGTGGAATCACCATCCCTGGAGGTGTTGAAGCAAAGCCTGGATGAGGCACTTAGTGCCATGATGTAGTTGACTGGCTAGGACTGGGTGCTAGGTTGGACTGGATGATCTTGGAGGTCTCTTCCAACCTAGTTGATTCTATGTGATTTTGTTGGCATGTTTAACTTAATTTCTAACCCAAGTCAGCGACTATTGCATTATTCTACCTGATGAGACACTTTTGGCTATTTTTCCCAGTCTGTGGCAATATTTTATCTAGTTGTCTAAATCCCTTAAAAAAAAAACAACAACACTTTTAAACATTTATCAGGTTTACAGCATGCCCCACAAACACTTGTATCAGGTCAAACAGAGAAACATGGAAAGGTCTTAAACTGAATTTTTTAGTACTGAATAGGAAATGTAAAACTTTCCTCACTGTAGAAGCTTGTGGTTGCAGTCTTGATTAGTGCCAAGTCTGTTAGCAATCACTGATGAAGCAGAAATCAGTCTGCAAGTAAATTATCCAATGAAACCTCAAAGATAATGGTTTTTGTGTTAAGAGCAAATTGATGATAAATGATTAAATGCTTGAGTCTTGTACATGTTACCAAAAGGAAACTCAAGTAGCCATTGCTAATTGCTTCCTGCTTCTGAAAAGCAGAAAGTCACAACATGGAGCTCATAGCAGCTGTCAGGAACACGTCTCTCAATATCACTAACTCAATGAGCTTGGGAAAGTGGAAATCAATGGGACAATGTTTTAAAGTCGACCTCTTTATGTTTTGTGAGGCATTGCTCTGTGTCTCTTCAGTCTTTATAAATCTGAGTGGAAGAACACACCTAAAATTGCTTTCGATCTATATATGCCAGAGACTCATGCAGTCAGAGTTTAGGGCTCTGTTGAATAATGCATCACCTAATCTGACCTTTCCTGTCTCACAGAACATTGCACTTCTCCAAAACTGACTCCAGCGTGGACTTCTTGTTGAGTCTAACAGGGTTTACTCTGTCAGACAGAATCCACTTACACAGACTGTTTTCTTGCAAAGCTTGCTGCACTGTTCAGTTTGCTTGGCTTTATTCAAAAGGTTCCTTTGATTATTCAGGTGAGCAAAGGAAGGGCATAATAATTTCTCAAAACCACTTGCTGAGAGCTTTACACTTTCCATAGGATTAATATTTCACTGTTTGCACTGCCCAGGCTGTAGCTGCCAGGGCACTGAGGTCCCACTCTCTCTGGCAGGCTGCAGCACCTGTACAGCATGGCAAATTTTGTTCCAGGTAGAGCAATTATTTCCTTTTCAGGGAGTCTGACTAACAAAGGGATATTTTTCTCAACATTGTGAGTTGTTGGATTTTGTGGATGCTGATGCTTCAGTCAGTGTATAATTGACTTCCTGTGATGGTTTGGGCTCTTACCCGCCCCCCCACACTTTGTATTTGCCCCAGCTAACTCAGACGGACCCTGGGAATATAGATGAAGCAATTTATTTACAGCTAGCAGAATTTACAAGCAGCTATTTACAATATATACAGTTATATACAATTATATACAGAAATATACAAAGGATAAACAATACAAAAGCACAACTCCCCTTCCAGAAACCTGAGTCCCCAGGAGGGGCTTTTAAACCACCCCAACACCTCCCCTTGCCCTCTCAACCTTACCCCAGTTCTCAGGAAGAAGAGAGGTGCGGCCAAGAGGTTAGGGAGCAAGGTTAGTAGGAGCAAGGTTAATGAGATATGACCAGGTCTGAAGGCAAAGGCAGAAGAAAGAAACAAAATGGAGAAAGTTTACTTCTTCTTCCCAGAGCTCTCAGCGAGACTGTAAGAGAAGTTGACATCAATTGTTTTCATTTCACTGCCTGTTATCAAGTTCTTTTACCAAAACATTCCAGCTTGCTTCTAGCTAGCACACTTCCCAGGGATGCTAGATTGTCTTTGGGCATGGCTTGTAAATACCATGTGGAATTCAGCTACCATCATGTATCTGCATTTACATCTGCATCTATCTCTATTTTTTCTGTACAATCAGTTCTGTGCTTGGAAAGGAAAACATAAACCTAGCTGCATTTGATGCACAGTATAGGCTGATTTCTGTGCCACAGCTGTATCATAGAATCAACCAGGTTGGAAGAGACCTCTGAGATCATGCAGTCCAACCTAGCACCCAGCCCCAGCCAGTCAATTAGACCATGGCACTAAGTGCCTCATCCAGGCTTTTCTTTAACACCTCCAGGAATGGCAACTGCACTACCACCCTGGGCAGCCCATTCCAATGCCAATCACTCTCTCTGCCAACAACTTCCTCCTAACATCCAGCCTAGACCTCCCCCAGCACAACTTGAGACTGTGTCTCCTTGTTCTCTTGCTGGTTGCCTGGGAGAAGAGTCATGCTCCATGCTCATCACTCTAGGATTATCTAGATTTTTGATGAGCCAGTTAAATGGCATAAATATCTATTTTTACATGGTACATAAATAACCAATTCCACAATCACAGAGAAATGTGTCACTCATATTGACATTCAGTAAATGCTAATAGCATCAACTGAATTGGTTATTCTTTAGCATGTTCTGTTGAATACCTGTAATTGAGTGCTATTAAGCTAGAGGGTGTGCTGTGAAACAACCCACTGGGATAATTTTAGTTGTTGTAATATATTTTACAATGTTTGTTGTCTTTCAGGTAGGGCCCCTGGTGTACATGAGAACATTTTTCTGTCTGTACCATCATGTTGCCATACTATTGGAGTAACAGCATAGTCACATTTGCTCTACCTGGGACAGTGCAATCCCAGCCACAGATCCAGGCTGGCTGGGGAATCCTGAGAGCAGCCCAGAGGAAAAGGCCCTGGGAGCCTGGGTTGATGAAAAGCTCAACAGGAGCCTGCAGTGTGAGTGCAGCTCAAACAGCAACTGTGTGCTGGGCTGCAGCAAGAGCAGTGTGGGCAGCAGGGCAAGGGAGGGGATTCTCCCCCTTTACTCTGCTCTCATCAGACCTCACCTGGAGTCCTGTGTTCAGTTCTGGAGCCCTCAACACAAGAAGGACACAGAACTGTTGGAGTGAATCCAGAGGAGAGCCATGAAGATGCTCAGAGGGCTGGAGCAGTTCTGCTATGAGGACAGGCTACAAGAGTTAGGGCTCTTCAGCCTGGAGAAGAGCAGGCTTTGAGGAGACCTTGTAGTGGCATTTCAGCATCTGAAGGGGACCTACAGGAAGGCTGGGGAGGGACTACTGACAAGGTCTTGTAATGACAGGACAAGGAGTAATGGGTCTAAATTCGAAGAGGGGAGATTCAAAGTAGATGTTAGGAAAGGGTTCTTTGCAGTGAGGGTGGTGAGACACTGGCACAGGTTGCCCAGGGAGGTTGTGGATGCTCCTTCCCTGGAGGTGTTTAAGGCCAGGTTGGATGAGGCCTTGAGTGACCTGTTCCAGTGGGAGGTGTCCCTGCCTGTGGCGGAGAGTTGGAACTGGCTGATCTTTGAGGTCTCTTCCAACTTAAAGCATTCTATGATTCTATTCTATGAGTATAATTCAGTCTTTCAGGGTGAAATTCTTTGCTGGGCATAGGGCCAGGATATAGCCTGTGAATTTCCCAAATCCTGTTTCAGCTCTCGAGTTAAAGGCAGGTGAAATGGTCATCTTTTCTTCTCACATTTGGCTTGGGGAACAGAACTGCTTTTGTAGATGAGGTTTGTGCTCTGAAATGAACTAGTCCCAAGGCTTGAGCACCTCCATTATGTTTAGGTATAGGTATCCAGTATTCATTCTGAAGGCATATGCTTTGCCCTGTAGGTCAGTGCAGAGCTCTGGTAAGGGCTGTGCAGGTGGTTATACCCCATCCCTTATGCTGGCCTACCGTGGAAGCACCTTGGGTTGGGTAATCCTCATCATGATCAAGAGAAACCAGTCAAGTCTAGCAGGGCTGGAATTACTGTAAGTCAGTCTGTACAAAGATAGACCTTTGCAGGGATGCAAAATATAGGCAGCATGAATGCAATCCCCTACAGCACCCTTTCAACTCCTTCTCCTTGAAGGGAAACAAAGCAACTCTTTACAGATGTGACTCTTTTCCCTCAGAAGCAACTGGAGGCAATTACCTGTGACAGACATGCCATGGTTATTGTCATAGGTTGGATTCAAATCTGCTGCTGTTATTTGAAGCCATCCTGTTTCTTGCCAGCTTGGAATGAGTGTGCTGGCTGCAGCAAAGTGTCATGGGGCTTGGAGTTCAGGTTGCAACATGAGAGGTTTCCTGTTCCTGTCGCTGCTTTTGGGCTCCAGGTTTGGGTGCTGGCTCTGTGGGGATGGCAGCAGCGAAGGTGGGAGTTGGGTAGCTGCTGGTTTTCTCTGATGCTGCTTTGGGTTTTGTTTTGCATTTGGCTGTGCTTTTTCTGCACATAGGCTAAGCCCAGGTAATAGTGCATTGCATTATTAGCTAAAGTAGTTATGCATTTATGCTATCTCATTTTGGTGTAACTCTTACCTTATCTCACTCTCTTTATCTCAAGCCGGATTCTTTTCTGTGTGTTACTTTTCCCTCACTTCTGTGCTGGAAGAAACACTTCTGTGTGGAGGGAAACAGACAGGTTAACCCTTTCTCAGGGTTTAACCTGTTACAGTTATAAGCTAATCAGCCACCTCTGCAATATGTGACGGCGAGACTGAAACGCTTGAGTTAAAATGAGCACCTTGCCAGAGTCTCCTGACTAGGCTGAAAACTACACAGGAAACTCCATTAAGGAAGCTGTGTGAGAGTGGGGGAGTTGAACTTTTGGGCATAGATGCTTGCTTCTGAAGGACAGCTAATGACTGATATACTGGCTTTGAAACATTGGGAATCCGACACCAACTCCTGGTAAGCCGAAGAAACCTGTTAGGTTTAAGCTGAGCTCTTCTCTGTCCAAACTGCTCAGTCTGAGAATGATATATGGAGACATTTCTTTTCTTTCCTGATGGAGAGGGAGACTGTGTTAATTAGTGCCTGTAAATTGCCTTGCTGTCTGAGGAGATGGCTGCTGCAGCACTGTCAGGTGGTATGTGCTCTTTCTGCAGGAATGAGCTACTGTTAGAGGTGCAATGGTGAGTCGAAGCAGCTCTCCAGTGTAGCTCAGGCCAAAGACACTCCTTTCCTGAAGTGTTACCAGCAGTGACAGTCCTGAGTGACCATGAATCTGTAGCGTCCTGCAAGGTGACAGTAAGCCTCTTTACTCAGATGAGTGAAGCCTAAATAAATGGCCTGTCTGCGTGCTGTGACACAGCCTTGGGATTTAATTCAGTAGGCAAAAGCACCTTTGACAGGGTGCACACTCAATTACTGTGATGCCTAATTTCTCAGGGATGGAAGTGCTGTAGACCACCTTGAGGCTGTGATCCAAAAGGCTCTGTAGAAGGATGATTCTCATTTAATTACAGTTGCAGATCTGAACAAAAATATTTCATTAAAAATAAACAAATAAAAGGGAAGAAAATTACCTGGAATCTGTTTTAATGATTTCTGTAGAACAGACTATGATATACAGTCAGTACTGCTTGCAGACACTCTTATGGGCAGAATAGAGCTAAGTTTTACATGTCTGAGAAAATAGCTGTAGTCCTCCAGATGAAGCTTGCTGTGCAATAAATCCCCTGTGCAGTTTGAGATCTGTCTCAACATGTCTTTATTAGAGCTTACACTGTGAGATGGAATTAGTGGCCACTTTAGTAGTAGGTCAACAGTAAATGTTTTCATCCTAAAGGAGATGGAACCAAACCTAGTGTGGAGTAAAATGAATTTATTAATGCCACTGTAAGTGCAGTTTTAGTGCTGTGAGTTCTTTTGAATGAAGAATGATACAAAGCATACAAAGCTGTAGATGACTGTATTTGTCATAGGGCCTCTGAGTGTGATAGTACTTGAAGATACTTGACTTGTCTGTAAGCAATTGCAGCAGTGTGTAGGCCCTCAGAAACTCATTGGCACTCTTTCAGTGGAGAGCTGTAAGTGTGTGTAGCTCAGCAGGTTCTGGTAACCAAAGTCAGAAGAGTCTCTGGTTACCTGTAGCAGCACCACGTCAGGAACACAATTTCTGCTGTGAGGTAGATAGGGATGGTGTAAAATGATGAGGAAGATTTCAGTATCTTCATAAAGATGCAGCTGGTTGTGGAGAGTTGCTGCTGGCTCTGGTTGAGGTTTGTCTCACTTGGGCTACAGCAGTAGAGAAAAAGGCTGCAGGTTGTGCTGCTGCTCAGCTGGCAAGCTGTGTGAGTTGAGCACAAGCTTCTCATTCTAAAGAAAATCTGAGTTTTCCTCCTTATCTCCATCTCAGTGACAAATATCCTTAATTGTTAAGACACAGAAGACTTTTATGAGAACTTTGTTCACCTCCTATTGATATAAAATCAGTGAACATGATTTGTATTTTCAGAGTGTGGATTTCTTCCGTGGGGTGGTTTCAGAGGAACCAGAGTGTTTTGATATCTGTGGTCAGGCTCTACACTTGTGAATAGTGCCTGCTGACTTGAATGAGCTGCAGAAAGGACTTGTCTCTGGTGATCATCTCCCTTGCAGCTTGTCTGACACAATGGCTGGATGGGTGGGCAGAGGCCAGTGGGATGAGATTTAACAAGGCCTAGTGCAGGGTTCTGCGCTTTGGCCACAACAACCCCAAGCAGCACTACAGGCTGGGGACAGTGGATGGAGAACAGCCAGGCTGAAAGGGACCTGGGGGTACTGGTAGAGAGTAGCTGAAGACAAGCCAGCAGTGTGCCCAGGTGGGCAGGAGAGCCAATGGCATCCTGGCCTGCATCAGGAACAGTGTGGCCAGTAGGACAAGGGAGGTTATTCTTTTCCTGTACTCAGCACTGGTCACACCTTGAGTGCTGTGTCCAGTTCTGGGCTTCTCAATTGAAGAGAGATGTTGAGGTACTGGAAGGTGTCCAGAGAAGGACAACAAAGCTGGTGCAGGGCCTGGAGCACAGCCCTGTGAGGAGAGGCTGAGGGAGCTGGGGGTGTGCAGCCTGCAGAAGAGGAGGGTCAGGGCTGACCTCATTGCTGTCTGCAACTACCTGAAGGGAGGCTGTAGCCAGGTGGGGGTTGGTCTCTTCTGCCAGGCAACCAGCAACAGAACAAGGGGACACAGTCTCAAGCTGTGCTGGAGGAAGTATAGGCTGGATGTTAGGAGGAAGTTGTTGCCAGAGAGTGATTGGCATTGGAATGGGCTGCCCAGGGAGGTGGTGGAGTCACCATCCTTGGAGGTATTCAAGCAAAGCCTGGCTGAGGCACTTGGTGCCATGGTCTAGTTGACTGGCTAGGGCTGGGTGCTAGGGTGGACTGGATGATCTTGGAAGTCTCTTCCAACTTGATTGATCCTATGATTCTATTCTATGTTTGCTGCTTAGGGGAGAGGCCTCTGAGGAAAAAGAGATGTGGAAGACTAGAAGTTGTCTTGAAGTGCTTACTAAATGCACTGGTTGACAGCAACTGAAAGTCTGCAGGAGTTCACACATTATGAGAGTGCTGCTTGAGAATAACAGTGGAATAATCAGGTGGATGCTGTCATTGCAGTTTGGAGAAAACCTCTGCACATCCCAGTTTTGTGAGTCATGGCTACTGCATCAATGTAGTATGTCTATGTTTTAGAACCCAGCAAGAGCTTTTTTTTTTCATAGTCTCTCCAACTTTGTGCTGGCTAATTCTGTCTCTAGTCTCTCAGTTGAAATCCCAGTAATAATGGTATTTGCATAACCTAAGTGATCTGTTTTCTGTGGGGAAAATAACTTTATGATTCTGTGATTCTAGGGCTAGGTTTTTTTGCTTGCATGTTGATGCTCATGTTTATGGTCTTGTGTGGGAGAATTACCAAGCTTTGCTTTTTGGTTTGGGAATAAGATGGTCTCTATTCTTGGTGGAAAAGTGAGTTTCAGGACTTGACTCTATGATCCATGGAAGCTGGTCTTTGCACACCTGAGTCCTTTGTGTGTGAGCTTCTGGTGGGATGCAGTGTCCTGAAAGGCTAATAGGCCTATTAGATGTCCTGGCTTGCCTCACCCTTCTGCTAATGGGGGAAGCAAGGGCTTGGGCCATTATGCCTCCTCCCAAAGTGATAAACAAATACCCACAGGTGTTTAGGTACTTGTTGGTGTCTTGCCCAAATAAGGGTGAGCAAGCTCTGGGGTCACCTAATAGAGTCAGGTTTGCAAATGCCATTTTGATTGGTGAATCTCTGTGGCCGGAGGAGCCTTTGCACTCGGGCAAGTCATACAAATAGAGCTAAACTGTGAGCAGTTGTGATGCTTCTGCCTCACTGCTCTTGGAAAATATGTTCTGCTCTGCCTTGTGCTTCAGACCAGCTTAGCCCTGATGTTTTGGGCTTGAACTACATGGAAACCTAAGTGCCACAAGTTTCCCAGGAGAAGGCATTTAAGTGCCACCAACATGATGCTTTCTGCACATCTGCAAGAGATGCTGCCTGCACTTCTGCAAACCTCTGTGCCAAGAGGACCCAGGATCAGGTCAGAGATTGTCTGCCTCTTTCCCAGCATCCTGGGAAGATCTAGAAGCCTCTCAACAGCTGAGCAGTTCCAGCACTGCCAGAAAGGAGCCAGGGACTATCTTGAAATTTCTACCTCACCAGAGTGAGTAGAGCAGACTTTTCTTAGGGCTCCAGGCTACCTATTTGTAAGTGAGGCAAAGCCATTTTGTGGCTAAACTTCTCCATTTGTTCTGTTTCTCCTAAAGGGATGAATTGCCCATAAGCATCCTTGTGGAGATTTTCCTGACCAAATTAGAACCCAAACTTAAGTAATCTGTATATAGTTGTGGGCAGGGCTTTTTGCAAATAAAATTAGCCACTTGCTTTCTAATTCTTGCCTTGTTAATTGCCCCAAGTAAATCATGCAGTTGTTACAGAATGTCAAGGAACAAGAGTTGTTCTCCTCAGAATTAGTGAAGTAGGGAGATTGTGGGCTGAAGTGTAGCTCTGCTCCAAAACTCTTACTGCTTGCAGCCCTCATTGGCCACTTGTGGCAAAGATGCCCAAATGCTCAGCATTGCTGCCCAAATGCTGGGGAGGTAGCATTGGATTTGCAGCTGGGAATGCTGGAATGGTTTGCAGGAATATACACATCCATTCAAACGGTTTTGACATTTGGACTAGCGTTTTAACTGGTATTAAAATCAGCTTGAATCAAGAAGGTTCCCTGGGAGTTCTGGAACAAGAAAAGGAACCAATTAACGGGATGAGTAATTTGCTTTGAATGGTTTGTTTATCTCTACTCTAGCCTCTCTAAGCAATTGTTTACAATGACAAATTGCCAGGCAAGGAATTCATTCAGGTTGTGGTTTGAAACAAAGATTCTGTCTTCCTTTGCTGTGGAAGCAGCCTGCTGAGCTGAATGATAGCCAGTGTCCTTGGGCTTGTCTGGAAACGAATATTCCTAGTTACAAATAACCTGTGATTAAAATATTCTATCACTCTGTCTCATTCAAAGATTTCCCCTTCATTTGTTTCAATCTGAATCACATCTTTTGCTAGCAGGGACTACAGTGCCAGTAGGCTCCACTGAGTCACTCTGCCAGCGGTTTGCTTAGCAAACTGTGACAGACAGGGCAGGCTGAAGCAGTCTGTGTGTGTAACAATAGACTTGGTAGTTACTCAAGGGAAAGAATTGCCAGAAGGGACTATAAAAGATGATTACTGTTCAAGCAGCTTTCTCAGGGGAGGTTTGTTCTAGCTGTTTTGGCGTAGGGAATTGATAGCCTGCTTACAGGGAGAAAGCTATGGGCTTTTCAGTCTGTATGGATCATGTTCCTTAGGCTCCCTCAGGAGAGGCATGGCTGGTGGGTTGGCAGGCTTCTGTTCCTCTGACAGATTTGTAGCTGCATAGGTCTCTCTCTGCTGGTAGCACAGCTCTCTGAAATTTGAGAGTTTGGGTGTGGGAATGCTGTGGTCCTTTTGCACGTTTCTCTCTTGAGGCAGGAGGTCTCTTTAAGACATTTAAATAGGCCCTACAGTCAATCTTCTCATGTTTGAGGAGATGCTTTTTGTCCCTGTATAGTATCACTATACAGTCTATGTTTCCACTGTGAGAATAAAACTTTACTTGCTGAGGTGCAGGTAGATTGCTGCTATACTATGAAGATTTTTCTGCATGTGCCTGCTCACAAAGCTTGTGACACAAATCTGCTTATGCTGAGGCATCCTGAATATGAGTTTGGAATTTCCAACTTGGAAGAGTCAGGTGATTGGCACTCTTGCAGAAAAAGATGTTCTCAGCAGTGGTACTGTGGTGATAGTGCCTCAGTCTGTTTTGTTGCATTGAGGCTGTGTGAGTAGTTCATGTTTAAAGGTATTGGAACCCACTGAAGGTATTGGAACCCACTGCTACTACTGTAGAAGGAAGGGATTTATCTAGGTGTAACTTCCATGCTTCATCACAGTACCTTCACTAGCAGGACAAGCCTCTCCTCAAAGGTGCCTGTGCTCCCTCTTTCATGCACCCCTCTCTAGCACTCTGTAATACTGCCTCTTTGTTTCTCTCCTTTGACTAACAGGAGCCTGTTACCCTTTAAATGGTTAACTAAACTGCATTGAAATCAGGTGAGATTAATCCTACTGCAAGAACTGTTGTCAGCTTGTACTAATGGATACATGCTAATTACACAGTATGAAAATCTCATCAAGAAATATGCTAGTAACCATTTTTTTCCTCAGATGAAGTGATCCTCATGTCCAGTGATCTATTAGTCTATTAGTCTAGGTTATGATGATAAAGTAGGAAGAAGTTTCATTTCTCAGTCTTAATGGCTGATGCCCCTAAGAATGTTCTGCTTGTGAAAAAGTTCTGTGTTAGTGAAGTTACTCTGTGTGGGGGAAAGGTTAGGATTTGTTTATGGGCCTTTGGTAACAGTCTGAACCCTCTTTGTGTTCAGATGCTGTCCTGTATCATACCTTTCATAAATGAGTCCTTGTCAACACTTTCACACATCACAGAGGAAGTTCCTTTGGCAAGAGGGAAACTGGTTATGGGAGTGAAGTGATTTAATCTGTCTGTTTAGCTGAAGTCTGCATTTCCAAGTCCTGTGCCACTGACTGTAATGGGCAACAGCTCTCATTTCAGCTAGGCAGGAAGGGGAAAATGGAAGCAGGAGAGTAACTTTTCTCTGGTCATGTTGTAATGTAATTTGGTAGGTTTTTATCCTTTTTCAGTTCTTGAAACCTAGTTATCATCTCATTGTGCAGCCAGTATGAAAAATAAGATAATTTGTTGTTCACATGGGCTTACATCTTAAAGCAGACTTGCAAATGTGGTCTCAGCTGGCATGCTGGACACATCAGCAAATCAAATGTCTGCAAAATAGACCTGGCAAAGTTTTAATGTATTTGATTTTTTGTTGTTGTTCTTAAGTAGGAACACTTTCATAAATATTCTTGGGTTTCTATGGGCCCAGTTCCAATGACTAAAGAGAACCTCAGACTTGACAAGCAACACAGTGCTCACCCAGTTTTCCAGACTTTTGTCTTTCTGCATGATGTGATAGCCCAATGTACCATAGTCAGCCAGGTTGGAAGAGACCTCCAAGATCACCCACTCCAACCTAGCACCCAGCCCTAGCCAAACAACTGGACCATGCTTCATCCAGGCTTTTCTTCAACACTTCCAGGGATGACAATTCCACCACCTCCCTGGGCAGCCCATTCCAATGGCAAATGACACTCTCTGGGAAGAACTTCCTCCTAACATCCAGCCTATACCTCCCCCAGCACAACTTGAGACTGTGTCCTCTTGTTCTGTTGCTGGTTGCCTGGGAGAAGAGACCAGCCCCACTTGGCTACAACCTCCCTTCAGGTAGTTGTTGCCTTACACTAGTTGTAGACTTACACCAGTTCTAGACTAGAGTCTTATGCTATTTCTTAGTTACTTTCTATTTATGCCCACATAGAATAGCTCCTCATTCATTTTTTCTGAGTAAAATATGCTCCCCTCCCAATTTCTAACTGTCCAGTTTACCAAGCTACATAGCTTTCAGTTTCATACAGGCATCAGTTTTGACCATAAGTAGCAATGCTGTTGCCAGCAAAACCCAAACCTCTTAGCAAGAGGTTGGCTTCAGTGTTGTGGCTGTTTTTAGCAAGGGCGAGCAACATGGGGGCTGATCACACTGATCAGGTAATCTTTGACCCTCTCACTTTGGATATGCTCCATGATTGCTTTCATCCTGGAGAAGAACTTTGTCAACAGACAACATCCTTTTGAGTGAGGAGACAGGCAGATTAAGGAAGGCAACTTGACTTGCAACATTGCTCCTCACTGCCATAGAACAGCTCAAATGCAGGATGTGCTCATGCTGTGGCTGGAGGTGTGGGCAGCAGCCTGCTTTTCATCCTGCCTAAAGCTCAGATCTGGCACTCAGCATGAACTCAGGAAATAAAACAGTGGAAAGAAAGAGAGTAGGGGAAATAGAGACTGAGGGAGAGAAGCCAATATCCATGGAGGTGTTTAAAAGGAGGCTGCATGAGGCACTTGGTGCCATGGGTTAGCTCACTAGAAGGTGTTAGGTGATAGGTTGGACTCGATAATCTCAAGAGGTCCTTTCCAACCTCGTTCATTCTGTGATGAGATAAAAATCGTTCAGGGCAAACAACTACAAAGCTGGGACTGGTATGAGACTTCAGAGTTGTAAATTTGCCAGTGAGCTGTAAATGTTGGTGAATAAGAAAGGGTCTGCCAAGCAAGCCTGAGAACAGGGATCTTGCACCTGAGCAGCTGTTGGTCTTTCTCAGAAATGAAGAACCTTCTCTGCGAGTTTTACCACTCTCAATTGATCCATAGCCAGGACTGCAAGTAAGCTTCAATATGTTTTATAAAAAATAGTACTTAGTTTACTTTCACATCAGTGAAGAGATACAATTGCACAATGGTGGTTACAATGGTAGAAATACATACTGTTGGTAAAATGCCTGCAAGAGGTTTAAAAACATACTGTACAGCACCACATCTGAAGTTGGGTGATGGCAAAATGAGTCATACTCCATGTCCAAGTAAATTAAGTTGCTAACTCTTTCTTTTGGAATAAATAAACAAGCAAAGTAAAAACACAGTGTGCAATATGTGTCCGACACTAACAAAGTATTTCCTGATATTGAGCAATAGATTAAAACCAAAAATGAGGTAAGAAAAAGACATTCATGCATTTAAGCCACCATTAGTCTCTGACTCTAAAATAAGGCAGATCATAATCTCTTAAAAACTGTCCTTAGCCACTTAAATTCTCTTTAGTGCTTTTCAAGACAAGGTCTTGACAGACCTTGTAGAATCATGAGTTAAGATGCTTTTAATTCCAACAGGTCATTGTTGACAGGCTCAGCTGTATTAGAAATGCATTTTATGGCAGAAAATGTTGCTTCTCCTTAATGAAAAAAGAAATTAAAAGGAACTGATTGAGATGGATGTGTTTAGAGTTTATCACAAATGACACTGCTTAGAGGGAGGGAGAGAAGGGGAAGGGGAGGGGAAGAAAATTATGTGTCATCTTCAGTTTTAATGACATGGAAAAGGGTGACGTTAAACAGGACTTGATGTCCGTTATTCCAGGCGTAGAGAGCTCTATCTCTTGCATTGTAGTCAAGCATGGATATATGGAAGTACTGGTTATGGAAAGGAATGTCTGTATACTCATAAGTGGAGGTTTTTGTGGAATAAGAATAGTAGACCTTGGCTCCTGTTAAGTGAGAGTTAGTAACGTACAAGGTGCCGCAGATCATGAAGGACTCTCCAGCGCTTCTCTTCGGGTAGCCTGTGCTCCAGCTCTTCAGCACCTCCAGCGTATCCTGGTTTAGCTGGCTGATGACAATGTTGCCTGCATTCTGGTTGGTGGCATAGACAGCCCACAGCCCGATTTCATCTGCCATCAGGTCAATATCAGAGAAGCCACCCCAGGTGTAAGGGTAGACATTGTGGAAGCCAGCATACTCAAGGCTACGTTGGGCGAGCACCCGCCCCATGTCAAAGCTGTATTTGATGATGATGTTGCTCTGATACTTGTTGAAATAGAGGGAGCCATTGTAGACAACGTGGTTGGTTCCTGCCCATTTGAATGGAAGGTTGTATGTCCGTGATTCTGCCCCACTGACAAAGTCTGCAATCGATTTGTATTCGCGGACGATCTTATTGTTAGTGTAACTATCCATGTACCAGACCTGGAAAGAAAAGGGACACTGGGGGTAAGCACCTGGAACACAATCTGTGGCACATGAGCATGATATGGCACGATGGATGCCTTGCAGACAAAGAAGGAAGAAAGACTGTAGGTGTGCAACAGGCTGTCAAAGTGCAACCCTGCCCACATTCCTCCTACAAAAGCATGAGGAGCTCTCGACTTTCCCAGAGAAAACCTACCTATAGAGGTGTGTTCTCAAGAAGACTCTTACTAACTGCAGTGTTAGCAGGGAATGGGGAGGCTACTAGGGAGAAGGTTGCAGGGCTGCAGGCTGTATGGGAGGGGGCCAGAGTGGAACAGGTGCTGGTGGAGGCAAGGGCCCATGTTCTAGAGCAGCCTTCAGGTAGTTGTTGTTGTTTAGTTGACTGGCTAGGGCTGGGGGATAGGTTGGACTGGATGATCTTGGAGGTGTCTTCCAACCTGGTTGATTCTATGATTCAGCCACTGGCAATTTGGAGTGGCAGAAGAAACTTCCTCAGGGCAAGATGGGGCTGAACAGAGTTTGCTGCTCTCCTAAAGGTAACTGAGATTCCTGGAGTCAGCAGTAAAGCTACATGGACACAGCAGTCAGAGGAGAGCTCTAGTTACTGACATTTGAATGTCACCTTTGCTTTTTCCTTTCTGTGTTCAGAAGATTAACCTTGTGGGTCTCACACAAATGAAACATAGTGTTTTGGCTTCAAAAGCCCTTTGGTGGAGAGAGGGCACCTGCTCAAAGGTGTAGCCAATTTGAAGACCCTATTGCAGATACAGACTTGGGTTTGAGATTGCAAATGGTCTGAACACAGCAAATTCTGACTCTGCTGCGTTATGGGTTGCGCTCTTGGGAAAAAACTCTTGATGTTTGTGCTAATTACTTGGGGTTTTACTGACTCAAGCTTAATTAAACATAGCAGGAAAAAAATAACTCTAGTTCAGACAGGTGGAGGTCATCCCTGAAAGTTGAATGAAATGGCACAATGGTGCTTAGCTAGCTGTAGTCAGAAACACTGTTGGTTGCCTTTTCTCTGGGGAGGTTTATCAGTGAAAATGAGGGCAGCAGAAGAAGCATGCTGGTGAGTGCAACCTCCTAGGGGACAAATATCTGTTAAAAGATAGAAACAACACAAGTAAAACTCCAGCCAGACACAAAGTGTCTTAACATACTCGGTTGTTTTTCTCTGATGCTAATGGATCTGTCATCCAGGCTCCAAATCGGGTTCCGGATATCTTGACTGTAATGGGGCCTGTAATTTTCATCAATTTGCCACACGCTGAAATTAGAGAAACAAATGCATTAGTGCAAATAATTGCCCAACTCTTGTGACATCAATAAAAGCACAGGACCAAATGATCTAAACTAAGTGGCAACTCCAGGGGATTTGGGCTTTGATGCTGGGGAAGGATTGCAGTCTTTATCATTTGGACTTTCCCATATTGAGCAGCAATAGACATAAGTAAAAACATAACAAATGAAAAATTGTCTGTGGTTTTGGGTTGATCTGTTTCAAAGCAGAGTGGCATTTTCTGGGCATAAAGAATAATGCAGATGTCTTCTGAGCTGATGCAATAAGTGGAGACATGAATCGCCTTCACTTTCGCCTTTGATGTGTACAGTGCAAGGCTAGGGCAGGTGGATGTCTGTTTGCCAGTGACCAGGGTGAGATGGAGGCTGAGCAGAGACAGGAGCTGAGGTTGTTTAGCCTGGAGAGGAGGAGGCTCAGGGGTGACCTCACTGCTGTCTACACCTGCCTGAAGGGAGGTTGTAGCCAGGTGGGGGTTGGTCTCTTCTGCCAGACAACCAGCAACAGAACAAAGGGACACAGTCTCAAGTTGTGCCAGGGGAGGTCTAGGCTGGATGTTAGGAGAAAGTTCTTCCCAGAGAGAGTGATTGGCATTGGAATGGGCTGCCCAGGGAGGTGGTGGAGTCGCTGCCCCTGGAGGTGTTGAAGAAAAGCCTGGCTGAGGCACTTAGTGCCATGGTCTGGTTGATTGGATAGGGCTAGGTGCTAGGTTGGACTGGATGATCTTGGAGGTCTCTTCCAACCTGGTTGATTCTATGATTGTAAATGAGCTCGTACACAAAATGAACAGGGGCAAATAAATGTCTGTGCCTGACTGCTCTGTGGTTACACACACATAGCTGTTCTAGCAGTAGGGTTCTGCCTGGAGTTAAGAAAGCAAAAGTGAGAATTATTCAGCAGCCTTGGCTGAATTGGTTGGCTTCTAATCCATTAGGCTGTCTCGTATTAGACTGTCTGTGAGGAAATAACGTGCATTGTTATGATCTTGAATGCTGACCTTCCTAACAATCCCAACATCTGCATTTTAGGGGACATTAATAACACACCTATTAGCAAGAAGCCCCCAGTGGAATTAATACATTTATCACAAGACTTAATAACACACAGCAGTGTATAGGTGGTGAGGTTAACTAGCAAGTTTTTTAAGAAACAGTGTTCCATAGATGTACAAAATGAAACAACACCACCAAGTGTCCCACTGAATTAATAATTTACATGTTCAAATAAGTGTTCTCCCATGCTACATGCTTGTGCTGTTTCACAGTGCTGTCTAGGAGAGTGGCAAACTGCATCTGCTGTTCAGAGTGTGTGTAGTGGGTGCAGAAGAGAAAGCTGCATCAGGCCTGACTTCTGCTTCCCGTCATTGGCAAGAAATGGATCGTGTGAGCCTGTGTCAGTCAGTCAGGCAGGGGTGACTGCCTGTGGGGACTTGGTTCACAGCTAGTAAAGTGGTGTGCTATAGGAATGAAGGTGAGTGAGAACATGCTGAGAGACCTGAAGAAGCAGCTAGGCTGTGTCTGTTTCCTCGATCAGTTCAAAGGCTTTATTCTTTACACATCTCGATCCCAATGATGCTGTTTGGGAATGTTCTATTTGAAAGACTCTGAGAGGTTTTCTACAACTGACTATGATAGTACACGTTTTGATTTTGTTTATTCTGGAATTTGGGTTTAGCTGGGCTGATAGAATTGTGTTCTGAGTCCCATATATTCTGGATGGGTATCACAGCTTTTTGATGACATTGCTATGATACAGGGTTTATCAAGCCATCTAACACTGTAGTAGTCCATGGCACTGACTTGACAAAGAGAATTCCCTTCTCTTTCCCAAGCCTGGTTTTGCATTTGATGCAAAAGTTAAGTGAACAGCAACTCTTTCAAGAGTGAAACTCAATGTACAGTCCCCTTACAAAGCACGGTGAGTTTTCTGTGCGGCTGTAAGCACCTTCAACTTTGTGTCCAGTGCAAGAAGTTGTTATTGCTCCTCCACCAGCACTGGAAACAGCTTCTTCTTGTCTACTTAAGTGTCAGATAGGTTTGTCTAATCCCAGTCTATATTCTTAGCTGCTGAATGACCCTTAGAGTTGTTTGTGTGGCTATGTTAAAATTGACCTTGCATGCTAGGGATTCTTGCTAGAGAATGGTGAAACTAACACAGTGGAAGGCAGGATCATGTACTTCACACTTCTGTGGCTCATTTTGTATGTAGGGAAACAGAACACAGACAACTGTCATGTGAAATACTTCTGGGCTGCAAATGTTTAAGAGCAGTGAAAGTTAAAACTGGCTTAGGCTTGATCTGAAACCTTTTTTTTTTCCCAACTGCATCAGAAGTTTTGGTTCATAGTAAACCTTTGCTCTTTAATTCTCTGACAGGAAAAGGAACAGATGCTAGTGAGAAGGTAGGTCCCTATTAACAAATGTCAGGAAGTTCAGGAACACTGGAGAAAACAAAGTCATATTTCTAGACTTTTTTTCCCTGCCACTAAGAGGTTCATAGAGAGTTGCACAGAAGAGTGGGATTATTAGGAGCACTCGATCTCTTTCCCTTGACTTTGGAAGAAGCAGCTGCCAATGCCAGGAAATCCAAATCATAACTTCTTATAGCATTTGGAAGATGAAACCTCTGAAACTTGCATCATTCTTGTAAAAGTCTTGCACTGTGGACTCCAGGAAGTTTGTGATTTCCTGAATTTATTTATACTAAGGAAGAAGCTGAGCATGATGTGATCATTAACAAAGAAAGTAGGCTGGGGAAATGAACAATATATATTGTTATCCCCACTTGGTAGATAAAGGAAAATCCAGCCCGGGGTGATAGAGGAGTTTCCTAAAGATTACACTGCAAGTCATTGCACACCTGCAGGAGAATCCAGGGGCTTCCTCTCATCAAGCTCTAACAGCCAGCATATAGTGCTTCATGGACTTGTGTTGTGCAGGACAGCAGATATCCACGAGGCAAGAGCTAATTCTTCCTTCCCTTGCATAGTAGTTGCTGTAATGAATTTGACCATAAGCAGAAGAGTGCAGGTAGTAAATACTTGGAAGTCATTTGTGCAACCACTGAAACAAATACTTGCTTCATTTCCTCCTACCAGTAAGTAATAGTGCTTGGCAGCACTTCAAAAGAATATCTGGATTTTATTTCCCTTGCAAGTCCTTCTCCAAATCATGCACTCAGTGTATAAGGCAGCTATCAATATTCATTTCCATCACAAAGACTGCATCTATCAACTAACTATTCTGCCTAGGGAGGTGGTGGAGTCACCATCCCTGGAGATGTTTAAAAGGAGACTGGATGAGGCACTCAGTGCTGTGGTTTACTTAATTAGAAGGTGGTAGGTGATAGATTGGACTTGATAATCACAAAGGTTTGGAATGGGCTGCCCAGGATGCTGGTGGAGTCACCGTCCCTTGAGGTCTTCAAGAAAAGCCTGGCTGAGGCACTTAGTGCCACGGTCTAGTTGACTGGCTAGGGCTGGGTGCTAGGTTGGACTGGATGATCTTGGAGGTCTCTTCCAACCTGGTTGATTCTATGATTCTAAGGTCTTTTCCAACCTAGTTGCTTCTGTGATATTCCTAGCTATCTTTAGCTTCTGGTATTTGCTCACTTTTGAACAACTTTCCAGATGGATAATTATGGATAATTACTTCTGAATTTATAACAAAAAAAAATATGTTACTGTAAAATACTGTTTTGATCCTACACTCTAATCAGATATAGCTACCAATGGAACACAAGACCTATGAGGAGAGGCTGAGCGAGCTGGGGGTGTTTAGCCTGGAGAAGAGGAGGCTTAGGGGTGATCTCACTGCTGTCTGCAACTACCTGAAGGGAAGCTGTAGCCAGGTGGGAGTTGGTCTCTTCTCCCAGACAACCAGCAACAGAAGAAGGGGACACAGTCTCAAGTTGTGGTGGAGGAGGTGTAGGCTGGATGTCAGGAAGAAGTTCTTCCCAGAGAGAATGATTGGCTGCCCAGGGACGTGGTGGAGTCACTGTCCCTGGAAGTGTTGAAGAGAAGCCTGGATGGGGCGCTTAGTGCCATGGTCTAGTTGACTGGCTAGGGCTGGATGCAAGGTTGCACTGGCTGAGCTTGGAGGTCTCTTCCAACCTGGTTGATTCTATGAACTATGAATCCAATGTGTCTACTCTAAATATTTCTTCATATTTCATAAGCAAAATTTGGAGTATTGGTTTCTATGAATGTTGCCCATATTTTCCAATTTCCTAAACACACATTATGGCAAGAACAGGAAGGTCCTAAGCATAATGGGCAACCTGTGCTCTCTTGGAAGTGCACATGCCTTGCATGACTGCCAGCACAGGACCTGTAAGTACATAGCATATGTGAGTTTGTGTGTGCAGCTACATGCACTCTGTTCCTACATGTTTAACTGTGCTCCCAGAGTGCAGCAGACACAGCTGACTTAGGTTGTCTGGCAAGTCAAGCCTTTGCTCATCCTCAGTTCCATGTGGGTTGCCTGTCTGTGCTGTGCATGATGCTGGGAGAGGAGGCACCTGGGTTTACTGTTTTATATTGACCTGCCCTTTTGTAAAGACTTCCCTGTTCTAGGAATTAGTCCTGTATTTACATCTGTCTGAAGACTGTGGCTATTTTTCTACTTTAGTGCAAGTGCTTTCTGTAGATTTCTGCATGCATTATACTGTGCTTCACTCATTTTCTAGTGGATGCTGAGGTGTTTATATCATCCCCTCTTAGCACTGGGCTCATAACTTTATTTTACCCAGTTCTTACTGGTGTGTCTGGGGGGGAGGGCAATGTTATATTTTTACCAGCTTTAATAGGCAGCAACACTGGCAGACCCCTCACCAGCTTCTGGAAAACAGACCCTATGAGAAGAGGCTGAGTGAGCTGGGGGGATGCAGCCCAGAGATGTTCAAGAAAAGCCTGCATGAGGCACTTAGTGCCATGGTCTAGTTGATTGGATAGGGCTGGGTGCTAGGTTGGACTGGATGATCTTGGAGGTAACTTCCAACCTGGCTGAATCTATGATTCTAAACCATAGAACACTACTGTTGATTTTCTGACTGTCCAGGAAGTAGCTCAATGTGGCTCTGTGCCACATTGGCATCACACAACATGCCTCCTGTTCTGGACAATTTGTTGTGGTGACTTTCTCCTTACAGACACCAGTAGGAAACTTCATCATGAGGCACTTAGTGTCATGGTCTAGCTGATTGGACACGGCTGGGTGCTAGGTTGGACTGGATGAGCTTGGAGGTCTCTTCCAAGCTGGTTGATTGTATGGTTCTATTATGTAAGTGCATGCACCCTTTTAAAGTTTTGTGGACATATTTCTCAGCAGCTTCAGCCTGAATTCCCTCTTATTGCAAAGAAAAGGAGCAAGTTTCAGTCATGGCTGTGGTAGTCATTAAACCTCAGTGAAGTAAGGCTTGCTGTATGCTAATGAGTGTCAAAGGTGTTGCCAGTGCAGATGGAAGATGCCTTTTTCGTGGCCAGGACAATATAAATAGTGCATTATGTTGCTGGAGAACACCTGCTAGGGAGAAGAATGGAAAATAGCTATTACAGGTGCTGGTCAGATCATTATACTGTGAAACACACCAAAATCTGTGAAGATGCAGGCCAGACCCTGGGGCACATTTGAACCAGTCATTTTTCTGCTACCACAGGCTTCTGGCCATCAAATTGGCGTGGGCAGTCACAGCTGGATCTCCAGCATGGTAAATGTGGCTGGGAGGAAGGTCCAGGCATGAAAGCTGTTGTTCTTTATGCTCTTTGGTCTGAACATTCAGTACCAGCTTTCAGGAGGTACTCACAGAAAGCCTGACTGGGGCTGTTTCTATTTCAAAAGGCACAGAAGTGCAGCCAGTCCATTAGCAGGCAAGCACAAAAGTCATGTAAATGTCTAAGACCAGGGAATAATGCCAATAAAGATGATCAATCTGTGTTAGAGCCCGAGAAGGCAAAGCTTCTTTTAATAATCCATAATAACCTCTTTCATGCAGGTTTTAAATCTGTGTTCTGTGTGCATATTTTTAGTAGAGGTCTTGTAACAGCAGTACATCAAAAGAAATGCAATGTGTTGCAGGGCTCCAGGATAGATAGGAGGGGAAATGTGCATGAAGAACACAAGACATAGCCCCTGTGAATATAGCAGGTCATTCAGATTTCACTTGACTAAAGAATGTTACAGGAGTAGGCTGCAGAAGCAAAGAAAACAAAATCACAGAGTCAACCAGGTTGGAAAAGACCTCTAGGATCATAGAGTCCAGCCTGTCACCTAACCCTTCTAATTAACTAACCTCTGGCACTAAGTGCCCCATCCAGCCTCCTCTTAACACACCTCCAGGGATGGGGACTCCACCACCTCCCTGGGCAGCCTATTTCAATGCCAATCTCTCTTGCTGTGAACAACATCCAGCCTGAACCTGGCCTGGCACAGCTCGAAGCTGTGTCCTCTGCTCATTACAGATGAACTGCTGATGTTTTTGTGTCTAATAAACTTACTGGAAGATTCACTACTGGGAAATCCCTTCTGTTGATATGGATTTTTCTTGCTTACTGTAGTATTGCAACACAGCCATTTTCTGCTGCCTGCCCCCTGCCAAGGCAATAATGTGCTATCGTGAGTGTACTGAGATGAAAACAGCAATGTCTGTCTGGAGAAGTCTTTCATGTATGTTAGCTCATCATCACTGGGTTATTTCTAGTTTAGAGTAAGCAGATTTCAAAATAAGTAATTTAAGAGGATAACCTACCCTAGAATTCCCTCATTCCACTGCCTCACAAAGATGGAGAAGCACTGCTTATCGTTAATGTATTTCATGTTATCCAAAGTATTTAGAAGTAACCATCATGTACTTAATAACTGAGATGCTGATCACAGGGCTGAGCCTTGGAATTTCTTGTTTAGTCATGTTCAGAGATCACTTACACAGCACTTACTTCTCCTAAGGGGACTGGATTGTTTGCTGTAGCAATCCAGACTCCTATAGTCACCCATTCAGGAGTCTCAGAAAGCCCAGATAGGCTGGGGTGAGGAGAGACTGCATTGTGATTGTAAAGCAGACAGGCACAGTTATCCCTCTTTGGCTAATGGAAGCTAATGCTGACACTTGATACTGATACAGGCTTTTGGTTTTGGTGGTGGCAGCAGGCAGCACTGTGTTTTAGAGATGATCAGCATTTGCTTTTTCTAGCTCAAGTTGCCATGTGAGCAGCCAAGATGTAGGCTGAGTGATGTAAATCTAAGGCCATGCTCACAATGGGTTGTTTCAATGCCTCCTACAAAAACCATGCTTTGCATCCTTAAATTAAGTGTGATGCTTAACTATGTTTTGTGCAAACTGGGGAATGGCAGATCTCTCTTCATGCAAAAATCACAAGTCTAAAGATGCTACAGTCAGAGCAGCCTCTTGGGTGTCATAGCATGACACAGGCTGGAGACAGAGCCAGGCAGAAAGGGACCTAGGGGTAGTGATAGATAGTAGCTGAAGATGAGGCAGCAGTGTGCCCAGGTGGGCAGGAGAGCCAGTGGCATCCTGGCCTGGATCAGGAACAGTGTGGCCAGTAGGACAAGGGAGGTTATTTCCCCCTGTACTTAGCACTGGTCAGGCCACCCCTTGAGTGCTGTGCCCACTTCTGGGCTCCTCAAGTCAAGAGAGATGTTGAGATACTGCAACATGTCCAGAGAAGAGTGATGAAGTTGGTGAGGGGTCTGGAGCACAGCCCTGTGAGGAGAGGCTGAGGGAGCTGGGGGTGTGCAGCCTGGAGAAGAGGAGGCTCAGGGCAGAGCTCATTGCTGTCTACAACTACCTGAAGGGAGGCTGTAGCCAGGTGGGGTTGGTCTCTTCTCCCAGGCAACAGAACAAAGGGACACAGTCTCAAGTTGTGCTGGGGGAGGTCTAGGCTGGATGTTAGGAGGAAGTTGTTGGCAGAGAGAGTGATTGGCACTGGAATGGGCTGCCCAGGGAGGTGGTGGAGTCACCATCCCTGGAGGTGTTGAAGAAAGGCCTGGATGAGGCACTTAGTGCCATGGTCTGGTTGATTGGGTAGCACTGGGTGATAAGTTGCACTGGGTGATCTTGGAGGTCTCTTCCAACCTAGTTGGTTCTCAGATTCTATGATCTTGAAAGTGATTCCAGTCTACTTTCCACTTTTTTTCCCACTGACATCCCAACGATGGCTCAAGTAGCTATGCCTGTCTGAGCTGTTTTGAAAGAGTGTTTGTAGCTCTCCAGCCAGCTGCCAGTCTCTTAGATTTTAAAGGTGCTGTGTATTACAGTGTTCCATCTTAACTCCTCCTGTGTCTAAGACACACTAGTGCAAACCTAGAATGATAGGACTGGCCTGAAGATCAGTTACTCTGGACTTCTACTGGGGTGGCACCAGTCAGAGTATAGTGCAGTCTTTTATCAGACAAGAAAAAGAAAGCATCATCTATCTGCAGAGAGACACAGCCGAGGGACCAAAGCTGCCAGGAAACGGTTAACTTACTGAGCTTTTTCATGCAGTCTCGAAGCCTGGTTTCTAAACTGAGTACACGCTGGTGTAGTTCCTCATAGTCAAAAGCACCAATTTCTTCCTGAATCCCAGTAAGGACAGTAGACAGATTCCTAATTTCCTCCTTGAACTGGGTGATTAATTTGGCATCAGTTTTGTATTGTTCCAGAACTGGGATCAGTGGCAGGAGCTCATCCATCTTTTCTTTCAAGTCCTGTTAAAAGCAATCAGATGGGTGTCAGAGCAGTTTAAAGGAGTTGCATCCCCTAATTCCCATTAGTGTAACATTTATGCCTGGTTATAAGAAGGACTTTAAAATTATTATTGATTTTAGTTACAGAACTCCTGTCAGGCTATTGTGAAAGTCTTAGGAACCTCAGGCTTCGTGATCCTAAGCAGCAGATAAAATGCAAGAGAGAAGAGTTTCTCTGCTGGAACACAGTTAGCAAGCCTGGTGAAGGTCTGCCTTTCCACCCAGAGGGTAGAACCCCCCCTCTAAATGTGTCTTTATTGAGGGACAGTGGCTGTGCCTGGCCACACAGCAAAGCTTTACAGTGCTCTGAGAGTTGGTCAGCTGATAATTTCCGTTTCACTCCTTACAAATACTTCGTTGCTTTCTCAGTGGCTGCTGAGCACTCTTTAGTTATGTTCTGACCACAGTGACTTATACTTCTTCCTTCTGAAGGCAAAATCCATGGCTCTCAATGGCTCTTTCTATGTGTCAACCTGCTACATCACTAGATGCCTTTGAACTTCCTCAGCTGGCCTATATTCTAGACTACCACAAATGGTTTGTGCAGTCATTGTTGCATTGCCAGTGCTGTTGATTAACTGAAATAAGCTTCCACTTTGGAATCTCAGATTGCATCTCTCAGACTTTTGCTGAGAATTTGCCTCAGTTTGTAGCCTGTGTTTGCTGCTCTTTTATCTCTTAATTATTCCTTTAAATGCACTAATCATAAGGGCTTTATTCAATCTATTTGTCTGGGGGTTGTTTACTATTTTGCAGAATCCTCACAGTCAAAAGGGTTTGTTTTACTGGCAAGCAGAAAGGTTTGTCCCTTCTGTATCACCTGTATATAGAGATTTGTATGTCTTTTTGTAATTTGAGGAAACAGCAGGACTTTC
This sequence comes from Pogoniulus pusillus, assembly GCF_015220805.1. Lineage (NCBI taxonomy): Eukaryota > Metazoa > Chordata > Aves > Piciformes > Lybiidae > Pogoniulus > Pogoniulus pusillus. Next base: position 4,729,023 of record NC_087271.1, read on the forward strand.
ATGAGCAAATGTCAGAGAGAGGAGGAGATGCAAGCCTGGAAAAAATAAGCCAAAGGATGAAAAGAAAGATGTATTAGTCCTAGCATTGTGTGGTAATAGAGGTTTGGAACAGATGAGGGCACACAGGGAGAGACTATTGAACAGGTTAAAAAATCAAGTCCTGAAGAATACCTGGAGTAGTGAGAAGGTTAAAAAGAGAAAGCAAAAGAGATCTAAATGGAAGCCAAAGCAGAAGAAAGAGGTGCAGAAGTAAACGTGCTTAGAGGTTAGTGTAGTCACTGAGGTGTATGAAGACAGGCATGTAGAGTTTGCTGCATCGCTTGTATTAAAGGATGCAATGAAGATGTTTCCAAAATGAAGTGGTGATGCTGAATGCATTTTTGCTAAGGAGATGTGAAAGAAGCTGACAGGGTCAGCATTTGAGCTGCTTGAAGGTTTACCTCTGAGTTTTTTCCTCCTGAACATGTTCTAGGACAGTCTGCAGAATCTCTTCACCATCTAACTAATGCATCCACATCGCTTTCCTTTTTGGTTTATTATTTACTCAAAATAAATACTTACATCTGTTGGCAGGAAATATATTTTGTACACAGGCCATCTTTATAGCTAGAAAATGGCATTTTACATTATAAGCAGCTGTGTTATTATAAATGGATTTGATAGGATTAGGAGTTCTCTTAGCTCTTTTCTCAAAGGCTCTTCCGGTTACATTACAGTAGCAGAATTACTGCAACAGAAAGAGGTGGAGTCTTTTGTCTACAGTTCAAACTTTTTTAATGTCCTGTTTTGACTAAAAACTAAACTTGAGCCACTTTATGCCTGTTAAAATGAACTGTTGGGTTTTTTTTTCTTTGATGACAAGAAAAGTAGACTCTGTGATACGGAGGATAGAGTTCCAGAAGCCAAAGGTTTTGTAACTGCCTTTCGGAATGACGAGCTGAGGTTTCATTTCTGCAGGCCAGTGAACTGCCAGAACTCGTGGCTAAGCCACGATGGAAACAATTCCAAAGACAGGAAAGGTTTAGGAAAATAAAATGTGTGTGAGAGAATTGCTGCAGGTAAACTCATTCCTGGCAGGATTTATGCTGGGGGAGCTATCATTTGAGCAAACTGCTGTAACTTTTCATGGCGATCAGGTTTCGCCTCCTCGGCATAGATACTGACTTGACCATTATGCTAAGTGTGATCTGGATGAAATTTGTGCTCTTGGTTCTCATCAAAGTGAAACCACAGCATCAGAACCATTTCAGTAAATTATATAGACATTGTATTTTCATGATAAAGAGAATAACATTGCTGGGTTTTGCTGACACTCCTAGCTTGCTGCTGTTGCAACACAATAGGCAGTAGACATGGTCTGGCATTTGATGCCTGCTGTTATGAGGGGTTGTGCTGTATCAAGAATGAGTTTCTTTGTCTAAGGAAAGATCAAGCACTGCAATTTCAGCAGATCAAATTTCAGAAAGCCAGCAGCATATCGTATAATGTTGACCTTTTCAATTACTCTATAACTTGATTGGCTGGAAATTGGTTTTATACTCCTGGCAAACTGTCAAACTGCAGTTCAATGAGTGGCCAATAAAAATATTGAATATTTAAAAGGTTAGAGCAGTGCAGAAATTTGGTACCTTTGACAACATGTGTCAGACTTCCAAAAGCTGATACTTTGCTTCCAAGGAAAATTAGAATGGGAATACAGAAAGACATTATACAAATGTGTTGTTGCAGGAATGAGTGATAACATTTTTTCACTACCTGATAATAACTGGAAGTACATATTCAAACTCTAATCTAGGAATGATGGTAGAAAGAATAAAGTTTAGTAGTGTGATCATATTCCTGATATTAAGACACACTGGATACTCAGTTTCTCTGATAAATAACTTAGACCCCTTAGCTGTGGTTTAGGGATCACAGGATCACAGGCTCGCAGGATGTTAGGGGTTGGAAGGGACCCAAAGAGATCACTGAGTCCAAACCCCCTGCCAGAGCAGGACAATGTTATCTAACACAGATCACAGAGGAACACATCCAGACAGGCCTTGAAAGGCTCCAGAGAAGGAGACTTCACAACCTCTCTGGGAAGCCTGTTCCAGTGCTCTGAGACCCTTACAATAAAGAAGTTCCCCCTTGTGTTGAGGCAGAACCTCTTTTGTTGCAGCTTGCACCTGTTGCTCCCTGTCCTATCCCAGGGAGCAGTGAGCCGAGCCTGTCCCCCCACTCCTGGGCAGCCCTCAGATACTTATAAACACTTATCAAATCCCCTCCAAGTCTTCTCTTCTCCTGACTAAAAAGTCCCAGGTCCCTCAGCCTCTCCCCATAAGCCATGCCCTCCTGTCCCCTAATCATCCTCATAGCCCTCTGCTAGACCCCCTCCAGCAGATCCCTGTCCCTCTTAAACTGGGAAGCCCAAAACTGAACACAGTATTCAAGATGGGGTCTCAGCAGGGCAGAGTAGAGGGGGTGGAGAACCTTCCTTGACCTGCTCTATCTAGTTTTAGCAATCAGAAAATCCCAGTTTACCTGAACTTTCATAAACACTGTTATAAATCTGTATTTGGTTATCTTAATGCAATCCTCAACGTGCCCTGTTACATTTTTTTTCTTTAAGAGTACTTCAGATGGTTCTTTCAGACCACACAATGTTGTTTTGTAGTCTCTGCAACCTTCCTTCCTCACAAAAAACAGTGGCCTGTGGTTTTCCTTGTCATTAAAATTCTAATCACACAAATGTGACTGGGAATGACTGCTCTCCTCCCCATCCCAGTTCAGATGTGACATTAGCTCTTAATTGTAGTGGATAAAAATGACAGTGACCTGATTTTGTTAGGGGCTTTCTTCCCTTCAACCACAGTGAATGTCAGGTGACAGTACAAGTGCAGAACTCTCCAGCTGTTTGCTGGTTGTCCCATTGGACCTCCCCATTTGTCATTGAAGCCTGAATGAATGTGAATTTCTCAGTGTGCCATGCACATCAATACAGAAGAAACAGCAATCTCTTCACAGTGATGTTTCTGTAATGACTTAGCAATGAATAGTTCTTCCCCATCACAATTACACTGAACAGAGCAAAGGATTGGCATCATAAAGAGTTATTAGGCCTTTCTTTTGAATGTTGCTCTTGTATGAGCATTTCAAGCCAAGATCATAGCAGTGCATCACTGCTGCTAGGTGCATTGTTTGCAGCAGGCTTTCAAAGTTCAAGCAGAACCTACTTGGAAATGCTTTGTCATTAAAGTCTTCCGATCGTCTTCAATTTGCCGGAACTTGGCCTTCAGCCCTTTCATCTGGGTTTCCATCTTTAGAACGTACTGGAAATCCCTCTGAGTCCGTAGATTTAAAACTTCAATAGATTGGGACATGTTCTGGACCTGTTAATGAAGAAAACTCTCTAAGTGCACTTTCTGCTGTTTCACTTCTCCCCCCCCCCAGCTTACGTAGTTAAAGGACAGGTGATAAATGTGCTTATGGCAGGGCTGGATTGGTCAGTCATTTATACCACTGTATAGTCCTCAATTTCACAATTGCATGACAAGACAAATAGAGGGGAAGCAGGGCTGAAAGGGGACTATCAGGAGCAAAACCTGGAAGCCATAAATGATTTGGACTAGCTTCTTTGAGGTAGAGAGATGCCCCTGCAGCATCGCTCTCAAAAAAGACTGTTAGGCAATGGAGTCTACTTTGACCTTTTTAGTTACAGGGGTGTGCTACAGGGCATGTGCTGGGAGTGGTGGGCCCAAGGTTTGGAGATTTTGCTTAGTATGAAGAGCCTGATTGTTATTGCTAGGGGGCACCTTTTTCCCACCCCTCTACCTTACCTCAGACTCTGCCTTACACTCAAGGTGAGTTTGGAGGGCTGGGCAGGGCATTAGGAAGCAGAAGGATTAGTCAGGCAGCAAGAAGTGCAGCCCAAAGCCCAGAGAGACACTCCATTATCTATGTTTGTGTTCTTGTTCTTACCCATCTCAGCAAGCCCATGAGTGCAGCAGACATCACCATTGTTTCTTTTTCACAGCCTAGCATCTAATTCTTCTCACCAAAATATCCCAGCTAGGCTCAAACTAGCACAGTATAAGAATTCAGTTCAGGGCTGTGTGCATCATTAGCTGTTCACTCGTGATTTTTTAAGTAGATATAAACTTAGAAGTTGTCTCCAGTTGTCTCATTGGTAGAAACCCACATTCTTTTAATGTGAAATGTTGAAGTGACTTTTGTAGAGTAAGTTACTTTGTAACTATAGTGAGCACTTTTACCACAATGAGACAAGAATAACTGTCACCCAGAGTAAAGTTTTTATAGATCTGTTATAAAAGCAAAGCCTTTGACAGTCATAAAAATGATACATTTTCCAAGTGCAGGTATTCTGTGTCAGTAAATGCCTTGTTTTCCCAAAACATGTGTAAAGTAGACTGCTATAACTGGTATCAAACAATATATTGGAGCTTTGGATCAAGCAGTCTCAAGTTGTGCTGGGGGAGATATAGGCTTGTTATATTAGGAGGAAGTTCTCCCCAGAGAGAGTGATTGGCATTGGAATGGGCTGCCCAGGGAGGTGGTGGAGTCACCATCCCTGCGTATATGAAATACTAGAATGAGGCACTTAGTGCCATGGTCTAGTTGATTGGGCAGGGCTGGGTGCTAGGTTGGACTGGATGAGCTTGGAGGTCTCTTCCAACCTGGCTGATTCTGTGGTTCTAAGCAAAAAAAGCCAACAAAAACAACTCCCAAAGAAGCCAACAAAAACAAACCCTGAGGTCTCCCTACAGCCACCCAAAGCTGACAGAAATCCTGTTGTTTGCAAGAACATGCAATGCTTGCACTGCTCTTCGTGTTGGAAATGAATGTATTGTGAACTACAGAATGTGTGCATTCAGGAAAGACTTTTTACTTGAACATTGTAGTGTGACAGGGCAAAGGCTCTGGGGACCGAAGTCTTCCCCTGATAAGCAGACAGCATGAGAGGAGGCAGCTCCTCCTCTGTGTTGGCTCATCAATGCCCTCTCCCTGCATCTTGTGTCTTCGTCACAACGTGAAGCTGACTCCCTGCTGGATTCCACGATGGTTTAGGAAAAATCTGTGGGGTCTGGCATTCTATTTCCCACTGAAGTGATTTTTTTCCATAGCTGGAGAAACAGTGAAATAACACATCACTGGTTTTACTATATCTGCTATGGTGAATAACATTGGAAATAAGAATTAGGTTCTTTGGGGAAATTCTGTACCACCAGAGAAGGAATGAATGGTGTTATTTGAGAAAAGAACAAATAAAAGGAAATGAGAACTTTCTCCTCTGTGCTTTCTGCTCTGCAGATGCTGTGGTGTCTACAACTCACTATTTGTTGATAAGAAACAAGTAACGACCTTCAAGAATCTCACATGATCAAAGCACAACTATAGTTTGGACCCCACAGCATGTAGCTACCTTGAGGTAGGACTTGTTACTGTTTTTACACAGAAAAATCAGTCCTCTCTGTGTGTAAAGAGTAATTCTGGGAGGAGTGAACAAGAGGAAGCTGCAACTTCAGTTTGCTAGAGATAAGTGGCTTGGGTTGAGAAAAGTGTGTCTGTTGGGAAAACAGATAAATAATGATCAGTGCTTAGAATCACAGAATCAGTCAGGGTTGGAAGGGACCTCAGGGATCATCTAGTTTCAACCCCTCTGCTATGCCCAGGGACACTCCACTCTAGATCAGGCTGGCCTTAAACACGTCCAGGCATGGGGCCTCAACTGCCTCCCTGGGCAACCCATTCCAGCCTCTCACCACTCTCATGGTGAAGAACTCCTCTTGTCCAGTCTGAATCTCCCCACCTCCAGTTTTGCTCCATTCCCCCTATTCCTGCCACCCCCTGAGAGCCTAAAAAGTCCCTCCCCAGCCTTCCTGTAGGCCCCCTTCAGATACTGGAAAGCCACAAGAAGGTCACCTGGGAGCCTCTTCTTCTGAACAGCCCCAACTCTTTCAGTCTGTCCTCATAGCAGAGCTGCTGCAGCCCATCTTCATGTCCCTTCTCTGGATACACTCCAGCATCTCCACATCCCTCTTGTAATAGGGGCTCCAGAATGGGAAGCAGTACTCCATGTGGGGTCTCACCAGAGCAGAGTAGAGGGGGAGAATCACCTCCCTCCACCTGCTGGCCACGCTTCTCCTGCTGCAGCCCAGGATCTGGTTGGCCCTCCGGGCTGCAAGTGCACGCTGCTGGCTCATGTAGAGCTTCTCATCCATCCCCAAGTCCCTCTTCTCCAAGTTGCTTTCCAGCCAGTTACTGCTTGGCCTGTATTTGTGCTTGAGATTGCCTCAACCCAGATGCAGGACTTTGCACTTGCTCTTGCTGAACCTCATGAGGTTTGCTTGTGCCCATTTCTCCAGCCTGTCCAGATCCCTCTGGATGGATCCCTTCCTTCCAGCATGTCTGCTGCACCACACAGCTTGGTGTCGTCAGCAAACTTGCTGAGGGTGCACTCAATGCCACAGAGAACACAGGTAGGGGAGATACTCTTCAGTACTCTATTATGTATTAAACTTTGAGAGAAAGGAGTGGACTTCCAGGGGCAGTGTAGTGCTGAAAAGGAGGGGTTTGCTGGGAAGACTTACCTTCTCTAGCAGCTGCCTGAGTTGCCTGCTTTTGGCATCTCTTGAACACAGGTTTTGTTCAGGTGCAACAACAGTGCAAATGCAACGGCCATCAGGATCCTGGGCTGAGCTATAAACTTGCCACCCTTCCTTGGGGCTGATCTGAGTCTGTAATAACAAAATCATGAAAATAGAGAACTGGGGGTTTATGGCATTTGAAACCCTGCTACTTAAATATGTTTACAATGAGATTCCTCCTGCCAGATCCTCATTTACTAGTTTCTTAACTAATTAGATTGGTGATTTCATGTGGCTTGGTCATATCTCATGCCTCTGTGATAGTGCTCTAGTGGTGCCCAGCACACGTTGTTTCCAAAGTGGAAAGAACAGCTTCCTACCTGTGATTTGGCATAAACTAGTGGATTTAATGATTTGCAAATGGATGTCACCGTTTTTCATCAGCAGAGTACAAACAGGTCCTTTCAGCCTTTTTACTTTAGACTATAGAAACCACAAAGACAAAAGAACAGAGATAAAGCCCCCGAGAGAGAGCAGAGCCTACATGACTCACCCCTTGGGAACTGGCTCAGCAGCAGCGTGGCATGTGGGTTAGCAGGTTTGCTCTTGAAGATGCTGTGGACAGAAAACTGTTCTCCATTGACTGCTACTGCACATACACCGAGGGGAAGAGAGGCTTGCTGGATAGTACTGAGAAGTGTCTGGTTAGTTTATGTGGAAAGGGATCATGGCAAGAAAGACACAGTGCAATTAAGACATGGTGTGTCCTGGAATTCCTAACCTGTTCTCTTTCACACCAAATAAAACAGAGAAAGGCAGAAAATCCCCTTTGTAGGCTAATGCCCCACTGTCTTTGAAGTTTGTGCCCAGCTGTGGGACAGGCATCTGTCTGTGTGATGGCATCTGGAAAATACACAGGGTGAGCATGAGAGGAGAGAGAGAACCAGGTGGCTGAGAAGATTCAGCCGATGGGATGAAACTAATGGACACAAGTGACTTCTTTGGTGGTGTTTCCTTTTAAAACTGTAATGTAAAGTTCATATTATGCATTATTATTCCTAATAATGTGGTATTGACTACTGAATTTCATAATACAAATGCTAATGCATGCCACTGAAGTGATTTTGGTATGGATCAATTCCCAGTTACATCCTAAAGCTGTACTCAGTGTCAGCACAGAGAGTGATACTTACAGTGGCAAGCTTCGCTATTTATGTTTTACTGACAGCTTAGTGCGGAGTAGGCTGCAGAGTTCCTCACCTCAGAGGTGCAATATCTCTGTAGACTGAGTTTAGAAAAGAGCACAGAGTTTTCACAGTCAGTCTTCTGAAGAAGTCACAGAGGACAGCAGTGACCTCTTTTGCTGCAGGGTTAATTGGAAAATCAGAAGCGTGGCGTTCCCCTCTCCTGCAAGGGAAAACAGCATCGGGCCCAGCTTGCCTTAGGGTTTGCTAGAAAGCTGCATCCAGAGGTCAGTGCTAAATTATGCTGCCTCTAGGGTGTTCTTTTCACTTTAGTTGTTAGAGCAAAAGGATTCTAGTTTAAGATAAGGAGAACAATAAAAGCTAAATAAAACTACACCTGCAGACACAGTTGATTTTAGGAGCTGCTGAAAACCAATATAGTGAGCTTGGACAAATGAAGTACAAGGTGGATAACCCTTGTGAAGTGTAAGGTCAGTTGGTTCTGGTAGTCTCCATGATTCTCTGTGGAACTTACACCCAGACTATGTTGCTGTATCAGAGCAAGGAAACTGAACTTTTATTGAAGTTCAGGAACTTAGAGCTTGTGATTATAATTCCTTTAGGACAGAAATACTTACTGTGAGTTGATGACAAAATTGTGGTATTAGAGCACTCTACCTGCTACATTTAGTTGGTAGCAACTGGATTTACTTCATTCAAATAAGGTTTGTCCAGTGGAGAATGTATGAGATACTAGGATCTACAGTAAAGTTATTATAATCCAAGTTGTGTTCTCAAAGGTGCTTATATAGTCTTGTGGCATTATGAATGTCTCTCTTGGCTTTATCCAAGGTAAAAAGACCAAACACTTTCTTGATTAACTGAGAAGATATCTTCTTGCAGTGTCTAATATACAGACATTGAGTGGTTCCCTGTATTTGGGGCATTAGAGTTTCTTCATCGATTAGGATGGGTAATAGAAGTGATCACAATGAAAACCAAGCATGTGTGTGTAGGTGCACTTTGCTTTGGTTTTGTAGTTAGCCACCTAAACCACAAACTGTGATCAGTGAAAACCAAGCATGTGTGTGTAGATACACTTTGCTTTGGTTTTGTAGTTAGCCACCTAAACCCTACCTCAAGCACAAACTGTGAACAATGAAAACCAAGCATGTGTGTGTAGGTGCACTTTGCTTTGGTTTTGTAGTTAGCCACCTAAACCCTACCCCAAGCACAAACTGTGATCAGTGAAGACCAAGCATGTGTGTGTAGGTGCACTTTGCTTTGGTTTTGTAGTTAGCCACCTAAACCCTACCCCAAGCAAAAAGTGCTGTGCCATGCAGGGAAACAGCTAGAAAGTCTTACAGAAGCTACTGAGTCTGCTTTTTAAATAGAGGCTAAGTGCTGGCAAGCCTTAATAAACAAACAAGAAAAGAAATACCAAGTGGAGAAGTGCAATGGCAATAAATCACACCAGTTCTTGAAAATCCAGGGAACAAAGAGTGATAGTAGCTGTTGCCTTGGCAGGCTGCTGTGCCACAGACTCACTTTGCATACCTCCAGATTTAGTATCTCACTTGAAGTTTTATACACTGGATAATACACTTGCAGTGCTGTCTGTTGCTTCTAGTGACAGGGCAAGCAGCAGTCACATACTTCATATGGCTGCTTAAATAGGAATAGCATTTTTCAATTGGTCTGGCAACTTCAATCCTGGGACCAGAACAGCGCTCAGAAGAGAGAGCCCCTTCCCTGATCCCTTTTCTTTTTTCCCTGGTACAATATACACAGTTTGTAAGCTGTATATGAGCCAGAAGAGAACTTCTGGAGAAGTGCATGTGCTTGCTGGTTGCTGGACAGCCTGACAGTGGGTAACTCCTGCTGGCAGTTAAAAAACAGTGATCTCAGTGTAGCAGAGCATCGGGGGCAGAAAGTCTCTCAGCCAACACCTGAAGGTTAGAGGATAGCAGATCTGTGCTGCTTTGCTTTATGCAAAAAGAACCTCACCTGTTTGAAGTTCATTTTCTTCACTTGGCAGGTGTTGCTAGGATCTCATAATCAGGTTTTTACGATGGTTTCCCCAGCTCTACTGACATTCCTGCTAATCTTCTTGAAACCTTCTTGTAAAACCCCAGCTGGACAGTGCAAAGAGCATTACTGAAACTATGAGTAGGGGGCAGTTACAGCAGTGGTGCTCTGCTGTAGGCAAGGGAAGTGTGACAGTTTACTCAGAATCTGACCATGTTAATATATATAAACACACATGTGTGTGTGTGTGTGTCTGTGTATGTAAATATATATATGTATATCTCAAGTTGTGATGGAGGAGGTCTAGGCTGGATGTCAGGAGGAAGTTCTTCTCAGAGAGCAATAAAACAAGGGACACAGTCTCAAGTTGTGCTGGGGGAAGTATAGGCTGGATGTTAGGAGGAAGTTGTTGGCAGAGAGAGTGATTGGCATTGGAATGGGCTGCCCAGGGAGGTGGTGGAGTTGCTGCCCCTGGAGGTGTTGAAGAAAAGCCTGGATGAGGCACTTAGTGCCATGGTCTGTTTCATTGGCTAGGACTGGGTGCTAGGTTGGACTGGATGAACTTGGAGGTCTCTTCCAACCTGGTTGATTCCATGATTCTATGGTTATAGCAGCTTTCCAGTACCTGAAGGAGGCCTGCAGAACCCAGTGGAGAGAACCTGTTTACAAAGGGCTGCAGTGACAGGATGAGGACAATGGCTGCAGAGCAGATTTAGATTGGAACAAGTTCTTTACCATGAGGGTAGTGGGACACCAGAACCGGCTGTCCAGAGAAGTGGTCAGGGGCCCATCCCTGGAGGTATTCACAATAAGACTTGATAGGGGGCTTTGGACAGCCTGATCTAGTTGAGGGTGCCCCTGCCTACTGCAGGAGGTTGGACCAGATGAGTTTTGTATGTCTCTTTCAACCCACACCAATCTATGATTCTGTGATTTTGATAAGGTTTAAATAATCTAATGGGAATACAGCCCAGTGTTATGTTATCACAACTGAAGTATGATAATCCCTCTACTAAAAAGAGTAATTAATATCAGTGGAGTATCAACCAAGGAAATGTCCTGTGAGCCAGCAATACATGAACACAAACACACACATAAAAGCATGCAAAATGGCCAATAGCTCTTGTTTGGAGGAAAAGAAAGTGATTGTAAGAAAGAGGAAATGATGAAGTTCAGCAGCAGCCACTTAACCCTGCTGTCAGCTTATCTGACATAAGCAATTTCTTTCCCCTTAAAATTCAGAGTCATAGAATGCATAAGAGCTATAAAAGCTTTACCTAAATCCCTGCATGTTTGCAGCTAGAGACCCAGGTAATTGCATACTCATGGCTCAGCTGTCTTAACTGCCTCTCAAGCACAGCAAATTAAGAACTCATATCTCAGTTAAGAATCTCAGATCTCAGAAAGTTTGTACTCTGACAGGTTAAATTTAGAAAATAAGCTCAAAACTTCCCTTGTTGTAGTCTTGTTCTCTGCTGTGCAGTGTTCTTTTTGTTCATGTGATACATAGTCAGCAGTACACTGACTTAATATATGTCAGCACATTAATCATGTTCCTGAGCAGTATCATTTATTCACGTGAGGTTAATGACTGTATAAAGTGAAGTTCTCAGAATCTGAATAACTATTAAAATTCATGGAGCTGCAGGTGGATTGAGAAAGTACTTCCCTGCCCTTCCAGTTCAATTCCACTTCTCTCAATTTAGAAACACTAAGAATACATTAGCTTCCTCATCTCTGCTTTTGTTTGGCAAACCCCTCTGGCTTTGCAGTTCTTCTTGTATCATAGTATCATCAGGGTTGGAAGAGACCTCACAGATCATCAAGTCCAACCCTTTACCACAGAGCTCAAGGCTAGACCATGGCACCAAGTGCCACCTCCAATCCTGCCATGAACAGCTCCAGGGACGGCGACTCCACCACCTCCCCGGGCAGCCCATTCCAGTGCCCATTGACTCTCTCAGTGAAGAACTTTCTCCTCACCTCAAGCCTAAATCTCCCCTGGCATAGCCTGAGGCTGTGTCCTCTTGTTCTGGTGCTGGCCACCTGAGAGAAGAGAGCAACCTCCTCCTGGCCACAACCCCCCCTCAGGTAGTTGTAGACAACAATGAGGTCTCCCCTGAGCCTCCTCTTCTCCAGGCTAACCAATCCCAGCTCCCTCAGCCTCTCCTCGTAGGGCTGTGCTCAAGGCCTCTCCCCAGCCTCGTTGCCCTTCTCTGGACATGCTCAAGCATCTCAATGTCCCTCCTAAACTGGGGGGCCCAGAACTGAACACAGTACTCAAGGTGTGGTCTAACCAGTGCAGAGTACAGGGGCAGAATGACCTCCCTGCTCCTGCTGACCACACCATTCCTGATGCAGGCCAGGATGCCACTGGCTCTCTTGGCCACCTGGGCACACTGCTGGCTCATGTTCAGGCAGCACTATGGAGGTTCTGTGTGAAAGCAGGCTGAGAGTAATGTGGTTTTCTGGAGAATGCTCTGCCATTGGGTGACTTTTCATGTCTCTGAAACAGGCACTGAATCCTAGTCTCTGAGTTCCAACATTATAGTGTCAGATCAAGAATGAGCGATCTTTTCAGCTCTTGCAGAACGTGCTTGTAGCATAGAACCATAGAATGGTTTAGGTTGGAAGGAACTTCAAAGGTCATCTAGTTCCAACTCCCTACCATACGCAGGGACACCTCCCACTACAACAGGTTGCTCAAGGCCACATCCAACTTGGACTTCAGCACCTCCAGGGAGGGAGCAGTCACAACCTCCCTGGGCAACCTGTGCCAGTGTCTCACCACCCTCACTGCAAAGAACCCTTTCCTAACAGCTAGTTTGAATCTCTCCTCTTCAAATTGAAACCCATTACTGCTCATCCTGTCATTACAAGACCTTTTAAATAGTCCCTCCCCAGCCTTCCTGTAGGTCCCCTTCAGATACTGGAAGGCCATGCTAAGGTCTTCTCAAAGCCTTCTCTTCTCCAGGCTGAAGAGCCCCAGGTCTTGTAGCCTGTCCTCACAGCAGAGGTGCTTCAGCTCTGACCATCTTCGTGGCCTTCCTTTGGAGGAGATAGGGGGAAACGGTTGGGCTCTGAGTTGCTTTGCAGTCATGCAGTGGAGTGTCTGCTACTAGAGTCTATGGCGTGAAAGAAAGCAATGCTTTTACAGCACAGCAGTTCTGACATCAAACTGATCAGTGACATCAAACTGATCAGTGACATCAAACTGATCAATGCCTTGTCCCACACAAAATGCTCACCTTTCAGCTTCCAGATGCAAAGTAACAGTGCATTTCATGTCACATTCACTTGTTCTGTTACAGTCACCTTTTAGGACCAAAGGAAGGCAGCTCATTCCCCCAGTGTATATGATAACAGGAATTTAGCAGTTTTGCAGGGTCCAGTGAGCTGACAACACAAGACTAAAAATGGCAACGGGTCAGGCAATACCACCCTGGAAGCCTGCTGTTTATTGACACTCCGTATAGTCTGTAACCTATGTTTTAAGGCTATTTTTTGTCATCTCCAGCACTTAATCTCTGCTTATAGTCGTAATCCTCTGTCTCTAATATAAAAATTAAAACCATAGAGATGATGGTTCTCATTTCAGCATGAGAGTGGTCAGAGCCTGGAAGGGGTTGCCCAGGGAGGTGGTTGAGGCAGAGGTCTGTTGGGCTTTGGGCAGTGCTGTGTGATTTGGAATAAGAGAGCAAGAGGGGTGACATTAGAACACAGAGGTAAGGAGTGCAGCTTCAGGGAGAATAACCTTGAAAAAGTTGGCAGAGAAGCTGCAGTTAGCTGAGTGAGGAGACTAAGTGGGGCCAGGCAGTCAGATTTGTTCCCAGGGTGTGTGGACAGCCCATACCCTGTTGTGCAACCTATCAGAATGATACACATTGTATTAGCTCTCTATATGAGCATTGCTTTTAGCTGCAATAAAGGTTTGACTTATGCATCACATTGGTGTCTCAGCATCCTTCCAGTCCCTGCACGATCTAGGAAACCCTGGCAGAGGTTAAAAATGGGAAGGTGAAGAAACTGCACTTCTCATATCTCTTTTTATTGACTTTTAACTTCTGATGGCCTAGCAAATGCTTGTTTATTGTTTGCCTTATGTATACCCCACATAGTCAATCTGTCACAACTAAGATGAAAATGGATTCCAGATTGGAACCTACCTCAGCAAGTGCTTAGGGTAAATCTTTGCTTGGGAGCCAGATGGGATGCCAGAAGGCTGTTTGCAAGAATTAGGTGGTTGGTTGTTTTTTTATTTAATGCAACATATAATGTGGATGAAAAAAAGAAGAAAGCAAAAATACACTCTCTAGCTTCAAAAACATGATTGCTGCAGGGAAATGTCTGCTGTCTGTGTTCTTTCTTCTCATAAGCCTTCTGTAGGGAGGACTAATTAATGAGAGGTGATATTTTCCAAAATTAATATTCTTTATTAATTTTGATATTCAGAACTCTTGCCACCCTCAACCACTAATTTTACTAATAATGGGTTCTTTGCATGGTCATGGAAACATACAGAGGAATAACTAGATCTACAAATAACTAGCAACAATACATAAACATTAATTGAACTCATTTGAACTGGAAGAGAAGGGTTTTGTGGTCATTATAGCACTTGCTTATTAGATGGACTCAGGAAGCTCGTTCCTGCTTACGGCAGAAGGCAGTGGTGAATTACAAGAGGCTTTAAGTATTTACTCACAAAATGCTGTCTCCTGACTCACAGGGCTAGCTTCAGACAGCACCCAAATGCTTTCAGGGAATTCTGATACTTGTCAGATGCTAAGGCTTCTGATTCTTTGGGCTTCACAGAGTGCTGGGGAAGGAGGCTGATAATCTCTGGCTCCTCTGGGTGATCTGTGTATCCAGAACCTCCCATCTTGGCAGGAGACTTTCAGTTGTAGGCAGGATATCTTGCATTGTGCACTCTCAGCACAACGTCATGCTGGCTATGCAGGTGGACTGCATGGAAGCATTTAGAGGCTGTTCCTGATAAACTCGAGGCAGGCAGTTTCCAGGCAATTCAGGATGCACTGAGGCAGTAAGCAGTGGCAGCAAGCAAGCAGCAGGCACGAATACAATGGCAGAGCACATTGCATTACCTGCTCAACTCTTTTTATCAATACAGCCTGAGACTAACTGGCCTTTGGACACAGAATAACCAATCATAATGGTAGTTAGTCAAGCTTGACCATATTAGGTGAAGCCATAGGCTTGCTTTACCCAAATTTGGGAAAAGCATAGGCCTTTCACAAGGCAGGTGCAAGCTAAGTGTGTGTATCTTGTTTACCACAGGAGCAAAACAAGTCTGGGCAGGCCAGAGGCCTTAGACTCAGTGGCTCCAGGTTCTTTGTCCTCTTTCCCATGGTTACTTCTCCCCAAAAAAGAAGGGAGAGCTGAAAAGCATGCCTGGGCAAGCCAGGACATGTATAAGCCTATTTTGGCCTATCAGGCCTACCATGACACCTTCTTGCAGTCAAAGGGGGAGATAAAGTTTAAAGGAGCAGAGAAAGTAGGAATGGGAATGCAGACCTTTGGCAGCAGAGAGGAATCGCAAGGAAAGCTGCTGAATGCAGGCACAATAACCAATCGTGTTAAAGGTGTTGGCTTTGTCAATGGAAATAAAACCCAGACACTCAACAGCAGCTTGCAGCTTCTTGCCTCTTTGAAGCTGCACAGCTTCAATCTGGTGCAAAGGTTTGAGGCTGAAGACCACTCATATTTTTCTAGGTTCCCTCCATTGGAGGCTCCTCCTCATGCACACTGCAGATAATCCAAGCCGTTCTTGGAGGGCACTTCAGCAAAGCCCAGCTTCAATTTATACCTTGTTCTCCTGAAGGAAATTTAAGTGGAGCTTTAAACTAAAAGGCTAAATTTTACCTCTGGAGTCACTTCATTAATTGGCAGTCACTTTTCAAATGGTTTTTGCTCATTGTAGTCAAGTAACCAAAGCAGTTTAAAGGCAAGGTGTGACTTGCACCTTTTTCAGATGAGGTTTCTTTTGCTTTGGGTAGATTACCTTTGCTCATGGTGTTAAGCTCTGCTCCAACTGTGGGCTTTTGAATTGCCTGTTCAGTGTACTAAGGATGCAGATGAGATACTTAATGAACTAAAGGGAAACTCAGCAGAGAATGTAGTGACAGGCACATTTTTCATCTGTAGTATGATGAGTTAAAATTATTCCTAGGTAAATTTAGAATACTAAACATCAGATTTCGTTCAATGCCTTTGGCAGAAAAAGAAACATTTTGGAATGCTTCATTTCAATGAACTGTCAATAAGAGAGAGGCAAACCACTGGCTTGCAAATGACTTTTTGACCTCCAGAAAGCTTGTCAGTTGAGTTACTTTACAGAGATGCAGTGCTTTATTGATAACATGCTGACTTGATATTCTAATGCTTATTTCACAAGATGCCTTATGGAGGTGTTCAAGAGAAGACTGGGTGAGGCACTTAGTGTCATGGTCTAGTTGACTGGCTAGGGCTGGGTGCTAGGTTGGACTGGCTGAGCTTGGAGGTCTCTTCCAACCTGACTGATTCTATGAAAATGTAAATGTTGCTCCATTAGACAAAACAGTGCTCCAGGAATTTGCCAAACAGAAAAAGAGACAATCTATATGTTAAGAGTTTAATTAGATACCTGTAGAGATGATAATCAAACATTATCCATCACTGAGACAATCTGGAGAAAAATGTGTGGCTGAGATGACCATACAGACCCTATAAAAATGGAATAGAGACTGAAAGGGCATCCCTGGGGAAGGCATCCCTGAAGAAGAAAATGGTTTATCAGATGCTGAAGGACAGATGATAAATTCCATATTACTTAAAGCTGTTACTTATGCCAAAGACATATGGACTGCTCTGCTATGTTATAGCTATAATGTAGTATCCTGGGTTATGCATTATGAATGTAGCCACTAGGACAAAAGCCTTCCAGCATCCTGTACAGACAGTTGTCCCTGCACACCTTCCAGCATCCTGTACAGACAGTTGTCCCTGCACACCTTCCAGCATCCTGTACAGACAGTTGTCCCTGTACACCTTCCAGCTTTCTGTACAGACAGTTGTCCCTGCACACCTTCCAGCATCCTGTACAGACAGTTGTCCCTGTACACCTTCCAGCATCCTGTACAGACAGTTGTCCCTGCACACCTTCCAGCTTTCTGTACAGACAGTTGTCACTGTACACCTTCCAGCATTCTGTATAGACAGTTGTCCCTGTACACCTTCCATCATTCTGTACAGACAGTTGTCCCTGCACACCTTCCAGCTTTCTGTACAGACAGTTGTCACTGCACACCTTCCAGCATTCTGTATAGACAGTTGTCCCTGTACACCTTCCAGCATTCTGTACAGACAGTTGTCCCTGCACACCTTCCAGCTTTCTGTACAGACAGTTGTCACTGTACACCTTCCAGCATTCTGTACAGACAGTTGTCCCTGCACACCTTCCAGCATCCTGTACAGACAGTTGTCCCTGCACACCTTCCATCATTCTATACAGACAGTTGTCACTGTACACCTTCCAGCATTCTGTACAGACAGTTGTCCCTGCACACCTTCCAGCATCCTGTACAGACAGTTGTCCCTGTACACCTTCCATCATTCTGTACAGACAGTTGTCCCTGTACACCTTCCAGCATCCTGTACAGACAGTTGTCCCTGCACACCTTCCAGCATTCTGTACAGACAGTTGTCCCTGTACACCTTCCATCATTCTGTACAGACAGCTGTCCCTGTACACCTTCCAGCATCCTGTACAGACAGCTGTCCCTGTACACCTTCCAGCACCCTGTACAGACAGTTGTCCCTGTACACCTTCCATCATTCTATACAGACAGCTGTCCCTGTACAAAGGCAGTCTTTAGCAATTAAGAAGAACAGAAGCTTGTTCACTGTCTATATTTATACTGTAACTTAAGCCTTCTGTGTTGGGAAACAGCATCCTGCTCTGTGCAAAAGGGAAGTGCACTTCCAGAAGACAGCAACAGCCATGCTTCCTGACCAGGACCTGGCATGGTGCTGCAAGAAGAAGGATCCAGAGAACAGCTGAGGTTGTTTTAATATAAGTAGCATCCTGTCAGTTGAAGTATGAGTAGTCTAAGAAACTTTTCTGGGAAACAGAGGAGAACTCCCTGCTTTGTACTGCATGTTATAAAAACCCCAGTACATGCTATCATATTTTGTAATTGAGGCTACACTAACAAAGAAATTAATGAACTGTGAGTTAAAGCCTAAAGGGAACATAAGGCATGCCACTTATGTTCAGAATAACATCCTTGACCTACAGGCCACACATCATTTTCAGTGCTTTTCACAGCACTGACTTGATCACTTTATTCCTTCCTTGTCCTTAGCACAGTGCTTTCTATCTGCTTGACCCCACCTGCAGCCCAGCCCAACCTGTAGTTACAGGGTTTTAGTGAGAACACTCTAACGCTTAGATGGCAAATGTGTGACTTTGAAGACTTCAAAGGGGAAGAGCTGCGTGGCCTGAAGTACTTGTTAGTTTGAGACAAATCTGTTCATTTTGCCTTTAAGAAAACGATCTTAAGGCATCATCTGTGGGCACATAACACTCAAGGGGCATTCATTCCAACAGTGTTTCTAGGATGATGCAGGGCTGAGAGTTTATGATGCAAGTGTGTCACATTGTTTAGTTTTGAAGCCATGAATATAAAAGTACAGTTAAGTTCCTAAAAGCCTGGTGTGACAGTGGCAGAACTGAATGCAACCTCTGTTGATGGTAACTCAATCTGCCTCTGATGAAACCTAGCCCCTAAGCTGCAGAGTTGGTTTAAAAAGGTGATACACATACACCTTCTGCACCGCTCTCAGCAGCGTGTCTGTATACTACATCAGTCTGTGGTGAAGGTGCGTGTGTGAGGCCCCACATAAGGTACTTTGTTTCTGGATTATGTATGAGAAAGCTGAACCACTGGGTCAGTGGTGAATCCTGTGTTAATAATGTGAAGCAGTTGTTATGCAGACCTAAATCCCTGCATTCTTATTCAGCTAGATAAGGTAAGGATTAAGGATTTGCTTCATATTGTCTGTCCATCAAAGACCATTACTGGTTACTGTGTCCAGAAGCAAAAGATCAATTATAGTGTCCAGAAACAGAAGATACCATTCTGTTCTTCACACTCTGCTACAGCACTCTGCAAAGTGAGCTGAATTCAAAACTACCAGAGCTGGGATCTCTAGAATTCCAGTCCTGGTGTTAGCACATGATGAACCAGTGTCAGAAAGGTAATTACTAGCAAAATGATGAGCAAAAGCTGTACTGAATGGAAATGCTGTTTAGCTGCACAGGCCTTTCTGTGTAGGAAATGCAACTCTGACTTTTGATAATATGGGAGTGAATCCAAAGTGACTGTCTTCAGGATACTATCTTGCCCACAACAGTTTAAGGGATGTCAGAACTTTGTTCATTGGTTTGTTCATCAGATAAATACAATTAAAGCACTCAGGGTATCTCTTCTTTCCAAAATACTGTTTAATACCTGTTGAGGAAAAAAACTCTCTGTATGCTTGGTCAACACACAGCCTGTAACAATGGATGTGTTTGTTGGACTATGTTGACTTATTTGAATAGTAAGGTCTTACCAGAACAAAGCATTTATGCAGCAGATTTATTTGGCTGATGATGAGCAGGAAGTAAATAGCAGCATGACTTTACTTGTTAAAATCCTTTCAATCAGAGAAGAAAAAGGCAATTGAGAATTCCACTGCCCAGAAATCAGTTAGACTTCTCTTTAGCAGCAGGAGGAATTCAGCTCCTGACTCAGCCTCATGTCTCTGAAAACCTTCAGAGGTAGAAAAGAGTCTAAAAATGTCTTGTTATTTCATCTTGGGACTCCTTTAGTGAGGAGGAGTAAAATGGAGGCAAGGATATTAAATAACAGTGACCAGTGTCTGTTTCATCTTCCTAGCTTTTTAGTGCTGTGTGGGTGTCAGCCCTCAGCTTCAAAAGTTTCTTTTCCCCTTTCATCAATCTTTGGAAGAGGCAGAGCAAAAATGTATGAGAAATCCAAACTTGAAGAAACTTCCAAAAAAGGCTTTGTTTTTGGTTGCTGTTTTTCTCTTGCAGTGAAAAGAAAATAGTACTGAAAGAAGAAAACAAAACCATTCTTTTCCCCAAGGGCTTGGAAAGCAGTGTGATTGTGTCTCTCTGATCAAATGTCTTTACATCTCTGCAGCATAAATGAACCAAACCTGCAAATGGATCTGTAAGACCTACCTGCTAGGATTAGATGCATCTTTGGTGTTCTTTGGTCACAGTTCTTGGTCTTTGTTTCCCTGCTGTAGTGCAGATATTGTTTACAGGTCCTTGAGCACTGGTCTAGGTATGTTCATGCTTTTTCATTTTACCTCACACTCTCTTAACTCCAAACATTCCTTTTCTAGATAAAGAAGAGTCATTGCCTCTGGAGGTGTTGAAGAAAAGCCTGGATGAGGCACTTAGTGCCATGGTCCAGTTGGTTGGACAGGGCTGGGTGCTAGGTTGGACTGGATGAGCTTGGAGGTCTCTTCCAACCTGGTTGGTTCTATGATTCTATGATAAACTATAAAACTGGTAGGAAAGAGCTTTTTCCTTTGGGGCATGCTACTTGAGACTGATGGCTAGCCAAAGAGTGACAAATCATGGGAACAGCTGTAAATCCTGTTGTGCAGGATTCTGTTTCAAATGTAGAATGATGGAATGGTTTAGGTTCATCCTGTTCCAACCCCCTGCCACCGGCAGAGACACTTCCTAGTCTGGCCTTGAGCACCTCCAGGGAGGGAGCAGCCACAACCTCTCTGGGCAACCTGTGCCAGTGTCTCACCACCCTCACTGCAAAGAACCCTTTCCTAACAGCTAGTTTGAATCTTCCCTCTTTGAATTTAGACCCATTACTCCTTGTCCTGTCATTACAAGACCTTGTAAATAGTCCCTCCCCAGCCCTCCTGTAGGTCCCCTTCAGATACTGGGAGGCCACTCTAAGGTCTCCTCAAAGCCTTCTCTTCTCCAGGCTGCAGAGCCCCAACTCTTGTAGTCTGTCCTCATAGCAGAGCTGCTCCATCCCTCTAATTATCTTTATGGCCCTCCTCTGGACTCGCTCCAACAGTTCTATGTCCCTCTTGTGTTTGGGGCTCTAGAATTGTACACATCACTCCAGGTGGGGTCTGATGAGAGCAGAGCCAAGGGGCAGAATCTCCTCCCTTGACCTGCTGCCCACACTGCTCTTGCTGCAGCCCAGCACATGGTTGCTGTTTGAGCTGCACTCACACTGCAGGTTCATGTTGAGCTTTTCACCACCCCAGGCCTCCGGGTCCTTTTCCTCTGGGCTGCTCTCAGCCATTCCCCATCGAGCCTGGACCTGTGCTTGGGATTGTGCTGACCCAGGTGCAGGACCTTCCACTTGGCCGTGTTGAATTTCGCGAGGTGAAGTAGCTTATTCCCTGCTTTGCTTCCTGACAGGTTTCTCAGATATATGTTGAAGGAAAATCAATTGCCTCTTTGTCCTTTACTCTTCCCTGCCATTGAATAGTACTTAATATTCTTCTGTCTTTGGTGACTGATCTGTTCCCCCCCCCCCTTTTTTATCCTTGGGTGTATGCAATGACTGAGAGATCTCTAACTTCTCGTGACTGTATGGCACTGCTTCCTAGGGAGAGGACAAGAGGAGCATATATTTCTCCTCCCCAGTGATCTGTCAAACAGCTACTGCCTCTTAAGCATTACTTGACTCTGGGTTCTTTTGCAATGAACAGCAGTAGGGATTCTATCTGAGTCTGAAGAACACAGGGAAGAAAAAGGCAGCAGTGGAATGTTTTCAGCTGTATCCCACTCTGCCTGGAAGTGCTGGAGCTAGTTAATAATAGAGTCCATTGTACAGTTGATAGTAGGGCTCAGCAGACAGTTCATTGAATCATAGAATCAAACAGGTTGAAAGAGACCTCCAAGCTCATCCAGTCCAACCTAGCACCCAGCCCTAGCCAATCATCTGGACCATGGCACTAAGTGCCTCATCCAGGCTTTGCTTCAACATCTCCAGGCTCCACAGCGACTCCACCACCTCCCTGGGCAGCCCATTCCAGTGGCAAATCAATATAGCAAAATGAGTTTCCTCTTTTACTAGAGTCAATCTGTAGACAGAGTATTTATTTGCAGCATCATTTCTATAAATAATTCCTGCTGTGTAGCTATTTTATGAATAATTCACAAACCTGAATGCTAAAAATTTGAGCTACTTTGGATTGATAAGCCATAAAATATCTTCCTATTTCTTAGATGAGTAAGCAAGCTGTGATCCTGTACAAATGCAAGCACAAATTATAAACTCTTATTCAAAAGTATTTTGCATTATTCACCTAACATTCTGCTCTGGTATTAATTTTGCTTGCTAGGAAAGGTGTACCAATGATTTTAACCTTTGCTGAAAAAAATTGGTGTCCTAGTTTGAGCCTAGCTGGGATATTTTAGTGAGAGGAATTAGATTACAGGCTGTGAAAGGGAAACAGTGGTGATGGCTGCTGCACTCATAGGCTTGCTGAGATGGATAAAAGACAAGAACACAAACATAGACAACAGAGTTTGCTCTCTGGCTTTGGGCTGCAATCTTTTCTCTATCTAACCTGCTGTCTGTGTGACTAATCCATCTGCTTCCTACCTGCCCTGGCTGATTCTCCAAACTCACTTTGAATGTAAGGCAAAGTCTGGGGTAAGGTAGAGGGGTGGAAAAGAAGGTGGAAGGGTGGTTGGGAGCCCCTCCTGGGGACGCTGGTTTCTGGGAGGGCTGCTGTGTTTCTGTATTACTTTTTAACTTGTCTATTTCTGTCTGTAGCTGTATAGATTGTAAATATCTGCTTGTGTATTGTGCTAAGCTGTAAATAGAAAGCTTCATTCCTTAATTTTCAGCTCTGCTGAGTCTAGTCTGGGTGATTTTCTGAAGTGTGTGTGGGGGTGGGTAACACCCAAACCATCACAATTGGAATGACTTATTTGTGGAAGATTTGATTTCTGTTTTCTTTGCTGTATACCACAGACAGTGCATTTGGAAAGAAAAATACTGAATCATTTGATCTTTTTCATCCTCCTTTTCTTCAAAGGCAGCTTGCACTGATGTGCTTGTCCAGCAAGAGATTATCTTTGACAGGCATGGGCCTGCTGACCTAATCACAGGCGTGTGATATAGTCACAGGCATCTCCTCACTCACAGAGAACTGATGTTACAAGTGAGAAATGAACCCAGCCCTGCTGCTGTGGCCATTACTTTTTTTCTTCTAACATCTCTTGGTTTTGCTCTTAGTGGACAGACAGCAAAAGCAAACAGCAGTGTAGTTTTAATGAAACCCATCTACCTTGGTGCCATTGCTCTTCTTTTAAAATGCTCTTTCATTAATAGGTCAGCAGCTTTATGAAAGACAGAACAGTCCTCAAGATGATACTGTTTTGTCCTGGTGTTTCTGCATTTCAGAACGATGTAGTTTAATCTCACATTGTATCATTTGGGTTTCCTGTTACCTTCCCTTCCTGAGCTGGTTCTTTCCACTTTTCAGAGTACCTAGGAAATTGTTCACAAGATGCTCAATATTTAGCACATTCTACAAAGTCCTTATTACTGCCACGCTTCTGCCCAGTGCAAGCTATTGCTTTACCATGGTCAGTTCATTCCAGACTGAGTTTTTGCTTTATCCTGTGAGGACAGTCTTTCATGGTTGGGTGGGAGGAGGCCAGTGGGATGAGACTGAACAAGGACAAGTGCAAGGTTCTGCACTTTGGCCACAACAACCCCAAGCAGCACTACAGGCTGGGGACAGAGTGGCTGAGAGCAGGCAGGCAGAGAGGGACCTGGGGGTGCTGGGAGATAGTAGCTGAAGATGAGGCAGCAGTGTGCCCAGGTGGCCAAGAGAGCCAATGGCATCCTGGCCTGGATCAGGAACAGTGTGGCCAGTAGGGCAAGGAAGGTTGTTTTCTTTTCCCCTGTACTCAGCACTGGTCAGGCCACACCTTGAGTGCTGTGTCCAGTTCTGGTCTCCCCAGTTCAAGAGAGATGTTGAGGTGCTGGAATGTGTCCAGAGAAGGGCAACAAGGCTGCTGAAGGGCCTGGGACACAAACCGATGAGGAGAGGCTGAGGGAGCTGGGGGTGTACAGCCTGCAGAAGAGGAGGCTCAGGGGTGACCTCATTGCTATCTACAACTACCTGAAGGGAGGCTGTAGCCAGGTGGGGTTGGTCTCTTCTGCCAGGCAACCAGTAACAGAACAAGGGGACACAGTCTCAAGTTGTGCCAGGGGAGGTCTAGGCTGGATGTTAGGAGGAAGTTGTTGTCAGAGAGAGTGATTGGCATTGGAATGGGCTGCCCAGGGAGGTGGTGGTCTAGTTGACTGGCTAGGGCTGGGTGCTAGGTTGGACTGGATGAACTTGGAGGTTTCTTCCAACCTGGTTTATTCTATGATTCTCTATTAGCTCTGAGTTTGGCCATAGGCCCATATAAGGCTGATTACAAGTAGCTTACTACTTTTCCCAATACCTTGCTTTCAGAAGCCCCAGTGCCCACTGGCAGTCAAGTCAAGCCTCCAGAACATAAGATCATAGAATCACATAGGTCTGGGTTGGAAGGGACCTCTGAATGTCACCTAGTCCAATCCCTTCTACAGTAAGCATAGAATCATAGAATCAAGCAGGTTGGAAGAGACCTCCATGATCATCCAGTCCAACCTAGCACCCAGCAAAGCAGGGACATCTACCTAGCCTGTATCAACAACTCATTCTAGAGGCCATCAAGACTTGTCAGAAGCAGAATTTGTAAGAGAAATGCACCAGAAATTGTATTATGGTGAAGGTTCTCAATTCAGATTCAGTGGTGCAAAAAATCAAGAAGGAAGGCCTGGTGAAAATGATGATGTGGTTGCCTCTCAACAAAACCCAGTACAGCCCAGCCACACATAAATGAGTGTGTAAGTATGTGTGTGTGTGTATATATATCTGTATGTGTGTCTGTATGTATGCAGTTCTTAAGCTTGTGTGGCTCCCTCTGTGCTACTCCTAAGCTGCCTAGTTATGGGAACATCCATGCTGCAGCTGAGTACGTGACTACACGGGTTCACTGGAAAGGTCTTCCTCTGGCATGCCTCAAGAGAAGCAGTGCAGATGGTCTGGCATGTAGCTTTGAATTGGATTTTAAAGGTCAGTAGTGGCACAGCCTGTATCTACAGTTGGGCATTCAAGGGCATCATTCTGAAGTTCACATTACTTTCAGTGTTATCCTTGGTCTTTTAACCAGTTACTCTCCAAGGAAGTTAATCTTCAAGTAGAGTTTTGGAAAGAACAAGCACCATGGTTGGGCTGGGTGCTAGGTTGGACTGGATGATCTTGGAGGTCTCTTCCAACATGGTTGATTCTATGCTTCTATGGCACCCACATACTGTAGAATTAGCCTTTTCTTTTGTCAGCCAAGAGTTTCCCCAGCATCAGTGACAATAAGTCTGAGCATACTGGTCCTAATGAAACCAGAAGTGCAGAGACTTACTGACTGGAAATGGGGAGAATGTGCTCTGTTAGGTCTAAAAGTGTCTTGAACAGCATGTTGCCAATTTTAAAATGCTCTGAATTCAAAGAGAAGCTCAGCAGGAAAAAAGAACCCAGAGACTAAAGTAATATGTCTGATGTCTAAATATGAAGTGATTGGATAATTATAGAATCATAGAATGGTTTAGGTTGGAAGGGACCTCAAGGATCATCCAGTTCCAACCTCCTGCTGTAGGCAGGGACAACTCCCACTAGAACAGGTTGCTCAAGACCTTATCCAACCTGGCCTTGAACACCTCCCAGGAGGGAGCAGCCACAGCCTCCCTGGGCAACCTGTGCCAGTGTCTCACCACCCTCACTGCAAATAACTTCCTCCTAACATCTAGTCTAAATCTCCCCTCTGCCAGTTTAAACCCATTACCCTTTGTCCTGTCACTACCAGACCTTGTCAATAGTCCCTCCCCAGCCTTCCTGTAAGCCCCATTCAGATACTGGGAGGCCACTCTAAGGTCTCCTCAAAGCCTTCTCTCTCCAGGCTGAAGAGCCCCAACTCTTGTAGCCTGTCCTCACAGCAGAGCTGCTGCAGCCCTCTGAGCATCCTTGTGGCCCTCCTCTGGACTCACTCCAGCAGTTCTATGTCCCTCTTGTGTTGGGAGCTCTAGAACTGTACACATTACTCCAGGTGGGGTCTGATGAGAACAGAGTAAAAGGGGAGAATCCCCTCCCTTGCCCTGCTGGCCACAGTTCTCTTGCTGCAGCCCAGGACACAGTTACATATATTATATATATGTATATTTATATTCACACACACACACACACACATATATCTATGTACATTTTAAATGTAAATTATAATTTACATTTAAAATAAATAAAAAAACCAACAAACTAACATGAAAAATAAAATAAATGTTAAATTTAAAGGACATTATTTAGGGTATTTCCCAAGTTTGTGTTTAAATCAGTGGTGGTAGGGCAATGCTGCTCATTAGCTCCTCCTGCTACACTCAGTGCTTTATTCAAGCAGATCTGTGTTAAAAGATGGCCTTCCCCAAAACAACCATTAGATGAAATAGGCTACCTTTAGGCAGTGGTGGTTTGTTTTCTTTCCCTCCCAATGCTTGTCATAAAGCATTGTAGCTAAACTGACGTTAATTGAAGTAACTGTTCCAGAATTTGGCTATGTGCCCTTGGAAGCAGAGCTGAAAGTCTTTCCAGTCCACTGAACAAGTTACTAGATCTGTCTGTTAGGGGCTTTTATGTAAAATCAAACATGTATGGTGCATGAACCATAACCATCTGAATTCCTCTAGTCTTGGGGTGTTTTCCTTAGCTTTGGACTAGCACTGGGCTAGAGATGCTCTTAACTGTGGCTCAGCAAATGAAGTGATATGGAGGGGACTAGAGGAATCTGTCAAAACTTAGCAAAACTCTCAAGAATCCCTCAAAATGGAAAAAACAGCAAAAAAGGCTCCTGAAAGAAGAAGCCATCTCTAAAGACAAGTGAATAGGGCAGGAGGGATGCATAGCAGGTAGGGTGGTCTGTAATGAAGAACATGGCTAGTCAGAAAGCATCTGGAGTTTGCCAGCAGGGAGGGTGAAGGTACAACATGACAACTAGCATTTTAGAGGCAGAAGAAAGAAGCAGCTGAAGGACTTTGCTGTGGAACTAGCTAATCATAGTGTATTTTCCATAACAATTAGAAAGAGGTATCACCTTTACTAGATCCTGGGAATGACAGTGGAGGCAGTCTGCACAACCCTTTACTTCAGTTAGCAAATTCATTGATGAAAGTATGTTCACAGGCTCACAGGATGTTAGGGGCTGGAAGGGACCCAAAGAGACCATCGAGTCCAACCCCCCTGCCAGAGCAGGACAATGCTATCTAACACAGATCACAGAGGAACACATCCAGACAGGCCTTGAAAGTCTCCAGAGAAGGAGACTCCACAACCTCTCTGGGGAGCCTGTTCCAGTGCTCTGGGACCCTTACAGTAAAGAAGTTCTCCCTTGTGTTGAGGCAGAACCTCTTTTGCTGCAGCTTGCACCTTTGCTCCTTGTCCTATCCCTGGGAGCAGTGAGCAGAGCCTGTCCTCCCCTTCCTGGGCAGCCCTCAGATACTTACAAACATTTATCAAATCCCCTCTAAGTCTTCTCTTTTCCAGACTAAACAGCCCCAGGTCCCTCAGCCTCTCCTCATAAGCCATGCCCTCCAGTCCCTCAGTCATCCTCATAGCCCTCTGCTGGACTCTCTCCAGCAGATCTCTGCCCCTCTTACACTGGGGAGCCCTATACTGAGTTCAAGATGGGGTCTCAGCAGGGCAGAGTAGAGGGGGCACTGCTGTTCAAGACAATCAGTTATCAGAGCAGAGCTTATATCCAGGCTGAATAAAGTGAACAGAATGCTGTGACTGATACCATGAATGAGACACTTTGTATATGCTGATTTAAGAAGTGAATCACTGAGACTATTAGAAAAGGTAACTCAGAAGAGTATAATCTGTTGAATGATGCTGATTCTATAGGAAATGGAATTTTAGCTGGAAGCAACCAACCACAATTTTGCACCTTTTTTAAAACATTGACTTGAAAACAATTCTTTGGCTAAGTTGAGGTGACAGAGAAGTAACTTTCAGGCTTGAATTTGCTTTCCTCTGAGTAAGGCATTTCCAAAAAAGCTTTCAGTTCGTTGCCAGGCTGGAGTGCAGGGCATGTTACAAGCAATCTAAGAAAACTTAAGAGCCTGGCAGTTCTGATTTTGTTAATTAGTATTTTGTTCTTCATGTCTACATTGATATTATTGATGGAATCCTTTGGGTATGGCCTGGTATCTGTTGTTTTTTCTTATTTAATATAGCTGTGGACTTTTGTGGTCTGAGTAGATCTGACATCAAGCATAATCAGTAGTTGATTTCTGCAAGTATGAGCTAGTTACTGAATCTTTCCCACTCTAGGCTTCTGTGCCAGGGGAAGTATAAGCTGGATGTTAGGAGGAAGTTCTTCACAGAGAGAGTGATTGGCATTGGAATGGGCTGCCCAGGGAGGTGGTGGAGTCACCATCCCTGGAGGTGTTGAAGAAAAGCCTGGATGAGGCACTTAGTGCCATGGTCTGGTTGATTGGCTAGGGCTGGGTGCTAGGTTGGACTGGATGATCTTGGAGGTCTCTTCCAACCTGGTTGATTCTATGACTCCATGATCTGTGTAACTTGCTCCTTTGCCTGCCATTGTATCCTTTATGCAGGTGCCCAGAAATACCATGATGACAGCAAATATTACTGATCTGAGCTCTCATTACAAACTTACCACACCCTTGCCTGGAGAACCAAGGGTGCCTACACCTGCACTACATTTTTCAGAGTATCATCTATTCTACCTAGTGTATATTACTCAATAGAGTAGCTCAGTCTTACAGCTGTGCTGTTCTCTATGCATTTTCTTGGAAAAGGCTCAGTATTTTATATTGAGAATACACAGAAGCTTACTACAAGATGGTAGAATTGTTAAGAGTAATATGTAAGAGATGATACAAAATTAATAAGGAAAAAAGTAATTAGAATCATAGAATCAGTCAGGGTTGGAAGGGACCACAAGGGTCATCTAGTTCCAACCCCCCTGCCATGGCCAGGGACACCCTACCCTACATCAGGCTGGCCAGAGCCTCCTCCAGCCTGGTCTTAAACACCTCCAGGGATGAGACCTCAACCACCAATTGCAGTAGGCAGCCTGAGACTGAACAACCTGTTCGATATGAGCAAACAAGTCTGACAGGTTTGTGTTAATAATGAGATCTCAGATCAAGAATATTTGCTGTCACCACAGGTATTAATGTATTCTAAATGCTCTTATTTCTGTAAATCCAATTTCAGAACTGAAGTCCAAACTCAAGTAAGATGCATGTATGGAAAATACACTGAGCTTATCTCCTTGCAAGGCATGCCGTACAACACAGCTTAAAGTGTTTTCCTAAAGGAGTAGTTCTACAAAGGCTGTCCATGAAAAGCTATGTATAGAATCATAGAATCAACCAGGTTGGAAGAGACCTCCAAGATCATCCAGTCCAACCTAGCACCCAGCCCTAGCCAGTCAGCTAGACCATGGCACTAAGTGCCTCATCCAGGCTTTGCTTGAACACCTCCAGGGACGGTGCCTCCACCACCTCCCTGGGCAGCCCATTCCAATGCCAATCACTCTCTCTGCCAACAACTTCCTCCTAACATCCAGCCTAGACTTCCCCTGGCACAACTTGAGACTGTGTCCCCTTGTTCTATTGCTGGTTGCCTGGGAGAAGAGGCCAACCCCCACCTGGCTACAGCCTTCCTTCAGGTAGTTGCAGACAGCAATGAGGTCTGCCCTCAGCCTCCTCTTCTCCAGGCTGCACACCCCCAGCTCCCTCAGCCTCTCCTCATAGGGTTTGTGTTCCAGGCCCCTCACCAGCTTTATTGCACTTCTCTGGATGGACACCTTCCAGCACCTCAACATCTCTCTTGAATTGAGGAGCCCAGAACTGGACACTGCACTCAAGGTGTGGCCTGACCAGTGCTGAGTACAGGGGCAGAATAACCTCCCTTGTCCTACTGGCCACAATGTTCCTGATCCAGGCCAGGATGCCACTGGCTCTCTTGGCCACCTGGGCACACTGCTGCCTCATCTTCAGCTACTCTCTACCAGTACCCCCAGGTCCCTCTCTGCCTGGCTGCTTTCCAATCACTCTGTCCCCAGCCTGTAGCACTGCTTGGGGTTGTTGTGGCCAAAGAGCAGAACCCTGCACTTGGCCTTGTTAAATCTCATCCCATTGGCCTCTGCCCACCCATCCAGCCTGTCCAGGTCCCTCTGCAGGGCTCTCCTACCTTCCAACTGATCCACAGCTGCTCCTAGCTTGGTGTCATCTGCAAACTTACTGATGCTGGACTCAATGCCCTCATCCAGATCATCAATAAGGATATTGAACAGGATTGGGCCCAGCACTGATCCTTGGGGAACACCACTAGTGGCAGCTGCCAACTGGATGTTGCCAACTGGATCTCTGCTTTTTAATAGCATACATCAATAATTTAAGAATAACATTGTCCAGTGTTGTGATTGGCACTTAAGAAGAGTGTACACAAAGCTGCAGTCCTCTGTACTTAGTTGGCTTTCCCAGTTGTTGTGGCTCCATTCTTCTAGGTCACTTTACAGCTTCGGGAGGGTGTTTCCTAAAAACACATCAGTGAAGTGGGCTGCTTGCTTTCAGGATTTGCTTAAGCCACTGTTATGCTGAGTGCTGTATGCTTTACAGTGAAACAAATAGAAATAGTAACTTTATGTCCACAGTTAGAAGGATTTGTTTGGTTAGAAGGCATTGCTGCAGACAGACCACCTGCTTCTGAGGGAGTGCAGGATGCAAACACACATTTGTGTTATCTAGATCAGCTTTTAAGTTTGATAAGTGACTTAAAAGTCTGAAAAAGGCTCAAAAGGGGTCAGAACATTAAAATTAATTTCTCCTGGGGAAAAGTTGTAAATAAATAAACAGGAGTGCATATCTTGTGCATAATTACATAATATGTTTTTCCCTGGGTGAAAAGGCATAGATGCAGAAGCAGCTGGATAGGTGTTTACACAATTCCACATCCATAGGCCTGGCATTTCCTGTTCACCCTACTTTCAGCTGTTCCAGTGATGAGTGTGTACTGACTTAGGACAAATATGCCCATTTGCTTCTTTTGCTTGTCTGAAAAGCTGAAGAGGGCATAGCCTAGCATGAATAAAAGCATATGCTGTGTGTGATGCCACCAGGAAGCTTTGATGAAGGAAATGAGTAGGGGCTATAGGAGTACACACATTACAGTGACCTCCTCAATGCTAACCCCTCGTATCACCAACATTTTGTGCTGTTTGCTTCTCTCAGCATGTAAGCTTTGTGGTGTATTTAGTTGATGAATATGAATCAGTCATACTGGCAGAAAAGGTGGTTACTAGGAAACTGTTTCCAGAAGCTGTAGTCAGCACACAGCTAGGTAGGCAAATGTTGGTGCCTTCCTCTGTTTGACAACAACCCCAAGCAGTGCTACAGCCTGGGGACAGAGTGGATGGAGAGCAGCTAGGAAGAAGGGGACCTGGGGGTACTGGTAGATAGTAGGCTGAAGATGAGCCAGCAGTGTGCCCAGGTGGCCAAGGGAGCCAATGGCATCCTGGCCTGGATCAGGAACATTGTGGCCAGTAGGACAAGGGAGGTTATTCTTCCCCTGTACTCAGCACTGGTCAGGCCACACCTTGAGTACTGTGTCCAGTTCTGGGCTCCTCAATTCAAGAGAGATGTTGAGGTGCTGGAAGGTGTCCAGAGAAGGGCAACAAAGCTGATGAGAGGCCTGGAACACAAACCCTATGAGGAGAGGCTGAGGGAGCTGCGGGTGTGCAGCCTGGAGAAGAGGAGGCTCAGGGCTGACCTCATTGCTGTCTACAACTACCTGGAGGGAGGCTGTAGCCAGGTGGGGTTGGTCTCTTCTGCCAGGCAACCAGCAATAGAACAAGGGGACACAGTCTCAAGTTGTGGCAGGGGAGGTCTAGGCTGGATGTTAGGAGGAAGTTGTTGTCAGGGAGAGTGATTGGCATTGGAATGGGCTGCCCAGGGAGGTGGTGGAGTCACCGTCCCTGGGGGTGTTTGAGGCACTTAGTGCCATGGTCTAGCTGACTGGCTAGGGCTGGGTGCTAGGTTGGACTGGATGTTCATGGAGGTCTCTTCCAACCTGGTTGATTCTATGACATATGGGTTATTTCTCTATCTTTAGTGCTATTCCCAATGAGATGGGGAAAAGGTAATCCATATAGGAGCCCTCGTTATTTTGCATTCTGGATTCTTGGGTGTCTCTTTTAGATAGAATTATGAATCTCCAATTCCAAACAGAACCAAGCTAGACCTTTAATGATGGGAATCAAACAATGACAATAAACCCAGTAATGTTCCTGAGGCAATTTGAAGTGTTAGGCTAAATTATGCTACTGATAGAAACTCAGCTGCCTTTAAGATTGGTAGTCACTAATGAAAAATCCAAAGCTGCAGTCCATGCTTACAGTGAAGCATCACTGATTCTTGGAAGTATTGCTGTGAACTGGAGGTTATGTCCAAGAGCAGTCTCCTGGTTTTCAGAGAAATCTTTTCACACCATGCTGTGCACAACGTTAAGAAATAATAATCCTGGAACTGTCTTTCTTTGCTTGGGCTTCACCATCACCCAAACGTTCTAACATGAATCTTAAACTCATCCCCAGAGGCAAACGCTCCCTTAACTGAGCTACCTGGGTTTGGTTCCTGCACCTTGAAATGAGAGGGACACTTTTATTTCAGACAGTGAAAGGTATCCAGTGGGCATCACTAATGGATGGGTGCTCTTCAGGTAGTGAAATAATAATGTCTTATATTCAGAACTGCTGAAGTTGCAATTTTTACTCCAATTGTAAATTAAAGTTCTATGCAGCTTCCCCTACAAATCAGCCACCTCTGCGCTCCTGTTTCACTTGCTTTCTTCTTGGATAACATGCACTGACCCTTCTAGGTAATAGCCAGTGTGTTCCAGTGCAAATATGATAAACAACAGACTCAGCTTTCTGAACTGGTGGTGAAAATAGCTTAGTACTGGCGTAATAGGAATTGTGTCTTCTGAAAAATGAATTTCTTTATAATAGGAAAATGTCCTAGCTTACTGAATGATTACAGTACTTATTGTCTGGTTGGGTTTTTCTTCTTAGGAAACTCAACAACAACATTATTAATACCACAGCCAAGTACATGAAGATTGATGTTCTGCACTGTGAGAGTTCTTAAGAGCTCTCCCTGTGAATGCATTAATATAATTTCCTTCAGTAAAAATACTGAAGGGGCATAAGCTGTGGAACTATTTTTTTTTAATTGGTTTTTGTTTGCTTGCTTGATTTATTTTGTTGGGGTTTGGGGGTTTGGTTTGGTTTTGTTCTGTTTTATTTAATAAAAGAACTCCTTTTTGAGAAGTGAGGTAATAGCAGATGAACAGTAAGTTGTTCTCTTCTGCAGGTGCACCAAGTGCACACTTACTAGCTGACCATGTGGGAAGTAGTGCATGCTATCTTTATATTAAATGAGTACAATTTAAGCTCTTCTCTCCATTCAGAATTCTGGAAGCACATAAAAATGTTCTGAGTCCTGAATGTTTGTCTGTAGATCAAAGTGTTTTGAAGAGTAATATGCACTGCAATAGCAGCAGAAACAGACATATAGCAGCAGTGTTAGCTTCCTGTGCCTTGGAGAGCTAAGAAGTCTTCTGGTTAGGTTCTTAGGTGGAATAGTTAAAAGAACTCCAAAAAGAATCCTGTGTTCAAACCCAGGAACACAGTCCTCAGATTCTCTAGGTTTCATCTTCGATGAGAAAAGCACTTCCTTGTGGGGTGAAGCAGGAGGATGGATTGCTGTTCATGTGAAAGATGCTCTTTGAGAGGACTTCTCCCAGACAACTGGTGCCAAGCTCTGCACAGGGCTTTTAAATTTCATCTGACTTGCAGTGAAGACCCAGTGAGAATACCTAAGCGAGGCCCTGAAGCATTTTTGTCATGCTACAGTATTGAAAAGGGAAATTTCAGTGCCCAAAATAGTCTGGAGCCTCTCGGAGGACTCCCTGTTCTTTCCTTAATAGGCCCCTTATGAACTTCATGGATTTCAGCTTCAAATTTGAAACTGTGTTAAATCTGTATGCAACCAGAACTACCATTTTTAGAGCTATAGCTGGGTGCCTTTTGAACAGCTGTTACACTGAACTTCCTCTTCCTGACAGTCACCTTCTCTGCTTCAGATTTTTCTTCTTTGCATATTTCATGACTTGTTTCTTCTTTACCAGCTTGTGACTTGCCCATTGCAGGGAGAAACAGCGGTGTTAACACTTTGGGGTTTCTACTTATTGACTGAAGTTACTCCAGTGACCATAATAAAACTGGAATGAAACCTAGGAGAGGTTCCAGGATAGTAACAGGCTGCTCTTCTGTGACTGTGGAATCACATTGCTCAGAAATGGGTGAGCAGACACTGAGAGTTAACCACATTCAGCAGTTAATGATTTAGAGCATTCTTAAGTCGTGCAGGCTAAATAATTATACATGATTTCCATATTGACTCATTATTACTACTGCAGGAAACAAGGCAAATTAGTTTCCAAGTAGCTATTTGAGGTTTCCATTTAATTTTGCAGTGCATGTGAGTTGTATTTTCAGCAAAAATGGTGTCTGATGGTAACCCTTGTTTGTACACAGTGTCCCTGTTACAAAATCTCACAGCTGGGATATACTGCTGAGAAGCATTAAAGCGGTGCACTGTTGCTACAAACAAGTCCTTGTAGTCTAGGAAGAGCAAAGATTGCAGTGGCTAGTTCTGTAGTCTTATTATGGGTGAAAACTCTAGAAAATCTAGACACATGGCCATTCCAAGGATCACAGAATCAGTCAGGGTTGGAAGGGACTTCAAGGATCATCCTGTTCCAAACCCCCTGCCATGGCCAGGGACACCCTACCCTACAGCAGGGTGCCCACAGCCTCAGCCAGCCTGGCCTTAAACACCTCCAGGCATGGGGCCTCAACCACCTCCCTGGGCAACCCATTCCAGGCTCTCACCACTCTCATGCTCAAAAACTTCCTCCTCATGTCCAGTCTGAACCTACCCATCTCCAGCTTTGCTCCATTCCCCCCAGTCCTGTCACTCCCCGAGAGCCTAAAAAGTCCCTTCCCAGCTTTTTTGTAGGCCCCCTTCAGATACTGGAAAGCCACAAAAAGGTCACCTGGGAGCCTCCTCTTCTGAACAGCCCCAACTCTTTCAGCCTGTTCTCATAGCAGAGCTGCTGCAGCCCTCTGAGCATCCTCGTGTCCCTTCTCTGGACACACTCCAGCATCTCCACATCCTTCTTGTCATAGGGACTCCAGAACTGGATGCAGTACCCAGGTGGGGTCTCACCGGAGCAGAGGAGAGGGGGAGAATCACCTCCCTGGCCCTGATGGCCACACTTCTCTTGATGCAGCCCAGGATCTAGTTGGTCCTCTGGGCTGCAAGTGCATACTGCTAGCTTGTTTTGAGCTTCTCATCCACCAGCAAAGCTTAAGCATTCAAAAGTAGATGACCGTTTTTAGATGTGCTTTTAGTCTGTAATTTGCTTTGCACTGATGCAGTCAAACATCCTGTTATTTCAAGCAAGCAGCACAGGTAACAGATGCTTTCTGCAACTGTCCTTAATGATACTATAATTAGCTTCTGTCTGGGATTGTACTTGGCAGCCTTCTGAATTTCCTTGTGTGAAATTCCAACAATTGAAACCCAACAGATGTAGCACATAGAATCATTACAGAAATTAAAAGCGTCAAGTTCATTAACTGCATTGAAAAACAAAGCTTTTTTTCCCCCACATCTATTTAAATGTTCAAAAAGGAACATAAAAATGCCAGTTAGCTTGAAACCTGCTGAGCTCGATTTCTGTGTGCAGCAGCATTACATCACTATAAAGCACTTGCTTGCTTACACTACTGTGGTTATCAAATGATGACCAGCAAAAGCACCCCCTATAACAGCAGTCTGCAGCACATCCTATTAGTGGTCATTAGAGGAAACTCCCTACCTGTAGAAAAGCAACACGGAGATGCCATCTAGCAGCTGCTCTTAGAAATGACCTAACATTTAACAGTTCCTTCTCTCAAGAAACTGCATTGAAGTGTAGGAGGAAACAAGGATTTTATATTTCCTTTTAGCTGGCTTCCTTCTGCTGAAAATGAAACTTTACTGAAATACAGGGTCAGGAATAATTGTATTTTCTTTTATTTTTCTGTGTAATTGAAGAGAAAAAACAGAATCAGATGAACTGCTCCAAGATTTAAGAAGCCTCTTAATATTGGTATTCTGCAATTAGCACTAGGAGTGTTTAAAATCAATCAGCAGTGAATTGTCTTCCATTCGTTAAAGAAGAGTATTCAGTATTTGATGCCATGTTTAGGGGAACAGAGAAAAAAAACAAAGAAATACAAAAGCACAGGGGCAATAAATTACTATGGCTGCAAGAAAATGTTAACTGCTCCAGAGATGCTAGAATAAACTCTGGGTGTCTTTGCTGCATATTTTACCGTAAGATGGCGATGCTTAAACACTTTGCTATCAGTAAAGAACCTAGCAAGTGTAGTCTGAAAGTCCTGTCAGAATAAGAGTGCCTGTGCACAGCAGCCTTGAGTCACCAAGGGCCTGGTACTGAAGCAAAGCTGTTTTTTTTTTCCCCCAGGCTTTCTTTTAAAGTAGTTGATCAGTAAAAAATGTTACTACTCAGATATTAATTATGTAGGACATTGTGTATACTTTGAAAGGTCTGATGTGATTTATTTTCTCAAGCTGAATAGTTTGTGACTGTCAGGGGCGTGTAAAAAGTTGCCTGTGTAGCTATGAGCATATTGCAGGATTCTTTGGGGAAATTTAACATCCCTTCCTTTCCTGCAGTTAATTTCATATATATATATATATATATACACATATTTGCTTCCCAACCTACAGGGAAGAGAATTGTCATTCCATTTCAGTTTAGCAGAAAGCAAGATAAATAACTGAGCAGCACTTCCATTTCTGAAGGGAGATTTCAGTCACAACTTGTATTTATTTGCTAAAATACCCCCAAGCTCTGTAAACATTTTAATGTAGTTTTTTTCACATATATGTGAAATTTGTTTTCACAGTTGGAAAAAACCCTAAATTGTAATCTGCCATATGGCATCTTTTTTATGCTTAATGTGGTGCAGCATCTTAACCAAGGATGTGAGTAACCATTTGATCTCTCTGAAAACTCAGCTCTGATCAGCATCAGACTGATGAAGGGCTCTTATTTTTACATCATCTTAAGGAGTTCTGAGCTTTCTGGCTCCTGATCCTTTCACAAAAATGAAAAGAGCCTGCAATGAACATTTTAATATCCCTGGAAATGTCACACAGAGTGATGAATAAAAGGCCATTCTTATGCCCTCTGCTCAGCATGCCACAGCAAAAAGGGCTAGCAGCAAAGTTTCAAAAGTTAATTTATGCCATTTTATCCCAGTGGCTCATCCAGCTTCTCAATGCTGGATGGCAACAGACACATTAAGATGGAGCATTTCTTCCCACTGTTATTTTGGGGCATATCTCTGACCCTGAAACTAAAAGAATAATTCTTCCAGCTGAAGTTCATTTGCTTTATTAGAGGTTTTATCCTTCTGTAGACAGAGAGTGATACTGATTTTGCTAACTGTAACAGAAGATAGAAAAATAAAGAGTAATGACATGTGAAAATCTGTGATTATAATGTTGCAATGATCTGTGATTCCTGCAGACGTGGGACTCCTGAGGGCTGCCTAATAAAGTCTCTTTAAGGACATCACAATAGCTGATACTTTCAAATAGCCTCTATTTAATTATATCAATATAATTAATGATTCAGTCAACATTCTTAATATTTAATCACCTCCTGCTTTCTTGTCGCTGTATTTTAGTAGTTAAAAACTGGCCAGAACACTGCAGCTGTAAATGAGATTTCCACTGAATGGCTATTTAAGTTTTACCTTTATGTTTTGGAATAGGAACACTCCTTCTATAGCGTAGGAAATTTAATACTCGCTTTTGAATGATCAGTTTATGTGATTAATGCTTTTATTTTAAAGGCAACAACCTTCCAGAAGAGATGAGCATTGCTTCATATAGCTACCTGGTATCAGGAGGAAGATGTTCACCAACATCCTTATAAATAGTGATGGCACAGTATGGACTACGACTGGTAAGGGACTGCAATGCCTTAAGAATGTTTTCCCTCTTGCTACTTTTTAGTAACGCTGCTAGTGAGGAGGTTGCCCATCACCCTGCCACAACGAGACGAGCTCCCTATCTGGTGGTGCAGCACTACAGGCATCTGCAGGCCTAGGGGAGGGTTTGCTCTTTACTGCTTTTAAGTGGTAGGGTGCGATTCTGATTTCAAAAAACGACTTCACCCGAACCCACATGCACAAGCCAGGCTGCATGGCTAAACCACGTTGTTTACTTTGCTGATTGTATCAGTAGCAGGTGTGATCTGTTGGTGACCTGAGCAGACGTGCCAGTAACGGCACTCTGCAGCAGGCTGGAAGCGCGGCTGTGGCACCGGAGCCGGTGGCTGCACATGACGCCATCGGCTCTGCTCCCAGCGTCGATTCCCGCTTGCAGTGCCTAGCTGCTCCCTCAGAACCGGTGCAGTCACCGAGCGCTGGCACTGCCCCTCTGCCTTCAGCCGGGGAAAGCGCTGCTCGCTTCAGCTGGACAGCTCCGGCCTGGAGCGGCGGCGGTGCTGTCCCCACGCTCCCTTTGCCCACCTCTGCTCCGTGCCTCTATAGAACTCGTGCGTGAGGTCCTGGGGGGAGATGGAGGGTGCGGGGTACGGGAGTGCGTGCTTTGCGCACCGGTGCCGTGGGCTCCGCTGCAGTCTGCCCGCGTCCATAGCCCGTCTGACCGCTTGTGCCCCCGCTTCCGCGCCGCGCACCGCGCAGTTGGTAAATCCCGGGACCAAGGCCAGCCGTCTCCGCCACGAACTCTCCCACCTGGTCGACCAGACAACCAAGGACAAGCAACCCGCCTCTCCCCGGAGCCATCCAGCAGCCTGGCAGAATCACATCGCCCGCTAACGCATCCGCCGTGTGCGACCCGGACCGCCTGCTCTGCTCCGCTCCGCCGCTGCGGGGCCGCACAAAGTCGCTGTCCGCGGGGACGCCGGGGCGCGGCGCCTGGCCAGTTCCTACCTTGGACGGATCGAGGCCGGCCAGCAAGGACAGCAGCAGGAGATTGAGGATGTTAGCGGACGCCCGCATCCTGATCCCGGGGCTGCCTCTCCGCGCCGCTTCTCTTGGTCATTCACTCCGCTCCCGCTGCAGCGACCGCGGCGGCAGCCGCGCGTTGTGCCCGCCCGCCAGAGCCCGAGTGGAGGCGGCAGCGGCAGCCGCCCGGGGGACGCTCATTCCGCGGGCGGCCTCGGCGCGGGGAGGGCGGGCAAGGACAGCGCCTGCCCGTGCTGCCGGAGCGGCTCCGTTCCTCCGTCCCTCCCCCGCCCCTCCCCTCCGCCCCCGCCAGCCCCCGCCAAAGTTTAGCCCGGGAGCCGGCGGCACGAGCGCGGCTGGACGGGGGCGCGGAGGGGGCGGCGGATGTGACGTCACCGCCGCCCCGGGGGGCAGCGGCCCGGTGCCGGGGGCGGCCGCGGCTGAGTCGCGCTGCTGAGCGGCTCCAGCAGCCGCAGGCGCAGGGCAGGTGCAACCCGGGACGCGCCGTGTCTGGCTTCGGGGGAGACTCTCGGTGCCCCCTCCCCCCCCACACCCAGCCTTGTGCCTCCCCGGGGGTGGCTGGCGGAGGCTGTTTTCCCTGCGGAGGGCAGCGCGTAGGCAGGCAGTGCGCCTTGTGGCTGCAAGCGGGTAGGTGCGGCGCTCCTCGGAGGAGCACCTGGCACCGTGGCACCGGGAAAGGGGCGAGGGGGGGCTGCTGTGAGCAGCTGAGGGAACTGCAGCGGGCAGAGGGGTTGCGCTCTGTCACCCCCCTCTCCGCCTAGCAAGTTCGGTCAGGGCTTGGCTGAGCTACCGCTCTGCGTTCCAGACAGACCGCGGGCGGGCCCGCAGGGGACCGTCGCGTCTCCTTGCTTAGGACGGCGAGCGGCGATGGGTAGCCCCGTATCGGGGAGGGCTGGTGGAGAAGTCAGCTGAAATCCCTCCCAAGCCTGTGCTGCAAGGTGCAGTTGGGAGTTTCCTTTTCTCTGCTTCAACCAGTACTGCTTCTAGTCAGACACTGTTGTTTTGCCAGCCAGGGCTGCGTGTGGGCTCCAGACTGTCTACACAGCAGGTAGATCGAGGTGGCTTTCCCACAGTCAAAGGTGGGGAAGTACAGGCAGGGATGTCATTTGGCTTCTTCAAGGTTGCACGTTCAGCACAGCTGAATATGCCCCAAGTGTAGATCACAGTAGCAACAGTACTGTCCTGTTAGCATCAGCAAATAATGTTGTGTTTTCCCTTACAAGATTCAAACTCACAGTCTATGGTCAGGGTAACCTTATTTATTTATGGCCTTGATTAGATTTTGTGTGTAGCTTGTCTGCCTTTTCAGCAGCTCGTGCAGAAAGGCCAATGCTGTTGTGAACTTTTAGGTGCTGCATGGTTTTAGAGAAGAGAAAAACGGGATTAATAAATCCTCAAAGAAGCAAAACTGCAGTATTAAAGGAAACAAAAATTCAAGCTTGGGAGGATGTTTTGGTTGAGTGTTTGTTAGGGTAAGTATGGACAAGGTTGGCTTTCTAACTTAACCTCACCAATTATAGAAGGCTGGTGCCTTCAGAGTTAAGACATGCAGAGATACAGGCTGGGGTCGGAGTGGCTGGAGAGCAGCCAGACAGAGAGGGATCTGGGGGTGCTGATTGATACCCGCCTGAACATGAGCCAGCAGTGTGCCCAGGTGGCCAAGAGAGCCAGTGGCATCCTG
Organism: Pogoniulus pusillus; assembly: GCF_015220805.1. NCBI lineage: Eukaryota > Metazoa > Chordata > Aves > Piciformes > Lybiidae > Pogoniulus > Pogoniulus pusillus. Next base: position 4,769,817 of record NC_087271.1, read on the forward strand.
GCCTGCATCAGGAATGGTGTGGTCAGCAGGAGCAGGGAGGTCATTCTGCCCCTGTACTCTGCACTGGTTAGACCACACCTTGAGTGCTGTGTTCAGTTCTGGGCCCCCCAGTTTAGGAGGGACATTGAGATGCTTGAGTGTGTCCAGAGAAGGGCGACGAGGCTGGTGAGAGGCCTTGAGCACAGCCCTACGAGGAGAGGCTGAGGGAGCTGGGATTGGTTAGCCTGGAGAAGAGGAGGCTCAGGGGAGACCTTATTGCTGTCTACAACTACCTGAGGGGTGGTTGTGGCCAGGAGGAGGTTGCTCTCTTCTCTCAGGTGGCCAGCACCAGAACAAGAGGACACAGCCTCAGGCTGCACCAGGGGAGATTTAGGCTTGAGGTGAGGAGAAAGTTCTTCCCTGAGAGAGTCATTGGACACTGGAATGGGCTGCCCGGGGAGGTGGTGGAGTCGCCGTCCCTGGAGCTGTTCAAGGCAGGATTGGACGTGGCACTTGGTGCCATGGTCTGGCCTTGAGCTCTGTGGTAAAGGGTTGGACTTGATGATCTGTGAGGTTGCTTCCAACCCTGATGATGATAGCACTGCTGCAAGATAACTGGAGCAGAGATGTTTCCACTCATGTGCTATGCAGAAGATTCCATATCCTGGGCAGAATCTGCCCAGATCCAAAACCTCTATTTTTGCATAACTGGTTTATTGTATGTTTGAGTTTGAAATTTCTTTTAGGATTGCACTAAGCAGTTTTTCTTTTGTAAGTGAATCAGAATTGCTGTTTTGTGGTAAGAGTGGGGATTGTTTGGCCTGGAGAAGAGGAGGCTCAGGGGTGATGTCGTTGCTGCCTGTGACTACCTGAAGGGAGGCTGTAGCCAGGTGGGGTTGGTCTCTTCTGCCAGGAAACCAGCAACAGAAGAAGGGGACACAGTCTCATGTTGTGCCAGGTGAGGTCTAGGCTGGATGTCAGAAGGAAGTTGTTGTCAGAGAGAGTGATTGACATTGGAATGGGCTGCCCAGGGAGGTGGTGGAGTCGCCATCCCTGGAGGTGTTCCAGAAATGGCGGGAAAAGACACTAAATGGCTCTTAGACACATGGCCTGCTTGATTGGCTAGGGCTGGGTGATGGGAGACATGGGGAGAGTCAAAGTAGATGTTAGGAAAGGTTTTTTTTACAGTGAGAGTGGTGAGACACTGGCACAGGTTGCCCAGGGAGGCTGTGGCTGCTTCCTCCTTGGAGGTGTTTAAGGCCTGGTTGGATGAGGCCTTGAGCAACCTGTTCTACTGGGAGGTGTCCCTGCCTATGGCAGGGGGTTGGAGCTGGATGATCCTTGGGGTCCCTTCCAACCTAGACCATTCTGTGATTCCATATGCAAGAGAGACTAGTTTAATTTATTTTTTTTCTGTAGAAAAGATGTTAAAAATACATTTTCTGTGAAGTAATGATTAAAAGAAATAAAAGATAAAGAGATAAGTGCAGATGGTTTCAGTAATAGGTAAAGTCATGGTACCAAAGCACTGCAAATCTGAGGCTCCTCAGAGAACAAAGTGAATGGAGCTTTCCAAAGAAACAGCTTCTTAGGAAAAAAGAACATAGATTCTGAAGTTAAAAAGGGAGTTTTGAAGGTATTTAGAGCTGTTGTAGAGTGCCTCAGTGAGCAGTTCTCTTCTGAAGGTATTTAGAGCTGCTCTAGAGTGCCTCAGTGAGCAGTTCTCTTTTGAAGGTATTTAGAGCTGCTCTAGAGTGCCTCAGTGAGCAGTTCTCTTCTGAAGGTATTTAGAGCTGCTCTAGAGTGCCTCAGTGAGCAGTTCTCTTCTGAAGGTATTTAGAGCTGCTCTAGAGTGCCTCAGTGGGCAGTTCTCTTCTGAAGGTATTTAGAGCTGCTCTAGAGTGCCTCAGTGAGCAGTTCTCTTTTGAAGGTATTTAGAGCTGCTCTAGAGTGCCTCAGTGAGCAGTTCTCTTCTGAAGGTATTTAGAGCTGCTCTAGAGTGCCTCAGTGAGCAGTTCTCTTCTGAAGGTATTTAGAGCTGCTCTAGAGTGCCTCAGTGGGCAGTTCTCTTCTGAAGGTATTTAGAGCTGCTCTAGAGTGCCTCAGTGAGCAGTTCTCTTTTGAAGGTATTTAGAGCTGCTCTAGAGTGCCTCAGTGAGCAGTTCTCTTCTGAAGGTATTTAGAGCTGCTCTAGAGTGCTTCAGTGAGCAGTTCTCTTTTGAAGGTATTTAGAGCTGCTCTAGAGTGCCTCAGTGAGCAGTTCTCTTTTGAAGGTATTTAGAGCTGCTCTAGAGTGCCTCAGTGAGCAGTTCTCTTTTGAAGGTATTTAGAGCTGCTCTAGAGTGCCTCAGTGAGCAGTTCTCTTCTGAAGGTATTTAGAGCTGTTGTAGAGTGCCTCAGTGACCTGTTCTCTTTTGAAGGTATTTAGAGCTGTTCTAGAGTGCCTCAGTGAGCAGTTCTCTTCTGAAGGTATTTAGAGCTGCTCTAGAGTGCCTCAGTGAGCAGTTCTCTTCTGAAGGTATTTAGAGCTGCTCTAGAGTGCCTCAGTGAGCAGTTCTCTTCTGAAGGTATTTAGAGCTGCTCTAGAGTGCCTCAGTGAGCAGTTCTCTTTTGAAGATATTTAGAGCTATTGTAGAGTGCCTCAGTGACCTGTTCTCTTTTGAAGGTATTTAGAGCTGTTCTAGAGTGCCTCAGTGAGCAGTTCTCTTTTGAAGGTATTTAGAGCTGTTGTAGAGTGCCTCAGTGAGCAGTTCTCTTTTGAAGGTATTTAAAGCTGTTCTAGAGTGCCTCAGTGAGCAGTTCTCTTTTGAAGGTATTTAAAGCTGTTCTAGAGTGCCTCAGTGACCTGTTTTCTTATGTTCCTTGCCTTTATTTCCCCCCTTTTTTCAGTCTAGCATAGATAAAACTGGTGAAATACATGAACTATTAATCATTAAATTCAACTTTTGGAAGAGCTTCAGCAGTGCTGTGTGTTTGTCCACTTCCTGAGGCTGCTTGAAATACCTATCTTTGAAATCAAAAAAAGCACTGAAGAGCTCAAGTTAAAACAAATGATTCCTCAGGCCCCTGAAAAAAAAAGCAAATCTTCAGATCTTCTGAACAGCTCAGATAATTTGGTGTTACAAATGCATGATTTGTTTGACATATAGGAAGGTATCAAAACATGTTTCAAAGGGTGGCATGAAGTGATCTGATTCTGTTCTGCTTGATTTTAACAATCCATTAAGGAGGGGAAAAAAGAAGGAAAAATAATTAGTAATAGGCTACTCCTCTACTCCTCCACCCTCTAGCAACCTGACAAGTCGTTATTTTGTCAGAAAAGACTCTCTGAAGAGTGATGAGAATCACTAGCAATTAGTGTCTGAAATAATTTGGTTTGTTAAAATGTAGCTGAAAAAATGCAGACCCTATTCAGCTCCTTGTGAAAAGTATTTACTCTGTGATGCAGCCCAAAGTAGCAAGGGGTTACCTGCTGTTGAAGATCTCTGACAAAGCATGTAATCATCCTTAAAATGTAGGAAATTCTACATGAATTGTATTTCTTCTTGTGTTCTTTCTATGGAGATTGCTGCTGTCAGGGTGAAATAGTTACAAAAGAGAAGAAATGAGTTATTGGAAGCTTTCCTGCAGGCACTAGTGACAGGGTATTGGCAAAACAGAAGCACACTGAGGCTGGTGAGAGGCCTGGAACACAACCTTAGGAGGAGAGGCTGAGGGAACTGGAACTGTTTAGCCTGGAGAAGAGGAGGCTCAGGGGGGACCTCATTGCTGTCTACAACTACCTGAAGGGAGGCTGTAGCCAGGTGGGAGTTGGTCTCTTCTCCCAGGCAAGCAGCAACAGAACAAGAGGACACAGTCTCAAGTTGTGCTGGGGGAGGTCTAGGCTGGATGTTAGGAGGAAGTTGTTGGCAGAGAGAGTGATTGGCATTGGAATGAGCTGCCCAGGGAGGTGATGGAGTCGCCATCCCTGGAGGCATTCAAGAAAAGCCTGGATGAGGCACTTAATGCCATGATGTAGTTGACCATGGATAGGGCTGGGGGATAGGTTGGGCTGGATGATCTTGGAGTCTCTTCCAACCTGGTTGGTTTTATGATAATGATTACTGGCTGCTGTGGAGCATACAGCATTGCATGTGGATGATGTGCAGGGTGAAGCAGATGGGTTTGAGCCACTTCTTTCAAGTCTCCAACTCTTGCTCTGAAACAGATCTGTGTTTGGAAGTTACTTCTGTTGATGTTTAAATATAACTGTAATTTTAATCGGTGAAGAAAATAACCTAGTAAACTATTTCCTTATTTTTCAAGTTGTTAGGAAATATAGCAAAGACTTCACTCTGTGGGGATGTAAGTTCTTTTCATAGAATCATCCAGGTTGGAAGAGACCTCCAAGATCATCCAGTCCAACCTAGCACCCAGCCCTAGCCAATCAACCAGCCCATGGCACTAAGTACCTCATCCAGTCTTGTCTTGAACACCTCCAGGGATGGTGACTCCACCACCTCCCTGGGCAGCCCATTCCAATGCCAATCACTCTCTCTGCCAACAACTTCCTCCTAACATCCAGCCTATACTTCCCCCAGCACAACTTGAGACTGTGTCCACTTGTTCTGTTGCTGGTTGCCTGGGAGAAGAGACCAACCCCACCTGGCTACAGCCTCCCTTCAGGTAGTTGTAGACAGCAGTGAGGTCAGCCCTGAGCCTCCTCTTCTCCAGGCTAAACAACCCCAGCTCCCTCAGTCTCTCCTTATAGGGTTTTAAAGCTAAGATGATTGTTAGTTGTAAATATTGCTGTAAAATGATTCATAGACTCATTGAATCAACCAGGTTGGAAGAGACCTCCAGGATGATCCAGTGCAACCTATTACCCAGCCCTGTCCAATCACAGAATCAGCCAGGTTGGAAAGGAAACAATGGTGTTATCTGCTGCACTCATAGGCTTGCTGAGATGTATAAAAACAAGAACACAAAACATAGATAACACAGTGGGTCTCTGTTGCAGCTGGTGCCTGTATTTTTCTCCCTGGCTTGCTCCTGTTTAATCTTTCTGCTTTCTAACCCCCCTTGCTGATCCTCCAATCTCACCTTGCACATAAAGCAAACTCTGGGATAAGGTAGAGGGGTGGAAAGAAGGTGGAAGGGTGGTTGGGAGCCCCTTCTGGGGACTCCAATTTCTGGGAGGGCTGCTGTGTTTCTCTTTTACCTTTAACTTGTCTATTTCTGTCTACAGCTGTATATATTGTAAATACCTGCTAAGCTGTGAATATAAAGCTTCATTCTTTAAATTCCAGCCAGCTGAGTCTAGCCTGTGCGATTTCATAAGAGTGTGGGGGTGGGGAAGTCCAAAACCATCACAACACAATGTGTGATTTTATAATTTCAAATATCATAAAACATAAGGATGGGCATTCTCATTTAAGAGATCTAAAGGGCAGTAAATACATCCCTCTGAAGGGAGATGAGCTCTGACATTCTTAAACTGCATGATGACATAGAGTGAGTGACATCTGGAGAGCTGAATTTGCAGTGTCTTTTATTTCATAATGCCAGTGCAGATAGGAAATCTGGTTAAGATGTTTGATAGAAATTTGATTTGGCTGACAGATTTTGAACATAAAGAGGGTTCTGATTGCTCACTATCAATAGCAGTAACGTAATCTTGAAACAATAAAATATTCACTTGGCATCATTTCAGATTTAGCATTACCTCTTCAAACAGACAAGTCGTGGTTAAAATCGAGTTAAGTAGCTGATGATCTGAAAATTAATTCCCTAGCTAAGTCTTGGCAGTCTGTAAAATGGTTTAATTTAAAATCTTTCATCTAATTAGAACATAATTTCCTTTGCAAATCCGGCCTGCAGAAGTAACAAAGGGCAGTGTGCTGTGTGGTGACACATCTGAGAGTTCCTTGTGTCAGTAGTTTTCATTCTTTAGCTGTTTATGTGCAAGCAGAACTAGTTTGTGTCTTGGAGTGTGTAAGGGGATAATTTGCTGGCCAGAGTGTCATAGTTTAAGAGGCTGCTTGCTGTATTGCTGTGTAATGACCTGTTTATGGGAATTAGAAGGACCCTCAGCTGCTGATTGCTGGGGAATCCCTGGGGCTCAGCATCCATCAGATGCAGCTCTCAAGTAGTAAAAAGTAGTTTTAAAAACTTAGTAAAAATAATAACAAAGCACGAGTACCCAAAATACAACTGCAGCAGCTGTCTTGGTCAGAAGCACTCAAGGGCACTGGTACTTAGAGGAAATAGTAGGTCGTGATTATATATCTCAGTGCCAGTGTTCTGATGTTTCTTGTATTCCGTTCTACTTTAAGGTCGTGGATGTCACCTTCCTTCCTGATGTTGTTCCCCAAATGAGGAGTCTCCATATCTAGCATCTTGCATCTGTCTGCTGTGCAGAACTTTCTGCTGGGGAAGAGAATGAAGAGTTTGCATAAGGAGATGCCAAAGGCAAATGCTGTTGGGAGGTGAGTCTTTGCTGTAATGCTTTCATTTCTGTGATTCTTTGAAATCAGGGTTACACTGAGTCTTGACAGCGAGGTACACAAACTCTGCATTCCCTTCCTCACCTTTGCACTTCATGATTGTTCACAGAAGTCTCATGGTCTTTTTTGAACAACTCCAGCTGTGAATTAGTGTTCTGAGATGGTTGTCTTTTCCATGTTAAACCTTTGGGGCAAAGAAATGCAAGATCATGCCACTTCTCTTACAGAATCTGAACTGTCTTTTTTGGGCTTCTGCAATACACTCTGGCTGCAGATTCTTGGATGGTGCTGCACAGCTTTTCTTTCAGAGAGCACTACAGATTCCTTGATGGCATGTTCAGCAGATGGCAGCATGCATGTTAACTGGCTGCCTAGCTCAAATCCTTCAGCTGCCACATCATACTGACTAGCAGAGTAATTAGTCAGCGTCTTTTAGGTCAGTCACAGTGGAAGCTTTCAGTGTGCTTATGTAAAAAAACCTATCTTTACCCTGGGGGTGCACTGTCACAGCAGGTAGGTGGATTTATCTTGGTTTCTTCCTAAGAAATGACTGTGTTTGGATTAAAAAACATAAAACCAGTAGAGTGCAGTTCAGGACATCAGTCTTTACAACATAGAAGCACAGATCTGACATTTCCATGCATGCATGTCTGAGTGGTGCTGTGATCAGGGCCTGGGAACTAGATCATGAAAGGTCATGCAGAAAACATGGCACAAAAAGAACCATGACTACACCTGACTTCAAAACAATACTCCTCTGCTTTGTGTTTTGGGGCATAATACTAGATCAAGTGTTGTGTAGATGCCATGTTCTCAAGCCCATGAATGTGAGGATGAAAGCATATGCTAACTGTGGAAGGCATTGCTGTGTCAGGGAGAACACCCCTTGATTTTCTGGTCTACACAGGAATCATAGAATCAGTCAGCTTGGAAGAGACCTCTATGATCTTCCAGTCCAACCTATCGCTCAGCCCTGTCCAATCAGCTAGACCATGGCACTAAGTGCCTCATCCAGGCTTTTCTTGAACACCTTCAGGGACAGTGACTCCAGGGATGGTGTTTTCCCTTGTAGTGTAAAGCAAGAATACTGAGGTACTGAAGACAAGGTCTAGAATGCTACTGGAATCTTTCAGTTATGCTGAAAGCAAGAATACTGAGGTACTGAAGACAAAGTCTAGAGTGCTACTGGAGTCTTTCAGCTATGCTGAAAGCAAAAATACTGAGGTACTGAAGACAAAGTCTAGAGTGCTATTGGAATCTTTCAGTTATGCTGAAAACAAGAATACTGAGGTACTGAAGACAAGGTCTAGAGTGCTATTGGAATCTTTCAGCTATGCTGAAAGCAAGAATACTGAGGTAGTGAAGACAAGGTCTAGAGTGCTATTGGAATCTTTCAGCTATGCTGAAAACAAGAATACTGAGGTACTGAAGACAAAGTCTAGAGTGCTACCATAATCTTTCAGCTATGCTAAATGTTGTTTGAGGCTCCTAAGGGGAACTTGAGTGAAAAATATGCTAGACTGATTGTTGCTGAATGTTGGAAATTTACACTTCGTCTAAGCAGAACATACTGTAAGAATGGAATCAATGTGATTTTCTGCATCCAGTGTTATCTTGCCTGTGTTTCTTTTTATTTCTTTCTAACTATTTAAAGAGCATTTCTCCTGTTCACTTGAGTTTGTGTAATCTGAATTTTATGGCCTGTTCCAGTGAGTTCTTTGGGACCAGGGAATGCTCTCACATGTGGGTACCCCCTTCTGGGTACAGTTTTAATACTTTATTATAGCTTAAACACTAAAACCATCATGAGAAAGGTATACTGGAAACCACAATACCTATGGCTTGCATGCTACAGCCATAGAATCATAGAATCAACCAGGTTGGAAGAAACCTCCAAGATCACCCAGTCCAACCTAGCACCCAGCCCTAGCCAGTCAACTAGACCATGGCACTAAGTGCCTCAGCCAGGCTTTGCTTGAACACTTCCAGGGATGGTGACTCCACCACCTCCCTGGGCAGCCCATTCCAATGCCAATCACTCTCTCTGCCAACAACTTCCTCCTAACATCCAGCCTATACTTCCCCCAGCACAACTTGAGACTGTGTCCACTTGTTCTGTTGCTGGTTGTCTGGAAGAAGAGACCAACCCCACCTGGCTACAGCCTCCCTTCAGGTTGTTGTAGACTGCAATAAGGTCACTATAATGAGAAGGCTCTACTGGAAACCACAATACCTAAGGCTCACATTGCTACAGCCATAGAGGGAGAAACTACAGTGCTGAATAAGACCTGACAAACAATCCCAGATAGCTCTATTGATCAAAGGGCAGGTTGTGCTCACCCTATCCCACTGGCCAGCAGAGCTGCTGAGATGCATCAATAGCAGAGCTGGTCAGCTGTTGTCTTGCAAGGTAGGCGTACCCACCAGGAACCACATGTCATGGTGGTGACACTGGTGCCACTCCAGCTGCCCTACCCACACTTTCTTTATGTGTTCAGAGTTCTGTGACCTGTGTCCATTATGTCCCAGAAGGCTGAACCAAGAAAAGCTCCTCCCTTGATTCACAGCTTGTTGCACAACGACCTTCCCTACTGCCCATGCACACTGTTGGCTTTGGTGGTCGTGCACCCCCCTGGCAAGGGGAGCCTTCATCATCTTCAGCTCCCTCTGCAGCTGGTTGTCCTCTGTGGAGCCTTTCAAGATCATTGCTGGCTCCACATACTGTTTTTAACCAACACTGCATTCTGGCCTCAGATTACAAGGCTGGTACTGCAGGCTCTGTTTATCATTGTGATGGATTATGCAGGATTAATAATCTGTATTAATTTTGATATCCGGGCAATGATTGTTAATAACTATGAAAGCTGTTTATTAACATTAAAACTCCTCAGAAAACTTATTCACAGGTTCAAAAATGCACAGGTTGGAAATGTATACATGCAGGGAACAGGCAAAAGTAGAGCACTTATTTCTTAAAGTGGCAAATGCAAATATTTTACTGGAAGAGGCTTTTGAGTGTTTACTCACAAAATTATTATTACCCAACTTGAGAGGCTGGCCACAGTCCCAGGCAGTGCCCAGTTGCTTTCAGGGAACTCTGTCTTGTTGGCTGCTGAGACTTTATTCTTCCCAGACTTCTGGGAACTACCACAGCTTGTAGAATGGGATGTAAAAGACTGTGGATCACAGGCTCACAGGATGTTAGGGGTTGGAAGGGACCCAAGGAGATCATCGAGTCCAACCCCCCTGCCAGAGCAGGACAATCCTATCTAACACAGATCACAGAGGAACACATCCAGACAGGCCTTGAAAGGCTCCAGAGAAGGAGACTCCACAGACTCTCTGAGCAGCCTGTTCCAGTGCTCTGTGACCCTTACAGTAAAGAAGTTCCCCCTTGTGTTGAAGCAGAACCTCTTTTGCTACAACTTACACCCATTGCTCCTAGTCCTATCCCAGGGAGCAGTGAGCAGAGCCTGTCCCCCCACTCCTGGCCAGCTTTAAAATGCTTTAAAACGTATATCAAATCCCTTCTAAGTCTTCTCTTCTCCTGACTAAGCAGCCCCAAGTCCCTCAGCCTCTCCTCATAAGCCATGCTCTCCAGTCCCCCAGTCATCCTCATAGCCCTCTGCTGGACCCTCTCCAGCAGATCCCTGTCCCTCTTAAACTGGGGAGCCCAAAACTGAACACAGCACTCAAGATGAAGTCTCACCAGGACAGAGTAGAGGGGGAGGAGAACCTCCCTTGATCTGCTGGACACAGTCTTCCTAATACACCCCTGGATCCCATTTGTGTTCTTGGCCACAGGGGCACATTGCTGTGCCATGGGTAACTTGTTACCCACCAGAACCCCCAGGTCCCTCTCCACAGGGCTGCTTTCCAGCAGATCACTCCCAGCCTGTACTGGTGGGTATAGCAGTAAATAGCTTTTGGGCCTTTGGGCTTCAGCTTCAGCTATTGTGTGTCGCTTTTCTTTTGTCCATCACTAATTAATATATACAGCAACAAAAGATGAGTAATTAATAACACAGCTAATGACAGACTTTCAGTCATGTACTCATTTACAAGAGGAGTGTGGGAGTGGAAAGGTCATCGGATGCTGGTCCCAGTATTGCGTGTGACCCTTCTGCAGGCCAAGCTCCATCTTGGAACTTACTGGAGGATTTATAAAGGTGGATGTCCTAGAGCTTCAGAGCTGCTCTCTGAAGCATATCTTTGATCTGACCTCAATGGATGTTGGAAACACTCCAGGAAACGACAAGGAAGGTGCATGTGGAGGTAGAAAGCTTTTTCATGGGAGAAACAGAACCATCAGTCACTGTGGAGGTGGAAAACATTTCTCACAGCAGAAAAAGTGCCGCAAGTCAGTGGTTAAGTAGGTCAGATAGAATAGAGGAGAACTTGGGCTAATAGTCTGAACATTTTGCAAGGGCTCACTCTGCTTCTGTTTGTTTTGCAGCCTTAGAGTGTAAATTCTGATGAGTTAATATTCCCCATCCTGTTGAGAAAGCATCACTAACAGTTTATTAAGTGATGCCATGGTCTAGTTGACTGGCTAGGGCTGGGTGCTAGGTTGGACTGGATGAGCTTGGAGGTCTCTTCTAACCTGGTTGATTCTATGATTCTATGATTTGGAGACAGAAATGCAGCATTTCAAATCTGTTAGACCCAAGAGGGGAAAAAACCCTTGAATGAAACCAGAGGCAATGACCCACACATCACCAATGGCTGCATTCCCTAATACACCTTTTAAGCCTGAGTGCTAGACACACTCAAAAGCTCAGTGGTGAGGCTTCTGGCATCCTCTTATTTAATACCTTGCTGGATGTGCTAGTTCTAATTGAAGCTTTCACTCTAGCAGATTTACTGCTAAACTCTTATAATAGGGCTTCTACTCTCAATTCATCTTGCAGTAAAACCAGCACAGTCATAGGCCTGTAGCTACTTTTTGTGTTCAAACACTTCAGAGAGAAAAGTAGCATTGCCTTTGAAACAGCAGCCTGCCTGGGCTGGCATATGAACGTTGTTCCCACCTTATTGTGGCCTTTCAGCATCTGAAGGAGGCCTACAGAAAAGCTTGGGTGAGACTTTTTAGGCTATCAGATAGTGACGAGGCTAGGGGGAATGGAGCAAAGATGGAGATGAATAGGTTCAGACTGGAGGTGAGGAGGAAGTTGTTCAGCATGAGAGTGGTGAGAGCCTGGAATGGGTTGCCCAGGGAGACAGCTGTAGCCCCATGCCTGGAGGTGTTTAAGGTCAGGCTGGATGAGGCTGTGGCCAGGCTGATCTAGGGTAGGGTGTCCCTGGCCATGGCAGGGGGTTTGGAACTAGATGATCCTTGTGGTCCCTTCCAACCCTGATTGATTCTATGATTCTACTCCATTATATCCTATATGAATGTGGGTTGGTATGGTCCAAGTGGAATTTGACAATGAATTATCTTCACTCAATTGAAATTAATGGGCATTCTGCATATTTTGGTTGTTTGAAAACACTGAGCTAGTTAGAAGCTGTTAATTTCATTATTCAACCTTCTAAACTGAGAAAATATTTTGCCTAAAGAGAGTTAGAAAATGAATTCTTTGAGATATGTTGTCATTGCTCTAAAATATCAAAACTGCCTCTTACCACAAAAGATTATGGAAATATTGATAAAAGGTTTTTATGAGTCTTGCTTTCTGCAAAGTATTAAATGGTAGCTTTTAAAAACACAGTAAAGGATTTTGATGTGATTGTGTCTCGTTCTGCCAGACTGACTGAAAAAAGATCAAAGCAGGATCAAAGGAACTCCTTTAATTCAAAAATCAGATAGAAGCAGGTGGTGCTTCCTCAAGAAGCTTTGCATAAGCCCACAAAGATTTGTAAAGATGGCACAGCTATGCAGGCTAGTCAGGGAAGATGTTAGAAGTACTTAGGTAAAACTTTGCTCTTTATATTTCAGACTTTAGAATAATATCATAGAATGGTTTAGGTTGGAATTGACCTCACACATCAACCAGTTCCAAACCCCTGCCATAGGCAGGGACACCTCCCACTAGAACAGGTTGCTCAAGGCCTCATCCAGCCTGGCCTTGAACACCTCCAGGGAGGGAGCAGCCACAACTGTTAGACTGCTTGAAAAGTTGCATACAAAACTGTATTGGTTCTTTTATCCATGGAACTTAAGTGCACACAGAGAAGAGAGTTCAATATTTTTGGGAAACACTTTTCAGTGTCTTTAAGGAAAAATGGTGTTTGGTAATTAAGAGAACATCACTTTAGAAGGAAATCTTTCCTATTAGTCTTGATGTTTTTCTGACCTCAGTTACAGATTTGTAAGGGTATCTATATCTATAACAAGGCTGAGTGCTACACTTTGGCCACAACAACCCAAAGCAGCACTACAGGCTGGGGACAGAGTGGTTGGAGAGCAGCCAGGCAGAGAGGGACCTGGGGGTACTGGTAGATAGGAGCTGAAGATGAGGCAGCAGTGTGCCCAGGTGGCCAAGAGAGCCAATGGCATCCTGGCCTGGCTCAGGAACAGTGTGGCCAGTAGGACAAGGGAGGTTATTCTTCCCCTGTACTCAGCACTGGTCAGGCCACACCTTGAGTGCTGTGTCCAGTTCTGGGCCCCTGAATTCAAGAGAGATGTTGAGGTGCTGGAATGTGTCCAGAGAAGGACGACAAAGCTGGTGAGGGACCTGGAACACAGCCGTGTGAGGAGAGGCTGAGGGAGCTGGGGGTGTTTAGCCTGGAGAAGAGGAGGCTCAGGGATGATCTTATTGCTGTCTACAACTACCTGAAGGGAGGCTGTAGTTAGATGGGGGTCAGTCTCTTCTGCCAGGCAACCAGTAACTGAACAAGGGGACACAGTACAAGTGTGCTGGGGAAGGTGTAGGCTGGATGTTAGGAGGAAGTTATTGGCAGACAGAGTGATTGGCATTGGAATGGGCTGCCCAGGGAGGTGGTGGAGTCACTGTCCCTGGAGGTGTTCAAGCAAAGCCTGTATGAGGCACTCAGTGCCATGATCTGGTTGACTGGCTAGGGCTGGGTGCTAGGTTGGACTGGATGATCTTGGAGGTATCTTCTAAGGTGTTTGATTCTGTGAACTCAGAAGCAAAATCTGATGGTTGGAATGAGCATGAAAATTCTTAGGTAGTGGTACCATCTGTTTGATAGCAGCTCTCCAGAAGTATGAGCAGACTGGGAGTCCTGGCCCAAATTTAGTTGCTATGCATCCAGAGTGATGGTAGGAATGGAGAGAGCGAGAATGAAAACAACTTATGATGTAAAGACAATAACCTACAAATAAAAGATGTCTTCTCTTGTATTTACTGACTGCTCATCTTAACAGCTTCATAACCACAAAGGAAATAGCTTTCCTTTAAAGCACTGTGGAGAGAGTACTCTCTGAAGAGGGCTTATTGCTAACCATCCTTCATGAAAGGATGTGTCTTTTAATGAAATATGCATAAAAGCCATTTTAGATACGTGACCTACATAATCATACCTGTCCTGAGAGGCTAGAGTAGGAAATTATTCCATTCAGAATAATTAAACTCCCCCTTTGTATGATTCCTCATTAATTCAATATTCTTCTAAAAAATAAAGCTCCCACAACATTTTTAGTCATCAGCCTTTTGGATTTATGAGCTATTTTTATGCTAGGATTGTTCTGTAAGACAAAGCTTCTTGGTCAATTGCCAGGTAACTGGCAATTCCCAACACCCTGCCAATCCAGCACATTAACTTACTTCTAATTGAGTAACTTAATTATTCAGAAAGTCCCCTTGGTCTTCCTTCTGTAAACGTGAGCACAATTTGATGCAAACAACCATTTAAATATAATCTTGTTGTTTCCTTCATTCCCATCCCTCTTCTTGTGCAGAAAGAAAAAGCTTGCAAGCAAAGACAGAACATCCTGGAACATTGTGAGAAGCATATCACCATTAACAGTGTTCCCCAAAGTGCAAGACCAGTTCTATTGGGACATCCAGATATAAGTCAGCTCTATGTTCTTCACAGAGAGAGTGGTTTGCCATTGGAATGGGCTGTCCAGGGAGGTGGTGGAGTGGCCATCCCTGGAGGTGTTCAAGGAAAGATTGGATGAGGCACTTAGTGCCATGGTCTAGTTGATTGGCTAGGGCTGGATGGTCATAGAATCAACCAGGTTGGAAGAGACCTCCAAGATCATCCAGTCCAACCTAGCACCCAGCCCTGTCTCTTCTAACCTGATAGATTCTGTAAGTTGTTGTGAGAAGCTTAGGAATGACTGTGCTACAGTTTTCTGAAGCTGTTGGCTGCAAGGAAACATTGCACATGAAGCACATTGTTAAGTGCACATACAGTCAATACGTAGGAGTACATCTGTTCCACAAAAGTGATGCAGGTAGTAACATGTTTAGGCTGAGATCAGAAAGAGGTTCTAGTGACAGGTTGCTTTAAAACAATGTTTTATGCTCCCCCAAATCATGGAACTGTCAAAATGATCATTCATGCCTTGTTAGTCACCTATTTACTGTAGAGTGGTTGCATCCTTTTCAAGGGAAAGAATGGCATTTGGTTTCAGCACTGAATTGTTCCAGTAACAGTTACAACAATGCCTCTCCTAAATGTTAACAACAGTAAGTGGAACACTGAATGTGTCATAGAATCATAGAATCAGCCAGGTTGGAAGAGACCTCCAATCTCATCCAGTCCAACCTAGCACCCAGCCCTAGCCAATCAACTAGACCATGGCACCAAGTGCCTCATCCAGGCTTTTCTTGAACACCTCCAGGGTGTTCTTAATTTCCAGCTTGGCTGAGTCTAGCCTGGGTGATTGTCATAAGAGTGGGGGTGTGGGTAACACCCAAACCATCACACTGCCTTATGCAGCAGACCTTCCAGCGTGGTCTTCTGCTTTCTGTTCTTGAGCTATGCTGATGGAAGTGAAAACACTACTGCTAGCAGCTTCTAGTCAGGTTTCAAGCAGACCAGCAGCTGATAAATCAGTAAAAAAACCCAACCCTGCTGATGGAAAAAGGAACCTGCACAGGACTAAGGCCGGCGTAGCACCACTTTAATGAATCCAGACATCTGCATGGATGGTTGAGAGTCTCTAGAGTGAGTAACCTCCTGGTGTCCTGTATTAAATGCAAACTTCCAGAAATCAGCATGACCAGTAGTAATTTGATCTGATTTTTTGGTTTACTTTGGTGTAGGCCTGTGTGAGAGCATTTTTGGACAGGCTGCCAAGGGAAGTGATTGAGTCACTACCCCTGGAGTATTTAAAAGATAGGTAGATGTGGTACCTAGGGACGTGGATTAGTGATGGTCTTGGCAGTGTAAGGTTTACAGCTGGACCTTATTAGGTGCTTCAGCCTAAATGATTCTGTGCCCTTTGGAGACTTGCCTGCTAAACTCTGTGGCTAATTTAAGCAACTGTCCCCTCTTCCCTAAGTGTCTAGTGACCAAAAACATTATTAAGTGCAGAGACCTCATGTGAACTGATGTCTGGGGTGTTTTTCTGGCAGTGTTTAGTACACTTTTACTTTTGATTCATGAACTCTTATTTAATTCTTATGATAATGCATCTGGTATGCAATTGATCTCACAGAAGAAATTGAGTTCCCAAAACATGGCTGCTACACTGAATGAGATTAGAGAAGGAGTTTAAATGTTGAAGTAAACTCTGTTGTTTCTGGTAGGTTTCTGTACAATTTAGGATTAAAATCAAAATGTATCTATTTAAAAGTGGTTCATTATTTTTCTGTTTCAACATCAAGGCTTTGTGCCTAAAGGACCATACTGTGTGTTTGCTAGGTAATATCCACAAATCCACATGAAGGTGTTGATAAGTTGCTGAAAGTGCTTTCTGTGTTTGTTGATTGCAGTGATCACAGTTATACCTAAGAGGTCACTTTAAGGGTGCCAAGAAGGAAATCGCAGCCTGCACATGGATTTAAGTAGATGTGAGCGAGTGCTGAAAACCATTTGCTCTGCAACAATTCTGTTGCAGAATCTGAGGGCAGTACAGTCCTTTAGCTTGGCTGCCAGCTGGTTGTGCAAGCTGAAATTCAGCCATGATGAAAGCTCTACTGTAGCAGTATATACTATAGCATAAGTTGCTGCTCTATACTAATAGCTGTGCGACTGATGTTACTGCTGCTCCTGATGCTAGGACTACTGTATGCTAATACTCCTGATCCTGACTGCCCATCAGTCCTCACTACAGTTCTGCCTGCTTATGAAAATGACTCTGTTCCCATTTGCTTATGTCATTGCTATGCTTTGCCCTTTATGGTGCACTGTCTGGTAGTCTTCAAGCCTTCTTGAAAGCTGTGGCTTGTTCAGAAGTGCATAGATTTCTCTCTAGATTTTTCTTCCCAGACTGTAATAAATTCCACCAAGATCCCAGTTGCTCGAGAAGTGTGGTATCATGCATGGTAGTGTGCCAGCTTTGCTCTTCTGGGAAAGTTTTGAGGGTTTGTTCTTCACTGTTGTGGATCTTCATTTCTGTCGACAGTGTCTCTTCAGCACATCATTGTACACTGTGACTTTTTAAAAGAGAGGTTAGAAGTGCTTTGAGAGGTGTGTCACTGTGTGGCAGAGGTGCAGATGAAGAGATCCTTTTCTTGGAATGACTGAGAATAGGATAGAATCAAACAGGTTGGAAGAGACCTCCAAGATCATCCAGTCCAACCTAGCACCCAGCCTTAGCCAATCAACCAGACCATGGCACTAAGTGCCTCAGCCAGGCTTTGCTTGAAGACCTCCAGGGACAACGACTCCACCACCTCCCTGGGCAGCCCATTCCAATGCCAATCACTCTCTCTGACAACAACTTCTTCCTAACATCCAGCCTAGACCTCCCCTGGCACAACTTGAGACTGTGTCCCCTTGTTCTGTTGCTGGTTGCCTGGGAGAAGTGACCAACCCCACCTGGCTACAGCCTCCCTTCAGGTAGTTGCAGACAGCAGTGAGGTCTGCCCTGAGCCTCCTCTTCTGCAGGCTGCACACCCCCAGCTCCCTCAGCCTCTCCTCACAGGGCTGTGTTCCAAGCCCCTCACCAGCTTCATTGCCATTCTCTGGACATGTTTATTGTGAGGAAGAAGCAATGTGTAATGTAAATTATTTGAGCAGAGAAACCCCAGATATTCCATTAAAAGAAGGCTGAGACTGCAGCTTTCCAGCCTGCCAAATCCACCTGACCAGCTGAACAAACCTGGCAAGATGTGAGCAGATACCTGCCTGTTGCAATCCTTCACCCAGCTGCAGAGCACATTCCATGCTCAAGGTGCGAGAGGAACAGTACTCACTGAAGTCTTTCCTCTGGTATTTCTGGCATCCCTTTTCCTCCACATACACACACAGACACACTGCTTAAACGTGCCACTTTCTCTTAGTGATTTATTTATCAGCTTCTAAATGATGTTCATGACTAAAAGATGAGCCCTTCCCAAAACTATGCTCGTTGCTGCGCTCGCAGAGTAGCGTAGCACCATTAACCTAATTTTTGTAGAAGTACAGAGAGAGAACACAAGAATTTGAAAGCAAAAAAACCCCCACCAAACCTGCACTGGCTCTGGGTGCCTAATTTGAATGTCTGGAGTCTTGTTTTTCAGATTTCTTATGATATGGCCACTTAGGCTGGGTAAATGATAACTGTCATTAATTTTGATTGCAGCTGCTGGAATCCAGCAGGCCTGCAAATCTCAAGAGAGGGTATTTAGATACCTATAATATAAAAGGATGAAGTTATTGGCCATGTCTGTGATTTTCACACTCTTACCTATGAGCTCTATCCAGAGGTGTTAATCCATTGTTCCAGAATACAGTTACCCCTTAGATTTGTTCTGTTTGTTCTCTTGCCTCGACTGCTGCCCACATTATGTCCATTCCTGGGTTAGTATTCTTGATTTACCACATCTGCCCTGCTTGCTGGTGCCTGGGTTGTAGTTTTTCTTCACTTCCAGGTTTCCTATCTGCTCTTGTTTCCCATCCCACCACATTGCTGGATCCTTGTTGAGTCATTTGCAGTGGCAGCTCATACAAACCCAGACTTAAGGTCAGGGCTATTTCCTTGGGGAAAATTCTTTATATTAGCTCTGGAGCATCTCCAGAGGGAAAAGATGGTCCTTTACCAACTTGTACACCACTCCTCTATATAGTATATCAAATCTGCCATGGGCAAGGACACCTTCCAGTAGATCAAGTTGCTTAAGGGAACTCTGCTTTGGTGAGACCCCACCTGCAGTACTGCATCCCGTGCTGGAGCCCCCATTACAAGAGGGATGTGGACGTGCTGGAGTGTGTCCAGAGAAGGGCCACGGGGATGCTCAGAGGGCTTCAGCACTTCTGCTGTGAGGACAGACTGAAAGAGTTGGGGCTGTGCAGTCTGGAGAAGAGGAGGCTCTGAGGTGACCTTCTTGTGGCTTTCCAGTATCTGAAGGGGGCCTACAAAAAAGCTGGGAAGGGACTTTTTAGGTATCAGGTAGTGACAGGACTGGGGGAATGGAGCAAAGCTGGAGGTGGGTAGGTTCAGGCTGGACATGAGGGGTAAGTTGTTCAGCATGAGAGTGGTGAGAGCCTGGAATGGGTTGCCCAGGGAGGGGGTTGAGGCCCCATGGCTGGAGGTGTTTAAGGCCAGGCTGGCTGAGGCTGTGGGCACCCTGCTCTAGGGTAGGGTGTCCCTGGGCATGGCAGGGGGTTTGGAACTGGCTGATCCTTGTGGTCCCTTCCAACCCTGACTGATTCTATGATTCTAAGGCCTCATCTAACCTGACAGGACAGATGGGGTAAAATCATACATCGCTGTTTTTATTCTGTTCAGTAATTTCTTTGTGCTTGGTAGGCACACAGGACTAGAGGTAAGCATGTTTGTGGGAGGTATCAGTTCCAGTGTTCAGAACTGTGTAGGCATTTCAGGACCAGCTTAAAAAGATGTGAAGGATGCTTATGCTGTTACTCCCTGCAACAATTCCACTACTGCAGTAAAGTTCAAGGATTGTAACTTCATTATGCTACATGAAGATAGAAGTGTATACTAAATGAGCCTTGTAGGCTTTTCAGGATACAGTAAATTAATTGCAGGGCTGCTACTCATGCTTCAGTGTGTTTAGAATAAAGAGGGAAAAATGCTAATCTGATGTGGAGAGGAGTGCCACATACCTTTGACTCTTAAGTTGGCACCTAGCATGTAAATGGAGCTCCTGAAGGATGTTAATGAAAGCAGAAGCAGGTGACCCTGTTTTGTCTCCCAAGAGAATCAGAGGCAGCATTCTCAGTTTGCTGCTTTTCTAGTGAGCTGGAGCATTGTGATACTGACCTGAATCCAGAGCTTTCACCTTTTGTGTGGTACTACAGGTTGGGATTTGTAGAAAACAGAGTTTATGAAGAAAAGGAAAGGTTAAATTTGTATTTGACCTTGGATTTGAAAATCCAGGGAAGATTGCCATGAGCTAGTTGATAAGCTTTTGAATCTTTCTTGCTCAATGAAGCAATTTCATTCCTTGCCTGGTGTGCATTGTTTGCAGAGCATGTGGTAGGCTTTTTTGTCCAGCAAGGCTCTCCTTTGCTTTACGATAGCCATGCATCGTTAAACGCCCTAGAGCCAGCTCTGCTTACAGATCTACAGGGTGAAACTGGATTATGGGAGAGTGCAGCCTGGAGCTGGATCATTTTACAGGCAAAACCCATGTGGTATAGTCTCACCTTTTTTATAGAATCATAGAATCAGTCAGGGTGGGAAGGGACCACAAGGATCAGTTCCAACCCCTCTGCCATGGGCAGGGACACCTCACACTAGAGCAGGCTGGCCACAGCCTCATCCAGCCCGGCCTTAAACATGTCCAGGCATGGGGCTTCAACCACCTCCCTGAGCAACCCATTCCAGGCTCTCACCACTCTCATGCTGAACAACTTCCTCCTCACCTCCACTCTGAACCTACCCATCTGCAGCTTTGCTCCATTCCCTCTAGTCCTATCACTACCTGACATCCTAAAAAATCCCTCCCTAGCTTTGTCCATTTCAGATATTTGGGAATCCAAACCTGGGCAGGACAATCAGGACAGGAAGCTGGCAAGTAAAAGGTCACTGTGTAACAAGGAATAGTCTCCAGGCAAGGTCCATGTTTGCCTTTCAAGGAACTGGAGTCTCAGATCATGGCTACAGTATTCTAACCATCTGTGGTAGAATCATAGAACAGAATCATAGAATGGTTCAAGCTGGAAGGGACCCCAAAGACCATCCAGCTCCACCCCCCAACACAGGCAGGGACACCTCCCATGAGAACAGGTCACTCAGGGCCTCATCCAGTCTGGCCCTGAACACCTCCAGGGTGGGAGCAGCCACGACCTCCCTGGGCAACCTGTGCCAGGGTCTCACCCCCCCACTGCAAAGAACTTCCTCCTAACATCAGTCTAGATCTCCCCTCTGCCAGTCCAAACCCACCACTCCTCGTCATGTCACCACAAGACCCTGCAAACAGTCCCTCCCCAGCTGCCTTGCAGGCCCCCCCACTCCTGTTTTCTTGATGTACAATGTATGTCCTGTGCTTCTTGTAGTAGAATCATAGAATTAACCAGGTTGGAAGAGACCTCCAAGCTCATCCAGTCCAACCTGGCACCCAGCCCTAGTCAATCAACTAGACTGAGGTGCCATTTTTCCAGGGATGGAGATGAGGCTGACTGGTCTATAGCTTCCTGGAACCTCTTTGTTGCCCTTTTTGAAGACTGGGGTGACATTGGCTCTCCTCCAGTCCTCAGGCACCTCTCCTGTCTGACACAATTTGGCAAAAATGATGGAGAGTGGCCACTGTTTCCCAGACCTTATCATAAGGTGTCCAGAGAAGGGCGACAAAGCTGGTGAGGGACCTGGAACACAAACCCTATGAGGAGAGGCTGAGGGAGCTGGGGGTGTGCAGCCTGCAGAAGAGGAGGCTCAGGGGGGACCTCATTGCTGTCTACAACTACCTGAAGGGAGGCTGTAGCCAGGTGGGGTTGGGCTCTTCTCCCAGGCAACAGAACAAGGGGACACAGTCTCAAGCTGTGCCAGGGGAGGTCTAGGCTGGATGTTAGGAGGAAGTTGTTGGCAGAGAGAGTGATTGGCATTGGAATGGGCTGCCCAGGGAGGTGGTGGAGTCGCTGTCCCTGGAGGTGTTGAAGAAAAGCCTGGCTGAGGCACTTAGTGCCATGGTCTGGTTGACTGGATAGGGCTGGGTGCTAGGCTGGACTGGGTGATCTTGGAGGTGTCTCCCAGCCTGTTTGATTCTATGGAGATAGAGATATTTTAAGTGTTAAGGTCGTATTAAACCTGAATTATATCTGCTGTCCTGATGCTTTATGTTTGAAGATAGATATTAAGTGTTTGGGGCTTAATTCAAAGTTCAGGAGCAAGAATGCAAGCCTTTTTATTAATTTTACAGAGCTAACTTCTTCTTGTTGTTGTTTCACCAATTACAAACTCCTATTTTTGAATTCATGCCTGAAAACATAACATCAGATGGTTCCTTAGTAGAGTGGAGTGTTAAAACTATTCTGTGCTTTGAATACTGAAAGGGAATCATCAATTATAGTGAGACAGATTTTATGAGGAGCACTTTACTGCCTTCCACCTCCCAAACACTGGGAAAATAGTAATTATCAAGAGGCTTTTTAAAAAAAGATCTCTGAGGAGGAGCTATACTGTGAAGTGGTTTTACTGAGATTGCAAATGCTAAAACACATGTTTAACTGAAATGATACTCCAGCTCAGGAGGCTCTTGGTCTGCATGTGGTCTCTACAGAAAAATCTTGCTACAAATACAGGCAGCAGAGTCAGTGCTTCGCTGAATAGTGTGGACAGTAGTAATAAGAAGAACTTGATGCTGACCTTGACCACAAAAATACCCAGTGCTGCATGTCAGTGCAGAATCATGGGGTGATGCTGACATTAACATTTGATGACCTTTTGGCAGTGTTTTTAAGCTGAGCCAAGGTAACAGTCAGGTATTCATCATTTCTGTATTGTCCCTGTTTAAAATAGAGCCATCCAGGCGACAGGCAAAAGAAATACAAATTAAACAAGCAACAAAATGTACTTAAGATTGAAAAGATCTTAAGAAGAGACCAACCCCACCTGGCTACAGCCTCCCTTCAGGTAGTTGTAGACAGCAATGAAGTCACCTCTGAGCCTCCTCTTCTCCAGGCTAAACACCCCCAGCTCCCTCAGCCTCTCCTCACAGGGCTGTGCTCCAGGCCTCTCACCATCTTCGTCACTCTTCTCTGGACACATTTCAGTGTCTCAACATCTCTCTTGAATTGAGGAGCCCAGAACTGGACACAGCACTCAAGGTGCTGAGTACAGGGGCAGAATAACCTCCCTTGTCCTACTGGCCACACTGTTCCTGAGCCAGGCCAGGATGCCACTGGCTCTCTTGGCCACCTGGGCACACTGCTGCCTCATCTTCAGCTCCTATCTACCAGTAACCCGAGGTCCCTTTCAGCCTGGCAGCTCTCCAGCCACTCAGTCCCCAGCCTGTAGTGCTGCTTGGGGTTGTTGTGGCCAAAGGGTAGAACTTTGCACTTGGCCTTGTTAAATCTCATCCCATTGGCCTCTGCCCACCCATCCAGCCTGTCCAGGTCCCTCTGCAGGGCTCTCCTACCTTCCAACAGATCCACACCTGCACCTAGCTTGGTGTCATCTGCAAACTTACTGATGCTGGACTCAATCCCCTCGTCCAGATCATCAATAAAGATATTGAACAGGACTGGGCCCAGCACTGATCCCTGGGGCACACCACAGGTGCCAGCTGCCAACTGGATGTGGCACCATTCACCACTACTCTCTGGGCTCTGTCATCCAGCCAGTGAATCTGTCCAAACCATGAGCTGCCAGCTTGGCTTGGAGCTTCTTGTGGCAGACAGTGTGAAAGGCTTTGCTGAAGTCCAGGTAGACTCCAGGTAGAGTCAATTGTCAGTGATCGCATTCCGTTCTGATAGCAGATCACAGCACAGTGCACTAAGAAGTGGAGTTAGGAGTTGTCAGCTCTTTCCCTCAGGAAAGTTTATCTCCATCAGTTTACCCTAGAGCAATTCTGAGCTAAGAATATAATTTCCACTGGCTACTAAGATTTCAGTTTCCTTCAGCGATGGGAGCAGTAGCTGTGACAGTCTGTGAGTAAGGTACAACTTGTATGCAGCGAAGTGCAAAACAGAAAAGCACCTTTAGGCCCTAGTAAGAGTGCTGAAAAACCCAGAGCAACTCCTGAGATGATTCTTTTAGGTCAGAAGAAATTAGGAGCTATGTTTAGTAGTATTTATTACTGGGAACAAAGTAGTACCAAGTTCTGTGAGAATCTGCCTTGCTCCTGAATTACTTTGATTAAGGGAATCTCTAAGCCATCAGTACTAAATTATCTTTGGTCTGAGGGTCTAATAGGATTAATGATTACTTGCAGAGGCCAACTGATGACTACTGACCTGTCATTTCTTTCAGTTACAACTATCAAGCAGACAGTTCCCCTTTTGCTCTCTGCAGTGGAACAGGTTGATTGCTTCCACACAATTCAGTCATCAGGTGGAGTTTCATTATGAGTTTTTAGTTAATATGTGTGTGCTGTGTCTGTGGTAGGTGATTCATGAACAGCATCTTGTCATTGATGTCTGATTTTTTGGCTAAGTCAGTCACTACAGCACACAGATCAAACCAGCCTGTGCTGTTGAATTGTTTTGTGTGTATTTCTTTGAGACTGCAGCTTTGGTGCATGCAGCAACAGGCATAACCAGCTCTAGCACTTGGCTGTTGTACGAGGTATCACAGTATCACAGTATCATCAGGGTTGGAAGAGACCTCACAGATCATCAAGTCCAACCCTTTACCACAGAGCTCAAGGCCAGACCATGGCACCAAGTGCCACGTCCAATCCTGCCTTGAACAGCTCCAGGGACGGCGACTCCACCACCTCCCCGGGCAGCCCATTCCAGTGTCCAATGACTCTCTCAGTGAAGAACTTTCTCCTCACCTCAAGCCTAAATCTCCCCTGGCGCAGCCTGAGGTGAAGAGGTGCAGAGCAGTTATAAATAGAATCATAGAATCAATCAGGTTGGAAGACACCTCCAGATTATCCAGTCCAAGGGAGGTTGTAGCCAGGTGGGGGTTGGTCTCTTCTCCCAGGCAACCAGCAACAGAACAGTCTCAAGTTGTGCTGGAGGAGGTCTAGGCTGGATGTTAGGAGGAAGTTGTTGCCAGAGAGAATGATTGGCATTGGAATGGGCTGCCCGGGGAGGTGGTGGAGTCGTTGTCCCTGGAGGTCTTCAAGAAAAGCCTGGCTGAGGCACTTAGTGCCATGGTCGAGTTGATTGGCCAGGGCTGGGTGCTAGGTTGGACAGGTTGATCTTGGAGATCTCTTCCAACCTGGTTGATTTTATGATTCTAAATTGTACTGCAGTAGCATAAAAAACCAAAGAGCTAGAATGTGGTGGCTTTGTTGTAAAAACTGAAAAGGATACTGGGTGATGCTAGGACAAATTAAATGAAGGGAGCATGGAAGTATAAGAAGATACTGAAATGTGTGCCAGAATTTTTAACCTATACTATGCACTGGGAGAGAAAATGCTAAATCTTTGTGAGGAGAAGTTGGGAATTTGGTTCATAAACAGCTTTGTGTGCAGATGTGACACAGCCATGGCAGGGTAGCCTTCAAAACTGCCTCCTGTGTTTAAAAGCAGCACACACATGGTTTGCTTTAGGAAAACAGCATGGGTCACCCTTCTCACATTAAAGGAGGATGAGAATTCTGGCAGCAAAAAGGCAATGTGTAACAGTAGGGCCAAGGGAGGAAATCAGAATATAAGGTTACTTTACACAGTTTAAAGGCAGGATTAGATATTACACAAAATGCCTGGATTCTAAAGTGCCTGAATGGGTATCTCTGGAAGCTACTAACTTCAAATCTACCTACTTAGTATGCAAAACAGGCTTCTTGTTACTTCTGTTGTCTGCATTTGGTACCTCCCGAACTATGCTGCTGTTTCTTTCATGTGGTTTTAAACTGCAAACTCGTGATAGTTATTCACCTTTTCCTGCTTTCCTTGGCCAGCATGTTTGGGATTTCCTTCTGCTGTAGCTTGTCAGCCAGAAACTCATAAACCTATCCAGCAACCTGGGTGATGCCAGACCATTAGCTCCCACCTGCTAAAGAGCTGAAGCCAATATTATTGTAAGTACTTTGAAGTTATTTAGAATCATAGAATGGTTTAGGTTGCAAGGGACCTCAAGGATCTTTCAGTTCCAACCCCCTGCCATAGGCAGGGACACCTCCCACTAGAACAGGTCACTCAAGGCCTCATCCAGCCTGACCTTGAACACCTCCAGGCAGGGAGCAGCCACAACCTCCCTGGGCAACCTGTGCCAGTGTCTCAGCACCCTCACTGCAAAGAACCCTTTCCTAACAGCTAGTTGGAATCTCTGAACAACTCGGACACTGCATGCAGCTTCTGGCATTAATCATTGCAAATGAAATAAACTTTAATTAATAAATATGCTCTAAATTACCAATTGGCCTCAACATTAGAAAATTCCCCAGACCTTGACTTCAGGAAGAACCTGGCCCATTAGCTGCCCCAGCTGTGCCGTATTGATACCTGCTGACTAGAATAGCACTCAATTCCCTGTGGCTGGCATAAGATTTTAAAGAGGTTGGATAGCCTATGATTACAAAATGACTTAAGTCATCTGACTGCACAGAGATGAGCAACAAAGGAGAAATCAGCACACAGTGGTTGCAAAATGCCATTGCCATCAGGTAACAGTGTGAGCCCACGGCCAAGTAACTGGCGCCCGGTGATGGCTGTTTGAGCGCAGGCTACGGCAGCGATTCGTGCCTGGACAGCTGCATGTCAACATGTGACAACAGCTTAGGAACATGGATATCTGTGAGGTATGATTGGGGAGAGTTTGCCTGAGAAGCACATGTGCTTGTGTCATGGCACTGGTGATCAAGCCATGTAATAGCAGATGCTCTAGCTGGTGTCCCAGAGCCAGCGAGCCTCCTCTCTGCCAGCCTGTATCCCAGCTGCTGTCACATCTTTCAGGAATCATTTCCACTTGCCATAGGCTGGAAGGACCTTCCCCCTCAGCTACCTTCTGTCATTCTGTATCTGTCAAGATAAATCACTCCTTGTCGTTCTAGAAGTAAACCCCAAAATACAGGCATAGGATAAGGCCTTCCAGAGAGCAAAACAGGACAGATCTATTCTTAAATCCCCAGGATTTTTTGTTTGTGTGAAGCTGTGCCTCTAAGTTCCATGGAACACAGGTAACAAACAGTAAAACCTCTCCAGCATTGTCACATCAGTACTTTACCTGCCCAAGGGAGTTCATGTCAGGCTGCATTGAACAGAAGTGCTCTTTCTCTCAGGAAGCTGATGTCCCTTCTTTTGTCAAGTACTGCTTTTGATAGGAAAACCCTTTTGTTTGTGGTTTTCCTTCTTCCATTAGCAGTGCTCTTCTGCTGACACACAGTTGTAAAGCATGTTGGCATGTCTACCTGTGAAGAAAACTTGCTCCTTCTGAAAATGGCCTTCAGCCAAACTCCACCACAAAAGCTAACATTAATAATACATTTCTGTCTCAAGTGTATCCATTTATATCAACCGAATTTCTGTCCAGCTGGGAAGGGAAACCTGTTTCTAAGTGATTCTATTCATATTTCTTTTTGCTATTCTCTGTACTTTACAATTCCATCTTCCTGAGGAAATGTATTGATACAACTTAGTGTTATGAGTTTGCTTTCTCCTTAGGCATAGAATCATAGACTCATAGAATGGTTTAGGTTGGAAGGGACCTCAAAGATCATCCAGTTCCAACCCCCCACCATAGGCAGGGACACCTCCCACTAGAGCAGGTCACTCAAGGCCTCATCCAACCTGGCCTTGAATACCTCCAGGGAGGGAGCAGCCACAACCTCCCTGGGCAACCTGTGCCAGTGTCTCACCACCCTCACTGCAAAGAACCCTTTCTTAACATCTAGTTGGAATCTCCCCTCTGCCAGTTTAAACCCATTCCTCCTTGTCCTGTCATTACAAGACCTTGTCAGTAGTCCCTCTCCAGCCTTCCTGTGGGTCTCCTTCAGATACTGGAAGGCTACTACAAGGTCTCCTCGAAGCCTGCTCTTCTCCAGGCTGCAGAGCCCCAACTCTTGTAGCCTGTCCTCACAGCAGAGCTGCTTCAGCCCTCTGAGCATCCTCGTGGCCCACACATGGACTCGCTCTAACAGTTTGATATCCTTCTTGTGTTGGGGGCTCCAGAACTGCACACAGTACTACAGGTGCAACCACAGATGATTTTTTTTTGGCCAATACAGCATGCAGGTTGAAATGTTAGGAGTATTGTCTTGGGTTCAAATGCAGGTTCCCAGAGACTCTAATAAATTTAATAGACCCAATGACAATTTATAGAATTTATAGAGTGCCCTCCCCTCTTCCCCCTCCTTTTCCCAAAGATAGGGAGAGAGAAAAGAGATAAGCACACCCCAATAAATCAATCTCACTCGATTTGGAAGTTAAAAAGGAAAGGTTTAACAATAACTTAGAAAAGGTATTGGAGGTAGGGAAGTTTACAAAGGATAAGGAAGGGAAAAAACAGCAAAATACAAAGGGATGGATACAACCCGAGCAATGTGATGGTGTCTGTGCCTCGTGGCTGCCACGTGGTGTGCTGGTATGCAGTATGAGTGTGTGTGTCCAGAGGGAGCCAAAGCAAAAGAGAGGAAGAGAGAGGCAGCTCCTGTCTCTTTTATACCACAGGAAGTGGGGGGAGTGGGCTAACCATCACCTGGAGTGTGGCCCACCCCTGGGGAGGGGCCAAGACCCCTAGGGTCAGGTTCAGGGTTACTCTCCCAGGAGTGTTAACCCTATACAAGTATGCATTCTGTTTCCACATTTTGGGAAGCTTTGAATCTTTACAAAGCTTTCTTTCAGCAAGCAGGAGAGCTGTGACTCCAGCCTCTTGAGGGAGAAGGTCCTGGCTTTCAGTGACACTTTATTTTCTGAAATAAGCATGTTCTGCTCAAGGAAGTATTGTAGGATGTACCAAGTTTGGTTGACAAGTTTGGTGTACAAGTTTAGTTTAGTTCATACCCACCTGAACATGAGCCATCAGTGTGCCCAGGTGGCCAAGAGAGCCAGTGGCATCCTGGCCTGCATCAGGAATGGTGTGGTCAGCAGGAGCAGGGAGGCCATTCTGCCCCTGTACTCTGCACTGGTTAGACCACACCTTGAGTCCTGTGTTCAGTTCTGGGCCCCCCAGTTTAGGAGGGACATTGAGATGCTTGAGCGTGTCCACAGAAGGGCGATGAGGCTGGGGAGAGGCCTTGAGCACAGCCCTACGAGGAGAGGCTGAGGGAGCTGGGATTGGTTAGCCTGGAGAAGAGGAGGCTCAGGGGTGACCTTATTGCTGTCTACAACTACCTGAGGGGAGGTTGTGGCCAGGGGGAGGTTGCTCTCTTCTCTCAGGTGGCCAGCACCAGAACAAGAGGACACAGCCTCAGGCTGCGCCAGGGGAAATTTAGGCTGGAGGTGAGGAGAAAGTTCTTCCCTGAGAGAGTCATTGGACACTGGAATGGGCTGCCCGGGGAGGTGGTGGAGTCGCCGTCCCTGGAGCTGTTCAAGGCAGGATTGGACGTGGCACTTGGTGCCATGGTCTGGCCTTGAGCTCTGTGGTAAAGGGTTGGACTTGATGATCTATGAGGTCTCTTCCAACCTTGGTGATACTGTGATACTGTGACAAGTAATTCCTGGACCCTAATTGATGACCTGTTAGAAACACTTTCTGTAGCAGATCTACTTGCATGACCATGCTGGGCACTAAGATGAAAGAGCTTTCACCTTGAGAAACCTTTCAGAATGACAAAAGTGAAGCCTTTGAGTTCTGCCAGCGAGGGACAGGATGTGTGGGACCATATGCCAATTGACTCTGAGGTCTGGGAGAGATGAATGCTAAATGGAGTTTTTCAAGTCCAATTTGACCTATCTTCTTTGCTAAGTCACTCAAAATCTAGGGTTTGCCTTAGTGTGATAATTAAGATGGGCCAGAGCAAATTAACATCCCAGTTACCATGACAGCTCCTTTCTCTTTTCTATTTGCCCCCTTTTATTTCCACTTGCTTTTAAAACTGCCACTCTTTATTCTTCAGTAGGAGCTTTCTGCTGGTTAAGCTGGATTGCAGAAGATTGAAAGGACATAAGGACATCATCTTTTCTCTGCCACCTGTCATGAAACAGTGGCAAGGGCTTAGATATATATATATACTTTCCAAGTCTAGCAAGCTGAAACTTTTAAATGTTAAGTGGGTTGACTTCAAAGCCTTCCAGTGACAGAATAGCAAGGCTAATGTTTCTGACTGAATCGGATTGACTCTTATCAGTGAACAGAGTGCAACAGATTTTCATCACTTTCATCAAAACCATTTCTAAAGCCTCTCTTTTATAGGCTTCTCAAGAGTCAGAAGGAACAATACACGTTGGGAAAGTTGGAATGCCCAAGTATGGCTGTTTTGCCTGCACACAGCCCTGTAGTTCCTTATAAAACTGATATATTTTATACACAAGTGGTGGATTGTACCTGCCTGGTGCCCACCAAAGCCACTCTGCTCCTCAGCAGGACAGGGGAGAGGAAATATAACAAAAGGCTGATGGGTGGAGATAAGGGTAAGGAGATGACTCACCACCAATTTGTGGGCAAAACAGACTCGACTTGGGGAGATTGATTTGTTACCAACCAAATCACAGAATGCACTGGGTTGTAAGGGACCTTTAAAGGTCATCTTGCCCAATCCCCACTGCAAAAAGCAGGGCCATCCCCAACTAGATCAAGTTGCTCAGAGCCAAATCAAACCTGGCCTTGAATGTCTCCAGGGATGGGGTCTCTGCCACCTCCCTGGGCAACCTGTTCTAGTGTTCCATCACCTTCACAATAAAGAGCTTCTTCCTAAGGTCTAATCTAAATCTACTCTTCTCTAGTTTAATGCCATTGTGCCTTGTCCTAGTGCTACAAGTCCCTCTCCAGCAGGCCTCCTTCAGGTACTGAAAGGCTGCTCTAAGGTCTCTCTGAAACCTTCTCTTCTCCAGGCTGAACAACCCCAGTGCTGTCAGCATGTCTTCACAGGAGAGGGGCTCCAGCCCTCTGATCATTTTTGTGGCTCTCCTCTGGACCTGATCTATCAGATCTCCCCTTTTTGTGCTGATAGCCCCAGAGCTAGATGTAGCACTCCAGGTGTGCTCTCAGAGCTAGATGCAGCACTCCAGGTGTGCTCTCACCATTGCCATGTCTACTGATCTTTTTAATGCCTCTGAGGAGGTGACTTCACCACTTCCCTGTGCAGCCTGTTTCAATGCCTGACCAAATATCGTGGGGAGTGGCTTGGCAGCTACATCAGCCAGTTCCCTCAGGGCTCTGGGATGCATTTCATCAGGCCCCACAGGCTTGTGTGTCAGAGTGAGATAACGAGAAACAAACCCAATCTTAAAAGCGCCTTCCACTCCTCCCTCCCTTTTCACAGGCTTATCTTGACTCCAGATATTCTCTACATCCTCACCTGCCAGCAGTGTAGGGGGACAGAGAAGGGAAGCTGCAGCCAGCTCCTCATCACAGGTCGTCTCTTCTTCCTCAGGGGGAGCACTCCTTGCACTCTGTGCTGCTCCCATGTGGGGTTACTTCCATGGGATACAGCTTTCTACAAACGCCTCCAGTGGATCCTTTTCCACAGGGTGCATTCCTTCAGGAGCAGCCAGCTCCAGCACAGGTCTCCTCTGTAGTAACAAGCCCTGCCAGAAAACCTGCTCCAGCATGGACTTCTCTCTCCACAGGTGCTGCCAGGAGTCTGCTCCAGCATGAACTTCCTATCTGCTGTGGCATACAGTGCTCCATGGGCTGCAGGTGGAGATCTGCTCCACCCTTAACTTCCATGGGTTGCAGGAGGGCAACCTGCTTTACTATGGTCTTCACTGCAGGCTGTGGGGGAAGAGACCAACCCCCACCTCACTACAGCCTCCTGTCAGGGAGCTGTAGAGAGCAGTGAGGTTTCCTCAGCCTCCTCTTCTGCAGTCCTCTCCCAGTTCTCTCAGCCAGTCCTCATAAGACTTCATCTCTAGACCTTTCACCAGCTCTGTTGCCCTTCTCTGGACACACTCCAGCAACTCAACATCTGTGTTGCAGTGAGTGGCCCACAGCTGAACACAGTATTTGAAGTGTAGCCTCACCAGTGCCAAGTGCAGGGGCACAGTCATTACCCTGCTGCTGGCCACACTACTCCTGGCACAGACCAGGATGCTGTTGGCCTGTTGGAGCACACTGCAGGCTCATGTCCAGCCAGCTGTCGACCAGCACCTCCAGGTCCTTTCCTGCTGGCAGCTTTCCAGCTGCTCTGCCCTAGGCCTGTGGCATTGTATGGGGTTGTTGTGACCAAAGTTAAACCTTGTACAATGTATAGGCATAACATGGAATTGCTGTGGATAGATGTAGGCTGCTTGCTGCTTTGCTGGTGTTTTGCTCTGGTTTCTGGACAGAGGTGGGACAAATGCTAGTAGTTGTAAGTGTTAACTTTGATGCTCTGGAATTACTGAGGACTGTGATTCCCTTCTGATTGTGACTGGCAGCACTAGAGGCTCAGTGTTTGAACACCACTTAAAATGTTTCACTTCAAATTGCATGAACAAAGAATGATGTATTGGGAGCTTCCTAGTTTTGCTACCAAGGTGAGCCTGGTTAATGAGTGAATAGATACATAGAAACATAGAATCATAGAAACAGTCAGGGTTGGAAGGGACCACAAGGATCATCCCGTTCCAACCCCTCTGCCATGGGCAGGGATATCTCACCCTAGATCAGGCTGGCCACAGCCTCATTCAGCCTGGCCTTAAACACCTATAGGGATGGGGTCTCAACCACCTCCCTGGGCAACCCATTCCAACTCTCATGCTGAACAACTTCTTCCTCACTTCCAGTCTGAATCACAGAATCGTAGAATCAACCAGGTTGGAAGAGACCTCCAAGAGCATCCAGTCCAACCTAGCACCCAGCCCTAGCCAGTCAACTCCATTTCCCCTAGTCCTGTCACTCCCTGACAGCCTAAAAAGTCCCTCCCCAGCTTTTTTGTAGGTCCCCTCCAGATGCTGGATGGCCCCAAGAAGGTCACCTGGGAGCCTCCTCTTCTCCATACTGCACAGCCCCAACTCTTGTAGCCTGTTCTCATAGCAGAGCTGCTCCAGCCCTCTGAGCATCCTCATGGCCCTTCTCTGGACATGCTCCAGCATCTCCGCATCCTTCTTGTAATAGGGGCTGCAGAACTGGCTGCAGTACTGCAGGTGGGTGTGTACATACCCTCCATAGGTGTGTATATAGAGAGGGGAGTGTATTTTAAAGAGAAGGAGGAAGGAGGAGAAGCTGACTATCTTACAACAATGCAATAAATTACTTCCTCATAGCAATAACAAAAAGGAAGCTAGTGAAGCATATAAAAATATAGAAGTAAAAATAGCTCTGGCTCATCATGTAGAGGAAATGATCCATTGAGAAGTCTGGTAGATTGCCAGTGCCTCAGCCTTCATACCCCAGTGCACAGGAAGAACAGAGACAATTAATGAAAGGATTTCAGTTTGGGTTTGGTTTTTTTTTCTGGTCTGATGCAAAGATTGTTAATGGTTCTATTACAGCTTTAATTGGTACAGATAAGCACTGATTCCAAATAGAAATGTGATTGTATGGATAGTTTGTACAAACCCCTCAGACTTGCACTGTAGAACAAACACAAACTAAAGATAATAACCCCACATTTATTTACCAAATAACCAAAAATAACATCAGCCTTTATCTCTGAGGAAGGAAGATTACAACAACAATATAAGGCAGCAAGATGAAAAGAACTAATGAAAACCATCCTGATTCAGCAAAGCTAAACAAAGTACTTCCATACTCTATGTTAAGCAACTTTCCTATCCCAGACTGAACTGGACAGACAAAAGCCTTCATCAACTCACTCAGGGGTCATCTCATTGCTCTCTACAACTACTGAAGGGAGGCTGTAGCCAGGTGGAGATTGGGCTCTTCTGCCACACAAGCAACAACAGAACAAGGGGACACAGTCTCACGTTGTGCCAGGGGAGGTCTAGGCTCGATGTTAGGAGGAAGTTGTTGGTGGAGAGAGTGATTGGCATTGGAATGGGCTGCCCAGGAAGGTGGTGGAGTTGCTGTCCCTTGAGGTGTTGATGAAAAGCCTGGATGAGGCACTTAGTGCCATGGTTCAGTTGATTGTATAGGGCTGGGTGCTAGGTTGGACTGGCTGATCTTGGAGGTCTTTTCCAACCTAGTTGATTCTATGATTATTGCACAACAGGGAGCAGTTTCTTTTTTTAATGGTAGGCAACACTCATAGAAGTAAGTATCATCTTGAACAGAGTTAGTATCATTCATAGAGAAAGTCTGATTCTCATGAAAATTCACTTTACTAGAATGGGTTGCCTGATCCAGGTCACTGCAGTGAAACTTTCTTTTTGGTAGCAGCTAGCTCACTGCTACTGGGACATGGCTGCATGAAGTCACCATTGCTTCCTCAAGAGAAGCAGTTACTCTTTGTCTGAAATCTCTCTGAGGATGGGCAAGAGATTGATTTCACAATAGCATCTCAATTTTACTGTCCATTTTTACTACCAAAGAATCCCAAGAATAATTTATAGGTAAGTATCCTATAGTAGCATAACCTCCTTCCTCCCTGTGATGGTTTGGGAGTTACTGCACCCCCCCACTCTTATGAAATCACCCAGACTAGACTCAGCTGGCTGGAAGTTAAGGAATGAAGCTTTATATTTACAGCTTAGCACAATATACAAGCAGGTATTTACAATATATTACAAATACATAGAAATATACAAGTTAAAAGTAATACAGAAGCACAACACCTCTCCCAGAAATCAGTCTGCCAGGAGCCTCCCCACCCAAACCTTCTCCATCCTCCCCCCCTCTTTTCTTCCATTCAGAAATAACGAGATCAATCCCTCTATATCTCACGTGATAAATGTGGAGAGATCTGAGGTGAGATGTCAAAAAGACAACAAGAAGGTTAGGGGAAATAAAGGGTGAGGTCATATTAGAATTAAGGCAAAAGCAACCACACACAGACCACCAGAGAGAAGGAGCAGGGCTCTGAACTAATTGAGAAGTGTGAGCCTTACCTATATTTTGCCTAGTTGTGTTTCTCAGCAGAAGAATGAGTGACACAGGGTACTGTTGGTTTATTTCTTTCTTCTCTCAGCTAAGGATTTAATTTCTCTCAGTAAAATATTCCAGTTAGCCTCAAACCAGCACACTCCCTCTTCTGGTTTCCGTTGTTGAAATCTCCACTGTTTCTTTTAAGCCTCAAGCCAATGTATCTTTAATTAATTTGAAATGCTTCTGTAGTGTTAGCTGCTTGTATCAAGCAAGTTAAGATAAAGATGTGCATTGGAACAGAACAGAAGTGATGAACTATTTAGATAAGCAAAACATCTTAGCAGTCTCTTTGGAAAAATCAGTAGTGAAGAGTGTGAAAGTTATTTCTTGTCTCACAAAAGAGCTTTGTGGTCGCTGCTGTCTTTGATGGATATTCTCTAGGTATGCATTTTCTCTGGCTCTGTTTCTGCCTTGGAAAACAACTTCCTGATGAAATATGATTGTAATCCATCACTGGAAAGCCTTCAGTGAGGTTTTCAAGAGGTGTTATAGTAGTATTAATGACATTGCTGTTACTCTGATAGAATCATAGAATCAACCAGGTTGGAAGAGACCTCCAAGCTCATCCAGTCCAACCTTGCACCCAGCCCTGTCCAGTCAACCAGACCATGGCATTAAGGGCCACATCCAGGCTTTTCTTCAACACCTCCAGGGATGGTGACTCCACCACCTCCCTGGGCAGCCCATTCCAATGCCAATCACTCTCTCTGCCAACAACTTCCTCCTAACATCCAGCCTAGACCTCCCCTGGCACAACTTGAGACTGTGTCCCCTTGTTCAGTTGCTGCTTGCCTGGCAGAAGAGACCAACCCTATCTGGCTACAGCCTCCCTTCAGGTAGGTGTAGTGCTTAGCCCACACCCAATTCCTTTCTAGCCACCTATAAAAAACAGAGGAACTTCTGTTTTGTGCTCTCTCAGCCTGGCTCCCTGTCTGCCAGCATCACCATGCTGTTCCTGCTGCTCTTTGTTTTACCACATGGCCCTCAGTGCACGAGGTGGACAAACCCACTGCCATCAATCTGCTTGTGTGTATATATATATAAAATCTTATTTGCCTTTCCCTATACCTTTTTGTAACTCCCCTACCTCAAATACCTTTTGTTAATTGTTGAAGTTTTCTCTTTTAGCTTCCAAATCAAAGTGAGACTATTTATTTGGGTGTGTTTTACCTTTTTCTCCCTACATCTAATTCCTTTTCTTTGAAAAAAAAAAAAGGAAGGAGGGGGAAAGGCATGCTTTAAATTGTTATTGGTTCTAGTACCTTAATTTGTTATTGATTCTATTACCTTAAATTGTTATTGGTTCTATTACCTATATTTGAGTCTCTGGGAAACTTAAACTAGAACCAAGACATTCATTCAAAAGTCACCTGGTGTCATAACTGGCTGGGTACAATCCAGCATCTGCTTTGGAAGGTTTGGATAACCATTGCAAAGGACCAGTTGGAGTTAAATGGGGATTTCCTACACTAGCAAGTACATGCCTAAGTGCAATGAGAAAAGCAAGGGCATAAATATACATCTTCCACCTTGACACAGTCAAAGGCTGTGGGTCTCAGAAGTATGACTGCATGGCTCAGTGAGAAACTTTATTTCAGCACCTTTATCCAACTATGAGGTTGTTAGCTGTGGCTGGAAATCAAACACTCCTCCAGAAACTGAATAAAAGTCTGATTCCATTCTGTGGGGATTTTCTCTTTGGATGAGCTCTAAGCAGACTGGAAAGCCCATTGCCATTGCTGTTGTTCTGCAATAAACACATCACAGCAGTTAAAGGCTGGGTCCATCTTAGTCAGGCAGAAGCACTGCAGCCTCTCGCTCTGAACATGCTCTATTTTTCACCTTCTCTGTTAGACTGTTACCATCAATTCATTAGTACAAATGATGAATGAAAGCAAAGTCTCTGAATCTAATCAGAATATAGTCAACAGATTAACATGACTGAGTGGATCACCCTGCTATTCCCTAAGAGTGACAGATTTCATGCAGACTTCCTGTGAAACTTTAAGCTACCAAAGGAACAGCATAGAATCATAGAATCATAGAATCAACCAGGTTGGAAGAGACCTCCAAGATCATCCAGTCCAACCTAGAATCATAGAAATCATAGAATGCAGTTTATAATCATAGAATCAACCAGATTGGAAGAGACCTCCAAGATCACCCAGTCCAACCTAGCACCCAGCCCTAGCCAGTCAACCAGACCATAGCACTAAGTGCCTCAGCCAGGCTTTTCTTGAACACCTCCAGGGATGGTGACTCCACCACCTCCCTGGGCAGCCCATTCCAATGCCAATCACTCTCTCTGACAACAACTTCCTCCTAACATCCAGCCTATACTTCCCCCAGCACAACTTGAGACTGTGTCCCCCTGTTCTATTGCTGGTTGCCTGGGAGAAGAGACCAACCCCACCTGGCTACAACCTCCCTTCTTCAGTAGGGACAAGTCTTGAGGTTAACTGATGTGAAGGATCATCTCAATGCACAGTCCAGCACTGTGTTTGCAGGCACTGTCAAATACAAGAGGCTACAGTAAAGAAAAACCAGATAGGTGTAAGTACAAGGAACATGGTTCTTTCACCTGAGGTTAGCTTCCTGAACATACTAAGATTAAAGAAAGAAAATTTTACAGGTAGATATTGAGAATCTCCAAAGGGAGAGAGTAAAGACTAAAACCAACTCTTTGTGGAAGAATTTAGTTTTGAAGTACCCTACAAAAAGCCGAAAGAGGTCAGCAACCTACTGAGCACATCTTATTTGCATGAAAGTGCCTTAACAAAAAAGCAGGGAAGCTCTTCATGAATTATCTCCTTTTGAAAAGACTTGAGAGAGCAGCCTAAAAATTATTTACATGAAGATGTCAGATGAAAAGAAAAAGCATCCAAGCCATTTTACTGCACGCTGAGTGTATTTCCACTGGCCTAGGCTGTGCGCTCTCACGAGGCCTTTGACACTGTCCCCCACAGCAAACTGCTGGCTGAGCTGTCAGCCCATGGCTTGTATGGCAACACTCTGTGCTGGGTTAGGAACTGGCTGGAGGGACGGACCCAGAGAGTGGTGGTGAATGGTGCCACATCCAGCTGGCGGCTGTCACTAGTGGTGTCCCTCAGGGACATCCTGTTTAACATCTTCATAGATGATCTGGATGAGGGCATGGAGTCAGTCATCAGCAAGTTTGCAGATGACACCAAGCTGGGGGCAGATGTGGCTGGGTTGGAGGGCAGAAGGGCTCTGCAGCAGGACCTTGACCACCTGCACAGATGGGCAGAGGCCAATGGGATGGGGTTCAATAGCTCCAAGTGCAGGGTGCTGCACTTTGGCCACAACAACCCCATGCAGAGATACAGGCTGGGGTCGGAGTGGCTGGAGAGCAGCCAGACAGAGAGGGATCTGGGGGTGCTGATTGATACCTGCCTGAACATGAGCCAGCAGTGTGCCCAGGTGGCCAAGAGAGCCAGTGGCATCCTGGCCTGCATCAGGAATGGTGTGGTCAGCAGGAGCAGGGAGGTCATTCTGCCCCTGTACTCTGCACTGGTCAGACCACACCTTGAGTACTGTGTTCAGTTCTGGGCCCCCCAGTTTAGGAGGGACATTGAGATGCTTGAGCGTGTCCAGAGAAGGGCGACGAGGCTGGTGAGAGGCCTTGAGCACAGCCCTACGAGGAGAGGCTGAGGGAGCTGGGATTGGTTAGCCTGGAGAAGAGGAGGCTCAGGGGAGACCTTATTGCTGTCTACAACTACCTGAGGGGTGGTTGTGGCCAGGAGGAGGTTGCTCTCTTCTCTCAGGTGGCCAGCACCAGAACGAGAGGACACAGCCTCAAGCTGTGCCAGGGGAGATTTAGGCTGGAGGTGAGGAGAAAGTTCTTCACTGAGAGAGTCATTGGACACTGGAATGGGCTGCCCGGGGAGGTGGTGGAGTCGCCGTCCCTGGAGCTGTTCAAGGCAGGATTGGACGTGGCACTTGGTGCCATGGTCTAGCCTTGAGCTCTGTGGTAGCAGGTTGGACTTGATGATCTGTGAGGTCTCTTCCAACCCTGATGATACTGTGTGATACTGTGTGATACTGTGAGGCGCAGCTCTGAGATGCCAGGATAAATCCTGAGCTATTTTTAAGCCTTATTTAAGGGATCTTATTAAGTGTTGCCCACTGTGTCAATTAAAGAACAGGCTGTAATTGTGAAATTGCTAAGTGACAGCTAGAGAATCAGATAGTCATTAAGTTGTGATCATTTACATTTTGACAGGCCATAACAGTTTCAGGGTTGCTACAAAGACCTTTTGTGTGCCTTTTTATGCTGCGATGGCTAAATCCCTGTGGAGTTATTAAGATTTGACAGCTCTCTTAAAAAAAAAGAAGTTAAAATAATGGGGTTTGCCATCTGAGAGCTCTACAATCCTCTGCCATCGATACTGCTGCCTGATTGAAAGCGTCAGGCTGTGAGTCTTAGTCTGCTGTCACTTACAATTATACCCCCAAAACTGTTATGATTATTACACTGCGTTCCCAGAACCCAAAATTGAAAGCATAATTACTTCAACATGTTCAATTCATTGCAATAGAAAAGGAAAAAAAATGACACTGATTCCCCACTCAAAGCTTTCAAGGAGGTCCTACTCAGCTAGTGAGTTAATTGGGGCAATTAATGAGGCAGGAATTAGAAAATATGTAGTTATCTGATTTCCAAAGAGCCCTGCCCACATCTCTATATATAAATTAGTTAAATTTGGGTTGTAATTTGGTCAGGAAAATCTTCACAAGGATGCTTATGGGGAATTCATTCATTTAGGAGAATCAGAAAAAGTGAAAAAGCTTAGGCACAGAATGGCTTTGCCTCACAAATAAAAGGCAGCCTGGAGCCCTAGGGAAAGTCTGTTCTACTCACTACGGTGGGGTAGAAATTTCAGGATAGTCCCCGGCTCTTTTGTGGCAGGGTTGGAACTGCTCAGCCATTGAGAGGCTTCTAGATCTTCCCAGAGTGCTGGGAAAGAGGCAGACAATCTCTAACCTCACCCTGGTTCCTCCTGGCACAGAGGTTTGCAGATGTGCAGAGAGCACCATGTTGGTGGCACTTAAATGCCTTCCTCTGGAAAACTCAAGGCCCTTAAATTTTCAGTTCAAGCCCAAAATATCAGGGCTAAGCTGGTCTGAAGCATGAGGCAGAGCAGAACACGTTGACCAACAGCTGTGAGGCAGAGGCAGCACAACTGCTTGCAACTTAGCTCAGTTTATATTACTTGCCCAAGTTCAACGGCTCCTTTGGCCACAGAGATTCACCAATCAAAATGGCATTTGCCAAACTGACCAAACCAGGGCTTGCTCACCCTTATTTGGGCAAGACACCAAGAAGTACCTAAACACCTGTGGGTACCTGTTTATCACTTTGGGAGGGGACACAATGGCCCAAGTACCTAAACACCTGTGGGTACCTGTTTATCACTTTGGGAGAGGACACAATGGCCCAAGTACCTAAACACCTGTGGGTACCTGTTTATCACTTTGGGAGGGGACATAATGGCACCCAAGCCTTTGTTTTCCTCCTGCCCTTGCTTCTCCCATCAGCAGAAGGCTGGGGCAAGCAGGACATCTATTAGCCTTTCAGGACAGCTAGCTGTCAGACCACTGCTCTCCTCTGCAGGATGGGACAAACTGGGGTTTCTGTTTCATCGGTGCCTATGAGGAATGGCATTGATACTGTCACTGAAAACAGCAGTTGCAGCAGGCAGATGTTAGGTAACAGAAACCAGCAGCACCTGCTCAGACATAGAAGAGCAGTCTAACTTGCAGCCTCCCCAGAGCAGTGTGATGTGGCCATACAGATGTAGTGGCTACAGCTAATGCTAAGCAATTGTTGATGTTTGCAATTTTAATCAAGATATTTTTTTCTTGTGCTCTTCCTTGGGATAATCTAAATATGCCCTCATCATTTCTAATAAATATATAGCATAGAATCAACCAGGTTGGAAGAGACCTCCAAGATCATCCAGTCCAACCTGTCACCCAGCCCTGTCCAATCAACTAGACCATGGCACTAAGTGCCTCATCCAGGCTTTGCTTGAACACCTCCGGGGATGGTGACTCCACCACTTCCCTGGGCAGCCTATTCCAATGCCAATCACTCTATATATATACACACATGTATTTGAATATATCTATGTATATTCAAATCCAGGCTAAATAGACTGCTTGTCATTGGTGTCAGTGGGTGCCTATAATTGCCAGTGTATCTGCAAAGGTAATGGCTTCTCAGAATTGTTGGCAGATTGTGAAATGTAAAAGTATTTCTGTTAATTACAGTTTCTGGGAGTGGGCATTCAACAATTTAATACACAGCAGGCAACCAGCATTTGAGTTTGTCTTGCTTTTGACTGAGATGGAGTTCATTTTCTTCCTAGCAGCTGATGCAGTGCTGTGGATTTAGCATGAGAATAATGTCATTAACACACTGATATTTTAGTTGTTAAGCAGTGCTTATCTCTAAGTTAAGGACTTGTCCAGCTTCCTGTGCTCTGCCAGTGAGCACACACAGGAGGCTGGGAGGGAGCACGGCCAGGTGAGCTGACATGCATCTAAAGATCCTGAAACTGCATCTGTTCATAGCAGCATTACAAGAAAACTTGCATTAAAAAAAGAATCTATGGAATCAAGGAAGCTTTTAGGAAAGCACAGTTCAGTGCTCAAAGTCATTTTCAGGACACACAAGAAACTCACCACTGTGGTCAGTTTTGGGCTTCCCAGTTTAAGAGGAACAGGGATCTGCTGGAGAGGGTCCAGCAGAGGGCTATGAGGATGATTAGGGGACAGGAGGGCACTGCCTGATGAGGAGAGGCTGAGGGACCTGGGGCTGCGTAGTCTAGAGAAAAGAAGACTTAGAGGGGATTTGATAAATGTTTGTAAGTACCTGAAGGCTGGACAGGAGTGGGGGGGACAGGCTCTGCTCACTGCTCCCTGGGATAGGACAAGCAGCAATGGGTGTGAGTTGCAGCAAAAGAGGTTCCACCTCAACACAAGGGGGAACTTCTTTACTGTAAGGGTCACAGAGCACTGGAACAGGCTCCCCAGAGAGGCTGTGGGGTCTCCTTCTCTGGAGCCTTTCAAAGCCTGTCTGGATGTGTTCCTCTGTGATCTGTGTTAGATAGCGTTGTCCTGCTCTGGCAGGGGGGTTGGACTCGATGATCTCCTTGGGTCCCTTCCAACCCCTAACATCCTGTGATCCTATGATCATCTTCACATGTCATACCTCCAGCCCACAAAATTCCAAACATGCCCCAACACATTTCCATGCCTTTTTATTTCCAGCAGCATTCCAGCACAGGAGACAAATCTGGAAAATGTGCTGAATTTGGATAAAGTTTCTCTTTTCAGATATTTGAAGTGGACACATTAAATCCTGAGCTCAAAGCAGAGGGAAACAGAAACTTAAAGGATAGCACCTGTTTGCCCCACAGAATCAGGGCTCTTGTTTCCAGCAGCAGCAAAAGACAATTTTATACCTGAATTCATTATCATCCTCTCTATACTAACTATAACTCTTCAACAGTCACTTAGGCTATGTCTAAACTGCAGGAGTTAGAAGCATTTAAATTCATGGCAAAACCTGGAGCCTACTCCCTCCCACATCTGTGTTTCCATGGCAAGGAACTGTTGGGTTACAGGCTAAAAGAAATGCCAGACACTTGGCACGGAGCAGGACTGCAGAGCACACCTCTGAGAACACCTAACCCACAGCTGTGCTTACTGCAAAGTGACAGCAGCTCCTGGTTTGCAGTTAGAGGGGAAAGTATGGAGTGCTTATTTCTCTCCAGTAAAGGGATTAGCTTCATGCTGGAATTAAGGGGACAGCTTTGCATCATGTGAAACCACATTTCTCACAAAGAGTCCTTGGGCACTCCCAAGCAGTGGTGAAGCAGAGTTTAATGACAGCTTTGGCTTTGATTCTCCTTTCACTACTGTAAGCACCTGTATTCAGGTCACATAAGTGAAGGGAGAAATATCCAACCCTTGCATAATATATGTGTTGGCTTCTGTTTCTTTGTGGTGATGACACTACTGAACTTCCAGCCTATTCACTTTCCAGGCCTTCTTCTCCTCATTCCTCCAGATCACCTTTTGCTTATTATATCACTTTTTCTACTGCAGTTTTCCAGAATTCTACCTTCTGCATCTTCAGGCCCTGAGGCTTTTCTGAGCTTCACTTTAACCCATGAGTTCAGGGTTATGAAAAACAGATCATCTGGCTGGATGGGTGGGCAGAGGCCAATGGGATGAGATTGGACAAGGCTAAGTGCAAGGTTCTGCACTTTGGCCCCAACAACCCCAAGCAGCACTACCACTACAGGCTGGGGACAGAGTGGCTGGAGAGCAGCCAGGCAGAGAGGGACCTGGGGGTGCTGGTAGAGAGTAACTGAACATGAGCCAGCAGTGTGCCCAGGTGGCCAGGAGAGCCAATGGCATCCTGGCCTGGATCACCAACAGTGTGGCCAGTAGGATGAAGAAGGTGATTCTGTCCCTGTATGCAACACTGGTCAGGCCACACCTTAAGTGCTGTGTCCAGTTCTGGGCTCCTCAGTTCAAGAGAGATGTTGAGGTACTGGAATGTGTCCAGAGAAGGGCAACAAATCTGATGAGGGGCCTGGAACACAGCCCTGTGAGGAGAGGCTGAGGGAGCTGGGGTTGTGCAGCCTGGAGAAGAGGAGGCTCAGGGCAGAGCTCATTGCTGTCTACAACTACCTGAAGGGAGGCTGTAGCCAGATGGGGTTGGGCTCTTCTCCCAGACAACCAGCAACAGAACAAGGGGACACAGTCTCAAGTTGTGGCAGGGGAGATCTCGGCTGGATGTTAGGAGGAAATTCTTGCCAGAGAGGGTGACTGGTATTGGAATGGGCTGCCCAGGGAGGTGGTGGAGTTGCTGTCCCTGGAGGTGTTCAAGAAGTCTGGCTGAGGCACTTAGTGCCATGGTCTGGTTGACTGGCTAGGGCTGGGTGCTAGGTTGGACTGGGTGGTCTTGGAGGTCTCTTCCAACCTGCTTGATTCTATGATTCTAGGTGCAGTCAGCACAATGGTAAGAAGACAGTTAAGTGCAAATTAGAATGAAGAGCACATCTCTCTTTCTGTTGCAGTCTAAGAGATTACATGCCCCTACAGAAGCTGCACAAAAATTCTGTCTAATCCTCTTTGGCCAGAAGACTTAGAATTCTGCTAGTCACAAGGCATAGTTGAGGGGAGGAGGATGCTACCACCACTGGCATGCACGTGTTGCTATGAAATAGATTGTACAAGAGGCATGCTTGAGGGGAGGAGGTGTTTTTATCAATTGTATTATGTAGCTATAGAAAGTTTTTCCTTGGCAAGAATTTTAGTCAGCTCCCTGGCTGCACTGTTTGCTTTGTGCATGTATTTTTGTCTCATTTCTATTGAAAACATCTGTTTATCTGTTAGACACTGAGATATGCTATCATTTCAGTCCATTCCATCTTGACAGTTCAAAACCCATCCAGAGTCAGGCTGCTTGTTTTGACTTCTGGGTTTGCTGCAGGTGATCACTATAGGTCTTTATGCTCACTGCTTTTTCCCCATGTAAATCTGTAATTAGTTTGCCTGGATCCTAGTAAATGTTTGCTTTGACTGTTGGATGCTGTCCCTTTTTTCCTGTCTCCTAATGACTTCAGTAGTCCATTTTGAGTTCTGCATCTGGTATAGATAATAAGCAT
Source organism: Pogoniulus pusillus (assembly GCF_015220805.1). Taxonomy (NCBI): domain Eukaryota; kingdom Metazoa; phylum Chordata; class Aves; order Piciformes; family Lybiidae; genus Pogoniulus; species Pogoniulus pusillus. Next base: position 4,814,189 of record NC_087271.1, read on the forward strand.
GACATCTCTGTTAGTCACAGCCGTGCCCGCAGTGAAGGGCACGCTGGGTTTAGAGTTTAAAATAGATTTTTCTTCTATAGTCTGTGTGCTCAAGCCCACAATAATTACTGAACAAAATGTTCCTAGACATTTGCCTGAATAGCCTCAATCAATGGCATTGCTTATGGAGGAGAAAGCTATTTTTGAGACCTAAGTAGGCTATGTATATAAGCTGGCGTTTACTTTCCTGCAAGTACCAGGAGCTAGACCTGTTTTCATTTTGATTGAATCCATATGTACACCTTGATGAGACTGCTAGGAGTCTGTGCCTGTTCCTTCCCTACAAAACAACAGAATGGAAGGGCTGAAATGATATATTGTTAGTTGAAGGAGCAGTGTACACTGTTACATTAATAGCTATAGTGAGGCGGTTGTAAGGAGAGCTCACAAAACTCATCTGTGCAGCAGTAAATTGATAGAGACTGGAATAAACCCAAGGAGATCCTTCATGTCTCAAGTGTGGTGAAGAGGTATGGTTTAATTATCCAGAGAATAGGACTGGCCTTGTCTTATTTTCAGTTCTGTGCCCCCCAGTTTAGGAGGGACATTGAGATGCTTGAGCGTGTCCAGAGAAGGGCGACGGGGCTGGGGAGAGGCCTTGAGCACAGCCCTACGAGGAGAGGCTGAGGGAGCTGGGATTGGTTAGCCTGGAGAAGAGGAGGCTCAGGGGTGACCTTATTGCTGTCTACAACTACCTGAGGGGGGGTTGTGGCCAGGAGGAGGTTGCTCTCTTCTCTCAGGTGGCCAGCACCAGAACAAGAGGACACAGCCTCAGGCTGTGCCAGGGGAAATTTAGGCTGGAGGTGAGGAGAAAGTTCTTCCCTGAGAGAGTCATTGGACACTGGAATGGGCTGCCCTGGGAGGTGGTGGAGTCGCCGTCCCTGGAGCTGTTCAAAGCAGGATTGGACGTGGCACTTGGTGCCATGGTGTAGCCTTGAGCTCTGTGGTAAAGGGTTGGACTTGATGATCTGTGAGGTCTCTTCCAACCCTGATGATACTGTGTGATACTGTGATACTGTGGTTTTGTAGGAATTCTCCAAGTTTAATGTAGTCTGTTGTTCTGCAAGCTGATCTTCTCAGGAACCCTCCTCTTAGCAGGCAGAGTCTAAGCCCAGGCTGGAAATAGTCTTAGCCCAGGTAGCTTCTCTGGCAATTCATGTTAACCTTTTCTGTGAAAGGACACGGTAAGAGCCTATCTTTTGGGGGCAGCAGATACCCCTTTTGCACTGAAGGAATTGGCAGAATGTGTCTTTTGAAGTAATGTCCATTGGTCTTAAGTGCAGTGGAAGACGTCGGGATCTGGCCGTGCTCCAGAGAGTAACAAGTCACAAAGCCATGCCGTCGTCCCAGCAGAAAAGATGGGTAATGAGAGCAGTCACACAGGCGAGTTGCTCTGGAGTGACAGGTTAGGAGTGTGTGCTGCTGCTGCGAGAGAGCTGCCAGCAGGCACTCTTTGGCAGCTGCTGCGGTGGTTAGCATTAGCTGGGGACCAGAGGCTGCTCAGGCGTGTAAGCCCTTACTTAACGAGGCACCGTTTCTGATAGGCAGCGGTTCAAGGAAGGCAGGAGAACAGCTGCACCCTGGCCACAGGGTACGGGCAGCTTGTGGGGAAATGGCAGAGTTTGGTGGCAACTGCACTGCTATCCCTGGAGCAAGTTACCCAGTAGAAGTCTGTGCCACAGAAGTTGAGTTCTGTGATGAAATGTAATCAGGACAATCAAAAAGTTGGATGAGAAGGAAAAGTGCAGCAATGTAACATTTCCAGTCCCTTCTTCTGGCATGATGCCTCGGTTCTAGACTCAAATATAGGTAATAGAACCAATAACAATTTATAGGATGCCTTTCCCTCTTTCCCCCCCTTTTTTCAAAGAAAAGGAGTTAGATGTGGAGAGGAAAAGGTAAAACACACCCAAATAAATAGTCTCACTTTGATTTGGAAGTTAAAAGAGAAAACTTTAACAATAAACAAAAGGTATTTGAGGTAGGGGAGTTACAAAGAGGCATAGGGAGGGGAAAACAAGATACTATATATATGTCTCTATATATATACAACCAGGTGAATGGCAATGGTTTTGTCTGCCTCATGGATTGATGGCCACATGGTAAAACAAAGAGCAGCAGGAACAGGAGGGTGGGGCAGTCTTGAGGAACAAACTGCTTTGGGTATGTGTATGTAATTACAACATCACTTCGGGTGGCATCAAAGGAGAGCCTTGGTACAGGTTTCAGACCTTGGCAACCTGTCCATACTTTTCTTTCCTAAACTGAGGTTTTTTATGAATTGGAAGAGATGTTAAACTTGGTAAGCACTGAAGTAAATATGCAGTGGTAGAGGACCTGTTAGCTCTCTGCACAAACTATATTTACTTGATTCTGAAGAACAACTGTACCTTAGACCATGAATTTATTTTCTATGTTTCCTTATTTATTTGGGCTGGAGGGAGCAGAGGTTGTTCAGCATGAGTAAAAAAGACTCCAGGGAGACCTAATAACCACTTTCTAGTACCTGAAAGAGGTCTACAAGAAGGATGGAGAGAGACTGTTTACAAAGTGATAGGATTAGATTTAGATTGAATGTTAGGAACAAATTCTGTACCATGAAGGTGGTAGAACACTGGAACAGATTGTCCAGGGAGGTGGTTGAGGACCCATCCCTGGAGATATTCAAGGAGAGCCTTGACAGGGCTCTGGGCAACCTGTCTAGTTGAGGATGTCCCTACTGACTGCAGATGGGATTGTACTAAATGACCTTGGAGGTCTCTTTCAACTGAAACCCTTCCATGATTCTATGAATATAAAATGAACAGGTTTTTCTTAACTCATCTTTTTTTTTCCTTAAAGTAGTTTCAAGGACATTTCCCTTAAAAAAAATAGAGGTGAGTCTCTGGAAATGTTGCAATGTTAGTTGGAATGCTTTTCTTAATGATAATTCATTACAGATGAATACATTAAACAAGATAATTAATATGCCAACACATGCAAGTCTTAGAATTCTACAGAGAATACTTCGGTTTCCAAGTCAAACTTGGCAGATTCTCCAGGGTTCCCTTAGAAACCTTTGTGGTGGCACAGGAAGAAGCAATTGTGGTTCTGTACTGGGATGCACTTTCTTCCATTCTAGAGATGTATATTTATACAGATATTTGAAACCAGCTGCCTACTTAAATCAGTGTTCTGCCTTGAAATCCTATTGTCAGCCATGCCTGAATTTACAAAAGCTCTAAAGCCAACATGTCAGGGTAGCTGCAGGGACAATGTATGGATCTAATATCATTTGCCACTGGGAAATGTGCACTGAAGTCAGTGTAGCATTAATCTTCATAGAAAGTTCAGTTCTCCTGAGAATGTGGCAGGATAAACCACATTAACAAGAGGAAGGAGCCAGGTAAGATGGGTTTACTTTTGTATAATTTACTTGTGATTTAAGAAAGTCTTAATCATAGAATCAAACAGGTTGGAAGAGAACTCCAAGCTCATCCAGTCCAACCTAGCACCCAGCCCTGGCAAGTCAACCAGACCATGGCTCTAAGTGCCTCAGCCAGGCTTTTCTTGAACACCTCCAGGGACAGTGACTCCACCACCTCCCTGGGCAGCCCATTCCAATGCCAATCACTCTGCCAACAACTTCCTCCTAGACCTCCCCTGGCACAACTTGAGACTGTGGCCCCTTGTTCTGTTACTAGTTGCCTGGCAGAAGAGACCAACCCCACCTGGCTACAGCCTCCCTTCAGGTAGTTGCAGACAGCAATGAGCTCTGCCCTGAGCCTCCTCTGCTGCAGGCTGCACACCCCCAGCTCCCTCAGCCTCTCCTCACAGGGCTGTGCTCCAGGCCTCCCAGCAGCTTTGTTGTCCTTCTCTGGACACATTCCAGTACCTCAACATCTCTCTTGAATTGAGGAGCCCAGAACTGGACACAGCACTTAAGGTGTGGCCTGACCAGTGTTGCATACAGGGGCAGAATCACCTTCTTCATCCTACTGGCCACACTGTTGGTGATCCAGGCCAGGATGCCATTGGCTCTCCTGGCCACCTGGGCACACTGCTGGCTCATGTTCAGTTACTCTCTACCAGCACCCCCAGGTCCCTCTCTGTCTGGCCGCTCTCCAGCCACTTTTCCCCCAGTCTCCTCACTCTGCAATGTTTCAGAACCAAGCATTCAGGCTGACAGTTAACAAGTGTCTCCTTACGTGAGCATGTGTCTATGTGACTCATCAATCCTGGTTTAGTTTGGAATTAAAGCCCCCAATCCACAGAAGGAATAACTTTGGAAATGACTCCAGCATCATCATTTACACTATTGCAGCTGGTAATATAGTACAAATGCTCCTATTTTCTGGAGACTACATTGCTGCTATAAAAAAAAGGTGTCTTGGGCTGAATCTTGATGCACACTGCTGCCACTTGAAGCTAAGTAATTGTATGGGATTGCAGGAATTGCTTCAATGCATATGGAAAGGCATGGGCTTCAGACTGAGGTAGCAGAGAAATGTAGCAATGGAAATGTACCACTGTGCTTTGTTCATAGAATCATAGAATCAACCCGGTTGGAAGAGACCTCCAAGATCATCCAGTCTACTTTCTAGACAGAAAATCTTTGTATTTGTGATCCTAGTTCCTTGCTCTTCGTTTAGTTGAAAGAAATTTGCCATTAGCTTTCTCCTTTCTTGCTATCAGTGTGATTGGAATGTTGTCAACTTGGTCTTAAGCGTGACTTCACTTCAGGATCAGTGACACCCTGGCAGTCATTGAGCTTGATCTTGCAAAGGAGAAAACATGCTGCTCTGCAAACAGTGGATTTGATAAAGAGGTCGAGGGAAGCAGGAAGAATAGCCTGGCTATCTGGTAGGAGAGTTGTGCCCTGCATTCATGTTGACATTTCGTGCAGGAGCAGCAAGAGCTTGTTTTTCAGGTGTGTCAAAAGAGGATTTCTGTCTCTGTGGCTAATATCTGTCTGACAGCCTCAGCCCACACGTTTTGTTAAGGTCAGCTCTCCAGATGCTTGGACAAGGCAGTACTCCAGGGAGGCAGAAGGGAACTCTAAACTTCCTGTGCATTCTCTGTATTGTACCTAAAGCAGCAGGACCTTACCATGCCTTATCTGTGCCCCGTGGCAGTCACTACCTCTGTGCCTGTCAGGCATACAGATGTACTTGCACTGCAGAGTGCTAGGCACACCTTTGCACACCCAGGTTTTCTTACACACCCTTTGTCATTTCACAAGCACTTGCTGCATCAATTACATTCATTTTTGTAGCTGAGGAGACAAGACTCATGTTCCTGTTCTTTGTTCAGCAGAAATCTCAATGACATCAAGGAACAGTTATGTAATGTCCCAGTTCAGAGATAAGAAACCACTGCAATTCTGACTACAGTCACCTAGTGAGGTTTACTCTCTGGCTGTTGATGCAGCACTTCAGAACTCCTGTTCACTTTATTGCTGGGAGAAATACAGAGCAGCCTCTTTGCTCAGATCTTCTGTTGCAGAACAGGAGCAACTCAGACTCTTGCCAGCTGCCCTTGAAGTCAACAAAGGTAGTCAGATGAATGCAGCCTTGGTGTATGTGTATCATAATTATCCTGGATGAAAATAAATTAAGAAATCACTTGGCCATTCAAATCCTACTGAATTTTCATTAGGAGGAGATAAAATTTCAGTTTTAAACCTTTTTATCATGAAAAATGTATACACATCATTATGATTTATGCATAGAACTGACTGAAAAGCTTTGGCTTGAATGAAGCTTGATTGACAAGGGGGGAGAAAAAAGAGCTATATATTTTTTTTCTCTCTAAAGTCACTTTCTGGATAAAGTAGTTTATTTTGAGTAAGATTTAGTTTTTTCAGCTTTAAATATTTTATTTTCTAATTTTCTTTTTCCTTCATAGTTGAAGGAAAATTTATGGAGATTTTCCCCATTAGTATCACTGCTCCCTAGCAAAAGAATCATAGAATGGTTTAGGTTGGAAGGAACCTAAAAGATCAGCCAGTTCCAACCCCCCACCATAGGCAGGGACACCTCCCACTAGAACAGGTCGTTCAAGACCTCATCCAACCTGGCCTTGAACACCTCCAGGGAGGGAGCAGCCACAACCTCCCTGGGCAACCTGTGCCAGTGTCTCACCACCCTCACTGCAAAGAACCCTTTCCTAACATCTAGTTTGAATCTCCCCTCTGCCAATTCAAACCCATTACCTCTCATCCTGTCATAACAAGACCTTGTAATTGTCCCTCCCCAGCCTTCCTGTAGGTCCCTTTCAGATACTGGAAGGTGACTATAAGGTCTCTTTGAAGCCTTCTCTTCTTCAGGCTGAAGAGCCCCAACTCTTGTAGCCTGTCCTCATAGTAAAGATATTAAACCCCTAGGATGTAAACACCTCAAGGAGGGAGCAAGAAGTCTGTCAGAGAAGTCTAACTTTTATTTGTAAGGCTGTGGTTTCTCACATACACATTGAGCATCTTACTGCATTCTTGACTTCCCCACAGCCTTATGCTGCAGTGACTGTTGGATATTTATCTGATGTTGTTTCAGTGACAAAGAGATCTCTAGGTACAAGCTTACAGAGAGAGTGATTGGCATGGGAATGGGCTGCCCAGGGAGGTGGTGGAGTCTCTGTCCCTGGAGGTGTTCAAGGAAAGCCTGGATGAGGCACTTAGTGCTATGGTCTTCTTCATTGTACAGGGCTGGGTGCTAGGTTGGACTGGATGATCTTGGAGGTCTCTTCCAACCTGGTTGATTCTATGATTCTGTCTATGGCTCTGTGTTCTGTCACAAAATGCAGTTCTTTGATTCAATAGACTTGGAGTTCTCAGAAGAGAATAAAAGAGAAGGATTTGTCCTCTTAACAGAGGTCTCCATATTAATATGGATTTGACAAGTCTAAGTATTTATCTGCATCTAAAAAAAGAGCAGTAAAAAGGAAGTAAAAAATTTAGTAAACCCATGTTTTGACCCACAACATAAAGTTGTAAACATATCAGTAAAGACTTACATCTCTTCTCCCAAGAACCTGTTGTAAAAATAAACAACTTCAGGGAAGTTACTGGAATAGGAACTGCAAAGCTGTGGAATTGCTTGTTTCAATTGCAGCTTATCACCAGTGATAAGAAAGTGAACGTACCTACTTTGTTCCACTGCTATCCATTGACAGTCTGCTGTATGGAGCAGCAGGATGCAGCAGAAAGATGTTGCTGGTCAGTTTGAGAACACATTGGCAACATGACTAGGGAGGCTACAAGCCTTTGAGAAGATGAGGTTAGCTTGCACAAGCAGTGATGGAAACTGAGTGCAGTGAGAGCACAGAATCACAGGAACACCCAGGTTAGAAAAGACTCTCTGGAACATTGAGTCCAACCCATATCCCTTCTCTATGAGCTTCACCCTAAACCATGTCCCCAGCCACCACAGCCAAAGCACTTTTAAACACATCCAGGGCTGGTGACTCAACCACCTACCTGGGCAGCCCATTCCAATGCCTCATCACTCTTTCTGGGAAAAGATTTTTCCTAATGTCCAGTCCAAACCTGCTCAGTCACAACTTGAGTCCCTTCCCTCTTGTTCTATCACTACCTACCTATGAGAAGAGACCAGCCTCTCCACAGCATCCTTTCAGGTAGCTGGAGACAGCAGTGAAGTCTCCGCTCAGCCTGCTCTTCAAACTAACCATCCCAAACTCCCTCAGTCAATCCTCATCAGATTCATTCTCCAGGCCCTTCCCCAGCTTCTCTGCCCTCCTCTGCACTCACTCCAGCACAATGATTTGCAAATAATGAAAGCTAAATGGAAAGTTTTATTAATGAGAGATCATAGAATCATAGAATCAAACAGGTTGGAAGAGACCTCCAAGATCATCCAGTCCAACCTAGCACCCAGCCCTAGCCAGTCAACCAGACCATGGCACTAAGTGCCTCATCCAGGCTGCTCTTGAACACCTCCAGGGACGGTGCCTCCACCACCTCCCTGGGCAGCCCATTCCAATGCCAATCACTCTGTTTTGTAGGTCTGTTTCAGTCCTGTAACTCCAGAATGTATGGCATTATATGTAGTTTTTTCTGACCAATTCAGACTGAAGTAATGCACCATGGATACTTTTTTAATGCTTCTGTACTGTTGTACTATTCAGAATTACAATGCCAGTAAGTTTTCTAAATATTTTGAAGAAGAATCATCCTTGAGAATACCAAAATCAGTCAGTGCTGAATTCACTGAGCTTTTTTAAAAGCTGAAAACCAGATGAGCTTAATTTTTCCTTACAGAATAGTTAGATACAATTTAGGCCATTCATGATGATTTCTCTTATGATACTTTAAAAAGCAGAACATCATTTGGTTCATGAGTCATTAGTTTCCACCAAGTCAGACTGCATTCAGGGTAACAGGCTGGAAGTAATTTTGGGATTAGGAGATAACAGCTACTTACATGTCTTTCTGTAGCTGGGGTGCATGCTACCATGGGGCCACCTGTCTGACTGCTCAGCTTGCCACACCTGGAGTACTGCATCCAGTTCTGGGCCCCTCAAATCAAGAGAGATGTTGAGGTGCTGGAAGGTGTCCAGAGAAAGGCAATAAGGCTGGTGAGGGGCCTGGAACACAAACTCTGTGAGGAGAGGCTGAGGGAGCTGGGGGTATTTAGTCTGGAGAAGAGGAGGCTCGGGGGGGACCTCATTGCTGTCTACAACTACCTGAAGGGAGGCTGTAGCCAGGTGGGGTTGGACTCTTCTGCCAGGCAACCAGCAACAGAACGAGGGGACACAGTCTCAAGTTGTGCTGGGGGAGTTCTAGGCTGGATGTTAGGAGGAAGTTCTTTGCAGAGAGAGTGATTGGCATTGGAATGGGCTGCCCAGGGAGGTGGTGGAGTTGTTGTCCCTGGAGGCATTGAAGAAAAGCCTGGATGAGGCACTTGGTGCCATGGTCTAGGTGACTGGCTGGGGCTGGGTGCTAGATTGGACTGGATGATCTTGGAGGTCTCTTCCAACCTGTTTGATTCTATGATTCTCTGATTCTGCCTATGGCTCTGTGTTCTGTCACAAAATGCAGTTCTTTGATTCAATGGTCTTGGAGTTCTCAGAAGAGAACAGAAAAGAAGGATTTGTCCTCTTTACAGAGGTCTCCATATTAATATGGATTTGGACTGGATGATCTTGGAGGTCTCTTTGGACCTGGTTGATTCTATGATGCTATGACTATCAAACAGAAAATTGGAAATGGAGGGAAATGATGTTGATTACAGTTGTCTTTCCTTCTAACTAGGTTCCACAGCACTTTCATACTATGTTTAATTTACATCATTCATCCCTTGGCAACTCTCTTGTTGATTATCGGTCAGGATTTTTCCTAGTTCACCCAGAACATGCTAATGCAAATAAAACACTGCAGCAGCTGCAGGGGAAGACTTCTTACTGCAAAAAAAAAAAAAAACAAAACAGGCAGAGTATCTCATGGTAAATATTGTTTCAAGATGACAGTAAGTAAATCTTTGTTTTGAAGTTTTCCTGAGCAGCCTATACAATGTAGAGGAGCTCACTGCTTCTGATCCCTTTCTAGGTGACTTAGACTCTACTTGTACTGAAATATTTGTTCAGAAGACTTGATTAATTTGACACTGAAAGGGAAATGTTTCTTTGGTTTGCAGCACATAGGAAATGGGTCTGGGAAGTGCTTGGTTTCTCTGCCTGGGCAGTTGTGGGAATGCAAAGTAAAGAAGGATACTAACAGGCAGATGCTGACCTCGGTTCCCACCAGCTGCTGGCTACCTTATCTCAGAAGAGATAGATAATGGACACCTTGTTAATGAGGAAAACAAGGTGTGGTTTATGCTGATGGTCTGAGTTGTCCTTGACTAATTATGCCAATGTGTAGGCATGTACCTTATTCCCTGAGGGGTACATTGAGAGCCAAATTGATCAGTGAAGGTCTCTGGCATAATTCACATTGAATAGTCTGGAGTCCATGTGGCATCGCCTTGGTCACATTGATCTGTGGGGCCTTGACCACATTTCCCGTGGCAAGCTAAACAGATTTCTGCAACAGGCAGTGAGGCTGACCAAGTATTCCTTTACAGTGCAGTGTTCTGTGGGTGGTTAAGATCAGTAAGGTTGAGGGCTGTATGTGCAGCCCTGAAGGCAGATGACAGCTGGTTCATCTCCACGTACATGCTGGTTTTCCTACTACTTCAGTATTCTCCAGTGAAATTGAGACTAGCTTATGATTTACAGAGACCTTCAGATCCATTTCCCATTCCATCACAGGTTGCCCTGCAGACCTGTTACAAAATAAACATTCAAACTCCAAGTGCTGCTGAATCCTGATCAGAGGAATCTTCATTTTGTCATCCTTTCTCTGCCCCAGTGTGGAACAACAACAGATCTTCATCTTTTTAATGCTGGCAGATTTTTGTTCGTGGAAACTTACTCGCTACTCAGTGTTTCTACACTCAGCCTAATTGAGATGGAAGACTTTTTATCTGTAATTGCCATTCCCCTGACATTACTCAGGTTAATAGTCTGAAGGTGATGTAAGCATTAGATTTGTAGCCGAAGCAAGCAATGGCTGGATGCGAGCTGCGGAGCGCGGCAGCGCTTGCCGGCGCTTTTCTTACAGGCTGGGTTTGCAAACACATCCTGAGGACCAACATCTAGGAAAGCTTTGCAAGGCTGCATGCTCCAGCAGCTTTGGGCTGCTCTAAAAGTGAGACCTGTTGCTTAAACAAAGAGCATGAATGTGGGGTTTATTCTTTTCAATGGGTATTCATAGAATCATAGAATCATGGAATCAACCAGGTTGGAAGAGACCTCCAAGATCATCCAGTCCAACCTAGCACCCAGCCCTAACCAATCAACCAGACTATGGCACTAAGTGCCTCATCCAGGCTTTTCTTGAAGACCCCCAGGGGTGGTGCCTCCACCACCTCCCTGGGCAGCCCATTCCAATGCCAATCACTCTCTCTGTGAAGAACTTCTTCCTAATATCCAGCCTATACCTACCCTGGCACAACTTGAGACTGTGTCCCCTTGTTCTATTGCTGGTTGCCTGGGATAAGAGGCCACCCCCTACCTGGCTACAATGCCCCTTCAGGTAGTTGTAGACAGTAATAAGATCACCCCTGAGCCTTCTCTTCTCCAGGCTAAACTTGCTGACAGCCAGTTGCAAACTACAACGTTTCAGTCACTGAGGTCACAGCAGGGCTGCTTTAAGCAGGGTGATGCAATAAACTGTTTCAGAATGCTGTTGCAGAAATGCTTTGCACTCTGCTTTAGGAAGGAAGCACATCATTGTTGCAATGACTAACTGTGCTGGTGTGAGCCTAGCTAGAATGTTTTGGTGAGAAGAATTAGATTACAGGCTGTGAAAAGGAAACAGTGGTGATGTCTACTTCATTCATAGGCTTGCTGAGATGGATAAGAACAAGAACATAAATGTAGATAACAGAGTCGCTCACTGTCTCTCTGGGGCTGAACTCTCTCTCTAACATAACCTGCCATCTGTGTGACTAATTCATCTGATTCCTAACCTCCCTGGCAACCCTCTAAACTACTGTAGAATCATAGAAACATAGAATCAACCAGGCTGGAAGAGACCTCCAAGATCATCCAGTACAACCTAGCACCCAGCCCTAGCCAGTCAACCAGACCATGGCACTAAGTGCCTCAGCCAGGCTTTTCTTCAACACCCCCAAAGACGGTGACTCCACCACCTCCCTGGGCAGCCCATTCCAATGCCAATCATCTCTCTGCCAACAACTTCCTCCTAGCATCCAGCCTAGACCTCCCCTGGCACAACTTGAGACTGTGTCCCCTTGTTCTGTTTCTGGTTGTCTGGCAGAAGAGTCCAACCCCACCTGGCTACAGCCTCCCTTCAGGGAGTTGTAGACAGCAATGAGGTCTGCCCTGAGCCTCCTCTTGTCCCAGGCTGCACACCCTCAGCTCCCTCAGCCTCTCCTCATAGGGCTGTGCTCCAGGCCCCTCACCAGCTTTGTGATGGGTATTATTGCTTGTGAAATGATGCATTATTATTTCAGTGAAGTAGCTGATAAAGGTTTGCTCAAGAGAGTATCTACATGGCTGCTGCTTTCTTGTAAGCTGCAGAAACAGTGCCACTGGGAAGAAAGAACCTTTTCTAAAGAGGCACCAAAGCTGCTGCTGTCTCTATTGCCAGCTGTTCTTAGCCAAGTGATCTTTATTATTAAACCATAAATGGGTTCTTCATAAAGCCTGAATGAAGAGTTAATGAGTACTGCAGACAAGGAATGAAAATGTAGCTATATAGATTTGAGTAGAAACAGAGAAATCCATCAATCTGCTCTTGGGCATTTTAGGAAAACCTTTTTGCTTACACCTTATGGCCTGCAAAAAAGAAATTCATATGGATGAAAAACTGATCTTTTTTTGGCTTGATTGTCTTCCATCAAAGTCAGGGTACCCTGACTTGAGAGAGTGATTTGCCACTGGAATGGGCTGCCCAGGGTAGTGGTGGCATTCACAAAAGACTGGCTGAGGCACTTAGTGCCATGGTCTAGTTGTGGAGCAAAGCTGGAGCTGAGTAGGTTCAAACTGGACATGAGGAGGAAGTTCTTCACCCTGAGAGTGGTGAGAGGCTGGAATGGGTTGCCCAGGGAGGTGGTTGAGGCTCCATCCCTGGAGGTGTTTAAGGCCAGGCTGGATGAGGCTCTGGGCTATCTGATCTAGGGTAGGGTGTCCCTGCCCATAGTCGGGGGGTTGGAACTCGATGATCCTTGTGGTCCCTTCCAACCCTGACTGATTCTGTGGTTCTATGACTCTAGTTGATTGGACAGGGCTGGGTGGTAGGTTGGACTGGATGATCTTGGAGGTCTCTCCCAACTTGGCTGATTCTATGCACAGTTCCAGATTACAGATCTGCTGTTTTTCAGTGACAAGATGATGACTTTCCTTGCATTTAGGAACAGGAGAAAACTGTACTGGTATGTGCACATCCAACTGAAATAGCATCATCTAAGGACTCCAAAGTTTAGTCTTGTGTACTCTCCATACTCACTGGGTGTTAGATTTGGGAGGAAACACATTGTTCTGCATTTCTTTTTTCCATGGAGCTTTTCCTGAGTGAAATTTGACACTTAGGTTTGTGGATTACACTAGGGGAGGCCAAAATTGGTTTCTGTCTATTGTCTTAATTCTGTTTCTTGAAAGCAAAGCTTCATTGCAGTGCTAGCATCCAACTGCCTTCCCCCCTGCTGTTCTGCAATCTGCTATCGACCTTCTTCTGCCACCTTCCAGTGCAAGCTGAGAGCTTCTTGCATTCTTCAGTTTGTTTGCTGTAATTGTTTGAGAAGATGAAATATTACTCCAGGAACATGGCAAGCCTTTCAAAGATTTGCATGTGCACATTGACTCCTTTATTTTCAACAAAGATGACAGAACTCAGAGCTAAGTCAGAGTTGTCACCCATCTAAGCACTTGAAGTCTTTCTATTTTCTTCACCACTGTCTTCATCCTCAGCATTGTAAATCAATACCCTTTGATCTAAACATAAGAGCCTGGAAGGCTTATGTTGTGGATCTTTTCCCCTGTGCCTTGCTTCATTCAGCTCTAAATCTGGTCTAAGGAAATGGAATGCAATACTGAACTGACAATTAATAGCTCTGCTCAAGACTGTCAGAGAATAACTGCTAAGAAAGTTTGAAGCAGGCAGTACTGCTCTACTGTTTTTCTAACTTCTAGTATTCCACTTAACATATGCCAGTAGGATCTTTTTAAAGGAGCATAAAGGGTCTCATCTAAGTGCTGGGTCATGCACTTTGGCCACAACAAGCCCCAGCAGCCCTAAGGCTGGGGGAGGAGCAGCTGGAGAGCTGCCTGTGGGCAAAGGACCTAGGGGTGTTGGTGGGCAGCTGGCTGAACATGAGCCAGCAGTGTGCCCAGGTGGCCAAGAAGGTCAACAGCATCCTGGCCTGTGTCAGAAATGGTGTGACCAGCAGGAGAAGGGAGGTGATCATGCCCCTGTACTCAGCACTGGTGAGACCACACCTTGAGTGCTGTGTCCAGTTTTGGTCACCACAGTACAGGAGGGACATTGAGGTGCTGGAGCAGGTGCAGAGAAGGGCAATGAGACTGGGGAGAGGTCTGGCAAACATGGCCTATGAGGAGTGGCTGAGGGAGCTGGGCTTGTTTAGTCTGGAGAAGAGGAGGCTGAGAGGGGACCTTATTTGCCTCTACAACTACCTAAAAGGAGGTTGTAGTGAGGCTGGAGCTGGTCTCTTCTCCTGAATTACTAATGATAGGACAAGAGGAAATGGCCTCAAGTTGCATCAGGGGAGGTTTAGGTTGGCTGTTGGGAGGAAGTTCTTTCCTGAGTGGGTGGTCAGGCTCTGGAACAGGCTGCCCAGGGAGGTGGTGGAGTCATCATCCCTGAAGGTGTTTCAAAGGAGAGTGGATGTGGTGCTTGAGGCTGTGGTCTAGTGATAAAGGATGCTGGGATGAAGGTTGGACTGGATGATCCTGGTGGTCCTTTCCACCCACAGCAATTCATAGTGATTAGATGTTGTGCTGAGGGATTTGGTTTAGTCAAGGACTTGTCAGTGTGAAACTAATGATTGGACTCCATCATCTTGAAGGTCTTTTCCAATCTAAGAAATTCTGTGATCCTGTGATCTAGGAAATGTAAATGCTTCTTCCTTGAGCAAAATCTGAATTTTCTGAGGAATAATAACCTCAAAAAATCAAAATAATCTGAAGTAATAAGTCCCCATGATACAGGAGAAAGATCTCTCAATGAAAAAGGCCCTCATGGGAAATTCAATGATAGCACATTCCCAGAGCAAAGCTATGCCCCTTAGAGAGCAGAGCAAGTGAACAACTGCAGCATGCCCCCTTTGCAGTGTGTGTGCCCCTCTGTGATGACATGACACAACACTTTGTGACAGCTCATTTTATTCCAGCTCCTTCACATGACAGATGAAATGATTTCTGTAATTATTCTTAGGTAGAAGAGCCACAGTCAGTTCTGTTAATGCATGTACTTGGATTGCTCAGAGTAAAGTACATTTAGGTATCTCATTTAAACACCCCTCTGGAATAAAAACCACACAGCCTCTGCAAGTCAGAAGTGATTGAGTGGATGAGCTGCAATTGTATTGCTTCTAGGCCCAAGGAAAAGGCAAGTGTAAGAGGCTGATTTTCATTTCAACTGTTTCATTTGCAGGGAAATTTCATCCCAAGGCTTACATAACCAGACTTGCTCTTCATACACCTAAATTAGCTCTTGTTTTACTTCAAAGTTAAAGAAAGATCCTTGATGCTACAAGTGTGTAAAGGGTTAATGCTCCTGGGGGAGTGATCTTGGACTTGGAATAATAGAATCAGTCAGGGTTGGAAGGGACCACAAGGATCATCTAGTGCCAAACCCCCTGCCATAGGCAGAGACAGCCTACCCTAGATCAGGCTGGCCACAGCCTCATCCAGCCTGGCCTTAAACACCTCCAGGGATGGGGCTTCCAGCCCTCCCTGGGCAACCCATTCCATGCTCTCACCACTCTCATGGTGAAGAACTTCCTTCTCACATCCAGCCTGAACCTACCCATCTCCAGCCTCGCTCCATTCCCTCTAGTCCTGTCACTCCTTGATATTCTGAACTTGCCCCAGGTCCTCCTGACTCCTCCCCAGGTGTAGGTCTGAACCTTACTCCAGGTATAGTGCTTAACCCACTCTGCTTCCTGTCTAGCCCCCTATAAAAACAAAGATCTTGATCCATCCCTTTCTTTCCTTCTTTCTCTTTCTTTCCTTCCTTTCTCTCTCTTTCTCTCTCTTTCTCTTCCTCTCTTCCTCTCTTCCTCTCTTCCTCTCTTCCTCTCTTCCTCTCTTCCTCTCTTCCTCTCTTCCTCTCTTCCTCTCTTCCTCTCTTCCTCTCTTCCTCTCTTCCTCTCTTCCTCTCTTCCTCTCTTCCTCTCTTCCTCTCTTCCTCTCTTCCTCTCTTCCTCTCTTCCTCTCTTCCTCTCTTCCTCTCTTCCTCTCTTCCTCTCTTCCTCTCTTCCTCTCTTCCTCTCTTCCTCTCTTCCTCTCTTCCTCTCTTCCTCTCTTCCTCTCTTCCTCTCTTCCTCTCTTCCTCTCTTCCTCTCTTCCTCTCTTCCTCTCTTCCTCTCTTCCTCTCTTCCTCTCTTCCTCTCTTCCTCTCTTCCTCTCTTCCTCTCTTCCTCTCTTCCTCTCTTCCTCTCTTCCTCTCTTCCTCTCTTCCTCTCTTCCTCTCTTCCTCTCTTCCTCTCTTCCTCTCTTCCTCTCTTCCTCTCTTCCTCTCTTCCTCTCTTCCTCTCTTCCTCTCTTCCTCTCTTCCTCTCTTCCTCTCTTCCTCTCTTCCTCTCTTCCTCTCTTCCTCTCTTCCTCTCTTCCTCTCTTCCTCTCTTCCTCTCTTCCTCTCTTCCTTTCCTTTCCTTTCCTTTCCTTTCCTTTCCTTTCCTTTCCTTTCCTTTCCTTTCCTTTCCTTTCCTTTCCTTTCCTTTCCTTTCCTTTCCTTTCCTTTCCTTTCCTTTCCTTTCCTTTCCTTTCCTTTCCTTTCTCTCCCCTACCTGCCTGTTGCCACCACCTTGTTGCTGATGCTCCTGTCTTACCACGTGGTCATCCTTCCACCAGGTGGACAAATCCTGAAAAATCTACCTGCATCCACTGCCATCAGTCTGGTTGTGTGTAAGTATCTATGTACATATGCAGGCTTACTGAGATGTACAAATCCAAGAACACAAATACAGAGAACAGAGTTGCTCTCTGGCTCTGGCTGCCTGCACTTTTCTCTCTAACCTGCTGTCTGTGTAACTAATCCATCTGCTTTCTAACCCCCTTGGCAGGTTCTCCAAACTCACCTTGAATGTAAGGCAAAGTCTGGGATAATGTAGAGGGGTGGGAAGGAGGTGGAAAGGTGGTTGGGAGCCCCTCCTGGGGACTCTGGTTTCTGGGAGGGCTGCTGTGTTTCTGTATTACTTTTTTAAGCTTGCATATTGGTGTCTATAGCTGCATAGATTGTAAATATCTGCTTGTATCTGTGCTAAGATGTAAATGTAAAGCTCCATTGTAATTTCCAGCTCAGGTGAATCTAGTCTGAGTGATTTCTTAAGTGTGTGTGGGGGTGGGTAACACCCAAATCATCACACCTAAGTATTGCAGTTTCTCCACTGCCATGGCACAAGGTAATCAAGCTAGGAAACACATCTCAAAGCAGCCTTAGCTGCTTCCCAAAGTTGTGGTCCTACAATTGTTTGAAAACCAGCAAATGTTAGTGGAAAATAAACATCTGCCCATGGGTGGCTGACAGTTCATTAATAAATCTGATAGATAAATCATGCTTTATCTTTTACATCTGTACTTTGATTCTTGCAGGAAGAGCTATTTCTGCTAACATGCTTTACAGTGACAGCTCTAAAATTTAGAAGTGGGCCCTGAGTGTAGTAGGGTACATATCCTGAGGCTTTTATGTTGCTTTTAATTATCTGCTGGGAGCACTGCCAGGAAGAAGCAGTGTGGGAAAGCCTCGGTGAGGAGGATGGAGCAGCAATGAACACATTCTAGTCAGGACAGAGATCTACAACAGGGAGCTGCACAGCTTTCACCGTAGTTTCCCTCACGTGGCAGTCCCTGAATGTTGGGCAGGTGTTTCCTGCCAAGCTGGGTGTTGTCTCCTGTGGTCATTCACTTGGTCATTGGCTTCTAGCCACTGCTTCCAGCTGCACCTCAAAGCCTTTTGCTACCACTCTTCCTTCATTTCTCTACAGAGGCTACCTACTGATGTGCTCTGTGTGGAGATACATTCTACTTTTGTCCATCCCTGTCTGTACCTCCTTAAGAGTGACAAAAAGGCTTTTGTAGACCCTGCCTGAAGGATGCTGAAGCAGGCTTGTTGAACGAGTGATGCTGGAGGGGCTGCTGAAACAATTCCATGTAGTTAAACATGTTGCTATCAGACTTGTGAAAAATGACCCTGGACCAGATTTCTGTCAGGCTGAAATTCAGGAAGTAACTAGGATGAGTTTGGTTAGTGGGAAAAAGGGAAACTCACTCATGTGGAGATTATTTGGCGTGCCTGATAACAGATTTTGTAGCTGCTAAAATATTTTAAGGATCTCTTGATACTTGCACAGAAAGAACACAAAATCCAGTGAGATTTCCCTGCTTGAATAATTCTGAAATAAGGTACTTGTGAGTAGCAAGAAAAATGAACCAATACTGTGATATGCCTACAGAATGCTTCCAGACTAGTCCAATATATGCTAGGTACCCCCCTAGAGGTGTTATTGAAGCATGAGTTTAGAAGTAATGATTAAGACTGATCCCAATGTAACATCATAAAGAACAGTTTTGTCACATCAGAGAAAAGGGAAAATGCAAGAAAAAACCTCCTAAAGAGCAGAAAAATATCACTGCTGGCTGGAATAATTTTGTTTTGCTTAATGCCAATACAAGCTGCTGTCTGGAGAAGAGGGGGCTGAGGGGAGACCTCATTGCTCTCTACACCTGCCTGGAAGGAGGTTGCAGTGAGGTGGGGTTGATCTCTACTCCCTAGTGTCCTCAGGTGATAGAACAAGAGCAACTGGCCAGGAATCGTTCCAGGGGAGGTTGAGATTGGACATTAAAGAAAACTGCTTTACATAAAGAGTGGGCAGGCACTGGAATGGGCTGCCCAGGAAGGTGGTGGAGTCACCACCCCTGGAAGTGTTCAAGAAACAGATGGATGTGGAAATCTGGGGCATGGCCACGGTGGTGTCAGCTTGAGAGGTGGACTCAATGACCTTAGGAGTCTTTTCCAATGGAACCAATTCTATTGTTCTGTAATTCTCTTTGGCCATAGGATTCCCTGGTTTTCATGAGAGTCGAATCTGATGAGAGTCTACTCTCCCTGCACAGCTTTATTTTAAGTCCTCAGTGAGATCCTTGTGTCATAAATAACAGGCACAAACTGGCATTCATGCAAGTTAAGGCTTTAATAAAGTTGCAGGAATCAAGCAATGTACAGGCCTGGGTGCAAGAAGAGACTATTATCTACCCCAATGCACACCCTTTGCCTTCAGCTTTCTCTTTTTATACCCTATTCTATTACATATTTACTAAGTTCTAAGAAAAGGTTGGGTTTTCTTTATCAGTTCTTAGGAATGTGAGATGTCTCTTCCACACAGGTCTCCTTTTATCCGGTGGTCCCTCTGGTAATCTTTGATGAAGTAAGGGGTCTTGCTTAAGTGTCTTCCTCATTAACTTCAAAGTCCTGGTTCTTCTATTTGCTCATACAGGAAAGGTGGCACCAGGAGGAATGCATTTCCATTTAAATATGCAAAAGACTATCTCTTCCACATGCCTCCCTCCACCAGTCTAATTACTCTTATCTTTAAGCTTACTGAGATGGTGGTGCAAGCAGGAATGCAGTTTCATTCAAACCTCCCCTTCCTCCTTGCCTGTGACCTCTTGCCACGAATTGATCGGATCAAACATATGATTCTATATATTTCTCACACTTGGCACCTTACTAAAATACTAACTCTATCCACATGGCTGTGCCCTAAATTAAGCCTGCATTGCCCCACACGTGAAACACAAACGAGGCTGCTGTGTTGCTAAAAAGCACAAGGGAGGGGAGATAGCTAGGGCAAGCTGTAAATACCACACAGGTGTAGATCGTTGCTGTTGCCTGCTCACCATTTTCAAGCTGTGGGCAATGCTTGTCTGAAAAATTTGCCCAGGGGTAAACCTGTTCCTAATTCTCCTTCTTCGAGAAGGTGACTCAAGTTTAGAGCTGCAATAATTTTCTAGAACATACAGACTTTGTCTTAATCAGTTTGCTCTTAATGGGATCCAGAATATTCACGTGGCTTTTTGGCCGTTCTGCCCTTTGTGGCAGTTGCAGTGCTCCCGCCCAGGTGGGGCAGACCTCCAGGTGAGGCTTGTTAAGGGCTGATTTTTACCAGCTTTTTTCCCTGCTGCCCCCGGGGCTAAGGTCCTTTTGTGTGCTCGGAGAAGCCCTAATTGAGCAATTGACCACAGCTAAGCCGACAGGAGTGTAAATGGAGTTCTGCTCTTGCTCTCCTCCCGTAGTAGCAGCTTTTGCGCCTCGGAACTTCTGCCCTTTTCAGCGGAACGTGAGGAGACTCCCCCCACGCGTGGTGAGTACAGATACACATATATATATCCTGGCTGTCCGTGGGAGAGTGTCCTCTGATGAGTGAGCTGTGCGCACGTTTTGGGTCATCTCTGCGAACAGTGAAATACTCCAGATAGTTACGTTAGTTATGCAACAGTATTTTCCCAACCGACATCTGAACCTGGACTTTGGTTGTGTTGGAAGGAGAGCAGATTTGCTTGGGATAAAATAGTAGCCATTAGACACCTGCTTTGTCTGTGCTCCTCATACCACTCTTCTAACCGTGCAGTAAAAGGTGTTTTGCCCTGCAGAAGCACCAAGCAGCTACACAGCAGCCCTAACCTCTGCCAGAAGGAAGGGGTTTATAGGATAGCAGGCTTTTCTCTTCAGTAGTTGTAGAGGGGCACAGTGGGGTAAGGAGTAGCAATTATGTACGTATAGGTATATTGCTATTAGATGTGTGCTGCACACGTGTCTGTGCTCAGTACACACACGTGTCTGTCTGCCGTGTGCAGGTACAGGTGTATAAATAGGTGCTCACCTGTGAGAGAGAAGGCAGAAGGCGGTTTTTAACCTCGTTAAGGAGGGGTTTGAGTCTGGGTTAGGAGTGAATCGTAATGAGGCCGATGAAACAGTTACCAAATAGTTTATTAAGTACGCAAAGAACACTTCCCCAGACCTCTTTACAGCTGACACAGGCAGATCCTGTGCTGCGGTGGGCAAAGCTGTTTTGGTAGAGCACAGAGAGAGACAAATGATTTAGGAAAAGCCTTTAGAAAGGTTTATAAGCAGAGAGCCTTGCAGCACAAAGTGCCGCTGAAAGGTTAAGCGTAAACCTGTACAGACCTGAGCAAAGGGAGTTCGGCTGCTCGCTGCTCAGAAGCCTCGCTGTTTGCGCTCCAGGGGCGTAAGCAGGACGATGCAGCTGGCGAAAGCCAGGCGGGGGCTTCACGGCGTAATGGTGCGCGGGGGCTGTGCTGCCTGCTCGGTCCAGATCGAGCACGCCGTCTGAGACGGCCCACGGACACGAGAGAGCTCTGCCGTGGCTCTCTGGTCAGCAGCCGCCCGGGCAGGGTCCGGGTCTGCGGGCTGGAGCAGCCCGACTGAGCGCTGTGTATAGCAAGGAGTCGGCCCTCGGGCTGGCGCGGCGGGCCGGCGAGTCCCAGCTCGTTGCTCGGTCGTTAGCTATCCTGGGGCTCGATCAGGCAGGGTCAGGCTGCCAGCCGCAGGCAAGTCCGCACTCAAGGCGCGATGCGAAGTGTGGTGGCACACGGAGGCAGTAAGGCGAACAGCGCACGGAACAAAAGCGGCAGCAGCAACGAAGCAGTTCGCTGCGGGTTGAAGCACTTTGGCCAGCGCCTTTGACCAACAGCCAGAGGTGAAACCAGCCCTGGACCCAGCCCTGAGCTACTGCTCCAAAAAAGGCAGATGCACAGGCCTAGGATCCTGACCTGTCTTTGTCACAACACAAAGCAAGCTGCAGAACAGGGCCAAATAGAGGCTCTGTGATAGACTGAGAGGCGCCAAAGCTTTTGTCTGCTTTTCTGCTTCTTCCACCCGGGAAGAAGAAGCCGGGAGGGGGGGTGGGGGCAAAATGGGTATTTGGGCAGGTGTTTAGGGCCTGTGATGGATATGTGTTCTAGGCGTAATTTGGACCTCCCACCACAGAGCTCTGCGGGAGAAATACAAGGCAGTGCTTCCTTAGCGATACGTGTCCCTGGGGAGGCGCTGTGAGGCATGGCTGGTGACTAGCAGTGACCCTTTCCCATCTTCGCTCCCTTCTTCAAGCACAGGCACACTGTTTGTTGGAGCTGCACCCCGCTGCTCTTTGTTTCTTCCCAGAGTTGTCCCGTTCAGACAGTTCCTAGCCAATGCTTCCTGAATGTGTTCCTGCTGTCAGCTCAGAGCGTTTGTATTTCTCTGGCAATGATGCCTCAAGTGAAAAGACCCAAGCACTTTGTGATTGAGCATGCTGCCAGCGTAACAGATGGATGTGATTGCTGGCAACCAAGAGGCCTTAGGAAACATTGGTAGCAAGTGGTTGGAGGCAGCATTTTCAATTCATAAATAAATGTTAGATGCTCTGGGTTGATGCCCACAATGGGACATCATCTAATCAGGTTGATTGAGTTATTGTAGATGTTAACCTATAATTCCCCAGTGTATGGGTTTCAGTGTTACTTGCATAGCCGTAAACTCTCTTATTTTTCTGTATCTTCAAGATTTTTGTTTGGTTTGCCCTAGGAAAAGTACATCTTGAGGTATAAGGTCAAAGGACTAATGTCATCTGGAGTGCTGTGTCCAGTTTTGGAGTCCCTATTATAAGAGGGATGTGGACATGCTGGAGTGTGTTCAGAGAAGGGCTGTGAGGATGCTCAGAGGGCTGCAGCAGCTCTGCAGTGAGGACAGACTGAAAGAGTTGGGGCTGTGCAGTCTGGAGAAGAGGAGGCTCTGAGGTGACCTTCTTGTGGCCTTCCAGGATCTGAAGTGGGCTACAAAAAAGCTGGAAAGGGACTTTTTAGGCTATCAGGGAGTGACAGGAGTCGGGGGAATGGAGCAAAGCTGGAGGTGGGGAGATTGAGACTGGACATGAGGAGGAAGTTGTTCAGCTTGAGAGTGGTGAGAGGATAGAATGGGTTGCCCAGGGAGGTGCTTGGAAGCCCCATGCCTGGAGGTGTTTAAGGCCAGGCTGGATGAGGCTGTGGCCAGCCTGCTCTAGGGTAGGGTGTCCCTGCCCATGGCAGGGGGGTTGGAACTGGAACTAAGTGATCCTTTTGGTCCCTTCCAACCCTGACTGATTCTATTCTATGATTGTGTGTGATGTGATGTATCAATATTGTGTCCATATATCCTGATCCTTTTCATTCATCTAGATTGTAGCAGAATTCATTGCAGGGATTAATTTACTCTTGTATTTTTATGTCATATCTCTTTCTGTATTTCAAATTGCATTCTTTTATTGTAGCTAATTTAATTATGATGAGACAGAGTGACATTTTGGAGATAAAGCTGATCTACTGTTCTTTCCCCTCTCCTTTTCTTCCTTACATGGATGTACATCTAGAAAACAGTGTCAGGTGTTTAGAAGATCCAGTTGGGTGATTATCTCTTAGTTGCTAATTGCCTTTGAAAACAAGGCACTAAATAACTCATGCTAAACCCTACTGATTTTCATTCAGTAGGGTTGGACTGGATGATCTTGCAGGTCTCTTCCAGCCTGGTTGATTCTATGATTCTAGATCTGTGCTTGCAGTGAGATATTCTTCACCTAAAATTTCTGTGCAGCTCTGTACTTAACATAGAGGTCCAGACTTTCTTGGAAATCTCTTTGTTCGCTGTGTCAAATGATTGAAGTTCCATGAAAAACAGATATTTTCTTAAAGGCTGCTTTAAAAATACCTTTATAATGCTGCTCTCAAACAATCTTTATAGTATTGTACCCTGTGTTGCCTTACTCTCTAGAACTATCTATGAATTCATCTGTTGATAGGGTCATCTGGGTGCTAGGTTGGACTGGATGATCTTGGAGGTCTCTTCCAAGCTGGTTGATTCTATGATTCATTAGGGTTTTATGATTCTAAATGATCATAGAATCATAGAATCAACCAGGTTGGAAGAGACCTCCAAGATCATCCAGTCCAACCTATGACCCAGCCCTAGCCAGTCAACTAGACCATGGCACTAAGTGCCTCATCCAGGCTTTGCTTGAACACCTCCCGGGACGGTGACTCCACCACCTCCCTGGGCAGCCCATTCCAATGCCAATCACTAGTTGTCCTCATTAACCATGGAAAACAGGCCTGGTCTGCCTCCTGTTTGGTTTTACAAGCACTTCTGGTTTGATTCCAGAACTTCATGACTGCATTTGATTTACAGAGACAACCCAGAGCTGTATCTATAATTCTAGGTTTATCTTCATGTGCAAGGAGTATAATTACAGTGGGGAATGCTTGATAAACCACCATGCCTAACAATGGAGCTGTATCTTCATGGGGTATGAAGTCCATACAAAAGAATTAGAATTCTCAGAAATCATCTCTATGTTTGCAGTAGTTCTAGTGGTAGGAGGTGCTCTTAACATGGGTCACAGTTTGCCTTCAAGCAGACAGATGGTACGGCATGAGGATCAATTTCAGTTGATGTTGCCTAAAGTCGCTTGAGTTTTGTCCTTCTCTATTCCATTTTCAAGGAATCTGCCACTGTCTTTAATAATCCTAAACCAAACCAACTTCAACACCTCCCTCCCCCCCAAAAAAAAGGAAAGGAAAGGGAAAAGGAAAAGGGAAAGGAAGAGAAGATGATGTAAGTGCTTTAAAATAGTTACCCTCAGAAATGAACAGTAGACTTTTTTTTCCCAATACATTTTGACTGTCTTGTTGAATACAAAATAGATGACAAACCACTTGGGATGCTCTGGTTTGTTATTCCTGCTCAGCATAATCCCATAGAGCCAAGTTCCTAGCCTTTTTTTTGTTAGCATGTTATGCTCTATGACTTCACTTGTAAGAGAGCTTGCTGTATCAGGAGGTGTGGGGTGCAGTGCTATGTGGAAACTTGTGTGCTGTTTGTCTTCACATAATCCTCACATCCAACTATGTGAAAGAGAAAATGTTTTCTGCCAGAAGCAAGGTGTTCTGGAAAGAAAATCTACATGGTGCAAAATCACTGTGATGTGGTAAAGTTGCATGTGAAATCCAATCCTGGTAATAACTTTTAAGATAAGACCAAACTGTTCTACTTCATATTTAGAAGTAATGTCTGAGGATAATATTTTCAGTTGTGAGATAGTTTCATTTCAGACTGTATTGTCCTTTGAAATTTGCTGCACTATCAAGAGACAGGAAGAGAGCAGGGAGCAGGAGGTGTCACTCAAAGCAGGCAGTTCTACTTTCTTGCCATAAATGTGCTGAAATGCCAATAGAGAACGTGTGTGAGCAGTTCAATGAAGTGGCCCTGTCAATTCTCTGTGACACTGGTCAAGCAGGCTTCTGAGTTTGCATTTATTCTGGTTCTCAGATGTGCTTAAGGATGCCTGGAGATGAAATACCACAAATCCTTACAACTATGTGACTGTGAAGTAAAAAGACAGGATCATTTACAATCAGTGTCAGTGTCTCTGATTTTAAAGCACCATGGCAATCCTTTTGCTTCTCCATTATAGTGATAAGAAAATGCATCTATTGCTCTGTGAGAGAGTTTTACTTTAGGCTTCATGTTATCTGTGTGTCTTTGGAATAAAGCATATCTTCACATCAGATATGATAATTAAATGATATTCTGGATTACAGTGTATACTCAGCATTTAAACAGCCCCAACCTGTGTGTCTCACAGCCATCCAAAGTGGCAGAGTCTGAGGTGGCATTATAGCAAAACTTCACCAGTGCCCACGCAGTTGTGTAGGATTCTTGCCTATTCTAAGGGCTAAATCCAAAGCTAAGATAGTGATTTAAGTTTGAGTTGAACCATAGTGAAGCCACAGAACTGTTAATTGTGTGTTGGTTGCTAGAGGCTCATCCTCCTCCTCCTCTACACATACACAGGATTAGAATATGGTCTGGGAACAGAAAGGTCACACTGAAACACACCATCCTACCCTAAGGACACTGGCAGAGAGGTGAGTTACTAGAAGGAGGATTGATCCTTGGTGTTTTCAGGGCTGACTACAATTAAGAAGCATGGGTCGTTGCTTTCAGAATGGGGATTAGGTATTGGAGGGTTGTAGAAGTCAGGGAACACTGTGCTGGAACATGTCCAGAGAAGGGTGACAAAGATGGTGAAAGGCCTGGAGCACAAACCCTATGAGGAGAGGCTGAGGGAGTTGGGAGTGTGCAGCCTGGAGAAGAGGAGGCTCAGGGGTGACCTCATTGCTGTCTACAACTACCTGAAGGGAGGTTGTAGCCCAGTGGGGTTGGTCTCTTCTCCCAGGCAACCAGCAATAGAACAAGGGGACACAGTCTCAAGTTGTGCTGGGGGAAGTCTAGGCTGGATGTTAGGAGGAAGTTGTTGTCAGAGAGAGTGATTGGCATTGGAATGGGCTGCCCAGGGAGGTGGTGGAGTTGTTGTCCCTGGAGGTGTTGAAGCAAAGCCTCGATGAGGCACTTAGTGCCATGGTCTAGTTGACTGGCTAGGGCTGGGTGCTAGGTTGGACTGGGTGATCTTGCAGGTCTCTTCCAACCTGGTTGATTCTATGAAAGACCACTATTCTGGACCACCACACCTGGAACTGTCACCTATCACACATAGAAGGTGAAGGCTTCCTGTTGTGACAGGTGATGCTAATTCTGACTCATGCAAGAGGGGCTCTTTGGGACAGTGAGTACAAACAGGATGCTCACTTAGCACTTCTCAGAAACTTAGCTCAAACCAAATATTTTTCTGAGGTGTTGGCACATATTGTTTATCTCAGTCCTGACAAGGTGAGATCTTGTTGAACCAACTAAACGCAGAATAGGTGTCTGTCCATTCTGCTTTAGCTTGTGTCATCTTAATGCATGGGATTAACAATCAATCTCTTATGAAGCATTTCTTATTGGTAGTAAGATATGACTTTTTCTAAACACATCTTAAAGGAATGCCTGTGTGTTCTAGTCTAATTTAAAATAAAACCAAAACAATTGTCCTCAGTAGGAAATAACTCCACAGAAACATCAAACTATTTTAGTTCTGAAGAGCATTTCTGTGAACCACTGGATTTAGCATCTTCTTCTCAGGACAACACAACACTGAAAAGGGTGCAGGAAACCTGTCAAGAATTTCTGGCTCAGGACATGCTTGAAACCTTGAATCTTGAGTTTGGTTCATGATGTGTCATATATGGCCTAGATTGGTGACATGGCAATATTTACTTGAGTGCTCTTTAGATGCTTTCATTAAATGAACTTAGGTTTAATTTTAATGCTTGATGACATTGTTCATCACTAGTTATGGTTTATGGTTATTTATTGCTGTCTGCATCTATCTGAAGGGAGGCTGTGGCCAGGTGGGGGTTGGTCTCTTCTTCCAAGCAATCAGCAACAGAACAAGGGGACACAGTCTCAAGTTGTGGTGGGAGAGGCTGGATGTTAGGAGGAAGTTGTTGTCAGAGAGAGTGATTGGCATTGGAATGGGCTGCCCAGGGAGGTGGTGGAGTTGCTGTTCCTGGAGGTCTTGAAGCAAAGCCTGGATGAGGCACTTAGTGCCATGGTTCAGTTGATTGTATAGGGCTGGGTGCTAGGTTGGACTGGATGAGCTTGGAGGTCTCTTCCAACCTGCTTGATTCTATGATCATCATTATTTATTCTGCAGAGAACAAGTTGGCTCATGTAGGGAGAGACCTTTGGGTTTAAGTATGTCTTGAACAGAGCATAGATTTTGTGCTGGACCTCAGCATGTCAGTGAATGTTGTCTTAAATGAACTTCATAATCACAAAGAAAGAACCCTTTTCATCTTAGCAAGTCTTTCATCAACCCCTAACTCTTAATTTACTATGACTTCATTTCTGTGAAAAATTGCTAAGACTCTGAAGGTTAAGGAACTTTTCCAGAAGATTAGGAGTTGCTGGGAGACAAATATTTTATACCCTGTGTACTGAAAACTCTTCTTCTGTAGAGATGCAGTAACTCCTCCAGGCATTTGGTAGTGTGCAGTTGAGGACAGTCAGTGCTTGAGATTCTAGAGTGCTTGGTTCACTGCTGTTGGAACACATTGCTCTTGGAAGCATGGCACCATGTGGCCATGTGGGAAATAGGAGGTGATCACAAAATGCTATGCTGTGTAGAGAGGGAGTAAGCAAGCTTGATACATGCCTGCTTGCAACAGCCAGGTGAGCAGAAGATGACTGGGATGTGGCAGCTACATAGCATTCTTTCTGTTTGCCTCTTGCTTTGCTGATTCAGGGCACCTACCAACAGCTGTTTACTACTCAGTAGGACAGATCCTCATGCTAGTAAGTGGCAGCCCAGTGAAAGGCGAGGCTGACACCTTCTTGAGTTTTGTATAGCAACCTGTATGCAAATAATGTTATGTCCTTAGAGGGCAGTGTGTTATCCCTGCAGCCACATTTGTCTCTGTGACCTTTTCAGATCCATAGTATCCCTGACCCTAGCCAGTGGCCTGTCAGTGCACATCCAGGGATGCAGAGTTAGTGTTCCTCACTGTTAGGATTTAAGTGCATCAGAAGCCTGGAGAGAAGGAAGTTGAGAAAGTTACAGCTTCATTTCTCTTGGCCTTGTTGAATGTCATGAGGTTGGCCTGGGCCCATCTCTCCAGCCTGTCCAGGTCCCTCTGGATGGACCCTTGCTCTCTAGCAAGTCCACTGTGCCACACAGCTTGGTGTTATCTACAGATTTGTTGAGTTTGCACTCTCTTCCTCTGTCCATATCACCGACAAAGATGTTGAACAGCACTGGTCCCAGCACTGACCCTTGAGGGATGCCACTTGGCACTGGTCTCCAAGTGGACATTGTGTCCTTGATCACCACTTTCTGCGTGCCACCATCCAGCCAATTCCAGCAGTGCTCCACCCATCAAGTCCCTGTTTTTCCAGTCTGGTGACCCGAACGGAGTCAGATGCCTTACTCAGGTCCAGGTAGATGATATCAGTTGCCCTTCCCTTGTCCACTGTTGCTATGACTTCATCATAAAAAGCCACTACATTTGTCAGGCATAATTTGCCCTTGGTGAAACCATTGCTGGTTACCGCCAGTCACCTCTGCTTTGTTTTCCATTTGCCTTAGCAGAGCCTTCAGGAGGATCTACTCCATGACCTTACCAGTCACAAAGATAGGACTTACTGATCTGTAGCTCCTGAGGTCATCCTTTTTTTTCCCCTTCTTGAAGATGGGCATTATGTTTGCCCTTTTCCAGCCAGGCAGGGTCACTCCTTGCACCAGTCAGGCAGGGTCACTCCTTGCACCAGTGTGTTCTCACCAATTAACAGCCTAGAGAAGTGAGATGGGATTGTAACACTCAGGAATTTTAGTTAAGAGCTTCTGCTTATGACAGGTACTTGAAGCTGTACAAATGAGCTCTTCAGGGAATTAATTAACTTTCTGTTAGGGTTAAACAAGACTGTTAAACGTGCCAGTGGAAATTAAGTGTAGAGCTTGTTACAAAATCAGCCAGAAGATTAATAGCCTTTAATTTCTGCATGGCTGAGTATTGAATCAAACATGTTTGTGTGAAGGAAAGAAAGAAAGAAGAAGGAAGAACTTTAACTGAGAGTTTTTTTCATGATGGAGTGCTTAAACATTGCATGTACATGAGGAACATCAGTTTCATGGTACCTGAAGTTCTATGGATTGCCTTACATATTCACTTGCTTTTATGGCAGGAGTTCTAAAAGAGATTGTTATTCAGTGCAGAGACCCAGAGAGGTAGCACAGATGAAAAGTATAGGTGAAGGAGTCAGTATTTGTGCACTCTCCTGGAGTTGTGAAGAACAAGTAAGTTACTTGTCCAGGCTGCAATAATTCATTGTATGAGTATGTCCATACTGATCTATGAACCATAGAATCAACCAGGTTGGAAGAAACCTCCAAGCTCATCCAGTCCAACCTTGCACCCAGCCAAGTCCAGTCAACTAGACCATGGCACTAAGTGCCTCATCCAGGCTTTTCTTCAACACCTCCAGGGACAGTGACTCCACCACCTCCCTGGGCAGCTCATCCCAATGCCAATCACTCTCTGTGGGAAGAACTTCCTCCTAACATCCAGCTTATATCTCCCTTCCTTTTGTGTTTATTCAGTTTATTCTTGGAAATTTGGTGTCATTGCTGATAGTTATTTTATTTCTTGCTCTTCTGCAACATGGCAAAATCTTTTGGGTTTGCTTTAAGTATAGCTTACTTACAGAGAATTCAGTCCTAACATGTAGTGTTAAAAAAATCCCATTGTGTTGACTTGATGCTTTTAGGTAATGTAAAGAGAAAAGGCTGGATCTGAAGTACTTGGAAATGAAAGCTTCTGCTTGCATGCACATCAATTACACCACATTCCAAACCCTGATCTTCATGTGGTCATAGTGCCTGATCCTCAGTGATAACTAAGCACTGTGCATGGAAAACAGGTTTAGCAGGTGTGTTAGTGGGATAGGAAGACATCCGTGCAGTGGTGGCTCAGAACAGTCACTGAGCTGTTCACTAGTACATTCCTATCTCCCCAAGGGCTGGGGCAACACTCAGGTGGGCTTCTAGTTTTCATCAAGTCCAAGGCAATGATTTGATCACTTTCTGGAGAGGTCAATCATTCAAGTCATGAATACTTTCTTTCCTCCTGATGGGGAAAAACAGACATAAATATTTTGTCCTGGACAGAGTTAAGAATTCCCCAGAATGTGACTGCTGTTTACAATAGCTCAACGTTAAACATGAAAAGCTTGAGGATAACATTGGCACTAGAACAAATGGCTATTACCTGGCCACACATGGCTTCATCCTGCAGATGAAAAACTCTGATGTGTGGCAAGGATTTATAGCTGAAGAATATCTTTAGGCCTTGCTGCGAAATTAATCAGAAGCTTGATATTTCCAGGGGTTTTAACTTTCATCCTTTCCATGATAGGTGTTAAACCTAGGGACCAGGAGCAGTGGTTGGTTAGTGAGGTTTTGTTTGCTGAAAGAACTCTTTGCCTAGTTGTAATTTTAGCTTTTAACAAACTGTGGTGGTGTGGGTGCTACCCCTCCCCCCCCCCCACTTATTAAACCATCCAGACTAGACTCAGCTGAGCTGGAAATTAGAATGAAGCTTTATATTTGGAGCTTGACACAATATACAAGCAGGTATTTACAGTACATAAAGCTACAGACAGAAATATACAAGTTAAAAAGGTAATACAGAAACACAGCAGCTCTCCCAGAAACCAGAGTCCCCAGGAGGGGCTGCCAACCACCCTTCCACCTCCTTTCCACACCTCTACCTCAGACTTTGCCTTATGTTCAAGGTGAGTTTGGAGAATCAACCAGGGGAGTTAGGAAGCAGACAGATTAGTTAGCAGGTTAGGGAGAGAAGGGAGGCAGCCAGAGAGAACAACTCTTCTATCTATATTTGTGTCCTTGTTTTTATCCATCTCAGCAAGCCTATGAGTGCAGTAGCCATCACCATTGTTTCCTTTTCACAGCCTAGCATCTAATTGTTCTCACCAATATATTCCAGCTAGCTTCAAACTAGCACACAAACATTGCAGAAACTGAGCAGGCAGGACTAGCAGGTCTCTGCTGGGATAATTTAATCACAAAGGCAAAGTTTATGTTGACATCATCCTCCAAAAAACAACTCTTTTATGGTTTTTTTGCCTTGAAATTCAGACAGCAAAGAGCAGTGCCACCTTCTGCACCTGAGCCAGCAACATTAGCCTTCGTTTCTCATACAAGTGCCAAGCTATGCGTAGACCTAGGGCTAAGCCAGCTGGCACCAGACACTTGTTGACCTGCAGGCCTAAGCTAGAGGAGCCAGATCCAGAAAAATAGGAAAGCACTTGATTGTAGAGGCGCTTTACTGAAAATGGATCACAAACCAAATGGTGCATTATAAATACTCAATTGACCTCATTGCTGTCTACAACTACCTGAAGGGACATTGTAGCCAGGCAGGGGGTGGCCTCTTCTCTCAGGCAAGCAGCAATAGAACAAGGGGACACAGTCTCAAGTTGTGCCAGGGGAAGTATAGGCTGGATGTTAGGAGGAAGTTGTTGGCAGAGAGAGTGATTGGCATTGGAATGGGCTGCCCAGGGAGGTGGTGGGGGCACTGTCCCTGGAGGTCTTCAAGAGAAGACTGGATGAGGCACTTAGTGCCATGGTCTAGTTGACTGGCTAGGGCTGGGTGCTAGGTTGGACTGGATGATCTTGGAGGTCTCTTCCAACCTGGTTGATTCTATGAAATATATGCATAAGTAGTATAATTTTACATGCCATTAGGAAAGAAAAGATACTGCTGACATCCTGATAAGCCTTACCATGTGGAGAAATGCTAAAATATGGCACAGCCTGCCCAAATGTTCTTGGGCTTTAGGTGTTTGACTGTGAGGCAACAAGTCTTTGTGTTTCTGCTGTGAAAGCAGATCCTCAGCAACAAGGAGGTGGTGGAGTCGCCATCCCTGGAGGTCTTAAATAAAGGTCCAGATGGGGCACTTAGTGCCTTGGTCTAGTTGGTTGGACAGGGCTGGGTGATAAGTTGGACTGGATGAGCTTGGAGGTCTCTTCCAACATGATTGATTCTATAAGCATATACTGAATACTCACTAGCATAAAGCTGTTTTACTAACATATTAAGGGGACGCACATAATTGACTAAATGATTTCTGAGGAGGGGAATCCACTCTTGAGCCTTATTTGTGTCCTATGGTTACATAAAATACACCAACACTACTAATGATGCAGTCAGAATGGCCTTTCTCTGAAGCTTTCCTTGGTAGAGAAATCGTAGAATCAGTCAGGGTTGGAAGAGACCCCAAGGATCATCCAACCCCCCTGCCATGGGCAGGGACACCCTACCCTACAGCAGGCTGGCCACAACCTCATCCAGCCTGGCCTTAAACACCTCCAGGGATGGGGCCTCAACCACCTCCCTGGGCAACCCATTCCAGTCTCTCACCACTCTCATGCACAACAACTTCCTCCTCATGTCCATTCTGAATCTCCCCCCCTCCAGCTTTGCTCCATTCCCCCAGTCCTGTCACTCCCTGATAGCCTAAAAAGTCCCTTTCCAGCTTTTTTGTAGGCTCTCTTCAGATGTTGGAAGGCCACAGGAAGGTCACCTCAGAGCCTCCTCTTCTCCAGACTGCACAGCCCCAACTCTTTCAGTCTGTCCTCATAGCAGAGCTGCTCCAGCCCTCTGATCATCCCCATGGCCCTGTTGATGAAGAAAGGCTGAGAGTTTCAGACTCATGCTATTAGCCAAACCATATAATTGTCTTTTGGGTTTTTTTCACCCCAAAAAAAAAGGTATGTTGAAAATCTGACAAGATTTCCCTGGAGAGATGAAAATGAGCATAAAGTGGTGAACTTTTAATTGAAATAATAAAATCCTGTGCTGTAGCAAAGGAGTTTTACACAGTATTGAAAGCCCATAAAATGTATTAATGAAAACCACTTGTGCAGAAAATGTCTTGGGGTCTTTTGGACCAAAGAGCATTTTCAGGGCAATTTTAGAATTCTGATTTAGCTTGGGGTAGTGATAGTAAATGAGCAAGACTTTTAAAGGTAATGGACTGAAGGGTAATGCAAGATCCCTTTTCTCCTGATTTTCATATTGGAGGTAGTCATTTAAAAAAATATCACCTCTCCCAAGAAAAAAAGTGCAATGCTGATAAACCTGCTACCTGGGAGAGTTAAAAGACATCCTACTGAATAGAATCAAGCAGGTTGGAAGAGACCTCCACGATCATCCAGCCCAACCTAGCACCCAGCCCTAGCCAATCAACTAGACCATGGCACTAAGTGCCTCAGCCAGGCTTTGCTTGAACACTTCCAGGGACAGTGACTCCACCACCTCCCTGTGCAGCCCATTCCAATGCCAATCACTCTCTGCCAACAACTTCCTCCTAACATCCAGCCTAGACCTCCCCTGGCACAACTTGAGACTGTGTCCCCTTATTCTGTTGCTAGTTGCCTGGCAGATGAGCCCAACTCCACCTGGCTACAGCCT
Organism: Pogoniulus pusillus; assembly: GCF_015220805.1. Taxonomy (NCBI): domain Eukaryota; kingdom Metazoa; phylum Chordata; class Aves; order Piciformes; family Lybiidae; genus Pogoniulus; species Pogoniulus pusillus. Next base: position 4,847,930 of record NC_087271.1, read on the forward strand.
CCCTTCAGGTAGGTCTCCTCGAAGCCTTCTCTTCTGCAGGCTGAAGAGCTCCAGGTCTGGTAGCCTCTCCTCATAGCAGAGGTGCTCCAGCCCTCTGAGCATCTTTGTGGCCCTCCTCCTGACTTGGTCTAACAGTTTGATGTCCTTGTGTTGGGGGCTCCAGAACTGCACACGTATAGGCACTTTGACTAACTGGGTGCTGCCCTCCCCTGATAACAGCTGAGACTACTCACATTTGCCATCAAGAACTAGAAGCTGCATTATTTGTCTCTATTGGTTTTGCAGATCTAATCACTTAGGGAACTCTGAAATAAAAAGTGTTGACCTCTATGTATTTCTCTACATGGATTAACAGCTCAATACTGCATAGTCAAGCCACCACCTCCTCAGGGTTATAAAAAGAAAATAAAGCTCTGATGAACTTTATCATTATAGAAACATTGCCCTTGGAGGTTTGCCCAAGGATTTATTTGAAGAGAGTGAAGGCAATATTAAAGAAAATGAATTTCCACTGAGTCCTGATCACAGAATTGTAATTTTCTCCTTAAAAAATAAGAGAGACCTGAATGATATTAGGAATTTTGGAGAAAGCATTTCTCTGCTCTCCATAAAATAAGTAATTTGACTTGGAAATGCAGCAAAGCTTGTGGAAGCTGTAATTTGCTGAGCATTTCTTTTTGCCCTCTTGCATTTTAAGTTCTGAGGCTTTGTTTTGGTAGAAAGGTTTCTACAGTGCTAGATATTTACCATTGTGGCAAGGATTTGATCTCTGTCAGGTCAAGAGAGATGGCTCATTGTGTTAGCAACCCAGTACACTGCAGAATGTGTTTAAACAGAAACTTCTATTGAGCTGAAACGCTGATGTGGGTCAAGAACTGGCTGCAGGGCTGGGCCCAGAGAGGGGTGGTGAATGGTGCCACATCCAGTTGGCAGCTGTCACCTGTGGTGTTCCCTAGGGATCAGTGCTGGGCACAGTCCTGCTCGATATCTTTATTGATGATCTGGACCAGGGGATCAAGTCCAGCATCAGTAAGTTTGCAGATGACACCAAGCTAGGAGCAGGTGTGGATCTGTTGGAGGGTAGGAGAGCCCTGCAGAGGGACCTTGACAGGCTGGATGGGTGGGTGCTCAGCAGGTGTATTTTGATGCTTAAGACTCTGGAAACAGGTCAATGTGAGTTGCTTTCTATGAACTGAACTGCAGGTACATTCTGTGCTATAACTTGGGTCCTGCTGCCCAGTTTTTCACTCTCTGAGCCCTGAGATGACTGAGACCTAGATATTGCTGTCCTAGGGTAGTGTGATTTGCCACTGGAATGGGCTGCCCAGGGACGTGGTGGAGTCACCATCCCCGGGGGTGTTGAGAAAAGCCTGGATGAGGCACTTGGTGCCATGGTCTGGTTGACTGGATAGGGCTGAGGGATAGGTTGGACTGGATGATCTTGGAGGTCTCTTCCAACCTGCTCGATTCTATGATTCTAAGCTTACTGGGTGCTATTTCTGACTCAAAAAGGACAAGTCTGCATTGTGAAGTGTGTCTTTTGATGCCGTGTCCAAGTGTCCAGCTCAGAATTCTGGATGCCCTTAATTCTGGAGCCTTAAGGCTTCCCAAAGGACCTCTGTTGCAGTCAGTAGCTGGAGGGTGAAAGGGACACAGTGGGAGTCTAGATAATATTTTATTTCTGACTCTCATATGTAAAGTCCCAACTATTTATGTGTCTTAGATGGAAAATCTAATTAATTTTAATTGCAGAAAGGAGCAGAGATCAATATCTGCAGCTTTATCCTTCTGTTATAGGCTCACCCAGCTGCTGTGCAGGTTAATTAGAGGCCCCACTGGGAGGAGTTTGACCTAAATTAATTCACATAAGAACAGACCTTAACTAATGCTAGAATAGTCTGAGAAATAAGAGAGATAAGGTGAAGGAGCTGAAAGTAGTCACCTTTATTGCAATGTGATTTGCCATTGGAATGGGCTGCCCAGGGAGATGGTGGAGTCGCCATCCCTGGAGGTGTTCAAGCAAAGCCTGGGTGAGGCACTTAGTGCCATGGTCTAGTTGACTGGATTAGGCTGGACTGGATGGCCTTGGAGGTCTCTTCCAACCTGGTTGATTGTGTGATTTTGATGAGCAGCTTGTTCAACAAGTGAAATACTGTGTATTGAAAAGCAGAATGTGGGGAAGAAATCCCTATGGATTTTGCCACCTGTACATTTAGTTAGATGTTTCACTCTCTTTTAGAAAAGACAGGTCAGGATAAAAATGCCTACGCCTCCTTGAACTGCAGCCAGCCTTAGGATTATGTTTTGAATTAGGCTCCTCACATTTAAATTAGCTTCTTTAGAGGATCATGGAATGGTTTAGGTTGGAAGGGGCCTCAAAGATCATTCAGTTCCAACCACCTCGTTGTAAGCAGGGACACCTCCCACTAGAACAGGTTGCTCAAGACCTGATCCGATCTGGTCTTGAACACCTCCAGGGAGGTTGTGGACCAGAGAATCACCCAATGTGCTCTCTCTGATCACATTGGGTGATTCTCTGGTCCACAACCTCCCTGGGCAACCTGTGTCAGTGTCTCACCACCCTCACTGCAAAGAACCCTTTCCTAACAGCTAGTTTGAATCTCCCCTCTGCCAGTTCAAACCCATTACTACTCAGCCTATCCTTACAAGACCTTGTATATAGTCCCTTCCCAGCCCTCCTATAGACCCTCTTAAAACAAAGCTAACCAATATAGTTTTGTAAGATATTTGCTATTTAGACTAGCATGGAAAATCCTGAAAATGAATGCTTGGGGCTTTCATAGGCTTTATTTATTCATGCTTCATTTTTCTGTGGTAGAATGGAATACTAAATATGCTAAATCATAGAATCAACCAGGTTGGAAGAGACCTCCAAGATTATCCAGTCCAAACTATCCCCGAGCCCTATCCAGTGAACTACACCATGGCACAAGTGCCTCATCCAGTCTTTTCTTGAACACCTCCAGGGATGGTGACTCCACCACCTCCCTGGGCAGCCCATTCCAATGCCAATCACTCTCTCTGGCAACAACTTCCTCCTAACATCCAGCCTCATCTGGCACAACTTGAGCCTGTGTCCCCTTGTTCTGTTGCTGGTTGCCTGGAGAAGAAAGAGAAGCCAGGCTTCCAAACTTCCAGGTTCAGTATTATTTTGGACAGAAATCTGCTTATTCATCTCCTTTCAGCCCTCTGCAGAGCTGGTGAGTGGCATGCACTGTTTTCTGCATGGCTTCAGCAGCAGCACTGTCTCTGGAGACAGGCGTTCTCTCTTCTGTTGAAGGTAAACTCTTCTCACTACTGCTTTTCATCAGAAGTCAAGACAGAGTTTTGTGCTTACTTAGCAATGTAAAAATAGTACTGCTGAGTCTGATTTGAACTCCTCAAATCTGCCTCAAGTCATGAAGTTTTTTTAGTCTGTAACATTAACACAGCTGTGAAGTGCTATGCTCAAAACTCACTGCAGCTCTTGGATGGAAGGTAAGCATTGTGAGACACTTTGGTCTTAATGACCTGGGAGCTGTAAAATCCATTGGGGTTTCTTTACTAGGCTACCAAGATTCAAGAGAGATGTTGAGGTACTGGAACGTGTCCAGAGAAGGGCAACAAGGCTGGTGAGAGGCCTGGAGCACAAACCCTATAAGGAGAGGCTGAGTGAGCTGGGGATGTGCAGCCTGGAGAAGAGAAGGCTCAGGGCAGACCTCATTGCTGTCTACAACTACCTGAAGGGAGGCTGTAGCCAGGTGGGGTTGGACTCTTGTGCCAGGCAACAAGCAACAGAAGAAGGGGACATAGTCTCAAGTTGTGCCAGGGGAGGTCTAGGCTGGCTGTTAGGAGGAAGTTCTTGCCAGAGAGAGTGATTGGCATTGGAATGGGCTGCCCAGGGAGGTGATGAAATTGCCTTCTCTGGAGGTCAAGCAAATTAGTGCCATGGTGTAGTTGATTGGCTAGGGCTGGGTGTTAGTTTGAACTGGATGAGCTTGGATGCCTCTTCCAACCTAGTTGGTTCTGAGATAGATATCAATAACTCTCTCTAATATGGTAAGAGCTGCAAGCACTTAGCAAACCCAGGCTATAAGCAACACACTGGTTACAAAGGTCCACTCTTTGGACAAAGGCTTTTTGCAACACAAGTTGTTCCATCCCCAGGATTTCAGGTCGCACATTCTGCACTCTCCTGCCAACAGCTGTGAACTGCTAGGAGACAAAAATCAGTTTTTAAAAGAAGGTACCACTCAGGGTTGTTTAATATGTGTTCTTGTGTGTATGTTTTTCCTACCTGAGAGGAAATAGTTCTTCCTGATGTAGGAAGGAATGCAATGGTTAGCATTAAACACTTTGTTAGTCCTATGGACTACAGGAGGGTGAGTGATGTATGGGGAAAAAAGCTATCTCAGACTTCTTTTGGGAGCTCAGACATTGAAATGGCTGTTCCTAGGAGCAGTTACTAAATACTGCATGAGTGTATCTTGAGACAGCATAGTGTTGTGTCCTAGTGTTGGAAGCAAATATTCAGATCAAAGATTATTTCTGCTTCTAATAAATAAGCCCTTAGTATGATTGAAGTGCTAACCATATGGTATCTTGGGATATGTGATATGAAAATTTCATGAGGGCATTATAAAATGCATAGCACCAAAAATACTCAACTTAAAATAACCCAACCTTTGAAGGAATAAATAATGGATGGAAAGAGACCGATAAGGAGCACATGCTCTTTGTTGTAGGATGGAAGAAGTTATTCTGACCCTGTACTCAGCACTGGTTAGGTCACACATTGAGTACTGTATCCATTTCTGGGCTCTTCAATTTAAGAAAGATGTTGAGGTGCTTGAACAGGTTTAGGCTGGACCTTAGCAAAAAGTTCTTCACAGAAAGAGTGATTGCCCATTGGAATGGGCTGCCTGAGGGGGTGGTGGAGTCACAGTCCATGGAGATGTTTAAAAGGAGACTGGATGAGGCATTTGGTGCTGTGGGTTTGTTAATTAGAAGACGTTAGGAGATAGGTTTGACTCAATGATCTTGAAGATCTTTTCCAGCCTGGTTAATTCTGTGTAATCTGTGATGATGCTATAGGGAGGAAAAAAAATAATCACACTTCAATAAAAACCAAGAATAACATTTAAATGTGGCTAGAAAGAAGTATAAGAACTACTCCAACAATAAAATACAGGCTCTGAAATCTGCCAAGTATTTAGTAAAATCCAATATTCCTAAGAAAATGCAAAATCTTATATGTGAGGACACCTTAAAACCTTCTTTGAGGGGGCATGAAGTGAAAAGAGAAATCCAGCAATTTCTGGGCATCTTGTGTGCTTTGTGAATCTGCTTAGCAGTAGAGTTGAAGGTCATAGACTAAAGAGGATGTTACATGAGGAGTCAGAAGTCTTTGGAGTGGAACAGTGGCTAGGAGAGCTCGGATTACATTTTCAAAGCTGTTTCAATGACTTGGAGACACTGGCACCACAACATCAATAATTAGGAAAGCCACAGAGAATCCAGGAGACAACAAAGTTGTGTCTCAGTCCCAGGAGTGATTTAAGCCACTTGGACTGTGTATTCAGGGGCATTAGAAAAAACTAATGATGATTTTAAGAGTCTGTTGACTTTCAGCAATAAAAATTCAATCCCTTGGTCCAGGAAATGGAAAGTGAGTGCAAGCTGAATTAACTAACTAGATGAGGACAAACCAAACCAATCATAGAATCAACCAGGTTGGAAGAGACCTCCAAGATCATCCAGTCCCACTTATCCCCCAGCCCTATCCAGTCAACCAGACCATGGCACTAAGTGCCTCATCCAGGCTTTGCTTGAACACTTCAGGGACGGTGACTCCACACCTCCCTGGGCAGCCCATTCCTATTATTGCTTCATTTTTAGGTGGTATTTGTCTTAAGCACAGCCTCAGTCTAAGGACAACACAAGATGGAGAAAAAGAACTAATATTAGTGTAGTAAAATCAGTTCTAAAGGAGGATTAATAAAATCTCTTTATCTGTCTTCTGACTTCACCACTGGGGCAGGATTAGCTTAAATATTACATATTAGCACTGCTTGTAACTTGAGGACAGCAATCCCAGATGTCTTCACACTGCAGTGAAACCCATTGTTTTCATTTACCTTCTCATTCTGGGAACAATTTTACCCACAGAGGAGCTCATTTGAGTTTCTCTAAGCTGTTCTTACACAGAAGTGGTCTGGCATTCTTTGAAGCTGTAGAATGTAAGGATAACCACTTGGGTGTTTTCTTTTCATTGAATCAACCAGGTTAGAAGAGACATCCAGTCCAACCTAGCACCCAGCCCTAGCCAGTCAACTAGACCGTGGCACTAAGTGCCAGGCTTTTCTTCAACACCTTCAGGGATGGAGACTCCACCACCTCCCTGGGCAGCCTGTTCACCCACTCAGTAAAGAACTTCCTCCCAACATCCAAACTAAACCTCCCCTGACACAACTGGAGGCCATTTCCTCTTGTCCTATCGTTAGTAATTGAGGAGAAGAGACCAGCTCCAGCCTCACCACAACCTCCTTTTAGGTAGTTGTAGAGGGCAACAAGGTCCCCTCTCAGCCTCCTCTTCCAGACCAAACAACCCCAGTTCTCTCACTAAGTGCACTCACTAAGACCTTGCCTTTAATTTGCATCCTACCATTTCTGCTCAGTCAAGTTTTCAGGGAACTAAAACTTGATTTTTGCCAAGTCTTTCCTGGCTGAATGACATGTCAATAGACTGGTTTATGTTCTTACAAATCTTATTAGAACATTCCCATTTAGAGTCTCTGTTAATTAACATTGCATCTGTATTCACCACAGCTTTATTTTTCTCCAGGGTTTGCTTAGCTCAAAGAGGCAATTACTATTCAAAATGCCAACAAAATGCTATGACAAACCCATCTGCAGCAACTCCTAAGGTGCTGGTACAAGAACAATTAGAAAGGCTCAGATGAGCAGCTCTGCATTGTTTCTTCACACATTTGTACAATGGATGAGAAGCTCAACATGAGCTAGCAGTGTGCACTTGCAGCCCAGAGGGCCCACCAGATCCTGGGCTGCATCAGGAGAAGTGTGGCCAGCAGGGCGAGGGAGGTGATTCTCCCCCTCTACTCCACTCTGGTGAGACCCCACCTGCAGTACTGCATCCAGTTCTGGAGCCCCTATTATAAGAGGGATGTGGAGATGCTGGAGTGTGTTCAGAGAAGGGCTGTGAGGATGCACAGAGGGCTGCAGCAGCTCTGCTGTGAGCACAGACTGAAAGAGTTGGGGCTGTGCAGTCTGGAGAGGAGGAGGCTCTGAGGTGACCTTCTTGTGGCCTTCCAGTATCTGAAAGGGGCCTACAAAAAAAGCTGGGGAAGGACTTTTCAGGCCATCAGGAAATGACAGGACTAGGGGGAATGGAGCAAAGCTGGAGGTGGGGAGATTCAGAGTGGATGTGAGGAGGAAGTTGTTCAGCCTGAGAGTGGTGAGAGCCTGGAATGGGTTGCCCAGGGAGGTGGTTGAGGCTCCATGCCTGGAAGTTTTTAAGGCCAGGCTGGATGAGGCTGTGGCCAGCCTGGTCTAGGGTAGGGTGTCCCTGCCCACGGCAACGGGTTTGGAACTGGCTGATCCTTGTGGTCCCTTCCAACCCTGACTGAATCTGTGATTCTGTTACACAAAGCCCAGCATTCTTATCGAGCAGCTGTAAGATGATCCCTAGTGGCTCAAGCTTTGGCAAGAAGGATCCTCTAAGCTCAGAAACATCCTTAGATTTTGTTCTCAAGAGAAGAGCACTCATTCTGTGCATTCTATTTCTTACTGGACATCTGAGAGAGGAAATCTAGTATTCCAAATAAAATAGCAGTGGCAGTGTACCTTTCCTCTTCCTTTGGGGAGAGGGGGGGTGCAAGTATTTAATAGTTTCTTTATCTCACAGATCCCTATTTTACATGTAAGAGAATGGATGCTTCAAAATCAGAATGGGAAGGTTAGAATGATACTGCCAGATTTAGCACCAAACTTTACTGTTGAAATTATGACCTATTGCAGGGTGAGCATAATTCAGATCAAGTGCTGTAAGTAGATCTGGGTAAGGCTTTTTCGCTGGTGAAGATATATTGAGATGGCAACATGTGATAATTGCCTTTAAGATATGTAAATATGTGCCAGCTACAGGATGGTACATAATCGGTTCCCAGGTATGGGGTCTGTGCCACCAGCCAGCAGAGACACCGTATGTTGATGAGATGAGCAGCCAGGCAGTAATTTGGAAGGCATAAATTAAAAGTATGTGGATAGTTGTATGTGAAGAGAAAGATTCAAAGCAAGAGTGAAGGAAATTGAAGGACGTTGAGGTGCTGGAGCAGGTGCAGAGAAGGGTGACGAGGCTGGGGGAGGTCTGGCAAACATTATCTATGGGGGGCGGCTGAAGGAGCTGGGCTTGTTTAGTCCGGAGAAGAGGAGGCTGAGAGGGGACCTTGTTGCCCTCTACAACTACCTAAAAGGAGGTTGTGGTGAGGCTGGAGCTGGTCTCTTCTCCCAAATTACTAATGATAGGACAAGAGGCAATGGCCTCCAGTTGTGTCAGGGGAGGTTTAGGTTGGATGTTGGAAGTTCTTTCCTGAGCAGGTGGTCAGGCACTGGAACAGGCTGCCCAGGGAGGTGGTGGAGTCTCCATCCCTGGAGGTGTTTAAAAGGAATCATAGAATTAACTAGGTTAGAAGAGACCTCCAAGATCATCCAGTCCAACCTAGCACCCAGCCCTGTCCAGTCAACTAGACCATGGTACCAAGTGCCTCATTGAGTCTTTTCTTGAACACCTCCAGGGATGGTGCCTCCATCACCTCCCTGGGCAGCCCATTCCAATGCCAATCACTCTCTGGCAACAACTTCCTCCTAACATCCAGCCTAGACCTCCCCTGGCACAACTTGAGACTGTGGAGAGTGGCTGTGGTGCTTGAGGCTATGGTCCAGTGATGAAGGCTGCTGGGATGAAGGTTGGACTGGATGATCCTGGTGGTCCTTTCCAACCACAGCGATTCATAGTGATTAGATGTTGTGCTGAGGGATTCGGCTTAGTCAAGGACTTGTCAGTGTGAAACCATTGATTGGACTCCATCATCTTGAAGGTCTTTTCCAGCCTAAGAAATTCTGTGAAATGTGGTAAGTATCAGGGACAAATTTAACATACAGTCTCTGTAATACTGCATGGGATCAGTCTAGAATGCTGGCTCCTCAGTGATCAGTAGAAGCTGATTCAGAGGACAAAGTGAGTAGCCTGTACTTACAAGAGAGAGCATCTTCAAGAAAACTGTTCCTTTTTAGGCACCCTAACTAGAGACTGTAAAGGTGGCTCAAATGGCCTTGTGTTTAAACATTCTGCTCTGTCTTTCCAAGAACTGAGAACATCTGCTAGATACTCAGATGTGGTCTCTGAAGAGGAAGAGTAGCAAGGATTTGTTAAATCAGCTCCTACAGCAGTTAACTGAACCCCAGTGCCAGAATGTGTTCAAACGAGCTAGGAAGCTTTTAGGCCAGTTAGTCTCTCTGCCAGATGAGCAGCTTTAATGTGCAAGCTATCGGGATGCTTGTGCAGGTACCCAGCAGGCTTCATACCTCCTGTCTCGGCAGCAACAGGTAACAGTGTTCTTGCAGTAGAGGAGCTTCTAAGTGAAGGCACCTGCCATGTCCTGAGTGCTTTAATGGCTCTAATGGCTTCTAATTTTCAGTCCCATAACAAGAGTTACAAAAGCAGGAGGATTCCTCTGCAGCTGCTTCAGACACTGTCTGCAGTGGCACATTTGTTTTCCATCTGAGTGTCTGCTTAAATTGTATTTCAGCTCTCATTTATTTTTCTCATCTATGTGGTAACATTGTGTATGCTGATGCAGTTTCTCTTGCTGTCATCCAAGCGACTTCTTCTCTTCATTTGACACCACATTAAGGTAGACCACATTCTTGTTAACAGTTATAAGCACCAAGGCAGCTGAGTGCTGCTTTGGATGAAGACAAATGGATGGAGGGAAGAATAATGACTGTATGTTCCGTGAAGCTAAAAGTCTGTCTTAATGGTCTGAAAGCAGCTTATGAGGCCAGAATGATTTTGCTGACACACAGGTGAGATAGACTTGATTCAGCCAGCAGCTTGCTGAAGCTGCCATGTTATTGCAGAGCCACATGGTGAAGGGTTTGCTGAGTCCAGTAGCTCCAGTAGCACTCATGCCTGTAAACCTCATTTTCTCCCGAGTAGGTACTTAGGCTAATTTAGTTCAATAACGTGTGGCTGTTGCAGAGAATGCTCTTGGCCAGAACATTGGCTGCTTAAGTACCTGAAATTATAAACCCCCAAGGCTAGCAGAATGTCCTGTGGGAACAGATGGTGCAAAGAGAGTGGCCAGTTCAGAGAGCTCTTTGCAATGCACCTGCCCGTGGAACCACAGTAAGGCAGTTGTGTTTCTTTGTTCTAGTGCAGTCTGTATGCACAGCATCATATAGAGCACCAGCTGCTGGGTGGCACTGGGAGAGGGAAGGCTTGGTGTGTGACTGATGGGACTTAGGGGCAACAGACCAAGAGCTGCCAGGCTAACAGAGATAGAACAGGGTCTGCCAGCCCTCAAGTGATAAATCTGAGGAAAACAGAGCCTGCAAGTACCATCCCTGTCATCAGAGGCTGGAATGTGGTGTTGGCTAAAGAGTATGTGGAGCCAGTAATGGCATTGAAAGGCTCTGCAGAGGGCAACCAGCTGCAGAGGGAGGTGAAGGTGATGAAGGTTCCCCTTGCTAGGGGGTCACACGACCACCGAAGCCAGCAGTGCACATGGGCAGTAGGGAAAGTCATTATGTATCAAAGTGTGAAATGAGGGAGGAGCTTGGAGCTCCTTGGTTCAGCCTTCTGGGACCTACTGGTCACAGAATTCTGAACCCATCTAAACCAAGAGCATAGGAGGCTGAGCTGTGAGTGGCACCAGTCTCACCAGCATAACAGCTGCTGGCCCACGGTGGGGACATCTGCCTTTCAAGGTGGCAGCTGGCCAGCTCTGCTGTCTACACATCTCAGGAGCTCTGCTGGCCAGTGGGATAGGGTGAGTACAGCCTGCCCTTCCATCAGCAGAGCTGCTGGGGAATGTTTGTCATGCCTTATTCAGCACTGCAGTTTCTCCTTCTATGGCTGTAGCAATGTGAGCCGTAGGTATTGTGGCTTCCAGTAGAGCTTTGTCCTTATAGCTGTAGTGTTTAAGCTATAACAAAGCATTGAAACCCCCAGAATGGGGTACCCATGTGTGAGAGCATTCTCTGGTCCCCGAAGAACTCACTGGAACAGGCATGGCAGTGGGACCTTGACCGCCTAGACAGATGGGCAGAGGCCAAGGGGGTGGCTTCAATAGATCCAAGTGCAGGGTGCTGCACTTTGGCCACAACAACCCCATGCAGAGATACAGGCTGGGGTCGGAGTGGCTGGAGAGCAGCCAGACAGAGAGGGATCTGGGAGTGCTGATTGATACCCGCCTGAACATGAGCCAGCAGTGTGCGCAGGTGGCCAAGAGAGCCAGTGGCATCCTGGCCTGCATCAGGAATGGTGTGGTCAGCAGGAGCAGGGAGGTCATTCTGCCCCTGTACTCTGCACTGGTTAGACCACACCTTGAGTGCTGTGTTCAGTTCTGGGCCCCCCAGTTTAGGAGGGACATTGAGATGCTTGAGCGTGTCCAGAGAAGGGCGACGAGGCTGGGGAGAGGCCTTGAGCACAGCCCTACGAGGAGAGGCTGAGGGAGCTGGGATTGGTTAGCCTGGAGAAGAGGAGGCTCAGGGGAGACCTCACTGATGTCTTACAACTACCTGAGGGGGGGTTGTGGCCAGGAGGAGGTTGCTCTCTTCTCTCAGGTGGCCAGCACCAGAACGAGAGGACACAGCCTCAGGCTGCGCCAGGGGAAATTTCGGCTCGAGGTGAGGAGAAAGTTCTTCACTGAGAGAGTCACTGGACACTGGAATGGGCTGCCCGGGGAGGTGGTGGAGTCGCTGTCCCTGGAGCTGTTCAAGGCAGGACTGGACGTGGCACTTGGTGCCATGGTCTGGCCTTGAGCTCTGTGGTAAAGGGTTGGACTTGGTGATCTGTGAGGTCTCTTCCAGCCTCGGTGACACTGTGACACTGATCCCTGCAGGTGCAGGGAGCAGCCACGCTGTGCTGTGCAGCAAGGAAGGAGTCGTTCTGCTCCCGCCGGGGCCACGAGCGGAGCCGGTGCCGGGGAGCAGAGTCGCCTCTGGGCCCTCTCAGGAGCGGGAGCGAGGGCACTGCACGCTGGTTGGAAGCCTTGGAGAGAAATTCTCTTTGCAAGAGCACATAGACAAAAGGCAATCAGGTAGAATAAGCATAAAACCCACTGGGCTCAGACTGACCTTCTAGAATCTTCCACCCCTTGCACCCTCAGTCGGCCTAAGGGAGGGCTGAAGCCACACACCCCCGGCCCCAGCTGGGCCTACAAGGCCTCAGTGGCTCAGCTCCCTGCCCGCCAACTCCCCACAGGCCGTGAGACAGGAGTGTGCTGCTCGGAGACGTGGAGGCAGGAACAGCAGGGAGCAGAAGGGGGAGAGATCAAGTCAGGCACTCTCTTTTAAGCTGTCTTATCAGAAAGGGACTAACAGAACAATATCACAATACCCTGGGACGAGCTGGTCCATCCCCCTGGGCTGGGCCTCTAACATAGAATCAACCAGCTTGGAACAGACCTCCAAGCTCCTCCAGGCCAGCCTAGCACCCAGCCCTGTGGTTTAGTTTAAGGGGGACCCAGGATCCATCAAACTACCGCACATTGTAGTGGGCTTTGTCATGCTTTGTGGGGTGTTAGAGTTGAACGTGGTGGTGCAGCATGTCTGCATGAAGGGAGCTGTCTCTTTGCTTGCTAAGGTGGTTTGGCAGCAGTGCCAGTGAGAAACAAAATGCAGCTTGCTAAGGTGGTTTGGCAGCAGTGCCAGTGAGAAACAAAATGCAGCTTGCTGAGACGGTTTGGCAGCAGTGCCAGTGAGAAACAAAATGCAGCTTGCAAGGACAGTTTGGCAGCAGTACCAGTGAGAAACAAAATGCAGCTTGCTGAGGCAGTTTGGCAGCAGTGCCAGTGAGAAACAAAATGCAGCTTGCTAAGGCGGTTTGGCAGCAGTACCAGTGAGAAACAAAATGCAGCTTGCTGAGACAGTTTGGCAGCAGTGCCAGTGAGAAACAAAATGCAGCTTGCTGAGACAGTTAAGCAGCAGTGCCAGTGAGAAACAAAATGTAATACTTGAGAGGCAGTTGAAATGAAGATATGTTTCAAGGTAGTTTTTACAGGCTTTATTCTCTGACAAATGCTAACTTGGATTATAAATGAATTTGGGAAATATATTCACTGTTTATGTGCCTAGATAGGGCCTTGCAATTTAATGAAGGGTTTGCATCCGTTCCAGTAACTTCATAGAATCTGAATCATAGAATCAGCCAGGTTGGAAGAGACCTCCAAGATCATTCAGTCCAATCTATCATCCAGGTCTCTCCAGTCAACCAGACCATGGCACTAGGTGCCTCATCCAATGTTTTCTTGAACACCACCAGGCACGGCGGCTCCACCACCTCCCTGGGCAGCCCATTCCAATGCCAATCACTCTCTCTGGCAACAACTTCCTCCTAACATCCAGCCTAGACCTCCCCCTGCACAACTTGAGACTGTGTCCCCTTGTTCTGTTGCTGGATGCCTGGCAGAAGAGACCAACTCCACTGGGCTACAGCCTCCCTTCAGGTAGTTGGAAACGGCAATGAGGTCACCCCTGAGCCTCCTCTTCTGCAGGCTGCACACCCCCAGCTCCCTCAGCCTCTCCTCACAGGGCTGTGCTCCAGGCCTCTCACCAGCTTTGTTGCCCTTCTCTGGACATGTTCCAGTATCTCAACATCTCTCTTGAATTGAGGAGCCCAGAACTGGACACAGCACTCAAGGTGTGGCCTGAGCAGTGTTGAGTACAGGGGCAGAATAACTTCCCATGTCCTACTGGCCACACTGTTCCTGATAGAAGTCAGGATGCCATTGGCTCTCTTGGCCACCTGGACACACTGCTGGCTCATCTTCAGCTACTATTTTTGTTGTTACGAGTCTGGAAATGCCCTTCTGAAGGACACAGACACTTCCCAGAGTTAGAAAGCTTTTGAATATATTTACTTAAAAGACATCTTTGCATGTTCTTTCCTTGCAGATAAAGGATAACGTAGTGCAGAAGGAGCTTCTTTAACCTGTGCATACAAATGTGCACGACTGCCAATCGCATTCAATTTATTCAGACTTAATTTGAATTAGCTTGAGGGGTCTTTTGGCACAAGCTGTGCTGACTAATTGTTGCCTGTTTGGGTACTCCATATCAGTGAGCAGGGCAATCAAAGGCTCAGCCAGATGTTTGTGTTCTCTTTGATTACCCACACCCTCAGGTTTGAAGAAAAGTTTATCAGCAAAATGATTCTTCTTAGCATCTGTCAAGACCCTGATCACAGTCAGAAAAGCAGAATGGCTCTGTTTCACTTACCCTGATAGCAGCCTTCAGTACTGCAATCACAGTATCAACAAGGTTGGAAGAGACTTCATAGATCATCAAGTCCAACCCTTTACCACAGAGCTCAAGGCTTGACCATGGCACCAAGTGCCACGTCCAATCCTGCCTTGAGCAGCTCCAGGGACGGCGACTCCACTACCTCCCCGGGCAGCCCATTCCAGAGTCCAATGACTCTCTCAGTGAAGAACTTTCTCTTCACCTCAAGCCTAAATTTCCCCTGGCATAGCTTGAGGCTGTGTCCTCTTGTTCTGGTGCTGGCCACCTGAGAGAAGAGAGCAATCTCCTCCTGGCCACAACCTCCCCTCAGGTAGTTGTAGACAGCAATAAGGTCACCCCTGAGCCTCCTCTTCTCCAGGCTAACCAATCCCAGCTCCCTTAGCCTCTCCTCGTAGGGCTGTGCTCAAGGTCTCTCCCCAGCCTCGTCGCCCTTCTCTGGACATGCTCAAGCATCTCAATGTCCCTCCTAAACTGGGGGGCCCAGAACTGAACACAGTACTCAAGGTGTGGTCTAACCAGTGCAGAGTACAGGGACAGTCTTGGTTGGATGTCCTCACAAAACATAGAAATGATGTGAAATCAGACTAAAGAGGTTTTGTTAACAGTTAACATCACCACAGTGGAGAATGGATTTGCCTTCAGTAGTGTTCTGCAGTCTTGGTTGGATGTCCTCACAAAACATGGAACTGATGTGAAGTCAGACCAAAGGGGTTTTGTAAGCAGTTAACATCACCACAGTGGAGAGTGGATTTTTATTTGCATATGGATTTATATTTATGTGAGTCACTTCTGCAGAAATGCCTTTTATGTCTTTTACACTGCCATGTGTTTATGATGAGCTCTGGACTGAAGGGTTATTTTTTTTTCTCCTGACAGCATCTAGAAGCTTTTAAGAAGCTAGAAATTAGAATGTATTGCACCTGTGTGCAGCAACCTTCCTGAAGCACTGTCTTTTGGATTTGCTTTCTAACTTTTGGAGTTGGTACTTACTGCATGCCAGAGTTTTCCAGCTCAATAGTGCTTTCACCAAAGCACACTGTTCTGTAGGGGCTAGGGTTTTCCCTCCTTGTGGATTTCCCCAGCTGTTCTGAGAGCATACAGCAGACAGAATTTGCCTTTGCAGGAGGAACACAGCTTCAAACTGTCTTAACCTTTCCCTCCTTTCATCCCTAGGTGTTTGAAATACCTCCTTGTATTGTCTGCGTACCTGGAGCTCGTTAAGTGTAAGAACTTGTTTTGCAATTCAGATAGAAACAGTGGTAGCAAAGCAGAACATGGGGCTTGTAACTGTTAATTTAAGGATTACTGTGGTCTGAAGTTCTCCACTGCTCAGGAGTGTTTGAACTTGAAATCCTCACCTGCCTCTCTGGCAGCTGAATAATTTAACCAAGAGTTACTCGTCCATTTCTTTCCCCCTTTTCCTAAGACAATTCGTGGCTAAGGAGAATCGAAGAGGAGAGCCCAGGCTAGTCCACAACTATTAATTTGCTGCTTGGCTATGCACAGGACTGGTGCAGGTCTCTTATGTCATTGTGTGTTACATAGAAACAGCCTTAAGTTGTGAATGTAGAGGAATCCTTAAAGGAGATGGATGAAAGGATTCCTTAAACTGCTTATCTTCAAAGTTGGGATGAAATGCCTTTGTATTTCAGCAAGTGCTAAAGCAGACCTGTGGGTAGTTAGAGGTAGTTGGAGCACTGTGTGCTGCCTCCCCCTTTTGGCTAAGGAAGCTTTGACTTTTTCTATCTCACTGTTTAACAGGTATCATGTCAGAAAGATGAATTTCATGTGACAGATGGAGCTAACAGGGGAAGGAGGCTAGAAATATTATTTGGGTGATGAGCTCCAGCAGCAATTAACTTGGGAATGAGTTTACTGAAGGAAGCTTCCAGGCTCAACCATAAAACTCTAAATTGGGCTTAGTTTTCAATCAGAGCTTTCAGAGGAAGAGATTAGCTACTCCGTCCACCACAAAGCTGCTTAACATGAGTCATGTCTCAATGTAAGAGTTTTCCTTGTAAAGACTCTTGAAAGGGTGTTTCAAAACTGATGGCACAAGCCTGGCTAGTTTGGAGAGCTGTGTAATTACCCAGTGTTTGCATATCTGCTCTTGGGTTTTGCTGGACTGTCTAGCCCTTTCTGCCACAGAAGCACCTAGGCAAGGAGAATAAATGACTCCTTTTCTTGCCTTTACTCTGTAGAAAGGTTTCTTACCTTAGGCTGTATAGATCCTGTCTCAGAGAATAACCCTCAGATGTGTGCTGGCTTATGGCAAGTGCTTGTATGGCTTGGTAGAAAACAGGAGTGAGTGTGATGTGGCACTGTTATCTGAGTGAAACTGTTTGAGGAGATGCCTAGGTTGTAGTGAAGCTGCTGATGGTAGGGTTGAATGTCAGGAAACCATTCATCAGGGGCTTTGCTGGTTAAAGCTGGTTCCTTTATAGAAACAAAGCATGCCTTGTCTTAGTGACTATAGGCTTGAAGAGCAGCCAAAAGACTGATGTCTAGCTTGTGCTGGAAATCCCCATCATAGTAAAGCAAAAGGTTGGAGGAAGATATCAAGGACATCAAGACCTAGAGAAACACTAAGTTGCAGAAGTATAAAGCTTTTGCAAGATTCAATCCTTGATCCTTGTGACTTAGCATTACTGATTATTTCTGTAACAGTAAATGCCTCCCCCCTTCCCCACTTGAGTTAAGAAGCCTCTTGCCTAGAAGACCCTCCCTCTCAGAGCACATGCTGTCAATCTCCTAAGTACTGTTGCTTTACTTTGGAGTCGAAGAAGCTGCAAACCAATTGAATAGAGTAACCATAAATAATGCTTGCTGAAGGAGCTGCCTGCAGGAAACCAGTGGTGGCTGCATTTTGGGTTCCCTGCATGCTGAGAGACTTGTGCAATCATTTTGAGCTTGCTGTTCTCAGCTGTAGGCTCCGCAGGCTGCCCTGCAGGCTGGGGCACAGAGCACTGTGCCTGCAGGCTGGGGCACAGACCACTATGCCCGCAGGCTACCCTGCAGGCTGGAGCACAGACCACTGTGTGCCCCCAGGGCTGCAGTGGTTTTGCCTCTTGTGAATTCTGTGCCCAGTGAGAGCTAAATGTGTGACTTGTTGCACCGGCACGGCTGAGCTGCACTCGGGGAGCACACATCCAAGTTTGCCACCTCTCTGTGGGATGTGTTTATTGTGTGTATGAGGAGCTTATTCCCTACCCATGCTTGCATGTGTTTCAGCCCTTAGCTGGCTGTCAGAGTTGTGATTTTGTTTTCATCATAGTTTTATAGCAGATAATTCTAACCTACTCATTAAGTTTAATGAGTAGCCCCCCTGGCTAGCTCCTGTTTCTGTGTGGTACACTTAGACGTGCAGAAGGCTGATGCAAAATGTGAGAGATGGATGACGCATGCAAAACTGCACAATGGCTTCAGATAGTCAAGACTAGAGGTTAGGTGAAGCCAGACTGCTCTGAGAGATGCGCAGTGAAAGGACAAGAGGCAGCAGACATGTTTCATGGGAAGGGCAAGAGGCTACAGGCAGTCTCAAGGAAGTTAAGAGTATAAAGAAAAAGTGCTTCGTGAGAATGTTAATGCAAAAGTGGAAACCAGAGAAGAGGGAAATCTTCATCCCTGGGGGTACACAACAGGACAAGAACCTACACAGCCTGACCAATCTGAGACAGTCGCTCTGCTCTGAGCAGGAACCTCCAGCCCAAGTTGTTCCATGATTCTCTGACAAGAAAATTCAAATTAATCTCCTTATTCAATGTTCCAAACTTGTGTTTTAACTAAAGAGCTGCCCCTCTGCTTGCCCGCCACTTGAGAGTGGTGAGACCCTGGAATGGGCTGCCCAGGGAGGTGGTTGAAGGGCACCTACAGGAAGACTGGGGAGGGACTACTGACGAAGTCTTGTAAGGATAGGACAAGGAGTAGTGGGTTTAAACTGGCAGAGGAGACATTCCAACTAGATGTTAGGAAAGGGTTCTTTGCAGTGAGGGTGGTGAGACACTGGCACAGGTTGCCCAGGGAGGTTGTGGCTGCTCCCTGCCTGGAGGTGTTCAAGGCCAGGTTGGATGAATCCTTGAGCAAGCTGTTCTAGTGGGAGGTGTCCCTGCCTATGTCAGGGGGTTGGAACTGGCGGATCTTTGAGGTCCCTTCCAACCTAAACCATTCTGTGATTCTAAACCTTGTCCACTCCTGTCTACCAGCGGTTGAATGGAATTCTCCCATAAAGATTTCTCAGCTGAAGACAAGAGGGAGCCTCAGTTCTGCTCCCATTCTCCCTTTTCCACCTGTTTCCCCACTGTTTCTTTATTTCCTTTCCCCCCTACATTTCTCTCCTTTATGTTGTACACTGAGAATGATTTCTGTGTGGGTTTTTTTTTTGTGCCACTGTCTGGGCCCTTGCTCACCTCCTGTGGCTCTAAGTTATGTTTTAGCAGTGTATAATGTAGTGGCAGAGTGCTGGACAGACTGAATTGTATTTGTCATCTGCATTTTAATGGCTGTGCAAACTGGAGTTCTTTTCTCCTTCAGCAAGATTTAGCTGCAATGTCTTTTTGATCTTAAAACCAAATATTTCTTAGCTCATACCAAGTTGCAGAGAAGACACTTAGATCCCAGTCTCACTGCTGAATTCTTAGCAGCTCCTGGCGGTCTCATGGAAGTTGGATGTGTTTTGATGGAGTTCACTTCTCCACCCTTGAGATATAGGAAACAAAATCAAGGTCTGCCAAAGCTCCTGAGAGAATCTAGACAAAATATGTTCATGGTAGCCTTGTAGCCTTTGGTTCCATTCCCTTTCAGTACAACAGAGCCATCATTCACACAGTGTAAGAAGAAACAAGCCAAAATCTGACTAAAGCACATGTGTGAGTACCTGTATGCTTGCAGCAAGGTGAAAGGTCACCCTAAGGAAGGGTTTGTGGACCATGCAAGGGTCCTTCACTGGGTGTGCTGATGTGACTTACTTTCTGTCCATCAAAAGGGGCCAACATGTTGCAGAAGTTTGCTGCATTTGCTAAAGACAATAACTTTATCCTTGGTCACCACTGATCTTGCCATTTTCCATTGCAGGGTCCACCAGGTCCCCCAGGTGAAGCTGGCCCCCCTGGAGAAAGAGTAAGCAACTTGTTGTTTGCACATATTTGTTTCTGAGACAATATGTTCTAGATGGTTTCAGCTACATGTTTTTTGTGTCGTGACAGTCTTGTATGATGGCTGAAGAGGCTGTAGCCAGGTGGGGTTGGTCTCTTCTCCCAGACAACCAGCAACAGAACAAGGGGACACAGTCTCAAGTTGTGCCAGGGGAGGTCTAGGCTGGATGTTAGGAGGAAGTTGTTGCCAGAGAGAGTGATTGGCATTGGAATGGGCTGCCCAGGGAGGTGGTGGAGCCACTGTCACTGGAGGTGTTCAAGCAAAGCCTGGATGAGGCACTTAGTGCCATGGTCTAGTTGACTGGCTAGGGCTGGGTGCTAGGTTGGACTGGATGATCTTGGAGGTCTCTTCCAACCTGCTTGAGTCTATGATCTTGTCTTTGCTTTTTACTGAATGAGCAATGAGAGGTTGATAATGTATGTGCCTAGAAAAGGAACACAACTAAGTCACCTTCCTGGGTAAATATAGCAGCTGTGACATTTCATACCCTGTCTTTGTCATTTTCATGTGATTTTTGGTGCATGTACAATAGAAGATGTTCACTCACAGAGAATGAGTGTGCTTGTAACAGGAAACTAATTGCTATTAAGGCATTAGCATGTGAAGCTTCAGTTTGAAATTAACAGAGCTGTTCCCAGTGGGGCGAATCTTAAACAAACAACTGATTGCTTTTCCTTTCTGAACTCGCTGGTAGCCTTTTGTGTCACAAGGTGACTGCCAATGTTAGCCATAATGCCTGCCCATTTAGGCTGAACAAAATACCTTCCTTGCATTTTGGGAAGTATTCCAGGGCCAAGGGAAAAGAGAGAGAGAGAAAAACTCTACCTAAGGCAGTTCACGTGTCTCTAGTTGTAGCTTGTCACACAGACCCTGCTGTAGGACTGTGCTGTTCTGGGTAGAACATGGCCTCAATCTGTACTGTTTGTTGGCTTATGTTTGCTTTGTGCCTGCTTACTGCATTTCCATGCTGCAGTAGCAACACCTGTGTTTGCAGAGAAGAAGCCATATTTCACCTTCTCTATAGAGAGCCTCACAGCAAACTTGCAAGGAAAACTCTCCAGTCCCCTCCAAGGTGTGGTGAAACAGAACATCCAAGTGCAGGGTCCTGCATCTAGATCGAGGCAATCCCAAGCACAAATCCAGTCTGGGCAATAACTGGCTAGAGAGCAACCCTGAGAAGAAGGACTTGGGGGTGCTGGTGGATGAGAAGCTCAACATGAGCCAGCAATGTGCACTGGCAGCCCATAAATGTTAGATGCTCTGGGTTTATGCCCATGATGGGACATGATCTGATCAGGTTGATTGAGTTATTGTAGATGTTAACCTATAATTCTCTAGTGTATGGATTTCAGTGTTACTTGCATAGCCCTAAACTCTTATTTTTCTGTGTCTTCAAGATTTTTATTTAGTTTGCCCTAGAAAAAGTACATCTTGAGGTATAAGGTCAAAGGACTAATGTCATCTGGAGTGCTGCGTCCAGTTCTGGAGCCCAAATTACAAGAGGGATGTGGACATGCTGGAGTGTGTCCAGAGAAGGGCTGTGAGGATGCTCAGAGGGCTGGAGCAGCTCTGCTATGAGGACAGACTGAAAGAGTTGGGGCTGTGCAGTCTGGAGAAGAGGAGGCTCCCAGGTGACCTTCTTGTGGCCTTCCAGTATCTGAAGGGGGCCTACAAAAAGTGCTGGGGAGGGACTTTTTTAGGCTCTCAGGGAGTGACAGGACTAGGGAAAATGGAGCAAAGCTGAAGGTGGGGAGATTCAGACTGGATGTGAGGAGGAAGTTGTTCAGCTTAAGAGTGGTGAGAGGCTGGAATGGATTGCCCAGGGAGGTGGTTGAGGCCCCATGGCTGGAGGTGTTTAAGGCCAGGCTGGACGAGGCTGTGGCCAGCCTGATGTAGGGTAGGGTGTCCCTGGGCATGGCAGGAGGGTTGGAACTGGCTGATCCTTGTGGTCCCTTCCAACCCTGACTGATTGTATCCAAGTTCTGTTTTGTCACTGTCTGGAGGCCAAATCCAGATGTGGCACAGTGGTGAGCCAGACCAGCCTAATGAAACAGAACAGACCAAGAGGAGCTAGGATAGTTGCTAGTGGTGCCATGTTTTCACAATGAAGATAAATAGCCTGTCTAAGGCATTAAGAAGGGATGAAGAATAAACCTGACAGGTGTAGAAGACTCAGGTTAATTTCCTCCTGTAGGATGTTGTCAGCATGAACCCTGGCAAGATCTTGTGACTAACTGTGTAAAAAGATCTGGGTTTGTTTGACTTCTCTCATGCATCACTGCCTCTGATAAACACTGCCCTGCTGCAGCCTA
The DNA here is from genome assembly GCF_015220805.1 of Pogoniulus pusillus. NCBI lineage: Eukaryota > Metazoa > Chordata > Aves > Piciformes > Lybiidae > Pogoniulus > Pogoniulus pusillus. The sequence continues at coordinate 4,869,937 of NC_087271.1, forward strand.
ATCCTGGCTCTGCCAAATCACAACCATCTTTGTTTTAACAGAGCTGCCCTAAAGCACCTTCTCTGCTGGTTTTGTTGGGAGCTGCTTTCACAGCTGTCGTGGACACAGCTAAAGCCTGTAAGGAACAGCAGCAGCTTAACAAAATATGAACTGTTCTAGGGGAGGACCAATGTGGCATGTCTCTTGCTTGAACCCAGCACCAGTTCTGGTTCCAGTATCTAAAGCAAGGTACTGGAAATGTTGTGCTCTGGTGGTTTTGGGATCTTATCTAGCTGCTGTCTTCATAAATAAGGTAGACAAATCATCCCATCTTGTGGGTACCTAGAGGGGTAAGCACTTGGACATGGTAGATTGTAAGACAGTGGCTTGGGGAACAGTATCTGCTTCCTATCTCGTGTTTGATAGCATCATGTGGAGTGCTGCAGCTACAAATGCATACAAACCAGGGGTGAAATTACCAGCCTCCAAGGGCCAGGTCAGTGTCTCCTCTGTTAGCACCTCTGCTCCCAGTGCTGTTGCTCAGTGCTGGCTGGGACAGACAGTAGCATTACTTTGAATCTGGATGGTCTGGAGGCAAAGGGATGACAGTGCATGAATTTTTAGGCTATGAAACAAAAAAAGAGAATGACCAATCCAGGTAGAGAAGACTTGATTTTATTAATAAAATTTGTATTTTCCTCTTTGAGGTGACAATTGCAAACTTTGGTTCAAAAATGAAAGGAAAAATCTGAACAGCAAGAAGTTGACTTTCGAAACCTCACTTGGACAGGTATAAACGTGCATAAGAACATACCAGTTGGAAACGAGGCAGCAGAAACTAGTACTATTTAATTTAACAACTTATAAGAAATAGAAACAAACATTTCTTTTCAAGTCTTACATATATTATGGAAAATAATTACAAAAGGCTTTGTGTTGTAAAGCTAAAATGTAATTTCTACTTCCAACTACCTGAATAAAATGTTCAGAGGGAAGGCCAAACTGACAGTTTTGGGTTTTTTGGTGAGACTGGGAACAGCCAAGTTGTAAGAGTTTGGGTCAAAGACAGCTTAGTAGGAAGCAGTCCCCTCCTATGTTGCTTAGCAACTTTGTAGAATCACATGACCTAGACATATTGCATCCCTGGCCTTCAGGTGAGATAACAGGGAGAGGGAATCCCTATTAATGAGACAGGCAAACAGTGGATAGGAACCATTCTGTGGAACTTCAGAATGCAAACATCCACCATTGCTTACACAAAGATCTAAGTAAACGCTGCAACAATTCATAAATAACTGCTTTAGAGTCCAGTTTTAATATTTATGCAGAACAAAGAAGCACACTGGGAACAACTTCAGATGAGCTAACAACCAAAAAAGACCAGAAGAGAGCTGTACCAGTAATGTATTTCACCCGGACTTTGAACGGATCTCTTACAGGCAAGTTGTGTGTTTCTTTATGTATTTCCCTCCCCCCAAAATACAGAGTTGTTTGGTTTAGGTATGTACAGGTTTCTTCTGAAATTATGGAACTAGAAGAGGAAACATCAAAGTCTGAGGTATAGCACCATGGAAGACAGCACCTTTGAAGGCACTTTTGTTATTGGAATTCATCCTCACAGAGCGAGATCAGCAGAAGAGTTGTTGGAGTGTGCCGGTCGAGATCTTCCAGTTTTGCCACCTTAAAATGTTGTTGGCGACTTCAAATAACAAAGCTCTTCAACAACAATATATACAAAGGGATTTTATTACTCATCAGAAATGGAGTTGGCTGCAGTGCCAACGACAGCCTTTGTTTTTGGAGGATACATAGACGAAGCGAGAGCGTCACTTGTACCGGTAGGAGGAGAGGCAGATGCCCTTCGGAGACACATGCAAGTTTTGAAGCGGCCAGAGCTAAGAGCGCAGTGCTGCTGGGGAGATCCAACACACTAACACCTCTGTGTTGGAAGGGAAGGAGCACCATCTCACTGGGATTTTTCAGCACCAAAGGAATCCAGAGGGCTGCTCTGAGGTGTGTGCCGCAGCAGCCTTGCCAATGGGTTTAAGTCATGTGATTCTGGCCCCGCCGGGGTGAGCGCTGCCATCTGGGTGAGGCACAGGCACGCAGCGAGCTGCGCTCCTCTGCTGCCCTGCCTCAAAACTTGCATGTGGCACCGAGTGGGTGGGTAGCACCAAAGTGCAACATTGCTCTTGGTCTGATTTTTCTCTTAAGCTTAACCCAGGAAGCAGACAGGACCGACCTCAAATCCAAACTTCTGGTTCTGGTCACCAAAGTCATTGATCATCACATCGACGATAGGCACTTGGTCTATTTTGGGGGTGTTGATTTCGATCAGTGTCTTTGCGTAGCCCTTTCTCGACTGTGCAAGAGAACAGAAAGCAAACGTGGTTAGGTGTCACCGCGGCGAGCAGGGATTGTAGATCCACAAATAGCTGTGGGGTAAGTGTCAAGCCTCTTTCTGGTGGTGCCCAGAGAGGTAGTGGAGTTTCCTTCTCTGGAGGCTTTCAAAACCCACGTGGATGTGTTCCTGTGTGGCCTGCTCAGGCAAGTGGGTAGGACTAGTTAATCTCTAAAGGTCCTGTCCAAACCCCTAACATTCTCTCATTCTGATACTTAAAGGAGGATACCTGAGCTGGATCTCTGTCTTGGATCCACCTGTATATCCTGGTACTTTCACTGATTCTCAGTCACTGACTTCTCAGGAACTGCCTTCAAAATGTTCTCATATTAAACCCCAAAATAATTAATGAGGCTTCAGCTGTCACTGGCTCCTTTCATGCCTTTGAAACAAAGAGTTCTATACAAACCATTCTGTTTCTGAAAAGGGGGAGCAGCTGCTATGCCTACAAAGCCCCTGATGGAGAGGGCTCAGAGAGCTGATGCGCATTTGGATAGCTCTGGGGATTTTATCTGAGCTAAGAGGATTCTGAAAGGTACAATCCACATATTTCACCTGGCTTTCGCTGCTAACAGAGGGAAAAAGGAGACACAAAATCGCCTGTCAAATGATACAAGTGTTTGAGCACATATGGCTTGGTTCATAGCTGTTTGTCCTGTAGTCACTTAATATTTAGTCTGCACATGTTTGAGTATAAATACATTCTGAGGATGGGTTTTGTCCCCTGCTGATGCTCCTTTGCCTCTGCACTCATGCTAGCAGATACTCCAGTTACAGCACGTTGGTGCTGACAGCCTGTACCCTTGCCAGGTTTGTTCTGCTTCTGTTGCTTGGCTTATGGTTTCTTTTGGCACATCTATGCCAGTTAAATGAGGGCTAGTGTACTGTAGTTAATAATTGTCTAACAGGCAGTCTATTAAAGTGTTTAGAGAGCTGTTCTCAGAAGAAAGCTGTGGAAAAAAAGGAGTTTGTTTAAATTGACAGGTTGGACTCTTCTGAACCTCTACTTACAGCACAGCCATCATGAAGAGCTTTGATGTAAGGATTATTGTCATAAGACATTTCTTCATCGTTGGATCCTAAGAACCTTAGTGCTTTGTCATAGCTGTTAGATGATGCATCATGCCAAGCTACAGACTGATGACAGTTGTAAGTGAAATTTTGTCTGGCAGAGGCACTCAGTAGTTTAAGGAATGTCATTTGGATTGTATTAATGGAATTGCCTTCAACATCCAAGTAGGAAAGCTGAAAAACAGAAGTTCCGTGGCAAGAAGTTACTGCTGGCACAAACCCTGAACAACTGTCCTTAACAAAAAGTTAACCAACATGTCATACTTGAAGGAGTTTTTATGATCAGCAGATAGATTTTTCATGTTGTAGCAATATATTTAGGGTGAAGAACCAAACATTATAGCTTCGTTCTAATAAGAGAGAGAGAATTACTTCTACCATGTAGGGCAAACCAGCACAATCTCTTTGGGTCTGTGTTTTCAGGTAATTACAAAGTGAGGTCAGCCTGCAGTTTCATCTTGGCATACTCAGTGTATTTCTGTTACCTAGAATGGGATAAGGGGGTCTGTGCTCCAGCTGCTTTGCCAAGATTCACTGTTGATGTGTGGTCTGCCAGAAGCCAGATCCTCACCATCAGTTTTGCAGATGACCTTTGGGATCATTGTGGGATAATACAGAGCAGGCTTCTACTTTTCAGTGGCAAGAGGCCACGTAACTGCTCTAATACTTAGGGTGAAACAGTTAGGTCTGAACAGTCTGTTCATTATCTAAATCTTTATAAACTCCCTGTACCTGATTCGTAACTGTTCGGTTGCAGCCACAACTCACCAGTTTGCCTCGCTTGAATTCACTGAACCAAGATCCTGGGTTCTCCTTTGGCCACGATGAAATTCTAACCTGTGTTGTGAAACAGCAGAGATGGAAATATTTACAGTGCATGTTAAAGGTTTTATTTCACCTGGGACAAATTTCATGTTAGATAGTAAAGAATGGGTCTTCTTTCAGAGATCTCAGCCTCTTTAATGTGCTAAAAAAGGATGCTTGTCTTCTACAGAATGCCTTCAAATTAGTGACTTTAAGCAGAATTCCAAGTGATAACTTACAAAGACAGTTCTATTTAAGTGAAACTGTTGCCATCCATTAAGATTCAGGTAAACTGCTCCTTGAAATTATCCCTGTGAAGAGTGCCTAAATGAAGAGCTTTCAGTTGTTGGTGCTGATGGATTTGTCTCATTCAGGCAAGCTTTTAGGAAGCTTTCCTCTACACCATCCACCCCAGAAAGGTCATTTCTAACAAGGAGTGGGGACGCTGCCAGTATGTAGTATTTTGTATGTACTTTGCACAAGTGTAAGTGGATAGAATCATATCATAGAACCAACCAGGTTGGAAGAGACCTCCAAGATCATCCACTCCAACCCAGCCTCACCCAATCAACTAGACCATGGCACTAAGTGCCTCAGCCAGGCTTTGCCTGAAAACATGAAGAGATGGCAACTGCTCCACCTCTCCCTGGGCAGCCCATTCCAATGCCAATCACTCTCTCTGGCAAGAACTTCCTCTTAACATCCAGCCTGTACCTCCCCAGGTACAACTTGAGTCCCTTTGTTCTTTTGCAGGTTGCCTGGGAGAAGAGACCAACCCCCACCTGGCTACAACTTCCCTTCAGGTATAAAAGAACCCACTTTTGGTGGATGATGCCCTTTGAACTGGCTGCACAGCTCTGGTGAGTTCTGAACTGTGGTGAAAGGTTAGTGAGCAGGAGTACAGGTTCCCTGTCTCAGCAAAAGTGTGAAGATGCTGGTTGCTAACTCTGTACCATTTCCCCCACTTCAATCAGATGTATGCAATTTTCAGTGCAGGCAGAAGACAGACAGATGAAAATGTGGCAATGAAATTAGCTTGTTCAGTTCTGCGCTGCAGCAGCGTAGTAAGCTCTGGCAACAGCCAACTGAAAACAGTCTGGTACTTACTCCTTCAGATTTCTTGTCTGGATAGATGCAAGTTTCCCCACCTGCTGTGAAATTGCAGTATACTTTGAAGGAGTCTCCAGAACAGCCCTGGTTAGGATCAATCCAATATTCCCCTAAAACAAATGAGGACATACTTGATTTATAGAGTGGCAATGGTATTTGGGAGATCTTTGTTTCGCTGATACCTAACGGTCCTCTGAGCTTGTACCAAAGTTAGTTTGTCTGAAGGATGAGAAAGCAGTTCCTCCTTTTCTGCATTGTGGTTTGTTGCAGTTGTTTGTGAAAGATAATGCAAGGATCAAAGTCTCTTTTTAGCTGTGTCCTGTTGGCTTTGATTTTACTTCTAATTGTGACTCTTTTGCAAGATGCTGCTGAGGTAGTGGAGGAACTGCAAAGCCCTCAGTCTAGAGAAGGAAGGGCCTTATGTGAGAAACATACATTGTAGGTGTCAACAAGTTCTCATTTCCATCTTTCAGTGAGGAGGTTAATTTGTGACAGCACTCTGCAAAACAGAGCAGAGGCAGCCTTAGGCAGAAACAAGCTAGGACTTAGGTCAGAGAGCGAAATCTGAAGTCATTTGCATATCTATCTACATTAAAAGGTGACCACACAGGACCTGGTGAGGTCGCAGCTGGTGTAAGTACCTAAAGTCTCCTTGGAGAGGCATGGACCTCAAGCAAAGATGGTTGCTACTGCTGGGTTGTGAAGCTGCAAGGCTAGGGAAACTTCAGGCTGCGTTGGCTGATAAACATCCCCTTAACGAGTACTTCATTGCCATGGTGGCAGAGACCATTAAAACCAGCAAGAGGCTTCCCCGAGCTTCTGGCACTCTAGTTTAGAAATCAGGCCATACAATACTAAGGTTAATGAAAGCTGGGCATGAAAGAGAGCCACAGTCAATCCAAGGGTCATTGCAAATCAGTGTGAAAATCTACCATCCTAATGATGATGATTTCTGTGATGTAGGTCTTCATCTCCAGCTAGTTTCACAGCAGGACAGCTAATGATTTTCTGACACTACTGTTCTAATCCAGTTCCAAGCAGAGAGTGGAGGTTTCAGAGGGCAATGACAGTCCCTTCATGAGTGCTGTCCTTTGAATGCAGTGCATAGACAAAGCACCTAAAAATGCTATTGATTCAGGCTGTGTCTGTTGGAAGTGCTCTTTTCTTACCTGCAAGTCTTATCCCTGGAACATTTGGTATTTGAATGAATCTATTTACTTGTATTTTAACTGAAACAAGGTTACTTTTCTATGAGGAAAGCTCCAAATAATAAGCAGCTACTGGTAAATGGAAAAGGTGAATGCTTATAAAAACATTCATTCTTATGGAGAGTATCAATTGTAAACTGTGTGCTTTTTATATAGCACACACACACTGCTTAACTATCCCTCAAGGCAACCATCTGTTCTTATCTGTCTAGAGTGAAAGCAATAAAATATTATTAAACTGTCAAAATCTATTTTCCCTCCCATTTAAAACCAGAAAAATATTGCTTTGACCTTGGGAAAAAAATAATCTCAATGGCAATAAAACAAAATATGAGAGGATGAAAGCTCTGTGCAAGGTAGCTTTTATTTACAGCTTTCCAGAGGGGCACAGTCCCTTAGAAAAAGGAGAAAAGAAAGCAACAAAGACTAATGAAGTCTTTGGAAGACAGTGCCTGGTTCACACACTACTCTGCATTCCATTAAGGTAGTACTTGGGTAGCATGAAACAGTATCACAGACACCCACATGGCTGTCTGCTGAATGGGATGGAATAAATAGTGGTCAGGCAGGTTGCTTCTGAGGGTGAAGTAAGTAAAGATTCAGAGAGTCACAGCCCATGACAAACCTTATAATACCAATGCTGCTTTATATTCTAATGCTAAGCTAAACTGTACAGCCACTGAAACCATTCTTCTTTCTTAGTAGCCCAGCATGCTGCCATTGGTGATTTTACTTTTCCATTGCTCTAAACAGCATCAATCTTTTATCCCTTTCCTGTTTGGATAGTTCTGTTAATTCAAGGCTTGCCTCTCAAAGCAGCAGCTGGTTTTTATCTGTCACCTGAAAAACCTGTACATCTAAAAGAGGACCAGGCTGTGCACTGAAAGAATCTTGGCTTTCCCCAAGAGCACTTCTCTTACTTGCATTTCAGAAACTTTTCTAGCTGCACAAGTGGGTTGAATTTCAGCCTCCTTTGGACTTTGTCATGCAATATGAACATACCATCTGGGAAGTCTGGGTGGCAGAGCTGCAGGTCTTTGCAGGTTCGAGCTGGGTTATTCTGTGTGCCCATTGGATACTTCATATGCTCAATGTCTTGCTTTAGAGCATTCAGGGAGCCAAAAATCTCTTCCATGCCATCAGAGTAATCCAGAATATTATCACCAGCATCTGCTGCCATGTAATCAGGAGATCTTCTTGTCTTTTTGGGTGACTGGATTGGCAGTGGCTGAATTACCTCACCTGGGGGGCCCTGAGTGGAAAACAATGCATCTGGTTACCTTTGGTTTTCAGTTGCAGGAGCATGCAGAGGAAGACCACAGAATATGGCTTGGCTTTGCATGGGCTTGCTTCATATTCCTTGTTTTCTTCAGGTCTGTGCCTATGTGCTTTGACTGACTTGCAGAAAATAGGGTTGGGAAGGCCCATACCACTCTGGTGCTCTTTCCACCACATTGCTTCTTGAGGAGAAGTGTGCTGCCCTCACGTAAGTTAAGTGTACAGGGCTGACCTGGGCTTGCCTATTCAGGCCTAGCAATTCCCTCAAGCACAGGCACAGCCTGATGACAAATGAAAACTCTGGAGTTCATAAAGCAATCTTTCATTTCAAGAGACTGAAACACTTCATTCAGATCTGAACTCTGAGAAAAGAAATAGTAGAAGCAGAAGAGTACCAACAGGGGAAAACCACAATGGTTCTATTTTCTGTGCTTCACTATAGCACATCAAATAATTATTGCAAGGGTTGGTTGGTTGGTGAGGGGTTTGTGCAAATGATTATTGCAAGGGTGGGTTGGTTGGTGAGGGGTTTGTGCAAATAATGATTGCAAGGGTGGGTTGGTTGGTGAGGGGTTTGTGCAAATGATTATTGCAAGGGTGGGTTGGTTGGTGAGGGGTTTGTGCAAATAATGATTGCAAGGGTGGGTTGGTTGGTGAGGGGGTTGTGCAAATGATTATTGCAAGGGTGGGTTGGTTGGTGAGGGGTTTGTGCAAATAATGATTGCAAGGGTGGGTTGGTTGGTGAGGGGTTTGTGCAAATGATTATTGCAAGGGTGGGTTGGTTGGTGAGGGGTTTGTGCAAATAATGATTGAAAGGGTGGGTTGGTTGGTGAGGGGGTTGTGCAAATAATGATTGCAAGGGTGGGTTGGTTGGTGAGGGGTTTGTGCAAATGATTATTGCAAGGGTTGGTTGGGTGGTAAGGGGGTTGTGCAAATAATTATTGCAAGGGTTGGTTGATTGGGTGGTGAGGGGTTTGTGTTTGTTTCTTGGTAGCTGGTTGGTTATTTTGTTTCAAGTTTCTAATGGCTTTTTCAGTGCAGACAAAGTGTTTCTGTGTTGGGTGGAACTGTGCCTCCTGAAAAATGAACTTCAAAACAACCATTAATGGTTTTCTTATCTGCAGGTTCAGAAGTGCTGTTTTCTACCCTTGTCAAAACCCAGTCTCGATGCGAGTGCAATGTGTGTGCATGTCAGGTAAGAGTTGCTACTTACTGGAGGACCAGGTGGACCAGGTAAGCCACTGTCACCCTTCTGACCAGCAGGACCCTACAAGGCAGCGAAAGAAATGGCAGTGTTCACAGTGCTGCACAATGTTAAAAACTAAAAGACAAGAGTGACACAAAGTGTGGAGGAGAATTACTCACACTGGATCCTTTGGAACCTTTTGGACCTTGGGGACCCTAAGGACAAGAACATATAACTGCAGTTGGAGTGTGTTCAACACAACATGGGAGCTTTTTGAGGAAGAGGACTGGATGAAATTACTTACAGGTAAACCAGGAGGACCAGGGGGTCCAAGTGGACCAGCAGGACCAGAAATTCCCTAAGAAAGAATAAGACAGTAAGTACAGGAGTAAAGCATTCTAAATACTGGCTTGGACTAAAGCGTTCAGCCCTGTCAGCATTCAATTTAGGCCATTTTGCTAGGGTCCAAGATAGTTTGCAAGTGTAAAGTGTTATCTGACAGTCTGAGTTGCTTGTCAGACTGCAGTACTTGTAGCCATGACTGTGTTCCCTTTCAGACTGGCTTGGGAACTTTGGGGGCTGTGTAGTGTCCTAAAACATGGCTAATGACTAGGAGGAGGTACTTCAGGCAGTGCAGTTGATGAACTTAATGAGATTGGTGCTGCTAGGGTTTTTTTCTTCCTTAATTAAGTGTATACATTGTCTTCATCTTCTGAAACACTCTGTGATCTTGTTTTAAGCTGTTCAATGTAGCCATTTCTGTAGAATGCTCAGGAAAGCTTTAACCTCTAGCAGGAGACTCTGGGTGCTAAATGTTTATAGCAACTCCAAAGAAAAATCTGGAGTATCTACTTTTTAAACACATGGAACTCGAAGGAAAATACAGGTGTGTTTTACTCACTGCATCACCCTTGGCACCAGGGGATCCCTGTGGGCCAGGAAGACCTCTGTCACCCTTTTCACCCTGTTCTCCTGGAGGTCCAATCAGACCAATCAGCCCAGGATGTCCCTACACGAGATGGAAGAAAAGAGAGTTGAAAGTCAATATATACAGATATATATATGTTAAGTAAACATACTTTGCAAGCACATCAAGTGTCATCACTGCTGTTAGACAACAATCAGCCTGCAAACAAATGGTTCTGAAAGCAGATTCAGTGTTGTTACTTGGCCTCCTAGACCTGGAGGTCCTTGCTGAAACTGATAGAAATTAACAACACTTATGGGTACCAATTCCGACCCAACTTCCACGTGTAGATATTATAAGCATGCTACAGAGTTGCAACATCTGTTTCCATGTGTGATGTGGCAGTATAAACAGCTGAGCCAGCACACCAACAGCACCTGGAATTCCCAAGGTGTAAGCATGATTGAAATCTCTTTCTGCAGTGCACAAGCAATCAGTAAGTGGTTGGGGCTGTGTTAGGAAATGCTACCCCAGATGTCTCAGTCCATTATTTCAAACTAAAGTATTGTGGATGCTAAATATTCACATGTGGTGGTTGTGCTAGTTTGAGCCTAGCTGGGATATTCTGGTGAGAAGAATTAGATTACAGGCTGTGAAAAGGAATCAGTGGTGATGTCTGCTTCACTCACAGGCTTGCTGAGATGGATAAATACAAGGACACACGCATAGATAACAGCGTTGCTCTCCTGGGCTCTGGCTGCATGCACTTCTCTCTCCCTAACCTGCTCTCTGTGTGACTAATCCCTCTGCTTCCTAACCCCCCTGGCTGATTCTTGAATATCAGGCAGGTCTGGGATAAGGTAGAGGGGTGGAAAGGAGGTGGAAGGGTGGTTGGGAGCCCCTCCTGGGGACTCTGGTTTCTGGGAGGGCTGCTGTGTTTCTCTGTTACCTTTAACTTGTCTATTTCTGTCTGTAGCTATTGTAAATCTCTGCTCCTATCTTGTGCCCAGCTGTAAATATAAAGCTTCATTCTTTAATTTCCAGCCCCTGTGTCTAGTCTGGGTGATTTTCTTAAGTGGGGATGGGGGGTGGATAACATCCCAACCATCTCAGATGTTTTGAAATAACAGTGTTGCTTTGTCCTGTTAGAACCAGCAGCTGCCTCTAGCTCCATGTCTTTGGGATTCTGGGCACAGGGAAGCAGCGCGTGGCCAACAGGCTGCCACGCAGACGGTAAGCTTTGCCCTTCTGTAGATCTCCAGGATACCAGATGTGGTTCAAGACTTCACTGTTAGCATTAAGGCTATAGGGAGCTGACTGATAGACACAACCTTGCTTTCTCCTACAAAAGCCCTGCTGTTCCTCTCTGCTAATTTTGCACAGCCTGTCAGACAAGGCACAAAGAACAGAGCGTACCTTCTCTCCTTTGGAACCTGGATCTCCTTTCAGGCCAGGCAAGCCAGGTGGACCCTAAATAAATCAAGGGAATTAATGTTAAAACCATTATTAACACACTGCACAGCTCATGTTTCCTTGATGTGTTGTGAAAGGCAGTGTAAGTCGAAGTAGAGTCCCTCAGCTGTGGATGGCTGTGGCTGATGGCCTGTGATATAGGGCCCGAGTTGAAGTGTGCATTTAGAAAGGTGCAATAATGCTGCTGTGGCATTTAAAACTGTTGAAGGTTGCATGATTAGAAAGCTGTGAAGCAGAGGGGCAACTAAATTCTTAACACTCCAGACATCCAGTGAAGCAAGTGACACTGTAAAAACGTCAAAGAGGTTTTTTGGTGATGAGCCTAATTTTGCTTGTGGTTATATGATGTACATTCAATTATCACTTCCAACTTGATTGCTGAACCTTCTTTCAGCCCTTTATTTCACTACACAGTGCAGTGCATCCTCTTCATTTGCATTCTCCCACTTTACTACAGCTCAGTAAGATTTCAGCAGAATATAAATCAGGTTACTTAAAATAACTGCTCCTCAGTATTGTTTTGCTGGAGAATGACCTCATATTTTGTTTGTCGTCTTGGGATGATGGTTTCCTTGACTTGCCACCAGAAGTTTCTATCTGGGTGTGAATAATGCATTCAAATCTCTCTGTTCTAACTATTCAAGTCTTCCACTCAGCGTTGCTTTGTGCAGGCTAGGTGTGCTAGCTCCACTGACATGTGCAGGGTTATGGCTCTGTTGCTTCTGTCGTTGTGATTAGTTACACAAATGACTGCAGTTTTGCAATACTAAGCAGGCCAAGCCTGAATGCTTTTAGGAATTGCCTTTGTCTCTTTGGGCCTCCACTCCTCATTTGCTGGACAGGGGTAATACCCCTACATTACAGAGCTGAGAAGCAGCAGCACAGGGTCAGCAGAACCATTCTACAAGCCCAAGTATTTCTGGGCTGGGTGTGGGAAAGGAACAAGCTCTGCACCGTGAGGGTGATGCAACATTGGAACAGGTTGCTCAGGGAGGTGGCTGAGCCCCCATCCATGCAGGTATTCAAGGTGAGGCTCATCAGGGCTCTGGGCAACCTGATCTAATTGAGGATGCCCCTGCTGATTGCAGAGGTGGTTAGACTGGATGACTTTTGGAGGTCCATTCCATTCTGTGTTTCTGTGTGGGTGATTCCTGTTTGTCAGGTGGTTCCAATATGAGCTGATGCTTAGAAAATCTATTGTAAAACTCCACTGTAGTCTTTCTAGCTGGGAAACCACTGTGAAGGATAAACACATTCACATGGGTAGGTCTCACCTTCTGCACATCTCTTGAGAAAAAAACACTGAATATCTTCTTTAACCTGACAGAAGCTTCTTTCCCCTGGCCATGCTTTTATAGTCTTTATTTGGGTCCTGAGAGAAGTCCATTAAAGACATTTTAACCAATAGTCAAAAAGGAAGATTTGACTCTGTGGTTGCCTCACTCTGGGCAACCTTGGCCAGGGTATCACCACATAACTTCTGTCTCTCCAGTCTTAAGCTCCCTTTTTCAGTTAAAAGCCATCACCCCTTGTCCTGTCACAGGACAGCTCCTGCTCAAAAGTCTGTCACTATCTTTCTTAGAGACCCCTTTGAGTATTGAAAGGCTACAAGAATGTCTCCATGGAGCATTCTCTTATCCAGGATGAACACCACCAGCTCTGTCCTTGTAGGAGAAGTGCTCCAGCTCTTGGATCAGCTGAAGTTGTGGCACAGAAGAAAGACTGCATATGGAGCTTGTTCAAATCTCCCTCTTTTGTTCTAGTCAACCCATTACAATCATTTTCTTCTTTTGTTTTTCTTTTCAATGATTCTGTTAATTCTTATTTATAATTTTAGAATAATGTTGAGGGCTCTGAGAACTCTGAGATGTGTAAGAATGGCAGTGCTGCTTTTGTGTAATTGGGACAGGATGAGGTGAAAAGGTAGAATCAGTCAGGGTTGGAAGGGACCACAAGGATCAGCCAGTTCCAGCCTTCCTGCCATGGGCAGGGACACCCTACCCTAGACCAGGCTGCCCACAGCCTCATCCAGCCTGGCCTTAAACACCCCCAGGGATGGGGCTTCAGCCACCTCCCTGGGCAACCCACTCCAGGCTCTCACCACTCTCATGCTGAACAACTTCCTCCTCACCTCCAGTCTGAACCTCTCCACCTCCAGCTTTGCTCCATTCCCCCTAGTCCTGTCACTCCCTGACAGCCTAAAAAGTCCCTCCCCAGCTTTTTTGTAGGCCCCCTTCAGATACTGGAAGGCCACAAGAAGGTCACCTGGGAGCCTCCTCTTCTCCAGACTGCACAGCCCCAACTCTTTCAGCCTGTCCTCATAGCAGAGCTGCTGCAGCCCTCTGATCATCCCCGTGGCCCTTCTCTGGACACACTCCAACACATCCACATCCTTGTTGTAATGGAGGCTCCACACCTGGATGCAGTACTGCAGTTCTAAGTTCTGGTCATGCAGTGTGTGTGCATCTGTTTCTCAGAAGCTGTTCATCTTACACTGAACATGTAGAGTTGCTAGACTAAGTCAGTACCTCCTCACTACCAGTCTCCTGCTGGCAGTGGACATCTGTGAAGTTCTGATCTGGGTAGCAGCAGGAAGTGACCTTTCCAACCTGGCACAGATTCAGAAGTGCCATAACACTTCATGTACAAAATATTAATCAAGTCCCTCCCCAGCTTTTTTGTAGGCCTCCTTCAGATACTGAAAGGCCACAATAAGGTCACCTCACCTGCAGTGTGTTTGCTCTACTGCAAACCTGCTTTTCTGTTCTTCTCCTGATAGAATTCCATTGTGAAGGAAGGGAAAGAGGGAGATCTAACCTCAGCAGGTGCCACATACAAACTTTACTATCATAAAATCCAGCTGACAGTTTCAGTTGCAGCTCTCTCTCTAAGGAGTAAGTATGATTGAAACTTTTACCCTATGAATAATGTCTTCCTACACTTGCAGGCATCAAAAATCCACAGATGGACACAACTTACCACAGCTAAGGAAACAAAATGACTGAAGGTATTCAGTTTTGCTGGTGTGGGGACAGAATTAGATTTTTTTTTTTGACTGTAAACCTCATTATTTTTAATTTCATCCATGGGTTTTCTACAGCCTTATGCCACTTTTTACCTGCCATAATTTAGCAGCATTTAGCACAGCTGCCTGCTGAAGCAAAGCAGCAAAATGAGAAGGCAGTTGGAAGATTCTAGCAGCACAGTGACTTCGTGCTCAGAGCTGACCTGTACTTTCATTTTTGCTGTAAGTGCACAGGCACATTGGTAGTGTTCAACAAAAGCCTGGCTGAGGCACTTAGTGCCATGGTCTAGCTGACTGGACAGGGCTGGGTGCTAGGTTGAACTGGATGAGCTTGGAGGTCTCTTCCAACCTGGTTGATTCTGTGACATGTTGGTGCATGTTCTGCTGGGACCCTGGAAGGAAGGCTACTCACCAGAGGCCCAGGGGGGCCATCCTGACCTGGTGCTCCAGGAAGGCCTTGTTCTCCCTAGAGAAAGCACAAAGCTGACTTTACCAGAGGATATACAAGAGGTGCAGCATGGAAAATATTACATGCTCTGCTTGCTCACCACTGGGCCAGGAATGCCCCGGAGACCCTCTGGGCCAGGTTTTCCTGCAGGTCCCTGTGGACCCACTGGTCCTGTTTTTCCAGGGGCCCCTTCTGCACCAGGTTCACCCTAGGAAGAAGATAAGCAACAGGTCAAAGGGGAAGAGCTGACTAAGCTTGTCCCTGCAGAGATAGCCAAGCTGCAGAGACAGAGGTGTCCCCCGGGTTGGTTAAAAGCACAGGATGCTTTTCTGAGCAGATGTTGCTGGCTTCCTCTAAGCCGTGGTGCCAGCAAAGTGTGCTGGGCTTGCTCCTCCACAAGGGTGAGCTCAGTGGGGCTGCACTCTAAGGCTCCACCAGTTATATATTCACTGGATTTGACAGCTTAGCTGTTAGCACTTTGCTAAATATCACACTCCATGCATCATAAGCTGTTACTTTTCATCTAGAGATAGTTTACATTGCCATGCTCCAAAAAAATGAATACAAAAATGTCTATTACCTTTGCTCCTTTTTCTCCTTGTCTGCCTTCAGCACCAGTTGCTCCAGGAGGTCCCTGTAAAACATGGAGGCTGAGCTCATAATCTCATTTCACAAACATTGCCAGTGAAAAACTCCTGCTAGTGCAAGTTGCACTGTATTGGTAAGTAGCAAGAAGGAGATAGTACATTTCTTTATCCACCTATTATTCACAGGATAACAAATCCAATTTCTTGGTACCAGCCCTCTCCTCCTTTATAACATGCTCTGAGGTTTTAGAATATCTAAAAGAATATCCATCACCTCATACTTCTGATAGCATGAGATTAGAACAAGAAGGATCTTGGGGAGCAAATCAAAACAGGCTATAAAAGGAAACTAACATTCATGATTTACATACACAATAGCAATGTTAAAGGGGCTTAGCACTGACTCCTAGCTCTTCCCTGCAGTTCAGCCAGGGCCTCTCAGATTAGGCACTAGCACTGCAGGGCACAGACTTCTTTACTCACAGGCAGAGATGAGCTCAGTAAGCCTTGAGATTGCAATGAGCCACAAAATGATACATGCCTCAGCACCAGCCAGTAAATATGAAAGGAAGGAAATAATGAGTCACATGGCTGGAGGCTGTAAGGAATGAAATAAAGACACCAGCTGCACAGAGCTCTTGGCATTGTGGTCCTGCTGTTCATAGAATCAACCAGGTTGGAAGAGACCTCACAGTTCACCCAGTCCAACCTAGCACCCAGCCCTGTCCAGTCAACCAGACCATGGCACTAAGTGCCTCATCCAGGCTTTTCTTCAACATCTCCCAGGGATGGTGACTCCACCACCTCCCTGGGCAGCCCATTCCAATGCCAATCACTCTCTCTGGCAACAACTTCCTCCTAACGTCCAGCCTAGACCTACCCTGGCACAACTTGAGACTGTGTCCTCTTGTTCTGTTGCTGGTTGCCTGGCAGAAGATACCAACTCCACCTGGCTACAGCCTCCCTTCAGGTAGTTGTAGACAGCAATGAGGTCAGCCCTGAGCCTCCTCTGCTGCAGGCTGCACACCCCCAGCTCCCTCAGCCTCTCCTCACAGGGCTGTGCTCCAGGCCCCTCACCAGCTTTGTCGCCCTCTTCTGGACACCTTCCAGTACCTCAACATCTCTCTTAAATTGGGGAGCCCAGAACTGGACACAGCACTCAAGGTGTGGCTTGACCAGTGCTGAGCACAGGGGAAGAATAACCTCCCTTGTCCTACTGGCCACACTGTTCCTGATGCAGGCCAGGATGCCATTGGCCCTCCTGGCCACCTGGGCACACTGCTGGCTCATGTTCAGCTACTCTCTACCAGCATCCCCAGGTCTCTTTATACCTGGCTGCTCTCAGCCACTCTGTCCCCAGCTTGTAGCACTACTTGGGGGTGTTGTAGCCAAAGTGCAGAACCCTGCACTTGGTCTTGTTAAATCTCATCTCATTGCCTCTATTGCTCTACTAAAACTCTGTTTGAGAAGATACAAGCTAGGGCTGCAGGAGGATGCAGAGGTAAGGCTCAAGTGAAAACCACAAAACAGGAGTTGCAGTCAACTGGTAACTGATGTCACCCAGTTTTAATTTTCTTAAGGTTTCAGTGAAAAAGAACTTATTTTTTCCCTCCCAAATCATCAAGGGCTACTTTTTCTGGTCAGGGAATGAATATGCATAGCTTCAGTTACAAACAGAAGTATGGAGAAATTGCTCTAGTCTTTGCAAATGCTTCTCTGGTATATTCTTAGTTCAGAAAAGATGCAGGTGACATAATGGATAAAGTGTGTTCTGTCAAGGTTCATTTTTAGCCTGGGAAATGTCTTTATTACATGCAGCTCTTTCTTGCCAACTGATGAGCAGCTTAAGGCAAAGAAAAGTGGCCAAGATCAAATACCAGGTGATTTTTCTAAGGGTGTAAAACTTTGTTCCAAAGGTTCACTTGCTCGCTGATGCAGCAAGCACTTTGCTAGGTAGAGATTAAAAAAAGAAGCACAAACCTGTTCTAAGGACCAGCAGCAAGAAAAATGCCTCCACTGCCCTTTGTTTACTGCTCTTGGTAACAACAAAGAGAGGCAGGCCCCTGACGCCTGTAGGTGAGAACTGTGCTACCTGCAAGCTTTGTGAGCAAAGGGTTTGACCTAATGGCAATTTTTTGTACTAGAGCTGAACTTAGCCCAGCCTTTTTATAGAAACACAGAATGGTTTAGGTTGGAAGGGACCTCAAGGATCATCCAGTTCCAACCCCCTGCCATAGACAGGGACACCTCCCACTAGAACAGGTTGCTCAAGGATTCATCCAACCTGGCCTTGAACACCTCCAGGCAGGGAGCAGCCACAACCTCCCTGGGCAACCTGTGCCAGTGTCTCACCACCCTCACTGCAAAGAACCCTTTCCTAACATCCAGTTTGAATCTCCCCTCTGCCAGTTTAAATTCATTGCCCTTCACCCTATCGTTACCAGACCTTGTCAATAGTCCCTCCCCAGCCTTCCTGTAGGTCCCTTTCAGATACTGGAAGGCCACTCTAAGGTCTCCTCAAAGCCTTCTCTTCTGCAGGCTGAAGAGCCTCAGCTCTTGTAGCCTGTCCTCATAGCAGAGCTGCTCCAGCCCTCTAATCATCTCCGTGGCCCTCCTCTGGACTTGCTCCAACAGTTTGATGTCCTTCCTTACCAGGTTTGAGTCTAAAATCCACTACTACTGGCAGATTCCTTGACTAACTCCACCAGTTTGAATTTAATTCCTGGAAATTTATATTAGTTTTATAGTTATTTGCATATTTATATTCAGATAACTAATTTGCTTCTGAAATGAATCTTTCTCTAGGGTGGAACTGAACATCTGCAGCACTGCATGAAGCTTTTGGAGAAGAGAGACAGTTCAGGCTTTCCATCAAAGGTAATTCAAAATGAACTGAATTACCTGCAGTGAAGGTTGATATTTTTAAGAGCTGTAAGTGGTGAATGACTTTTAGCACTTGAAAATACAGAGAAGCTAAAAAGCCCTGGGCACTATGCTCCAATTGCTGATTCTTTAAACCAGAAATAACTTCAATCATTGCTCTTCTAAGAACAATCTCTGGTGTGTATCCCCTTTGTGCAGGTTGGAACTGGTTGGTGGATTGCCCTTTGCAAGTGTATAAACATATTAGAAACAGGACTTGTTTTTTTCTGACATGAATTAATCTAGGGGCCAAATTTCTTTAGAATCATAGGATCAAGCAGGTTGGAAGAGACCTCCAAGCTCATCCAGTGCAACCTAGCACCCAGCCCTACCCAATCAGCTAGACCATGGCTCAGCAAGAGAGATTGGCATTGGAATGGACTGCCTGTGGAGGCGGTAGAGTCCCCATCCCTGGAGGTGTTTAAGAGGAGGCTGGATGAGGCACTTAGTGCCATGAATTAGTTAATTAGATGGTGTTAGGTGCTGGGTTGGACTCGATCTCAAAGTTCTCTTCCAACCTGCTTCATCCTGCGGTTACCATATTTCATCAGCCTGTGGAGATAGGAAGCTAGTTTAAATTCCTGGCTCTGATTTTACCAACAGTGTGTGCACAAGTCTATGCTAGGTTTGCTCCAGCTGTGTCCCTGGATAGATTCCATGGCTCTGATTTTACCAACAGTGTGTGCACAAGTCTATGCTAGGTTTGCTCCAGCTGTGTCCCTGGATAGATTCCATGGCTCTGATTTTACCAACAGTGTGTGCACAAGTCTATGCTAGGTTTGCTCCAGCTGTGTCCCTGGATAGATTCCTCCATGGCTCTGATTGTACCAACAGTGTGTGCACAAGTCTATGCTAGGTTTGCTCCAGCTGTGTCCCTGGATAGATTCCTCCATGGCTCTGATTGCACCAACAGTGTGTGCACAAGTCTCTGCTAGGTTTGCTCCAGCTGTGTCCCTGGATAGATTCCTTCATGGCTCTGATTGCACCAACAGTGTGTGCACAAGTCTATGCTAGGTTTGCTCCAGCTGTGTCCCTGGATAGATTCCTCCATGGCTCTGATTGTACCAACAGTGTGTGCACAAGTCTCTGCTAGGTTTGCTCCAGCTGTGTCCCTGGATAGATTCCTCCATGGCTCTGATTGTACCAACAGTGTGTGCACAAGTCTCTGCTAGGTTTGCTCCAGCTGTGTCCCTGGATAGATTCCTCCATGGCTCTGATTGCACCAACAGTGTGTGCACAAGTCTATGCTAGGTTTGCTCCAGCTGTGTCCCTGGATAGATTCCTCCATGGCTCTGATTGTACCAACAGTGTGTGCACAAGTCTATGCTAGGTTTGCTCCAGCTGTGTCCCTGGATAGATTCCTCCATGGCTCTGATTGCACCAACAGTGTGTGCACAAGTCTATGCTAGGTTTGCTCCAGCTGTGTCCCTGGATAGATTCCTCCATGGCTCTGATTGTACCAACAGTGTGTGCACAAGTCTATGCTAGGTTTGCTCCAGCTGTGTCCCTGGATAGATTCCTCCATGGCTCTGATTGCACCAACAGTGTGTGCACAAGTCTATGCTAGGTTTGCTCCAGCTGTGTCCCTGGATAGATTCCTCCATGGCTCTGATTGTACCAACAGTGTGTGCACAAGTCTCTGCTAGGTTTGCTCCAGTTGTTCCCCTAGATAGATTTCATGGCTCTGATTGTACCAACAGTGTGTGCACAAGTCTCTGCTAGGTTTGCTCCAGTTGTTCCCCTAGATAGATTTCATGGCTCTGATTTTACCAACAGTGTGTGCACAAGTCTCTGCTAGGTTTGCTCCAGCTGTGTCCCTGGATAGATTCCATGGCTCTGATTTTACCAACAGTGTGTGCACAAGTCTCTGCTAGGTTTGCTCCAGCTGTGTCCCTGGATAGATGCCATGGCTCTGATTGTACCAACAGTGTGTGCACAAGTCTAGGTTTGCACACACAATGGCTGTGATTACTTGCCCCATAACTATCTACATGTATAAAGCTTTCTGAACATGCATTTATCTGGTCTGGTACATGCACAAATCATTTCACAGGTCAGGATCTGATAAATACTAAATATGATCCAATGAAAATTAGGAAAACCTTTAAGGCACTTAGAAGTCCCTAACTTTTGCCATTTCTAGCTTATAGCTTGGGTTTGTAGCTATATGTAATCATCCATCTGAATGTAGGAGATCACTCTGAAGATAGGCTAGTCTCTTCCCTTCAGAAGTGAAACTATCTGTGGTATTAGGGTCTCCTGAATGGCAGAGATGGAAATGCTTTTTGGAGGAGAAATTGCTAGGTCTGAGAAGCATATTTTGTGGATGCTCTCATGATCCTTTTTTTTTCCATCCACAGGTTTAACCTTTTATTTTGCTTTAGACTCGATCTAAGTGATGAGGAACTTGTGTGTGTATGTTCATACTGCCAGCAAAGCACGAAGCATTCAGTCCTTTGCTGTTTCCCTCAGGTACACAAATAAATCACAGACTCTCTGCAAGAGTGCAGCATTCAGACACTCAGGTAATGTAGAATCCAATTCTGCCAAAAGCTTCCTTCAGAATTCAGGAGTGGGACTGCTTGGCAGTGTTTAGCCATGCATTTTCTCTACACTGAAACTGTGTCAAACTACAGGTGGCAGACATGGTGTTTATGTTTCTAAAGTGAACTTTTGTCCAGGTAGACTCAGATGCCAGTATCTGGTTCTGTTAGGATGAGCTACTGCCTTTCTCTCTAATGAAGCAGGAATCTGATGTCAGCTGAGCCATATTTCAGTTCTAGTGATGAGGTTTCTGATGCTGACATAATCCTCATATTATAAACACCTGTGCAAGTTGGTGGAGCAAACAGATGATTGTGTAAACCAGACAGAACTAATTAGGCTTGTCAGCTTACTCCAGCCCAGCAGTGCAACACATTTTGCTATGTGGCTCTCAGCTGCCCCCCTCCCTTGTTTTTCAAACTGTAAAAACTGCATCTAATTGCTGTCTGAAGCGGGCTAAAGGTTGATGCATCTACTACAGTTCTGTAAGTGTACCATTATTTACTGGTTCAGTTTAGCTGTATTTGCAGAGCTTGTGAAGCTTTGAAGACTTTACCAAAGCATCCCCTGATTGTCAACTCAGAGAGGTGTCAGCCTGGTTAATTTGCATGCAGAGAGGCTGACCCAGCTTTGCACAAAAGCTGCACTGAAACAGTTCTGTTTTGGACACTGAACACACCAAAGCAGACACACTCCTCCTGCTCCCTGTCCCCAGCCACATGCCTAAGAGTGCTGGTTTATGTTACTCATCACTCACTCCTGCTAGCAGACAAATTCAGTACACACGGAACTCACTTGGGTGCAAATCAAGGCCTCCCTTCTAGGTAAGAAATGCATTCTCCCCTGTGCATTTTTCTTCTCCTCTTCCATGGAGCCCATGCTCAAGGGTTTTCTCTGCTGTTTCTATTGTTTATTTCTCCCATTACTTAATCATAGAATCAACTAGGTTGGAAGAGACTTCCAAGATCATCCAGCCCTATCTACACCATGGCACTAAGTGCCTCATCCAGGCTTTTCTTCAACACCTCCAGGGACAGCGACTCCACCACCTCCCCAGGCAGCCCATTCCAATGCCAATCACTCTCTCTGCCAACAACTTCCTTCTAACATTCAGCCTAGACCTCCCCTGCCACAACTTGACACTCTGTCCCCTTCTTCTGTTGCTGCTTGCCTGGCAGAAGAGACCAACCCCACCTGGCTACAGCCTTTTCAGCCATCATACACGAGGGTCACGACACAAACATGCAGCTGAAATCATCTAGAAGGTACTGTCTCAGAAAGAAAAGTGTGCAAGAGAAAACAAGAAGTTCCTTACTCTTTTTCCAGGTGGACCAGGTGGGCCAGCTTCACCTGAGGGACCTGGTGGACCCTGCAATGGAAAATGGCAAGATCAGAGGTGACCAAGGATAACAGTAAATGCAGCAAACATCTGAAACATGTTGGCCTCTTTCGATGGACAGAAAGTAAGTCACATCAGCACACCCAGTGAAGGACCCTTGCATGGTCCACAAACCCTTCCTTAGGGTGACCTTTTGCCATTTTAAACAGCTGTTGGTACTGCACAAAGTGCAATCATTCCTTTTTTCTCTTCCTGTTTGCAACAAAACATTTCTGAGTGTGGCTGCACAGACGCAGCAGATGGTCCTAGGCTACTGTCTAACTCCACACAGAAGAGTTTTTGCTTTCTCTGGTGCTGGATTCATTACTGTGGGCTAATTTTTTCCACTGGCACCTGTGAGTCAGCTACCCCTTGCCTGGTTTTCTCTTGGAAACTCTTTTGTGCATTGGTAACCATTTGGCCAGTCAGTTTTGTTCAGTGCATCAGCATTTCCTGGTTTTAGACTATACAGTCTGACAATCAGAACTCCCAAAGCTTGAAAGAGACTTTCCAAAATGGAAGCCCTTTTTGCAATTTAAAAAATGAATTAAGGAGGTTCCAATCATAGAATCAGTCAGGGTTGGAAAGGACCACAAGGATCAGCTAGTTCCAACCTCAGGGCACCCTACCCTAGATCAGGCTGCCCAGGCCTCATCCAGTCTGGCCTTAAACACCTCCAGCGATGGGGCCTCAACCACCTCCCTGGGCAACCCATTCCAGCCTCTCACCACTCTCATGGTGAAAAACTTCCTCTTCATGCCCAGTCTGAGCCTTACCCCCTCCAGCTTTGCTCCATTCCCTCTAGTCCTGTCCCTAAATGGGACTCCACAAAACTCTAAGAACTTTGGTGATTAATACAGGTACTGCTCATATACTTCTTAACTGTCTTAAAGGGTTCTGCTTCCCTTCACCAGGGCAGCCCGTGGTGCTGGATTTGATGCAGCATTCCTTCCTTACTCTCACTGTTGCTCCATTTTTAGCGCTGCTCAGCAGCTGCAGGACAAATCCTTAACAGATTATTTGTTTCTACTGCTAAAAGGAATTGAGCTCTTGTTTCTGATTGTTACTCTGATGTGGACAGCTCTATCTCTGCAAGGGCATAAATAGATACTTTCTGTATAACAGAGAGATAACTTTGAAAATCTGTACAAGTATGAATGTATAGAACAGAAGAGAACACAATTCTATGACTCTGACATGCAGATCAAACAGAATGACAGGAACAACTCACAGGTTGACCAGGATCACCATCTTCACCCTTCTCTCCACCAACACCATCTTGACCCTACAGAATTCACAGGGAAATAATCAAAGTACAGAATTTAGCTAAATTAACTAAGTTAGTTTCATCTGAGCACTGGTTTTCTGCAGAGCATTTTGCTAGGGACACTCTTTTGCAGAACTTTGTCAAGCATTCTAAACCTTTCTTTTTTATAGCTTAAGAAACACACAAACAGAAAAGCAACAGATCTTAGACCAAGGACCTCATTCCCAACTCAGGGAAACCAAGAGTGGGAGCTAAAACTGGTTCTTTAAAATATACTTACAGCTGGACCAGGCTCCCCAGGGGGACCAGGATCTCCAGGAAAACCAACTGGGCCCTAGATAAATCAAGAAAGAACCGAGGAATGTGTCATCCACCAAGGAGCAAGAAGCAGTGGCCACCAGCATGTTGCAAAGCATATAATGAATTCAGTTCAAATGTAGATGGTGATAGGTAGTTCTATAGGTAGCACAGCTTCAGCAGTGCTGTGTGTTAAGTTATTAGTGCTTTGTGTTAACATTATTAAGCTCACTTACTGGGTTACCCTTAGGTCCATCATCACCTGGAGGTCCTTTTGCACCTGGTGGTCCAGCTGCTCCAGGTGGACCAGCTTCACCTTTTTCTCCCCTTTCACCTTTTGGACCCTGTAGAAAACACAAAAATGCCATCTGGAAACTGAAGGGCTAAAACCAGCTTACAATGGCAAACCTGCTTCAAACCTGGGCAATGTTTCTCCTGGATAAACACTGGCACATGAATGGGAAATTAGGACCATAACCTCCCACTGGAAACCTGTGAACCTTGTCTGAGTGCCAACATCTGCACCCAGCTAGCATTAATGAATTGTCTTCAGAGGGAAAAGCATTCATGGTAAAGACAATATCTCTGGAAGAAAAGAAAAGGAAGCCTTCAGCTTTGTCTTCTAGCTGTTAGTCCAAGAAGTGGATATGATTGTACAGAACCAAACTGCACTTTAAAGGTTGAAGTTCTTCACTGAGGATGTGAAGGAAACACCCCCAAATACACAAGTCATCTATGAAATGCCAGATACATAATTGCACCATAATAAGGGTTAATCATGGGACTGAACTACAATACTCACAGAGGTTCCAGATTCTCCAGGAGGTCCAGGGTTACCAGCTTCTCCAGGTTCACCCTGTCAATGCAGGAGGATAAATGGGTAAGTCATTAGGGGCAATATTTCTGTTCTTACACAACTCTCTTGTGCTTGTTTGTGTGGACAGCTTACAAACGCTGTCTTTTCTTGGGCCTGCCTAAGGGGGGGTTGTTGCTGTGCTACACTCAGCTGAGTTTATACAAAGATCACAGGTCTGACCTCTGAGAGGCTTAGTGCAGACACTGATTTTACTGAATACATGTTAGCTCTGCTGTGGAAAAGAGAAGGGAGGGAAGTGGTGCAGTACACAGTGCAGTATCACAAACAAACCTAGATTTTAAAGCCACATTTATTTACTTAGGCTTTGTGAAAGAGAAGTGTGAGCTTAATGTTACGTGATCTATTTCCTCTCTCTGGTGACTTCTCTGTGATGTAAAACGTTTCAGTCCTAGTTTTGAGAAGTCAGGAGCAGCTTACTGGGTATTTGGAAGATGTGCATGTCAGAGCTTTGATATCAAGGTAAAGATAAGCATGTGTTGGTGCCTTTTGCTTTTCCATTTTGATCTTAATTATAAGCACAACAACAGAGAAAATTGCTGGGTGGAAGCTGGAGTTAAGTGGGTTTAGTTGAGTGTAAGTCTCAAGACTTCTGGACAGCTCCGTGGAGGCTACAGGCATTAATAACGCAAAGCTGCGTGCACGTTTGTCCTGCAGATGGCTTTGAATGTTTTTAGGGCTTTGTGTGTACAGCAGAGGAAACAAGGAGGCAGTTCCAGATACATGGCACTAAGTGTGGCAAAACTCTTTTCTGACTTTCTGGAAGGGGGCTTTGGAGTCCCAGTATTAATGACAAAATATCTGCTGCTCTAGCCATTCAAATACAGGAGTCAGCAAATCTATTTCACTCCCCAGCAGTAAGGGGGAGGATGCCCAAATGTTTTTGCAGCCTCTACAATGAGTAGTGCAGTGCATTACCATCTGTGCCTGGGCTGGTTTGAGACCAATTGAAAAACTTTACTGAGAGAAGGGACACCTTTAGCTGGGAGAAGAAAGGAAAAAGCAACATGTGCCCTATTATCACTCATTCTTCTGCTGAGAAACACAACTAGTCAAAATACAGGTGTAAGACTCACTTCTCATAACCTGCTCAGCTCACTTCAGGCTGTGCCTTCTTTCTGGCAGTCTGGTCTCTGTGGCTGCCTCTGCCTTAACTGAAATCCAATCTAACCCTTTTCCCTCTAACCTCCTTGTTGTCTTTTTGACATCTTGCCTCAGATCATAGAATCAACCAGGTTGGACAAGACCTCCAAGATCATCCAGCCCAACCTAGCACCCAGCCCTAGCCAGTCATCTACACCATGGCACTGAATGCCTCATCCAGTCTTTTCTTGGACACCTCCAGGGACAGTGACTCCACCACCTCCCTGGGCAGATATCAGGTGAGCTATACCTGGGTTGATCTGGTGCCAACACTCACCTTTTCACCAACACCTCCGACAGAACCAATTGAGCCTGGGGGACCTTGAGGACCCTGTGATGATAAGAAGTGTTAGCTTTCCAAATGCAGCTATTCCAAATGTAGTGCCTATTACTGAGTTACTTTTGAGAGAACAAAAAGAGGTTAATTCTTACATCAGCTCCGTTGGGGCCCTGGGGACCTCTTGGACCTGGAGGGCCAGGTGGACCCTGTATAAAAGACACAATTTGATAGAGTTACAGTCATAAAGAGTAAGTCCAGTGGAGCTTTTCTGGCCAGTAAAAGGTAATATCCTCTGTCTGTTGAGGACTTTTAATCTTTGCACTTCTACAGAAACAGCAGGTCCAGACTGCTGCCCACTGCATGAGTTCAGGTGACAGAGGTTCCAGGCAATGTCATACATGACCTGAGCTGGGGATGCTCAGAAGCCTGGGGCTCCTGAAGATTGGTTTCCTACCCTGTATTGTCCTGCAGCTTATCTGCATGCCCATTCCGCCCTGCAAAGCCCTGCAGCAGCTTACATGGTAACAGCTATCTGACAGTACTGTGCCATGGTGCCTGTAGCTGGGCAATCACAAAGCAGCCAGACTTGGCAAAGGGTGCTGGAGGCAAATGCACACTGTTTATAGCTTGCACTGCCGTCAGGCCAGGAGGCATCCTGTCAACAGCATAAACATTTGGAAAAGGTAGTGTCAAGAGCACCCAGAGAAACAGAGCAGACGTAGCCAAATAGTGTTTGCCATCTTCTGGCCTGGAATTACCTGAAGCTAAGGTACAATGCCCTGAACTGCAGAAAAAGAGCTCCAAACTCTGTAGTGCAGTGAACTTTCAGTTTTCTCTTGCTCTCCTGCACTTGCTTATCACTAAGCTCTCTCACACATAACATCTGCTTTGCTGTCTGCTCTTCAGAGTGTTTTCTTAAGTTACATAAATCCTGATATTAGAGATGAAGAGATAGATGTAGGAAAGCCAAGTAAATCCAAGAGTGAGTTCCTGTTACACAAAATGTTTCATAAGGCACCAAATTCAGGAACAGCTTATCAAATGATGAGCTACAGAGAAAAGACAATAACATTGGATGATACTTATCTTCTCTGGAGTGACCAAGGGGAAGAAGCATTACAGAATCACAGGTTGATAAGGGCTGAAAGGGGCCAAGCTCCCAGCTAAAGCAGGTTCACATAGGGCAGGCTGCACAGGAATGCATCCAGCAGTTTTGAATGTCTCCAGAGAAGACTACACAACCTCTCTGGGCAGCCTGCTCCAGGGTTTTGTTTCTCTCAAGGAAGTTTTATCTTATGTTTAGGTGGAACTTCCCATGTTCCAGTTTGTACCCATTGCCCTTTGTCCTGGGCACCACTGAAAAGAAACTGGCCCCATCCTTCTTGACACCCACTCTTTAGATACTTAGCATTGATAGTTACCATTGGGCCCACATCGCCGTTTTCACCCTTTTCACCTGGTGGGCCAGGCAGACCCTAAAACACATGGGAGAGAAAAAAACCTCTTAGTAGGGTACTTGTAATGATGAATTATTGTACAGCCATATGGAACAACCTAAATCAGATCTACATGTGAAACTTGAACTTGTAGGAGGGAGAACCAAGCCACCCAAACCTATCTGCATTAAAACAAAAAGGATTTGTTCATATTGCAGCAAATGTATAGGTAGTCCTGGGATGCTTAAACCAAGCGAGGCAGAAAATGTCCTGAGAAAGGAAATCTCACCCAGAAATGCAAGGGTGGCTGCTTTTAACCACACCGAAGTCATTACCCAGTGCATCGTGGTGGTTGTGAGGCTGCTATTAGATGATCAGCAGGAACAAGCCAGCTGTGGCTCCTGCCATGACCCAGTGAGGTTCTGCAGAGCCTGTATTTAACAAATGCCAGAGTGCAGTCTGGCAAAGTGGAAGCTCATCACTGGTAGCACTCTCTTCAGTTGCAGGACTGATTACAGCACATGCTGAGTTGTTATGCCAGGGTGATGCTAACACTGCTGGTACTTTCTACCTTTCTTGATGCTTGCTTCTTGTAGCTGTGTAATAGTTTAACAAATTAATCTTGAACGTAACTTTTTCTTACTCTCTGATGAGTTTAAAATACAAGCCTGTAGCTAACTGCTTTGAAAAGCCATTAGAACAGAAGCTGAAACTGGGACTAGAAGCCAGGTCTTCAGAGAGCTGATCCTCCCACCTCAGGTAAACTAGATCTTCCCCTTGCCAACAGTACACTTACTTAGTTCTACCCTGTGAACGTAAGACATTTAGCTTAGAAAGTTGAATGCCTTCTCTGTTATGCTTCATGGTCACACTAAACCCAAACAGCTCATTCAACTGCTTGCAGAGGAATTGTTTATAGAACTGTGAGGGCAATTAAACCTGGGTTTGAAAAGCCTTTCCCAAGCCATTTGGTGAACTATTTCACCACCAGTTTCACTGAGAGTATTTCCTGTGTTACTGAACATGGTGTGCTTGTACTACCTTCGGTTCCTCTTGGCAAGAAGTAATTGAGATGTTGTCCTGGAAGGCTAATAAGCCTATTAGATGTCCTGGTTTACTCCACCCTTCAGCTGATGGGCAGATGCAAGGGCAGGAAGAAAACAAAGGCTTGAGCCATTATGTTCCCTCCCAAAGTGATAAATAGATACTCACAGGTGTTTAGGTACTTGCTGGTGTCTTGCCCAAATAAAGATGAGCAAGCCCTGGGGTCACCTAATAGGGTCAGTTTTGCAAATGCCTTTCTGATTGGTGAATCTCTGTGGCCAGAGGAGCCTTTGCACTCAGGCAAATAATATAAACTGAGCTAGGTTGCAAGCAGTTGTGCTGCTTCTGCCTCACTGCGCTTGGCCAACATGTTCTGCTCTGCCTTGTGCTTCAGACCAGCTTAGCTCTGATGATTTGGGCTTGAACTACCTGGAAACTTAAGTGCCTCAGGTTTCCCAGGAGAAGTCATTTAAGTGCCTCATGATGTGGCAAGAAGTGCCACAGACATAGTGCTCTCTGCACACCTGCAAGTGCTCCTGCCTGCACTTCTGCAAACCTCCATGCCAAGAGGACCCAGAGATCATCTGCCTCTTTCCCAGCACCCTGGGAAGATCTGGAAGCCTCTCAAGAGCTGAGCAGTTCCAACACCGCCAGAAAGGAGCCAGGGACTATACTGAGTTTTCTACCCCACCACAGTGAGTAGAACAGGCTTTCCCTCGGGCTCTAGGCTGCCTTTTATTTGTGAGGGGGACAAAGCCATCTTGTGGCTAAGCTTTCCCAATGTTCTGATTCTCCTAAATGAATGAATTGCCCGTAAGCATCCTTGTGAAGACTTTCCTGACTGAATCAGCACTCAAACTTAACTAATTTGTATATAGCTGTGGGCAGGACCTTCCAGAAGTAAAATTAACTACATATTTTATAATTCCTGCCCCAACTAAATCAGAGTTTTGTCATCTAATGTTTCAAAATGTAAGTGAAATGGCTACAAACTGACTGTAAAATAACCTGGGCAGGCCTATAGTGGTTTTAATTTTTTCTTTGCTTTCAGCTCTTTTTCTTAAAGAAACTTCCCTATTTTCATAAATCTTATCAAAATGCAGTAGCAAAGAAGCTCACAGTTACAGTCATAAACATCCAATGCTCACTTTTATGAATAAAAATACTTTTTACTTAATGTAAGTACTATCAGTGGAATTTAACTGCAGTAAGCACAGTGTGGTTACCATGGGGTATTATAGAATCATAGGTTCTATATGATACATAGAATCAAAGGCACATACATTAGCAAAGTCTCATTGCAAAGACAAGATCATAGAATCACAGAATCAACCAGGTTGGAAGAGACCTCCAAGATCATCCAGTCCAACCTAGCACCCATATACATAAAACAGTTTAAGCTGTTACACCTCAGCAGCTCATAATTACAGGGAGAATTGTGCCACAAAATGAAACAAACTTTTGATTCCTTCAGTGCTGTTTAGCAAATGTGGCATCTTAGGCCATGAACCAATATATTCAAGTTAAAATCTTAAGAGAAATAAAGCTCCTTCTTTGATAGATTTCAATGGATGAAGTCTCAAACTAATTGAGCTTTATATTTATGTAGCCTAGCGCTTGTTAAACTTAAAATGTGGAGGTGGACTTTATTGTAAAGCAGGAGCTGAAACTATATCCTAGAGCTGAGAAAATTAACAAGAAATTTTATTCACTGTTTAGAATAATGAAAACACCTAAGCAACTCCTATTAGCAAACACCTAAGCAACTCCTATTAGCAAACACCTAAGCAACTCCTATTAGCAAACACCTCAGCAACTCCTATTGGCAAACACCTCAACAATTCCTATTGGCAAACACCTCAACAATTCCTATTGGCAGACACCTCAACAATTCCTATTGGCAGACACCTCAACAATTCCTATTGGCAGACACCTCAACAATTCCTATTGGCAGACACCTCAACAATTCCTATTGGCAGACACCTCAACAATTCCTATTGGCAGACACCTCAACAATTCCTATTGGCAGACACCTCAACAATTCCTATTGGCAGACACCTCAACAATTCCTATTGGCAGACACCTCAACAATTCCTATTGGCAGGCAGACACCTCAACAATTCCTATTGGCAGGCAGACACCTCAACAATTCCTATTGGCAAGCACACACCTCAACAATTCCTATTGGCAAGCACACACCTCAACAATAATTCCTTCCTATTAGCAAGCAAACACCTCAACAATAATTCCTTCCTATTATTAGCAAGCAAACACCTCAACAATAATTCCTTCCTATTATTAGCAAGCAAACACCTCAACAATAATTCCTTCCTATTATTAGCAAGCAAACACCTCAACAATAATTCCTTCCTATTATTAGCAAGCAAACACCTCAACAATAATTCCTAATTCCTTAATTCCTTCCTATTATTAGCAAGCAAACACCTCAACAATAATTCCTAATTCCTTAATTCCTTCCTATTATTAGCAAGCAAACACCTCAACAATAATTAATTCCTTCCTATTATTAGCAAACACCTCAACAATTCCTATTAGCAAACACCTCAACAATTCCTATTAGCAAACACCTCAACAATTCCTATTAGCAAACAAACACCTCAACAACTCATATCAGCAAACACCTCAGCAATTCCTATTGGCAATTAGGAATACTTTTATCCTGAGTTGTTACTGCTGAAAAGAAAGATGTTTTCCAAGGCAATATGAATCTACACAAGACATCTCTGTTAGTGCAGTTATCAACCGTTTATCTTCCACGGAGGATTGCAGCCTTTTATGAAATTCTTTGTGAACTCCTTTATGTAACAGAGTTTTGTCCTGAGATACCCTAAATTCCTTTCTTCTCTCTCCCTCTCTGTGGATTTGAATGGGAGAAGAAGGTGTGAAAACTGCTTTCCTGCCCTGCAGGCTTGGAGGGGAAACAGCAAAAGGTGCTTTCCGCACATGGGCTGACCTGTGTAGAAGCCCACACTGGAATCAGGCTGGTGGTTGGCTGGGTTTTTGCACCCAGTGTAAAAGGTAAATGGATACTTTGTCTAGGATAAGGAGAAAGCGAGCAAGGGAGAACAGGAAAAGGGTTCCCACCTTGAGAGGTCCCTGCCTTGAAAAAAGAGCTCCTGAGAGAGTGCCCGACAGAACAGGTTCCTGCTGTGACTGAACCTTCCCTGCTTTTGGACAGCTCCTAACTTTTTTGTACGGCTCTCTGTTTTATCCCATCCATGCTTTTGGATGGCTCTCCCCACTTTTTCACCCTTCTGTGCGAACCTGCAGGCTTGGCAAGCCCTGGGGTCCTCTGAGAGAGAGCTCCTGGCATCAAGACCAGCCCCTCTTGGACTGTATTAGTAGCCAACTTCCTGGCTGCCTCCTGGACTGGGATGCTAGCAGTTTTGGCTCTCCCCTGACACTGTGAAGACAGTGTTGTTCCACGACCATCCCACTCATGGAAGAAGTGCTCAAGGCATTTATGAGTTTGGTAGCTCTGCCACTTGCCTTGGGCTCCTGCGGCGTGGATCTCTATTACTGGATATTGCCTGCAGCATCAGAAGGCTGCTTCCACAGAGGAATCTAGCAAGGAATTGTTGCTGAATACTTACTTCTGTAAGACCTGCTGTTCCCTTGATCTTCTGCTTAGCCTGATTGATAGTGGGGTAAAGCTGTGTTTATAGCTTAGCCTTTTCCACTTCCTGACTCCCTAAATATCTGAATTTGCCTATAATACCCTTTTTCTGGAAGAAATTCCCTATCAAACAGAAGCTGTCAATAAACTAAACTAATTTTTGTATACAGTTTGGGGGCAGGGTTCCAGGAAAAGAAAATCATTCTATTTTTGCAATTCCTGACACACACATGTTAATTCCCTGCCTCCATGACAAGTTTATGGCAGCTACAGGTTGACATTCAGCTTAGTGCAAGAGAGGAGGCAGTTCAGAGATGGCAGCTAGAAAGGAGCCATACTGGTTTCTACAGTCAACACTATCACTATGATTTGCCAGAAGAGAATATCCATGGTACAGAAAAGGAGTGTGCATATAATGAGCCACAATACAGTTTCATATGTGGGTTAAAAAGCATTTCAAAGGGCACTGTGCTCTAATCTGATTCACATGGAAACAAAGCCAAAGTCCTGCATGTCTTGTTCTTCTTTTGGTATGCTAAAAGAAATAGTCTTCTTTAAACCCCAGGATTTTCCAGCTGTAAGTCTCTGGCTGTAGCAACGAGGCACCCAGAGTTTATTGTGTGCTTGCTTGGTGGTTATTCACCACCAATAACAAGTGTAAGAGGAATAAGCAGGCACCTGTAGAAAGCTGCCAGCGATGGCTGCAGAGTATAAGCATCAGGGAATTCTGCTCATCTTTCAGAACACGAGGAGTGTCTGTCATTGTAACAAAGAGAAACACACTATGTTGGCCAAAGCCATTGTGAAAAGACAGTAGATGACAAGGATGTCTTAAATATGCCTCCAAGTTGGATCTTTCCTTACAATGTGGATCAGCAGCACAAAGAAGGGCTCTTGTTAAAACAGAGGCTGTTGGGACTCCATAAATGAAATTCTACAGGTTGTGTTAGCCTGGAGTTCAGCTTCAGAGTGACCTGCCAATCTCCTTCAACACTCCATTTGCTATTTAGACATGAACTTTGTGAATATGGAATCTTTCGGTTCTTAACTGCTGCCATTATATAATAGAAGAAAATACTCAGGTTTGGATGCAGAAATCAAGATCCTTACAGGTAGAAGGCAGAATAATAAAGGAATTTACCTGTAAGCCAATAGGGCCTGGAGGGCCAGGGAAGCCTCGAGGACCTTCATCACCTTTTTGTCCAAACATCCCTTGCTGACCTCTTGGGCCTGGCTCCCCATCACCTCCCTGTTTGGAAAGAGTGAAAAGCAAAGGCATCACAGGTCTGCTAGTAACAGATCCAGCTCCAGGGACACGCAAACACCTGCAGGAGGGCTCTGGCTCACTCCTCATGTCTTTACAAACGCATGCATCCCACCCTGATGGAGTCTCATACGTTACACAAGCACAACAGCAGCATATGCTCTGGTTTAACACAAGTCAAACAATACTGCATGGCTTGCAGACATTTTCCAGGAGTACCTCTTTCACAGCTGGCAAAACCATTCTAGCTTTTGACTACTTCAATGTGAGTAAATATGACTATCATATCACTCTACCAGTCTTCATGGTAGAAGAATTCACAAGGCCTTCGAACTCAAAATCAAAACCATCCTACCTGCTATCAGGTGGATTTTACATAGAAGACTCTCTTTTAAGTGTGCCTGGTCCCAGGCTGCTTTTACCACTGCCTGCACACAAAGCACCCAGTGTGCTCACTGAAAGCATGGGCCCCAGTCACTGTTTATACCATTTCATTTTATGATGATTCCTTCCCATTACTGCCCTGCTGAAAATCTGCAATAAAATAACACCTGTGCAGGCTTGTTTGTAGTAAACTGCACATAAGTGGACAGTAATAGAACTGTTAAGAGTGACTTGAACTTTGCATGCTCAGAAATGTATTTCCAATCATAGAATCAATGATCTGAAATGCATTTCTCAATATCTATCTATTTTTCAATATCTTTCTCAATATTTCAAATCACAAAATCATTGATTCTGTGATTGGAAATACATTTCTCAATATGTATCAATTTCTCAGTATTTCTCAATATATTCTCAGTATTTCTCAATATATTCTCAGTATTTCCAATCACAGAATCATAGAGTCTATAATTGGAAATACATTTCTCAATACGTATCAATTTCTCAATATTTCCCAATAGATTTTTCAGTATTTTAAATCATAGAGTCATTGATTCTATGATCTGAAATACATTTCTCAATATATATCAATTTCTCAATATTTCCCAATATATTTCTCAGTATTTTAAATCACAGAGTCAATGATTCTATGATAGGAAATATATTTCTCAATATATATAAATTTCTCAATATTTCCCAATATATTTTTCAGTATTTTAAATCATAAAGTCATTGATTCTATGATCTGAAATACATTTCTCAATATATATCAATTTCTCAGTATTTCCCAATATATGTCTCAGTATTTCAAATCACAGAATCAATGATTCTATGATAGGAAATATATTTCTCAATATATCAATTTCCCAATATTTCAAATCAAAGAATCATAGAGTCAATGACTGGAAATATATTTCTCAATATACATCAATTTCTCAATATATTTCTCCATATTTTAAATCACAGAATCAATGATTCCATTACTGGAAACATATTTCTCTCTATATATACATTTCTCAATATATTTCTCAGTATTTTAAATCACAGAATCATTGATTCCATTACTGGAAATACATTTCTCAATATATATCAATTTCTCAATACTTCTCTATATATTTCTCAGTATTTCAACTCACAGAATCAATGACTCTATGATTGGAAATACATTTCTCTCTATATATCAATTTATCAATATATTTCTCAGTATTTTAAATCATAGAATCAATGATTCAACAATTGGAAATATATTTCTCAATATATATCACTTTCTCAGTATTTCTCAATATAGTTCTCAGCAACAGAACTGTTAGGAGTGATTTGAACTTTGCATGCTCAGAAATGCATTTCCAATCATAGAATCAATGATTTGGAATATATTGAAAAATAGATATATATTGAGAAATGTATTTCTCAATA
Organism: Pogoniulus pusillus; assembly: GCF_015220805.1. Lineage (NCBI taxonomy): Eukaryota > Metazoa > Chordata > Aves > Piciformes > Lybiidae > Pogoniulus > Pogoniulus pusillus. The sequence continues at coordinate 4,905,300 of NC_087271.1, forward strand.
TTTCCAATCACAGAATAAATGATTCTATGATTTGAAATACATTTCTCAATATGTATCAATTTCTCAATATTTCCCAATATATTTCTCAGTATTTTAAATCACAGAATCATTGATTCCATTACTGGAAATACATTTCTCAATATATATCAATTTCTCAATACTTCTCTATATATTTCTCAGTATTTCAAATCACAGAATCAATGATTGGAAATATATTTCTCAATATATATCACTTTCTCAATATGTCTCAATGTAGTTCTCAGCAACAGAACTGTTAAGAGTGATTTGAACTTTGCATGCTCAGAAATGCATTTCCAATCATAGAATCAATGATTTGAAGTACATGTCTCAATATATATCAATTTCTCAATACTTCTCAATGGATTTCTCAGTATTTTAAATCACAGAATCATTGATTCCATGATTGGAAATATATATATCAATTTCTCAGTATTTCTCAATACATTTCTCAGTATTTTAAATCACAGAATCAATGACTCTATGATTGGAAATATATTTCTAAATATATATCAGTTTATCAATAGATTTCTCAGTATTTTAAATCACAGAATCATTGATTCCATGATTGGAAATATATATCAATTTCTCAGTATTTCTCAATATATTTTCAGTATTTTAAATCATAGAATCATTGATTCTGTGACCTGAAATATATTTCTCAATACATCAATTTCCCAATATTTCAAATCAAAGAATCATAGAGTCTATGACTGGAAATATATTTCTCAATATACATCAATTTCTCAATGTTTCCCAATATGTTTCTCAATATTTTAAATCACAGAATCATTGATTCTATGATTGGAAATATGTTTCTCAATATATATATATTTCTCAATATATTTCTCAGAAATAGAACTGTTAAGAGTGATTTGAACTCTGCATGCTCAGAAATGTATTTCCAATCATAGAATCAATTACTTGAAATACATTTCTCAATATATATCAATTTCTCAATATAGTTCTCAATATTTCAAATCACAGATCAATGATTCTATGATTGGAAATACATTTCTCAATATGTATCAATTTCCTCAGTACTTCTCAATATATTTCTCAATATTTTAAATCACAGAATCATAAGAGTCTATGATTGGAAACACATTTCTCAATATATATCAATTTCTCAATATTTCCCAGTGTATTTCTCAGTATTTCAAATCACGGAATCATAGAGTCTATGACTGGAAATATATTTCTCAATATATATCAATTTCTCAATATTTTAAATCACAGAATCATAGAGTCTATGATTGGAAATACATTTCTCAATATATATCCATTTCTCAATATTTCTCAGTACTTCTCAATTTATCTCTCAATATTTCAAATCACGGAATCATTGATTCTATGACTGGAAATATATTTCTCAATATGTATCAATTTCTCAATATATTTCTTAGTGTTTTAAAATCACAGAATCATAGAGTCTATGACTGGAAATATATTTCTCAATATATATCAATTTCTTAATGTATTTCTTAGTATTTTAAAACCACAGAATCATTGATTCTATGATTGGAAATATATTTCTCAATATATATCAATTTCTCAGTATTTCTCAATATATTTATCAGTATTTCAAACCCCAGAATCAATGATTCTATGATTTGAAATATATTTCTCAATATGTATCAATTTCTCAATATTTCAAGCCCCAGAATCATTGATTCTATGATTTGAAATATATTTCTCAATATATTTCTCAGTATTTCAAACCACAGAATCATTGCTTCTATGATTGGAAATATATTTCTCAATATATATCAATTTCCTCAATATTTCTCAGTATATTTCTCAATATTTCAAACCCCAGAATCAACGATTCTATGATTTGAAATATATTTCTCAATATGTATCAGTTTCTCAGTATTTCAAACCCCAGAATCATTGATTCTATGATTTGAAATATATTTCTCAATATATATCAATTTCCTCAATATTTCTCAGTATATTTCTCAATATTTCAAACCCCAGAATCAATGATTCTATGATTTTAAATATATTTCTCAATATACATCAATTTCTCAGTATTTCAAACCCCAGAATCAATGATTCTATGACTTGAAATATATTTCTCAATATGTATCAATTTCCTCAATATTTCAAACCCCAGAATCAATGATTCTATGATTTGAAATCTATTTCTCAATATACATCAATTTCTCAGTATTTCAAACCCCAGAATCAATGATTCTATGACTTGAAATATATTTCTCAATATGTATCAATTTCCTCAATATTTCAAACCCCAGAATCAATGATTCTATGATTTGAAATACATTCTCAATATATATCAATTTCCTCAATATTTCTCAGTATATTTCTCAATATTTCAAACCACAGAATCAATGATTCTATGATTTGAAATATATTTCTCAATATGTATCAATTTCCTCAATATTTCAAACCCCAGAATCAATGATTCTATGATTTGAAATAGATTTCCCAATATATATCAATTTCTCAATATTTCAAACCCCAGAATCATTGATTCTATGATTTGAAATATATTTCTCAATATATATCAATTTCTCAGTATTTCTCAATATATTTCTCAATATTTCAAACCACAGAATCAATGATTCTATGACTTGAAATACATTCTCAATATATATCAATTTCCTCAATATTTCTCAGTATATTTCTCAATATTTCAAACCCCAGAATCAATGATTCTATGATTTGAAATCTATTTCTCAATATATATCAATTTCCTCAATATTTCTCAGTGTATTTCTCAATATTTCATACCCCAGAATCAATGATTCTATGATTGGAAATCCATTTCTCAATATATATCAATTTCTCACTGGATTTCTCAGTATTTTAAATCACAGAATCCCAGAGTCATTGATTCCATGATTTGAAATACATTTCTGAGCATGCAGTTCAAAGAACTTCAAGTATCAGATGAGTTACAGCAAGATTGGAGGTTTCTCTGAATATCTTACTTACAGCTATCCCAGGAGCACCGACAGGACCCTGGAGACCTGGTGGACCTGGAGGACCCTGAAACAAGCAAACATCCAGAAGGAATATTTACTAATTGCAGCACCTGGAGTGAGATTGACACAAATACAGAGGTAAGTCTGTGTGCATGATTGAGGTCCATTAAGCAGTTCTCCATTTCTCCATCAAGAATGAAGCATTACTCATAACTCTTTTCCACTCAGTACAAACAATCATCATTTGGCTTTTGAGTTCAAAACCCCAGATTTGCACACCTATAACACACTTCACATCAGTTCTTGTGGGAGGTGTCCCTGCCTATGGTGGGGCAGGGGGAGAGGTTTGGAACTGGATGATCTTTGAGGTCCCTTCCAACCTAAACTATTCTATGGATTTATTGAGAGTGCATTTGTAATGTTTCAGAATACTGAAATTAGATTCCCTATACACACATGAATCAAACTGAAAGGCAGGTTTTGATTCACAAGTACACACGAGTCAAACTGAAAGGCAGGTTTTGAGTCACAAGTACACACGAGTCAAACTGAAAGGCAGGTTTTGAGTCACAAGTACCAGATAATCATGAGATCTGTGTGGAAAACCTCAACCTTTCTTTCCAACAGAATGGCTCTGAAAGGAACATCTGATTTTTACTTTCAGTCTCCTCACAGAATAATAATTCCCTAGATTACATTGCAGGAGATTTAGCTGTGATGTAATGAAGATATCTAAACCAGTATGGGAACATGAGATACTAGTTTCTGATGGGGTTAAAATGGTGTGGCCAGTCTGGATTTGCACCAGCTGGAGAGACTAGGCTGATTCAGAGTGAAGGTAAGGCATAAACCCTTAGAGCTGGAAATGGCTGTGTTCTGTGCTGCCATTGCAGATGGCAAGGCAGGTGTCTGCAGTTTCAAGGCAGGCAATTCTAATTCAGTGCAAAATGATGCTTGGAGTTAAAAGACCCAAGATTAGAAAAAGTGAACTTCTTAGTTCTCATATTCTTACTTCTTTCCTTGGGATTTGCATCTATGTTAGACCATCTTATTTCCTGGGGCATTTGAGGGCATTTGAAGTGTCCAACTACGTATTGCTGCTCTTTTGTGTTCCTTTGTTTTGTCACAGGCCTGGTGGCAGTATGTGAAGCAAAGCTCTTAAGCTCTATGGTGACATCTCTCCTTGAGGGGACTCCTAGGAGTGTTTCTGTTGACTGGGAGAGTTACCACAAGAAAGGGAAATAGGAGGCAAGAATTGTTAATGAAAAAGTAATCCTGGAGTGGATTGCTTCTACCCTCTGCAGGGTGCTTCCACCTGCTCCTTCGTTTTATAGGGTTTGAAGGAGATCTCCATATCTTTAATCTCAAATACTCATTTTGACGTGAGCTATTGTTGGAAGGTACTTGGTGATTGCTTCATGAGAGGTTATTTGGACATGTGGCCAGGCTCTTTTTCCCATTCCTCTGGAGGGGGAATGGTGAGAGACTGACCAGAATCATCCAGAGTAAATCTTCAATTACTAAAGACAGCTGAGGCGGCCATTTGAACCTCAAGAGAGGATGTGCATCAAAACTGTGCTGCCTCCCTAGCGAGAATATGGCAACATAGTATTTTTGTTAGGCTTGGTAGAGGTAAGTCCCCCAAACATAAATCCCTGATAGTTTCAATAGGGAATTGAAGATGTTTCCAGCTCTTCAACAGGAAAGAGGGATCAGTTCTTTGCTCAGGGTCCTTGCTGGTTTAGGCTCTAAATGTGCACCAAGGCTTTTGTAAGTGTCTAGCTATTGTCCTTCCTCTTTATGCCCTGTGATTTCAGGTCTAGGTACTTCCTACCTCTTCAGAATCTTTCAGAAGTGGCTAGCAAAGGCTTTCCTCCCTGCCCAAATAAACATCTGTTGGCATGTTGAAAGGAAAGCAGCTTTGAGATGGACACGCTCAGAAACGGTCATGGTTGAATGACTGCAATGGAGAGCAAGCAGGATTCCATACAAATGAGGCAACACCCACACTGAGTCCTGCATGTTAAGCACAACATATTATACTCCCAAATGCCTTAAGCCTTGAAACTGAGAGTACAGGATATGTTCTCAAATGGTTCCGATGCAGACACCTTGAGCCAGCTGCTGGCATGTGCCTGGATACTTTGGTACTCACTCTGGGAGCTGTGGCCACAGTCTAATGCTCAGCGTAAGTAGCTCTGCTAAAATGAACTGAAATAGAAAATGCAGCATCTATTTGTTTCTGCTGCTGATTGCAGCAGCATCTCTAATGAGGAGGCATGTCCAAGGGCAAAGAAGAGTAAGCATGTGATCATGTACAAAGCCTGAAGTGGACCTGGACCTTGATCTGCTTCATAGGCTTCCTCTTGCCCTCTTTGAACGTGGCTTTTCTGTGTGCACAGACAGAGGTGGCCAAAGAGGAGCTGCATCTATCTCTCTGTATCCCACAGCTGCTTTACAACTACAACAGTAAATAGATTGAGATGGATTTTTAGTTAGCTGGGAACAAGTCCATAGCTCTAAAATTGCCTTGTAAAAATGCTTTAATTTGATAAATTGTATCATTCATCTCAGATTGAGCAGAAGTCATTTTAGTCTGAAGCAGAACCTGTTCACAATTTGTTTGCATGTGCATTTCTTGGAAAAGTGAGGTTTATAAGAAGTCTGTTTTCTGCAGTGAAAACTGCAGAAGTCCTTCTCACAGACATAACTGAAAGGTGCACCTTTAAAACAAACAAAAAAGGTCTTCTTTTGGTACATATTTTTGCCACGTTATTGTCTATGAAATTCTCATAAAAGTAGATTTTCACAGAATCATAGAATCAAACAGGTTGGAAAAGAACTCCAAGCTCATCCAGTCCTACCTAGCACCCAGCCCTGTCCAATCAACCAGACCATGGCACTAAGTGCCTCAGCCAGGCTTTGCTTGAACACCTCCAGGGACAGCGACTCCACCACCCCCCTGGGCAGCCCATTCCAATGCCAATCACTCTCTCTGGGGAGGAGCATGAGGAACACTAACATGTACATGGCTCTCTGAGTACAAACCTCTAGTGCTGCATCACAACTCCACGTGGTTCTGAAGGGGTTTTGAAGAGTCTTTTCATATAATCAACCAGGTTGGAAGACACCTCCAAGGTCATCCAGTCCAACCTATCCCCAGCCCTATCCAGTTGTTGCTGTTGACTCATGTGCAAGGCTGCCTGTGTGCCTCATGAATGATTACTCTTTATTTACAAAGAATGGGATCAACAAAGGAGTTTGCTACTCACGTTTTCACCCTTGTCACCTTTACTACCTTTCTGGCCTGGTTCACCAATTTCACCCTGTAATTGAAAGTTAGAAGTTAAACTTTTTTGGTCCAAAATGGTCTCCTTCAAACTTAGCTGAAGTTATCACAGGATCTTTAAGGGCTTCCTTTGAGAGGATTATTCTGTGTTTTGTGCTGCTTCTCCAAGTGTGAAGGCCTAAGGAGGGTGATTCTGTGCTGATCAAGAGCATGTCATATTAATCCAGGTACTGACTGCTATGCTGCAAAGAGCAGCAAGAGCTGGCTTTGGACTGAGCTGTAAGAAAAGCAAGCTGTGTTCCCCATGTCATCTTTGACATGAACTTCAGGGGAAAGCACAAACTCATCCAACTGTCTGTGACTGAGCAACTGTGTCTCATGGTATTGCAAAACTTCTACATTAGTCAAATCAACAGGAAAGAAAAGTTATCTTTAGCCAATAATGAAAGATAAACTAAATCACAGTAGATACTATCTGTGGGCTAGATAATACTCATGCATCACAAAACCAAACCTCAGAGTCTTTACCTTTGCCCTATGCAAACTAACAGCACAGCAGCAGTTCAAGCAGACATGAAAGATGATCCTGAAAGGTGCTGTGTCCTAAATTCTGTCAAAAGTCAACAAAGTATCTCTGCTGCAAGCACATTATTTTGACACTGTCAAACTCTCACCAGTGGTTCCATATCACTCTGCATTCCTGGGAACATTTTATCTCACTCATTCAGCAGAATGAGTTTCTAATGCAGGCAGAAATCAAGTTTACCATCACCTCCCTCGATTAATTTTGCTGACGTTCACGCCAGGGTAGATGTTAGTGTGCTAGTCCTTGAGCACAAATCCCAATGCCCCATGGTATCTGTCCCTCAGGCATCTGATTAGAGAAGGGATTTGTAGGGTTTTTACAGAGGGAGTCTGGGGAGGCAGGGACAGAAATTGCTTCATCACCATACTCATTGTGAGGAAAGCTACAACCACATTAGTGCATCTCACAGATGTGCTAATATCCAGTGTGAAGATTCACCTTGTCACCATCTTCTCCAGGAGAACCACTAGGACCAGCAGGACCTGGAAGACCTACAGGACCCTGTACCCCATCACGGCCAGCTGGACCTTGAGGACCCTTTTCACCCTGGTTTTGAAGAAAAGAAAGGGATCCACATTATTACAGGAGCCTAATGAAGATTTCGGCACTGACAGTCACATTACCAACAGAAAATAGATAGAACCCCCCCAAACAGCAGAAAGGAACTACAAAGGGAAGAGAACACATCACAAAATGATATTAAGCAATAATGGAAGCTGATACCAAGTGTACTTGCACTCGAATGCAGAGTGCCTGAGTGCCAAGTCTCAATGAAAGACTCAGCTGACAACCTTCTCTCTTGTATTCACTCCCTGCTGTGACAGTGATGCCTTTGACCCTTGTCGGCTAGAGGCCACGACAAGAAATGGACTGAATTGTACCCAGAAATGGAATAGGTCAGCTATTCTGAGATTGTGGTGCAAAGGTGGGTGGGAAGTGCTAACATGTTGGAATGAAAGGTGTGCGCTGTGGTGGCTTTGTGTGACCCTCTGATTACTTACGGGTGCACCTTTCTCCCCTGCAGGGCCGGGAGGACCCTGAGGTCCGGGACGACCTGGTAGACCGATTGGGCCAGCGGTGCCTGCTGCTCCACGTTCCCCTGGTGAACCCTGGAAAGAAAATCATGTAGGATAGTTCTGAGCCCTGATAACTGCTGGTGGCTTTCATGACCCAGGCTGACAGAGAAACAGCTGTTAGTCACTGAGATTCCAGCAGGCAGAAGGAAGTCACACCCAGCTTGTATGCAGGTAACAAAAACAAGGGTGAAAGAACTACTCTGAAGTTCATACTCAACAGTTCTTGTTCCATACTAACCTTTTCAATGCCTTTTTTTCATGAGTGTACCCTCCTGTATCATTTATGCATGGTAACAGCAGTGTGCTTCAGCCTGTTCCAGGAATGCTTTTCCCCTGTGTTTCCAAAACTCCATGACCATACTCTTGTGAAGAAAGCACATTCACCATCCCAAAACACAGCAGTAACCCACACCCTGCCCAGATTGTTAGTGCAGTTCTGGGCCACACAGTGTTGGGCTGATTATCATAGAATCATAGCATCAACCAGCTTGGAAGAGACCTCCAAGCTCAGTCAGTCCAACCTAGCACCCAGCCCTATCCAGTCAACCAGACCATGGCACTAAGTGCCTCAGCCAGGCTTTTCTTCAACACCTCCAGGGACAGTGACTCCACCACCTCCCTGGGCAGCCCATTCCAATGCCAATCACTCTCTCCACCAACAACTTCCTCCTAACATCCAGCCTAGACCTCCAGCACACCTTGAGACTGTGTCTCCTTGTTCTGTTTCTGCTTGCCTGGCAGAAGAGACCAACCCCACCTGGCTACAGCCTCCCTTCAGGTAGTTGTAGACAGCAATGAGGTCACCCCTGAGCCTACTCCAGGCTGCACACTCCCAGCTCCCTCAGCCTCTCCTCACAGGGTTTGTGTTCCAGGCCCCTCACCAGTTTTGTTGCCCTTCTTTGGACACATTCCAGTACCTCAACATCTCTCTTGAATTGAGTTCCCTAGAGCTGGACACAGCACTCCAGGTGTGGCCCTCACAGTGTTGAGTACAGGGGAAGAATAACCTCCCTTGTCCTGCTGGCCACTCTGTTCCTGATCCAGGCCAGGATGCCATTGGCTCTCCTGGCCCCTTGGGCACACTGCTGCCTCATGTTCAGGTACTATCTACCAGCACCCCCAGGTCCCTTTCTTCCTGGCTTCTCTCCAGCCACTCTGTCCCCGAGCATTCTTAAAGGAGTGCAGCTTTTGCCATATATCATCTATAGATGCTATCTATAGATCTACATCTCCATATTTTGTAACAATCTAAGCTGACTGATAAACTTTTCCAACTGACATGCTGGAAGTGAGGTGCTGCTCTATGGAATGGGTTAGTAATAGGTGGAACTGGAGGCGCTGTGCAGCCTTTTTTCCACCCACATTAAAGCAAGAACAAATTTTAGGCTTTTGGAAACATAGGAGTTTTTAAACTGCTTTTAACTCTCAGAGCCCATTTTTTTTTGTCTTTTCTTGATGGCATCCTTTTGCTGGCCTGACTCCCTTAGCATAACTGGTACTAATTGCATAATGAGGTGGCTTTGCCCTGAGATACCTGTGGCAGAAGAGAATACCCAAGGGTTGTTCCAAAGGCATGGCAAATTACCTCAGCAAGGTGGAATTTTGCATGAGTGTGGGGCAAAACAATTGTTTGTCCAGGAATCACCCCTCCAGGTGTTGGGAAGGCTTTTTAAGTCTTGAGTGAATGCCTACATTTCAGTTCTATTATTTCTGTTGTTTTAGTTCCTTGGACTTCAGTGAAGTCGACAAGAAAAATTCACTACCCTGCAGCCATACTACCGTGGTCTTTGATCTTGTCAGCTCTCATAAGAGGAACAATTCTAGGTCATCTCAGCAGTAGGATGCAAAAAATTCCCAAATAACTCAGACCTTTCCTATGTCAGTCATAAAGTCATAGAATCAGGCAGGGTTGGAAGGGACCACAAGGACCATCTAGTTCAACCCCCCCTGCCATGCCCAGGGACACCCTACATTAAAATCAGGTTGGCCACAGCCTCATCCAGCCTGGCCTTAAACACCTCCAGGGATGAGGCCTCAACTACCTCTCTGGGCAACCCATTCCAGCCTCTCACCACTCTCATGCTGAACAACTTCCTCCTCACCCCCACTCTGAATCTCTCCACCTCCAGCATTGTTCCATTCCCCCATGTCCTGTCACTCCCTGATAGCCTAAAAAGTCCCTCCCCAGCTTTTTTGTAGGCCCCCTTCAGATCCTGGAAGGCCAGAAGAAGGTCACCTGGGAGCCTCCTCTTCTCCAGACTGCACAGCCCCAACTCTTTCAGCCTGTCCTTACAGGAGAGGTGCTGCAGCCCTCTGAGCATCCCCGTGGCCCTTCTCTGGACACACTCCAGCACATCCAGATCCTTATTGTAATGGAGACTCCAGAACTGGCTGCAGCACTGCAGGTGGGGTCTCACCAGAGTGGAGTAGAGGGGAAGAATCACCTCCCTCCACCTGCTGGCCACACAGTCAATAGATGTTACAGTGGCCATCATTTCTAGTAGCTCTTTCTACACAGCCAGCTATTCACATTTAACTTTGCATCACTGTAATGTACTACACTTAAATTTCAGATGAATTATGAACGAGAAGTACACCTTCTGTTTTCAAGGCTCCTCTCATTTCCCTGTGAGAATAGCCTCTGATCAAAGCAGTGTACATTAACTTTGGTTCCAACTCAGCACAGCATTTTAGGCAGCTTTTTGATTCCATTCTCTCCTTCTGTGTTTCTGTTTTCCCCCTAAAATCCTGGTTAAGCTGTGGCCTTGCAGGGGCACCCACAGCCTGGAATCTCTTAGTTTGTGGAGTTGCTTGACAACTGTTCTACAGAATGGCAATGACATGCTTTGTCTTGGATGTCCCTTCTCCAGCTGTGAAGTCGTTAGTAACCTGGGGGTTAGCTCATTTCTTGTGCCAAGTTAGGGAATTCCAGCTGTGGCATCCATTACCTAGTGACAAGACATTTTCCTGATGGAAATGCTCAACGACTGACAGTTTTCATGACTGAAAAAGAGGAAAGGTAGCTCTAGATAGCTCAGTACTGCTAATTAGGTAGCCTGCAGCTGGCTTACTTTGAGTCCTGCTCGAGTAACCTATTCCCAAATGAGGTAATGAAAAATGACTATTTGACATTCCAAAGAACTTCCTCTCATCAGCATTCATCATTCCACACAGTAGTATAAGGGAAGAAAACAAATAGAAGGCAAAGAGAGCAGATAAAAGAGAACTGTTAACAAAAACAACCAACCCAAAACCTCACAATAAAAATCCTTAGCAAAAATCCTTGCTCTGGAGTGCATCCATGGGCCTCTTTCTTTTGTTCAGCTCCCTTTAAGCACAGTAATTGGCACACTCAGCATTTGGAGCAGTCATTTGTCTGTGCTCACAGGCCCTAAGCACTAGCCAAACAAAGCTTGTAATTGACTAGATGTACTAGGAAGAAGAAATTGGCAAGGAACTGAAGGAAAATCATCCAGTAGCATGAAGCATCTTCCTATTATAAACAGAAAATGAAGACTTCATTATAATTACACTTCTGTGTCTCCTCTCTGTTGCCTAAAAATAAATGAGAGAATAATTAAGGTTTATTTGATGCTTATGGCCTCGTATGAGCTACTGGGAGAGCAAGAGGCAAGCTCTGGTGGTTTAATTATGGTCACAGAAACCCAGTATTAGGAGCATCTCTGCATCCTGTTTTCATTGAAGAACACCTTCGAAATAACAGGTTTGTAATTAAAGATCAAATGGAAAAAAGAATGTTACTGAGGGCTTCTGGAATGCTCCCAGCTTGGTGCTGTTTGCACCTCAAGTGACCTGCTTGCAGTGCAGTGAACTCGAAGTGTGGTTTAAATCAAATGTTTAATATTCAGGCTCTCTTTTCAGTCTACTCACAATTCCTCTGCCTCTGTTTCTCAAAGACTGGAAACAATGCACTGAGCTTCCTAGGAGATTCCTCCTGTGTCTATGTGTGCTAGTTTGAGGCTAACTGGAGTATTTTAATGGGAGAGATTAGATTATAGGCTGTGAAAAGGAAACAGTGGTTATGTCTACTTCACTCATAGACCTGCTGAGATGTATAAAAGCAAGAACATAAACATAGATAAGACCAGCTCAGTGTGTGTGTCTGTGTGGCAGTCGATGCCTGTGCTTTTTCTCCCTGTGTAACCCAACTAAATTCTGCTCCTAACCCCCCCTTGCAGGTCCTCCAGACTCACCTTGCACGTAAGGCAGACTGAGATAAGGTAGAGGGGTGGAAAGAAGGTGGAAGGGTGGTTGGGAGCCCCTCTTGAGGACTCTGGTGTCTGGGAGGGCTGTTGAATTGCTGTCTTACTTTTAACTTGTGTATTTCTGTCTATAGCTGTGTATATTTGTGATATATTAAACTGTGATATATATATATACACATATTATATTGTGCTATATGTAAATATCTGCCTGTATAGTGTGCTAAGCTGTGACTATAAACCTTCATTCCTTAACTTCCAGCTGGCTGAGTCTAGTCTGGGTGATTTCATAAGAGCAGGGGGGTAGGTAACTCCCAAGGCATCACACTATGGCATCACACTATGTTTAGTAGGAAGCAACAGGAATGGATTTATAAGGTGAAGGAGCAGTTAGTCCTGTGCTGTCAACACCCACACGCTGTGTATTACAGTATCACAGTATCACCAGGGTTGGAAGAGATCTCATAGATCATCAAGTCCAACCCTTTACCACAGAGCTCAAGGCTAGACCATGGCACCAAGTGCCACGTCCAATCCTGCCTTGAACAGCTCCAGGGACGGCGACTATACTGCATGACAACTCCAGTTTCACACTGCAGTCCCAATGGTGCTGGGTATTGGAAGTGCTGCTGCAATTTCCAAGGAAAGCAATGCTTTAATACCTTTCATAAGCTTCAAGAGAGCTCCATGACTTGAGCCAAAGGAGAGTAAATGGGGAAGATGCAGGCATTCACTGCCACTTTGAAGTAAAGCCTATGCAGGTTAGAAAAGCAGAGCTCATCTGAACTAAAACTTGAACACATGTGCTGCAGAGTGCACACTGCTGTCACTGAATGAGATGTGTGCTCTTGCCTCACAGCCTTGTCACGGTTTGGGGGTTAGCTGCCCCCCACCTCTTATGAAATCACCCAGACTAGACTCAGCTGAGCTGGGAATTAGAATGAAGCTTTATATTGACAGCTTAGCACAATATACAAGCAGGTATTTACAATATAGACAGAAATAGACAGGAATATACAAGTTAAAAAGTGATACAGAAAGACAGCAGCCCTCCCAGAAACCTGAGTGCCCAGAAGGGGCTCCCAACCACCCTTCCACCTCCCTTCCACCCCTCTACTTTATCCCAGACTCTGCCTTATGTTCAAGGTGAATTGGCAAATCAGACAGGGAGGTTAGGAAGCAGATGGATTAGTTAGACAGGTTAGAGAGAAGTGCAGGCAGACAGAGCCAGAGAACAACTCTGTTACCTATATTTATGTTCTTGTTCTTATCCATCTCAGCAAGCCTATGAGTGCAGCAGACATCACCACTGTTTCCTTTTCACAGCCTATAATCTAATTCTTCTTACCAAAAGATTCCAGCTAGCTTCAAACTAGCACAAGCCTCACATGATGGGATTTACAAGGAACTGGGCTAGCAGTGGCAGGGCTGCTGGGTGGGCATCCCATCTGGGAAAGCAGGGCTGATGCTGTCTGGTTTGTGCATGCTTAGCAGAGTTCTGTTTCAGCACACCTGAACTAACTCTCTGCTTGAGAGCTTTGCCCAGCCTTAGGGGCTGCTTTCAGAGAAAATCAAGCCATGACCTTTAGACTGAAGAGACTATTCTGTCTATGCTTTCTTCATTTTGAGTCCTCTTTTCTTCTAACAGTTCAGGTTCTTAGGTGAGGTGGGATGGTATCCCTTCTGACTCTCTCTACTAGCTTCCATGCCATTCCCAGCTACCTCATTTTTCTGCCTTTTGGGAACGTGTCTACTGCATGGTTAAGAATTGTAAAGCACAAATGTGTGCTAGTTTGAGCCTAGGTGAGAAGAATTAGATTACAGGCTGTGAAAAGGAAACAGTGGTGATGTCTACTTCACTCATAGGCTTGCTGAGATGTATAAGAACAAGAACACAAACATAGATAAGGGAGTCGCTGTTTGGGCTCTGTGGCCTGTATTTCTCTCTCTAACCTAACCTGCTGCCTTTGTGACTAATAAACCTGCTTCCTAACCTCCTTGGCCAACCCTCCACTCTTCCTTGGGCATAAGACAAGATCTGGGGTAAGAGAGAGGGGTAGGGGAAATGTGGAAGAGCGATTGAGAGCCCTGCTGGGGACTCTGGTTTCTGGGAGGGCTGTTGTGTTTCTGTATTACCTTTAACTTGTCTATTTCTCTCTACAGCTGTATAGATTGCAAATACCTGCCTGTATATTGTGCTAAGCTGTAAATATAAAGCTTCATTCGACTTCCAGAGCAGCTGAGTCTAGTCTGGGTGATTTTCCATAGTGTGGAGGGAGTGGGGAGCACCCAAACCATCACATCATTTATTTTGGAAGTTATCCATTTAAAGAATGGCAGCTTAAAGTCGTTAAGACTTCAGTAGTTAAGAATTCAAGTACCAACAATTAATAAATCAAGAAGCAAAGCCTGAAGCATGCTGCAGCAGCTCTTTCCCAGTAATGTAGAAATAATCTACTATGGAAAACCACTTCCATCCCAGCAGTAACTTATGTAAGTGGCAAGTACTGAGCCCATCTCAGCAGTAAGTTATGTAAGTGGCAAGTACTGAGCAATAAGCTAATCACTTACTTGCTGAGAGCAGAAGGCTTCAGCTATTCACAGCATTCACCTTCCTTAAATGTTTTTAGTATGGATAATTAGGAAAAAAAAGAATTACCACCTTGAATGACATACATCTGTCTGCTGTTTCACAGGCTGCTGGTGAAAACATCACGGCATGTAAAGCAGAAACAAATGTTACTCTCTGCTCTTATTTGTATTTCCATCAAAGGATTACTTACAATTGGCCCAGGTGGGCCTTGTGGGCCTTCCCCTCCTTTCAGACCAGCTGGACCCTAAAAAATGAAACCAAAACACAACAAAAAACAAGTGAAAACCCAGCTCATCTCTTACAGAATCACAGAATTAACCAGGTTGGAAAAGACCTCTAAGATCATAGAGTCCAACCTATCACCTAACCCTTCTAATTAACTAGACCATGGCACTAAGTGCCTCAGCCAAGCTTGGCTTCAACACCTCCAGGGATGGTGCCTCCACCACCTCCCTGGGCAGCCCATTCCAATGCCAATCACTCTCTCTGGCAACAACTTCCTCCTAACATCCAGCCTATACTTTCCCCAGCACAACTTGAAACTATGTCCCCTTGTTCTGTTGCTGGTTGCCTGGGAGAAGAGCCCAAGCCCACCTGGCTACAGCTTCCCTTCAGGTAGTTGTAGACAGCAATGAGGTCACCCCTGAGCCTCCTCTTCTCCAGGCTGCACACCCTCAGCTCTCTCAGCCTCTCCTCATAGGATTTGTGCTCCAGGCCCCTCACCAGCTTTGTTGCCCTTCTCTGGATATGTTCCAGCACCTCAACATCTCTCTTGAATTGAGGAGCCCAGAACTGGACACAGCACTCAAGGTGTGGCCTGACCAGTGCTGAGTACAGGGGCAGAATAACCTCCTTTGTCCTACTGGCCACACTGTTCCTGATCCAGGCCAGGATGCCATTGGCTCTCTTGGCCACCTGGGCACACTGCTGCCTCATCTTCTGCTACTATCTTTCAGTATCCCCAGGTCCCTCTCTGCCTGGCTGCTCTCAGCCACTCTGTCCCCAGCCTGTAGTGCTGCTTGGGGTTGTTGTGGTCGAAGTGCAGAACCCTGCACTTGGCCTTGTTAAATCTCATCCCATTGGCCTCTGCCCACCCATCCAGCCTGGCAAGGTCCCTCTCCAGGACTCTTCATACTTCCAACAGATCCATACCTGCTCCTAGCTTGGTGTCATCTGCAAACTTACTGATGCTGGACTCAATCCCCTCGTCCAGATCATCAATAAAGATATTGAACAGGACTGGGCCCAGCACTGATCCTTGGGGAACACCACCAGTGTCTGGCTGCCAACTGGGTTCTTTATTTAGGAGCACTGTGTTGGTTGTACTGGTGCTAAGATCATACCTGAGCACCTGGAAGGCCTCTCTCTCCAGGGAAACCACGAAGACCTGCTGGTCCATCTTTCCCAGGAATGCCTTGAGGGCCTGGATCACCCTTGAAAACATATTGCATTTTGATATTAAAGCAAAAATCATGTTGAAAATGCTTCTGTTACTCAACAAATGAACGATAAAGAAATGCCTGACCAAGTTATAGTAATGACCAAGAAGATGATGATGCCCCCAGCTACCCATCTAATAATCCTTTAGAGATATCAGTGCAGAAGTCTGTCAATATGATGACATCTGTAACAAGCTCTGACAAAGTGCTGTGTCAGCTATGAACAGTGAAAAAAGCAGCTGTGAAATGTGTGTAAAGATGCAGTCATTAGGGTTAAGTCATTAAAAATGCAGAATGTCCACTTCAGATGGGAGATGGAACAGTATTATAACTGCCTAAGCAGTGTGCCCCCTCAGAGTGAGCAAAGAGCTAAATTCTGTCTGTGAGGTTCTGCCACACATCATAGAATCAACCAGATTGGAAGAGACCTCCAAGCTCATCCAGTCCAACCTAGCACCCAGCCCTGCCCAATCAACTAGACCATGGCACTAGGTGCCTCATCAAGTCTCTTCTTGAACACCTCCAGGGATGGTGGCACCACCACCTCCCTGGATAGAGTATTAAACTACAGCCTACTGTAAATGGCAGTTTTCTCACCTTGGTGTGAGCATGTCCCAGCTGTGTATTCCCATAAGGAATCTGTGCTACATGTAAATTGCTTTGGGTTTTTTTTCCCTGTTGCAGAACAAGTAATTCTTGTCTCAAGAGGATTGTCATCATTTAAACAGAAGCAGGCATACCTCAGAAATTGGATAATCTTCCATCTCCCAAGCTCCTTCTGTGTGAAATGTGCCAGTCCTGATTTTGTAGTGTGTGTTCTCATTCTGTGTGCCCAGCATGACGACTGGGAACGTGAGACTGAGCAATTTACATGTCCCTACAATTTGCTCCCTCAAGCCACATCTTACCTTAGCACCTTCTTTTCCTGCAGCACCTGGGAGGCCTTGTTCCCCTGGTGGACCAGGAGGACCTGGATGACCTCTTTCACCAATTGGGCCAGTCTCACCAGTGGGACCCTAAGCACAAAAGTAGAACTTCAGTCACCTCAAGGTAATTAAAGTCTTGGGGAATGGAAGTGGTATGGGAAGGAGCAGATCCTTACTATCCAGCTGTGATGAAACAACATTACCATTGTCCAGCATACATTTCTCACCTTGCTTCCTGGCAAAGCTGACTTACAAAACGTCTTTCTAGACTAAATCTTGCCTGGCATTCTGCTGACAGACATGTCTGTAAAGCTTCCAAAGAGTGAAACCATGACCTTGCTCCCTAGGCAGTGAGGTTTAAAACACAGTCTGCAGCCATGTATGGGAGGAGGTTACCAAGCAAGGACACGGGAGGGAAGCTCCTGTGCTATGCCTGCCTTGAGATGCTCTCTGGGCTGTTGTTTTTCTGCATAATATGATTTGGAAGGTAAGAGAGATGAAAGATATCTCTTCATATGCACTAGCAGAACAAGCTTTACTGAGGGAATTACCTAAAGCTTTTTAAATCCAAATGCTGGATTTTGTTGCAAATGAGTAAGATTTGATCAAATGAAATTGTGATACTGAATCTCTGCACAATCTACAAGTGACTAAAATCTGGCCCCTGACAAGAAAGTCACACCTTGTAAGCTACTTCATGTCAGAGAACTCTGCCTTCTTGACTTATGTAAACTACCAACTTCATCACATGAAGAGAAGATGCAAGAAAAAGGGAGTGGAAAACTAATTCCAATATTTGCTTATTTTGTGAAATCACCTTTATAAAACTCTTAAGCATAATGTGTTTAAGAAGTTAATGTAACCACTAATATGAGCTTTTTAATACAGCAAAAGGAATGGCCTTAGCCATGATATAGCCATTAAACATTGCTTTTAGGAAGTTAAGGATGAGATTAAATGATGTACCTGAGGGCCAACGACACCACCAGGACCAGGAGGACCAGTTTTGCCTTGAAAACCCTGTGAAATGATTACAGAGTGCTGTTACCAAGCACAAAACAGAGAAGAACAAAATTCCTGCCTGAGCTGAAGAGGAGAAAGACAAACTGAATGTTGCACATTACATCTCTTCAAAAATACACAAGAGAAATGCTTTTTTTCCTATGCAAACTTAGAAGTGAAAGACTGATTTATCTTTATCTGAGTTCAAACCACATTCAGGTGAAGCAGCAGAAAAATTCCAGTCAGTTGCACAGATCTCTCTAGGTGAGTCACAGAATCAACCAGGTTGGAAGAGACCTCCAAGATCATCCAATCCAGCCTAGCACCCAGCCCTAGCCAATCAACCAGACCATGGCACTAAGTGCCTCAGCCAGGCTTTGCTTCAACACCTCCAGGGATGGTGACTCCACCACCTCCCTGGGCAGCCCATTCCAATGCCAATCACTCTCTCCACCAGCAACTTCCTCCTAACATCCAGCCTAGACCTCTCCCCTGGCACAACCTGAGACTATGTCCCCTTGTTCTATTGCTGGTTGCCTGGCAGAAAAGACCAACCCCACCTGGCTACAGCCTCCCTTCAGGTAATTGTAGACAGCAATGAGGTCACCTCTGAGTCTCCTCTTCTGCAGGCTGCACACCCCCAGCTCCCTCTGCCTCTCCTCATAGGGTTTGTGTTCCAGGTCCCTCACCAGCTTTGACGCCCTTCCCTGGACACCTTCCAGCACCTCAACATCTCTTGAATTGAGGAGCCCAGAACTGGGCACAGTACTCAAGGTGTGGCCTGACCAGTGCTGAGTACAGGGGAAGAATAACCTCCCTTGTCCTACTGGCCACAATGTTCCTGAGCCAGGCCAGGATGCCTTTGGCTCTCTGCCCACCTGGGCACACTGCTGCCTCATCTTCAGCTACTATCTACCAGTGCCTCCAGGTCCCTTTCTTCTTGGCTGCTCTCAGCCACTCTGTCCCCAGCCTGCAGCATTGCTTGGGGTTGTTGTGGCCAAAGTGCAGAATCCTGCAGTTAGCCTTGTTAAACCTCACCATGGCACTTTACTGCCTTGTGTTCAATAAAAAAGAATAAAGGGAAAATATGAACTGATTTCTCTTATCAGTCTCAAGAACAATTTTGAGCTTCCTGCATTCCAAACAGCACAAACGGTACACAGGACTAGTCTTGGCAGCAGTGCAAAGAAACACAACAAAGCAGGAGTCAGGAATGGTTCTCTCTCTATCACTGCAAGGTGTTCCAATAGATTGCTCAGAATGATGTGTTACTGCAGGCTCTGTGCTCTGCCTTCCAGCGCTGCAAGTGACTCAGCAGTCACTGACGGATTTCCAGTGAAGCTGGAACAGAAAGCAGGTTCTACATGCTGAGGAAATGTGTCTATAAATTAATTTTTGGCTTTCTCTACCTCTGAAAAATGCAAGCAGGCATTTTTTACTTCAGTGGGCTATGAGTATGGTTTTCACAGTGCAGAAGAGATTGTTTCAAGTAATGATCCTGAGTTAGTGCACTGTGTATGCATCTGTGCAAGGATGCACAAGCACCTGCGTGCAACTTGTGTATGCCCACAGATACTGACATGAAGGACTGGCTTACCTGAGTGCTCCTAAAGCTGTCACCACCAACATGCACTGCTGGGATGCTGCAAGGGCCTTTGTCAGCTAATTAACATCATTTGTCCTGTTCAGGTTTTAGTGTGCTAAGGCCAAGAGCAGCAACCGGACAAAGGTTCCCTCTTCTGCATGGTGCCACAACTGAGCCATACACCTCAGTCATACAGTGCCAGACATTATCCACTTCTACTTGGTACAGGGAATCTGACTTTACTAGGACATCAGCTCTCAAAAGATGTTGGAAATGTGAGTTGGATACAAAAAAATCCAAAACAGGAGGCTGCATCTGCAAATGATGCTATCCTTTACCTCCTCTGGTAAAGTGCCAATTGGTTTGGAGCTGCATAAGCCTCAGTTGTTAGAGCTCACTTCCAGAGCATGATCATCACCTCCTGCAGCATACAAAGCAGTGTGCAAATGTAGCTGTGGGAGAGGACCTCTTGCATGTTTGCCACCTCCTGCAGCATGCAAAGCAGTGTGCAAATGTAGCTGTGGGAGAGGACCTCTTGCATGTTCACCACCTCCTGCAGCATGCAAAGTAGTGTGCAAATGTAGCTGTGGGAGAGGACCTCTTGCATGTTCGCCTCCTCCTGCAGCATGCAAAGTAGTGTGCAAATGTGGCTGTGGGAGAAGACCTCTTGCACTTAAGCTGGGAGTAATTGCCTTAAGTGAATACTAATCCTGAGTCAACTAGGAAGTGCTAGGTTGTTTCTGAGACCTCTGTAACACGTGTATGGTTTTCACACTGCAGAAGCAAAGAGATTGTTTGAAGTATATGCATTAAAACTGTTACATGCAATTGTTTTTCTCATTTTCTCATTGTGATCCTTGGTGGAATCACACAGGATATAGTTCATTAAAGCAAATTAAAGGGTTTCTTCACAAGTTGAATGGTTTCTGATCCTACTTTCCAAAGGTATTGGCTGTTACGTTTCCCAGCTACTTACCATTAGTAACAACTTTTTGTTGTGTTGCAAGGCATTCAGTGAGAAAAGAACCATAAAGGAATTGCCTAACAGATCTTCATTAACATTGGGATCTGAGTATTCATTTCCTTTACTTCTAGTATTTATATCACAGAAGTGTATCATAGAATCAACCAGGCTGGAAGAGAGCTCCAACATCATCCAGTCCAACCTAGCACCCAGCCCTAGCCAATCAACCAGACCATGGCACTAAGTGCCTCATCCAGTCTTACCTTGAACACCTCCAGGGATGGTGACTCCACCACCTCCCTGGGCAGCCCAAATGGCAAATCATTCTCTCTGGCAACAATTTCCTCCTAACATCCATATTAATTTACTTCTATGTCTAAGCTCACTGTGATGTTACTAACCAGGCATTCAAAAGAGTAACCTCACTCTTGTGGCATAGAATAAGGCAAAGTCTTGGGTAAGGTTGATGGGGTGGAAGAAAGGTGGAAGTGTGGTTGTGAGCCCCTCCTGGGGACTCAGGTTTCTGGGAGGGGAGTTGTGTTTCTGAATTACCTTGTATATTTTTGCCTAGAGCTGTATATACTGTAAATACCTGCTTGTATATTGTGCTAAGCTGTAAATATAAAGACACTTAAGCTACCAACCATAAGAAAACTACAGCTACATAACCCTCTTAGTCCCAACCTCCTCCCCTTTTCCCTGTTGACTCTGGTTAGTTTTGCTCCCACAATCAAGACATGGCAGAGTACATTCACTTACAGTCTCCCCCCGCTGCCCTGGGTGCCCAGGCAAGCCGTCTTTTCCAGGTGGTCCCTGCAAATGTAAAGTGCAGACATCAGAACATTTCTTAGCCAGCCTTAATTCTGAAGAAAAAAAAAGCCCAAACAAATGTGCAGTTAGGTGTAAGAATCTCTCATCTCTTTGATTTTTCCTAGACTAATCTTCAGTATGGCTGAACTGCTCCTCCTTCAGCTAACTACACTTTCAGTGATCCTGCCGTGTGGAGCGCAACTGTTAGCTTGTCAAACGCATGGGTGTTCAAAGTAGCTCACTGGGAATTCAGAAATCAGGGAAACTCTATTCCCCTTCCATTTTTCTTGGCTTAATGACTTGGTCAAAACAAATCTATGCATGAGAGAAGTGTCTGATGGAATTTCAAGGTTTGATACTGCAAACAAAAATAACAAACGCATGGAGGACAAAAAAATCTCAGGTGGTTGGAGGCTTTTGTACCTACTCCACATGAGCAGAAACACACTGGCAGAGCAGGGTAACCAGCTCCTCAGGCTGCAATTCAAATATCTCTAACTAATTAATTTCTTCTTCTTCCTCTTCAGTGGTTCCTGAAGGAATCAATTGTTAGAAGAACTCAGTCTGTCACCTGGTCATTGTCATCACCACGCTCCAAGGTGTGCAGTCACAGAATGTCTCCAGGGATGGGGGCTTGTGCTAGTTTGAGCCTAGCTAGAATGTTTTGGTGAGAAGAATTGCATTACAGGCTGTGAGAAGAAAAACAATGGTGATGTCTACTTCACTCATAGGCTTGCTGAGATGTATAAGAACAAGAACCCAAACATAGATAACTGCAGTTGCTGTCTGGGCTTTGGGGCTGCACTGCTCTCTCTAGCCTAACCTGCTGTCTGTGTGACTAATACACCTGCTTCCTAAACACCCTGGCCAAGCCTCCAATCTTCCTTAGGCATAAGGCAAAGTCTTGGGTAAGGTTGAGGGGTGGGAGAAAGGTGGAAGGGTGGTTGGGAGCCCCACCTGGGGACTCAGGTTTCTGGGAGGGGAGTTGTGTTTCTGTGTTACCTTTTACCTTGTCTATTTCTGTCTATAGCTGTATATACTGTACATCTCTGCTTGTATATTGTGCTAAGCTGTGACTATAAAGCTTCAGTCAATTTCCAGAGCTGCTGGGTGGTTTTCCAAAGTGTGGGGGGGCAGTGAACACCCAAACCATCTCAGGCCTCCACCATCTCTCTGAGCAACCTGTTGCAGTGTTCCAGCAGGCTCATGGTGAAGCACTGTTAGGTGTGCCCTGAGGACAGAAGCCAGAGGTGCAGTGGTGACCTCTGTCAATGTCCTGAGAAAAACTAACCTCTTTTGGGGCTGCCCAGCAGAAATGTTACAGGAATTCAGAAAACCCCTCCAGGTTCCTACTTGCCAATGGGCTTTGTATAAAAGCTCCAGGTAGCCTCTAAGTCTGTCACTAAACCTCTACTAAAGCAGCTCACAACCAGCTTGGGTCTCCAGCTGCCAGCTGACGACTCATGGCAGTGAATTTCCCGGTGCAGGGTATTAACTTTAAAACCATCACAAGAGCCTCGAACATCTTGACACTGAGGCTCAGGACCTTTAAGTCAACTAGACTCAGGTTTCTTTTAATTTGACTCTTGCTGCATTTCTAGGTTGGAAAGCAAAAGCCTTGCTAGGTTCAAGGGACACTTCAGGGAGCCAGCACCACCCATTTCTTCCCACAGTCCAGTATATTCTGCTGATTGCCGTGTGAGATGCACCACTTGGAACGTGCCTTAAAGCTTGCTTGTAAACTATACATAGATTTGTAAGCCATACACAAATCACTGCTTCAACAGGTCTTCAAAAAGCTGCTTCAGAGTCACTGCATGCAGTGAAGCAGTATGAGGAGTAACATTCTTCTTGTATCACACAGTTCATTAAAAGGATACTTACCGGAGGTCCCTTTGGGCCGGGGAATCCAACAGGTCCCTGAGGCCCTTGAGGTCCCTAGTACAAAGAAAATCAAACAAGCAAAGTTTTACTCTAGCTGCCATGGCACTGGATAGACAAGTTTGCTTTAATCACAAAATGGACAAACTTCAACTCTAAAATATATGAACCCTGTAGATAACCACAGAATGGTCTGGGTTGAGAGGGACCTCCAAAGCTCCCTCTGCAGTAAGCAAGGGCAGCCTCAATTAGATCAGCCTGTCGAGCCTCAATGTCTGGTTGCAAGTATAAAGTGTCAGCTTCACTGCCATAAATATTGGTAGCAATGATTCACATAGACACTAGAGAGGGTTTCCTGAGAGCAGTACTGCCTGGGTAGGAATACAGTCAGAAACAAGAGAGGCTACTAAGAGGTGTATCTGCATCTGACTGCTGGAAAAGTGTGTAACGAAGTAGGACTCAGCTGTGCAGGAGAAACATTGGGTTCTGTGTTGCATGAAACATGGGAAGTAATTGATAGTCTGGGGATCTTTTTAACTTTCAGTCCAGCTCATCTCTGGCAGCTCTTAACCTCTGTTGCTATTTCAAGCCTTTGTGATAGTGCAAACCTCCAAACAGGAGGAGCCTTCCAGAGTTACCAGGAACTAAATACAACATTCTTACCACCATGAAAAATGACTGAGATAGCTAAAACCCTCCAGCTTATGACACATGAACATTTTGTCTGTGAGGTTTTGTATACACACATAGACATGAAGAGATAAAATGCTTCTGCTGCACAGGTTTGTGCATGCAGCTCTCGATGACCCTGAGTTAGTGCACTGTGCACAAGCACCTGCGTGCAACTTGTGTATGCCCACAGCTACTGACACGAAGGACTGGCTTAGCTGAGTGCTCCTAAAGCTGTCACCACCAACATGCACTGCTGGGATGCTGCAAGGGCCTTTGTCAGCTAATTAACATCATTTGTCCTGTTCAGGTTTTAGTGTGCTAAGGCCAAGAGCAGCAACCGGACAAAGGTTCCCTCTTCTGCATGGTGCCACAACTGAGCCATACACCTCAGTCATACAGTGCCAGACATTATCCACTTCTACTTGGTACAGGGAATCTGACTTTGCTAGGACATCAGCTCTCAAAAGATGTTGGAAATGTGAGTTGGATACAAAAAAAAACCAAAACAGGAGGCTGCATCTGCAAATGATGCTATCCTTTACCTCCTCTGGTAAAGTGCCAACTGGTTTGGAGCTGCATAAGCCTCAGTTGTTAGAGCTCACTTCCAGAGCATGATCATCACCTCCTGCAGCATGCAAAGCAGTGTGCAAATGGGACTTTGTCAGCTAATTAACATCATTTGTCCTGTTCAGGTTTTAGCGTGCTAAGGCCAAGAGCAGCAACCTGACAAAGGTTCCCTCTTCTGCATGGTCCCACAACTGAGCCATATACTCCTATACTGTGGTGACCAAAGCTGGACACAGTACTCAAGGTGTGGTCTCACAGGGTTATTCCAGGGTGGACTTTGACTGCACTGCAATCCTGAGTCAACTAGGAAGTGCTAGGCTGTTTCTGAGACCTCCGTAACACAAGCACATTCCATGGGAGGGGGTTGGGTTTTTGTTTCATTCTGCTGTCTCCATGAAGAAATGACTTTTCCTCCTTTCCTTCTGGGAATGATGATTCCCAAAAAAGGGAGGCACTTTATAGAGGAAAAGCCACTAAAATTGCCTTAGCTACTGTGCCAAGTGTAAGAAATCTGTGTCTCTCAGGAACTGCACTCCAAGAGCACATCTCAGTTTTACTGTTGCACCTTCTTTCTCAAATTCCCACTGTACTTTAATCTTGAGCCTTTTTAAGGGAAGAAGATAGGATTTTTTTTGTTCTTAATATAGTTTGCAGCTTTGAAGTCACTGCAGTGATGCATTCTGTGAGGAAAAGCACCAGAGTAAGAGCAGCATGTCATCAAAATTACACTTTCAATGTTATAATTACATTGCAATCTAACAATAGCTGCGCAGGGCAAAGCGTTTCTTAATGGCTACATGTCTGGTACCTAACACAGGCTTGAGAGCAGAAATGACAACTTTATTCTCTGGCTTGACATTCACCCCTGCTGGGAAGCAAAAGGATAATTCACACTTATATAACATGTGGTGTTCTATGATTCTTCATCTCTCTGCTCTAATCTCTCCAGGAATGCCTGCATCTTTGATTGATCTGTTCATTGTTTTCACTCCCCCCTCGGCCTCTCCTCCTCATAAACTCTTAGATCTGTCAGCAGATTCCTTCTTCTATAGGCTCTGCTGTTCACCTTCTGGTAGCCTGTCTTTGATGCTCCTTCTCAGTGTACACCAACCCACGGTTGCTTTCTGTGACTGTGCCTAGTTCTTTACATCCAACATCTTAGCCAACTCATTCTCCTCTTGAGTGTCAGCTTCCTTCCCCTGTGTCGCTCTCCAACTTATCACATTGCTCCCATTTCACTTAAACTTTTCACTTACTCCTGATGTCCATGCTCCACTTGGTACCTTGTCTTTTGCATGACACCCTGGCACTTTCAGCTTCTTACTGCAGGCTCCTTTGCCTTCCATATATATATTGGCAACAGTCCAGTTCTCCAGTCCTCATCTTTCCTTCTGTTCTATCCTACTTCTCCCTAGTGCCAGAATTCCTGTCCTGCTCCACCAATCGGTCTCTTGACTAGTTAAGCAATATTTTGCTTCAGACTGAAAGACCTAAAATGATGAGTGGGAAAGGCTTTTAGTAAACAAAACACTTTTTGTGTGTAAGCTGTAATGACTTGCAGTCAAAAGGAAAGGAATCCTTTCCTTAAGCAGAAGAATGTGCTGTGAGATAGCAGGCAGGTGCACTCCTTTCTGTCTGTACAGCAAACAGATGGCTACAAGCACTCTATTTGTAACTCCTAATGAGAAGCCAAACAAACTTAATTGCTTTCTGCAGGCACACAAACTGAGCATTTGAGATTTCTAGAACACAGTCACAACATCCTCTTGCTATCATTAGTTTCATGGACGTCCTTATTTCCAGTAATGGCCTCACTTGAACCATGAGATCTGGTCCTGTGGCCTGTTTCTGAGTTCTCTGAGTGCTTCCAGTGAAAACACTCACTGCTGTTTTGCTATTACTGTCAGACCAAGTCTGCAGATACTCAGCACTCAAACAGTAGACCTGATGGAGCAGGGGAAGATCGATGAGGAGATCTCTCCTGAGGAGTAAGGACTTCTGGAGATCACTCAGACTTGATGGTGGGTACCCAGAAAGGATTTACAAATTCTCTACACAAAAAAGTTAGCAATTTACTCAAATATGACTACAGGAGAAGAGTTTCTTAAGCCTTTCAAAAGTATTTTGGTAGAGGACAGGACCACTTCAGCTATCTCAGTTGGTTTGCAAGTGCTGCTTCTACAAATCTGATTTATTGTTCTTTCTGTGTTACTATGTAGTGAGCTGGATATATATTGGGTTTGTCTACTGACTGGTAAGCTAACAGCAAGAACAACAGCTGATTTTATCAGCCACAATAGGATTTCTCAGTCATGCAGAAAGTAGGTTGAAGGGAATACTTGGCTGATTAGAACAGAAATCACAGGTAATTATGAATAGAACAAGAGGGAATGGCCTCAAGTTCCAAAGGGGTAGGTTTAGACTGGACATTTGGAATTTTTTTTTTCCCAGCAAGAGTGGTCAGGCAGTGGAATGGGCTGCCCAGGGAGGTGGCTCAGTCCCCAACCCTGGATGTGTTTAAAAGTCATTTGGATGTGGTGCTTGGGGATATGGTCTCAAGGTGAACTTTGAGCAGGGATATCAGTTGGACTTAGTGATCCTGGAGGTCTTTTCCAGCCTGAATGTTTCTGTGTGATTCTGTGTGAAAAATCAACTTCTTCAACAGAAAAGGCTTCTAGAGGTGGCTTGGGTGATTTCTAAATCCACTAAAGAAGCAGTAAGTGAGGCATTAAGAGCAGGAGCTGGTAAGTACAGCTGTGATTTGTATGGGTATATACCAAATGCATGGGGATGATAAAAGAACCTGTGTATTCCGTGCTCTTTGTTTACCAAGCTGAGCTACAGGTGGAAGATGAAGCAAACTTCAGGTACCTCATTCATAGTTCTGAAAAGCATGATTGGAATTGAAGTTTTGTTAGTTTTGGTTTGTGCTAGTTTGAAGCTAGCTGGAATATTCTGGTGAGAGGAATTAGATGATAGGCTGTGAAAAGGAAAGAGTGGTGATGTCTACTCCACTCATAGGCTTGCTGAGATGGATAAAAACAAGAACACAAACATAGATAACAGAATTGCTCTCTGGCTCTGGTTTCCTCCCTTCTCTCTCTAACCTGCTGTCTGTGTAACTAATCCACCTGCTTCCTAAACTCCAAACTCACTTTGAACATAAGGCAAAGTCTGGGATAAGGTAGCAGGGCGGAATGGAGGTGGAAGGGTGGTTGGGAGCCCCTCCTGGGGACTCAGGTTTCTGGGAGGGCTGCTGTGATTCTGTATTACTTTTAACTTGCGTATTTCTGTCTATAGCGGTATAGATTGTAAATACCTGCTTGTATAGTGTGCTAAGCTGTGAATACAAAGCTTCACTCTTGAATTCCCAGCCAGCTGAGTCTAGTCTGGGTGATTTCTTAAGAGTAAGGGGATGAGGAACTCCCAAAACCATCACATCCTTACTCTGCTCAAAGAAGTGCAGACATGAGAGGGAGAACAATAAAAAACCACAACAATGTTTGCAATACACATAATAAACCGCTCAACACTCTCAAATCAGAGAAAACCAGCAGGTACACAACAGTTTTCACATACCCTTTCCCCTGGTGGGCCGGGAGGACCATCGTTGCCTGCAGTACCCTAGAAAGGTAAAGCAAGATTTGAACCTCTGTTTTATTTCAAACAAGCAAGCTGCAGGCAATCTGTACAGTGTGCTTGACAAGTACCTTTGGTCCTGGTTTGCCAGTGGGACCTCTAGGACCTCTTGAGCCTCTTGGACCCTGTCAATTTAACACAGATGCACTTGAAGATAAATATTAGCTACTGGAACCAAAGGGAAATAACTTTCCATGGTAGAGCAGAGGCAGTTAAGCCAGGAAAGCCTCTAAAGAGCAAAGCAAACACACGTACCGTTGGGCCTCGCTGTCCTCTGGGGCCAGGTTTGCCATGGATTCCCTGTGGAGACAAGTTAGAGACCCTGGGTGAGATGAAGTGCAGGTGTAGTACCACTCTCAGCTTTAAATGTCATTTTGAGTATCTACTTTGCACTGCAATTTATGGGATGGTGGTTCCTTATCAAATTGATTATCTTTCTGGGCTCACTGGGACGTGTGTGGCTAAGTGCACACATTTGCCTCAGAGGCAGATCCTATCACAGGCACTAGAACATTTTAAAGCATGTCAAAGTAGCTGCAGAGATGGCACACAACAAGCAGAGTCCCTCTGCGCTCTTCTAAAGGACTTGGCAGCATTTCCAATGTCATAATGGCCTTGACTATGAAGCTCCCAGATTCTCACAGACAGCTGCAGGGTTAATAGAGCAAACAAAGGGGAAGCCTCTCCTCTTCTTTTCTTAATAACAGACACCATGTCTGCAATAGCTAGCAGGATTCTGTGCACTGACAGAGAAAAAGAGACCGTGACAGCACTCTAGTCCTTCAGCTTTGGGTCAGTACATCTCCTCCTCACACCCAACAGATTGCTTTCCTTAGGCTTGGCAGCACTACTGCCCTGCGCTCTAACGTAGAGGCTGAAATTCAAGAGAGCACTTGAGGTAGAAAAAATAATCTGATGACTGGAAACTTCTAACCTCTCAGGAAGACACAACAGCAACAAACCCATAGATGTCTTAACATAAAGCTTGCTTTCATGGAGGGCAAATAAATGCATGCACCTCTAGAAAGTTTTCTTGTTTGGTTTGTTGTTGTTTTTCTGAAGCTTTGGGGTTTAATATTGATTTTACTTACCAAACTGAAAAATATGAGTTGTTCTCATAAGGAGTCTGGCCCCATTCTCTTGCTCCCCACCCTTTATCTCTTGCTGAGCATTGCTCAGATCCCTTCTCAAGTTGCCCTGCTGCAGGCTCA
This sequence comes from Pogoniulus pusillus, assembly GCF_015220805.1. Lineage (NCBI taxonomy): Eukaryota > Metazoa > Chordata > Aves > Piciformes > Lybiidae > Pogoniulus > Pogoniulus pusillus. The sequence goes on from NC_087271.1 coordinate 4,934,732, forward strand.
GCAGCCCCAGGGCTCTCATCCTTTCCTTCTCACCAAGCTGCTCCAAGCTCCTCAGCATCTTTGTAGCCTCTGCTGGACTCTCTACAGTAGTTCTGTTGCTACCCTCACTGCTAAGTGGCTAGAGCTAAGGACAGACTGTCCCTGGAGTTCCTGTTCACTGGGATCAGAACACATTGGGTTGGAAGAGACACTTGAAGACCATAATGTCCAACCCTCTTGCAGTGAGCAGAGCCACGTCCAACTAGAGCTAAAGACAGACTGTCCCTGGAGTTCCTGTTCACTGAGATCAGAACACATTGGGTTGGAAGAGACACTTGAATACCATATTGTCCCACCCTGTTGCAGTGAGCAGAACCACATCCAACTAGAGCAGATTGCTCACAGCCTCATCAAGTCTGACCTTGGATGTCTCCAGGGATGGGACCTCAACCACACCTCTGGGCCACCTGTTCTACAATTCCACTACCCTCACTGTGCAGAACTTCCTCCTAATATCCAACCTAAATCTCCCCTGCTCCAGTTTCAGACCATTGCCCCCCATGCTATCACTACATGCACTTGACTCTTCAAATGCTACACAGAGACAATGACTGTCCTTCCTAGTATGGCTACGCTTGGTAGCATCAAACACAGTGAAGCAGGCTGAATAATACTACCTGCTTCACGTGGCAAAGGCAGCAGCTATTGTCTGATGATCAGCATAACACCAAAGCATTGCTGGCACTAATTACATGGTCACTGCTCTAGTGGAACCAAAAGCTTTATGATGGTCTGCCAACAGATCACTACATCTGCATTTCCATCATTTGAAGTCTGCTTTTTGATGTTATTGTTTTTTAAAGCTCTGGTAGCTTCATTAGCAGATATGTCTCACTTCTTCAAAGGAGGATGAAGCGAACATAGTATTGTGGCTTGTGTCTGGGCATAACACTGGATCTTTATTTTTGCTAAAATGGTACAGGAGTAATTTAAACCAGACATAGGCAATGCAAATTCAACTGGATTTCAGGTATTTCATCTTAATATTGTGAATTTCTGCCTGTTTTCATTCTGGAAATGAAAATGGGTCCTTAAAAACAATGACAGGCATAACTTCATAGAACCACAGAATGGTTTAGGTTGGAAGGGACCTCAAGGATCATCCAGTTCCAACCCCCTGCCATAGACAGGGACACCTTCAGTTTGACTTTTAAATTGGTATCATCTCTGTATGCTGACTCTTGCTCTTAAAGTGATATTTCTAACAATGTTCTGCTATGTTCAGTTGAGTTTTAGAGACACAGCATAAGGACCTCCTTCCTAACCTGCATTTCATTCCTATAGTTTGAAGAATATGCATAAGAGATTTCCCCTCACCTGCTTCAAGTAATGAAGCAGCAAAAGCTGTCATTTGACATCTATTTCTTTTAATATATGTAGTAGTACATGCTCTTCATCTTGTCTGTTGTGTTTTGTAGTCTGAAGCTCACCCTATAAAGCCCCTTGCAGCAAATCAGAGGACTTATGAAATACAAGTTGAATTTCCTGGAGGGTAAATTGCATGGTAGCAGGATAATTCACAGGACACAGGAAAACAGCTCTTGCCAACTCCCCCAGATACACTGTCAGAAATGATGCTTCAGCAGAGGTGATTTCTTTTCTCTTTTTCATCTAGATAATTAAGGCAGCAGAGACAGTGAGAACCCATCTGAGTTCCTGTATAGACTAACACCATAAAGCTGGATAATTAAGGCAGCACAGACAGTTAGAACCCATCTGAGTTCCTGTATAGACCAATAGCATAAAGCTAGATAATTAAGGCAGCACAGACAGTGAGAACCCATCTGAGTTCCTGTATAGACTAACACCATAAAGCTGGATAATTAAGGCAGCACAGGCAGTGAGAACCCATCTGAGTTCCTGTATAGACTAACACCATAAAGCTGGATAATTAAGGCAGCACAGGCAGTGAGAACCCATCTGAGTTCCTGTATAGACTAACACCATAAAGCTGGATAATTAAGGCAGCACAGGCAGTGAGAACCCATCTGAGTTCCTGTATAGACTAACACCATAAAGCTGGATTATTAAGGCAGCACAGACAGTGAGAACCCATCTGAGCTCCTGTATAGACTAACACCATAAAGCTGGATAATTAAGGCAGCAGAGGCAGTGAGAACCCATCTGAGTTCCTGTATAGACTAACACCATAAAGCTGGATAATTAAGGCAGCACAGGCAGTGAGAACCCATCTGAGTTCCTGTATAGACTAACACCATAAAGCTGGATAATTAAGGCAGCACAGACAGTTAGAACCCATCTGAGTTCCTGTATAGACCAATAGCATAAAGCTAGATAATTAAGGCAGCACAGACAGTGAGAACCCATCTGAGTTCCTGTATAGACTAACACCATAAAGCTGGATAATTAAGGCAGCACAGGCAGTGAGAACCCATCTGAGTTCCTGTATAGACTAACACCATAAAGCTGGATAATTAAGGCAGCACAGACAGTGAGAACCCATCTGAGTTCCTGTATAGACTAACACCATAAAGCTGGATTATTAAGGCAGCACAGACAGTGAGAACCCATCTGAGTTCCTGTATAGACTAACACCATAAAGCTGGATAATTAAGGCAGCAGAGGCAGTGAGAACCCATCTGAGTTCCTGTATAGACTAACACCATAAAGCTGGATTATTAAGGCAGCACAGACAGTGAGAACCCATCTGAGCTCCTGTATAGACTAACACCATAAAGCTGGATAATTAAGGCAGCAGAGGCAGTGAGAACCCATCTGAGTTCCTGTATAGACTAACACCATAAAGCTGGATAATTAAGGCAGCACAGGCAGTGAGAACCCATCTGAGTTCCTGTATAGACTAACACCATAAAGCTGGATAATTAAGGCAGCAGAGACAGTGAGAACCCATCTGAGTTCCTGTATAGACTAACACCATAAAGCTGGATAATTAAGGCAGCAGAGACAGTGAGAACCCATCTGAGTTCCTGTATAGACCGATACCATGAAGAATGGGAACCAGTGTGCCAGTCTGTCCTGTTGTACACAAGTGCAGACATTCACCTGAAGTGTGAAGTGCTTATTTGTATACTCTTTAGACAGCAGCTTGCAGCCTTAGGTTTCAGTGCTGTCTAGTAGCAGTCAGTGTCATGCAAGCAGGAAATATCATACCCTTGCGCCTTTCTCTCCATTGGCACCTGGAAATCCTGGGAAACCAGTTGAGCCCTAGGTAAGAAATCAGTGCAAATATCAGAGGATAACAATAGCAAACCAGTAGTCTAGCCAACACTAGGCTCATTTGAAAAGCACACCTCCAAACATGGACAGATCAAACTTGCAAGTGTGAGAGCTCTGAGGAATAGCTGTAAATTAACTTACCATAATGCCTGCAGTCCAGAATGCATTTAAAAACAAAATCAATAGACAGAATGGACTTTATTTGTCATCTTATTAGACAATTAAGTTCTCATTAAATCTGCATTCTGCTAGTTTGAAGCTAGCTACAATGTTTTGGTGAGAAGAATTAGATGATAGGCTGTGAAAAAGAAACAGTGGTGATGTCTGCTGCACTCATAGGCTTGCGGAGATGGATAAGAACAAGAACATAAATATAGATGAGTCTCTCTCTGGGCTTTTAGGGATGCACTTCTCTCTCTAACCTGACTAATCCATCTGCTTCCTAACCCCACTGGTCAACCCTCCAAACTACCTTGAGCATAAGGCAAAGTCTGGGGTAAGGTGGAGGGGTGGGGAGAAGGTGGAAGGGTGGTTGGGAGCCCCTCCTGGGGACTCTGGTTTCTGGGAGGGCTGCTGTGTTTCTGTATCACTTTTTAACTTGTCTATTTCTGTCTATAGCTGTATAGGTTGTAAATATCTGCTTGTATATTGTGCTAAGCTGTAAATATAAAGCTTCATTCAATTCACAGAGCTGCTAAGTCTAGTCTGGGTGATTTCTCAAAGAGGTGGGGGGGCAGGTAACATCCAAACCATCACATGCATGATTTTAAAAGGTCTCCTACTGCACTCAGAAAAGATAGCTAAAGGTTGGCTTTTGCTGTTTGCTGCAAGAGAAGCCAAAGGAAAAACCCTGATGAAAACTGCAAATGTTTCAAAGAAATAGGGCTTATTCTGTGGAACAAGCAGCAATGACACAAAAGGATTGCTTATCCCAGATAGGAAATCCTCACCACTCTCAGCATCTGTTTAGTGGTCAACATGGTGCTCATTCTCTTGCAAGTCTATCAGCAGTTTTCCTGTTTTCACATTTGGGCTAGTTTGAAGCTAGCTAGAATGTTTTGGTGAGAGGGATTAGATTACAGGCTGTGAAAAGGAAACAGGATGATGTCTACTTCACTCATAGGCTTGCTGAGATGTATAAGAATCCAAACATAGATAAGGCACTTCTTCTTGGGGCATGGCCTGAGCTACACTTCTTTCTCCAGCCTCTCTGCCATCTCTCTGATTGATCCACTTTGCTTCCTAACCCCCTGCCTGAACCTCCATTCTTCCTTGGGACTGGGGTAAGGTTGAGAGGAGTGGGAGAAGGTGGAAGGGTGGTTGGGAGCCCCTCCTGGGGACTCAGGTTTCTGAGAGGGGAGTTGTGTTTCTGTATTACCTTTTTACCTTATCTATTTCTGTCTATAACTGTCTATACTGTAAATATCTGCTTGTATATTCTGCTAAGCTGTAAATATCAGCTTCATTCAATTTCCAGAGTTGGCTGAATCTAGTCTGAGTGATTTCCAAAGTTGGGGGGGGGGGGCATGGAACACCCAAACCATCACAACATTCTTTACCAAACCATCACAACATTCTTTAATGCATGCCAATATGATGACTGCACAAAAACACAACTCACAGAAGGACGGCAAAGTTTGAAGGCAGGATAATTAAGACAGAGCTCCTTAAAAAGCTTGCCTTAGAGAGGCCAAGGTTTTTAAAGACTTTACTTCAGAAGTTGGCTGTCAAGAAAGAAAATGTGAAAAATGGCCTCTGCTTTGATGCACACACCCTGCTTCTACAAATGAAATAACTGCCATCATGACTAATGTCAAAGCACAACATATGTAGCTCTTTTCCAGCTCACCTTTGGACCTTGCCTTCCTGGATATCCTGGCAATCCTGGTACACCAAGCTTACCCTGCAGTAAGAAGGCAAAGTCAAATTTTATTTTAGCTTCCTTGGTGGATCAGCAAACTTCTATAAAAATTACTTTTCCCCTAACTTAGAGGTTTGTTGTTCACAGAGTGATTGGCATTGGAATGGGCTGCCCAGGGAGGTGGTGGAGTTACCATCCCTGGAGGTGTTCAAGACAAGACTGGATGAGGCACTTAGTGCCATGGTCTGGTTGATTGGCCAGGGCTGGGTGCTAGGTTGGACTGGATGATCTTGAAGGTCTTTTCCAACCTGGTTGATTCTATGATTAGGTATCAATTGTATTCTTGAATAGCTGCAAACCATTTGAGAACGTGGCACAGCATACCCCAGTGACTACTTGCTGGCAATAAATTAGCCAGCAAATACTACCAACTTGCTTTGGTTTTCTGTGATCAAGGGCTCCACCTATATTATAAGGTAATGACACATTGACCTCAACATCTGGCTACTGACCTTTTCCCCAGCTGGACCAGCAGCACCTGGATCTCCAGATGGACCTGCTCGACCTTTTGGACCTTCTGGACCATCTTCTCCTCGTGGACCTGGCTGACCAATTTCTCCCTAAAACACACAACCTTATAAATATGGAACAATGGTCTTTGTGCAGATATTAGAGAGACTGACAAGAACTAACTGTAAGTAAGTTTTCAGCAAATGTAAACAGAGATTAGAGTAACAAAATGGTTTGGGTTGGGAGAGACCTTTTAAAGGTCACCTAGTCCAAGCCCTCTGGAATGCACATCAGACCTTCAACCAGATAAGGCTGATCAAGGTCTTGCTCAGTTTCCAGTTAGGCAAATGCCACTGCTGTGGTCATGATATAAATGTAAGTACACACAAGTTAGGCACTGAATATTACTTTCACCAATGCAAGAGCACAGTCATCCTGCCTGGCATGAGAAGTGCACTTGAAAACTGCATAGTTTTCCTTCCCTCGATGCTTGTGAAGGCATTGTGACAGCCTGTAGGAAGAGAAGTCCCTGTATCTAAGTACTCAGGTGGATATCACCTTCAGCTGTTCTTTCTGTGTACAGACACAGGCCACAAACCTCTCATGAGAAGTTTCTTTTAGAAACTCTACAACACTTCCTATGAAAGGAAAAAAAGTGTCCACTGAGCTATCTTGGCTGAGATTTTGCAAGGTGCTAGGTTGGAACTGAAACATCTTTATCCTGGATAGATGAGTTTTCCTCAGATTATGAGATACTAGAGATCTTGGAATCTGGAAATGGAGCTTCTCTAAAAAGAAACTTAGTTAAAAGGACATCCAAGGCTAACAATGTCTTCCTCTTTGTGCTACTGTTGATTCACAAGAACCAAACCCCTGCCTCAGATCTGTGCATGCACAGGGAACAGAAATAATTGAGGCTACCAGCTTTGCTTTGCTTTTTCTTTTCAATCTATTTGTGCACTTCAGTGATTCCTTCAAAATCATAGTACCTGTGAAGAACATAGGGGCCATGAATAAGTGCTTACCCGGTCACCTTTAAGGCCCATGTCACCTTTAAATCCTGGAAAACCATCCTCACCCTAAAAAGGAAGCAAATGCATATAATGACTTTTGGCAATAGAGAGGATTTTCTTCCCCCTGCTGATAGAGTAAGCAAACACATATCATAAGATCATAAGATCACAGAATGTTAGGGGTTGGAAGGCATCCAAAGAGATCATTGAGTCCAACCCCTCTGCCAGAGCAGGACAATCCTATCTAACACAGATCACAGAGGAACACATCCAGACAGGCCTGGAAAGTCTCCAGAGAAGGAGACCCCACAACCCCCCTGGGCAGCCTGTTCCAGTGCTCTGTGACTCTTACAGTAAAGAAGTTCCCCCTTGTGTTGAGGCAGAACCTCTTTTGCTGCAACTTATGCCCGTTGCTCCTTGTCCTATCCCAGGGAGCAGTGAGCAGAGCCTGTCCCCTCCCTCCTGGCCAGATACTTGTAAACACTTATCAAATCCCAAAGTCTTCATGCTACAGGTTAAAATTATTTGCATGGATGAGAAGTTCAGGCACCAAAACCTGATTGTGGCTACTGCTATTGTAAGGAAGTGCACTAAACAAGAGGAGCCTGAAAGCTCCTAAAAAACAGCTGTTCAAAGCTATTTAAAAGCTGGAAAGACAAAGACAATATAACTCTCCTGGTTTAGCACAAGCTAACTTGCCAGGTCCTTCCTTAACTTCTTTTGGCTATCATTCTTTTTAATGAGGTCATCCATTCCATTATCTGCAATACCAATGGCACATTACTCAGTGTTATTATTTTTGATAGCAGAACCTCAAGTTAATTATCTTTTAAATGAGTATCTTAATAGTGTCAGGAAAGGAGTCAAGAAAATGACTGGATGTGGCATCTGAATTGAGGGAACCAAACATATGTTCATGTTCCCAAGCTAAAAGGAGGAGTCATCTCTATAGAGTAGTCTGTAGAGTTGGCTGATGTTAAAATGAAGCACCATCAGAGGGGGTTAAGACTGAATCCATCCACAGTGGCAAAAGAGGCACACATTGTTGTTGTTCCTAGTGATAATCATGTATTTACTGCCTAGCAAATTCTGACAGTTTACTCCAAGCATCTTCATAGGTCTCTATACTGAAGTACAGGCAGCCAGCTCTCAGCCAAGTGTCATTTACAGCTCTCTGAGTTCAGATACTGTTGTGGTTTTTAAAGATAGGCAACAGAAATTAAGCTCTCAAATGAAAGTGGAAGGGAAAAAAAAACAACAGAATTATATATAGAGAGAAATACAGAAACAGACATTACAAAGCAATTACCACATCCCTGGCAAACCCCCTTGAATTTTCCCCCAACCCAAAAACTATATCTAATACTCTCCTGTGCTCCAATCCTCCCCCTCCCCCAATGCCTCTGCCATCCAAGAGGCTTAAGCGAGCCTCTGGAGGTCCCAAAACAGGCCTACTGCTTACATGTTCTTCCCAATCAAGTGGCTGCCACCAGACACAGGGCAGGAGGAGGAGGAAAGGAGAATGAGCTGACCTTGTTGTGAGTTCATCAAGAGATAGCAGAATTATGGGATTGAATAACAATCTCCTAGTCCCCAGAAGATTTTTTTAACCCTAGAGTCTCCACCTAGGACAGATACAAACAGCAATCTCCAGAGTGGAGTTGAATTGTTCACGACTTGCTTTAGCATCACTGATCAGCTCTTGCTTCCCTCTCTCTCAGATCAATTCACTATACAGCTGCTATTGCAATATCCACCCAACAAAGATTATTGACTGCATCTTTATCTGACCCTGAGTGACATCCTGGGAGCCAAGGTCTTTGTGATGAAAAGGGACAATAAAATGCATTGCTATGATTCAAGTTGAAGTAATATTGAGACTTAGAATCTGAGTGATATTGATGACTTAGAGTCTGAGTAATATCTGGACTGCTACTAAAGCTAAGGAAGAGTGATGCTGTGTTCCACATGACTGAAAACAAACAACAAAGCAGGAAAGGCTTTTTATTTCTCTCCTTGCTTTGAAAATGAAGGTTTGCTTTTTGCATTCCTGGGTCCACAAAAGCTGTGTCTTCTCCCTGAGCAGCAACTGAGACAGAGCGCAAGGCTAAAGCCATTTTGACTCTGTTCTGAAAGAGTTACACACTGCATGCAATAAATAACTCTAGAAAGGGTGGCAGAAATAGATTTCTTAAAGAGCTCAAAATAGGTGATGAGACATTAACATAAATAACTGAACAAGCAAAAATAGTTTCTCAATAATAAGTGTTTGCATTAAAGGAAGGTAACTCACCATGACCCACTGAAAAAATATACTTCATGTTTTTAAAGCAGGCTTCCTATGTTTTTAGATGGTGAAATGAAGATTTGTATGGTTATCTTACACTCCATAAACTACAAATTCCAGGTGATCTTCCTTAAAAGCTAGAGAAAACACTTTGCAACACATCAGCAAGGACTTGTCATGTCCAACTACTGACCAAATGTCAGCTGATACTCTTCTGCAGCTTTCACTGTGAGGTTCCAGCTGTTGAGATCTACAAGAGGTTGATTTTATTCCATGTAGGAAGAGAGAGCTGAATGCTCTATTTCCTCTTCTGCTGTTAACAAAGAATAACATAGCTAAAGAGTTCTAGTCATGTTCACTGGCCAGTACAGAGCTGGACCTCCTCAGACAATCCTGAGACCATTCCAGATTTACAGAGGCTTTCCTGAACAATGAGTTTTTTCTCTTACAGTGCTTTCCTCCATGAAATGGCATCTGAACGATTTCAGACCTGTGTAACAGACCTTTAAAGCACTGCAAAGGCAATCTGTGAAATACCTTCACGTGACTTTTTGAGCTACACATCTTAGGAACACAGAAATACTGTGGAAATCATGCTAGTCATCTATCTATCTATCTATATTGCACATATATACTTATACATATTAAACTGATCTATCTGAGACCTGTATTTTGCCCTAGCTGACTCTTAGTAAGGCACAAGAAAAAGCTGTGCAGTCTTCACAGGTACTAAACAGGTTCTTTTTCAGCTTCATGAGCAGCCCTAAAATGAGAAATTACTTAAACTGGTATGATGGAGATCCAAAACCATTCTAATAACTGAAGGGTTTATATTCACTTTGTACCAGTGTAACTAACCATGGAGGTCACTGATTTATGAATTGGGCTTGGTATGTCCTTAGGGTGAGGCAAAAATAAACCCACCGCTGCAGGAGCAAACACCGCAGTGAAGGAGACGGAAGGCATTGCAGTGAAATAAGGAACACAGAAGAAGGGAAAGGAATTAAGTGCAGTCAGATTTACCTTTTCCCCCTTGGATCCCTTGAGACCACGGACACCATCAGCTCCCTAAAGAAAGAATATAAAGAATGACCCACATGCATATATTCAGAAAGAGGCAGGGGAAGGAATCTGGTAATTAAATCTTACCTTCACACCACGAGGGCCTGGATAGCCAATTGGACCCTGAGGACCTGGGGGGCCCTAAAATATATTGGAGTAAAGAACACTCATTTGTACAGTACTTGGTTAGCAAGCAGTTCTCTTCTGAGGCTAATCCTTACTTTTTCACTATAATGCAGCAATCTTGTGTGAGAGATGAAAATAACACTGGGCTGCCTGCCACTTAGAAACGTCACAGCATGACAAAGCACCCTGAAATGTCACCATGAAGTTGTTAATGGAATTGTCAATTTGGTTCTGTGTGTGCATTTGGGGAACATCTATCAGCAATATACAGTGGACTGAAGCAAGCATCACTGGAAAATGGAACAGGCAAACTAAACCCAACAAAAAGCTGCCAAGCAGAAAGCAGGGATGTCTTCCTGGAGAAAATGTGCACGTCAGTTCTGATGGTGACACAAGGCAAAAGCAGAGATCACAGTGACAAAAAGCCTGGACTTTAGAACAAAACTGAAGCTGAAAGTCTCACAGTTCTATTAACACTGACTGATGTCTTAATGCTGTTATTTACCATTTTTCTGAGCATTTTAAAGATGTTTTGATACAGTGCAATTCAATGGCAGCATCAAAAGAAACTGAGTTCTGTAAAGGCTGGAAGCAAGGAAGCCTGGAAACACAGATATCTGTGTCTGAGGCTGACCTTTGTTGCTTCTCTAATGCCTGAAACAGATAACAAAATCTTTCTCTAATGGGGCCATTGATAAGGTCTTTTTCTGCTTTCCAGCTGTGTCTTTTCACAATAGCTTTAGACCATTAATATCCCTGAGAAATAAAAGTGTCTATCAAATTTGGCTGAAAAGGATCAGTGAATTCCAAAGAGATCAGGAACAACTGATGGATGGTCACACACCTGTACTTTCAAAACATAAATGCTTTATCTCCTTAAGAAATCAGGATAAAATCCACAAGCTTCTATCAGATAACATTTTTGCACAAATAGTGGAATTGTACCTTCTGAAATGTCCTATTCATCCCTTCATCCCACTTATCCAGAGCACAACCTTTTTGTACTGCTACTGAATTCAATCCTGCACCTGAAACTGCTTTGAAGTGCTCTAAAGGATTCTATTCTGGATAAATAAGGGTAAGCATTGAGCAAAAAACTCCTTCAAGAGCCCCAAGACCCTTCTGTGTTTCATAAGTAAAGAAATCACTTTTCACTGCCAGTGCTGTGAAGGTGACCTAAGAAATGCAATGCATCTGCACCCATCTGCAAGCCTCCAAAGGCCAAGGACTGGAAGATGCCAAGTGAGGGCTCCATCCAGTGCAACTCTCAGCTCACACCTTCTGCAAAGGATTTCTAAGAGGTGTGTGCACCAATTGCCATTCTGTCAACTCTACAAGCAGTTTGACTTCAAAGGAGCAATCTCTGCAGCAATTAGCATAGCTGTAACAGTTAGAGTTAATATCTTTGTACCCAGAAGCTTTGAATGCATCATGGATTTTCTATTACATTCCTCAATAGTTCTCAGAGGCACAAATGTATCACAAAGCTGAATGTTTTTCAAACTTACCAATGCACCTTTATCTCCAGACTGGCCCTCTTTGCCAGGATGACCCTGATTTAAGAGACATGTAATCTGATTTGAAAAACACTGGTTTTTTTCACTAGTGACATTTATTATTAACCCTCAATTATTGTTCAGAAATTAACATTGTTCTCAGCATGCAGAAAAGCATAGGAGGGAAAGTTCAAATGTTTAGATGATTCAAGGTACAGAATTGCAGCTGGACTACCACTGAGTATTTAAAGTTATCCATGGATATGGCAGTTTGGCAGGTAAAAGACAAGAGTGTGAAGAGTACAGTTCTGTATTTGCAATGTATCTGTGCAGTGAAACCCCTGCAGTCACTTCCCTCGTTCTCATCCTAGCAAATCCCCTGCTCAAACTCAGCTTTGAGAACCACAGATTTAATCTAAAAGCAGAGTGGTAGAAGAAAATGCAGCAGGGAGGAGAGACATGGGCTAAGAAGTGACACTGCCTGTCTAATGGCTCTTGGTGACACAAAACATGTAAGAGCTGACATTTCTGAGGTGTGGGAACCCAGGCACGTGGAGTTGCCGTCCCTGGAGGTGTTGAAGAAAAGCTTGGCTGAGGCACTCAGTGCCGTGGTCTAGTTGGTTGGACAGGTCTGGGTGCTAAGTTGGATGAGCTTAGAGGCCTCTTCCCACTTGGTTGATTCTATGATTCTGTGTCATTATGAAGAGGGATTGTACTGAAGTTTAATGCCTGAGCTATAAGCAGCGCTGCTCAGGAGGTTACACTCTGTTCTTGTAAGTGAATGTGTTCTCAGACCTAGGCTGAGTTCACAGGGTCACAGATCTTAGCCAATCATAAAGATTCCAAAGCTTAGCTCAGCTCTGTCCTAGTCTAGACAATGCCAGAAGAAACCCAAGCACATAAGACATATAGTGGCCTTCCAGTATCTGAAGGGGGCTACAGGAAGGCTGGAGAGGGACTATTGACAAGGTCTTGTAATGACAGGACAAGGGGTAATGGGTTTAAACTGGCAGAGGGGAGATTCAAACTAGATGTTAGGAAGAAGTTCTTTCCAGTGAGGGTGGTGAGACACTGGCACAGGTTGCCCAGGGAGGTTGTGGCTGCTCCCTCCCTGGAGGCATTCAAGGCCAGGTTGGATGAGGCCTTGAGTGACCTGTTCTAGTGGGAGGTGTCCCTGCCTATGGCAGGGGATTGGAACTGGATCTTTGAGGTCCCTTCCAATCTAAACCACTTTATGATTCTATGATTGTAAGATGTGGTTTAGGTCAGGAAACAGAGAATGATCTGTTCTGTTTTCTGTTTCCTCAGAGAAGAAGTGGTGAGTGTTTTCACAGATGATTTGCTTTGGTTGGAGTACAGTGAAACAGTGCCTGGCCCTTTGTGTCTCATCCCTGCAGATCTTCCTGATGCATTTCAGTCTCTGGGACAAGACTGCAGAAGCTCACAGCTGCTGTAAGCACCTGCTTCAGAAATGTAATTCTCTTCATTTGAACCATTCTAACCATACAGAGTTTTTGGATGGAGCTTATAATGGCACCAGCTAGGACTACCTGTGCTTGTACTCTCCTCTTGCTTTGTGCAACACTGGCATCCAGCAATATTTTTCACACTCACAAGCAAACTATTTGGTTACTTACAGGAGGCCCATCAGAACCAGGAAGGCCAGGAAGGCCAGGCTTGCCTTGAGGTCCCTAAATGCAACAACAGAGACACATCTTAAGAACAACAGCAGCATCCTCTAAGTTTTCTAGGGTGATGGAGGATGATACTTGTTGAGGACTGGTATGCCCTAAACCAGCAAGCTACCTTACAGCTTTGTAGCATTTAAAAACAACCAGCAAACCCACCCCAAACTATATCTACCTGTCTAGAAAAAAGAGTGAAACAAAACAAAACAACAAAACACAGAAAAGGAAAAGGAAAGAAACCCAAATCAAATGACCCCCACCTATTTCCAATACATGTGATGCTAAGAGCTTAGGGAGATAAAATCTAGTCATACCTAATCTTTTGATATAGAGTTATCAGAGATAAACCAAAAAGAGAACAAAAATAAAGCCAGAAAGGTATCATCATACAGGAGGTAAGTGCAAAGCTAGTTCTTGCAGTCTGAACAATTCAATAGACAGCCCTCAGGAGTTACCCTATGAATGTGCACAAACAACATAAAGTGAGGAAGAGTTCTTCAGTGAACCAAATGTTATTTAGAGTTTCAGGAACAACAGGATCCACCAAAGGAAAGGTATCAACAAGATCAAGAGGCAAAGAGCAGAGACTGCAGAGCTGCCAGGCCTGCTACACCTTTGTGCAAGCCAAAGGGCCCAGTGCATTCTGCCAGAGTAAGACTTCCTGGGCACAAAGCCTGTATAATGTTGTGCTAGTTTGAGCCCCGCTGGGATAGCTTGGTGGGAAGAATTAGACTATAGGCTGTGAAAATGAAACAATGGTGATGGCTGTTTCACTCATAGGCTTGCTGAGATGTACAAGAACATAAACATAGATAACAGAGTCTCTCCCTGGGCTTTGTGGGCTGCACTTCTCTCTCTAACCTGCCTGACTAATCCATCTGCCTCTTAACCCCCTTGGCCAACCCTTCAAACTCACCTTAATTGTAAGGCAAAGTCTGGGGTAAGGTAGAGGGGTGGGAAGAAGGTGGAAGGGTGGTTGGGAGCCTCTCCTGGGGACTCAGGTTTCTGGGAGGGCTGTTGTGTTTCTGTATTACCTTTTAACTTGTGTATTTCTGTCTGTAACTGTATATGCTGTAAATATCTGCTTGTATATTGTGCTAAGCTGTAAATGTAAAGCTTCATTCTTCAATTTCCAGTGGCTGAGTCTAATCTGGGTGATTTTTCTTAAGTGTGTGGGGGGGGCAAGTAACACCCAAACCATCACAATTGTTTTCTGTAGCCTCCCTCAGTTTCTCCAAAGTATCAACAGGAGTAAAACCAAAGTAGAACCAGTAGAGCAAAAAAATCAATTAAAAGAAAGGAAAAATAAAATTCAAATGATATTAAAAAACAAACAAACAAACTGAAGAACTCAGATCAGGAAGAGAAGAAAAAAGAGCAGGAGAAAAACCACCAGCTGACACTGCAGCACACCAGTTACACCATGAGCTGTGCCAAAACACAGTCCTTGAGAAAAGAGGGCAGAGTCACTTGAGCAGGTGAAACTTCATTATCAGAGAAAGAAATAAACCTCCTTTTCACAGCTGACTGTGAAATTAATTAACCTCCAAGCACACACTGTTTCACAGTGCCATTCTGAAACGAATAACAGAAAATTAATGCCAAGCAAAAGGAGGAAATTAGGCTCATGCCAGGCCTCCACTGGCTATTCATTTACTTGATGATTTCAGGAAGATCTGCTGATTTTTAGACTGTTCTGTAAAACACAGCAAAGACTTGAAGCACCTGAGGAAGTTTGTTGCACAGAACTGAGTGTGCAGTAGCAGAATAATGCTGTAACTTACTTTTTCACCAGGAGGTCCAATAGGACCTTGTGGACCAGGAAGCCCCTATTAAACAGAAAGCAGTGTGAGAAACGTGGGAGAACAATACATATACATTCACCCAACCAAAGGTCCCTCATTAATCTGTTTAAACAGGCTGGCAAATAGAAATGGCTTTTCCCCCCACCCCCGTTATGAGTTGCATGAGGAGTTTTTCCTGAGCCTTCTGCACAAGCCACTACTCTGGCAGTAGGTCTGTAACAAGATCCTATTCAGAACCCTCCTCCAGGTGTGGCCATTCCTGCTGCATTCCAGGAACACTGAATGAGTCATTTTTCTCCTGAATGAAAAATCCCTCTGAAAGCTTGCTTGAAAATTCTGCTCTCACTCCCCTCAACACATTTTCAGCATTATTTTAACAAAATTCTTGAGCCTTGATCAGTTTTTCACATGAAAAGTTAACTTTTTGCTGATTTTCATTTATGAAACATTTGCATCTTATTTCTGGAGCCTTGTTTTACACTTACTTGTGGGCCTGGAATTCCTTGCTGACCAGGAGGTCCTGGTTCCCCTTGAGGACCCTGCCATGGAAAAAAAAAAACCCACCAGGGCATTAGGTTTGCATTTCTGCACTACAGATCTTCATTGTAAGGACTAAAAGGAGTACAGACTGAGCTTTGTTCCTCTCCCTTTAAAGTCCACCAGCAAGTTATTATCCAGTATGATATTTTTCCATGCTAATGAATATCATGGTCTTTTCTCTAACAGAGAATAATAGCCCACACATAGGACCCTAAGCTCTGGAGTCCATGGTGCTAAAGGAGCTTTAGAGAGAACATGGTTAGGTCCTTTGGCTGAATGCTCAGGAATAGAAGGCTCATCTTTCTTTGCCAGATGGGCCTGAATCTGAATAGTGCAACAGAAAGGTTTAACTAAACGGAAGGGATGGCATAGTGGCAAGGATGAGAGAGTGGGGAAGGGATTTTTAGAACCCACTCCCTTTTTAATTCCCAGTTTACTCACTCACCATGTTTCCTTTTGGGCCTGAAGGTCCATCAATACCTGCAATGCCCTGCAACAAACAATACCAAGGTAAGTAGCTGCCAGAGGACTTCTATCGCTCTGGAAACAGTGAATACAAAGCGGTTCATACGTACAGGCTGTCCAGGGGGGCCAGGTGTGCCTCTGGGGCCAAGTAATCCCCGTGGTCCCTGCAACAGAGGAAAGACTTATTAACACCTGCCTGGTGTTTTCTGAACAGAGAGGCCCAGGAACAGGACTGGACAAAAAATATGTCACAAGGGAAGGCAGCATGTGGGTTGAGGGAGAAAGAGAGGAAAGGAAGAAAGGAAAACATTCACTGGCAACAGATTTTCCTGAAGGCCACTGTATTTCTGAGCAGGATGTCAGTGGAAGGGCAAGCTTGGATTTAGCTTCTGTGTGGTCATCTTAGAGAGAAAGCTGGGAGAGAAACGTTCAGATTTCCTGGTGCAGAACACTGGCACAACATCTTCCACCGAAGCTTCAGCTGTGTCTTGGCCTGAAAGCCTGACCTGAATAGTAGCATACTAATTTCTACTCTTCTCCTTAGAAAATGGGATGGCTTGCCATACTCTATACTACTGCTCTAAGCATAAAATCCTGCTTTTATCTCTAGTAAAGACAAAAGAGATAATTTAAAAATACTAAGAGTTTTATTATGAGAAATGTAAAGCATTCTGGGAAAACAAATCAGATTTGTTCCTCTTGCTCCTAGAAAAATCCCCCAAAAGACCAAAGGCTGTTTTTCTAAGACAAGCAAGATTTGGCCTGTAAAAGCCTTTTGGCTTCATACTACATAAGTGAACATTAGTTTTCAACATCTGTGTCATCATTCAAGTCATGAGATTAATCAGGCAGATTGAGTTTTTACTCTCCACATGTATGATACAGCCACAAATCACTAACCCTCTGACTCGGTAGTGACTTCTAGGAAGCCATCTACTTTGTGACTAGACAGCAGCATATAGTACATTTAGGGTAAAATTCCCTTTTGTGAGAGTTGATTTCCTGCCTGCAATGCAGAGCTCTGCTCTGCAGTGACAGCACCTGCAGAATTCCAACTGACAGCGGGGGAAATTCGGTACCTTAAACCAAGGGTAAAGCACACAACGAAGCACAGGAGTGTGGGGGGATAAAGAAGCCAGGCCTTATCTTCTAATAAACAGATGTCTGGAAAGCATTTTCTGAGCACCAGGGGCTTGGTTATGCTCTCATGTATCAAGGACTGCAACGACTAATTTTGCACAATGGGATGAAGAATAGCCTTTGTGATCCTGGAAGTTATGTGTATGGGGCCAGTGATATCCCTGACTTCATTCTATTCCTGTGAGTAGTGTTTCACCCCTAACAAAAGCATTTATCTGCTTGCTTGTCAGGCAGAATTAGCATTCTCAATCCACACACAAATGCAGTCACTTCTGTACCTGCTGTTCAGAACAGTGGGAAAATCTGAGAATGACTCTACCAGAAGCAGATGAGTAAGAAAGCATTGCTTACAGCTTCACCTGGAAGACCTCTTGGTCCAACTTCCCCATCTTCTCCCTGGTTTTGTACAAAGCAAAGAGAAATTTTAGGGAAAGCAAGAGCATCTGTCATGGACCTTATTCCCATTGTGTGAGGATTCACCCTAGATTCTACTGTGCATATAGCAACTTACTCTTGATCCATCTTCACCAGGTAAGCCAGGGGGTCCCTGCGGGCCACGGTCTCCCTGTTGGAAAAGGAGAGTCATTAAAATAATGTATCTACTGCTGGAAACAATAATGGATAGGAAGGGAAATGAAAACAAATGTCTTAGCTAAAGTCTGCCGTGTCAAGCACGTCAAAACATGTTCTGTCACGATACCAATCTGCAGGTTACGGCACTCACTGAAGGCTTTTACTATTGCAGTACAAAACCAAACGAAGATGATCAAAACAATGAAGGATCTGTGGCTGTAAAATTTCACTCTACTTATTCTTGGCCCCAAAACACCTACAAATTGCTGCCACAAAAGGCAATGGACTTACATTTTGCTTTCTCTCATCTGCACCTTCCCCCTCCCCAGCATACAGCTGCCAGTAGAATAAGGCATGTGTACATGGGTCAGGAGTTAATAAACCAGTTGCTGGGGCCTGGAATATACACAGTGAAGTTCACTAACCACCTTTCAGAGTCATGCACCCTGGCACCAGACACTGAGAGCCTTGGGACTGATTTGTCTGAGGCTTGGGAAGGCAGCCAGACTTTCACACTTCCCCTCAGAGCCCAGGACTTTGCAAGGCTCTGTACGCAGAGGCTCAGTAGGCTCTGGATCGTACATGTGGAATTTGTTTTTCTTTCCCCATTTCTAAAGAGAACTAGTGTGCTGCACAGCACAAACACCACTGATGGACCTCTTTCAGGGCAAGGGGGGTTTAGACTGTGACTTCCTTCTGCCATTGGACAACAACCAAGTATTCATAGTGCTTTCCCTAACTTTATCAGTGTCTCCAAGGTGCCTAACTGGTGCTGCGGATGTTAGCAGAGATATATGGATCCACTCTCTAGAGGCTCCATTCTTTAGTCTTTTAAACTTTCCTAGGGAGTTTTAGGTAACTTGCTCTCCCATCTCAGACCTGTCTCCTATTAAGGATGTCAGGATTTTATTTGATTACCTTTCTGTCTTCTGTAAGTTGGGAGTTGGCAAGAGAGAGACAATTAAATTCTGTGAACTGCACTTGCAGATTTGTAAGATGAATTAACAGAGCAGCTTCAATGTTTTGCTAAGTTTTGGAACTGCTCAAAATGATCTACTGCTCTATACTAAGGGATACTTTTGAAAGATAACACATGAGACATATGATCTGCCTTCAAATTAATGTCCAGATGAAGACTGACTTCAGCTTTCAAATATTGAGCTAGTTCATCCTTTCAAGGGCTGCCTGTGTTATCCTGAAATCTCATGGCATGTAGTGTTAGCTTGCATTCACTGACCTGATACTGTCATGCAGTAAGAACAGAACTTCATTAACAGCATTTTCAGTTCTCTAAATTCTTTCCTTCAAATGAGCTGTTAAAGCCTGATTTTCTTTTTCCTTAGACCTTATCTTCTAGGATATAGTGTCTTGCTTTTCTACTGAAAGACAGCTATTTATCTAGTAAATCTAAATAAGAAAAGATCAAAGTCATAGGTATTGAGGCTAAAAGGAGTATTATGCCATGTGGTCTGATGTCCCTACACTAGCTATAAGAGAACCTTACCCAGCAACTTGGAGAAGAGGAGGCTCAGGGGTGACCTTATTGCTGTCTACAACTACCTGAGGGGGGGTTGTGGCCAGGAGGAGGTTGCTCTCTTCTCTCAGGTGGCCAGCACCAGAACGAGAGGACACAGCCTCAAGCTACATCAGGGGAAATTTAGGCTGGAGGTGAGGAGAAAGTTCTTCACTGAGAGAGTCATTGGACACTGGAATGGGCTGCCCGGGGAGGTGGTGGAGTCGCCGTCCCTGGAGCTGTTCAAGGCAGGATTGGACGTGGCACTTGGTGCCATGGTCTGGCCTTGAGCTCTGTGGTAAAGGGTTGGACTTGATGATCTGTGAAGTCTCTTCCAACCCTGATGATACTGTGAACTCCTGTCTGACAGCTTGTTTGAATGACTAACAACCTCAGAGAGACATCAAATTTCCCACTCATACTACTAGTTGTAAAAGTAATCCTAAAACTTCTGCTCTAAGGTTTGGTGTTTCAACCTTAATTATCTTACAGCTGAAAGGTAACTACAACAACAAAACTATTCCTCTTGTCTTTCTTTTGGTGCTTGCTACTGTAAGACAAAGAGAACTGAATGTTTGCATTAGATGCTGTCAGCATAGAGGAATTCAGAGCTACAGCTATTTGACCAGGCTTTGAATTCAGCTGCTTTTGCAAAGACCATCGTTTGTACCTCTGCAGGAGTTCTGCACAGAAACACCAGAATGTGGGGATTTTAAAACAGTGGGATGAAGGAAAGTGCAAAAAGAAGCCACTATTTCCATACTGAGCATATTTCAACCAAAACTTGTCCTTGGATTTCAGGGGTACTGCTTAGGAAATGTGAAACAACTGGAGTATTTCAAGTGAAGGAAATTACTTCTTTATTACGTGGCACGTCCGAGGGACAAGTCTGCTATTCCAGGTTGGATAGCAGATGCACATTCCCTGCCTAGAGACAATCCCTGCCCAGCCTGCACAGCAGTGGCAGGCGCTTGATGTCTGGCGCCCTCTGCTGGTCCCAGAGGAGCAAGCTGGAGCTCAGTTAACGTCGTGCACAGCGTGAAAGAAGACCAAGACACTTCTGTGTGACACTAGCAGTTCTTTTCCCATTGCAAACAGAACTCAAAAGATTATCTTTAGCTGTTATGATGAAGAACTACATGATGGGTCAGCAGCAAACACAACTGGGCTGTTGTGGGAAGTGCAGCAGCTGTGCTGACCCATCAAAGAGCAACAGCCACCATCACAGAATCACAGAATCAACCAGGTTGGAAGAGACCTCCAAGATCATCCACTCCAACCTAGCACCCAGCCCTAGCCAGTCAACTAAACCATGGCACTAAGTGCCTCATCCAGGCTTTGCTTGAACACCTCCAGGGATGGTGACTCCACCACCTCCCTGGGCAGCCCATTCCAATGCCAATCACTCTCTCTGCCAACAACTTCACAGTATCACAGTATCATCAGGGTTGGAAGAGACCTCACAGATCATCAAGTCCAACCCTTTACCACAGAGCTCAAGGCTAGACCATGGCACCAAGTGCCACGTCCAACCTTGCCTTGAAGTGCCCCAGGGACGGCGACTCCACCACCTCCCCGGGCAGCCCATTCCAGTGTCCTAACATCCAGCCCATACTTCCCCCGGTACAACTTGAGACTGTGTCCTCTTGTTCTATTGCTGGTTGTCTGGGAGAAGACCAACCTCCACCTGGCTAGAACCTCCCTTCAGGTAGTAGACAGCAATGAGGTCACCCCTGAGCCTCCTCAGCCACCAAGCTGCGGCACCTATGGGAATGGTTTTGCTGATGTTCTTACTCACTGTTTCTTTTATGGTGCACTGCACTTACCAGAGCCACAGTAGGGGGGTACACTCAGTAGAGTATGCTGTCACTAGCACCTGCCTTAAAGGTACAGCTCAAAGCAGAAATCCTCTGCTGTGATCATTTCTGCACCTTGCAGGGAAAGATGCAGCATCAATTCTATCGATGGCTATGTCACAAGGAGCAAGTATACTAGCTGTTTTAACCATTACTTCAAGCTTTCCTAACTTCTCTGATGTGACTCTGACCTTTCCTGAAGCTGCAGTGGTGGGAATTGGGCACACTAATAAAGTCAGTTTGCAGGTCAAATATCCAAATGCAGTTTTTGAGCAAGCTCTGCAGGTTAAAATGTTTCGTGCCCCCAATACAGAAACTTCATGCTGATCTCCTTTTCCCATTACTATTTCCTTTCATAATCACCCTAGATTGGATAGGTAAAACTAAGAAAAATTAGGGCCAAATCCAGCTGACCATGTGATCAGAATTCTGAAAGTATATTTAAACCATTTCCCCACCTGTGAATTATTGTGCATTTAAATCATGTGCCATGGTCTAGTTGATTGGATAGGGCAGGGTGATAGGTTGGACTGGATGATCTTGGAGGTCTCTTCCAACCTGGTTGATTCTATGATTCTACGTGTGCATATATGTTAATTATTGTCTATCCACTGATATCACTGAAATGTTTCACATCCTGCTCTGCAGCATGAAAAACTGACATCCAGGAGACCAGTGCCAAGTGGCATCCCTCAAGGGTCAGTGCTGGGACCAGTGCTGTTTAACATCTTTGTCAGCAATATGGGCAGAGGAGTTGAGTGCACCCTCAGCAAGTCTGCAGATGACACCAAGCTGTCTGGCACAGTCAATTTGCTAGAGGGCAGGGATCCATCCAGAGGAACCTGACAGGCTGGAGAGGTGGCCCAGGCCAACCTCACAACATTCAACAGGGCCAAGTGTAAGGTCCTGCACCTGGGTCAGTGCAATCCCAAGCACAAATCCAGGTTGGGTGGGAAATGGCTGAGAGCAGCCCTGAGGAAAAGGACCTGGGGGTCTGGGGTGATGAAAAGCTCAACATGAGCTGGCAGTGTGAGTGCAGCCCAGACAGCAACCCTGTGCTGGGCTGCAGCAAGAGCAGTGTGGCCAGCAGGGCAAGGGAGGGGATTCCGCCTCTTTATTTGGCTCTCATCAGCTTCCACCTGGAGTACTGTGTGCAGTTCTAGAGCCCCCAACACAAGAAGGACTTCAAACTGTTGGAGTGTGTCCAGAGGAGGACCACAAAGATGAGCAGCTCTCCTATGAGGACATTCTATGACAGGCTACGAGACTTGAGGCTCTTCAGCCTGGAGAAGAGAAGGCTTCAAGGAGACCTTAGAGTGGCTTTCCAGTATCTGAAATGGGCCTACAGGAAGGCTGAGGAGGGACTATTCACAGAGTATTGTAATGACAAGGTGAGGAGTAATGGGTTTAAACTGGCAGAGAGGAGATTTAAACTAGATGTTAGGAAGAAGTTCTTTACAGTGAGGGTCATGAAACACTAAAGAGGTTGCCCATGGAGGCTGTGGATGCACCTTCCCTGGAGTGTTCAAACTAGGTTGGATAAAGCCTTCATCAACCTGTTCTAGGGTGAGGTGTCCCTGCCTATGGTGGGAGGTTGAACTAGATGATCTTTGAGGTCACTTCAAATCATTCTATGATTCCCTAAATCATTCTATGATCTTTTTCCCACTGTCCTTAGTGCTATTCCTAGTGACTGGTGCAGTATTTCTGTGACCATGGCCATTTGCTGGCATATGAACAGATGTGCTCTTCTTACCCTGTTACCTTTGTCACCAGGGAGGCCAGGGAGGCCATCAAATCCTCTGTCACCCTAGGAAAGAAGAGACCACAGCTTTAGTAAATGACTGTTAAAGCCTGTATTACTCTGAATAAATTGTGCCTCTCCTCTCAAAGTGACTTTCTAGCTTCAGCACACTTTTACCGGATGAAGCGCACGGAGGGGCGCACAGACCACGCTGGCAGCGTTTGCTGCTAGGCACTGAAGAAAATGCCACACCAGCTTGTTCACTGTGCTGTTTATAGAAGGAAGTCCACGTTGAAAGCAAAAGCTTGAGTCCAGCTGCAGTTTGCACTTGCAAAACTGACTTTACTATTACTGATACTCTGTAATAAGAAACTTACTCAGAGGGATAGGAATCGTGCCCCAAGAATCGAGTTACTTCAAGGTCAGGCCACTAGCCATTACCATTAATTACCATATTTTAAATGGATTATTCATTCCAGCTCTTGCATCTGACCCAGCTATCTGAAACCTCAGTATTTTCACTTGAGAGAAGAATTTGGGGTTGGCCTGGCACAAACTGTAGCACCTACATAAAAATCTGGCTAGTTCCTTCCAAGACTGAAACAGAGTCTCCAGGTCTCATTTTTACCTTTGCACCAGGCTCTCCTGGCATTCCTCTGGCACCATCGGCTCCAGGACGTCCCTGGAGAAACCCAAGGGTCAAACATTTGAGAAGGCAATGGAATCAGTTAACATTTAAATAGAAAGTATTTACCTGGAGTAGGATTGATCTGTATGCTACCTACCCTCTTCCCAGCTTTTCCGCTTGGACCAGGGGCGCCTTGAACGCCACGGGGACCCTGAATTTAAAGAGCGGAATTCTTAGAGTCACATTCGTGTCAGCAAAAAAGCTAGCTAAACATTTCACCTCCAGAACAAGGTAAGATTTATTTTATACACCAAGCTGCAAGTTTCTCCCAGGAGAAGGAATCTGGTTTCCAAGCTCCTTTCATTTTTACGAGAATACTGCATTCAGACCAACCTCAGCACTAGCAACTCGAACGCTACTTCTCCTTAAGATGGCACTGCAGAGGGTAGTCCTTTCAACAGAAGGGCTTCTTGTGCTCTTTCGTGCCTTTGATGAGCTCGTGGTTTGAAAACCCTTCTTCCTCTCATGCCAAAAATATTTTAGTTACATAATAGTTACTTGTCAAAACCCAAAGAGTGCATATTTCAGACCCTTAACTTGTGTGCTGGTCAGCAGCGCACGTGCGGTCTTAGCTGAACACAGCAGAGTTTTAATGAGAGAGAGACCAAATCACCCCAGACTCAAACATGTGGAGTGAATGCAGGGGCATGCTTCTGTCCTCCACACAAATGCATCAGTAGTAAGGTGAAAGCATCAATAGTAAAGACCAGCCAGCCAAAATCACAAAGCAGGAAGAGAACAAAGCACTACAATTGTAAGTAACCAAACTGGAAGACTGATCAGCTGTTCAGAGCACCTTTATGTTTGCTTGTGGGAGTTTTTGGTTGGTTGGCTGGTTGGTTTTGTTTGTTTGGGTTGGTGTTTTGGTTCTGCTGTTGGTTGTTTTTCCCTTGCATATATCCATGAGGAGTTTTAAGACAGGCACTTCATAACGTACTCTGCTCTCTGATTCTGGCAAAACTCCTATCAAGAGTTCTTTAGGAATCCCCTACTACTTTTCGGTTCAAGCTAAAATACTTCAACGTGCTTCAGTGCTCTTTAAATCACCACATAGGAGCTGATACAAGAGTAAGCATATATCCATGTGGAGTTTTAAGACAGGCACTTCATAATATAGCAAATCCAAGATGCTCTCTGACAGGCAAAACTCCTATCAAGAGTTCTTTAAGAATCCCCTACTACTTTTAGGTTCAAGCTAAAATACTTCAATGTGCTTTAGTGCTCTTAAATCACCACATAGGAGCTGATACAAGAGTAAGCCAGGGTGAAAAGCATGTGTTGATTCATCAAGACTTTTTCTTGCTATGCCCTGTCTTTCTTGAAAATACCCTGTTTAATTACCAACTAAATCCAACCTCCCTCACCTCATGAGAGCTGATATGGTCTGAGCCCAAGGTCACACAACTGCAGACTGACATATGATTGCTGGACAGAAAAAAGAACCTGGATTGGCAGTGTGAAAGCAGGTTTTCAAGTGATGACATTTCACATGTGATAGTTGCTCCTTCTTATATTTCCAAGCTGCTGTATTAGGCTAATGTGGTAAAAGCTGTCTTCTCCCATTGCACACAGAAAGCATATCACTGGTGGAGTTCTTCTCTGTCATATGAATGCATTGTCCTAAAGATGCCCCACTATAAAAGGAATTATTACTGTACCTGGGGACCTGGTTCACCACTCTCACCCTTAGCACCTGCTGCTCCAGGTCCACCCTTGATGAAAAAAGCAAAACACATTGTTTAAATACACTCTTTAAATGAGTAAGGTATTTTCTATTTCTCTACACCAATGACAGGGAGAAAAACCCCCAAACAAACTAATAATGCCCTTATTCATTAGGTGCTGTGAATACATCCTTCGAATCTGCAGATACACCCTGATATATCACTGCCTAGAAACTAGGCCAAACTGGCCCAAAATTCTGTTACCAAAGATACAACTCCTCCTTCTACAGTAATATATGAGGGCTAAACATGAGCACAGTAAGAGCATAAGCAATGCAAAGAGAAGTGCTAAATATGAGCACAGTACGAACATAAGCAATGCAAAGAGAGGTACTAAACATGAGCACAGTAAGAACATAAGCAATGCAAAGAGAGGTACTAAACATGAGCACAGTAAGAACATAAGCAATGCAAAGAGAGGTACTAAACATGAGCACAGTACGAACACAAGCAATGCAAAGAGAAGTACTAAACGTGAGCACAGTAAGAACATAAGCAATGCAAAGAGAAGTACTAAACGTGAGCACAGTAAGAACATAAGCAATGCAAAGAGAAGTACTAAACGTGAGCACAGTAAGAACATAAGCAATGCAAAGAGAAGTACTAAACATGAGCACAGTAAGAACATAAGCAATGCAAAGTGAGGTACTAAACATGAGCACAGTAAGAACATAAGCAATGCAAAGAGAGGTACTAAACATGAGCACAGTAAGAACATAAGCAATGCAAAGAGAAGTGCTAAACGTGAGCACAGTAAGAACATAAGCAATGCAAAGAGAGGTACTAAACATGAGCACAGTAAGAACATAAGCAATGCAAAGAGAAGTACTAAACGTGAGCACAGTAAGAACATAAGCAATGCAAAGTGCTAAACATGAGCACAGTAAGAACATAAGCAATGCAAAGAGAAGTGCTAAACATGAGCACAGTAAGAACATAAGCAATGCAAAGAGAGGTACTAAACATGAGCACAGTAAGAACATAAGCAATGCAAAGAGAGGTACTAAACATGAGCACAGTAAGAACATAAGCAATGCAAAGAGAAGTACTAAACGTGAGCACAGTAAGAACATAAGCAATGCAAAGTACTAAACATGAGCACAGTAAGAACATAAGCAATGCAAAGAGAAGTGCTAAACATGAGCACAGTAAGAACATAAGCAATGCAAAGAGAGGTACTAAACATGAGCACAGTAAGAACATAAGCAATGCAAAGTGCTAAACATGAGCACAGTAAGAACATAAGCAATGCAAAGAGAGGTACTAAACGTGAGCACAGTAAGAACATAAGCAATGCAAAGTGCTAAACATGAGCACAGTAAGAACATAAGCAATGCAAAGAGAGGTACTAAACATGAGCACAGTAAGAACATAAGCAATGCAAAGAGAGGTACTAAACATGAGCACAGTAAGAACATAAGCAATGCAAAGAGAGGTACTAAACATGAGCACAGTAAGAACATAAGCAATGCAAAGAGAGGTACTAAACATGAGCACAGTAAGAACATAAGCAATGCAAAGAGAGGTACTAAACATGAGCACAGTAAGAACATAAGCAATGCAAAGAGAGGTACTAAACATGAGCACAGTAAGAACATAAGCAATGCAAAGAGAGGTACTAAACATGAGCACAGTAAGAACATAAGCAATGCAAAGAGAGGTACTAAACATGAGCACAGTAAGAACATAAGCAATGCAAAGAGAGGTACTAAACATGAGCACAGTAAGAACATAAGCAATGCAAAGAGAGGTACTAAACATGAGCACAGTAAGAACATAAGCAATGCAAAGAGAGGTACTAAACATGAGCACAGTAAGAACATAAGCAATGCAAAGAGAGGTACTAAACATGAGCACAGTAAGAACACAGCAATGCAAAGTACTAAACATGAGCACAGTAAGAACATAAGCAATGCAAAGAGAAGTGCATCCCCAGCAATGAAAGCAAGAGAAAGGAAAGCCACTGCTTTTACTTTACTCTCTGCCTGTGTTACATAGAAAATAACAGCATCTCAGAGTTCAGTCCAAAGATCACTACAGTCCATGAAAAATACCTTGTCAGCTCCTATCATGAACTTCAGCTATGTTTTATTCAAGGTGTTTGTGCACTGAGCCCTGAAGAAGCAGAAAATCTACATAACTCTTCTGCTTTACTATCATTAAATGAGGATACAGATTTCCAGAGTAAGTTTTACTCCTAAACAGGCCTAAAGCAGATCTTCATCCAGGGTAAGATGCTGTACCTGGAATCTGGAGGAGAACTAGTCAAAGCAAGTTTGTGTTTTCTTAATAGGCATCTCACAAACACAACCCAAAACATCTTGAGATGCTCACAGAGAATGCAGGCTCGGTGCAGGAACATACCAGACTTTACTACTATGGGCAGAAGAAATTCTGCTCTTCTGAAACAGGTTGGGCCCAAATGTATCTGTTTAATATAAAACAAATTCTGCAGGCCTTGGAAAACTCACAGTGTTTTCTATTCTTCATTCAAAGAAACAAGAGGTCTCATGGCTCAGCTGAGTCTAGTGTCAATTCCCATTGGTCTTGTAGGTATTAAACCAAGTCCTAAACGACCTGAAAAATCTGAGCTGGTACTGGCAGTGGAGAGAACAGTGGCTTTGGCAAGTAGGAACTGTCTGTTTGGGTTTCCCTCATGTAAGCTTTGTTTCTAATCAATACAATTGACTACATTTAATATCTGTAGGCAGAAATTTATATGCTATGCTAATTAAGCATGAGAACTACTTCTGTTGAAGCTCAACTCACACGGGATCGTGGAATTAACCAGGCTGGAAGAGACCTCAAAGATCCTCCAGTCCAACCTAACACCCAGCCCTGGCCAATCAACCAGACCACGGCACTAAGTGCCTCATCCAGGCTTTGCTTGAACACCTCCAGGGATGGTGACTCCACCACCTCCCTGGGAAGCCCATTCCAATGCCAATCACTCTCTCTCTGAAGAACTTCCTCCTAACATCCCGAAGCTAGACTGAGGCTTTTACAATGCAATGTTTAAGACTTTTAATACCTGTTATGTTTCTAAATGTATCTTACTGGCTGCTAAATTAATTAAACAAAATACAATTCATATTAAAAGCTCCAACTATTTGATTCTTAGAATAGGCTGGGCACACAAATAGTTGAGAGATCAAGAATCTGCAGTTGCTTCTGGAACTGCAGGTCAAAACCGCTACCAGATCAAAGAGCTGGATTTCTGCAGCCTCCTGGTGGCTTGGAAGCAAAATAACTATTAATATTCATTTGTTTGTATAGAGAAATACATGAAGGCTTTTTAAACATGAAAGCATCAGTAAGAGGACAGGTTACACCTCAGCTGAAGGTATAAAACTGCTGTCAGTATTACAGCAGCCTTTACACATTAATTCCTTGCTTACAGCAGTTCTGCAGGTATTTTGTCTGTATAGATCAAATGGATTTACAGCACTACTGTAAGCAGTGCATTAGTTTGTTAAGCAGATGGGAGGTAAGCACTGCAAACCCAGTCATGAGCAATCAGGAGTCTGTGAGGCAAATTCTCTGCTTGCTATCAATTATTTACTTTGGAACAATTACTTTAGAAAATAATTGCTCTTGTATAGGTCTGCTGGGGTTTCAGTTTCTGAGGACTGAGTGAGATTCTAGTAGGATATTTAGCTGAAAATTACCTTAAAATGGTAAATATTCCTTCAACAGAGTGTAATTATGTCCTGCTAGGGTTCCCTTGCTGTTAGAAGTGGTCACTAAAGGAAGAGCAGCAAGAGCCACTGGGGCAGCCTTGCTTTTCCTTGTGCTGCTGCACAAGGGCAACGAGGCTGGTGAGAGGCCTCGAGCACAGCCCTACGAGGAGAGGCTGAGGGAGCTGGGATTGGTTAGCCTGGAGAAGAGGAGGCTCAGGGGTGACCTTATTGCTGTCTACAACTACCTGAAGGGTGGTTGTGGCCAGGAGGAGGTTGCTCTCTTCTCTCAGGTGGCCAGCACCAGAACGAGAGGACACAGCCTCAGGCTGCGCCAGGGGAGATTTAGGCTGGAGGTGAGGAGAAAGTTCTTCACTGAGAGAGTCATTGGACACTGGAATGGGCTGCCCGGGGAGGTGGTGGAGTCGCCGTCCCTGGAGCTGTTCAAGGCAGGATTGGACGTGGCACTTGGTGCCATGGTCTGGCCTTGAGCTCTGTGGTAAAGGGTTGGACTTGATGATCTATGAGGTCTCTTCCAACCTTGGTGATACTGTGATACTGTAATTTCACACAATGAGATGGACAGGAACTTGGTCAGGGTTTCTGTTGATAGTAGCAGGATGCCATACTTGGGTTTGCCCATCTACCTCTCCTGCTTTCTCACACTTGGTCAGGGTTTCTGTTGATAGTAGCAGAATGCCATACTTGGGTTTGCCCATTGACCTCTCCTGCTTTCTAACACTTGGTCAGGGTTTCTGTTGATAGTAGCAGGATGCCATACTTGGGTTTGCCCATCTACCTCTCCTGCTTTCTAACTAACACACTACACACTAAGGAGGGTGATGATGAGAGGGAAGAGAAGGTTGTGAGGACTTGATTGTTACTGTTCAGCTCTAGGCTGTTGCTGAAGCACCACAGTAAAGAAGAAAAGCATGAAAGAAGGGAAAGGAAATGTATTTCTTACACTGCAGTCTCATCACATCTAAGATACATCCAAATCTCCACAAATGGCATGAACAGAAGGGCACTATTTTAGGAAGAAATGGTATTGCATTGTGAGGCAAGGAGACAACCCAGGTGTCCTCCAGCAGCTCCTCCTGCTGTTTCTGTGCCTGCTGCCGTAGCTGTGAGTGGCACATCCCTGCAGTTACGTTTGCTTCACCCAGTAAACCAATGGCAGCCTGTCTCACCCTTTTCTCTAGGTTACCTGGCAGGCACTTGTTTCCAGTTCTCAGCTGCACAACTCCACTCTTGTTTGTGTTTGACAACCAGATGGTTGCCTGATCTAATGAAAAATGTTAAGATTATTCTGTGTGGCCAGCACCACAAATAAAAATTATAGAGGCCAACTATTTGCCAACCTACTTATGCCATCAGAGCAGACAAAACAGTTTCCACATGACATTTCCTTTCAAACACGGGTGCTGTGCTGCACTTTACAGAGGATAAATACAATCACCTGACAGGACATTTGAAAACCCTGATCTAATATAAAGATAATGATCCTGGCTGCTCTGTTTAATACTTTATATTGTGGTACAGCTTTTAATAAGATGGTAAATGCTGAATTATGCCATTTAGCAGACTGCAGAGCCTGAAAAAACCTCTATTTCCTAGAGGAGGAAATGACAACTGCAAGAGTGATTAAATGGGTTTGGCTTGCTGAGCTTCCTACTGCTTCTGTCCTTTCATTGTAAGTATTGTCCTTTTAAAGTGTTCCTAGGTATTACAGAAGCAAACCTATTTGTGCAGAACAATTGTTTTGCATGCCATCAGGAAAGCTGTTGTGTCCCACGTCTAGACTTTGGGTACAAATATCAGCTGAAACAGTGAGCCATGGCCACTCTGCACATCTCTTGCTTTGGTATCTCCTCTAGAGTTTCTTGTTCCCCACAAGAAATGTTACATAAACGCTGTTACAGAGATTACTGCCTGTAGAGGCAGAGGGAATCACTTGTGCAGAACTCTACACCTCTGTTGTACGTTTACCAGTGTGTTCTATCCAAACACTCCCAAACCTACAACAAAAAATCATTTAGTGGTCAGGTTGCACTGCAGACCTTGTCCAGTAATATAAACTATGGCTTCAAGTCTACCAGCTTCTTTTCAAACAAAGTAAATAGAAATACAGAGGCATGGCTGAGGCCAGAATGAGGTCTATATGTTACTGTGTTCATAAACTCATGGCTCCTGTTTTGTTTACATACCACAGGACCTGGTCTGCCAGTGAGTCCCATGGGACCAGGTGGACCCCTCATAGCGATCTGAGAAAACAAAGAGAAGAAAAGAGCAGTTAGCATGAAAAAGCCACCAGTCAGCATGCAAATTCCACACTAATACAACTCCATAACCTGTCAGAGAGTAGGCCCCATCGCTGACTCAGCTGTCAGTCAATAAGGAGAACTACTGTGGTAAGAGGGTGCTAAGAGCTCTTTACTTCCCATAGAATCACGGAATGTTAGGGGTTGGAAGGGACCTCCAGAGATCACCGAGTCCAGCCCCCTTGCTAAAAGCAGGATCACCTAGAGCAGTCGGAACAGGAATGCATCCAGGCAGATCTTGAAAGTCTCCAGAGAAGGGAATTCTGCACGATATAAACCAGAATCTTTTCTGTTTGCAGACTCCTTGCACTCACCCTAGCTTGCTGAAGAATAGCTTGTGCTTGAGCTTCCTGAGCCGAGATCATTGGGCCCTTCTCACCATCTCCACCAAAGCGGAACTGCAAGTGTCAGAACAAGAAAAGGATTCAGAACGTACCACAATAACCCAATCCAGTTGTTGCAACTGTGAAAGCCACTTCAGAGGCACAGGGGCTCAGGCTTTAGCTCATTCTACTGACTGCTGCACTGAGGCCACTGGATCCAGTATGAAGTCACTGATAACAGTTTAGAGTTGAAGTACAACTGCAATCCCTTTTAAGCCAACATTTTCTTGACTCTGTAAGATTCTGGTTTTCATTTTGTCAGTTTCAGAGTCTATTTTGGCCTCTAACTGCCTGCAAAACCTCATTAAAAATATGCATCAACATTAATTCTCTGTAGATTGGTAGCTACCCATGGAAAAGTGCAATTGGATTTCAGACAGACTTCATGTTGAAAAATACTTGGCATCTAAACTGAAAATTTAGGTGTCATTTCTGACAACGTCAAAGTTCATTACAGAATACAACATAAGTACTCATTCCTGCACTCCTGGGCTGTTGCTGCTCACCAAACTGCTTACAGAAGCTTTGCAATGCTGCAGAGGCACTAAGCTGCAAAAAGAAGCACAGCTTCTCAAAACTGTGGGCACAGGCACACTGGGTATCAAGGGCCACGGATCTTTTACTGCCCACAACAATTTGCTGCTCACCCAAGCCCAGAGCTGGTGTAGTAACTGAGGTGGTTCTCCTGCAGGCACATAAAAATGGACTTTTTTTGAGTGATGGAAAACTTATCACTCTAAATCCTCACAGATAAGGAGCATTTGATGACTTCTAAATCAGAACCATGAATTATGGAATCAAGCAGGTTGGAAGAGACCTCCAAGCTCATCCAGTCCAACCTAGCATCCAGCCCTAGCCAGTCAACTAGACCATGGCACTAAGTGCCTCATCCAGGCTTTTCTTGAAGATCTCCAGGGACAGTGCCTCCACCACCTCCCTGGGCAGCCCATTCCAATGCCAATCACTCTCTCTGACAACAACTTCCTCCTAACATCCAGCCTAGGCCTCCCCCAGCACAACTTGAGACTGTGTCCCCTTGTTCTGTTGATGGTTGCCTTCTACCATTTCAAAGGAGGTTTGTAGGGGAAAATCAATACTTCCAAAATACTTTTTAAAGCAAGAATACCCAAACTCATGGTCTTGCATGCACTGACAAGGGGAACCCATTGCAATGAATTTGAGCCCTAGATATGATGATGGAAGAGTCACATGTCCCACAAAAACTGCCTCCCATGTTACTTGGTGTATTGAATGCACCTCTATGATCAGGCAGTCTGCCACTGCTGGATTCAGTTCCAGCTGTGTACTCCTTTATGGCCTCAAGGATGGCTTTCAAGGCAGTGAGCAGGTCACCCATCATAAAAGGACAGTGGCTTCTTAGTGGGGTTTAAAAGCATGGAAAAGAAGTCTGGAGAGTGGTTAAACAACTAGGCTGGAATTTGGGAGACCTGAAGCCAGTGTCTGCTTCCTGAGACCCTTGACTTGGTGAGACTCATTTACATCTAAAACTGCAGTTAGTGAGGTTTGCCAAAGTGACTGCTAGGCTAAGTATTAGTTCTCTTACGACCTTTAATGGAGCAAGCTGAGAAGGCAGCTTTTTCCTCTGGTGGCACAGCAATTACAGATGGAAGAATGATTTGGGAAAAAGGACTCTGAGGGGCAGTGGCATTTTTCCATCAACTCATTATTGGCCAAGAAATATACATGTCACAGTCAGCTGTGACAGCAGAGCTTGGTGCAAGCATTGCTTATCAGTATCAACTGCCAGTGACTATTTCATCAAGAGAAATTAACTGCACAAACCCATCCTTTCCTCATCAATACCGATGGGATCCTGCCTCCCACAGCAGATACTGCAGCAACTACAGCTCCAGGGTTTTCACTTTGCTTAACTCAGCAAAGTGCTGCCCTTTCACTTACAGTTGGATTATCAATTCTCTGCAGTGGTAGTCGTTGTCGTATCATACACACTCATACACTCAGGAATAATGAATTCCATGCACAGAGTAACTTTTCATACCACAAAGCTGCAAGATACTTTAACAGCTTTGGGCTTGTTCCTCCACCTGCTGAAACAGATGGTGTTTTGCTTTGATTCCACTGGGAGCAAATCTGGCTCTGTGCATGTATTTCTATTCAAAGGATGCACTGACTTTTCAAAGAGGACTGAAGCTCAATTTTAAGCATGGAATGCTTAAAATCTTCCATGTCAAAAAGACTTGAAAGCACAGATGCCTGCAGGGAGTACACACACTTTGCACAACAGCAAACTCCTTGTTTAGGACATATAGTAACAAATAATAGATACTGTTGAAAACAGAAGGAGCATCTCAGTGACTGTAATACACTGATGTAGGCTCCAAACTGGCAGGCAGGCAGGAGCTAAAGCATATGTTCCCTTTGAGGGGGAAAAAAGCTACCATATGATCCTCAAATGCTTGCACCATACAAGAAACTGTCTATCAGCTCTTACTCCAAAGACAGAATCAGATCAGACAAAAGGAAACTACTACACACTTCTTACAACTTACCGGCAACATAAGCATGGTACCCGGGGGACCTGCTAAACCATCAGCACCAGGGAGACCAGGACGACCAGGTGGACCCTAAGAGAACAAAGGGAGGAGAAGAAAAAGGCAGCTGAATGACATACACCTCACAAACCCTTCCACTGGTGTGCATGATGCACTCAGAGGTTTAACATTCTTCTTGCAAATCGTTTGGGAATGTTCTTCATCATCAGTGAGGTGACTGAGAAGCGAATCTGGGGAACATACTCAGCAATAGGGCAGAAAGTTGATTTCTTTAGTTATTTTACTTACAGATTACATTTGCAAATGGAGTCTAGAGTAGCCACTGCAGAAGCTCTGCTCAGGATTTCACAGGATTTGCACTGTATTCCAGCATTTGGTTTCTCTGACACAGAGAACTAACACTATCAATCTCCTGTAAACCTTCTGAGCTGGCTTCATTTTCCAAGGCTAACAAAAGTTCTGCAGCCATGAGTTGAAATCTGTTCTTACAGATGAAGCTAGAGCCTTTATTTATGAAGTAAACCCACAAACTTGTCTAAAGACATTTAAGATTTAAAAGAAGATTTGTGATTTCATCAGGGCAGAATCCAACAGTAGAAATTTATATTGTCCTCATGAGTTTGTGTCCCTGGTTAGGGTGGATCCCTCCCCTGGTAGAATAAACTCACCTCAACACAGATTTTTTTTGCAAGTCAGGGAAAGATGAAATTGTATCTCTTATAGTGTAAGTATAAACAGTAGAAAGAGAAATAAATTATTAGAGAAAAAAAATAATAACCTTAAGGGAGATGGGGAAAGGTTCAAGAGGTGGTGAAGCAGCAGCAAAAGCAGCAGCAGCCAAAACAGGGGAATCATAGAATCATAGAATCAACCAGATTGGAAGAGAACTCCAAGCTCATCCAGTACAACCTAGCACCCAGCCTTAGCCAATCAACTAGACCATGGCCTAGCATCTGCACTGAAAAAAGGGGGCTGGGGGGTGCTGTAAGACCCACAACATAGAAATAATCAGAGTTGCACACTTCAGTTTCTTGAAGTTCTTTTGAACCAAGTAGAATCATAGAATCAACCAGGTTGGAAGAGACCTCCAGGATCATCCAGTCCAACCCTAGCACCCAGCCCTGGCCAATCAACTAGACCATGGCACTAAGTGCCTCATCCAGGCTTTTCTTGAGCACCTCCAGGGATGCTGACTCCATCACCTCCCTGGGCAGCCCATTCCATGCCAACCACTCTGTCTGTGAAGAACTTCCTCCTAACATCCAGCCTATACTTCCCCCGGCACAACTTGAGACTGTGTCTCCTTGTTCTGTTGCTGGTTGTCTGGGAGAAGAGACCAACCCCACCTGGCTACAGCCTCCCTTCAGGTAGTTGTAGACAGCAATGAGCTCTGCCCTGAGCCTCCTCTTCTGCAGGCTAAACAACCCCAGCTCCCCCAGCATCACTCATGGTCTAGTTGGTTAGGTAGGACTGGCTGATAGGTTGGACTGGATGATCTTGGAGGCAGGGAAAGAACAAGCTGTGCCTCTAGACATAAAGCTCTTGATGCTCCAATGAAATGATATTAAGTTATCCATTGTTGGCATTATAATGCCTATCCCTGGAATGTTCACCTCTCCTCTATGTCTGAGCTAGAAAATCAGCTCAAATGGCCACAGATTGGTAATTGACATCTGTAATTAATAATTTGTGCAACGCTTCTTGTTTTTAATAACAGGTGAAGTCTGCTGCATGACAGGAGCATGTTTAGTCAAGAATTTCCTTATGATGCATTCAGTAAGCAGTTAGTTAGGAAACTGAGGACTATCAGTGTTTAGTAGCAGTAATTATTCCTTTACAGTATGTGTTAGTTTGAGCCTAGTTGGGATGTTTTAGCGAGAGGAATTAGACTACAGGCTGTGAAAAGGAAACAGTGGTGATGTCTACTGCACTCATAGGCTTGCTGAGATATATAAAACCAAGAACATAAATGCAGATACAAGCACATAAAAATAGGTAATGGAGTTACTCCCTCAGGCTCTGGCTGCCTCCTCCTTTCCCTAACTTGCTGTCTAACTAATCCATCTGCTTCCTAACTCCCCAAGCCAATTCTCCAAACTCACCTTGAACGCAAGGCAAACTCTGGGATAAGGTAGAGGGGTGGAAAGGAGGTGGAAGGGTGGTTGGGAGCCCCTCCTGGGGGCTCTGGTTTCTGGGAGGGGTGCTATGTTTCTGTATTATTTTTTAACATGTATGTTTCTGTCAGTAGCTGTATATAGATTGTGAGTATCTGCTTGTGTATTGTGCTAAGCTGTAAATATAAAGCTTCATTCTTTAATTCCCAGCTCAGCTGAGTCTACTCTGGGTGATTTTATTAAGTGCAGTGGAGCAGGTAACACCCAAACCATCACACAGTAGGTTTAAATTCTTGTTTTTAAAGTTTAAATCACAAAATAGGTTCTTTAGTTCACTTAACAGTAAAGAAATATGGATGCTGACTTACTATCCAAGGTGAAGCACTGCTGGGATTTGGACATTATCTTATTATTCAGTGAAGCAATAGCAACTTCTCAGCATGTTGTATAGACAGAGCACAAGCATGCTAGACTCATCAGGAAAATATCACTCCTACAGCTCAAAGTGGGGGTTTTTTGGTAGCATATTTTCCTCAAATAAACACATTTAGTTTTGAAATGGTGTTAGCTGTGGCAGTAAGCACAGGTTGGTGAGAACATAAATAAACTAAATTAATAGCTTTCATTTCAATTATATTTATGACTGGATAGAGTTCTTATGCAGTATCTTATTTAATATGGCAAATAAATTCTGCCAAGATCTAAGTATTAGCTACCATTCACCATTGCAGTTCAGTCTAGTTTTGGGCTCCCCAGTTTAAGAGGGACAGGGATCTGCTGGAGAGGGTCCAGCGGAGGGCTACAAGGATGATGAGGGGACAGGAGGGCATGGCTAATGAGGAGAGGCTGAGGGACCTGGAGCTTTTTAGTCTGGAGAAGAGAAGACATAGAGGGGATTTGATAAATGTTTATAAGTATCTGAAGACTGGACAGGAGTGGGGGGACAGGCTCTGCTCACTGCTCCCTGGGATAGGACAAGGAGCAATGGGTGTAAATTGCAGCAAAAGAGGTTCTGCCTCAGCACAAGGGGGAACTTCTTTACTGTAAGGGTCACAGAGCACTGGAACAGGCTCCCCAGAGAGGTTGTGGGGTCTCCTTCTGTGGAGACTTTCCAGGCCTGTTTGGCTGTGTTCCTCTGTGATCTGTGTTAGGTAGTATTGTCTTACTCTGGCAGAGGGGTTGGACTCGATCATCTCCTTGCGTCCATCCCAATCCCTAATATCCTGTGAGCCTGTGATTTCCAGATGTACTGTGACTCTGCAGAGCTTGTTTTCTCTCTACCTCTACATACTATAGCTAAGGTCAGGTGATTTCTTTTAAATCCACGTGAACTGATGTACCTTTTGCTTTATTCTATTTTACAGTAATTAACATCCAACCAGAGAAATACAAACGGGAACTTAACTTCCTGTATTTACAGTCCATATTCCTGCCGCTCCGGAAATATTTGTCCAGATGCTCATTTCATTTGTTCAGCTGTGTAAATCAGTCCCAGTTACACTGAAATTTCTCAGCTTGTGTGTATGTATGTCAGAGCAGGATCTAACTTGCTCACTCTTGTAGAAAGCAGTGCAAGACATACCATGAATACTCAGCGTGATCTGTTCACCGACTTACCCTTTCACCAGGGTCACCTGGAGGACCAACAGGACCTTGTAGACCCGGGGGACCTGTAAGGCCCTGTGGAAAATAAAGGACATTATTATGCTGAATGCTTGCAGAGTTTTGGAACTCTTTTTTTTCTCTCTGGAAAACTTCATCCAACACATCTTTGGATCCAGTGTTTTGTCAGATGGCACGCTTCTCCTCCTTACAGAGATCAACATGCAAAGGTCTGAAATTCAAGCACACCCAGCTTGTAGAATGCTGTCACTCAAAAGTTGAGAGATGACTCTTTCTTATGCTCTTCAAAACAGGCTAATTTAAACATGTCATTTAGGAATTAGGATAACTATTAACTGTGTCACCTCATTAATGTCAAAACACAGTGCATAAATTAAATGCAATACAAGGAAACTGTGATTAGTCTACTTACAGCAGGTCCTCTTGGTCCTGGAGGTCCTTCAATAAGCATGCCCTAGGGGGGATGAAAAGAGATCATAAATCTGTCATGTCTTGGAGAGCTATACAGAAAATC
The DNA here is from genome assembly GCF_015220805.1 of Pogoniulus pusillus. NCBI lineage: Eukaryota > Metazoa > Chordata > Aves > Piciformes > Lybiidae > Pogoniulus > Pogoniulus pusillus. Next base: position 4,973,226 of record NC_087271.1, read on the forward strand.
TTTTTAGCTGAACTAAGATGATAACTTTCTCTTGACAAACTTTCCTGGGGATCTTGTCTCTACGGGTACTAGAACTGGAATGGGAGTTGTGTGGTTTTTCAAGCAAGAGACTTCTAGGCTGAAGGGATCTCACAGCACTCCCAGGCAACCAGCACCAGAACAAGGGGACACAGTCTCAAATTGTGCCAGGGGAGGTCTAGGCTGGATGTTAGGAAGAAGTTGTTGGCAGAGAGAGTGATTGGCATTGGAATGGGCTGCCCAGGAAGGTTGTAGAGTCGCCATCCCTGGAGGTGTTAAAGAAAAGCCTGGATGAGGCACTTAGTGCCATGGTCTGGTTGACTGGATAGGGCTGGGTGCTAGGTTGGACTGGCTGATCTTGGAGGTCTCTTCCAACCTGGCTGATTCTATGATTCTACTTGGTTCAAAAGAACTTAAAGAAACTGAAGTGTGCAACTCTGAATATTTCTATGTTGTGGGTCTTACAGCACCCTCTGGCCCCCTTTTTTCAGTGCAGATGCTAGGCCAAATTTCAGATCCCAGTAAAGTCTACAAATACACAGTCCTCACTTGCCTTAGGCTCTCTATGGGAAGGAGGACTGGAAAAGCAAGCTTGAAGTAAGCTGCAGTGAACAATGCTGGAGATTGGCAGTGATTATCTCTTTAGTATCATGGATGCAAACTAAACTGTTCTGCAGTGGTTTAAAAAAGACATGCATTTCTTGAGCTTCTCCAGGCTTTTCTTGAATGTCTCCAGAGATGGCAGCTCCACCACCTCCCTGGGCAGCCCATTCCAATGCCAATCACTCTCTCTGTGAAGAACTTCCTCCTAACATCCAGCCTAGACCTCCAGGGATGGGTTTGATTGTGTTAGCAGAGGTCAAACATGGAAGCATTTATTTAACCTCTCGGAGGGACTCCCTTGATCTTGCTGAAAGCTGTAATTAAAGTTACCTGTGCCTCAAGTGGAAGCTCTCTTTGTAGGGACAGCCAAGCAGTAGTTAGTAAATGGCCTGAAGAGCAAATCTAGGCTCTGTATCCCTCTTCTCAAATCAGCTGTCCTTAATGAGAGTGTGGTTAGTCCTTTGTGTAATCAAAAGCGAAGGCTGAACAGGCTACTCTCCTCATTTGATACCATCCACACTGTTTTCAGAGAGTATCACACAGTATCACAGTATCATCAGGGTTGGAAGAGATCTCACAGATCATCAAGTCCAACCCTTTACCACAGAGCTCAAGGCTAGACCATGGCACCAAGTGCCACATCCAATCCTGCCTTGAACTGCCCCAGGGACGGCGACTCCACCACCTCCCCGGGCAGCCCATTCCAGTGTCCAATGACTCTCTCAGTGAAGAACTTTCTCCTCACCTCAAGCCTAAATTTCCCCTGGCACAGCCTGAGGCTGTGTCCTCTTGTTCTGGTGCTGGCCATCTGAGAGAAGAGAGCAACCTCCTCCTGGCCACAACCATCCCTCAGGTAGTTGTAGACAGCAATAAGGTCCCCCCTGAGCCTCCTCTTCTCCAGGCTAACCAATCCCAGCTCCCTCAGCCTCTTCTCGTAGGGCTGTGCTCAAGGCCTCTCCCCAGCCTCGTCACCCTTCTCTGGACACGCTCAAGCACCTCAATGTCCCTCCTAAACTGGGGGGCCCAGAACTGAACACAGTACTCAAGGTGTGGTCTAACCAGTGCAGAGTACAGGCGCAGAATGACCTCCCTGCTCCTGCTGACCACACCATTCCTGACAGCATGGATAAGGTTCCTGCCATCCTATCATGGCCAACATGGTTTGCTCATGCTGCACCAATAGTATACATACATAGTGCTACAGAAAAATTCACCCACACCTATACTTACCGGTTCAATCACCGCTGGCTCTCCCTTTTGGCCTTTTTCTCCATAAGCCCCATGTCCAGTCACCTGGCCAATGGAAAACAGCCCCCAAAATGACAGTGAGTAGAAGGTCTAAAGATCTGGTACAATAAAGAACTGCAGCATGCTCTAACTGAAAGCTAAAGCTGGAACTGATTGGTGCTGTGAAAAACACATCAGCAGGCACAAACCATACCAATCAAAAACACTTAAAACATCAGAAATGCAAGATGTAAATCCCACATATTTTTTCCTAATTAGAAATCTGTAGTTATCCAGTAATTTGCATCCCATAAGTCACATCTGGATTTTGGATTTCTGTAGCTAAGTCACAAAGCTGTTTCTTCTCTTATTTAAATGGACATATTTGGGGCAATTAACAAGGGCTCTTCATGGCTTCCTGAGTTAAGTTAGTCTGATGTAAGCTGGAAGGAAAAATCCCTTTAAGCAAGCCTAAAGTGAGCTGGGAAAAAAAATCCCTTTGTCCCATCTGGACAGTACACTTCAAGCTCCTTTTCTGATTCTCTAAGCATTCACAGTATTGAAATTAGTCTTGAGAAGAGTCTGTGAGTTGATGAAATAAATGAGAAAGGAGTTAATGTGGCATTGCAAACATTAACTAATATTTCCTGGATACCTAGGTATGCCCCCTAATTACATGAATCATCATCCACTGCAAGACTCTGTTAGAATCAAGCCTATGGGAAGCTTGGGTTCAGGATGAAGAGAACAGAAGTAGCTAGAACAGGTCAGTAACCTATGCTTAAAGGCAGAGCATAGACTGATTCCACTTTCAGCCCAAAGAAACTGACTGTTAAAAGCAAACCCAACCAAAAATCTCTGAGACATGCACTTTTCTTCAGAAAGCTCTCTCTTAATTGCTAATATATCCACCAGAAATTCAACTCAGCTCTGATCAGATGCAAATTTGAAATGCTATGATTTTGGTTGATTGAGTCTGTATTTACACTACCTGGACATGTGAAAATGTTAGAATAATGTTAACAGGATTTCAAGATGAAATCTTTTGGAAACAACCCCCCCAAAGGCACAGTGTGCTAGTTTGAGCCTAGTTGAGATGTTCTGGTGAGTAGAATTAGATGATAGGCTGTGAAAGGGAATCAATGGTGATGGCTACTGCACTCATAGGCTTGCTGAGATGGATAAGAACAAGAACACAGACATAGATAAGGCAGTTGTTTGCTCTCCAGGCTTTGGGGCTGCACTTCTTCATTAACTCTGGTGAACAGCAGCTTAGCCAAGTGCTAACCCTGGGATAAGGACCTAGAATTGCCAGAGAGCTTTTGGATCACAGAATCCAAACCTCTCATGTTTAGGTAACAATGACAATGGCATTTCATCAGGCTTTACCTAAGCTAATGTTTTCCCCTTCATTAAACTTTCAATTCTGTTGGGATTAAATAAGTATTTGAAAGCAGTCCTTGGAAATTCTACAAGAGTAAACAACACTGTGTGCTAGTTTGAAGCTAGCTGGAGGATTCTGGTGAGAAGAATTAGATGATAGGCTGTGAATGGGGAAAAATGGTGATGTCTGCTTCACTCATAGGCTTGCTGAGATGGATAAAAACAACACCACAAACATAGATAATGCAGTTGCTCTCTGGCTCTGGCTGCCTGCCCTTCTCACCATCCAAACTATCACAAACCATCACATCTCCCTAACCTGCTGTCTGTGTAACCAATCCTGCCTTCTACCCCCTCCAGCTGATCTTCTAAACTCACCTTGAACGTAAAGCAAAGTCTGAGGTAAGGTAGAGGGGTGGAAAGGAGGTGGAAGGGTGGTTGGGAGCCCCTCCTGGGGACTCTGGTTTCTGGGAGGGCTGCTGTGTTTCTGTATTACCTTTTTCATGTGTATATTTCTGTCTATATTGTAAATCTCTGCTTGTATCTTGTGCTAAGCTGTAAATATAAAGCTTCATTCAATTTCCAGATCGACTAAGCCTGGTCTGGGTGATTTTCTTAAGTGTGGGGGGCAGGAAATACCCAAACCATCACACACAGATTCATGGTTTGCACAGATCTCAGTAGTAATGATGCAATGGTTCATAAAAACCAAAAGGTCAGAGGCACAGATAATTATGGCTTATTTCATCAATGAAAACTGGTTGTAGAAATGGACACATTTGGAAGCCCCCATCCCTCTTTGAAAATGTCTAGGCACTGAGGATGTTTCACCCTTCTCTGGAGACTTTCAAGGCCTGTCTGGATGTGTTCCTCTGTGATCTGTGCTAGATTGTATGGTCCTGCTCTGGCATGGGGGTTGGACTCCATGATCTCTTTGGGTCCCTTCCAATCCCTAATATCCTGTGATTGTCTTTTTTATTGAAAGTTGAACTGCACTTGCTCTAAATACATCCATATGTCACAGGAAAATGATATGCCATCTCTGGTTCAGCAGAGGAGAACTGCAATAAAGCTGGAACAGCTCAGAGCCTGAGTTCCAAGTTAAGCTTCCTGGCTCCTTCAGTTTTGCACCAAGGCATTTTAAGCTGAAGTGATAGAGTCTACACTGTCATTTGCTTAATGCATGCACAAATGGTGCCTTATGGGCTCTTTGCTTTGCAGATAATCTGACATTTTCTGTGTCATTCTGTCACAGAGTCCCTGCCTGCACCAGAAGGAAGAAAAGTCACCTTGTATCACATTGCATTGATAAGGATCATTAAAAAATACAATGACCCCAAAAGGGTTTAGAAAGAAGTGCTAAATGAAACACAGAAGTGTGGGTTTCAAGGTTGGCAGGGAAAGGAACCTCACAGAACTTGCTGTCATCTATTGGATACTTTCTAAACTGAAGATTTGAGTCTGTGAGTAGAAAATAAAGAGAAGACTGAGCAGAAGTTGTAAACAAAATTCTCCTTTCCTACTATATTCAGGGCATTCCCAACTGAAAATTCAAGTGGTAATTAACTTGGCTTTCAGACTTGGTCATATTAGGGGGTTTTGCAGCTTCCACAGCCTGGTAAACTGATGAATGAGATCCTGGCACAACTAAAGGAAAATGAGAGCCTTGCTGTTAAGCCTGTGATTAAGTCAGAGGGAAAGAAAGAGCTATAAAATGCACAAAGAAGAGCATGATTCGCAGGACCCACCACAGCATCCTATCTTCCTTTATATACACTGAGCTGGTAAATCACTCCTGCAAGGTAATAAACTTGTCACCATTGACTAAGCTTATTTTTATGACAGGGTTCAGACTTTGACCTTTCTACTTTCTCCTCAGAAAGTTGTGCTAGTTAGAAGATAGGTAGAATGTTTTGGTGAGAAGGATTAGATCACAGGCTGTGAAAGAGAAACAGTGCTGATGTCTACTTCACTCATAGGCTTGCTGAGAGGTATAAGAACAAGAATCCAAACATAGATAAGGCACTTCTTCTGCTGGGGAGCTCTGAGCTGCATTTCTCTCTCCAGCCTCTCTGCCATCTCTCTGATTAATCCACTTTGCTTCCTAACCCCCTGCCTGAACCTCCATTCTTCCTTGGGACTGGAGTAAGGTTCAGAAGGGTGGGAGAAGGTGGAAGGGTGGTTGGGAGCCCCTCCTGGGGACTCAGGTTTCTGGGAGGGCTGTTGTGTTTCTGTATTACCTTTTACCTTGTATATTTCTGTCTATAACTGTCTATACTGTAAATATCTGCTTGTATATTGAGCTAAGCTGTACATCATATAATCATTTCTGCCTGTAACTGTCTATACTGTAAATATCTGCTTGTATATTGAGCTAAGCTGTACATCATATAATCCTTTCTGTCTGTAACTGTCTATACTGTAAATATCTGCCTGTATATTGAGCTAAGCTGTAAATCATAGAATCATTTCTGTCTGTAACTTTCTATACTGTAAATATCTGCTTGTATGTTGTGCTAGCTGTAAATATCAGCTTCATTCCAATTTCCAGAGCCAGCTGAGTCTAGTCTGGGTGATTTCCAAAGTGTGTGGAGGGGTGGATAACACCTAAACCATCACAAAAGCAGCAGAAGATAAAAGCTTCCAAACACATTTCAACTTCTTAGAGGAATCACACAGAAATATGAACTACAGTACTTGCAGCTGCATTAGAGCTTACAATCTTTCCAGCTTTAGCTCTAGTTTAGAAAGATGTTTAGAACAGTTCCTTTTTGGAATTCCACCTCTTCTTTCCCTTCCCTCCCATCTTCAACCCTCCCCTTACTCCTTCCACCAAGAGACAAAGCCCCTTGCATTTAATTACAAGTCCAGAATCACTAAAACAAGAGGCTGCACAGTTCTGAGGCTGTACAATTGTCAAAGAATGGCTAAATTCAATCAGTGTGCATTATGCCTTCAGTCAACTTACGCTGGCTTCTGTGATATCGGTCTCTGCAGGAACCCCTGGACCAAACTCCTCATTAGTGGGATCAGTTGGTTTCTCTTCATATTCTTTATATTCATAAAAATCATATTCGCCTAAATCTCCATCTACCAGCAGATCAGATTCACTGATGTCTACTCCTCTGTTTCCATATTCAGTGTCCTCAGTTTTTTTATCATAATCCTCTCCAGTTAGGTATTCTTCAGCAAACACTTCTTCAACAGGGTTTTGCTATTTGTACCAGTGGCAAAGGTTTGGGAACAGGAGGAATAGGTGGGTTATTGTTAGTAAAGCAACGTAAGCATATGCTGAACCACCATGATGACTTGTCAAAAGGAGAGACAACAGCACAACTACAGCATACTGCCTTTTAATTAGAGTCTGAAAGAAGGGAAGTCCAGTCTTTCAGAGTAATTAAAAGACCTTTGCATGAGCAGTCCAAAGAAGTAATGCTTTCACAGGCCTTTCACATTTATTTTGGAGCCTTTGGAATTCAACACCCAGGGCACTAAGTGTGCTGCTTGCTCAATATTGCCTTAGTCACCACTGTAGCAGGATTTGCCTGCTTGGTTTCCCAAGCGTTCAGGAACGAACATAGGCACCATGATGAGCAATGACACATTCAGACGTTCTTACACTAGCAGTGTACAGGAAGAGAAAGCAGCATTTTAGTTAGGCTCAGCCTTCTTCCTGATTTCATGTCTATAAGTAACAATGCAGAGCTAAATTGTTCACTTCACTGATGATTTTGCAGCACTTCCAAAGTCATGGCTCATGTCCTGGCAATTTAGAGATGTTCTTTTATTTCCCGAGTCAAATTCTACCTGCTAAACTCAGTTCCATCCTCAAGTATGTTAACTGTCAAAGCAATCAACATACAAGCACCAAAGCAGTTTATAAGAATGCTGTATTTGAGATGTACAAAACCATTTGTGGGGATAAAAAAAAAGGGATTGCTTTATTCCATCACAGAGGTCTCTTGAAAGGATGATTTTGAAAGAAATCAAGCATTCAGACACTGCTAATATGAGCTGCATAGACAAGATGAACTAGCATGATCTTTAAAAGGAAAATATTAAGAAGCTGTTCAAGATATCTTGATCTAATCATGACATCAAAATATATTGCAATTAAAATAGAAGGTCAGACTCTTGATTTAAGGGTTGCCTAATTCCATTACTTACAGCACTATGGCTTTGCCTGACAGATAAAGCAAACGCAGATCTGAACCAGTCCTAAACCAGATTTTGCCCTTAAGCAGAACTCTCACTAAGGAGAGCATTTAGCACTTTGGACCTCTCCTATTACAACACTACTACTGCAATTTGGCCTCTCATTGCCCAAGAAGCAGAATGGTTTAACATGCTTCTGTCGATCAACTTGTGAGAAGTAAACATGAGAAGTAACACAAGAACAGCTTAGAGTAGAATGAGTAAAATATACCTTAAATCACCTTCATCTTTCAAGATACAGAGAAGGAATAAAAATCCCCAAACCAACCACCGCCACCGACAACAAAAATCAATCAACCAACCAACCCCAAATAAAACCAAACCAACCAAACAACACCAAAAAGCCCCAACCAAAACCTAACAAACAAACCCCAACAAATGGGAACTCTTTATTTCACTTCTCAAACATTCAGAGAGGGGACAGGGTTAGTTTTGTACATCTTTTAAGCAAGATATCTTTGTTTTGAAAGGAGAATGTAAATGAAAATCAGTCATCATTTTGTAACAATTAGTGTTCATTAATATGCAGGCATATTAATCAACACTGGCTTAGCTGTAGTCATCTTAAAACAATGCTCAGACTTGGCAGTGTGGCTTTCTGATAAGGCAGTTTCTAAACATGCCAAAAGAATCATTTCATTTGACAGTTCAAAATGGGTTTCACTGAAGTAAAGCCTCAGTGAAAAGCAAATGATTTGGTTTGTTAGCTGAAGAACTCTTAAAAGGAAATGATGGCTTCTGACTCAACTCCAGTACTCAGCTATGGTTGCAGCCATCCTTTGTCTTTTGTCAGGCTTGTTTTATGATGTATCTTAAGAACAACAGGAAAAAGGAGAGATTTCACTTCCTATTCTATCAAGACGACTGTGTCCAGTATTTAATCTAGTTTACACTAGGCATAGCTCCCTTCACATCCACACTGAATGCAGCAGTCCTGCATTACCACAGCAAGTACCACCGAAAGACTTCCAGAATCATCAACTCTGCAGTTCACTGCAGAATTCATGGGAGTTGAAAACAGTAGGTTCTAATATTGGCTGATAAAGCATAAGGCTGCATGCACTGCTGTTACAGGTACTGAGATACAGACAGAAATTCACCTTTTGAACTGTTTTGTGCTTTTTTCACCCTTAGCACTCGAGGGGCAAGTATTTTTGCCTAGCATTTTCTAAAGAGTCCTCATTACCTCATTTGCTTCAGTAGTTCTGTAAGGAGCTTCCGTCTGGGGCCCATAGTCACCTTCAGCTATGCTGTACTCTTGAAATCCATCAACAGCATTTGCCTGGTAGCAAAGAAAAAATACATGATTAAAACTATTCAGTAGGACAAATCCAAGAGGTATGACTTTCATTCAGGTTATGGTATTAGCCAGATGTTTTCATCTAGTGGGGTTAGGTATAGTTTTTCTTAGCATCAGAGATCTTCCAGTCTCGGCCTGGTAAAGATCTTGATTATTTCTTGGCTACCTTTACCCCTAGTTTGGCTTTTGTTGTTGCTTGATAACTTTTCTTCTTCTTGGCTGCATATTTTTCAGTTTTTTTGGTTGTGGCCTTTTGGAGTTTGTCCTTTGAGCTAGTGGCCACTGTCCTCTTCTTCTTTGTGACCGTGGCTTTCTTTTTCTGCAAACGTTATGAAAGATGGAATGGGAAAACATAAATAAGACGAAAAGAAAACTGAAAATGCATGAATGAAAGAAGGGTAACCAAATGTGAGATGAATTCTGTCAGCTGGGAGACCTTCCACCTCTAAGAGAATGCGAGTAAAGCTACAGAGTGAAGAAACGAGCACAAAGAAAACATTAAGCTTAGGTACAGGAGACACAAGCTGACAAACCATGTGGCAGGGGACAGCTGGACACCACACAACAAACAGATCAGACTCTGTTACCTCTGTTTGTGCTACTGTCTCTTCAAACAGTGGGGGTCCCTCTGTTACAGAATCAGTTTCTTTATAATCTGCATCCCCATACTCATAGTCATACTCGATAAAATCTTCTGGTGTGTACTACATTGCAAATGGAAAAATATCAGGCAGGTCCATGTTAGTAGCAGCAAACTGGATTAACAACACTGGAAAGCATCTTAACCTTTACTCAGAAGGAAAGCTTAAGAAATTAAGGGACTATGAACAGTTCATTTCACAGTATCATCAGGGTTGGAAGAGACCTCACAGATCATCAAGTCCAACCCTTTACCACAGAGCTCAAGGCTAGACCATGGCACCAAGTGCCACGTCCAATCCTGCCTTCAACAGCTCCAGGGATGGCGACTCCACCACCTCCCCGGGCAGCCCATTCCAGTGGCCAATGACTCTCTCAGGGAAGAACTTTCTCCTCACCTCCAGCCTAAATTTCCCCTGGCGCAGCCTGAGGCTGTGTCCTCTCGTTCTGGTGCTGGCCACCTGAGAGAAGAGAGCAACCTCCTCCTGGCCACAACCATCCCTCAGGTAGTTGTAGACAGCAATAAGGTCTCCCCTGAGCCTCCTCTTCTCCAGGCTAACCAATCCCAGCTCCCTCAGCCTCTCCTTGTAGGGCTGTGCTCAAGGCCTCTCCCCAGCCTCGTCGCCCTTCTCTGGACACACTCAAGCAGGGGACTCCCCCAGCTTCTAATTTCTTCCAAAGCACAATGTAAAACTGACCCAAAAAAATCAAGCAGAAGTGCCAGGAAAAAGCTCTCTTTTATTGGATGGGACAGAAGAATCAACTATAGTTTAGATTACTGGGGGACCAGCTGACCTTCATGAAAGCACATGTGCATTTGATCTTGAAATTGCAAAAAATGCCTCTTTTTACCTATACTCCCCACCAGTGCTTTTTCCCAGGTGACCAGAAGAGCAGAGAAATGCCAACATCTGACATGAATAAGGTAAATAATCCCAGATAGAGCAGAGGCCACAGCTCACAAATAACTGTGGCCACCCTCCTCTTGTTTGCTGGAGGGCAGCTCCATGCTGCACATTGTCTAAGCAAACTCTTCACTAGCATAGTTCCATTGACAGGTCAGATCCTCAGCTGCTCTAAATTGCCCAATAGCTCTGTATCTATAATAACTAGCATCAATTGAAAATGGGGGCCACAAAACTTGCACAAGACTGGATGTGAGGAGGAAGTTGTTCAGCATGAGAGTGGCGAGAGCCTGGAATGGGTTGCCCAGGTGGCAGTTGAGGCCCCATCCCTGAAGGTGTTTAAGACCAGGCTGGATGAGGCTCTGGCCAGCCTGATCTAGGGTAGGGTGTCTGTGCCCATGGCAGGGGGGTTGGAACTAGATGATCCTTTTGGTCCCTTCCAACCCTGATTGATGCTAAGAGAAAATGAGCTTAGAATTGGCCTGTGTAATGTTGTGAACACAGTCCAGGCCAACAGGAACTCCTGAGCTGTCACCTGGACTATGTCATGAAGGTATTGGTCTATTTACTATGTGCACTGAATATCACAGTTGACAGAAGAGAACATCTTTAAGCTCTCTTATCACTCCTGTCATGCTTGAAGCTACAGGAACTGGTTGGTCCAGTAAATTAAAGCAGTTTTGTGGCTGCTACAAAATCTCTTTACATTTCCAGGGAACCAAGGACAGTGAAATAGCAGCCAGCATCTGCCCAAGCGTTTGCTTCCCTTGTTTAGGAAGAAATAGTCTGATGTGTCTCTTGTGAGACAGCCTCTTCCAAATTCACCTCTCTCCTGTTACAGGGCAGCATGGCTGGCTGTAAAATGCAGACGTCTATTTCACCAGATGGCTGAGAGGGTTTGTACATTACATTGCCAAATGACTCTGAGGATGCATAGAAGTCCTAAATTTCATCAGCATCAGAAAGAGATGAACTTTTTAGAAGAAGTTATAATTGAGATTAAGGCAGATCTCCATATTCCAAAAGATACTGGAACATAGAATCACAGTAAGCTGAAAGTTCCATGGCAATAATGAAAGAACAGTTGATTAATTTGTATGTAATGCCTTGAGATTAGATTGCCAGAGCAAAATATCCATCAGAATAGAATCACAGAATCAACCAGGTTGGAAGAGACCTCCAAGCTCATCCAGTCCAACCGAGTATCCAGCCCTAGCCTATCAACTAGATCCTGGCACTAAGTGTCTCATCCAGGCTTTGCTTGAACACCTCCAGGGACAGTGACTGCACCACCTCCCTGGGCAGCCCATTCCAACAGCAAATGACTCTCTCTGTGACTGAGTTGCTGATTTAACTGCTTTCTCTGGCAAAGCCTTTTGGCAGAATCCTTCTACCGTGCTTTTGGTGTGCAGAAAATACAGAGAGGCTGATTTCCTCATGAAGTACAAGTCCAACACTGAAAAGCCTTAAGTGCTCAAGAACCCCTTGCAGTGGGTTTCTGTTCCTTCACTCTTGTGACTCCTCAGAGTCCTGCTGTAACCAAGAGCTTTTACTAGGAAGCCCCAAGGGTAAGAAGCCAGATGTGCATAAGGAACAGTGTGGCCAGTAGGTCAAGGGAGGTTATTCTTCCCCTGTACTCAACACTGGTCAGACCACACCTTGAGTACTGTGTCCAGTTCTGGGCCCCTCAATTCAAGAAGGATGTTGAGGTGCTGGAACATGTCCAGAGAAGGGCAACAAAGCTGGTGAGGGGCCTGGAGCACAAACCCTATGAGGAGAGGTTGAGGGAGCTGGGCCTGTTTAGCCTGCAGAAGAGGAGGCTCAGAGGTGATCTTATTACTGTCTACAACTACCTGAAGGGGCATTGTAGCCAGGTGGGGGGTGGCCTCTTCTCCCAGACAACCAGCAATAGAACAAGGGGACACAGTCTCAAGTTGTGCCAGGGTAGGTATAGGCTGGATGTTAGGAAGAAGTTCTTCACAGAGAGTGATTTCCCATTGGAATGGGCTGCCCAGGGAGGTGGTGGAGGCACCGTCCCTGGGGGTCTTCAAGAAAAGTCTGGATGTGGCACTTAGTGCCATGGTCTGGTTAACTGGCTAGGGCTGGGTGCTAGGTTGGACCGGATGATCTTGGAGGTCTCTTCCAACCTGGTTGATTCTATGATTCTATGTATGTTGATCCATTGTCCTTTTGGTTGTCACTACACCCACACACACCTAACTTAGTCATAAGATTTGACAAACACAGAAGCAATGCAACACACATTCTGTAATTGTCCAAAGCTGCATTGCATTGCACATCAGTAAGAGAACTTCCAACTGAAATACTTAGAGTTTTGGGTGGATAACATCCTCTCAGGGAAGAAGCATTTTGTACTTGCCTCTTACATAATGGAAGCACTGCTTTGATTTTATCAGTGGTACCACTCGCATGACAGAAACAAGCTGGTTCTATTTACACTTTTCAAACCCACCAGCATTTTAGACTCAAACCTGGTAAGGAAGGACATCAAACTGTTGGAGCAGTCCAGAGGAGGGCCATGGAGATGATTAGAGGGCTGGAGCAGCTCTGCTATGAGGACAGGCTACAAGAGCTGAGGCTCTTCAGCCTGGAGAAGAGAAGGCTTTGAGGAGACCTTAGAGTGGCCTTCCAGTATCTGAAGGGAGACTACAGGAAGGTTGGGGAGGGACTATTGACAAGGTCTTGTCACGACAGGATGAGGAGTAATGTGTTTAAATTGACAGAGGGGAGATTCAAACTAGCTGTTAGGAAAGGGTTCTTTGCAGTTAGGGTGGTGAGACACTGGCACAGGTTGCCCAGGGAGGTTGTGGCTGCTCCCTCCCTGGAGATGTTCAAGGCCAGGTTGGATGAGTCCTTGAACAAGCTGTTCTAGTGGGAGGTGTCCCTGCCTATGGCAAGGGGGTTGGAACTGGATGATCCTTGAGGTTCCTTCCAAACTAAACCATTGTATGATTCTATGATCATTCAGTCTCTAGTTAGCAAATTAAGACTCAGTTCTAAACCCAGTGAAGTCAACAAAACACTTTGGACACCTAAACAATATTGTCCAAGAGCCTTGGGCAACGCTGATAGGTTTTCACAGATCATAGAACCATAGAATCAACCAGGTTGGAAGAAACCTCCAAGATCATCCAGTCCAACCTATCCCCCAGCCTTAGCCAGTCAACTAGACCATGGCACTAAGTGCCTCATCCAGGCTTTTCTTCAACGGTGCCTCCACCAGAAGATGTTTTCTGGCCTGTACTGTTCTGGAAATGCAACTCAGTACAACTTGTTTCTGATGAAATATGTCAGTGACACTCAAAATACCCCACAGTGACACTTTCCTAAGAGACCAGAAGCAGTCAACATAAAGGAAGTAAAGAAAAGAAGTAAGACCATGGATAAACTCAGCCCCACCCTGAAATAGAGAAAGAACAGCAGTGCCACTGCTGTATTTCTCTGGAAACTATAAAAAGTGTACAAATGCCTGAAATTTGAGTCACTTGTCTGCTCTCAAGGAGTCTGTGCAAACCAGGTTGACCTATCAGTAAGAAAAAAAGTCTTTATAGGAACATAGCTCTTCAATCTCAGTCAATCCACTCTAGCAGTGACAACCCACTGCACACTTCCAAGTGCTTCTTCAGCCAAACAGTATCAATCACACACTCTGCTATGTAGCTTTGATAGGTATTAAAACCATAAAGACTACCCATGTGAACTATTATCCAATATCTTAAGGGATTAGTGGAGGAACATTTTGGAGAGAACTACTGTTTCATTAGCTGGATTTAAATGTGCTCTTAGGAGCTTAATAACTTCCAGACACATAGGTTCTTTTTTCAGTAAGAACTGTAGACCTATTTGGAGGCTGGAAACATTCACTGCAGCATTACTTTTGATCAATTAACAATTAAAATGTTAAGTCTGTGATGCTTTTCAGAGCTCAATGCTGTGGCTTCCCTCAAGGTAAACCCAATGGCTGTGCTGAACTGTGCCAACTACGTGGGCTAATAAAACTACAAGTGCATGTTACAAAAAGAAGTTCTTCAGAGGCCATAAACTAAAGAGAAATGTTGACTGGAAAATAAGAAGAGTAAAAAAAGAAAGGGAAAATGTCTGTGCCAAGTATGTTAGTATTGAAAAAACAAACTGGGGGAATAAATTGATATTTATGCTAAGATCTGCCAGTGGAGCAGCTAAGCCAGACATTCATGAATGAGAACTAGGAAACACTCACACAAAAAAGCATCTGCATGTATCTATTGCATCATGTGTAAGCACACAGAAAATACTTCACTTTTGATGATTGTGTTTTGCTCTTTTCCATTAAAGGGAATGAAACTTTGACAGATGCAAAATATGCCCACAAGTACAGTGGTGCTCTTGGGTTGCAATGACACATGGGCATGCAAAAAGGAATGGATGAGGAGTGTGGAATGCCACTTTCCATGCTGGAATCAGATTACTGCCAAGCAAGTGAAAATCTTGTCTGTGGATTTCTTCATTTTAAGAGTGCAGTAGCAGAGGGGTATTAAGGAACTTCTTCACAGAGAGAGTGATTTGCCATTGGAATGGGCTGCCCAGGGAGGTGGTGGAGTCACTGTCCCTGGAGGTGCTCAAGAAAAGACTGGATGAGGCACTTGGTGCTATGGTCTAGTTGATTGGATAGGGCTGGGGGATAAGTTGGACTGGATGAGCTTGGAGGTCTCTTCCAACCTGGTTGATTCTGTGATTCTATTCTATGATTCTTGAACTCACAAGGTAGGGCCTGTGGCCACTATGCTGAAACCACATTCAGGTAGTTTCTAATGAGCAATACTTTGTAGTCCCCCTAGGAGAAGGCAGCACAAGTCCTATTCTTAGCAACCCTTCCTTTCCAGACATTCCTTTCCAAAACAGAAGCAACCTGAGTCTTTCACACCAGCCCCTAAACAGAGAGAATATGTTTTGTACTGTATTGCCCACGGCCCCTTGTGATTAGTGAAACAGACACCATTGGCTTCCTAGCGTACTTCCTGAGGCTCCATCAGTCCAGACGGAGGAGTGCATCTCTACACCTCTCACTTGCCAAGTCGGACTTTAGAAACACACATCAGCTCAAGCCCATAAAGACTACTCCCTGTTTTTAAGAGAAGACAACAGGACTGGCCAAGGACTGGCCAATTAAATAAGGACTAAACTTTCTAACACCAGCAACAGATGGAATGGGAGGGAATAGTGAGGCTTCACTCTCCTGCTGGGAAGCTGAAGACTCACATTCACCCTGCCAGTAGCAGTCAAGATTGCATATGTGGCACACAGCTCTTCTTTTTCTGGAGGTACAACTACAAGGTCACCTTTATCAGATGACCAGAGATAGTGACATAACCCACTCAGCTTGAGGCCTCAGCAAACCTTGAGAAGAGTGCCTTCATCTTTTGGATGCTACCACCACAAGAAGGACACAGTGAAGTATTAGAGCAAGTCCAGAGGAGGGCCACCAACATGCTCAGAGGGCTGGAACAGCTCTGCTGTGAGGACAGGCTACAAGAGCTGGGACTTTTTAGCCTGGAGAAGAGAAGGCTTCGAGAAGACCTTGTAGTAGCCTTCCAGTATCTGAAGGGGACCTACAGGAAGGCTGGGGAGGGACTATTGACAAGGTCTTGTCATGACAGGACAAAGGGTAATGGGTTTAAACTGGCAGAGGGGACATTGAAAGTAGCTGTTAGGAAAGGGTTCTTTGCAGTGAGGGTGGTGAGACACTGGCACAGGTTGCCCAGGGAGGTTGTGGCTGCTCCTTCCTTGGCGATGTTCAAGGCCAGGTTGGATGAGGCCTTGAGCAACCTGTTCTAGTGGGAGGTGTCCCTGTCTATGGCAAGGGGGGTTGGAACTGGATGATCCTTGAGGTCCCTTCCAACCTAAACCATTGTATGATTCTATGATCATTCAGTCTCTAGTTAGCAAATTAAGACTCAGTTCTAAACCCAGTGAAGTCAACAAAACACTTTGGACACCTAAACAATATTGTCCAAGAGCCTTGGGCAACACTGATAGGTTTTCACAGATGTGTCAATGTCTCAGAAGATGTTTTCTGGCCTGTACTGTTCTGGAAATGCAACTCAGTACAACTTGTTTCTGATGAAATATGTCAGTGGCACTCAAAAAAGAGAACTCTGTCTCTGAGTGCAAACCCCACACTATCTCAGGCCTCACATCTAGCTTACAGAAGCTGGGGAGTTCACAGGAATCTCTCCTGGTTGCACTGCTAGCCAAAGGAAAGAGATTGAGTAGATTCTTTGAGATACAGGAGAAAGCATCTAGAATTTCAAAATGAATGGCAGTGAAAAAGTGACTTCTGCCACTTTCTAAAGTTAGGCAGGACTACCAACCTGAGCAAGAAACCAAACCAGGGAATTAATGCAAGCATGAGAGTGATTAAGAGTGTAGCTGAAGACAGCATTATTTGTCTTGTTAATGCTACACAAAAGGAAGACATTACTGGTGAGGCATGAAGCCAGAGAATCAAGAAGCTATAATGAGATTCAAAGGGGCATTTAGCTTGTGGATTACTCTGATGATGCTTCTATGGGTACAGACTTAGCTAAGTGCAAAAGGTACCTACCACATCTCTGCAGCATCACTTCACTCCTGCTCCAAGAACTGTACTTGAAAGTTTGCCTAAACTCTGTTACTGCCAGATAATGGGATGGGGCTGGACCTGAGGCAATGGTGGTGAAATTCACCACGTGTCCACAGTCTGTTGTAGAATATACACAAGTGCCTTATCTTCTCCAGTGATTTCCAATGCACATCTGAAAATCTGGCTTGAAATTGTATCTTCAGCTTGGACAAGAGCTCAAACTTAGTGAGAGATGTCACCTAAGAGACATCAAGTAACACACACTTCAAATGGGATGCATTTTTCTGCCAGTTTTCTTTCTTCCAATCGTTACAGAGCAGCCCTTCTTGTAATGAATATTGCATATGACTCTTTCCTTACAAATGGAAGGGAGAATGAAACCTGCTGTTTCTTGATGGGACAAAATCTTTCCACTCTGACCTCATGCTTTCTTTACCAGAGGGATTGAATTACACTACTAGATCATGCAATTCCAATTAAAGAGATGAACTGTTTTCTTCATCAGACAAATTTTACCAGCAGAAGATTAGCAGCATGCAAGGCCTATTTCAGCTGTGGAATGCTTTAAATATTCTCAAGACAGACTTCCTTGGAATATGGATTCTTCACACAATCAGTCAGGGTTGGAAGGGACCACAAGGATCAGCTAGTTCCAACCCCCTCCTTGCCATGGGTAGGGACACCCTACCCTAGATCAGGTTGGCCACAGCCTCATCCAGCCTGGCCTTAAACACCTCCAAGTATGGATCCTCAACTACCGCTCTGGGCAACCTATTCCAGCCTCTCACCACTCTCATGCTGAACAACTTCCTCCTCACATCCAGTCTCAACCTCCCCACCTCCAGCTTTGCTCCATTCCCCCTAGTCCTGTCACTCCCTGAGAGCCTAAAAAGTCCCTCCCCAGCTTTTTTGTAGGCCCCCTTCAGATACTGGAAGGCCACAAGGAGGTCACCTCAGAGCCTCCTCTTCTTCAGACTGAACAGCCCCAACTCTTTCAGGCTGTCCTCATAGGAGAGGTGCTCCAGCCCTCTCAGCATCCTTGTGGCCCTTCTCTGGATACACTCCAGCACATCCACACCCTTCTTGCAATAGGGGCTCCAGAACGGGATGCAGTACTCCAGGTGGGGTCTCACCAGAGCGGAGTAGAGAGGAAGAATCACCTCCCTCCACCTGTTGGGCCACACTCCTCCTGCTGCAGCCCAGGATCTGGTTGGCCCTTCGGGCTGCAAGCGCACACTGCTAGCTATTATTGAGCTTCTCATCCAGCAGCACCCCCAAGTCCCTCTCCTCAGGGCTGCTCTCCAGCCACTCACTCCCCAGCCTGGATTTGTGCTCAGGATTCTTCAGCTATCCATACTCTAAAAACCTACCACATGAGTCCAAGATTTTTGCAGCTTTTGCTTTACCTTTCCAAGTTACAAGGAACTAACAATCTAAATCCTAAACTGTAAAAAGCTCAATTTTCCCATTAATTAAGTGCTATGCTAAAGCATCTATCTAGCTAAACAGCCAAAGATGACTTTGAGCCATTCTAGGCCCATTAAAACCTTATAAAATTAAAGGGAAAAAAAGGATGGCAAGCAAAACAAATACATGATACTAGATGGCAAAAGGATATTAGAAGATGTAAAAGATTGGCCAGCCTAGATGAGCTTTGGAGATGGAAGTTAGACATTTTCTGCTCTAATTTCTTCTTCTTTTTTGGCTTTACTAATAGGGAAGTCTGGCACCTCTCCTATGAGGACAGACTGAAAGAGTTGGGGCTGTGCAGTCTGGAGAAGAGGAGGCTCCCAGGTGACCTGCTTCTGGCCTTCCAGGATCTGAAGGGGGGCTACAAAAAAGCTGGGGAGGGACTTTTCAGGATATCAGGGAGTGACAAGACTGGGGGGGAATGGAGGTGGGTAGATTCAGAGTGGCTATGAGGAGGAAGTTTTTCAGCATGAGAGTGGTGAGAGGCTGGAATGGGTTGCCCAGGGAGGTGGCTGAGGCCCCACGGCTGGAGGTGTGGCCAGGCTGCTCTAGGGTAGGGTGTCCCTGCCCATGGCAGGAGTGTTGGAACTGGCTGATCCTTGTGGTCCCTTCCAACTCTGACTGATTCTATGATTCTATGGCCTCTTCTACCAGGTAGTTCTTACACTGCCCATAAAAGTGACAAAAACAAAGATATAAGAGCAAAATATTCAGCTTCCAAAGATAGCCTCTAAGAACAAGACTCTTAAGGCTCTTTATTACGTTAGTTGCTTAAGGGAAAGGTCTCTGTATACAATGAGGGCTAAGAAGAGTACTAAACACTTGCTAAGGCAGCTAACTAACTTTTAGGACAGGTTCACTGAAATCCAGATCTGATGACACTTCAGAAAGTACACTGCCTAACATCAAGCAAGATGAAGACTGGCTAGGTCTTTCTCTGCTCTATTTTCTGTGAGCTCATCAAGCATACACGATTGAACCGGAATGGAACTTCATACATAATCATGGGGAGTAGAAAGGATTTGGAGAACAAAACAGAGGCCAAACTATTTGCCAGGTATTTGTTAGCAAAGTCTAGGTGTGCATTTTTCCTTCTTCTTTCTAACAGCAGCATCCAGAGAAGTGCTAGCACATCTGTATTCATGTTCCCAGGCATTGCACTTTGGTGCAGTTTTGCTTCAAGGGGTAAGGTACAAACTGCTTCCCTGCTTCAATAACCAGAACACTTTAAGGCTACTGCCTTACAAATATTTTCATCCTCTGCTGGCACAAGTCAAAGCTGATGCTGAGAGATAAAATCCTGCCTAACCTTTAGCCCATTGTTCTTCCTTCCCTTTACCACAAGACTTTTGTGGAAACATGGCAGATCAAACCAGCAAACCATTAGGAAGCCTTTTCCTGATGGCTTTCAGCCAGATCAGTATCCCACTCTGGCAAATCAGGGAACTGCAAAACTGCTTTCACTAACATAGCAGCAGAGGAAGCCCAAAGCTGGGGAAAATCTGCCCAAGAAAGGTCTTTTTGGTTACTTGTGTAAGCACGACTGTACTGCAGTGGATATTTCCTAGTCCTTACTGTTGCCCTGCATTTCTTCTCTCCCTTGGATGTGTTTAGGTTACCTTGTGACCACTGTCTACTGCTCTACAACATCATGCCTCTGACAAATTGAGTTTTTACACTCATTTTCATACTCTTTCCATAGTACTAGCAGAATTCCTAAGACAACTCTACTAGAAAAATGAATTCAGTGATAGCTCTCTGTTGATAGACCTCTCTGAGAAAGAGCTGCCAGGTTTGAATCTGTTGTTGGGGTTTGGTTTTTTTTCATTCAGATATTAAATGCTGACCAAACAGAAGCTCTACGACACCCTAAGTCTATAAATGCTATCAAATATCACTTTAACACTTGTCAGTGCCTCAAAACACACCATCAGGCATTTTACACCATCAGACTGAACAGAGTGGCTGTAATAGTTTTCTATTGTGATGCTCTATTTCATTTTGCAATCAGCCCTTTAGAAAAATCAGCTTTGTTGCCTTCTCTAATTTCTTCTAGTACCTAAATAACATTTGTTTCATTTACTTCCTCAAAATGAGTTGTCTGTGTGATTGGATGGTCTGCATTTCAGAAGGTAACAAAGTACCCCACTTTAACAAGCTGCTTCTTTAATCACTGAGCAGACAACTTTCCAATCCTGGGCACTTCAGCTGGTCATTTCCTCTACTGCCTATCCATCACCCTGGCAGCATTGCTGATGCAATGATCTCAGATGACTTCACACAACATGTTAAAGAGATTCATTGACTTGGCTGGGAATATTTATGCCAAGTCACACATACAAACTCAGGGATAGCAAGGCTGGGATCGTGTCTTAGCTCAGAAAGCAAAATAATTCAACTACCACTCAAAGCAGTGAATTTGAGCAAATGGAATTGGGAGATTGCCTTTTATTTCTTATTTTAGCTCTTTTAAACTCTTTTCAAAGGCCTTTTACAATCTTACATTACAAATTAAAAACTTCTTTTTTCCTCTGTAGATTACTTGCACAAACACTGTGTGTCATTAAAGGACAAAACCCCCAGAGGCCTTAGAAAACACCACTAACCCTAAGAGCACTTTTGCATTGGCCATTAAATATAATGGTACTTGCTGATTACAGTGGCAGCTGCATGAGGCAGTGGATGAACTCTCCTCAGGATGCTCAATGAGATGAGTGGCAACTGTTTGATTTGATGTCCCTGCTCACCGCAGATGACCTCTGGAGGTCTCTTCCAACACAAACTATTCTATAATTCTGTGGTTCTCTTTCTTTGTTTTTAGTGCCCACAGACTGCTTTCAACAGATGTCCAGCATGTAACTGGGAATGCTGTGTGATGAGCATATAACTACATATGCAGACACAGGTTTTACACTTATGATGAAGTTTGGGGGGTACTTTTTTTGCCTGCAGGTGAGTGCTGTCAAGTGATGCTACTGCTAAACATCTTTGGTGTAATATAAATGTAGTATTTGACAGCAGGAGATTTAACTAACTGACCATTACAGAGGGGATTTAATCCCTGGGCTATTTTATTCATATTCTACATCCTTTACAAACATTGAATTACATTCTAATAGTTCACCAGTAGCCATCACTAATAACTGAGCACAGGTATTTATTTTTCTTCATTTGGA
This sequence comes from Pogoniulus pusillus, assembly GCF_015220805.1. Lineage (NCBI taxonomy): Eukaryota > Metazoa > Chordata > Aves > Piciformes > Lybiidae > Pogoniulus > Pogoniulus pusillus. The sequence goes on from NC_087271.1 coordinate 4,994,784, forward strand.
ACAGATTTTGAACTTACAATCTGAAGTCAACTCATTTCTGTGAGCTCCAGGCCTTTTCCACATGCATTACACTAAAGCACAGGAGCCATTTTTGCCATCACTGGTGGCCAGAACAAGAAAATCTCTTTAAGCCATGTTAACTCCTGGGAGTCAGCAGTATTCCCAGCTTAGAGCATTTCAAGCATTTTGATATACTCCTCTTCAATATAAAGACCAAGAGATAATTCTAACAACCTTTCCCCCACAAAGATCAGACAGATCTCGTTAATAGATTGCATCCTCTTCAGTCTGATCTCAAGTAGAAAAGCAGTAGCCTATTCAAACCTTCCAGATCTTCACACAGGAAACAGCAAAAGCATCAAGGAGTGGGAGATTATGCTGCAGTGAAGCCCAACAAATAGGCACAGCTAAACTAATTCATACTGCTACTATTTTGGAAGGCTTTTGAAGAGTTACAGTTTTATTTCTTTGAACATGTTGGTGATTCAAGTATCAATGTGATAGCTCCCTTCATCAGCCTCCCCCATACCTAGAATAACACATCCCATTTAGCTGAAAATGCTCCTTGGGGAACGTGTATCAAGCACCACCACCGATCTAACAGTACATGATTCATTACTCACCTCATCAACTTGAGGATCCTGGGCCTGAGCAGCATTGGGCACTGGGGAATCACAGTCAGGGCTGTAATGCTCACAATAATCATATGCAGCTCTGGGGTCAGCTATAATCAGCAGCTGTTGGATCTCACCCTGCAGGAAGACACAGGCAGAGTCAGTAACAAACTCCCCAAAACGGTCTGCAGTTCAGCAGTACAGAGCTGTCCTTCAGAAAACAAAGCAGGTACATAGCACTTAGGTAACACAGCAACATTTCTGCCTCTAAATAATCTATCTGCTTCGTTTCTGCTGCCATTCTGGAAAACATCTCAGCAATCTTCACACGGCAAAACAACACAAGCTGGTCCCAGCATCACAGCAAAGCAGGGCTTGGGAGGAACCTCTGGGGATGATCTAATCCAACTCCGCTGCTAAAGCAGGTTCGCCCAAATGCACAGCCACCTGTCCAAGTCACCAGAGGAGGAGACTCCACAGCCTCTCTGGGCACTTTGTTCCATAACACTGGCCAAACTAGGTGCAAAATCCTGGCTTAAAATGCCTGCTTTGGAAAGCAGAGGGTGGGAAGGTGCAACTCCTGTTCTGTCATTTCCATGCTGTTTACTTCCTTACCGGGAACCAGCCTAAATTCCTAAGATTTAATTCAGAGCACTTCCTATTACCAGCATGCAGCTCAGCATGCAAGTGATCAACAGCCTAATTCTGAGAATTTGCATCACATCTGTACCCTCAGTGAAGGGAGAAAATGGAATATAAAAAGACTGCATCAGACACTGAGTTGCTGGAATAAATAACTAAGCAAGCGCTGCATAAATGTGCACTACGGAATGGCTTGAAATAACAGTTCCAGTGGCTAACAAAGGGTGTTTTTATCTCTATTCCCATGTATTATGCATAAAAACACCAGCACAGCACAGAGCTCCACTGCTCTGGATCATAAAAATGGCTCTGCTGAGCTCCCCTACAGAGCCTTGGAACGTTAATCGTTTTCCACAGAAGGCTGCCCGGTACCAGCGCACTTCTCATCACAGAGCTGCTGTTAAAGGAGCACCAGCCTGCCAACACTGCCACTACCCAGCTCCTCAGCCAGGACCTTCTTGTGATGCCATAAAAAATAGGGTTGTTGAAAACTGGCATATGTTCTTGGGCAAAACTCACTAACTGGATGTTAGAAGGAAGTTCTTCACAGAGAGAGTGATTGGCATTGGAATGGGCTGCCCAGGGAGGTGGTGGAGTTGCTGTCCCTGGAGGTGTTCAAGAGAAGCCTGGATGAGGCACTTAGTGCCATGGTATAGTTGACTGGATAGGGCTGGGTGATAGGTTGGACTGGGTAATCTTAGAGGTCTCTTCCAACCTGGTTGATTCTATGATTCTATGAACTTCAATCTCTTGCTGCTTCCCCAGAAGGGGAGACTTTAAAGCTTTTATGTACTTCTAATGTAGTTTGATTTTGCTTTTCATGAACTGGCAACAGAGGAGTAGCTGGGTTAGTAAACCTGTGCATACTTTGCATTTAAAGAGAAACTAAGAGAAAGTATTGTAACTGATGGGATTCTACAGCTGGCAAAATTCACAACGATGTCCTACACACCTCTCTGAAGAGCATGGCCAGCAGGTGGAGGGAGGTGATTCTCCCCCTCTACTCTGCTCTGCTGAGACCCCACCTGGAGTACTGCATCCAGTTCTGGAGCTCCTATTACAAGAGGGATGTGGAGATGCTGGAGTGTGTCCAGAGAAGGGCCAGGAGGATGCTCAGAGGGCTGGAGCAGCTCTGCTGTGAGCACAGACTGAAAGAGTTGGGGCTGTTCAGTCTGGAGAAGAGGAGGCTCCCAGGTGACCTTCTTGTGGCCTTCCAGGATCTGAAGGGGGCCTACACAAAAGCTGAGGAGGGACTTTTTAGGCTCTCAGGGAGTGACAGGACTAGGGGAGAATGGAGCAAAGCTGGAGGTGAGATTCAGAGTGGCCGTGAGGAGGAAGTTCTTGAGCATGAGAGAGGTGAGAGGCTGGAATGGGTTGCCCAGAGAGGTGGTTGAGGCTCCATCCCTGAAGGTGTTTAAAGGCCAAGCTGGATGAGGCAGGGGCCAGCCTGATCTAGGGTAGATTGTCCCCACCCATGACAAGGAGGGTGTTGGAACTATCTGATCCTTGTGGTCCCTTCCAACCCTGACTGATTCTATGGTTCTTTGGTTCTAAGAGAGCAGCCTTTAACAAATTAACAAAACAGGAGAACACTTCAAGTAGTAAGCAGTAAAGAATACCTGGTGATGGTCCTTTCTTTCAAGGGAAAAAAGAAAACATCACAGAAAGAAGCAAAAAGCCCTCAAAGTGGGGAAAAAAAAAAAAATCTAACAACCCTCTGCAATTCTCCTAGTGCTACAATTTCACAGGACATATCAGCTACACATTACGAATCTGAGCTTTACAACACTCTCAACTCATTTTACTCTCCAGACTCCTGTGCATCTCAGATGCATTTAGAGTTGGAATAAATTTCTTAAGCTTCTTCCCCTGGCAGTGGCTCAGGACTAACTCTTTCATTTTCCATAGCTCAATGATGCTTCCTGATTTGGGCATCTTCTATAAAACCTGCTATGCCTACAGAGAAATGCGTGCAGAGAAACTCTCCTTTGGATTCCTGACAACTCCCTTAAGAGTCTGACTGCTTTACAGTATCACAGTATCAGCATGGTTGGAAGAGACCTCACAGATCACAGTATCACACACAGTATCACAGTATCACCAAGGTTGGAAGAGACCTCACAGATCATCAAGTCCAACCCTTTACCACAGAGCTCAAGGCCAGACCATGGCACCAAGTGCCACGTCCAATCCTGCCTTGAACAGCCCCAGGGACGACAACTCCACCACCTCCCCGGGCAGCCCATTCCAGTGTCCAATGACTCTCTCAGTGAAGAACTTTCTCCTCACCTCCAGCCTAAATTTCCCCTGGTGTAGCTTGAGGCTGTGTCCTCTTGTTCTGGTGCTGGCCACCTGAGAGAAGAGAGCAACCTCCTCCTGGCCACAACCCCCCCTCAGGTAGTTGTAGACAGCAGTAAGGTCACCCCTGAGCCTCTAGGCATTCCCCCTCTGCCCTTCCTCCTTCATCAGCCAAATTAAAACAAGTGAGGGAGAGGAACTGGTTAAGAGAGAATTAGTGGAAAGACAAAAGAGGTGACTTTTTTGGGAGCAACAGTTAGAGATGTTATGTGTAGAACTCCTGTCCTCACCCTGTTGTGCTCCGTTCATTGCCTTGCTCTATGCCCCAGAACACGGCTGAGACACCCATACAAGTGTGCCAGCTAGTGTGAGCAGTGCCAAAACTGCTCCTGCAACTGCTGCTTTTGAGCATGATGTGCTGAGAGAAGCCAGGCTGGGGAACACTGCCAGTGTTTTGGAGCTTGCTTTGTTCTCGTCTTGAATGCCATGGAATTTTGGCAGGGGGGTTGGTCAGATTGCGAGTTTTCAAGCAGCACTCAGCACGCTGTTACCACTTGGCTTAGGTGTCACCAAAGTGGTTAAAGCTGTTCCTGACCCATTAGCTGTATTTCCCAGCCCAGTCTGTCAGCCTGTCATGGGTCCACACAGAAGGAGGCCCTCAGAGATCTTCACAGCACACTTAAATCGCTGCTGGCTTTCACAGGAGTATGCCAAGGATCTGATTGATTTGACATTTGGCATCTCAGATGTTAATGTTTCTTTTTTTCCTTCAACATCTGCTACAAAAATACTTCCAGTACAGTATTTGGTTTCTTTTTCCTGTATTTTTGTTTCTATTTTTCTGCTGCCTTCCCTAATTAAATGGTTTCTTTCAGCATTTGTATGTGTTGCATTGGCAGTGCTGTTTCATTAGTCAGTGAAGTGCTTTCACTTCAGATCAGGTCAGTTCATCACAGCACGTGAAATCCCAAAGGCAGTATTGTGGACTCCATCACAGTGATTTAGTTATCATTCTCAGGTACCTGCTGAACAAATCTAGGTTCTTTCTCTGCAAGAATTTTTCCTTGAACAACTTCATGCTTCACAAACACCTTATTTGATTTTTACCCACTTGGCTTCAGCAGACTGAAATTGGATTTTATAGAGGTCTTTGTGACTAAACCAAAAATACTCAACCTGCAGTCACAGCTCAGGCACTTAGTGATCTACCTGCACAAGCCCAAAAGAACTTTAAATGAAAATATGTTTAAATGGTTAACAGTTCTAATAGCTGACATCTGAAACTACCTGGACATCTAAACATTTGTTGCTTCATGACCTGCAGTCACAGATCAGGCACTTAGTGATCTACCTGCACAGACTCAAAAGAACTTTAAATGAAAATATGGTTCAATGGTTAACAATTCTAATAGCTGATGTCTGAAACTACATGGATATCTACATGTTTGTTACTTCATGACCTGCAGTCACAGCTCAGGCACTTAGTGATCTGCCTGCACAGATCCAAAAGAACTTTAAATGAAAATATGGTTAAGTGGTTAACAGTTCTAATAGCTGATACCTGAAACTACCTGGACATCTAAACATTTGTTGCTTCATGACCTGCAGTCACAGATCAGGCACTTAGTGATCTACTTACACAGGCCCAAAAGAACTGTAAATGGAAACATGGTTAAATGGATAGCAACTCTAATAGCTGACACCTGAAACAACATGGATATCTACATGTTTGTTACTTCATGACCTGCAGTCACAGCTCAGGCACTTAGTGATCTACCTGCACAAGCCCAAAAGAACTTTAAATGAAAGTATGGTTAAATGGTTAACAGTTCTAACAGCTGGTGTCTGAAACAACACAGATATCTAAACATCTGTGCCTACATGTTTAATGTTACTCTTGTATGAAAACTGCAGGACACTAGAAGTTTCACAGGATAGAATGATGAAAGCAAGACAAGAAGAGGAAAGATGGGGCAGGAGACATGAGGACAGAGTGAAATCTGTAAATACACCTGATCACCCTTGAAATACTCTGAAAAGTGCATAGAGGAAAAAAATCCTCTATTTCTTTTTCAGTGGAACTGTCACAAACACTTTTGCTGGGATAACCTGCTCAGGCAATGTCAAAGTAGATAAATTACATTTGTCATAGAATCAACCAGGTAGGAAGAGAACTCCAAGATCATCCAGTTCAACCTAGCACCCAGCCCTAGCCAGTCAACCAGACCATGGCACTAAGTGCCTCAGCCAGTCTTTTCTTGAACACCTCCAGGGACAGTGACTCCACCACCTCCCTGGGCAGCCCATTCCAATGCCAATCACTCTCTCTGCCAACAACTTCCTCCTAACATCCAGCCTAGAATGCCCCTAGCACAACTTGAGACTGTGTCCCCTTGTTCTGTTGCTGGTTGCCTGGCAGAAGAGACCAACCCCACCCGGCTACAGCCTCCCTTCAGGTACTTGTAGACAGCAATGAGGTCAGCCCTGAGCCTCCTCTTCTCCAGGCTAAACAAAAAAACCTGCTCAGGCAATTTCAAAGCTGATAGATTACATTTAAGTATGTTATAGAAGTCAAATGTTTGATGTCTTGGCTGAGCCAGTCTTCTGCCACAATTTGATGTCAGAGATGCCTCTACAACTACCTGAAAGAGGCTGTGCTGAGGTGGGTGTTGGTCTCTTCTCTCTAGTACCAGGTGATAGAATGAGAGGAAAAGGTCTGAAACTGCACCAGGGGACACTGAGATTGAATATTAGGAAAAAAAATCTTCCCTGCAAGAGTGGTCAGGCATTAGAACAGGCTGCCAGGTGAGGGAGTTGCTATCCCTGGAGGTGTTGGAAGTGTGTGGACATGACACGTGGGGACATGGTTAAGCTGATGGTTGGACTCGATGATTTAGAGGTCTTTTCCATCTGAAACACTTTTATGACTCTATTATTCTCTACGTGGGATGACTGAAGGCAGAGAACTGTGAGGTGTCAGAGGGAGATACACAGTCACTTTTTCATGTTATTACTTGTAACATTGAGCTTAATGCTTAACTTGCCCCCCAGAAGTTCCAAAAGCCTATTTAGCACTCAAGGAGAAAAATCTACTGCCTTAGAACATTTTTTTATCCTGGATAACACTCAGTACAATGCATTTTAAACAGTGACTATCAGGTATTAAACATCACTTGCATGTTAGGGATGTGAAAGCTGAAGGTTAGGTCTCTGCCTTAGCTATCCACAGGTGAAAGGGAACATCCAGCAAGCACCTAAGTATTTCTTGCAAGTAAAACAGATCTATTTGGAGTCATAATATTTAGTCTGGACATTAAGTACTTTGTTGAAACAGACACGAAGTTGTTAAAACCAACACATAAGTCACAAAGTCAGTGGAGAATTGAACAGTTCACTACAACAAAAAGTAAAAGCAGTGGAAAGTTTATAAACTTCTAATTCCTCTCTATTTTGGGAATGGACTCATAGTTTAAACCAGAGGCTTCTGCTCAGCCAGGACAAAGCAGTAAGGGACCAGCTGAGCCACTTGGATCCATGGGACCAGATGGAATCCATCCAAGGGTGCTTAGAGAGCTGGCAGATGAGCTGGCCAAGATGCTCTCCATCACTTATTAACAGTCCTGGCTCACTGGAGAGGTCCCTGAAGACTGGAAGCTGCCAATGTGATGCCCATCCACAAGAAGGGCTGGAAGGAGAAACTGGGAAATCACAGACCTGTCAGCCTGATCTCAGTGCCAGGCAAGGTGATGGAACAGGTCATCTTGAGTGCCATCACAAAGCACCTACAGGATGCCCAAGGGATCAGGCCCAGCCAGCATGGGTTTAGGAAGGGCAGGTCCTGTCTCACCAACTTGATCTCCTTTTATGATCAGGCTACCCTCCTGATGAATGTGGGGCAGGCTGTGGATGTAGTCTACCTAAACTGCAGCAAAACCTTTGATGCTGTCTGCCACAACAAGCTCCTGGCAAAGCTGGCAGCTCCTGGATTGCACAGATTCACTCTGGTATGGGTCAAGGCTGGAGAGCTGGGCCCAGAGAGTGGTGGTGAAAAATACATCTCGCTCAGCAGTAACACACAAGGGGGGGGGGGGCATCTCCCTTGAAAACATAGCCTCTTCATGTGAAAATACAGCATTGACTAACAAAGCAAAGGAAACATAGACTCAACTGGCAGGAAAGCAGGAGATCATCAAGTTGTCATTCCAGCTGTACTGACCTTCTCTTTGATGCAGTTATTGCCTGCCTTAGCCTGGTGGTAGTAATAGTTACAACTCACTCCACTTTTCTAGAGCCTTCCTTAGACCACACAGCAGAAACAAGAGTAAGAAAATCTCCATTTAGATATGGTATCAGATTTGCTTAATGACATAAAGCATGAAGGCATGAGAAGAAAGGAATGATTTTTTTCATCATTGGAAGCAATAAATGTTAATGGCTTATTACCTTAAATGAGATTTCATAGAGAGCCTTAGGTACTGTCTCTCCTGAAACATTCTCTTTTCCTTTTACCTATGGAATCTTATTAATGCTTTCTAGATCTGGTGTATTAGTGAAGACTCACCACAAAATAGTCCATTTCATAGAATCAACCAAGTTGGAAGAGACCTCCAAGATCATCCAGTCCAACCTAGCACCCAGCCTTATCCAGTCAACTACACCATGGCACTAAGTGCCTCATACAGGCTTTTCCTCAACACCTCATTTATAAGCTATTTATCAGCTACAAGTTTCTAGCATTGACAAAAAAAATCTCTACTACCTACAAGGCAGAAGTAAGGGAACTGTATGAAGAAATCTGTGCTAAAATTACTCTTTTTTTCCCAGTATTTAAGTGTTATGGCCTAGTTCTTCAGTTCCACATGAAACTCCCAGGTCACTTGTACAGAGATTTTTGAGGTGTCTCTTTCACAGGGATCTTAACAAAACAATAACCCTGCCAGGTGAAAGTGACATTTGTCCAAGGAGCAGCAGGTAAATATCGCTTGAGAGAACCTCTGCAGGATGCTCTCCACAGAAGCAAACCTCACAAACTACTCAAAACATTAAAAAAAACCCAAAACAATTTCTAAGAATCATAGAATCAACCAGGTTGGAAGAGACCTCCAAGATCATCCAGTCCAACCTAGCACCCAGCCCTAGCCAGTCAACTAGACCATGGCACTAAGTGCCTCATAGCAGTGTGACTGGACAAGAGTTAAGAAGCTCAGCTGCAGTTTTTCACTTGTAAAACTACAGGATTCTTTAGAATGATTTCATTAGGAGAAAGCTCATTGCCCTTTTGCCAGCTGGACACCAACAGAAAAACAATGGCAATTACCAAAATGTCTGACTGAGACACTAGAGGCTCAGAAGGACTTTGCACAGCTAGAGTGAGAGGGTTAGAATGAGCAAAGTAGCAACATTCTGAGCCACGTTCTTCATGAAATGAGTATCTCCTCTGTGCTTCTAAGGATAACTGGATTTAGAGAGGAGTATCTGACAGTGACAAGAGCAGAACAAAATCAGTGCAAGGCATTCCGACAGCTCTGGAGAGAATCACAGAATCAACCAGGTTGGAAGAGACCTCCAAGATCATCCAGTCCAACCTAGCACCCAGCCCTAGCCAATCAACCAGACCATGGCACTAAGTGCCTCAGCCAGGCTTTGCTTCAACACCTCCAGGGATGCTGACTCCACCACCTCCCTGGGCAGCCCATTCCAATGCCAATCACTCTCTCTGACAACAACTTCCTCCTAACATCCAGCCTAGACCTCTCCAGGCACAACTTGAGACTGTGTCCCCTTGTTCTCTTGCTGGTTGCCTGGCAGAAGAGACCAACCTCCACCTGGCTACAGCCTCCCTTCAAGTACTTGTAGACAGCAATAAGGTCACCCCTGAGCCTCCTCTTCTCCAGGCTGCACACCCCCAGCTCTCTCAGCCTCTCCTCATAGGGCTGTGTTCCAGGCCCCTCACCAGCCTTGTTGCCCTTCTCTGGACACCTTCCAGCATCTCAACATCTCTCTTGAATTGAGGAGCCCAAAACTGGACACAGTTCTCAAGGTGTGGCCTGACCAGTGCTGAGTACAGGGGCAGAATAACCTCCCTTGCCCTACTGGCCACAATATTCCTGATCCAGGCCAGGATGCCATTGGCTCTCCTGCCCACCTGGGCACACTGCTGGCTCATCTTCTGCTACTCTCTACCAGCACCTCCAGGTCACTCTCTGCCTGGCTGCTCTCAGCCACTGTCCCCAGCCTGTAGTGCTGCTTGAGGGTGTTGCGTAGAACCCTGCACTTGGCCTTGTTAAGTCTCATCCCATTGGCCTCTGCCCACCCATCCAGCCTGTCTAGGTCCCTCTGCAGGGCTCTCCTACCCTCCAACAGATCCACACCTGCTCCTTACTTGATGTCATCTGCAAACTTACTGATGCTGGACTCAATCCCCTAGTCCAGATCATCAATAAAGATATTGAACAGGACTGGGCTCAGCACTGATCCTTGGGGAACACCACCAGTGTCTGGCTGCCAAGTGGATGTGGCACCATTCACCACCACTCTTTGGGCCCAGCCCTCCAGAAACATCAGCATCCTTCATTTTCATATGAGGGCTAAAGTATTGCAGGGTGGACTCCTCAGCAAAACCTCTGACTATTAAGTACCAGCTTTCTCTAATTAGTTATGTGACAGTACAATTACAGACTCCAAAGAACAAAAGTCTAGACAGCCTGGACATTATTACTATAGAATGTAGAAAATGCTGCTGCAGAATTCATTTAATCTTCCTGCAAAGATGTGAGGGACTGAAGAACTCCAGAGCTCCTTAATATAATATTCCATAACCCAGGCCCATTGCATAATATAGCTACAGAAAGACATTAAGAGCCTGCCAGAGTGAAGCACTGTAAAAGCAATAAACTGTTCAAGCAGAACTTTGCAGGTCAAAGTTTCCACAGGAATCAGTGTCTTCTTGACTCTTTCAAACTTCATAGAGGAGTGTATATTCAGCAAAGGTTAAGAAATAGGTTGAGGTACCAATTATCATTTTTAACCCCCCAAAACAGCTTCCCACAGAGCAAACTATGCTGCAGCTCTGAGCTGGGAGAGCAGATTTCACTGCAATGCCTGTTCTAGAGCATGTGTACATAGCACACACACCTGCACTCACATTTGTGTGACCAAGGGCACTCTCTTTTCTCCATCAAAGACCTTCCAAGGTGCTACACTATCATTTACTTTGGAAATATCATCTATGGCTGATGTTTGAAATGATCCTATCTGTACAACTTGCTGGAGTTGATGTAGCAGGTAGCATGTTTTGAGGCCAGACTGTTACTTTTAACTGCAATTACAAACAGATGAGTTAATGACCATTCCTTTGTTTCCTGGCAATATTCCCTGAAAATGAACTTGAACAAGGGGACACAGTCTCAAGTTGTGGCAGGGGAAGCACAGGCTGGAGGTTAGGAGGAAGTTCTTCACAGAGAGAGTGATTTGCCATTGGAATGGGCTGCCCAGGGAGGTGGTGGAGTCACCATCCCTGGAGGTGTTGAAGCAAAGCCTGAATGAGGCACTTAGTGCCATGGTCTAGATAACTGGCTAGGGCTGGGTGCTAGGTTGGACTGGATGATTTTGGAGGTCTCTTCCAACCTGGTTGATTCTATGAACTCCAACGAATTACTGGAGCTTTGATTGCCTTTTCTCCCCTCTTCAGCTTCCAAAAATAAGAAAGGGAAACAAGGAAAGCAGAATGCAAGTGTGGAGATATTATACAAAAATAACTAATAAAATCATTATTGTTTCAACTAAAAAGACTTTTTTCCCAAGCCAAATGGAAAGCTTTTATAAAAAGTGCTGGTTTCTACTAGGTGCCTTCAAACTGGACAAATCATTTGCTTTATACTGTTTTATGGATGAAGCACTTAGTGCCATGGTGTAGATGACGGGCTAGGGCTGGGTGCTAGGTTGGACTGGATGATCTTGGAGGTCTCTTCCAACCTGGTTGATTCAATGGTTTCTGCAAAATCATTTGTGGAGCTGTTATTTTTTCATCCCAATGCTAGAAGTTGGCCACTTCTGCAGTGTTGATAGCTAGAGGGTCGCTTCTAAATATTCTTATCTGGAACACACAGCATTTGTTTGTGTCATTGTTTCTGTCCCATTTATGCTAAACATTAATTTTTGGTCTAACTGGCACTAAATATTTAGCGAGTCACTAGTGATGACTACAGGTGATGTACCTCATGGGAGTGGCTGAAGAGCAGCCAAGCAGAAAGGGACCTGGAGGTACTGGTAGATAGTAGTTGAATATGAGGCAGCAGTGTGCCCAGGTGACCAGGAGGGCCAATGGCATCCTGGCCTGGATCAGGAACAGTGTGGCCAGTAGGGCAAGGGAGGTTATTCTTCACCTGTGCTCAGCATTGGTCAGGCCACACATTGAGTGCTGTGTCCAGTTCTGGGTATCTCAGTTCAAGAGAGATGTTGAGGTGCTGGAATGTGTCCAGAGAATGGCGACAAAGCTGGTGAGGGGCCTGGAGCACAGCCCTGTGAGAAGAGGCTAGGGAAGCTGGGGGTGTGCAGCCTGGAGAAGAGGAGGCTCAGGGGTGACCTTGTTGCTGTCTACAAGTACCTGAAGGGAGGCTGTAGCCAGGTGGGGTTGGTCTCTTCTGCCAGGCAACCAGCACCAGAACAAGGGGACACAGTCTCAAGTTGTCCTGGAGGAGGTCTAGGCTGGATGTTAGGAGGAAGTTGTCGACAGAGAGAGTGATTGGCATTGGAATGGGCTGCCCAGGGAGGTGGTAGAGTGTCTGTCTCTGGAGGTGTTGAAGCAAAGCCTGGATGAAGCACTTAGTGCCATGGTCTAGTTGATTTGCTAGGGCTGGGTGCTAGGTTGGACTGGATGATCTTGGAGGTCTCTTCCAACCTGCTTGGTTCTACGATTTTGGCAGTGTTAGCTAATGCAGCTCCACAGGATAGTACAAACCAGAAGATACTGATGGCAGACTCAGCATCCACACTGTGTGACTATGAGGGCACTTCAGCTCTGGTCAGTTTCCCTGCTCTATTCCCACCGTACAGCGGTGTTGGTCAGTCAGTAGGAGCTGCACCCATTATGCTCCTGCCACCTTCTGCAGGGGGTGTGCACACAGATGAGTCACCTCCTTACATCTGCAGAGTTGGACTCGTCATGGTGACAGCTATGTGAGGGATGGCTACTGAAAGGGTCTGTGCATTAAATGGCATTGCTGTAAGTACTACCACTACTCCTTCAACTGCTCAAGCAAGCTGTTCAAAGGAATTCCATGCTCTACAGAAATGAACAAATGCTTCCCCCCCCCCCCCCTTTTTCCATGAAAACGTGTTTGTGTGTAGTATCAAAAGCTAAACCCTCCATTAATCAGGATTACTGCAAGAACTTAATCACAGAAACCGAGCGCAGTTAAAGCTGTGGTTGGTTTTAAATGAGAGGCTTACATACATCAGCTTTTGTCTTGCTGCACTCACAGTACAATGCCTAAAAAGAATCATTGCTTTAGTCTGACACAGGGAATTGTGATGGAAAAAAATCCATACAAGGAAATATCTACATAAACATTGTTAGTAATGTATTATAGAATACTTATCATAAAAAGCTTTTATTGTTCACACTAACAGTACTACATGAGGAGTGACAAGTCCTTAAAGCTGGCAAAGAACAAAAGATCCCTGCTATTTATCAAATATTTAAGCTACAAGCATATTTCCATGGGCATAACTAAAAGTCCTTTTTCTAGCTTCTGTGTATAATAAGAGTTTCTAGACAGCATCATTTGAATATGTTAAGACACACTGACAGCTTATAATTGCTTTGTATGCCCCTGGTGGAGTTAGATTGTATGGTCCTGCTTTGGCAAGGGGGTTGGACTCGATTGCTTTGTATGCCCCTGGTGGAACTAGACTGCATGGTCCTGCTTTGGCAAGGGGGTTGGACTCGATTGCTTTGTATGCCCCTGGTGGAACTAGACTGCATGGTCCTGCTTTGGCAAGGGGGGTTGGACTCGATTGCTTTGTATGCCCCTGGTGGAACTAGACTGTATGGTCCTGCTTTGGCAAGGGGGTCGGACTCGATTGCTTTGTATGCCCCTGGTGGAACTAGACTGTATGGTCCTGCTTTGGCAGGGGTGGTGGATTCAATTGCTTTGTATGCACCTGATGGAGTTAGATTGTATGGTCCTGCTTTGGCAGGGGGGAGTGGACTCGATTGCTTTGTATGCAACTGATGGAGCTAGACTGTATGGTCCTGATTTGGCAGGGGGGCTGGATTTGATTGCTCTGTATGCACCTGATGGACCTAGACTGCATGCTCCTGCTTTGGCAGGCTGGACTTGATGATGTCTTTGGGTCCCTTCCAACCCCTGCCACCCTGTGATGCATGCTTGTATTCGATATCTTGTTTGTGGCATCTATTACTTTGCACATGAGTTGAGCACAATACCATAAAATCTCAGATGAGCACTAATATTCAGGAGTAACTCCACAAGAGCATTTCCTCACATAAAGAGTACTGCCTCCACACAAGATCTGTAAAGCACTTCAGAGAATGTTTTTTCTGGGTTTAAAGTTAAACCAGAATCATAGAGTTCTGAAATCACTACTGAAAATGCCTCTTGGCTTCAGCTCCAAGGAATATACAGAAATAGCAAATCAGGTTGACATTTATCATGCTCTTAGGTCACTAATCACTATTGATCTGGTATGTCCACATTTTGAAATTCCACTCCATTCAAGGGGACTGAAGAATCACTCTTCCCATGATCAAATCCTTGGTTTCCTATGACTGAAGGCACCACTGCTACCCAAGAGAAAGCAGCTGCTGTAATGCACTGATAAAAGATGACTCCATCTGACCCTGCACTCTGAATTCCAACAGGTCACAATACACTGTGCTATTTCTTTGCAGGTGCTTCTGACATGTAAGCTAATGAAGGCATCACATGTCTGTCTCATGGAAAGCCTGCCTTCAGAGTTTTCAGTCTTAAATACTTCAATCCAATACTATGACTGGAGAAGTCCACCTACAGCATCTCCTGCACACAGAACTAGACACAGTGTGTTCCATGTTCCTTCAGCCTGTTGTGGTCTCAAGATACAGCAGGATTCACAACACAGAAATACTACCTAGGAGAGCCATGGAACCACCAAACATCACAATGTGCTACCACAGATTATATAAACAGAACATTTAAGACACCAGGAAAAGACTTTCAAGCAGCAGATATATTTCAGGAAAGAGCCACAAACTGCAGGAGCAGCTAAAGGATGGGTAGAATCTTTTCAATGAGACACAAAGGACAGTGGTTAGAGAGGAGGAGAACATGAGACAAAATGAGTCTGTTTTGCTTGGCCAGGCTTTGGCACAGTACTTTAAACTTTGAGGGACATTGTAATTGTCTGTTTTCAACACATAATTTTCTAACTATGGATTCAAAGAGCAGGACATGAACAGAAATGTACCCATGATGACTGCACAATGAAAGAGCAAGCAGAAAGCTATCCTTAAAGAAAAGCCTGGAAGCTTCTCATTTCAGTAAGAGATTTCAGATGACATCTAACCTCCCAGCAACAACAGGAACAGCCTGACAAGAGTAACTGGTTTCTCTGCACACAGTGAATCAAGTAGGGAATACAGAGAAGCTGAGTGCTACCATAAAGGGTAGGAATGCTGCTGTTCTCAGTGCTGAATGTCAGCTTCTAAAGTGACTTAATAGACAGTGGGATGGTTTCTTTTGTGAGTTCAAAGTCATCTTTCCTCCTGGTGGGTCTCAGGTGGAAGTGAAAGACCGACTTGCCCCACCAGTGTAGGAGATATCAGCAAACAATTGATCACAGAAGCACAGAATTTCTTACATTGGAAAAGACCTTCAAGATCATGGAGTCCAATCATTAGTTTCACACTGATAAGTCCCTGGCTAAACCAAATGCTTAGCACATTACCTAATCACTATGAATCACTATGGTTGGAAAGGACCACCAGGATCATCCAGTCCAACCTTCACCCCAGCATCCTTCATCACTAGACCATAGCCTCAAGCACCACATCCACTCTCCTTTTAAACACCTCCAGGGATGGTGACTCCACCACCTCCCTGGGCGGCCTGTTCCAGTGCCTGAACACCTGCCCAGTAAAGAACTTCCTCCCACATCCAACTTAAACCTCCCCGATGCAACTGGAGGCCATTTCCTCTTGTCCTATCATTAGTAATCTGGGAGAAGAAACCAGCTCCAGCCTCACAACAACCTCCCTTTAGGTAGTTGTAGAGGGCAACGAGGTCCCCTCTCAGCCTCCTCTTCTCCAGACTACATAACCTCAGCTTTCTTTTTCATCTTTCAGCACATGCTAAAAACACCCAGAGAAGAGCAGCTTTATTGAAGCTGTTGCAACAAGCTCTGCTACAATTCTATTCTCATGCCTGAGTTAGTGACCCCTAAGTTTAACTCTGAGAAACATGTAGTTATTTTGGGGTTGCTCCAACTAACCTGATCATTTGCATTTTTAAGTCCCAATTTGCTAAGTATGTCTTCATCCAGCCTCACTGACTCTTCCAACAGTTGCTAATCAAAAAACAACTGCCTTCTTCTACTGCATCCCTTCTCACCTCTTCTTTCTCCATGGGGCTTCAAAGAGCAGAACGAATTGTATGTACAACTGCAAAAGGTATAGATAGAGGAAACCAGCACTGAGAAGAGACTGCTACTGTAGGAATTATTTTACCTTAATGAGTCTTTGTCATGACTCCAAGTTTCATCTTTCTAAGTGGCTAACAATCTTTGTGAGAACAGGAAGTTCTCAGAGCCATCCTTTTATTTACCCCTTAGGTATCCTGTGCTTCTGTATTATATGTGAACAGTCTCAGTCCTCTCTAACAAAATTTCTTTGGAGGACTGAATGGGTAGATTCAGGGAGACCAGGGGATGTAATCTACCTCAACTTAGCAAGGCCTTGGACTCTGTTTCCCATGACATTCCAGCGAGCAAGCTCAGGAAGTCGGGGAGGGAAGAGCAGACAGTGAGGTGGATTAGGAACTGGTACCAAGATAGAGTTCAAAGAGTGGTGGTCAATGGTGCTAGGTCCACCTGGAGAGCTGTAACCAGTGGAGTCCCCCAGGGATCAGGGCTGGGTCCAGTCCTGCTCAATATCTTCACCAATGACACTGATGAGGGGACAGAGTCTGCTGATGACACCAAATCGGGAGGCTTGGCTGATACAGCTGAAGGCTGTGTGGCCAACCAGAGAGACTTGGAGGGACTGAGAAGGGCATAGAGGAACCAGATGAAGTTCAACAAGGACAAGTGCAGAGTCCTGCATCTGGAAAGGGATAATAAACTCCACCAGTACGGGCTGGGAGGTGATCTCTGCTGGAGAGCAGTCCTGTGGAGAGGGATTTGGGAATGCTGGATAACAAATTATGCATGGCACAGCAATGTGCCCTTGTGGCCAGGAAGGCCAATGGGATCCTGGGGTGTATTTGGAAGAGTGTGTCCAGCAGATCAAGGGAGGTTCTACTTCCCTTCTACTCTGCCTTGGTGAGATCTCATCTTGAATACTGCATTCAGTTTTGGGCTCCCCAGTCTAAGGGGGACAAAGATCTGTTGGAGAGGGTCCAGCGGAGGGCTACAAGGATGATTAGGGACTGGAGGGCATGGCTGATGAGGAGAGGCTGAGGGATCTGGGGCTGTTTAGTCTGGAGAACAGAAAACTGAGAGGGGATTTAATAAATGTTTATAAACATCTTAGGGCTGGTCAAAAGGGGAGACAGGCTCTGCTCACTTGCTCCTTGCGATGGGACAAGGAGCAATGGGTGTAAGTTGCAGCACAAGAGGTTTTCCATCTCAACACAAGGGGGAACTTCTTTACTGTAAGGGTCACAGAGCACTGGAACAGGCACCCCGGAGAGGTGGTGGAGTCTCCTTCTCTGGAGCCTTTCAAGGCCTGTCTGGATGTGTTCCTCTGTGATCTGGGTTAGATAGCATTGTCCTGCTCTGGCAGGGGGGTTGGACTCGATGACCTCCTTGGGTCCCTTCCAACTCCTAACACCCTGTGATTTAATATGTAAAACTATACATAATATCATAACTATTAATAACTTAAACTATAAATATAAAACCTAAACCTATTAACATTTAAAACTACATATAACAGTCAACTTCAGAGATGGAAGGTCCCTAGCATGCTTCTCCTTTAGTGGATAGATGAGTTAATGAAAAGAAAGATGAAAACAACTCTCTCCATCACACGCTGTGCTGATTCTCCAGCAGTTATGGACAACTATTCCAGCACTTCTCAAAATTCAGCACTTGCACTGAATAAAGAAAACCAAGCACCAATGTTCTTGTTGTGCCCTTCCCTCTCTGACAACTTTTGAAGGGACAGGAACAAGGCAGGGCCTGTTCCCTTAGTATCCATTAGAATCTAACATCGTGTCAAGCTAACACAGTATAGCAGTTAACATCTGTTGCATTCCTTTACCCATCTCTTCTTCCTTACATCTGTTACTACTGCATGTATTTTGACACATTATTGCCAACTACATAGATAGTGGCACTTGGTTTCTGACATGAGAGAAACACAAATGAAAATTGAAAGCAATTATCCCATGTGGACACCAAAATTCCTGGGCCTGTCCCACAAAAAACATCTATGGAATTCATCTTCAAATGGGTAATAATGTTCCTCAGATGTGCAAACTATACTGGGGGATTACAGGTGAATTAGGTTGCAAATACCAAATATATCACTTTTTTTGACCCACTAAATAACCCCAGAAGTTTCCCCATTCAAAAGGCTCACATCTTGTCACGCCCATGGAAATCAAAGCTAACAATGCCACAGTGCTGCACTCAAAGTCCCTATTTCCTCTCATGATGCCCATGCACTTTCTCAACTGTATGCTCTGCTTAAAGCTAGGATTATAACTCTGCACATTTATGGGGGACAAATGTTCTGTATATGAAACAAGTTAACTATAAATCCATATTTCCTTATTTTTTGCAGTTTTAAATTCAATTGTGACAGGTCTGAATGTTGCAAAACAGTACAATAAAAGAAACTTGGTGCTGTAGATTTAAGGAAGTTTCATGACTAGCCTGTTAAAATAATCATGGGCATAAGGATTCTACCTAGAAAGGCCTCATGATTGGCAGTCATATACTTCCTAAAAGGCAGTTCACCCTTCCTATATGTACTTCTTGGCCAGTAAATGATGGAAACATATATGTCTGTATTGCCAAAGTATGTTCCAGTTACTGGAAAAAGTAGTAAGTGGAATAAACAATATAATGGATTCATATTACACACAAAAAAAAAAAAAACCACATTCCAGGTCCTTCTCCCCCTTCCTCAGATACTCTTAGCATGCAGTTATCTGTAAAGGTTTGACAGAGACAGAAATCAAATGCTTCAGTATCACTCTACTCAACTTTCCAAGATTAATTGTCCTAAATATCTCAGATATCTCTGTATTAGGCACAAAGACAAAAAAAGCAAGCCCACTCCAGATACAACATCCTCTGAAAGACAGAAGAACATGTCACATCTTCCAACAGAGACACCTCTTTGCTCTCCTTCTCTTCTTTCAGCCTAGCCTGACAGGTTCCACAAATGGTAGTTTCTACATTATATCAGCTCTTGGCTCATTTTCCTCACTGATTTGCATTACCCAGAACCATTCCATTTGTTCAATATTGGGTTTTACCTCAAAAACTTCTTCATCCAGAATCCTGGTTCCAAAGACAGTGATGCCATTGGTGTCCACAACTGATCTGTCACTTCTTGGAAGTGGTTTTGTAGTCTTTTTGTTGCAGTCAACAATCATGGTAACGCTTTTTTTTTCCACACTAATAGCTACTCGATGCCACCTATTGAAGAAACAAACAAAACCAAACCAATTAAATCCAAACATCATTCTGCTGTCATTTATGCTCTTAAAATTAGCTCATTGTGTTCTTCTCAAGAGAGTCTATTGCAGGCTGTGCACCAATCAAGCCAAAGACGAAATTAGAAGCATCTCTGCTTCTTTCCTTATTTCATACATACAAATGTACACAGTATCTTCTTGTTCACCACATTCCTTTGTCCTGAGGGACAGAAGTTAACTGTTTTGTCACTTCTTGGAAGTGGTTTTGTAGTCTTTTTGTTGCAGTCAACAATCATTGTAACACTCTTTATTCCCCCCCCACACTAATAGCTACTTGATGCCATCTATTGAAAAAACCCCAAACTAAACAACTAAATTCAAACATCATTCTGCTGTCATTTATGCTCTTAAAATTAGCTCATTGTGTTCTTCTCAAGAGAGTCTATTGCAGATTGTGCACCAATCAAGCCAAAGGTAAAATTAGAAGCATCTCTGCTTCATTCTTTATTTCATACATACAAATGTACACAGTATCTTGTTTGTTCACCACATAACTTCTGTCCCTCAGGACAAAGGAATCTGATTCACAGCTCACTGTGAATATCCTGTATAAGGTGAAGTTCAAGCTGCCCTTCTCTGAAGCTTTAGCCATTAGTAAACAGAGATTAGAAGTGAGTGAACTGTTTACATTTGAGTTTTATGGGTGTTTGATTTTCCAGATTACTTAAGGAATTACTTGTGCAAATGTATCCTGCAGCTTAATCTTTCTTATTTACATTTTACTGCCTCTTCTCTGTGAGCAGTCACCAGAATTTTAGCATGGTTTTTAGTTTATTTGAATGCATCCCACAGCTATAAGCCATTTTCAAAGGTATCCAACAGCTGCAAGCTCTGTGCTTTTCTAGATACATAGGCTCACAAATGCTTGCCAATATTCCCAGAACAGCTTTGCCTACATAAATATTCACCAAAAGAGTGAATGAAATGATCCAGAATACTGACAAATCTTACTCTAAAGATATTTGAGAGTACAGTTTTATTCAAGTTGCCCAACTGTACTATGTTCTTTATGAGACTTTACTATCAGGAGAGATTACACTAATTTAGTGACTCTCTCTGCTATGACAACTTAAACATCTAAGAGCAAAACCAAGCCAGTGTGTACACTAATATGGAGCAAAACATCAAAGAATCTCTGACAAAGTGTCAGAGTCTGTCATATTAGTGACTGGTAAGATGAAGACTGGAATCAAATTATTTTAGTTGGCAATTGTGGCACTAAGGTTGTCTAAGTCAGAGAGACAGCTCAGATCACTGATACAAAGAGCTTCAGTATATCAAAAGGAACACCTCAAAGCTAATGGAATCTGACTGCTAAACAGTATCACTGAGCCAGAACTCTAATTCCATGTTTTCTCTGGAACATGGTTAAACATGAGCATTACAAAAGCAAACTGTGCATGCATCCTCAGGCACATTACATAGTTTACACTTTTAAAATATATAGCTCATTTTGAGATGAAGATTGTTGTCCTAGATCCTTCATAAAAGAGCTGAGTCAGAAGAAAATGGCCTGTCTATATTTTGAAAGCATGTAGAAGCTGAAAGCATGAAATCATAGCTTGCAGTGAGTAGGATTGACTCCACTGATTTAGAAGTTGTCCAGTCTCACTGCAGGAAATTGTACCAAATCAAGTTCATTTTGATTTCAGCCTTGCTTTCTCTACATTTTGAGTGACATTTTAGTACTCACACCAAAACTTTGTTATTTAGAGGAAGCAAATAATAAAAAAAAGAAAGAAAGAAAAAAAGAGAGAGAGAAAAAAAGTTTGCTGCTTGATTTTATCACTCCTGCTTGAAAAATGCATCAGGCTTAGGTTTGAGAGTGTAATTCCATCAGCTAATAATACAAGGGGTAGCAGACCAATACTTTTTTTTAATCCTTTATGGCATAATACATTTATTTTGCCCTTACTTCTCTACTGATTTGTTTCCTTTTGCTTTAATGAAATCAAATTCTGTGTATCTCTGAAGGCTGTGGCTGCACTTCCTGAACTGCAATTGGAAGTGGCCATTTACAAGCACTGGAAGGACACTCCCAGAGAGTGGCTGCTTGTCTATAAAAAGGCAAGTACAAAAAAATAACAACTGAATAACAACACCTGCAAATTTGGTGTCTTGAGATTGTCTCTACTGAGGGAGCATCTTAAGTCCTTGCAAGCAGGTGGCTCAAGATTATTTCTACTGAGGGTGTATCTTAAGTCCTTGCAAGCAGGTGTCTTGAGATGGTTTCTACTGAGAGAGCATCTTAAGTCCTTGCAAGCAGGTGTCTTGAGATGGTTTCTACTGAGGGAGCATCATAAGTCCTTGCAAGCAGGTGTTTGGAGATGGTTTCTACTGAGGGAGCATCTTAAGTCCTTGCAAGCAGGTGTCTGGAGATGGTTTCTACTGAGGGCGCACCTTAAGTCCTTGCAAGCACTTCAGATTAATTGTCCACCTTAACCTTCCCTCATTTCCTTGTACTGAGGCATCTTAAATGATCTAATTTATCTGTTGATTCTGCTCAGTAGAGGAGAAATTCTATGCTGGATTGTCAACTTGTCTTCATTTTGCCTATCACCTTCAAATGTACAAGACAGCCCTTTGAGTGAGACAATTCCTTGAGTCTTCCTATATTGCACAGGGAGAATCTTCATAAATGAACTTTTGGTGGGTTTAACTTTTATGACTCACTCTTAACTTCTAAGACTTCACTCTTGATGAAAAGAACTAGTAAATAAGAAAGGTGGCTTGGCTTTATTTGCAGCTGTACACACCATCTGAAGGAGGAACTATATTCTGCTGCAAAGGTTTGCTGACTCTGTACCACAGCAGCCCAACTCATTGGATATTGTATTATTTTACTTAAATATAGACAGAGAAAGATCATCATAACCTCTGCACTGGTCTGTGGTATTATTTTTCACATTAAAATGTTACACTTACTTGCCATCAGCAATGTTGACTGTTCTGAAAAGAGGATAGTCTTCTGGGGCAGGTTTACCATGTTGGTCTTCAAACAGGAACACAGGGGATCTACCAACTTCAACACCAACTTGCTGAATTCCTTGCTCATTGTAGACAGACAAGAGGAAGGACTGGATACCTTTTTTAGGTTTTACTGTCATTAGAATTGAAAAGTCCTCTGGAAAATTTCCTCCTGCAATCAAAGTTACAAAGTCAGAAAAGATGAAGCCATTCTTCCTGGTTTTGCACAAGGAAGCTGCACACAAGCTAATGGCCTTTCTAATTCCCCCAAATTAATATACAACAACAACAACAACAAATCATCCCAGGAATTTTTTAATCCCTTTTCTTCTATCTGGCCTTGCTTTAAATCCTGAGAGATATAATTCAATGGTTCTTAAAGCCATGACTTGCAAATCTATTGTTAGTTTGTGTAATAATGCAATATATGCTAGATCCAAGAACTTCTCTTCCATTTTTTTCATACTTGTCTTCTTTTCAGCAATGTCCTAATGCAGAAGCATGCACTACCATTTCATTTGACCAAGTAGCTGTCCACATTACAGCATGTATGTTCTCAGGCATTTCATCTCCCTTGATAGCCACTTGTCTTAGTAGCTCTCTGACTGTATATATTTGAGGATAATATTGTGCACAACATTGACTAAACACACAGTTAAGTGTTATTTAATAGGCAGTTGAGGTAGAACAGAAGAACATTTAATTGTCTTTTAATTCCCTGATGCTACCTCTTTGACATAGAGATTATACATCAATCATTGTTTCAACCTTTGCAACCAAAAACTGAGTGAAATTAACAGTGGAAATACTTTGTTTGGAATGGAAGGACTGAGGTTTGCATGCAGCACTGCTTCTGTTGAATCTAGAGGCAAATATGCATTTCACTTCACATGAAAGTCTATCAAGCTTGTGCTAGTTTGAGCCTAGCTGGGATGTTTTGGTGAGAAGAATTAGATTATAGGCTGTGAAAAGAAAACAATGGTGATGTCTGCTGCACTCATAAGCTTGCTGAGATGGATAAAAACAAGAACACAAAACACAGATAACACAGGTTGCTCTCTGGCTTTTGGCTGCCTCCCTTCTCTAACCTGCCATCTGTCTAACTAATCCATCTGCTTCCTAACCTCCCTGGCCGATTCTCCAAACTCACCTTGAACATAAGGCAAAGTCTGGGAAAAGGTAGAGGAGTGGAAAGGAGGTGGGAGGGTGGTCAAGAGCCACTCCTGGGGACTCTGTTTTCTGGGAGGGCTGCTGTGTTTATGTATTACTTTTTTAACTTGTATATTTCTGTCCACAGCTATAAATATTGTACACATCTCTATGTATACTGTGTTAAGCTGTGAATATAAAGCTTCATTCTAATTCCCAGCTCAGCTGAGTATAATCTGGGTGATTTTCACAAGAGTGGGGGGGGGCAAACCATCAGAAAGCTCACTAACAAGTGCAGTACAAAACTGAGATTCTAAAATTCAGCATATACACTGGATTCATGCTGCTTCAGCTGCAATTTGACATGCAAGAAATAGAGGCACTAGAATCTAATCAGAATGTTGGAATGAATATAACTACAACTTTCTGTGCATGAGAGTGGGTCAAAATGGTCTGAAAACACATTTTAATGATGTGCTTTACTGAAGTTATCTCACATTTTGGAAATGAGTACAAGTATAAAATGCTTCAACAGCAAAAGCTGACTTAGAAACTGCTGCTCACAATGCAGAAAACAGAAGATTGTTTCCAAGGCAGGTCTTGTGAAGAGCAGATTTTGATGGCATTATCTCTATGAAAACACAATACAATTATCTTCACTGTTCTTTAAATGAGAGAAAATTCCTAGACTTTGGCTTATTATATTGTCTGCTGCAATGTTGCTTTAAGTTCTTTTTACCACCTTTTTAGGTTTGTTGTGGTTGTTTTTGTTTTGTGGTTTCTTTTCCCCTTTGGTAGAAGCTTCTTTTGTTGAAGAAAACCAAGAGAAAAGATGACTTTGGCCAACAAATGCCAAAGAAGTGATCTGAAAAGCATTGAACTTTGCCCTGTCTGCATTAGTAATCTGAAAACACTTAAGGTAGGTGAGATGAATTCAGCTAGCCTGGGCATGTGCTCTTCACACAGAGGATATAGAATCACAGAATTATGATAACCTACAGAAAAACCTTGGAGCTTCCTTAGAAAGGTGAAAACAAATCCTGTGTCTCAGTTCAGTACTTTTTGTTATCACTGCTATGATGTAATATTCCCAAATGCTTTATCTTGCAGCTACAGGGTGTAATTGTAAGTGAATTTCCTCTAACCACGTTTTTGATTGAAAAAATGGAAGGAATTCATGACATTCTAACATGTGAGACTTTGTGTATTGCTATGCATGTATAGCTCTTGGACACATATTTGGGATAAGAGTAATCTCAAACACTTTTAAGTTTGGTCTTTATTGGTATAGTTCTCTTTGGACAAAACCCAAAACTAGTAATTGAAGGGAAAATTGCTGGAAATTTTGCACACATCTGAGCTGCCACTGCTGTCATTCTTGTATGGT
Source organism: Pogoniulus pusillus (assembly GCF_015220805.1). NCBI lineage: Eukaryota > Metazoa > Chordata > Aves > Piciformes > Lybiidae > Pogoniulus > Pogoniulus pusillus. Next base: position 5,019,770 of record NC_087271.1, read on the forward strand.
TTTGGAAAGGAAAAGAGGGAGCATATGAACAAACAGGACAACAAAACTCTGTAGCATTATGTGGTATCATCCAGGCAGTGACAATGCCTCCTATAGTCCAGGAAACTGGTCAGTATTGTTAGATCCCTTTCTAAAAGAAGGATATATTGATGCTCCCTGCTGCTGCCATTCATTCCCTTGCAGGATATATTAATGCTCCCTGCTGCTGCCATTCATAGCTCCCTTGCAGCTACAGCAGCTAAGACATACCTGTGCTTCCAGATGAGTTACATGGAAGCAAGCACAGATGAATGACAACTTCTATTGCTGAAGTCAAATTATGTCTCACACCTTAGTCTTGGATCCTCTCTAGTATTGCCACTACTACTGAGCACTAAGGAAAACGGATGAGATCACTCAGGTATCTTCAAGAATAATCTGAAAATAAGGATTTCTTGAAGTGAAAAGATGCCTGTTGTGAAAGATTGGAACGGGAGTAATGGCCATGATCACCTCTAACACTTTCTCTTTGTCACCTGCACACAGAAGTCTTACAACAGATTGGCAACATCAAGCAAATTCATAGCAGTTGTAAAACAGAAGCTGAAAGGACTTAAACCCAGGCAGTCAAAGGCTATAGAAATGTAGATGTCAGCCAACAACATGAGGTACTTATTTGTTCTGGCACTCAAGAATCACATAAATAGTTGTTACTGCAGCTGCCAGATCTCCACTTCATGCTACAACTTGATTCATGAGCATGTGCAAGTCAACCCAAACTCTCAGGCTTCCAGCTCTAGATTCTCTGGTTTTGATTTAAGAGAAGGTGCTTCCACTGTTCTAACTTGCAAAAACTAGCAGGGATTGCAGTTTAAGCTTCTGTCCAATTTATTGGGATGTTCATTTAAAGTCTTCTATTGTACCCCTTGGCTTCAGTGATGCATGTTCTAAACCTCAGAATATAAAGGTGCCAGTTGGTGAGACTGTGCTGCTACCAAGGTGAAGCAGCAATTCATTACACACATCACACTAAAAGCAGTGAGACGCTGTGGACTGTGAGGTGGCATTCAGTGAGCAGTACTTGCAGTGGGATAGCTCTGATACATGCAACTTGCTTGACAATATTAAAAACTGAAGGAATGTGTTCAAATACAATAACAATTTCTGTACTGAGCTTTGGTAGTATTTTCCTCTATGAACAAAGAAGTAAACTAATGCTGTGTGGCCAACCAGAGAGACCTGGACAGACGGAGAGTAGGGCACAGAGGAACCAGATGAAGTTCAACAAGGACAAGTGCAGAGTCCTGCATCTGGAAAGGGATAATAAACTGCACCAGTACAGGCTGGGAGGTGATCTGCTGGAAAGCAGCCCTGTGGAGAGGGACCTGGGGGTCCTGGTGGCTAACAAGTTACCCATGGCACAGCAATGTGCCCTTGTGGCCAAGAAGGCCAATGAGATCTTGGGGTGTATTTGGAAGAGTGTGTCCAGCAGATCAAGGGAGGTTCTCCTTCCACTCTGCTCTGCCCTGATGAGACCCCATAATGAATACTGTGTTCAGTTTTGGGCTCCCCAGTTTAAGAGGGACAGGGATCTGCTGGAGAGGGTCCAGCAGAGGGCTATGAGGATGATTAGGGGACAGGAGGGCATGGCTTATGGGGAGAGGCTGAGGGACCTGGGACTGCTTAGTCTGGAGAAAAGAAGACTTAGAGGGGATTTGATAAATGTTTGTAAGTACCTAAAGGATGGACAGGAGCAGGGGGACAGGCTCTGCTCACTGCTCCCTGGGATAGGACAAGGAGCAACGGGTGTGAGTTGCAGCAAAAGAGGTTCCACCTCAACTTCTTTACTGTAAGGGTCCCAGAGCACTGGAACAGGCTCCCCAGAGAGGTTGTGGAGTCTCCTTCTTTGGGGACTTTCAAGGCCTGTCTGGATGTGTTCCTCTGTGATCTGTGTTAGATAGTATTGTCCTACTCTGGCAGAGGGGTTGGACTTGATCATCTCCTTGCATCCCTTCCACCCCCTAACATCCTGTGAGCCTGTGATCTATAAGGAGTTAAGTGAACACATAAGCTGTGCTTGAACTGTGCATAGCATTATTACCACAAAACACTGTATGTTTCCTCCTCTCATATAGAGCTGAGGTGACATCTATGATTGCTGCTTAGAAGGACAAAAAAGAAAGTATTTTTCTCTGCTAGCATCTTTTCTGTACATTTATAGACAGAATAATTCCAATTCTGCATGATGTATCAAACCAGACAAATTAAACATCCCACGATTTTGGGGGGTTAATAATATTCTTATCATTTTCCTCAACATTTTGGGTCAAGCAGCAAGTGAGAGTACGATCATGGAATAAAAGTCTTTGCTCTAGGGTGTGATGGTTTGGGTGTTCCCTGCCCCCCACACACACTTTGGAAATCACCCAGACTAGACTCAGCCAGCTCTGGAGATTGAATGAAGCTGATATTTACAGCTTAGCAGAATATACAAGCAGAGATTTACAGTATATACAGAAATATACAAGGTTAAAAGAAATACAGAAACACAACAGCCCTTCCAGAAACCTGAGTCCCCAGAAGGGGCTCCCAATCTCCCTTCCACCTTCCCCCCTACCCCTCTCAGCCTTACCCCAGTCCCAAGGAAGAATGGAGGTTCAGCCAGGGGGTTAGGAAGCAAAGTGGATCAGCCAAAGAAACAGGGGGTGAGGTTAGAGAGATGCAGCTCCAAGCTCTCCAGCTGGAGAAGTGAAAGCCTTATCTATGTCTTGATTTTTCTTCTCATACATCTCAGCAAGCCTATGAGTGAAGCAGACATCACCACTGTTCTCCTTTCACAGCCTGTAATCTAGTTTTTCTCACCAAAACATTCCAGCTAGCTTCAAACTAGCACAAAGGGTCACAGAATCTTTTCAGAACATGATTTGTCTCATTGTAGAGAAATCTGAGAGAAGATGGTATCACATTACCTGCTATCCACAACAAGCCTCATTTAGTTCCCCAAATACCCAGATACTCTTAGGTAATTCTTAACAGATGGTACTTCTGGGAATGATTTTGCAATGGCCAACCACAACTCATTCCTATCACCACAGCACTCCTCCAGGAAGCGCTGCCTTTAAACAGACTACTGAAACTGGAGGAAATGTGCTGCAGCCACCAAATAAGCCTTCCATCAGACTCCATCCTGCAAGACCAGGTAATATGACTTATTATATGAAGTGGTCAGTTCTGACAGTGAGACAAACTTCTGAAAAGCTATGTAAGTCAAAGAACAGTTTGATTCAGCAGGTAAAGGGCACATCCTCTCATTCATACACAGGCCTAAGTCTAGAAGTGGGTTTGGATACTGATGATGGACTACACATTGTGCTTTTGATACCACACAAACCTAAGCAGTAAGTAATAGATTCCTGAGGATCTTACCTGGGTACAGCTGCTTTGTTGGGGCACTCAGCTGTGCAGTTTTTGAGACCCTGTAGGCGACATCTGATCCTTTTGAATCCCTTCTGTTTGTACAAAATCCTGCTGTTCTTGAGATTCCTTCTGGAGAACTGTGAAATTCTAACGCTTTTAGCACATCAACAGGTTCAGCTAACAAAGAAAACAAACAAATTCACTCATCTTGCAGCTCTTCAACATACAGCCTCTACAAAAAATGCTATTTGATTTATTGCATGTGTTTATACACACAAGAATATTACCAGGATTATTCATTTAAAAACACATATGAGCTCATTCCAGCCAATGTAGTTGTTAGCATCAGATTTTCAAACTGCTTGACCCCAGGCTGAAAAAAAAATCACCTTTTCCCAAAAGCAGAATCTTGGCATCTGAAGCTCACAACACATTCTTTCAACGAGTGATTTCTAAGCATAATTAAAGGTTTACACAGAAGTTTCAGAAGCATTCAGCTACCAATAACAATCTGCTATCAGAAACCCATCTGTTTCCAACACTGAAATGTATTCTGATTATTGATGACTGCTTGCTCAGACACAAAGAGATAAGAAAGATGCCAATCTTGTTTCTTATCCAGTGGAAGAAAGGAAAAATGCCCCTGCTTTGCCTGCAAGGATTGAATGGACTGAAGCAGTCTTTCATTATTTCCCAGTTACAATTCAAACAGACTTGGTTTGTACTTCAGAGCCTGAGTACAATCAGGTTGCATTTTTGCTCTGTGTGCAGCTATTTGAAATGGAAATCCAGAGCTGCATGAATATTTATTTTATATATCATAGAATCAACCAGGTTGGAAGAGACCTCCAAGATCATCCAGCCCAACCTGTCCAGTCAACTGTGGTCCAGTGACCACACTCTGTTGTAGACTGAGTAAAACCAACTTACAGAATGCCTTTTCTCCTCAAAAAAGAAAATCAAAATTAGACTCACATTTTCCAAGTGTTACAATAAAATCATAGAATCAGCCAGGTTGGAAGAGACCTCTAAGATCATCCAGTCCAACCTATCACCCAGCCCTATCCAGTCAACCAGACCACGGCACTAAGTGCCTCATCCAGTCTTCTCTTGAAGACCTCCAGGGACAGTGGCTCCACCACCTCCCTGGGCAGCCCATTCCAATGGGAATATATACACATAAACCAAACAACAAATCCTTACTCTATAAAAGTTCACCGTGGCAAAAGGGCCAAGTACTGAACTAACATTTCAATAGCAGCAGAGAGAGAACACAATTTCCCTACTGCAGACCTTTTCTCTTAGACAAAAATGAGATGTTCATTCTCTTACTCCCTACAGATCATAGAATCATAGAATCAACCAGGTTGGAAGAGACCTCCAAGATCATCCAGTCCAACCTAGCACCCAGCCCTATCCAATCAACCAGACCATGGCACTAAGTGCCTCATCCAGGCTTTTCTTGAAGACCCCCAGGGACGGTGCCTCCATCACCTCCCTGGGCAGCCCATTCCAATGCCAATCACTCTCTCTGTGAAGAACTTCTTCCTAATATCCAGCCTATACCTACCCTGGCACAACTTGAGACTGTGTCCCCTTGTTCTATTGCTGGTTACCTGGGAGAAGAGGCCACCCCCCACCTGGCTACAATGCCCCTTCAGGTAGTTGTAGACAGCAATAAGATCACCCCTGAGCCTCCTCTTCTCCAGGCTGCACATCCCCAGCTCCCTCAGCCTCTCCTCATAGGATTTGTGCTCCAGGCCCCTCACCAGCTTTGTTGCCCTTCTCTGGACATGTTCCAGCACCTCAACATCTCTCTTGAATTGAGGAGCCCAGAACTGGACACAGTACTCAAGGTGTGGCCTGACCAGTGCTGAGTACAGGGGAAGAATAACCTCCCTTGTCCTACTGGCCACACTGTTCCTGATCCAGGCCAGGATGCCATTGGCTCTCCTGGCCACCTGGGCACACTGCTGGCTCATCTTCAGCTTACTATCTATCAGTACCCCCAGGTCCCTTTCCTCCTGGCTGCTCTCCAGCCACTCAGTCCCCAGCCTATAGTGCTGTGGTGGCTTCCCTGGGTGTTTTTGAGTGGAAACAGTTTCCACAGAGCAATTATTTTTTGCTGAGACTGTGCTGCAGTTTTTACGTTAGCAAACTCATAACAACTTGAACTGGAAGGACAAAGGGGATTTGGTTTTTTTTTTTTTTTTACTTTCACTGTTAAAGCTGCAAAATGTATTTGGTTAATGTGACCTCTTCTCATCCATCATGACTTTGAACTGCATTGTGGCATTGACTAGAGCTAATTTATTATAAATTATTATTTGGGTTTATTTTTATTTGTTATTATTTTGTCAGTAAATTATCAACTTCACTGTGTACAAATATTCATAGAATCAATCAGGTTGGAAGAGACCTCCAAGATCATCCAGTCCAACCTAGCACCCAGCCCTAGCCAGTCAACCAGACCATGGCACTAAGTTCCTCAGCCAGGCTTTTCTTGAACACCTCCAGGGATGGTGTCTCCACCACCTCCCTGGGCAGCCCATTCCAATGCCAAATCACTCTCTCTGTTCAACTATTTGAAATACTGCTTCCAAACCAGTTCAAGAGTGCAAATTCATAGGCAAAGTGACACTGCTGTAAAGATTTCTATCCAGTTTTTCACCATTTGTACAGTTCTAGGCAGAGTCACTATGTTTTTTTTCATCACTGTAGTATCTCAGAAGTCACTTTATTCAATATCAGTAGCAGATGTGAAAAGTTTAACTAGCTTATCCTGGCATTGCCAAATATGAAGAATTCAGCATTGTGGTTAAAAGCATCTTTGAATGCCAGCAAGAGTATATTCTTTAAACAAAAAAAAAATCTGAGGTTTCCTCAATCAGCTTAGAATGCAGAAAGCTTCCTATATTTTAAACTATCTTCACGAGAAAATGCTTGGGAACTTCTTGTTTTTCACATCATGGGCCTCCTCAAGTCCCTTCAGATCCATCAGCTCGCATCATCAAACAGAAATTCAACAGCCAGTGCTCGTTACAAGCTAAGATGTGTTGGCTTACTTCTATGTATCCCTTCTAAAGGGCAAGGATGCCATCCAGAGGGACCTGACAGGCTGGAGAGGTGGGCACAGGCCAACCTCATGAAGTTAAACAAGGCCAAGTGTAAGGTCCTGCAGTTGGGTTGGTGCAATCCCAAGCACAACTCCAGGTTGGGTGGGGAATGGCTGAGAGCAGCCCTGAGGAAAAAGACCCTGGGGTCTGGGTTGATGCAAAGCTCAACAGGAGCCTGCAGTGTGAGTGCAGCCCAGACAGCAACCCTGTGCTGGGCTGCAGCAAGAGCAGTGTGGGCAGCAGGGCAAGGGAGGGGATTCTGCCCCTCTGCTCTCATCAGACCTCACTTGGAGTCCTGTGTGCAGTTCTGGCACCCCAGACACAAGGAGGACATGGAGCTGTTAGGGCGAGTACAGAAGAGGGCCACAGAGATGCTCAGAGGGCTGCAGCAGCTCTGCTATGGGAACAGGCTACAGGAGTTGGGACTCTTCAGCCTGGAGAAGAGAAGGCTTTGAGGAGACCTTAGAGTGGCCTTCCAGTATCTGAGGGGGGCCTACAGGAAGGCTGGGGAGGGACTCTTGACAAGGTCTTGTAATGACAGGACAAGGAGGAATGGGTTTAAACTGGCAGAGGGGAGATTCAAACTAGCTGTTAGGAAAGGGTTCTTTGCAGTGAGGGTGGTGAGACACTGGCACAGGTTGCCCAGGGAGGTTGTGGCTGCTCCCTCCCTGGAGGTGTTTTAAGGCCAGGTTGGATGAGTCCTTGAGTGACCTGTTCTAGTGGGAGGTGTCCCTGCCTATGGCAGAGGGCTGGAACTGGCTGATCCTTGAGATCCCTTCCAACCTAAACCACTCCATGATTCTATGATACAGTACACACCTGAATTTACTCTTACCTCTACACATCCTGCAGATTCAAGGAATGATGTGCAAACACACTCAGAAGAAGAGCCTGCTATGGCACACGACTTCTGAGACTCTAACCTCTCTGTTAAGTATTGACTAAATCATTTTAATGGATGAAATGGATTGTCTGTAAGTATTCCACACAACTCTGGGCTGCCCAGAGGCACTCCACACAACTCTGGGCTGTCCAGAGGCACTCCACACAACTCTGGGCTCTGCCTAGAGGCACTCCACACAACTCTGGGCTCTGCCTAGAGGCACTCCACACAACTCTGGGCTCTGCCTAGAGGCACTCCACACAACTCTGGGCTCTGCCTAGAGGCACTCCACACAACTCTGGGCTCTGCCTAGAGGCACTCCACACAACTCTGGGCTCTGCCTAGAGGCACTCCACACAACTCTGGGCTCTGCCTAGAGGCACTCCACACAACTCTGGGCTCTGCCTAGAGGCACTCCACACAACTCTGGGCTCTGCCTAGAGGCACTCCACACAACTCTGGGCTCTGCCTAGAGGCACTCCACACAACTCTGGGCTCTGCCTAGAGGCACTCCACACAACTCTGAAATTACTACCACAATGAAGGAACTGTCACAGAGTGGTTTTTTTGGTAGGCAATGTCTATTTTTGCAGCACCTATAAAGCACTGTAGAACATATCACTGAAAACATTAGTTCAAATTCCAAGTCGCTGCACAAGTCAACCACTGCAAAATTCTTTTCCCTTTGCTCTTTTCTATAATTTGTACCAGATTCTTGACTATTTTTTAGCATAATGGCTGTGCCTTGCCTGGCTGACTGGGAGAGTATTTGCCCATAAACAAAATTATTCGTTATTCCCTGCCAGTTCTGCTGCTAAAAAGCTTCCAGACAGGAAAGAGAATACAAATAGAACAATCTCCCCACCACAAATTCCAGACAATAAGAACAAACATTTTGTCAATAGATGACAGAATGTGAATAGTGAAAATACTGGCCACAGTTTACACAGATTTCTAGAAATGGACCTTGACAAATTGCAGTCAGTAACTTGAGTAAAAAAAAGCAACTACTTGATCTCCAGTGCCTGACTTACTGAAGGCTTAAGAGATCACAAGTAAGGGAAGCTGCTTCCCTCATTTATATCAAGGATGTTAGACAGGAATTTCCACCAACAGCTAAAAAGCAAAGAAGTTCTTTACAAGCCTTCAGATAAATCAGGCAGGAATCTACAAGTTTTAATCACAGAATCAACCAGGTTGGAAGAGACCTCCAAGATCATCCAGTCTGACCTATCAGCCAGTCCTGTTCAACCAACTAGACCATGAGTGATGCTGAGGGAGCTGGGGGTGTGCAGCCTGCAGAAGAGGAGGCTCAGGGGTGACCTTATTGCTGTCTACAACTACCTGAAGGGAGGCTGTAGCCAGGTGGGGTTGGTCTCTTCTCCCAGGCAACCAACAACAGAACAAGGGGACACAGTCTCAAGTTGTGGCAGGGGAGGTCTAGGCCGGATGTCAGAAGGAAGTTCTTGCCAGAGAGAGTGATTGGCATTGGAATGGGCTGCCCAGGGAGGTGGTGGAGTCACTGTCCCTGGAGGTGTTGAAGCAAAGCCTGGCTGAGGCACTTAGTGCCATGGTCTAGTTGATTAGACAGGGCTGGGTGCTAGGTTGGACTGGATGATCTTGGAGGTCTCTCCAATCTGGTTGATTCTATGATTTTAAGTGCCTCATCCAGGCTTTTCTTGAACACCTCCTTCTTCATAACAATTTCGCTTGTGCCCTGGTAAGGATGCAACCAATCCTTTATTTCAGTTAGGAAGTAGCAGACCTGGTAATCTCTCACAGCTGTTACTGCAACCTCCAAGCTGAAAACTGGACTCTCTATGCAAAGCACTTCTTCCTTGAACTCCTCCTGTGTCACATGTAAAGCTACTATACACCATAGAGATGAGAAACACCTTCTTTCTTTGCTGGAGGAAGTTTTGTCTCAGTGAATTTGATGGGGGTTTAATGCTTTTCTGCACTATGGCAGCATACTCTGAGCTAACATTCAGTAGCCCTGACCAGGCTGACATGACATAAGTCTCAAAATTCTTGATGAGCTCACTGTGCATCTTCAAATGATCTCCTTAATGTCTCTACTGAAAGCACTAGACAGAGTTGCTCTCAATATGCCACAGGGAACAGATATGTAGGGATCCAGTCAAAAGCAGACAGTTCTTGAAATAAAGAAGCATTTAGATCCAAAGTGGTTAGAATTGACCTCTTTAAAGAATAAAGGATAAGCCCTCACACAGTCAGCACTGGCCTGCTTAGAGGACATGGGTTGAGAGGTGGAAAGACAATGCACAGAGTAAGGGAAGACGGCAGTCTGGGAGCCAGCAGCTGAAACTGACTTCTCTCTGCCAGCTTCTATACATTCACTGTATCCTGGAAGAAGCTTCTCCCTGTAAACTGCCTCTTCTCCAGCACTCTGGTCCCACATGACTTCTGGGAATGCTAAGAAACACCCAGAAAAAGCCCCAGTTTTAAGGCCACACAGTTTGCCTGTTTGCATGGTCCACAAATGAAGATTAATGCTTATCTTTTTGTGGGGTAACATTACTGTAACCCATATAATTGGTAGACCTAGGGTCTCACACAAGAACTTCTCTACAGTTCACAAAGCAGCTCATCTAAATGATTTTACCTTCTAGCCTTTTTGCATCTTTCCAATTTGGTGCCAAGATTTAAGGTGGCAAGGAAATAATGAACAAATAAGCACCATGCAATGAGCTCTGGTCACTGGTTCTTGGGGTGCAGTTAATACTCCTTATGCAACTCAGACATCAGCTTTGAGAACTCAGTTCTGTTTGCCATGGCAAATTAAAAGCTCCAGATGCTCAAAGTGGGTCCCTTTGTGCTAATGTTTATGGCCACACCGCACTGCTGCTTGAAGAATACCTCATGCAGGTGAGCCAGACAAAGCCACAAGATGACCCTTGGAAAAGAAACCCACATTCACCAGGGCAAACTTGTGTTTTTCAGCTTCAGCCCTCCTGACTTTCAGACCACCATCAAGAAGAAAAAAATAATCAAGTTTCTGTTGTGCTACTTTGTCACTGATAAAGAACCAACTGCAAGGGAACATTCTTCTCCTTAAATATTTTAAGGCAGAGTTCAATGGTGCATGCATGTCTTTGGATGAAAAAGTTCAGAAGGACATGTGCAACTTCCACTGCCTCTAACCGACTACACAGTAGGAGCCAGAGGAGAAGTGTTTGTAAGTACTGGGATTTCTTGAAGGCAAAGGAGAACTATTCAAAAATCCCACTTTAGAAGAGAGAATGGTGAGACAGAAACCCCAGTGTCCTAGTGACTTTCCAGGTATCAAACTCTTCATTTAGCTTCAGCCTAACTTGCTGATCTTCAAAAACAGAATCATAGAATCAAGCAGGTTGGAAGAGACCTCCAAGATCATCCAGTCCAACCTAGCACCCAGCCCTGTCTAATCAACTAGACCATGGCACTAAGTGCCTCAGCCAGGCTTTTCTTCAACACCTCCAAGGACAGCGACTCCACCACCTCCCTGGGCAGCCCATTCCAATGCCAATCACTCTCTCTGCCAACAACTTCCTCCTAACATCCAGCCTAGACCTCCCCCAGCACAACTTGAGACTGTGTCCCCTTGTTCTATTGCTGCTTGCCTGGGAGAAGAGAACAACCCCACCTGGCAACAGCCTCCCTTCAGGTAGTTGTAGAGAGAAATGAGGCAAGCCCTGAGCCTCCTCTTCTGCAGGCTGCACACCCCCAGCTCCCTCAGCCTCTCCTCACAGGGCTGTGCTCCAGGCCTCTCACCAGCTTCGTTGCAAAGCATGCCAAAAACCAAACCCACTGATGTGACATCTCAAGACCTGACCAAACTTGTAACTCACACTACTTAGAACTGTAGAGCCAAATTCTGGTCTTCATTACTGTGGTATGAATGAGCAAGCTTACAATATTTAGAGTGGTATGGATAAGAACATTTGGACCAGAGCATGTCATATCAAACATAACTCCAAAGCCATATTTCATCTTCTTGTGCTTTCCCTTTAGCTTTCTTTGATAGGAACCTTAAAAGGGAACAAACAAAGACAGACTGATAGAAATTTCCTAAGCTACTTGAAATGGTACTAAAATCTATGTAAAAGCATGTTAATGGGAAAGAAGAAAAGAAGAGCAATACCTCTGCTGGGTTTTAAATGGATTCAGTGGAGTTAAGTGGTTGTAAACTGTATGCTAGTCCACACCTGTGCACTGCCAGGTCAGAACAGAGTATCAGCAGTGAATTGCATGAGGAACACTTCCTCTGTTTTCTACTTCAGAAGTGCAAAAATGGAATTCCAGCATTGAGTAGACTTCCAATATATACAAGGATGTATCTATTTTAAAGGCTATGACAATGCTTTAAAGTTAATGAGTTAACAACCACATCTTTTAAAAACATAAAGCTCATGGATTGAAAAAGAACCTCTCTAACAATCCAGATGACATTTTCATCACATCTCAACAGTTTACAATACCATAGCTTGCATTTCATTCTACAGCCTCCCATTGGAAATCAAATCTGTGGTCTACAACACCTACTAACACTGATGTAGATATTACATACATGGGTCAAATTCTGATGCCTTTGTATTGAACTACACCTAAGAACTACCACCACTGTTCAGTCATTTCCTCTGGAGTTAAAGCAGAATCTAGTGAAAATAGCAGGGTCATTTTTGATATCTTATAATGTCATACAACATAAATGGCACTTACTGCACAGGATCAGAGGAGTTGTTTCCTTTACTTTGTTTTCCTGATACTTTTGAGCCTCTCTCTGTGAAAAGGTTCCCAGCTACCACTACAATACAGGGTATGATAGCAAGAGAAATGCCAAGTAAGAAACTGTACAACAATATGAAGAGCTTTGGACACACAGTCTGTGCTGAGGATTTAGTCAAGCTTGCTCATCTTAAGGATTACCACAGTTTCCAGTGTAAGTGCTTAGCAGTTCCACATCTCTCTATGGAAATGCTTCTTGTAGATGACCACATAAACCCCAAGCAGAAGGATGTACATTATATGCGCAGGGATAAGTATCAGATGCAACAGAATCTGCATAGGAATGGTCAGGTCTGGTTCAAAACATTTGGATTTACTTAAATGACTGCCAGAGAAGTGATTATAGTGGAAGCTGGTGGCTATAAAATTCATTCCCATATGAAATTGTTCAGGGGAAGGCCCACTTAGACCAAAATATTTATCTTTCTGTACAAATGGCTTATAAAGCATAGATGAGAGGCTGAAGGAGTTGGGATTGTTTAGCCTAGAGGAGGCTGAGGGGTGACCTCATTGCTGCCTACAACTACCTGAAGTGAGGCCAAAATTAAGAGCCTAAGGACAATGAAGCCAAAATTTAGATTTCAGTCTCACTGGCTTTAGTCTCTTAATTTTATGAAAGAGCCTAGGCACAATGATCCTTCCTTGCCTAAAGGGTCTGTTCACCTACAGAGAATCATAGAATCAACCAGGTTGGAAGAGACCTCCAAGATCATCCAGTCCAACCTAGCACCCAGACCTAGCCAGTCAACTAGACCATGGCACTAAGTGCCTCATCCAGGCTTTTCTTCAACACCTCCAAGGACAGCGACTCCACCACCTCCCTGGGCAGCCCATTCCAATGCCAATCACTCTCTCTGCCAACAACTTCCTCCTAACATCCAGCCTAGACCTCCTCTGGCACAACTTGAGACTGTGTCCTCTTGTTCTATTGCTGGTTGCCTGGGAGAAGAGACCAACCCCACCTGGCTACAGCCTCCCTTCAGGTAGTTGTAGACAGCAATGAGGTCACCCCTGAGCCTCCTCTTCTGCAGGCTGCACACCCCCAGCTCCCTCAGCCTCTCCTCATAGGGTTTGTGTTCCAGGCCCCTCACCAGCTTTGTTGCCCTTCTCTGGACACATTCCAGCACCTCAACATCTCTCTTGAATTGAGTGGCCCAGAACTGGACACAGTACTCAAGGTGTGGCCTGACCAGTGCTGAGTACAGGGGCAGAATAGCCTCCCTTGCCCTACTGGCCACACTGTTCCTGATGCAGGCCAGGATATCTGAGATGCTCACAGATAGCGTGCTGGGGACATAATTCAAATGTAAATAACAGAAAAGGAGGGGGGGAAGATACAATACAGTCATACCTCAGCAAACAGTGTGCAACTGTTAGCTTTACTGTTAGCACCTTTGGTAACTGTGGCTCTTCCCCTTTCCAGGTGTAATAAACAGTATGTTTTCAGATACAATGAAGAGCCAACTTCTCAAGGTACCATAATTCTTCAGCAATACCCTTCTTTTGATCCATGTGAAAGTGAGACTCATCAGTGATGACTCCACCAACAGCCCATCAATAACTCATAATGAGTGAGATACAATCCAGGTATTAGAGAAAAGCTTAATTTGTCCCAGTAAGAAAGCATCCTCTGAGAAATTCAGGCACACTAATGTTCCTCAGTGACATCTCTTTTACTTCATGGTTTCTTTTCCACGGAAATATGTTTCATTCTGCCAGTAGGCTGTTCCAATGGAACGACCACAAAACTAAAGAGTGATGAAATATTAACCTTGAATACTACAGGGGGGTGTTTTTTTAAGGTGTAGTCATTTCATTTCACCGTGATAGATCATTTGAAGAGTAGAAGCTTTTAGAACCTGGTAGACTGAAACATGCATGTTTGTGGACAGGACTTTCCAAGTGAGTTAGCTATGATTTGATTTCCAGGTATGTGTTTAGGAACATAAACAGAAAACACTAGCTCTTCTATGTTTTGTAATTATGCTATCTTTTGAATAGCCTACAGTTATCTATTTACTCCTGAATCTCTGCATGTGCTCATTCTAAATACTTTCCATGTATTCTATAGGTGGCTAAAGATAAATACTACAATGAACGTCTCTAACTGACACTGGATGGTCCGAGCCTTAATGAAGGTAAGAGGTGAAAATATTTTCATGAAGAACAACTTGTATGAAGGGGTAACTACTCATCAGTTTCTGCTGCTGACCTCTCAGAATGGTGCCTGTCAGGCCAGAAAAGAGAGAAATGTCTTTTCTTTTTAAAACAGTCTTAAATACAGATCGTGCCAAAGTTCTTCTGGACAGGTTTATTTTAGCTACCATTTGTCAAGCTGTTTCAGCCATTCTCCTACTGTGAAACCTGATAACTTCTCCCCTCCTCACATTCCTTCTCCCAGATTATTAGTTTTTGATTCTATCAACTTAGTCTAGTTTCTGATTCTATCAGCTTAGTCTAGTTTCTGATTCTATCAGCTTAGTCTAGTTTCTGATTCTATCAGCAGTTAGAAAGCAGTTTAATTTACCAGCTAGATCTATGCTTGCTAGAGCAGGAAGAGTAATAAATGCTGCCACTTAACCAAATTATTCCTTAGGAAGGCTTTACTAACAGTGTTAGAATCTGGGTTTGTTAAACTTGGTTTGATGATCACTAGGATACAATACAAGAGCCACCAATTACTTCAAATCTGTGCTATTCCTAAGGTGCTAATAGTTTTGTTCTCATTTGTACCCTTCTATACTTTCACTTAACGTGGACAGGTATGATAGACACTTTTTAACAACAGAAATAAACATAATTATTCTTATCTGTTCTGTGTTCTTCATCTGTTAAGCATTAGTACAAGGGTAAACATCGAAGAGAAGGAATTCAAAAGCATGTGATGCCCAAAATATTTCCCTGAGCTTCTCAGTTGTTAGAAAGCACTCTCTTACCTTCCCACTGCAGGGTGTAGCCTCTGCCTAACGCAGCGTTTCCCTGCACTTCTGCTGTAGCTGCCTAAGCAGCAGAAAAGGAACAGACACTCCTCTGTCCCTACCATTTCCTGCTGGTTAGCACTGGGCAGATCTGCACTGCCTCACAGGCTTTTGGGATTGGCAGTTTGAGATCTGCCTGCCTCCTAATTCCCTCCCGAAAGGCCAGACATGTAATGGGAGACTGTTGTGGGAGCAAGCATGGAAAGCTTCAGCTCTACAGCATCCTTTGTGAAGGCTTTAGTACTTTTCAGAGATGTTAACTGAAGAACTTTACACAACTCTGGTTTGTGGGCTGCAAGTTACAGAGTGTCTTCCAGGTATAAAAATGAAACTAATAAGCTACCTAAAGTAATTACATAGTGCTCATGAAAAAAGAAGGTTTTTTTTATCTCATATGTACCTAAATACATAATGATGAGATAAACCCAATACATCCTGCCCATGTATATATTTCTAGAGACATACTCTAAGGCTGTCTTACCTGTTAAAAATGTTCCTACATGTTAGCTCTTGGATGGATTATGTAATTGGGACCTTGGCTGGTGATATTTTTAGAAGAAGGTGTTGTGGCAGTGCTTTCATATTTAATAATGACATGAACTAGAGACTACCCAGATGCACAGGGGAATGCTTTAAATGGTCCTTGTTTCACCAACAGAGCTGGCTTGTGTGAAACTGCTCAAAACTGGCTTAACTTCTGCTTCCACACCAGCTATTTGGAATTTGTTTCACTAACTTTCTAAGCTGCAAGTTCTACTAAACACATAGTAGTGTTTCAAAGACAATAAAGAGAGTCTATGCATGTACTGGACACATTTTTTTCTATTCACCAACTACTAACTAGATCTTTTTTAAAGACTGATCTCAAACACTCATACAATAAAAAGGAAAAGCAAACACCAAAACACTCCCAAACTTAAATCTCATATTGAAACCAGTGGAAAACTTGCCTATGTACAACTACACTCTCAGATCTTACTAAATAAGGTTAGCTTGAAGGCTTATTTTACTACTGGAAAAAAAGAATACATATATAAAAGTAAGAAAAGGTATTTCTGGGTTTGATGCATGGCAAAATTCTAGAGGGTAACCTAGATTTTGAGACTGACATTTCATATTTGCTTTTATGTATTTCACCATCAAAAAGGACTTTTTAATTACTGGAAGTTTGCACTTTTATCACTTGCTCAGAAACACTGCCTACAATCAAGCACTAAAGACATGATCCTGATTCCATAAAATGTTTCACTTGTTACCCACAAAAGAGTTCATCATCTGGTGCAGATCTGTAGTGATGCTTACAGCATTTTAGAATCATAGAATCAACCAGAGACCTCCAAGATCATCCAGTCCAACCTAGCACCCAGCCCTACCAAATCAACTACAACATTGCACTAAGTGCCTCATCCAGGCTTTTTTTGAAGACCTCAAGGGATGGTGCTTCCACCACCTCCCTGGGCAGCCCATTCCAATGCCAAGCACTCTGTCGACAACTTCCTCCTAACATCCAGCCTAGACCTCCCCCGGCACAACTTGAGACTGTGTCCCCTTGTTCTATTGCTGGTTGCCTGGCAGAAGAGACCAACCCCTACCTGCCTACAGCCTCCCTTCAGGTAGTTGTAGACAGCAACGAGGTCACCCCTGAGACTCCTCTTCCAGGCTAAACACCTCCAGCTCCTCTCACAGGGCTGTGCTCCAGGCCCCTCACCAGATTCGTTGCCCTCCTCTGGACACCTTCCAGTATCTCAACATCTCTCTTGAATTGAGGAGCCCAAAACTGGACACAGTACACAAGATGTGGCCTGACCAGTGTTGGGTACAAGGAAAGAATAACCTCCCTTGTCCTACTAGCCAAACTCTTCCTGATCCAAGCCAGGATGCCATTGGCCCCCTGGGCACACTGCTGGCTCATCTTCAGCTACTATCTACCAGTACCCCCAGGTCCCAACATCATTCTCAATATTTCTGTGGAGTTATTCCAATTTGATACCACAGCAGATCCCACTAGAAGTGCAGTCCAAGTGTCTAACTATGTTGAGGCCTCTGCTAAAAATTCAACAAGTTCTTTTTGTACAGATGCTGGAGCCAGTACTGCCAACTGTGAAAATCAGCAAAATGAGTATTAAATTCTTGGAGTATCCTGTTTCTTTTGACCATACCAAAACAAGTGGGCACTGCTATAGAAAGAAATAATTTGTTCTCTCAGCAATTAAACATGAAAGAAATGGAATCCACTTAAAGAGAAAATTTCAAATGTGGAACATTTGTGCATTTTTCAGCTGTAAGCATAGAAAAAGCACAGAGCTCAGCCAGGGCTCAGATCTGCAGGTGGTGCCATTTACAGTAATCCTATTTAATATGACAGAAAAATCAGGTGAAAAAAAATATATATGTATTAAATCACACAACTAAAAGCTTTGATTGTACTTTCACTGATGTCAAAGGTGTTACTGGCCTGGGACTTCACTGTATGTCAAAGTGTTAATGCACATGGTATGGGAAATTGACATTCAATGTCAGAGCTGATGTTACACCCTCTAATGTGTGATCTTGTGCTAAAAACAATTTCAGTTCTGCCAGCTTCTACTACTATTGTAATAACAGGGCAAACAATTAATCCTTACATTTACAGACTGTAAACTAGATATTTAATAGCAAGTAGCACAGTTTTAAGCCCTTGCAACAGACACGTGTGCTTCCCTAATTCCCTTTAAGCCACTGCTCTCTACTGTGTCCATCCAAAGGGCAAACCTTTATTGCCTTCTTAGAACATTAGCAATTACCCCCAAGCTTTGCTTAATTTATTCATCCCTATTATCAACAAATAGAACAATGATAAATTAACCAGTGCTGGGATGATTTCTTCTGCAAAGAGGCAGAGAGCTCTACAGAGCAACTTTTTAATCTTTCTGGCAGATGGAAACCCTACTGTTCACTACTGTACAAAACAAATCCAGGAGAATCATAATTGCTTCAGTGTGTTTGAGGTATGACTTCACTTTAGTAGTAATGTCATGGCTCTTACTATGCTGCAGCCTTGTTAGAATTTAGGGTTGTGTTTGAAAGACACCAAATTACTTTGGGCAAGACAATTGTAAAGGTGAGTGTGACAACTTCTTTCCTTCCTTTCCTAGATTTTACAAGTGCTACATATAGTAATAATGATTTTTTTCAGCAATAATGAGGGTTTTTTTGCTTGGTTGGGGGTTTTGGTTTACTTTGTTTTAAATCAGAAAAGACTATAGCACCAGAAAGAGTTTTAATTCAAAGATTTGTTTTTTTTTTTTCCAGCAAAATTCCTGTAAGAGGTGCTAGGCACAGAGATTATTTCAAGCCAAACCCACCAAATATTTGTGGGTACTCTACATGTATTACTATACAGTTCCATTTGTTAAGCTATACACAAAACTGACATTGATAAACTTCTTTCCCACAGAGCTGGTAAAAAAAAGGCATAATTTCCTGCAGCCAGTCCTTTCTGGGATCCCTGTGAAATCCTCTAAATCAAATGCAACAATTCACACTCAAGAGAATCTGTAACACATACCAGGCATTTTTCTGAGGCAGATGTCTGCTGCTGAAGTTGAAATACTTATTTCACCTTAGAAACACTTTGAAAACATCTAAATGATATAGCAAAACAGACATATACAACGTAGCTCTCTCCTGCACTACACTAGGAAGGCTGGACCGTTTCACCTGCTGATCCCTGAGACTCAGAAACCCTTCAGCTAGAATTACTAGCTGACTCTCATGAAATCACCCTTTGACTTAATCCTTTTCATTCACTTTTTGACTATTTCTCTGTGTCTCCTGTTTCTGAAGGTTACTGGCATTTTATTAAACTAAAATTAACACCTGAGATTATTCAGCTGTAAAATAAAGGAACGACGGAAACGTTTCTACTCTTTTTCAACCTTAAAGGTAAATTGATCAGTTAAAATCAACAGTGTCTTACATCACTAGCAGTTCTGAGAAGATTCATGCTCTTCCAGTTTAAAACAGTTTTCCTTTAAGAAACAGATGGTTATCTTCCCAGTGTAACTAACTAAGCAATCACAAACAAGTAACAGGGTTAAGCATTCACCCACAAAGAAAACTCCTCTTTTGCCGTCACTAGTGAGCTTGGTTCTGCATTCCTTCTGCACCTCAAACTCCCACTAGTATCCAAGCCTTTGGGGTGGGGAGGGGGGGAAAGCACAAGGCATCTTTGTATTTCATAAGATGACTGTAAAAAGTATCTATTCTATATTAGAAACACATCTGCTTGTCACTTACGCACCAAGTCCAAAGTCTATTTCCTACATATAGCTTCATAGCCTCATTTTCGATGAGGAAACTGAATCGGTTTTGCACTCAGGTGAAGAGCTGCATTTCTGTTTGCTTGAAAAAGATTAGAAATAAGAAAAAGCCTGATTTTTTTCCCCCATTTGTTGCCCACGAAATTTAAATCAACATCACAATATGCATTGATGCCAGGCTCTTAGGAAAAATTCATAGTGTTGAAGCCATGCCATTTCAACTAAATGAGTTTATTCATTCCAAACACACTGCAAGCAGATTTAGCATTAAAGGTGAGGGAGGGGAAAGGAAATCAAAGGATGTCCTTCTAAAATACTGAATTCTGTTTACTTTAACCAAGTCATAAAGCAAAACTTTTTCTTTTTAAAGAGCTGCTTAAGAGCTGGTGGGCACTGAGCTTACCAAACATGAGTCACTAGTTTTCCCATACAGTTGCTTCTTACTTCTGTAACTTTTTCTGTCTAATGAAGAAATAACTCCAAAAAAAATAACAATCAGACCTTCAGATCCACTTTCTTGGTACTATGAAAGACACCTCATACTTCTTGCCTTTTTTTTTTTCCCCTGTTAAATAAATCAACTTGAAAAAAACCCCAAGAATTTTAGGAATCTTTTGAGGTTTCTCTACATGGAACAGATTCTGTTTTCTTAAAAAGAAGTCCTTGCTGTATGATTAACACTTTGTATGAACACACCATATAATCTTCTTTGCATAGGGGTAGATTATGAAAAGACAACCGAAGGCTACAAGGTTTAATTTAGCAGTTTATAAGGGCAATGATTCATATTTCACCTATCATTTTAATTTAGTCATATTGCTTACCTGCTGGTTTAGTTTATTCCTCGGTACTTTCCCTTTCCTACTTTCAAATATGAATCACTGTGTCCTATTTTATCTTTTAAGTACTTTAAATAAGATGAGAATACACAAAAGATTCAGAAATGCCTCCCTTACACTCTGTTAGCAAAATTAGGTCAAATTCTACTCCCTCTGTAGTCAGTGGAAAAACTCTTATTGACTTCAATAACAGATCAAGCCCTAAACACACAGCTCCCTGTAGTTTCTAAGCAAATGGCACATTGTACTTCAGAAAAGTTCAAGAACTAAGTTCTGTTTGGCATGCTTCTACAAACAGAGGAAGCCTGCAGTTTTAGGTTTCTGAAATGCCTTTTATATAGAAAAGATTTTTATACAGCTTTTGATTGTTGAAGAGTTGCTAAACCCAAATTAATCTGCCTACTGCTGCTGCATGCATTTCAGTAACAGCTAATTTCTGCTGGATTTTTCCTGGGTTGTTTAGATTCAGATTTTCTGAGTTTTTACTGCCACCCGACCCATTATATAAACTATATAAATTCTACTTAAGTCAGTTCTTCTGTGAACGGTAACATGAAACAAGGCATAAGAAAACGATCATGCCTTTGCAGGCAGTATTTCGCCTTAAAGAAACTTAGTTTTCACTAAGAAATTAAGTAATGAGGAGCTGAAGCTCTGCAAGATTACTCCAGCCTGGGTGTAACTCCACGGGAGCCCCTGGAACTGCAGCAGGGATGAAACCTGACCCCTGCCGAGCCCTGTCAGAGATGGGGCCAGCAGGGGGCAGAAGCCTTGATCGATTTGACAGCGTCAAGGTTGTGGCCAGGTATAAAGGGCTTGAATGGAAACCGATCACCTCACTGTGCTCCCTCTAGGACGCCTGTTGATTCACAAAGTGGGAATTCAGACCGAGAAATACTCCTTTAAAACAATAAACGCATAAAAACTAAACTTTTCTTTTCGGAGAGTTAAGCCCCTTCATGGATGTCAGGCTCTCGGCAAAATAGAAACCCTCAGTTCCAGCCAGACTGGCTCCGGTGGGTGGGAGGCAGGGAGGGATGGAGGCAGGGAGAAGGAAGCATTTGCAGCCGGCAGGAGAGGAAAGCGCTCCCGCCGCCGGAGACCATACACTGCGGCTCCGCCAGTGCGGGAGCACATCTCCAAAAGCGGGGGCGCCTCGCCGGCGCCCAGCTGGGACGCCGCGGCGGGCGGCCGAGGCTTGAGCCGCGCAGTGGCTCGGAGGGGAGAGTACGGAGACGAGGGGTGAAGGGGGATGGGCGAGGGGGCAGCTGCTGTTCCTTCCTGCTCGAACTGCCGCGCTACTGCCGGGCGCTTGCTCTCACTGCAACTACCCCGCGGGCTACACCCTGGCCACCAGGTCCACGGACACCTAAGGGACCACGGGGCTCCCGCGGGGAGGCTGCAAAGGGGGAAGGAGGCTGAGGACGGCGCCCCGGCGCTGACGTAGCCCGTGCGGAGCCCAGCGACCGTGAGACTGAGACCCCCGAGCCCACCCCCAAACGCCCTTAGCCCTCCCCCCATCGCGCTGGGCATCTCCGGGCCCGGCACTGCGCACACCACCTGCGAGGCGCAGCTGCCGCCGGGAGGTGCTCTCAGCGTTTGCCAAAGGACCCCTTCAAACGTTCTTTCGCGTCCCAGCAAACTTTTTCAGGCGGAGACTTTTTGCAACGGGAAAAAGTAAAAAAGCGAAGAACGGAGTAAAACGGAACAGAGAGCCTCCCCTCCCCAGCTTTCCCTTTCCTCGCCCCCTCCTCCCTGAGAAGGCAGATACTCGTCGCTCCGTTTCAGCCACAACTTGGCGAACTTGACCAAAGCAACGACTCCGTTAAGCTCAGCAAAGCAAAAAAATCACACGCACATTCGACAAAAGTGAGTGTAGTGCCGGATGAGAAGTCACTCCGTTCAACAAGTATTTCTTTCATCTTTCCACCCCGCCAGTGCATCCCCTTATAGCACCACCGCCACATCCAAAGCTAGAGGCTGAAGGGGAGCCATCCCTCTGCGACACCTGGGAGGAACGTGCCCTGCCAGCGCTGCCGGGGGCTCCCGGCGGGTCTCCACGCCCCAAGCCGGCCCCAGGCGCCTCCGTGCCTTCTGCTCTCGCTAGCATCGGCAGTCGCTCTGACAGGTTTTCCTTGAGACGTGGCCCTAGTCATGCCTAGGTCCTTCGTCCCGAGCCTGGAGGGAGTGGGGGAGAGGTTAACTGGACTCTCCAGCTCCTCTGTGCTTTCTTACCTCCCTTGACCTCTGAAGCCCGAAGAAAGATAGTGAAGGTGATGAGCACGGTTACGGCTGAGTCCCAGGGCCACCTTCTCGTTTTCCACCTTGTGGACCATCTCTGCATCTCCATGCTGGGCACCCACAAGTGCGAACTAAACCCGGGCGCCTTCAGTTTATACCAGCTCTGTCCTTTCCACTACGTTCCCAGAGACGATTTCTCCTATAGAGCCATATGTGATGTACCAAAAGGCGTTTCCTCGCTCTCACCTCCCTCCCTCTCTGTCTGTCCGGCCTTGCGCAGGCCCCACCACCCCGTCCTCCCTGGTGCCCTGCCTTCAGACTGACGGCAGAAGAGGGGCTTTAATCAAAATGCAAAGAGCGCCGCATCCCCCTAAAGGCTTCATCCCGTCAGAGGGCTGGGCGAGAGGCTCTCGGGGCCACCCCTGGAGCCCAACTGACAAGCTAGCCGCCGGGCGAAGGCCAATCGCACGGCTCCCCCTGCCGCCCACGGCACCGCCCTCCGCCCCGGCGGCGGCACACCGGCACCTCCCTGGTCTCCGGCCGCCTGCTGCTCCGCCGGTCTCCGGGACGGTGGAGCGCGGCCCTCCCGGCAGCAGCGCTGGGAGCAGGGAGCCCGGCGGAGCAGGAGGGGGCCAGGGCCCGCCGCTGGAGCGTCCCGCCAGAGCCCGCCGCCCCTGCCCCTCGCGCCGCGGGCCCCTCGCCCCCGAGCATGCGCGGCGCTGCCCGCGCGGCCCCCGCGCCCCGCGGAGCGCGGCGGCGGGCGGCGCGAGGCGGGGCGCGTGGGCGGGCGGCAGAGGCAGGAGGCGAGACCGGGATGGGGCCGGGGGGGGTCTGCGGGGGAGGTTTTTGGAAGGGAGAAATGTGCGGGAGAGGAGCGGGGGTGCTGAGCTGAAGGCCTGCTACGCGGTGGCCCCTCGGGCACCCCCGAACTCCGCCTGCCTGAGTTGGTGCAGCGGCAGGTCCAGCCGCGGTGGTCCCTATCTCCTTGTACCCTTCTCAAGCATAAATTGTTCTTGCAGAGCCCTGGGGGATGGCTGGGGACTTGACTCTAAGGATACCCTAAGAAAGAAGGGAGTGAGGTGGTGAAGGAAAAGCCAGCAAACAGCTGTGCACGTTCTCCACCTCACCTCATGGTGAAAATTGAGAGCAGCTGCACAGCTCCTCCCTCAGCAGCCTTCCCCTGGCACCTCTGCGTTCCTGCCCCAGGTGTCAGCAATCGCTGATGGGGCTGAGCCTGCCCCGCGTGTCAGCAATCGCTGATGGGGCTGAGCCTGCCCCGGGTGTCGGCAATCGCTAATGGGGGCTGAGCCTGCCCCAGGTGTCAGCAGTCCGTGATGGGGCTGAGCCTGCCCCGGGTGTCAGCAGTCGGTGATGGGGGCTGAGCCTGCCCCGGGTGTCAGCAGTCGGTGATGGGGGCTGAGCCTGCCCCGGGTGTCAGCAGTCGGTGATGGGGGCTGAGCCTGCCCCGGGTGTCAGCAGTCGGTGATGGGGGCTGAGCCTGCCCCGGGTGTCAGCAGTCGGTGATGGGGGCTGAGCCTGCCCCGGGTGTCAGTAGTCGGTGATGGGGGCTGAGCCTGCCCCGGGTGTCAGCAGTCGGTGATGGGGGCTGAGCCTGCCCCGGGTGTCAGCAGTCGGTGATGGGGCTGAGCCTGCCCCGGGTGTCAGCAATCGCTAATGGGGGCTGCGCTGTAGATAGGTGGTAGAAACTTACGGTGGAGCTGAGACATGCAGCAGGTCCGGTTGTGGTCCTCTGCGGGACCAGATTCTGCCCTGGCTCCTGGGAAATGAGAAAATAGGGTCACAGTTTGGAAGTGTATAACGTTCCTTTAAAAGTTACTTTCACGGAGATGTTCCTAACTTCATGTCTTACACCAATTAATAAACATGGTTTGTCTGCTGCCTTAGGATGCTCTTAGGATGCTCTTCATTTTACTGCACTGTATTAGCACACCCAGCCCTTTTTTCTCTGGGTATTCTGAAGGAGTTGATACCTTAGATTTACAAATGAGGGGGCTGAGGTGCATAGCACAGTCCCATCTAAGCTCCCTCAGGTGCCATGCGTTGGGTGCTGTTCACTGAAGAGACAACACAAGGTTATTCTGGCACTTCAGGCAGTCAGCTGTGGAGCAGCAGAATGCCACAGCTGTGTCATTTTATCTGCATCAAAGCTTACCCTTTCTTACAATTGCCTGTCTTAAATCCTAATAATATGCAGGGCCCCAGAAGTCAAGAACTGATTATTTGTACTATTATTGTTACCCTACTGATCTGTGTGGTCTGAAGTCACAGAATCACAGACTCACAGAATTTCTTAGATTGGAAAAAACCTTCAAGATCATTGAGTCCCATCATTAGTTTCACACTGACAAGTCCTTGACTAAGCCAAGTCCCTCAGCACAACATCTAATCACTATGAATCGCTGTGGTTGGGAAGGACCACCAGGATCATCCAGTCCAACCTTCATCCCAGCATCCTTCAGCATAGCCTCAAGCACCACATCCACACTCCTTTTAAACACCTCCAGGGATGGTGACTCCAACACCTCCCTGGGCAGCCCATTGCAGTGCCTGACCACCCACTCAGAAAAGAACTTCCAACATCCAACCTAAATCATTTACTTGGTGCATCCTAGAGCAGACCAAGTGAATTCCTTCACGCTTCATCCTCATTACAATTTCAGTAGTCCCAATGACAATGTACTCTTTTTGCCTAATACTTTGTCATTTGAAACTCTTTGAAGCTATGAAGTTTCAGGCTCCCTCTTGATGCTTAAAAATTGCTCATCATTTTGTCACCAAGATTCTTGCACCTTCCAGTCTATTATTACATATTGCCTCTCTGGTATTTTTGAGTCTTCTGTTAGCCTAAGTGAATTATATACCAGTCAAAAATATATTTTGTCTCTGCCCAAGGCAGGGAAATGGAAGCATTTCAGACAGGTGGGGGAGAAGAAGAAATATTCTCACAGTATATAGAACTGTGTGACTTAACACAGTGCCTTAACAGTTACCTGAGTGATTTAACACAGTGCCTTAACAGTTACCTGAGTGATTTAACACAGTGCCTTTACAGTTACCTGAGTGATTTAACATAGTGCCTTTACAGTTACTGGCATTTTAGCAGATGAGGTTCAGCTCCCAAAATATCAGTGGAAATATACCTGCTGATTCTTGAGGTCCTACAGCAATCTGAAGCAGAAGAAATAAGGCAAAATGCTGAATATTTGTCAGAATTTTAGATCCCTGTGAGGCATTAGAGGAATAATGCATCAACCCAGGTGAGGTAGCATGCTTATATCAATAGACAAATATGTGTAATTCTATATTGTTTCCAGTTTTGGGCTCCTCAATTCAAGAGAGATGTTGAGAGCCTGGAAGGTGTCCAGAGAAAGGCAACAAGGGTGGTGAGAGGCCTGGAACACAGACCTGTGATGAGAGGCTGAGGGAGCTGGGGGTGTGCAGCCTGGAGAAGAGGAGGCTCAGGGCAGAGCTCATTGCTGTCTACAACTACCTGAAGGGAGGCTGTAGCCAGGTGGGGTTGGTCTCTTCTGCCAGGCAACCAGCAATAGAATGAGGGGACACAGTCTCAAGTTGTCCTGGAGGAAGTCTAGGCTGGATGTTAGGAGGAAGTTGTTGGCAGAGAGAGTGATTGGCATTGGAATGGGCTGCCCAGGGAGGTGGTGGAGTTGCTGTCCTTGGAGGTGTTGAAGAAAAGCCTGGCTGAGGGACTTAGTGCCATGGTCTAGATGACTGGCTAGGGCTGGGTGCTAGGTTGGACTGGATGATCTTGGAGGTCTCTTCCAACCTGGTTGATTCTACAATTCTATGAACATCACGCACCACTGCAGGTTAGGAGCTGACATGATGGAAAGCATCTCCATGGAGAGGGACCTTTGAAGTCCTCATGGGCAGTAAGTTGACCATGAGAGAGCAATGTGTCCTTGATGCCCGGAGTGCCTTAAGAAGAAAGTTCACCTCCTCTCTTCTGGGATATTGCTTTCAGTTCTGAGCTTCCCAGTTCAAGAGAGACAGAGAATTACTGGAGAGAGCCCAATGGAGGCTACAAGGACGATTTAAAGGAATAGAACAGGTCTCTTATCAGGAAAGGCTGAGAGACATATCACAGCCCTGCTTTTGGAGCTGCATAAGGTTGCACTGTGCAGCTCTACCCAGCCACTCCAGCTTTGCCTATCCCAACTGAAGAAGCTTATTACTCCTGCCTATGGCAGGAGGTTGGAACTGGGTGATCCTTGAGGTCTCTTCCAACCTAAAGCATTCTACTCTACTTACATTCTCAATAGGAAAAAAAAACCAAAACAGTAATGTTGATGCTTCTGTAGTCTTTTGACAGCTGAGTTAATGACTGCTGGGCTATGCTGGTTTGCACTGAATGGCTTTTACTATCATCTGTCTTTCTTGGAACATCTTAGGGATCTGAAAGAAACAATCAACGGACACCAAAACATTCTCCATCTCAGAAAGTTTGGTGAAGCACAGAGAAAGCCTTGGCTTCATCCTTCAAAACCTTAGATCACAAAACTGGAGTTGTTTTGTGAAGCTGTAAACTATTACTGGGGGTAGCAAGTGGGATCATTACACTTCCTGAAGAAAGAATCATGGAAAGAAATAGTCACCTATTTTGTCTACATGCATGTGTTCATATCGATTTCTCCCTCATTAGCATCTCACTTAGCAGAGATCATTCCACAAATTCCCACTTGTAAGACAACTTTTTTTTTTTAACAGGGATTCACTTCACTGAAGCAAAATAATTCCCTCTTCTTCCCACTATTAATCACACAATAGAAAGCACAGATCTGCACCAGAAATGGGACAAGGATGAAACACCCAACTGCACAAAGCCAAGGAGTTAAAAGCCATGGAGAAGTGATGACTTTTAAGACAGACACTTATTTTGCAGCGTTCACTGTGACCAGAAATTGAGAATGAAGTTAATGATTTAGAGGATGGAAACATCTCTGTGAAGCTAGAAACAAAGTAGCTCAAGTTCCCTCAGATCCATGGACCCCCTCAGTAAAAGCACACTGTATTAATACATACTGCACACACGAAAGGAAGGGTCCTTACAGTGCATCAGTTATTCCCAGTGACATGACCCTTTTATATACAGAGAGAAGTCTGGTGATGTTGAGGAATATGCTAGGAAAAACATAGTATGACTACAAGAGAGCTCAAGACCTTCACATTTGCAGTTACATTTCAACTTCTTAGAGCCTGAAGAATGTGAAAGCGCTGCTGCTGCTGCTGCATGTTTCTTGTAAGCTATAGCACTCCGAGGAAGTGCATTCTCTCCTCCATCGCTGCTAACCCTCCCCCTCTCTGCCCCAAAATACAACAATGACCCATCTGTGCACGTACAAGAGAGCAATTCCTAATATTTAAACATGGACTAATCTGCCAGCATTGATGTAGCAGGGACAGAACATAATGAATGCCACAGTGCGTAGTCTTTCTTTTCACTGTCTTGAAGAGTAATGAGGAAAGAGGAAGTCGATGGAAGGAACAAACCACTGTGGAGCACAGCTGATTAAAAAATAAAATAACATTACTCACTTATGCTTTTAGCTGAAAACATGTTCACATTTTAACTCTTTCAGACTCAAGAAATCACTTCTGATCTTTTTTTTTCCTTCTGAATTTATGTCTGAGTGCTGACATGGTGTTCATAAAGGTTATCTATGCCCTAAATCAGTAGCTATTATAGAATCATAGAATCACAGAATCAGTCAGGGTTGGAGGGGACCACATCCACGGCTTGGATGGTAACACTCTGTGCTGGGTTAGGAACTGGCTGGAGGGCTGGACCCAGAGATTGGTGGGGAATGGTGCCACATCCAGCTGGCAGCTGTCACTAGTGGTGTCCCTCAGGGATCTGTGCTGGGCCCCATCCTCTTTAACATCTTCATAGATGATCTGGATGAGGGCATGGAGTCAGTCATCAGCAAGTTTGCAGATGACACTAAGCTGGGGGCAGATGTGGCTGGGTTGGAGGGCAGAAGGGCTCTGCAGCAGGACCTTGACTGCCTGGACAGATGGGCAGAGTCCAATGGGATGGGGTTCAATAGCTCCAAGTGCAGGGTGCTGCACTTTGGCCACAACAACCCCATGCAGAGATACAGGCTGGGGTCGGAGTGGCTGGAGAGCAGCCAAACAGAAAGGGATCTGGGGGTACTGATTGATACCCACCTGAACATGAGCCAGCAGTGTGCCCAGGTGGCCAAGAGAGTCAGTGGCATCCTGGCCTGCATCAGGAATGGTGTGGTCAGCAGGAGCAGGGAGGTCATTCTGCCCCTGTACTCTGCACTGCTCAGACCACACCTTGAGTACTGTGTTTAGTTTTGGGCCCCCCAGTTTAGGAGGGACATTGAGATGCTTGAGCGTGTCCAGAGAAGGGCGATGAGGCTGGGGAGAGGCCTTGAGCACAGCCCTACGAGGAGAGGCTGAGGGAGCTGGGATTGGTTAGCCTGGAGAAGAGGAGGCTCAGGGGTGACCTTATTGCTGTCTACAACTACCTGAGGGGTGGTTGTGGCCAGGGGGAGGTTGCTCTCTTCTCTCAGGTGGCCAGCACCAGAATGAGAGGACACAGCCTCAAGCTACGCCAGGGGAAATTTAGGCTGGAGGTGAGGAGAAAGTTCTTCACTGAGAGAGTCATTGGACACTGGAATGGGCTGCCCGGGGAGGTGGTGGAGTCGCCGTCCCTGGGGCACTTCAAGGCAGGATTGGACGTGGCACTTGGTGCCATGGTCTGGCCTTGAGCTCTGTGGTAAAGGGTTGGACTTGGTGATCTGTGAGGTCTCTTCCAACCCTGATGATACTGTGAGACTGTGATACAAGGATCATCTAGTTCCAACCTCTCTGCCATGGGCAGGGACACTCTAGATCAGGTGGGACATCCTACCCTAGATCATTCTTGCCCAGGTGTTGGACTCTAAAGTTGTCCTTGAACTCCATTGGGTTCCTTTCCTCCAGACCTTGCTGAATTGCAGCACAACCTTCTTGTGTATCAGCCAGTCCTCCAAGTTTCATATCATCAGCAAACTTGGTGAGGGTACACTTTGTCACTTATGAAATGTGGAATAAGGCTAAACCCAGTACTGGCCCCTGGGGAACACCACTAGCTGTAGGCCTCTGACTGGACTTGGTGCCATGGTCTAGCCTTGAGCTCTGTGGTAAGGGGTTGGACTTGATGATCTGTGGGGTCTCTTCCAACCTTGGTGATACTGTGATCCTGTGACTCTGCACCACTGTTCACAACACTCTCAATCCATCCCACAGTCTGCTTGTCTAACACACACTTCTTGAGCTTACCTATGAGGAAATAGTGTCAAAAGCCTTGCTGAAGTGAAGATGCACAGCACCCACTGGACTTCCTTCATCTACCCAGCTAGTCACTCCACCAGAGAAGGCTATCAGGTTAGTTGAGCATCATTTTCCCTTGGTACATCTATGCTGACTACTGATAACTTTCTTTTCATCCATGTGCTTAGAGATCACACCCAGAATGAGCAACATTCCATTTTGGCAACAGGCTTTGTGCTAATGTGATTATCAGCCACAGCCTTTTGTCATTTTCAAGAGAAAATACTCTTTCTAGACCAGATGGAGCAATGGATCTACATTTTGCTTTACAGCTGAGATCCATTCTTTAGATCTGACCAAGGCTTTTGTTACACTTGAGGTTATGTTTTTTTAATACATATATCTGTATCCCTGAGTAATGTTCTGCAGGGTTCCCTCTAGGTAAGCATAGAAACAATACAAATGACAAGCAGTGACTGACACTGCTTCGTGTCAGTACTTTGGTATGTATAAAGTACAAATTAGTGTTGGGGGATCTGCAGAAGCTACAGAGCTGGGAATTGTGCAGGTACTGCTAGAAGCCTTTTAGTGTCTTTTGCTCTTTTAGTCTCTAGGATTCCTTGCCCTAGGAGAACGTTCTTAAGTGTTTAAAAGAGGTTAAGGGTTGGGGTTTGGAAATGAATGACTTGTGTAAAGAAAATACCTTGTGGAATCTACTGTCACCAGAAAGAAGAATTAATAAGACTAAGCTCATACAAGCAGAAGCTGTTGGCTTTTCCTTTAGTAATTGATCTTGTAGTTACCAATAATGCCAGAGTTAGAACTGGAGGTATAGGAATCTAGGATTAATGTTTGGGAATCCTTACACTCTATCTAGTAACTGAATTGGGGCTGTTCTGTGGTCCTGAGGTGTTTGGTCTTCTGAATGGGATTAAAATCAGATTTACTGTCTAGAAGCCAATTTATTACTAGTCTCTGGAAGAAGGCTGTTAGGGGCAGGAAAGAGAGCACCAATGCTACAAGATGATGCCATTCATTCTCTCTCAGGACTGTTCTGTGGTCCTGAGGTGTTTGGTCTTCTGAATGGGATTAAAATCAGATTTGCTATCTAGAAGCCTATTTTGTTGCTAGTCTCTGGAAGAAGGCTCTTAGGGGCAGGAAAGAGAGCAGCAGTGCTACAAAGTGATGCCATTCATTCTCTCTCAGGGGTGTTCTGTGGTCCTGAGGTGTTTGGTCTTCTGCATAGGATTAAAATCAGATTTACTATCTAGAAGCCCATTTTGTTGCTAGTATCTGGAAGAAGGCTCTTAGGGGCAGGAAAGAGAGCACCAATGCTACAAGATGATGCCTTTCATTCTCTTTCAGGGCTGTTCTGTGGTCCTGAGGTGTTTGGTCTTCTGCATAGGATTAAAATCAGATTTACTATCTAGAAGCCAATTTATTGCTAGTCTCTGGAAGAAGGCTGCTAGGGGCAGGAAAGAGAGCAGCAGTGCTACAAGATGATGCCATTCATTCTCTCTCAGGGCTGTTCTGTGGTCCTCAGGTGTTTGGTCTTCTGAATGGGATGAAAATCAGATTTACTATCTAGAAGCCCATTTTGTTGCTAGTCTCTGGAAGAAGGCTGTTGGGGGCAGGAAAGAGCAGCAGTGCTACAAGATGATGCCATTCATTCTCTCTCAGGACTGTTCTGTGGTCCTGAGGTGTTTGGTGTTCTGCATAGGATTAAAATCAGATTTACTATCTAGAAGCCAATTTATTACTAGTCTCTGGAAGAAGGCTGTTAGGGGCAGGAAAGAGAGCAGCAGAGCTACAAGGTGATGCCATTCATTCTTTCCCAGAGAAGATTTACTGTCCTTCAGATTAAGATTAGGACAAGTGTCAAGAGCCCAGTTCACCATTGAATTTCACAGATCTGAAGAGTTAGGAAGGTTGCTGTCAAAAGGAGGAGAGGGTTAGGTGAAGATGGAAGGATATAATTTATTGACCTCCCAGCTGACTGAATTCAGAGACAGAGTGGTGTGGTACCATCAAGATCCAGTATCTTATTTTCACTTTGCTATCTTTTTTTTTTCATCTGCCAAGCCTATATACAGTTATCATTAAGGTTCTACTACAGAAGGTTACTTCAGGAGACACTGTTATTGCTGGTGAGTATGAAGCAGCTTATTGCTATCAGCAGCCAGTGCTTTGTTTCCAAGACTGGGTATAGTGAAGATCAGGGATAACACTGGCTAGGAGGTTATGGTACAAAACAGCATTTTCAGAACCCATACTCATGAGCAGGTCCTGCAAAGCATGAAGGAATTGTATGGAATCACCATGAGCTTACATTCTGTTTGATAACCATGTGTATGCATGTAACTTTAGAGGTAGGGGTAAGTTAGTGCTGGCATGTGCTAGTTTGAAGCTAGCTAAAATGTTTTGGTGAGAAGAACTACATTACAGGCTGTGAGAGGGAAACAGTGGTGATGTCTACTTCACTCATAGCCTTGCTGAGATGTATAAGAACCAGAGTACCTACAGCAAGGGGTTGGAACTGGATGATCCTTGAGGTCCCTTCCAACTTAAACCAATCTATGATTCTATGATTCTACGACCTGAGACTCCCTTGTGCAGCAGACCAGTTGAAACAGATATGTGAGCTGTGGAAACTGACAGGGGAGGGTTTGGGCAGGTTCAGTTACACTCTGGTTGCCAACTGTTTATCTTATTATCAAAGCTTCTCTGATCAGTTCTGCTTCAATCAGCTTTGTTCTTGAAGCAGTGGGCCAGCATCCATATGCCACAGTCCATTTTTAATTAGGACATGACAAATGAAGAATGCAGATGTTTAAGCATAGAAGGCCTCCTACAGTCCCTGTTCTGCACTGTTGTGTGGCATTGCAATAGAACAAGGGGACACAGTCTCAAGTTGTGCTGAGGGAAGTATAGGCTGGATGTTAGGAGGAAGTTGTTGCCAGAGAGAGTGATTGGCATTGGAATGGGCTGCCCAGGGAGGTGGTGGAGTCACCATCCCTGGAGGTGTTGAGGCAAAGCCTGGCTGATGCACTTAGTGCCATGGTCTAGATGACTGAATAGGGCTGGGTGCTAGGTTGGAATGGATGAGCTTGGTGCTCTCTTCCAACCTGGTTGGTTCTATGCTTGTTTTGTTTGGGGAGTACTGGTGGCCTCTCTGATACACAAGGAGGCAGTGCAGGCACAGACTAATGGACTGCATCTGCCACACACTTGGAGCATGTTTATTAGTTTCTGGCAACACTAATGCTATCACCTTCACAGTTCCTTTCAAGTGAGGGAAATTAACACAGGGAAAGAACTAAGAACTGCAATTTAATATATGCCAAGTTGTGAAAGTCTTCTACTTCCACTTCCTATGCATAGACACCTCACAGCTGAATGACTTCCTAAAGTATTTGGGAGTAGAATAAAAGTTCATCCTGTTCTATATGAAAGGGCATTAAGAAAACAGAACATTTCAGAGAGGCCTTCCACCTCAGGTAGCTCCTTGTCTCATACCTGCCCTCTCATTTGCCCAAGTTTGAGAAGAGGAGGATCAAAACATAATGTGCATATAAGTAAATAAACCAAATAGATTAGTAGTTTGCCATTCAATAGATATTTAAACTCCATTGCACTGAACCCACATTCCTCCAAAACAACACATCCTGCCCAAGGATCAAAACATAATGTGCATATAAGTAAATAAAACAAATAGATTAGTAGTTTGCCAATCAATAGATATTTAAACTCCATTGCACTGAACCCATATTCCTCCAAAACAACACATCCTGCCCAAGGATCAAAACATAATGTGCATATAAGTAAATAAAACCAATAGATTAGTAGTTTGCCAATCAATAGATATTTAAACTCCATTGCACTGAACCCCTATTCCTCCAAAACAACACATCCTGTCCAAGGATCAAAACATAATGTGCATATAAGTAAATAAAACAAATAGATTAGTAGTTGCCAATCAATAGATATTTAAACTCCATTGCACTGAACCCATATTCCTCCAAAACAACACATCCTGCCCAAGGAGCAAAACATAATGTGCATATAAGTAAATAAAACAAATACATTTGCCATTCAATAGATATTTAAACTCCATTGCTCTGAACCCCTATTCCTCTAAAACAACACATCCTGCCCAAGGATCAAAACATAATGTGCATATAAGTAAATAAAACAAATACATTTGCCATTCAATAGATATTTAAACTCCATTGCACTGAACCCACATTCCTCCAAAACAACACATCCTGTCCAAGGATCAAAACATAATGTGCATATAAGTAAATAAAACAAATACATTTGCCATTCAATAGATATTTAAACTCCATTGCACTGAGCCCATATTCCTCCAAAACAACATATCCTGTCCAAGGATCAAAACATAATGTGCATATAAGTAAATAAAACAAATAGATTAGTAGTTTGCCAATCAATAGATATTTAAACTCCATTGCACTGAGCCCATATTCCTCCAAAACAACACATCCTGTCCAAAGACAACTGCCTGGGAATATGAGAGTGCTGGCAGACTTGTTCAAGTATTTCTCACTGTCCCACTCAGTGCATAGAAGAGTGGCCATTTTCATAGCACCAACTGATCTAAGCTGTATCACATACATTATAACTCCACGTGATAATTCTTTGTTAGACATAATCCTGTGTTTATCACAGGGGGGAAAAAAAAGCATCAACAAAAGCAAACAAAACCAAATCCTTTGAGGAAAGTGGTTGTGTGTAATAGCTTTAAACTTAAGACATGACAAAGCTTTTAATGTGATTTGGTGCCTTTTAATTGTTTAGGATTTGAAAGCTCAGCTTAGGGCTGACCATGTCCTTTTTGAAGTGTGAAGAAGTTGAATCACAGAATCAAACAGGTTGGAAGAGACCTCCAAGATCATCCAGTCCAACCTAGCACCCAGCCCTAGCCAGTCAACTAGACCATGGCATTAAGTGCCTCATCCAGTCTTTTCTTGAAGACCCCCAGGGACGGTGCCTCCACCACCTCCCTGGGCAGCCCATTCCAATGGGAAATCACTCAAGCCCAAACCCTCCCCTGTCAGTTTCCACAACTCACATATCTGTTTCAACTGGTCTGCTGCACAAGGGAATCTCAGATCACAGAATCATAGAATCATAGATTGGTTTAAGTTGGAAGGGACCTCAAGGATCATCCAGTTCCAACCCCCTGCTGTAGGCAGGGAGCAGTCTCAGAAGGCCAGTTGGGCACATGTGTTAACAGCAGTTCCCAGAAGGCATTGAGTAGTTCGTGTGGCAGGCAATAATGAAGCAGGCATTTCACCAAAACTGCTGAATTGTCTGGAGTTTCCCAACCATGGGCATGGATTTCTGCAGAGCATGGAATTCCTCTCTCAGAGCCAGGGCATTTCCATCTCGTGCATGTGCTTCTCTGTGTGTGGAAAAGGCAAGCCTCTTGAAAATGTCACTGGAATTGCTTGATGCAATGACATCTCAATATTTGCCTCTGCTATCAGGACTGACAGAGGAGAAGATAACAGACCTATAAGAAGAGGGGAGTGAGAAAGTTCGGTTTGCAATCCTGTGCTTTGTAAGTGAAGAAACACTGCGTGAAAATGGATCTTCAGTCCCCACCATTCAGTGATGCTGCTAATTCTCAAAGATAGAGATGGGTGAAATATTGATGCCAAGCCTCAATAAAACAATCAGGCAACATCTAAGAGAAGCTCCAGTCCTTCAGTATTAACTTTTGAAGTAACCCCTTCAATTCCTGCAGACCTGTGGTAAATTGCACCTGATTGAGTGGGATTAGAAGCTTCTGCACTTTAAGATATTGAGTCCTATTTCTTCTTGGTTTAGTTAGGTTGGTTTATATACATATATATATGTATATGTATATATATATGAGAAATAGAATCAATATATATTTCTTACACTCACACACATATATATAAGAGAAATAGAATCAATATATATTTCTTACACTCACACACACATATATATAAGAGAAATAGAATCTATGCATATTTATTACACTCACACACACATATATATAAGAGAAATAGAATCAATGCATATTTCTTACACTCTCACACACATATGAATATAAGAGAAATAGAATCTATGCATATTTCTTACACTCCCACACACATATATATAAGAGAAATAGAATCAATATATATTTCTTCCACTCACACACACATATATATAAGAGAAATAGAATCAATATATATTTCTTATACACACACACATATATGAATATAAGAAAAATAGAATCAATATATATTTCTTCCACTCCCACACATATATATAAGAGAAATAGAATCAGTGCATATTTCTTACACTCCCCCCCCCACATATATAAGAGAAATAGGATCAATATATATTTCTTCCACTCACACACACATATGAATATAAGAGAAATAGAATCAATATATATTTCTTCCACTCACACACACATATATATAAGAGAAATAGAATCAATGCATATTTCTTACACTCCCCCCCCCCCCCCATATATAAGAGAAATAGAATCAATATATATTTCTTCCACTCACACACACATATATATAAGAGAAATAGAATCAATATATATTTCTTGAGCATCTGAATGGTAGTTAAGGCAAAGATAAACCAGAATGATGTTGCCATCAATTGGATTTGGAGAAGAGTTGGAGTGGGTGGAAAAAGGAAATGAAATGGATGATTAGTTCACTTCCATTGGACCCAAGATAATCACAGGTTGAAAAATGTGGGGAGACCTATAAGAAGAGGGGAGTGAGAAAGGTTGATTTGCAATCCAGTGCTTTGTAAGTGAAGAAACACTAAAGGAAAATGGATCTTCAGTCCCCACCATTCAGTGATGCTTGTGCTGCTAATTCTCAAGGAAAGAGAGGGGTGAAATATTGATGGCAAACCCCTGTAAAACAATGTCAGACAACATCTAAGAGAAGCTCCAGTCCTTCAGTCTTAATTTTTGAAGTAATCTCTTCAGTTCCTGCAGACCTGTGGTAAATTGCACCTGATTGAGTAGGATTAGAAGTTTCTGCACCTTAAGATATTGAGTCCTATTTCTTCATGACTGTATTGACTCCAGTGGCCCCCTGTCAGATCATTAGAATGAATTTGGCCTTTTTTGCCTTTGGATCCTAAAGTCAGTGTTTTGTGAGTGACAGTGCTGGAGGAAAGATGCATTTTGACAGGAATCAGACTAATGCCCATGCAGCTGGAAATACCTGGGCACGTTATGCTTTTTGGCAGACTTCACAAGCAGCAGAGCTGATGACTTTGGGAGTTGCCTCTGGGTCTGTCATTTTGTTCATCACTGTCAGGACTGATTTTTCAGAACTACTTTGTCTCCAAGGTGTCATTTCCTCAGTGGCATAACTTAGCCTGTAAGGAATTTACATGTTATCTGCTTTGAATATGTCTTGTATTTCCAAGATGAGTCTGGAGCAGTCTCTTTGCTATAAAAAAGGAATGTGAAAGGGACATTAGTCTCTCATCCCATCATTTGCTTCACCATAGCATCTTTGTGATGTGATCTTGTAACTCACCCTACAAAGTGAAGCTGCTAAGCTGTGCAATAGTTGATCTTGTAACTCAGCCTACAAAGTGAAGCTGCTAAGCTGTGCAATACTTGATCTTGTAACTCACCCTACAAAGTGAAGCTGCTAAGCTGTGCAATAGTTGATCATGTAACTCACCCTACAAAGTGAAGCTGCTAAGCTGTGCAATAGTTGATCTTGTAACTCACCCTACAAAGTGAAGCTGCTAAACTGTGCAATAGTTGATCTTGTAACTCACCCTACAAAGTGAAGCTGCTAAGCTGTGCAATAGTTGATCTTGTAACTCACCCTACAAAGTGAAGCTGCTAAGCTGTGCAATAGTTGATCTTGTAACTCACCCTACAAAGTGAAGCTGCTAAGCTGTGCAATAGTTGATCGTGTAACTCACCCTACAAAGTGAAGCTGCTGAGCTGTGCAATAGTTGATCTTGTAACTCACCCTACAAAGTGAAGCTGCTAAGCTGTGTAATAGTTGCCCTTACAGTGCTGGTCACATTGCAAACATTGATCTAATGATGCACTGAGAAAGACAAACACAAACAATGTGGTTTCAAACGTGTTGAGTTCAGTAGTGCACTGTCACTGCAGGTAACATTTCCACCACCTACACAGATGAAACAATCAGAAAACTGGAATTAAACAACACACAGTTTGATTTCAAACATTTCAAGCTAGCACAATCTGCTAACTCTGAAAGCTGACTGCAGCTTTGCATTATCCACTTTTGCTGTTGGATTTCCAGCTGCAGGAGCCACAGGAATGGGCTGCAGGCATGGGAATGCTGTTGCTGTCCCTTCAACAGGGAGTTTCCCTCTTGAGTTTTCCTGACTTGTCCTCCCCAAAGGCAAAATTGTCTGGATTGTAAAAGTGACTTCTTTCTATACAGAAGACAGCAGGAAGGAATGCAGGACTGGTTTGTTCCTGAAAACTTCTCCTTAAAGGTAGACATTCACTGTTCTGCTTCCTTCCTCGCTTGCTAACTCTCTCACTTCAAATGATGTGTTCACCCTCATTCCTTAAAAGCTGTCTGCTTTTATTTACTCAGATTTAGAATCATGGAACCATAGAATCAACCAGGTTGGAAGAGACCTCCAAGATCATCCAGTCCAACCTAGCACCCAGCCCTAGCCAGTCAACCGGACCATGGCACTGAGTGCCTCATCCAGGCTTTTTTTAAACACCTCCAGGGACAGCAACTCCACCACCTCCCTGGGCAGCCCATTCCAATGCCAATCACTCTCTCTGCCAACAACTTCCTCCTAACATCCAGCCTAGACCTCCTCTGGCACAACTTGAGACTGTGTCCCCTTGTTCTGTTGGTGGTTGCCTGAGAGAAGAGACCAACTCTACCTGGCTACAGCCTCCCTTCAGGTAGTTGTAGACAGCAATGAGGTCTGCCCTGAGCCTCCTCTTCTGCAGGCTGCACACCCCCAGCTCCCTCAGCCTCTCCTCATAGGGTTTGTGTTCCAGGCCCTCACCAGCTTTGTCGCCCTCTGCTGGACATTTTCCAGTACCTCAACATCACTGTTGAATTGAGGAGCCCAAAACTGGACTCAAGGTGTGGCCTGACCAGTGCTGAGTACAGGGGCAGAGTAGCCTCACTTGTCCTACTGGCCACACTGTTCCTGATCCAGGCCAGGATGCCATTGGCTCTCCTGGCCACCTAGGCACACTGCTGCCTCATCTTCTGCTACTCTCTACCAGCACCCCCAGATCCCTTTCTTCCTGGCTGCTCTCAGCCACTCTGTCCCCAGCCTGTAGTGCTGCTTGGGGCTGTTGTGGCCAAAGTGCAGAACCCTGCACTTGGCCTTGTTAAATCTCATCCCATTGGCCTCTGCCCACCCATCCAGCCTGTCCAGGTCCCTCTGCAGGGCTCTCCTACCTTCCAACAGATCAACACCTGCTCCTAGCTTGGTGTCATTTAACTCAGATTCAAGATATTCAATGATTTTTTTTGTCATTAAGAGTCGAGAATTAACAAAAATTCAAGCCCATGTCAGCCTTTTGTAAGTCTATGCCAAGCTTGTGCTTGGGAAAGTTAAAACAGGAAAAACCAAAGGGAAAGCAAAGCAACCAACCAAAAAACCCACTGTGAACTATCCCAGTACTAGCAAAGGCCATTTCATGGGAAAAGGTGACCTGTCTCAAAAAACAAAGGCTGCCCTGCTGTCTCTTCTCCATGAAGGCATTGCTGCCTGCAACAGCAAGGAGGGGGCAGCTGCTTCTCCTTCATGACAAGTGACAGGACCAGAGGAAACGGTCACAAGCTGTGCCAGAGGAGGTTTATGCTGCGTGTTAGGAAGTATTTCTTCACTGAAAGGGTTCTCAAACATTGGAATGGTCTGCCTAGGACAGTGCTGGAGTCACCATCCCTAGGGGTGTTCAAGCAGTGCATGGACCTGCTGCTTAGAGACGTGGTTTAGTGTTGACCCTTCAGTGCTGTGTTGAGGGTTGGGCTGAGTGATCTTGAAGGTCTCTTCCAACCAAATATATTCCATGATCTTTTAACAGATGTATGCCCTTGCATCTACCCACTAAATCCTTGAGCATGAAGTTAAAGGCTCAAATGAGCCAGCAGTGTGCACTTGCAGCCCGGAAAGCTGACCAGATCCCGGGCTGCATCAAGAGAAGTGTGGCCAGCAGGGTGAGGGAGGTGATTCTCCCCTTCTATTCTGCTCTGGTGAGACCCCACCTGGAGTACTGCATCCAGTTCTGGAACCTCTATTATAAGAGGGATGTGGAGATGCTGGAGCATGTCCAGAGAAGGGCCACTAGGTTGATCAGAGGGCTGCAGCAGCTCTGCTGTGAGGACAGGCTGAAAGAGTTGGGGCTGTGCAGTCTGCAGAAGAGGAGGCTCTGAGGTGACCTCCTTGTGGCCCTCCAGTATCTGAAGGGGGCTACAAAAAAGCTGGGGAGGGACTTTTTAGGCTCTCAGGTAGTGACAGGACTGGGAGGAATGAAGCAAAGCTGGAGGTGGGGAGATTCAGAGTGGATGTGAGGAGGAAGTTCTTGAGCATGAGAGTGGTGAGAGGCTGGAATGGGTTGCCCAGGGGGAGGTGGTTGAGGCCCCATTGCTGGAGGTGTTTAAGGCCAGGCTGGATGAGGCCTGGTAGGGCCTGATCTAGGGTAGGGTGTCCCTGGGCATGGCAGGGGGGTTGGAACTGGCTGATCCTTGTGGTCCCTTCCAACCCTGACTGATTCTTTGATTCTAAATGAAACAAGTGTAAGCTCAGGTTGCTGTGAAGAAAAGTTCTGTGGAGGAGCACATATGACAACTTGTAAGGAGCCTCCACCACTGTAGTAGTGCCAGGAAGCACAAGCAGGGAGGGCTGAGTGGTGCAGAGCACCCTGCTGCCCTGGGACAGTAACCGAGCTGCGTCCAGCAGCTGTTCCCAGCTAACAAGTTACAGCTGGGCACTGTCTTTAGCCCAGGGTGTGGTGAAAGGTGCACTGTGTCACTTGTCTGTCTGATTGCGCTGCTTGGAAGCTAATTGGAATGTTTTAATGAGAGGAGTTAGATTACAGGCTGTGAAAAGGAAACAGTGGTGATGTCTGCTGCAGATGACACTAAGCTGGGGGCAGATGTGGCTGGGTCGGAGGGCAGAAGGGCTCTGCAGCAGGACCTTGACCACCTGGACAGATGGGCAGAGTCCAATGGGATGGGGTTCAATAGCTCCAAGTGCAGGGTGCTGCACTTTGGCCACAACAACCCCATGCAGAGATACAGGCTGGGGTCGGAGTGGCTGCAGAGCAGCCAGACAGAGAGGGATCTGGGGGTGCTGATCGATACCTGCCTGAACATGAGCCAGCAGTGTGCCCAGGTGGCCAAGAGAGCCAGTGGCATCCTGGCCTGCATCAGGAATGGTGTGTTCAGCAGGAGCAGGGAGGTCATTCTGCCCCTGTACTCTGCACTGGTTAGACCACACCTTGAGTACTGTGTTCAGTTCTGGGCCCCCCAGTTTAGGAGGGACATTGAGATGCTTGAGCGTGTCCAGAGAAGGGCGACGAGGCTGGGGAGAGGCCTCGAGCACAGCCCTACGAGGAGAGGCTGAGGGAGCTGGGATTGGTTAGCCTGGAGAAGAGGAGGCTCAGGGGTGACCTTATTGCTGTCTGCAACTACCTGAGGGGAGGTTGTGGCCAGGAGGAGGTTGCTCTCTTCTCTCAGGTGGCCAGCACCAGAACGAGAGGACACAGCCTCAAGCTAGGCCAGGGGAGGTTTAGGCTGGAGGTGAGGAGAAAGTTCTTCACTGAGAGAGTCATTGGACACTGGAATGGGCTGCCCGGGGAGGTGGTGGAGTCGCCGTCCCTGGGGCTGTTCAAGGCAGGATTGGACGTGGCACTTGGTGCCATGGTCTGGCCTTGAGCTCTGTGGTAAAGGGTTGGACTTGATGATCTGTGAGGTCTCTTCCAACATTGGTGATACTGTGACACTGTGTGAGACTCCTAGGCTTGCTGAGATGTGAAGAAACAAGGACACAAGCATAGATAAGGCAGAGTGGCTCTGTCTGTCGGAGTCAGTGTCTGTTTTCTGCCTGGCCTTTGGCTGCTCTGCTTGCACCTGTGTGACCCAACTAATCATTCTGTTTCTAACCCCCCTTGCCAATCCTTGCAACTCGCCTTGCACAGAAGACACACTCTGGGATAAGGTAGAGGGGTGGGAAGAAGGTGGAAGGGTGGCTGGGAGCCCCTCCTGGGGACTCTTCACTGAGAGAGTCATTGGACACTGGAATGGGCTGCCCGGGGAGGTGGTGGAGTCGCCGTCCCTGGGGCTGTTCAAGGCAGGATTGGACGTGGCACTTGGTGCCATGGTCTAGCCTTGAGCTCTGTGGTAAAGGGTTGGACTTGATGATCTGTGAGGTCTCTTCCAACCTTGGTGATACTGTGATACTGTGTGATACTGTGTGTGACTCTGATTTCTGGCAGGGCTGTTGTGTTTTGGTGTTGCTTTTACCTTGCATAGTTCTGTATGTAGCTGTGGGGACTCTGATTTCTGGCAGGGCTGTTGTGTTTTGGTGTTGCTTTTACTTGCATAGTTCTGTATGTATCTGTATTTGTGTGTATAGTACATATATCTGCTTGTCTATGGTGCTAAGCTGTGACTATAGCTGCAGCCCTTAATTTGCATCCAGCTGAGTCTAGGCTGGGTGATTTTCATAAGGGGAGGGGTGTGGGGGGTGGGTGGGGTGGTGACTCCAAGCCATCACAGTGCTGCACTCTAGAGAAAAGGTGCAAATAGGCCTGATTAAGGATTTATTTAGCTCAGGTGAAGGGACTAATTGGGCTTTTTAGCCATCTGGCTGCTGCTGATTACAGTCAGCTGGCAAAGCCTTTATGTAACTCAGGGCAAGCAGCTAGGCAGTTTGCAGAGGAGCTGAGAAATTTTTGTGTGAGGTAGGGAGTAGCAGAATTGCTACTTATGAAGGGACAAGGGAAGTCTCTTTAGACTTTGGAAAGGAATCCTGAGTTTGTAGCAGTTCAAGAACTGGACACTGCTGGACCTGGGAGCAGGATTTGGAGGTACAGACACCAAAGGTAAGGAGAATGTTGTTTACAAGATGTTGTATTTGATTCTCTCTTTCAAGGGATTTGCATTTTGTCTGTTTGCAGTGTTGCCTTCTTCCAGGTTGGGTGCTACTGAAACCTGGCTTAGAAACTAAAGATCTTTCACTGCTTTTGAAGTGTGAGTTCTAAGAAAGGTGCAGACAGTTCTGTTTTAGAATCCTGGCTTACTGTGCTGTCACAAAGGGCTCTAGAAGCAGTCTAGTCTGAAGGGGACTCTTGTGGTGAAGCTCAGCTGAAAGAGCCTCTGCCTGCTTGCTAGCATATGGCTGTTGGTGTTTCTGTGATGAATTATGGAGCCATGGGATAAACAGCAAAGACACACCAAAGGTGAAGATTTCACCTGTGTTTGTCTTTTTCAGCCAGCATCCCATAACATGCCTGTGACACTCTGAAGCTTTGAACACTCAGCTAACCTTTTGCTTTGTTACTTAAACTGCCTCAAAAAGCAGCTCTCCCATTTTCTCTGTGCTATCCACCTTCAGCTTCTAGTTATGCTTATCTGAAGTTCAGAAGGGCAATGTTCCCTTTTGTGATCAGTGTTGAATTCCTTGAGATAGTCTTGCATGCAAGAGCTAGGAGACTGAGATCATTCAAAAGGGGGAATCACAGTGAGCTAATGAGTCAATTCAAGAGAGATGTTGAGGTGCTGGAACATGTCCAGAGAAGGGTGACAAAGCTGGTGAGGGATGTGGAACACAGACCTGTGAGGAGAGGCTGAGGGAGCTGGGGGGGTGCAGCCTGCAGAAGAGAAGGCTCAGGGCAGACCTCATTGCTGTCTGCAACTACTTGAAGGGAGGCTGTAGCCAGGTGGGGTTGGGCTCTTCTGCCAGGCAACCAGGAACAGAACAAGGCAGGACAGTCTCAAGTCGTGCCAGGGGAAATACAGGCTGGATGTTAGGAGGAAGTTCTTGCCAGAGAGAGTGATTGGCATTGGAATGGGCTGCCCAGGGAGGTGGTGGAGTTGCTGTCCCTGGAGGCTTTCAAGCCTGGCTGAGGCACTCAGTGCCATGGTCTAGCTGACTGGATATTGCTGGATGCTAAGTTGGTCTGGATGGTCTTGGAGGTCTCTTCCAACCTGGTTGATTCTATTCTAAATAGCTTCTTTTGTTTACTGCCAGGCAGGTATCTATCTAATCATGCTTTTAAACTCCAGTTACAATTGTCAGTATCTACTGGTAAGGCTTCCCAGCCCTTCCTGGTATTGAGAAGAACATGAAATTGCATTTGATTTAGAGGCATTTTACATAAAATAGATACAATTCACTACTTCCCATTGTCTTCTCTTCCTGAGCAA
Organism: Pogoniulus pusillus; assembly: GCF_015220805.1. Taxonomy (NCBI): domain Eukaryota; kingdom Metazoa; phylum Chordata; class Aves; order Piciformes; family Lybiidae; genus Pogoniulus; species Pogoniulus pusillus. Next base: position 5,064,049 of record NC_087271.1, read on the forward strand.
TGTTGGTAGCTGAAGCATGGGCTGAAGAATTGGTCATCCAGAATATGAGCCATTTACCCATAAGAAAGATTGAAAACCTATGAGGGAGGAATTGCATTAGCATGGGCATTAGTGTGTGGGGGGGGGGTTTGTGATGGTTTGGGTGTTCCCTGCTGCCTCACACTTTAGAAATCACCCAGACTAGACTCAGCTGCTCTGGAAATTGAATGATGCTTTACATTTACAGCTTAGCACAACACACAGGCAGGTATTTACTATATATATATAGTTATATATATATAAGTATTCAAGTTAAACAGGTAATACAGAAACCCAACTCCCCTCCTAGAAACCTGAGCCCCCAGGAGAGCTCTCAACTGCCCTTCCACCTTTCTCTTACCCCAGATCTTGCCTTGTGCCCAAGGAAGATTGGAGGGTTGGCCAGGGGGGTTAGGAAGCAGGTGGATTAATCAAAGAGACAGCAGGTTAGGTTAGAGAGAGTAATGCAGCTCAAAGCCCAGGCAATGAGCAACTCTGTTCTCTATGTTTGTGTTCTTGTTCTTATCCATCTCAGCAAGCCTGTGAGTGAAGTAGACATCACCATTGTTTCCCTTTCACAGCCTGTTATCTAGTTCTTGTCACCAAAACATTCTAGCTAGGCTCAAACTAGCACAGGGGAAGTCCAACAGTAGATTTGCTTTCTGGATGACTGAAAATGTGGGGTTAGGGCACAACTGGGTTTTAGATGTTTTCAAGGGAAGTCTGTTTTGTTTTGGCTGGTTAGTGTAGGGCAGGACACAGCCCCACCACACTGTGTGAGAAACAACACACATCTGGGAGGCTTGGTAAGCACACTACCAAACCTTCACATAGTTAATTCAGTTAAGAGTTAGTTGCTGGGCTAAACGTAGTGTCTCCAGCTTCTGAAACAAAAGCTCTGTTGCAAAGCAAAAGAAAGAGCTCCCTGAGCTCAGACCAGCTGAGTTTGTTAGATTCAGCAGTCCAGACTGCTTTACAACCAATAATTCTTGTAGATCCTGTAGGATACCCTGCTTTTTCCAGAGGGATGGTTTTGTTTGACTCTCCATTCGCCTAAGGTACCTATTTAACTTCAACCCAAGCGTGCCAAGCATGGCACATTGATCTTATACCACTTTGATATCTCACTTTGCAAAGCCAAAACAAGCATTGCCCAGCTCCACAATTGTGGCTTACCAGACTCCCCACTAAATGCAGCACTCCAAAACTTGCTGTGGCTTATCAAAGGAATGTGATCACTGAGATGGAGAAGACCAAAATTACACTGCCAGAATCATATCATTATGTACCATTTCCTGTGTTTTACTGTCATGAAACACAGATTGGATGCTACAAAATAGAGATTAACCAAATATTAGGGAAAGTATTCCTGAACTTGGGAGGGTAAGAAAGTTGTGAACCATCAACAACATTTTATGTTTCTCAGATGCTTTGATTTCAGTTGTTTGCTTCTTGTCTTTTTCTTCTTCTTTAAAAGGCTGATTGCTGCTCGTTGAATGATAATTAAGGCTGATCTATGCTTGGGTCGGCACAATCCCAGGCACAGATCCAGGCTGGGTGGGGAATGGCTGAGAGCAGCCCTGATGAAAAGGACCCTGGGGTCTGGGTTGAGGAAAAGCTCAACATGAGCCTGCAGTGTGAGTGCAGCCCAGACAGCAACTGCAGGCTGCATCAAGAGCAGTGTGGGCAGCAGGACAAGGGAGGGGATTCTCCCCCTTTACTCTGGTGAGAGCAGACCCCACCTGGAGTCCTGTGTGCAGTTCTGGAGCTCCCAACACAAGGAGGACATCAAACTGTTAGAGTGAATCCAGAGGAGGGGCAGATCAGAGGGCTGGAACAGCTCTGCTATGAGGACAGGCTACAAGAGCTGGGACTTTTTAGCTTGGAGAAGAGAAGGCTTCAAGGAGACCTTGTAGTAGCCTTCCAGTATCTGAAGGGGACCTACAGGAAGGCTGGGGAGGGACTATTGACAAGGTCTTGTCATGACAGGACAAAGGGTAATGGGTTTAAACTGGCAGAGGGGACATTGAAAGTAGCTGATAGGAAAGGGTTCTTTGCAGTGAGGGTGGTGAGACACTGGCACAGGTTGCCCAGGGAGGTTGTGGCTGCTCCTTCCCTGGAGATGTTCAAGGCCAGGTTGGATGAGGCCTTGAGCAAGCTGTTCTAGTGGGAGGTGTCCCTGCCTATGGCAGGGGGTTGGAACTGGGTGATCTTTGAGGTCTCTTCCAGCCTAAAGCATTCTATGATACCAAAATAAACATATGCAGAGCCTGGCATGAAAGGAACTTTACCCAAGAGTTGTAACTGAGACAGGTTACTACCAGTTCCCTGTATTTCACACTCCAGCTGGGGACAAGGGAGGTGACTCTTTAGTACTGGCCTGAATGATGACATCTCTTGTGGCTGGAAATGACTTGCTTTCAAGCTTGCCATCTGCACCAGTTTGCATTTGCTGTCTCTTCCAGTGGTGCACCACAGGAGGACACCCCTTGTGCTAACCTAGCTTGTCTGCACAGAAGGCATTCTGGTCTTACCTCTCTCCTTTGCTTTCACATCTGGTAGAAGTTCAGTAACTGGCAAGTGCCAAACACCACCCTGCCTTTTTTCTTCAGTTAATGTATTGCTCTGCTGCTTGGTACTCTGTATCCTAAACCTGTGCCTTTAGAAAGCATTCCAGCAGATCCCTGCCTTTCAGACTTGGTTGCCTTGCACATACATACATTGTGTAGGTCGCTGCTCTCTCTCTGTGGCTTTGGTTACTACTGTTATTTGTAGCACCTAATTTGAAACAGATTTTCTGCTGTTCTCAAGCGTGCTGGGTTTGTGGCTTAGTCTGAGGAATAGAATGGACTGTACAAAATGTGAAGTTCTGATGCTAGACATTCCGGCTAGCTCCTTACAGACAGGAATGTGCATTTGTCTGGGCAAGCAGTATAGTCCTAGGAGTGCTTAGCTCTTTTAGTGACAGTCTGAATACACTGAAGCAGTTTGACTTGAAAAGAAAATCCAGCAAGACAAACAAAATAATAACAGAAAACAACGACAAAACACCAAAGCCAAACAAAAAAACCCCCCACCCAAACAAGAGAGCCTCCACAAAACCAAAAAAGGGGGAGGAAAACAACAAATATAAACCCCTTCACCAAACCCCAGACAAACAAAAGCAAACCTCCAACAGCCTAAAAAAGTTTTAACTTGAAAGAAGAGAAGAGATTGTGCTGGCACAGCTCCAGAATCTGCAGTGCAAATCTCACACAATGCAAACTGTGGAAAAATGAGTGAAGGAAACATTGGCAGGGGAATGAAATGTCTTAAGCATATAAAGCCCTGAACACTTCAGTAAATGGTCCAATCTGGGGTGTGTTTGCTAGCTGGAGGAAGTGCTGCTGAGAGAAATCTCTGAAGCATAGATGACTCCTGGCCATCATTTTCTGATACTAAGCTGTATCTGTAAAGGAGGACAAACACATTAAATCCACACATTCTCTAAAGGGGGTTTACATTTTCAAGTGAGAGATGTGTTGGTCTGTTTTCCAGTCCAACCTCCTGTTTTTGGGAGATGCTTGAGGTCTCTTCCAACCCTGACTGATTCTATAATCTTTGAGGGTCTCTTCTAACCCAGTGCAATCTTTGAGTCTATTTGTTGTTTTGTCAGCATCTGAATACTAAACTGTAACGGTCAGAAAATAATCCAGAGTAATTCCAACATCTCTTAAACGTTTTGGTAACAGTTCAGAGCCTGACATGTTAGGTGTTAGACCACACCTTGAGTACTGTGTTCAGTTCTGGGCCCCCCAGTTTAGGAGGGACACTGAGATGCTTGAGCGTGTCCAGAGAAGGGCAACGAGGCTGGGGAGAGGCCTCGAGCACAGCCCTACGAGGAGAGGCTGAGGGAGCTGGGATTGGTTAGCCTGGAGAAGAGAAGGCTCAGGGATGACCTTATTGCTGTCTACAACTACCTGAGGGGTGGTTGTGGCCAGGAGGAGGTTGCTCTCTTCTCTCAGGTGGCCAGCACCAGAACAAGAGGACACAGCCTCTGGAAATTTAGGCTGGAGGTGAGGAGAAAGTTCTTCCCTGAGAGAGTCATTGGACACTGGAATGGGCTGCCCGGGGAGGTGGTGGAGTCGCCATCCCTGGAGCTGTTCAAGGCAGGATTGGACGTGGCACTTGGTGCCATGGTCTAGCCTTGAGCTCTGTGGTAAAGGGTTGGACTTGATGATCTGTGAGGTCTCTTCCAACCCTGATGATACTATGATACCTCCAGGGATGGTGACTTCACCACTTCCCTGGGCTGCAGCTCTTTTAGACAGTGCCATCACACTGTGTGCAGCAGGGCAGTGTAGGTATTTAACAGAGCAGAATCCATGGGTGACAGTGCCTGTGAGCACTGCAGAACCTGGATTGCAAATAGGAGCTATGTTTTTATAGATGGGACCAGTTGAAACCTCCTTATACTGTCTTCAGATTTACTACAAATGTTTTCTAGGCTTAGTTAGCCATGGAAAAGATGTGTGGGTGTCAAGAAACATAAATACCCCTCCCAGGTGACCTAAATTATAGGTGGTGTTGTGTTGAGAGAAGGCTGTTGAGAAACCTGCTCAGAAATGCCAAAATATAGACTCAAGCAGGTTGGAAGAGACCTCCAAGGTCATCCAGTCCAACCTAGCACCCAGCCCTAGCCAGTCAACTAGACCATGGCACCAAGTGCCTGAGTCAGGCTTTGCTTGAACACCTCCAGGGATGGTGACTCCACCACCTCCCTGGGCAGCCCTTTCCAATGCCAATCTCTGCCAACAACTTCCTCCTAACATCCAGCCTGAACCTTCCCTGGCACCACCTGAGACTCTGTCCCCTTATTCTGTTGCTGGTTGCCTGGGAGAAGAGGCCACCCCCCACCTGGCTACAGCCTCCCTTCAGGTAGCTGTAGACAGCAGTGAGGTCTGCCCTGAGCCTCCTCTTCTCCAGGCTAAACAAATGGTTTTGTGTAGCCATACTGCAGTTAGTTACCCTGTCTCTGGGTGTCAGTGACATAGAAATATGCATGATTGCAATCCTGCTCTAGTCTATGATCTCACAGCTAATTCCTAAATTATAAGCTATACAACATTCTTCTTTTACTCAAGCCTAAGTCACTATGTGTACCTAGCAAGTTTCTAGCCACATTTTCCATTGTGTTAGCTGCTTGAAAATCAACTTTTTTTTTTTTTTTGGTTAGTGCTGCACATCTAGAGAAAATGCTACAAAATTGCCCCTGTATTAATAGAATCCAGAGCAGTTCTTGGTAGAATCATAGAATCCTAGAATCAACCAGGTCGGAAGAGACCTCCAAGATCATCCAGTCCAACCTAGCACCCAGCCCTAGCCAGTCAACTAGACCATGGCACTAAGTGCCTCAGCCAGGCTTTGCTTGAAGACCCCCAGGGACGGTGCCTCCACCACCTCCCTGGGCAGCCCATTCCAATGGGAAATCACTCTCTCTGTGAAAAACTTCTTCCTAATACCCAGCCTATACCTATCCTGGCATAACTTGAGACTGTGTCCCCTTGTTCTATTGCTGGTTGCCTGGGAGAAGAGACCACCCCCCACCTGGCTACAATGCCCCTTCAGGTAGTTGTAGACAGTAATAAGATCACCCCTGAGCCTCCTCTTCTCCAGGCTAAACAGGCCCAGCTCCCTCAACCTCTCCTCATAGGATTTGTGCTCCAGGCCCCTCACCAGCTTTGCTGCCCTTCTCTGGACAGGTTCCAGCACCTCAACACCTCTCTTGAATTGAGGAGCCCAGAACTGGACACAGACACAGCACTCAAGGTGTGGCCTGAGCAGTGTTGTGTACGGGGGAAGAATAACCTCCCTTGTCCTACTGGCCACACTGTTCCTAATTATTATGAATAGATGTTAATGGTAAATGACAAAATGGAGCTGCATAGACAGGTCTCCAGTTGGGATAGGGCAGCACAAGTTGGAAGCCTGCTTGGAGCAGAGAAGGACTGAGTTTCACCAGAGCACCACACACAAGATGCTCTGGCAAGCGCATACAAGTAGCGCTTGAAAAGGTTTGACAGACAAGCATAGATACCCCCATGAGGATAAACAACCAGAATGCCAAACAGATAAACACAGCTATGCAGCTCCAAGTTGAAGCAGAGCTGGTGCAGATCATGTCTACAGCATTGCTACACACATGTGCCTACTTCTTGATTGCTTGCCAGGGAGCTGACTGCAGTGAACAGAAACTACAGAGAACTGAAGGTAAAAAATGCAATAACTTCTAGGCTAACACATAGGGCAGAGGTCTTAGCTTCATTTCTGATGACACTTGAAATGAAATCAGTCAATAATTCAGTGAGTAATCTGTTTGAGCCCATATGGGAGGTGGTGGAGTCCAAGGGAGGTGGGGGAGTCACTGTCCCTGAAAGTGTTGAAGAAAAGCCTGGCTGAGGCACTTAGTGCCATGGTCTGGTTGACTGGATGGGACTGGGTGCTAGGTTGGACTGGATGATCCTGGAGGTCTCTTCCAACCTGGTTGAGTCTATGAATAGTTTTACTGACCTCAGCTGTGTTAATTGTAAAGAAGCTGTGGTGGGTTTTTTCTTTGTATAATTAATGAACTGTTTAATAGTTTTTTTACATCAGCCTCACTACAATTTACTCCTAACCCAGATTCAAGCCCCTCCTTAAGAACATGCTGCCCCTGCTATTCCTAGGGTATGCTTTCTTCAGAGAGATAATAAAACAAACCATGAAGAAAAGCAAACAGAAAGACAACTCCAAACCCCACTGCCAACCGACAGCAGCGTGGGGGATGAAAAACAAATAAAGAAGAGGAAATGTGCATAGGGTTTTCTAAATGTCTTCACAGGAGCAAACCCCAAATGTAACCCAGAAAGTAGTTCTGTCGAGAACTAATGGCATATAATTAGCAGACAGTGTTGAGAGGTTTCCTGTGATAGATATCTCACTGTAAAGTACTGACTTCTGTCTGGAAACTCAATTTTATGATGTAATCTAGTTTGGAGCAAATCAGCAACCTCTAAGCCAAGACACAAGTGCTACAAGCAGTGGAATTTTCATTACTGCAAAACCAATGCCTCTATCTTTTGGACTGCTTTGAATAAATCACTGCAAGAGGTTTTGTATGAACCAAATCTTGTACTTAGAAATCAGTTTCCATGGTTTGCTGCATTATTCCAAGACTAAGAGTGTAGGGTACCTCATTGAAACAAGTGAGACATTTTATAAAGGCAAAGCTAGGACCTTAATTGTTTTTCATTTTTCTCTTTAGAGCATGTTTGGGTATTACCTGCCCCTTCACCCTTATGAAATTACCCAGACTAGACTCAACCCAGCTGGAAATGAAGGAATGGAGCTATATTTACAGCTTAGCACAGTATACAGGCATATATACAGTTACATACAAACTAAAAGAAACATAGCAACACAATGCCCCTCCCAGAAACAGAGCCCTCAGGAGGGCTCCTAACCCAAACCCCTTTCCCCCTCCCTCCCTTCAGAAATAACCAGATAAATATACAGGGATAGAATCAAAGAGGTTGGAAGAGACCTTCAAGATCATCCTCTCCAACCTATCTCCCAGCTCTATCTAATCAACTACTCACAGGATGTTAGGGGTTGGAAGGAACCCAAGGAGATCATTGAGTTCAACCCCCCCCTGCCAGAGCAGGACAATCCTATCTAACACAGATCACAGAGGAACACATCCAGACAGGCCTTGAAAGGCTCCAGAGAAGGAGACCTCACAACCTCTCTGGGGAGCCTGTTCCAGTGCTCTGTGACCCTTACAGTAAAGAAGTTCCCCCTTGTGTTGAGGTGGAACCTCTTTTGCTGCAGCTTACACCCATTGCTCCTTGTCCTGTTCCAGGGAACAAGTAGTCATTTCCCACCTGGGAGAATCCCTCTTTTCCCTTTTAGAATGGCACTTAGGTACTAACCAAGGCTAGTGGCAAAACCTCACCAACACTTAACTTTGTTAATAAGGCTATGGATACGAATATATCCATAAAGCTGGCAGACACTGCAGTCAATGCATGTTTGAAAAAGTACTTATTTTAACACTTACAGAATTCTACTTTTTTTAGGCTGTAGAAAAATGAGACTCGAAAGACAAAGCAGAAAATCTCTGTGTTGTTAGGCATATGACTGGCCACAAGCAAGGGGTGGACATGAGCATCACTCAGTATGGACTATTGTGATGGTTTGGGTGTCACTCCCCCCTGCCCTTAAAAAAATCACCCAGACTAGACTCAGTGGCTTTGGAAATGGAATGAATGAAGCTACATTTACAGCTTAGCACAACACACAAGCAGATATTTACAATATATACAGCAATAGACAAGTTTAAAAAGGTAATACAGAAACACAACAGCCCTCCCAGAAACCAGAGTCCCCAGGAGGGGCTCCCAACCACTCTTCCTCCTTCTCCCACCCTCTCTACCTTACCCCAGAGTTTGCCTTATGCTTAAAGTAGCTTGGAGGGTTGGCCAGGGGGGTTGGGAAGCAGAAGGATTAGTCGCACAGACAGCAGGTTAGGTTAGAGAGAAGCTCATGCAGCCTCAAGAGACAGAGAGCGACTTTATTATCTCTATTTATGTTCTCGTTCTTATCCATCTCAGCAAGCCTAGGAGTGCAGCAGCCATCACCACTGTTTTCTTTTCACAGCCTGTAATCTAATTCTTCTCACCAAAATACCCCAGCTAGGCTCAAACTAGCACAACTATCCACGCTGTACTTGTGTGTGGGCAGGAGATGTGAAGCATGCTAATGATGCACAGAAACTGCATGTGCTGTGCTAACCTCTGGTAAGGAGCCAAAGCTTACTGTGGTCATTTTAAACCGTCAAGAAGTTGTTTCAGATGTGAGACTTGACACAAAGCTCATTTTCATTTCACAAGTTCTGATAGTGCAGTTTAATAGCTTTCATTTATAATTCACCAACATTACTAATTTCATGCTGGACTTTGCCTGGAAGTTGTATTTCATCATTTCTGTAGTACTTGTGGCTGCTCCCTCCCTGGAGGTGTTCAAGGCCAGGTTGGATGAAGCCTTGAGCAACCTGTTCTAGTGGGAGGTGTCCCTGCCTATGGCAGGAGGTTGGAACTGGATGATCTTTGAGGTCCTCTTCCAACCTAAACCATTCTGTGATTCTGCCTAAGGGTTCCATAATTCAGTTTGAGGATAAATGTGTGACCTACTAAATCATAATACACATTACTGAAATAGACCTGACAAATCCTAGAATCAATTAGGCTGGAAGAGACCTCCACTATCATCCAGCCCAACCTATCACCCAGCCCTGTCCATTCAACTAGACCATAGAATCCTAGAATCAATCAGGGTGGAAGAGACTTCCAAGATCATCCAGTCCAACCTAGCACCCAGTCCTATCCAGTCAACTAGACCATGGCACTAAATGCCAGACCATGGCACAAAGTGCCCCATCCTGAACACCTCCAGGGATGGTGACTCCACCACCTCCCTGGGCAGCCCATTCCAATGGCAAATGCTGAGAAAAAAACATTTTAGCAGGTCAGAACATATCAAATCTCTCCTAGAACACTTTAGTAACACTACAAAAGGATTAAAAGCAAACTTTTTTGTTTTTAAAGGAGAGATGGAAGGTGATGCTTACTGCAGGACAATCTGGGTCATACCCATTCAAAACCTCACTTATGAATATTCATAAGCATTTGCTGGTTTTATTGTAACACTGTTACAATGGGCCTAGCAAAAGTACCTTGTTAGCAGTGCTGCTACATGCTGTGATGACTTCTTCACATACCTCTTAATGTTCATTGTTAACTCTTCTAAAGTTTAATAACTTCTGCTGTTTTGTAGCCCCTCACAGAGAAAACCAAGTGGAATTCCTAAAAAGTCCTGTAGCAGTTAAAATTGTAGCCCCACATTGTCAGGAAGGCTGAGGAGGGTGAACCTTTTGTAGAAGGCTGTTAGTGGAGAACCTTCCAGGGAATTCCACTATGGATTTCCCTGTCCGTATAATGTTAACATGTGAATAAAAGCAAAGATAATCATAGAATCAACCAGGTTGGAAGAGACCTCCAAGACTGTCCAGCCCAACCTAGCACCCAGCCCTAGCCAGTCAACTAGACCATGGCACTAAGTGCCTCAGCCAGGCTTTGCTTTAACACCTCCAGGGATGGTGACTCCACCACCTCCCTGGGCAGCCCATTCCAATGCCAATCCCTCTCTCTGCCAACAGCTTCCTCCTAACATCCAGCCTATACTTCCCCTGGCACAGTTTGAGACTGTGTCCCCTGTTCTGTTGCTGGTTGCCTGGGAGAAGAGACCAACCCCACCTGGCTACAGCCTCCCTTCAGGTAGTTGTAGACAGCAATGAGGTCACCCCTGAGCCTCCTCTGCTGCAGGCTGCACACCCTCAGCTCCCTCAGCCTCTCCTCACAGGGCTGTGCTCCAGGCCTCTCACCAGCTTTGTTGCCCTTTTCTGGACACGTTTCAGTATCTCAGCATCTCTCTTGAGTTGAGGAGCCCAGAATACATCTTCACTTAACAGCAGAATTTGTTATATTTTGTCATTTTCCAGAGTTAAATAGTGCATTTCTACTGGCCTCTTGCTCCAGAATAAACTGCTATGCCCCATGGGCTGGATTAACACTGAAGATCTTTCTCTTACCTCCTTATGTGTTTTGATTATGGTTGTAAAGTTGGAATATAGCAACAATGGAGCTAGACCCATCTCAGAGGTGCAGAATAATAGGATGAGAGACAACAAGCACAAGTTGCATACTGGGGTGTCCCAACTAGCTATTTAAGATGTTTTTAGCATGGGGGTGGTTCCACTAGGGTATACTGCTCACAGTGGTGGTAGTGTCTCAACCTTTGGAGACATTCAAGACTCAGCTTTGCAAGTCCTTGACCAACCTGATCTAATTGGACCTGCTTTGAGCATGGAATTGAAATAAATGATCTTTGGAGGTTCCTGCCAAACTGAATGCTGCTGTTATACTAGACTTAAAGGAGTACTTACCTAAAAGTGGAGTAATTAACTGTTCTTAGTGAGTACCATTTCAAGCCCGGTGTAAGTTAGCAACTGCTGTGATACTATCATAAAGTGCTGAGGCACTGTGAGCTCATTTGACTCTCCATAGCTTATTGCTTCTCAGTAGTATCCTTTCTATGGTTATATATTTATCTGCATTTGAGTCCAGTCTTGGTTTATTATGAGTTCTGTGCCAAAGAAGGCTTGGGAGATGTAGAGCTCTGTTGTTTGTCTCTCTGTCCCAAGGGAGCAAAACTTCAAGTTCCAAACATATCACACAATCTTCTTTTTGTCAGTGCCTTTGGCTTTGCAGCGAGAAAGTTCCCTTGCTGTGGACTGAAATGGAGCTGTCTGGTTTTACTGTGGGTAGGAAGAGCAATTTACTCTCTTGTTTTTGTCAGCATGCTGCAGAGTGTGATTTATTGCAGCTTTTCATTAGCCTTCTCTTCAGCTTCTATCAAGCTTCCTACACACCTGAAAAACTTTGTAGTTTTTCTTCTTTCTGGATTCTTTACACATCTTGCATCAAGTGGGGTGCCTAGAGTGCAATGTGACCCTCTGGCAAGATCTCAACCTGTGCCCTGTACAGTGGAAGGATTTGATTTTGTGTTATGTCTGGCTTCTCTGTCTATACTCCAAATAGAAATGACTCTTCTTCAGATAAAGTATGGTCAGAGTCTTTAATTTAGGTCCAGTCAGTGATTTTTAGTGTAGTTGCTGTTTGGAAAGCCTCCCATCTCAGTTACTTGCAGGGAGGTGGTGGAGGCACCGTCCCTGGAGGTCTTCAAGAAAAGCCTGGATAAGGCACTTAGTGCCATGGTCTGGTTGACTGGCTAGGGCTGGGTGCTAGGTTGGACTGGCTGATCTTGGAGGTCTCTTCCAACCTGGTTGATTCTATGATACTTTGTAGTTGTTGCTTAAGATTAATGGATCTTCATTTTCAATGTGTAAAAAATGGCATTTTCAGATGCAAGGTACCAAGCATTGTGTTTGGATTCAGAGCTAGAATGATGATGTTCTGATTCTCAGGGCAGCTGGGCTACTGGAGCTGGTTTTCAACGCCATTAGCCAAGGAGTTGCTCTCCTGCTAGCTGGTTAATATCTCACTCAGATCAGAATGATTCATGTCTGTGACAGAGAATTGGCATCACCTAATCATGTCTATTGCCTTAGAATATTAATAAGGAAGAACTAGTCTACAAATTGACCAATTTCACTGAACTTAGCTTAAGTGTTGGACTTCAGTTAAAATAATACACAAGCAGTAGAGTCTTCTGTAGATTTTTGTTCGCCTGTTTTAACTCTGAGAAAGTAGTATTCAACTTTTGCCTTCTAGCTTGCACTCATTCAGAGCTCCATCCAGGTTATTATGAAGTGAATGAAGGTTTCCCCCTTTGCTTTAGATGAGCTGAATGAAGTCCTTAGAAATGTGCCTCTTGTGGTTCTAGCTGCTTTATCTGGTGCTGCATGTGAAGGAAAGAGGGAAGGGAGGAGAAGAGGGAAGGAAGGAAGGAGGAGAAGAGGGGAGGAAGGGAAAGAGTGGAAGGAGGGAGGAGAGGAGGGGAAGAGGGAAGGAAGGAATTTGGGAGTGATGGAGGAGGGAAGGAGGGTACAAACGTGATCTAGTTGAAAGTGTCACTGCCTGTGTCAGAGCATTGGAACTGGATGATCTTTAAAGTCCTTTCTAGACAAACCAATCTGTGACTTCATAAAATCAAAGAGGCTTTTTTTGCAATGGAACTCCTCTTTACCCATGAGCTTAGGCCCTGAGACATGCAGCCATTCAAACAGAAGATTCCAAAGGCATACTGGAGCCTTGCTTACTTCTCTAAAGGCTGCCTGCCTGAGGGCTGCTGTGGTTCTTCAGCCAGGGTCTTGCACAGAGCATCCAGAGTTTGTTTCTTGTGAGGAAGTTCAACTAGCTGCGCTTGCAAGCGAAGACTTCCCTTTGATGGAATGCCAACAGTCATGGTAATTCATAGCTTGAATTTCAGATTACCAGTTTCCCAAAACAATGTGCTGTGTCCCAGAAGGACGTTGTTATCAGGTCCTTGTTAGTAATGACCTTACTGTATGTGATTGCTCCGCATTCCTTTTCTTCAGGGGTGGTTGTAAGTAGTCTTACATCGCTGGGCAATAGCATCTCACAAGGGTAGTGTGACTGGATTAGAAACTTGTTCTGTGTTGTAGTTAACTTTACACTTTTAAAACACTACTTCAGAAATACAGGCTATGTGAAATCAGCACAGAAATCATTTCCTTTCTGAGGGTGGATAATGTCAATAGCTCCATTTGTCCTAAATATAGCAGCGAGCTGAGAGGAAGTCTTCCAACCTACTGCAGAATTAGTGCATTTTTTTTCCTTGCTGACCTGCTAACCAGCTCTTAGAGCAAGAAAGAAAATGACTGAGAAAAGAACAGCACAAAATTCTCTATTTGCAACAGGAAAGTAAAATAAACATGAAAAAATGAATCCCTTTGGGCCCTGGAGTTCACTTTTCTGGACACAAGCTCCACTGGATTCCACTGCTAACAGTGCCAAGAAGTTACATTCCCTTGATATGTTTTGGTTACATATCTGTAATGGTTAAGTATGAGTGCAAGATGGTATCTTGAAAATTCATGTTGTTTATTGATTTTGTTATTCAGTGTGATAGTTTGGGAGTTACCTGACACCCCCCCTCCCCTTATGAAATCACCCAGACTAGACTCAGCCATCTGGAAGTTAAGGAATGAAGCTTTGTATTCACAGCTTAGCACAAGATACAAGCAGGTATTTACAGTATCTACAGCTATAGACAGAAATAGACAAGTTAAAGGTAATACAGAAACACAGCAGCCCTCCCAGAAACCAGAGCCCCCCAGGAGGGGCTCCCAGCCACCCTTCCACCTTCTCCCCACCCCTCTACCTTATCCCAGAGTATGCCTCATGTGCAAGGTGAATTTGGAGGATTGACAAGGGGGGGTTAGAAGCAGAATTAGTTGGGTTACACAGCAAAAGGCCCAGGGCAGGCTAATATAACCAGATGGTCATTTGTTTACCTGTTCCAAAGAGGTATTGTCCCACCAAACTAACCATAGATTTTGTAGCTTAGTAGTTCCTTGAAGCCATGGTCTAGATGACTGGCTAGGGCTGGGTGCTAGGTTGGACTGGGTGGTCTTGGAGGTCTCTTCCAACCTGATTGATTCTGTGATTCTATGAAACCTGGGTGCTTGTATTTGAACAGTCAAAAGCAATGTTGCATGGAAAACAGCTTGTGGAGTTTTGGGGGGGTCAATGTGATACTGGCTGGGATCTGGAATACACTAATAGTGGTGCTTTTTCCTGGGAAGCCAGTGGCTGCCTCCTGTCAAGTCCTGGCTGCAGGCCTGGCTTTCTGGAGGAGGCAGTCTGTCCAGGGCTCTGGAGAATGACAGCTGTTGGGAGCTGGCTTTGTTTGATTGCCTTGGCTCTTGCAGCTCATTTACAGCTACTGTTGCTGCTGGACCAAAGAGTCTTGGGTGCAGACTGAACGTAGACTCTGGACAGATCTGCTTCATACTGATTGTGTTGCCCGCAGAACCAGCATGACACAAGGGGACACAGTCTCAAGTTGTGCTGGGGAAAGCATAGGCTGGATGTTAGGAGGAAGTTCTTCCTAGAGAGTGATTGGCATTGGAATGGGCTGCCCAGGGAGGTGGTGGAGTCACCATCCCTGGAGGTGTTCAAGCAAAGCTTGGCTGAGGCACTTAGTGCCATGGTCTAGTTGACTGGCTAGGGCTGGGTGCTAGGTTGGGCTGGATGATCTTGGAGGTCTCTTCCAACCTGGTTGATTCTATGATCATCACCCTAGTGCTACAGTTCACAGACTAATAGTATGTGTATGTCCTGCCTGCCCTACCAGAGAGAATAATTAACACTGTTAAGATGCAGTGTCTATAGCTCTCACTCTGGTATGTCCTCGGTCATATTTGCTTCCAATGAGTCTGTTTCTCTCCAAGAAACTACAATATGATAACAACACAATTGCTAGTTTGCAATTCAGTGGACACTCTTTGCTCTAAGAGTTAATCAGCAGCTGTCTAATTAGCCTCTTGAACATTCTGGAGTGTGTTCGTGCAAGGAAGTCAAAGTATGGATGTAAGAATCAAAACTCATGGTGCCCTTTATTCTGGAGTGGAAAGCAGGTCAGATGTTAAGTCAACCTCTTCTTCTTTATTAGCAGAGAATGACTTTTTTTTTTTTATCCCAGAGTGTAATTGTGTTCCCCAGGCTCAGATTGTTCAGATCAGTCCAAGTAGATGGAGAAAGCTGGCCAAGAATACATCTGGAAACAACGTTAAATGGAGACAACTTCTGTGTGCTGATCTCTTTGGAACATATGAAAGCTAGCCAGAAAGGGCTTGCATCTCTGATGTTCCTGCAGAGTAGCAAGAGGTTTGAGTTATGCCTGTGATAATACCTGCCTCTTGGACTGCTCTCAACAGCTGCAGATTTATGTTCTCCTTTGTTATTAGACTTTTAATCACAAGGTACTCTTGTAGTTACAGTAATTGATCTCTGACGTGTCTGTACACAGCAAGCCTACTTATGAAGCAATGCCCACAACAAAATAGTGGGTTCTTGGTGTGCTCTTTTGGCAGCCATTTGAACCAGTTCTATCTACTGCATCAGGAATGGTGTGGTCAGCAGGAGCAGGGAGGTCACTCTGCCCCTGTACTCTGCACTGGTTAGACCACACCTTGAGTCCTGTGTTCAGTTCTGGGCCCCCCAGTTTAGAAGGGACGTTGAGATGCTTGAGTGTGTCCAGAGAAGGGTGACGAGGCTGGGGAGAGGCCTTGAGCACAGCCCTACGAGGAGAGGCTGAGGGAGCTGGGATTGGTTAGCCTGGAGAAGAGGAGGCTCAGGGGAGACCTTATTGCTGTCTACAACTACCTGAGGGGTGGTTGTGGCCAGGAGGAGGTTGCTCTCTTCTCTCAGGTGGCCAGCACCAGAACAAGAGGACACAGCCTCAGGCTGTGCCAGGGGAGATTTAGGCTGGAGGTGAGGAGAAAGTTCTTCACTGAGAGAGTCATTGGACACTGGAATGGGCTGCCCGGGGAGGTGGTGGAGTCGCCATCCCTGGGGCTGTTCAAGGCAAGGTTGGACGTGGCACTTGGTGCCATGGTCTAGCCTTGAGCTCTGTGGTAAAGGGTTGGACTTGATGATCTGTGAGGTCTCTTCCAACCTTGGTGATACTGTGACACTGTGATCCCTACCTTTAGTGTACCAAGAGTGTATTTTTTTGGCATGCTGCAAGGCTCACTAATTCCAAGCACTTTCATTATGTCAATATAATATCCCATTTATATAAACTATTCTATATAGGGTGGTTTGGGTTGGGTTTTTTTTTTGCCTTGTTTAATTTCCCCACTGCTGTTCTAAAAATGAATTGCAGGCTGCCTCGTGAAGCAGATGTCCTCTTTCTTTTTTCTCCTGGACTTCATGCAGGAATATCCTGATCTGAGTTAGCTAAGCTGTCTAAAAACATGAGTTTGGAATCATAGAATGGTTTAGGTTGGAAGGGACCTCAAGGATCAGCCAGTTCCAACCCCCTGCCACAGGCAGGGACACCTCCCACTAGAACAGGTTGCTCAAGGTCTCATCCATCCTGGCCTTGAACACCTCCAGGGAGGTTGTGGAGCACAGAATCACCCAATGTGATCTTTAATTACATTGGGTGATTCTGTGCTCCACAGCTTCCCTGGGCAACCTGTGCCAGTGTCTCACCACCCTCACTGCAAAGAACCCTTTCCTAACAGCTAGTTTGAATCTCCCCTCTGCCAGTTTGAACCCATTTCTCCTCATCCTGGCATTACAAGGCCATGTCAATAGTCCCTCCCCACCCTCCCTGTAGGCCTCCTTCAGATACTGGAAGGCCACTAGAAGGTCTCCTCAAAGCCTTCTCTTCTCCAGCCCCAGCTCTTGTAGCCTGTCCTCATAGCAGAGCTGCTGCAGCCCTCTCAGCATCTTTCTGGCCTCCTCTGGACTCTAACAGTTCCATGTCCTTCTTGTGCTGGGGGCTCCAGAACTGCACACAGGACTCCAGGTGGGGTCTGATGAGAGCAGAGCCAAGGGGCAGAATCCCCTCCCTTGCCCTGCTGCCCACACTGCTCTTGCTGCAGCCCAGCACAGGGTTGTGTCTGGGCTGCACTCACACTGCAGGCTCCTGTTGAGCTTTTCATCAACCCAGACCCCCAGGGCCTTTTCCTCAGGGCTGCTCTCAGCCATTCCCCATCCAGCCTGGAGCTGTGCTTGGGATTGCACTGACCCAGGTGCAGGAACTTACACTTGGCCCTGTTGAATGTCATGAGGGTGGCCTGGGCCTGCGCCTCTGGCCTGGGCCTGCGCCTCTGGCCTGGGCCTGCGCCTCTGGCCTGGGCCTGCGCCTCTGGCCTGGGCCTGCGCCTCTGGCCTGGGCCTGCGCCTCTGGCCTGGGCCTGCGCCTCTGGCCTGGGCCTGCGCCTCTGGCCTGGGCCTGCGCCTCTGGCCTGGGCCTGCGCCTCTGGCCTGGGCCTGCGCCTCTGGCCTGGGCCCACCTCTGAGGCCTGTCCAGGCCCCTCTGGCCGGATCCCTGCCTTCTATCAAGTCGACTGTGCCACACAGCTTGGTGTCGCCTGCAAACTGGCTGAGGGGCACTGATTCCTCTGTCCACGTCACTGACAAAGATGTCAAACAGGACAGGTCCCAGCACTGACCCCTGAGGGACACCACTTGGCACTGGTCTGCAGGTGGGCATTGTGCAGGTGATCACTGCTCTCTGCGTGCCACCATCCAGCCGAATCCTTATCCCGCAGTGCTCCACCCAGCAAGTCTGGGTGACCAGGATGTCATGTGGGACAGAGTCCAAGGCCTTACTCAGGTCCAGGTATGCCAGTTTTAATGTCCAGAGAAGGGCAATGAAGATGGTGAGGGGCCTGGAGCACAGCCCTGTGAGGAGAGGCTGAGGGAGCTGGGGGTGTGCAGCCTGCAGAAGAGGAGGCTCAGGGCAGAGTTCATTGCTGCCTGCAGCTACCTGAAGGGAGGCTGTAGCCAGGTGGGGTTGGGCTCTTCTGCCAGGCAACCAGCAGCAGAACAAGGGGACACAGCCTCAAGCTGTGCCAGAGGAGATCTGGGCTGGATGTTAGGAGGAAGTTGTTGGCCAGGAGAGTGATTGGCATTGGAATGGGCTGCCCAGGGAGGTGGGGGAGTCGATGTCTCTGGAGGTGTTAAGAAAAGCCTGGATGAGGCACTTAGTGCCAAGGTGTAGTTGACTGGATAGGGCTGGGTGCTAGGTGGGACTGGATGATCTTGGAGGTGTCTTCAACCTGGTTGAGTCTACGACAATGAAAGTTGGGAATAGTTGAGAAGGTGACAGGAAGAATTCACAGAAAGGACACTGAACTGTTGGAGTGAGTCCAGAGGAGGGCCACGAAGATGCTGAGAGGGCTGCAGCAGCTCTGCTATGAGGACAGGCTACAAGAGTTGGGGCTCTTCAGAGTCAAAGGCCTCACTCAGATCCAGGTATGCCAGTTTTAATGATGTGCTCAGCCAGTGTCACTCTGACAGGGGCCTGAAACCTTGGTCTCTGAATTGAGGCTGCTACAGTCACAAAATGAGGCAAGGGAATTCAGTACTCCCCCACTTCCTTCATTTTAGTCCTGCTCACTCTCGCACTCATCCTCTTTGGTTATTCATCACATTCTTCAAATGCACCAGAGGTTTTTGTGCTTCTCAGGAACCCAGATAAAGTCTTGGAGCTGGGGGAAGGGTAACAATGGTGTGAAAACAATGGCAGTGTTTTCTTTAGTTGGCTGGGGAGTAAGGCTGCAGATCCAAAGCTTATCCTTTTCTCTCTGCATTGTGCCCATTTACCTGCGGGATCTCAATTCCCCATATCATATCATAGAGTCAACCAGGTTGGAAGAGACCTCCAAGATCATCCAGTCCAACCTAGCACCCAGCCCTATCCAGTCAACTAGACCATGGCACTAAGTGCCTCATCCAGGCTTTTCTTGAAGACCCCCAGGGACGGTGCCTCCACCACCTCCCTGGGCAGCCCATTCCAATGCCAATCACTCTCTCTGTGAAGAACTTCTTCCTAATATCCAGCCTATACCTACCCTGGCACACCCTTCTGCTTCCCTTTGATTTCAGCTCTGCTGAAATCAGGGCTTCGTTCAGTTCCCTGTTAGATTTCTAACTGGAAGAAAGGAAATAATTCCACAAGTTACATGATCCAAAGAGAAATATTTGCTTAGCCCTTGTGTTGCTATGTTTAGAGATGCTTTGTAAACAGTTCTTCATTCTTTTAACTATCCTGCACTGGGCCTGCATGATTATTATAGGTGCTTGAGTCATTTTAGGTCACTACATTTTTCAGGGTACAAGAAGCTCCTCAGAGTTTTAATGGAGCATCCATTGATCTATTTTTGGTGTTTTGGTTTGCTTCTGTTATTGTACTGCCCTTGTTAGAAGTCCCCTGTGGGATACCCACAGCTTCACATTGCCTATTTTACAGATCGCTTCAGAGGTTCACTGCAGGGAACGAGACTTTGTAGCTTGGCTTTACTGAGGTATAAACTGAAATCAGATTTCAAAGTGCCAATAAACGATTGGCCACTGTCCTTCCTGACTGCCTAACCTCCTCTGACATGACTACTGCAGCTGCCTTTCCCTCTTGACTATCGTGTTTCTGGCAGCCAGGCTGTTCTGCATCCAGCCCTTCCCATTTTGCTTCTTTGCCTGTTTAAATCCTTAACCTGCATTCCTTTATTGGACTCTAACACTTCATTATTTCTGCTTTGTCCCAGCACTGCACACTTGGCTCTTTTGCTTTGCCCAGCTCAGACTTTTGAGAGAAGTGCAGAAGTAAGAGTTCAACAGTCCAAACTGAATATTACACACTGGACCACTGCACCTAGCACTGCTTGTTTAGCCTTCTTCTCCTGGGCTCCTCAATTCAAGAGAGATGTTGAGGTGCTGGAATGTGTCCAGAGAATGGCGAAGAATCTGGTGAGAGGCCTGGAACACAGCCCTGTGAGGAGAGGCTGAGGGAGCTGGGGGTATGCAGCCTGCAGCAGAGGAGGCTCAGGGGTGACATCATTGCTGTCTGCAACTACTTGAAGGGTTGAAGGGAGGCTGTAGCCAGGTGGGGTTGGGCTCTGCTGCCAGGCACCCAGCAACAGAACGAGGGGACACAGTCCCAAGCTGTGGCATCAGAGGTCTAGGCTGGATGTTAGGAGGAAGCTGTTGCCAGAGAGTGATTGGCATTGGAATGGGCTGCCCAGGGAGGTGGTGGAGTCACCATCACTGGAGGTGTTGAAGGAAAGCCTGGCTGAGGCACTTAGTGCCATGGTCTAGTTGACTGGGTAGGGCTGGGTGCTAGGTTGGACTGGGTGATCTTGGAGGTCTCTTCCAACCTGTTTGATTCTGTGATTTTTATCTGCATCATTCTCACACTAAATCCAGAGCATAGCACTGTACCACCTCCTTGAAGGAAAATAACTTCACCCAGTCAAAACTAGGGCAGTGACTATCTGCCATAGCTCCTGAAATAGAAGTATGTATTTGCATGGCTGGCATTGTATGGTAAATATGATCATATTGCACTTTGTATTGTAATTATCTGTATCCCTCCACTTGCAAGAGAAGGCCTTTCTCTCTTTTGAACGTTTGGTTGTCATTTGTGGGTTTATGAAAGAACAAAAGAGTAACTAAATGTTCCCCCCTGGCAATCCCAGCGTGCTCTGCGTGCACGTTGTTTTGCCTTTGGCATCAGAGCACCACAGGGCAACAGTGGCTTTGTGCTGAAGGGCTGATGCATGTCTAACTGGCAGGGGCTGCGTTCTATGCCATGCTTAAAATAGAAATGCATGGAAATTGCCCAGGGAGGTGATGGAGTCACCAGCCTGGAGAAGAGGAGGCTCAGGGGTGGCCTCATTGCAGTCTACATCTACCTGAAGGGAGGCTGTAGCCAAGTGGGGGTTGGTCTCTTCTCCCAGGCAACCAGCAACAGAACAAGGGGACACAGTCTCAAGCTGTGCTGGGGGAGGTTTAGGCTTAATGTTAGGAGGAAGTTCTTCCCAGAGAGTGATTGGCATTGGAATGGGCTGCTCAGGGAGGTGGAGTTGCTGTCCCTGGAGGTGTTCAAGACAAGCCTGGATGAGGCACTTAGTGCCATGGTCTGGTTGATTGGACAGGGCTGGGTGCTAGGTTGGACTGGATGATCTTGGAGGTCTCTTCCAACCTGTTTGATTCTAAGACTCTCTCATGATACTCTGATCCCTGGAGGTCTTTAAGAGAAGTTTGCATATGGCACTTGGTGGCATGATTTAGCTGATGACATAGTGTTAGGTTATAGGCTGGACTTGATGATCTGAGAGGTCTTTTCCAGCCTCAATGATTCTGTGAAGTTTCATGTGGCAATATTTGCCTTGGATATTGCAGTCTCTAGAGACTATTTCATTAAATGAGTGGTAATTGTAGAAGTTTCTTATTTGTTTCTTTGTTTTCAGATAAAGAAAGTCCAAATGTATCCATGGTCTAGTTGACTGGCTAGGACTGGGTGCTAGGTTGGACTGGATGATCTTGGAGGTCTCTTCCAACCTGGTTGATTCTATGATTCTTTAAAATCTCCTTGACCCTTATTGAAGCCTTAATTATTTTGAAAATGTCAGGATTTTACTATTAAAAAAGGAAAAAAGATGTCTGCCTACAATTTTTCCTAGCAATGGAATCAAACTCTTGTACCTCAGAAAAAAGGGCCTGAGACAAGATGCTGCAACATTTTACTATTGTGTTGTTTTATCCTGGAAGTTGTTTATACAGCAGATACAAAGACAAGTTTTCAGTGGGGCCCACCACAAAGCAAGCATACAACTGCTCTTCAAGGGAGAGTTGGCTGCCTTCTGCTGCCACTGAGATGGTTTCCTCTGACTCACTCAAATAAATGTTTAATACTCTCTTGCAGAGTCTACTTTTCTGGACCTTCCAAGCTAGGAAATAGCTGCTAAAAGATGCCATTGCTGGTTCCAAATTCTGTATAGTCTGGCTGATGTTGCTGATGAACCTGTTTAAATAGCTTTCCCCAGGCATTTGGTGAGATAAAGAGAAACAAACTGTTACAACCCTATGAAATTTCATCTGTGGAGAACTGAGGAATTTTTTTTTTTTTCCCAAAGACCTGCTCCAAATCAAACAAATGAATGGAAATATTCCCTGTTACAGCTGGATGATGAAGTTTTTGACAGTAGGAACATATTAGGAATGCTTCTCCATCCCTCGTTATCCCACTGTGAACAATGCTTGTAACCAGAAGAGTTGTCCTGCAATATGCCTCAAGAATGCTGATCTACTTCACAGACATAGGCAACCAGCAACAGAACAAGAGGACACAGTCTCAAGTTGTGCCAGGGGAGGTATAGGCTGGATGTTAGGAGGAAGTTCTTCCCAGAGAGGGTGATTGGCATTGGAATCATAGAATCAAACAGGTTGGAAGAAACCTCTCAGATCATCCAGTCCAACCTATCACCCAGCCCTACCCAATCAACCAGACCATGGCACTAAGTGCCTCAGCCAGGCTTTTGTTGAACACCTCCAGGGACAGTGACTCCACCTCCCTGGGCAGCCCATTCCAATGCAAATCACTCTGCCAACAACTTCCTCCTAACATCTGGCCTAGACCTCCCCTGGCACAACTTGAGACTGTGTCCCCTTACTCTGTTGCTGGTTGCCTGGGAGAAGAGACCACCCCCCACCTGGCTACAGCTTCCCTTCAGGTACTTGTAGAGTGCAGTCAGGTCCCCCCCTGAGCTTCCTCTTTTCCAGGCTAAACAACCCCATCTCCCTCAGCCTCTCAGGGAGGTGATGGAGTCGCTATCCCTGGGAGGTGTTCAGGAAAAGCCTGGCTGAGTCACTTAGTGCCATGGTCTAGTTGATTGGACAGGGCTGGGTGCTAGGTTGGACTGGGTGATCTTGGAATTCTCTTCCAACCTGGTTGATTCAATGGTTCCATGACATAGCAACTCCTCGGGCTTCTCTGAGTCCTGCTGAAGGTGGTATGCAGATATATGCTGTAGCAGATGGTGAGCAGTTGAAGTAATTGCAGGATTGTGTTAGATTTTCTTGAGACAGGAGACTAGATAGCCATTTCCTTGTGGTTTAGTGCATCCAACTTAGAATAAATACAGAGCCACGCTTTTCAGATCTACAATTTTCACTGACTAACCTTAGCTAAATGTAAAGGACTACTTCCTTTTTCAAGTTTAATATTTAGTAACCAATAATTTAATGCTGAAAATGCTTTACTGAGTAGAAGTACAACACAATGCTTGCATCTGACAAGTGAGATTTAAGGCCAGAAAATAAGAATTCAAGGTCATGTGGGCTTCTAAAATGAGCTGTCCAAATAACAACACATGGAGATGCAGTTTTATAGAACACAAATTTGCAAGCAAACAGTGATGTAATCAGCACTGGTCAGGCTACACCTTGAGTGCTGTGTCCATTTCTGGGCTCCTCAATTCCAGAGAGATGTTGAGGTACTGGAACATGTCCAGAGAAGGGCAATGAAGCTGTTGAGAGGCCTGGAACACAGCCCTGTGAGGAGAGGCTGAGGGAGTTATGGATGTGCAGCCTGGAGAACAGGAGGCTCAGGGCAGACCTCATTGCTGTCTACAACTACCTGAAGGGAGGCTGTAGCCTCCCTCTTCTGCCAGGAAACCAGCAACAGAAGAAGGGGACACAGTCTCAAGTTGTGCCAGGGGAGGTTTGGGCTGGATGTTAGGAGGAAGTTGTCGACAGAGAGAGTGCTTGGCATTGGAATGGGCTGCCCAGGGAGGTGGTGGAGTTGTTGTCCCTGGAGGTGTTCAAGCAAAGCCTGGCTGAGGCACTTAGTGCCATGTTCTAGTTGACTGGGTAGGGCTGGGTGCTAGGTTGGACTGGGTGGTCCTGGAGGTCTCTTCCAACCTGATTGATTCTGTGACAATGAAAGGTGGGAATAGTTGAGAAGGTGAGAGGAAGAATTCACAAGAAGGACATCAAACTGTTGGAGCAAGTCCTATGGAGGGCCACAAAGATGCTGAGAGGGCTGGAGGAGCTCTGCTATGAGGACAGGCTACAAGAGTTGGGGCTCTTCAGCCTGGAGAAGAGAAGGCTTTGAGGAGGCCTTAGAGTGACCTTCCAGTATCTGAAGGGGGCCTGCAGGAGCACGGGGGAGTGACTCTTGACAAGGTCTTGTAATGACAGGATGAGAGGTAATAGGTTTAAACTGGCAGAGGGGAGGTTCAAACTAGATGTTAGGAAGAAGTTCTTTGCAGTGAGGGTGGTGAGACACTGGCACAGGTTGCCCAGGGAGGTTGTGGCTGCTCCTTCCCTGGAGTGTTTCAAGGCCAGGTTGGATGAGTCCTTGAGCAACTTGTTCTAGTGGGAAGTGTCCCTGCCTATGGCAGGGCGTTGGAACTGGATGATTCTTGAGGTCCCTTCAACCTAAACCATTCTATGATTCTAATCATTCAGTGAGGAGCCAGGCACTGGGTGAAAGAACCGGGGAAATGCTGGGTTAACCTCTCAAGCCACATGCTTCTCTCTCTCCACCCATCTTCCTGCTTTTTCTTTGTGTCTTGTCCCTGTGTAACTGATCTGCAGTCAGCTCCTCTGCTTGGACCATTTCTCCTGGTCAGCAGCCAGCAGAAGTCTGAGCAGCTGCTCAGTAGTAACCCAACTAATATTTTCACAGTTGGATTAACTGCGCCGCACGAAAACCTTCAGCCTACCTTTTATAAACACTGTTCTCTTAGTCTTAACCAGGTACTGCTTGTTCCTTCACTCTCTCCTGGATGCCTGTGGCTTATGAATTATGCAGGCATTTACCAGTGCACAGCAAAGAAGGCTATTGGTTAAATCTGTCTTGGAAGATGAAGGAAACGTAGAGTAGGTGTCAAAGGCTAAGTTTTAAATTGTCTGCTCTCCAATTTATGTAGATATTCTTGCTTTTTAGAAAGGTGCAAATGTAAGGCTCCTTTCCCACAGAAAGACCTTGTTCTGCCTCCCTGAAAACAGACAGAGCAACCCTACTGGTCTTAGTCTTGAGGGGAAGGTGCAGAGGAAATCTGTCTGTCCTCATGACAGGAAAGACAGAAGAGCTACTACCCTGAGGAAGTACCTGCCTCCTGAAATAGCTTCTCTTGCTCAGGAGGACAGAGGTGCTTCTTAAACTGCAGAATGCCTTTGAGGCTCTCATCTAACCAATCTGTTGTGCTTGCTTTGTCATACAATGACTCCTACCACTCCTGTTCTGCCTCCCGGAAAACAGGCAGAGCATCCCTACTGGCCTTAGTCTTGAGGGGAAGGCACAGGGGGAATCTCTGTCCTCATGTCAGGAAAGACAGAACAGCTACTACCCTGAGGTAGTACCTGCCTCCTGAAATAGCTTCTCTTCCTCAGGAGGACAGAGGTGATTCTTAAACTGCAGAATGCCTTTGAGGATCTGTTCTAACCAATCTGCTGTGCTTGCTTTGTCATACAATGACTCCTACCACTCCTGACTAACTAGAGAGGTCACTGCTAGGCTGCACTACCACAGGACTACCATTACACTTTTATCTGCCTCAAACATGGCTGGCAACTGACTGTGAGACCAACACCACCAAATCTGGCATCCTTGCACTTTGCAAGTGGCCAGGAGTTTCCATGGAAATTCATGGCTGAAGGAACAAGGTGGGGGGAAAAAAAAAGCCTGAGCCAAAACCAGCAGAAAAAAAGACTGGATGAGGCTGGGGTGGTTTAGTCTGGAGAAGAGGAGGCTCAGGGGGGACCTCATTGCTGTCTACAAGTACCTGAAGGGAGGCTGTAGCCAGGTGGGGTTGGTCTCTTCTCCCAGACAACCAGCAATAGAACAAGGGGACACAGTCTCAAGTTGTGCTGGGGGAAGTATAGGCTTAATGTTAGGAGGAAGTTGTTGGCAGAGAGAGTGATTGGCATTGGAATGGGCTGCCCAGGGAGGTGGTGGAGTCACCACCCCTGGAGGTGTTGAAGCAAAGCCTGGCTGAGGCACTTAGTGACCTGGTCTAGTTAATTGGATAGGGCTGGGTGCTAGGTTGGACTGGATGATCTTGGAGGTCTCTTCCAAGCTGGTTGATTCTGTGATTCTATGAAATGTCTGAACAACTGCCTCCTATTTGCATATGAATGCATTCTTTTCAGTCATTTATCACCACAATTGCTACTCTTTAAAGAGATGATTGTCCCCAGAAATCAGATGATTGTCTCCAGTAATCAGATATAAGTGCTGACAACTGGAACTCATGGAATCAGCTGCCAGCAGAAAGTCTCTCTATTTGATGAGATTTTGATGCTGGAAATAAATCATAAATCTGCTTATGGTCCTGTGTCACTCAACTGTGTTCAGTTCTGGGCCCCCCAGTTTAGAAGGGACGTTGAGATGCTTGAGCGTGTCCAGAGAAGGGCGACGAGGCTGGTGAGAGGCCTTGAGCACAGCCCTACGAGGAGAGGCTGAGGGAGCTGGGATTGGTTAGCCTGGAGAAGAGGAGGCTCAGGGGTGACCTTATTGCTGTCTACAACTACCTGAGGGGTGGTTGTGGCCAGGAGGAGGTTGCTCTCTTCTCTCAGGTGGCCAGCACCAGAACAAGAGGACACAGCCTCAGGCTGTGCCAGGGGACATTTAGGCTGGAGGTGAGGAGAAAGTTCTTCACTGAGAGAGTCATTGGACACTGGAATGGGCTGCCCGGGGAGGTGGTGGAGTCGCCGTCCCTGGAGCTGTTCAAGGCAGGATTGGACGTGGCACTTGGTGCCATGGTCTGGCCTTGAGCTCTGTGGTAAAGGGTTGGACTTGATGATCTGTGAGGTCTCTTCCAACCTTGGTGATACTGTGATACTATGAACTAGTTCTATAAATCATCTTCTTTTATTTCACTTACATGTGTGAGTACTGCACTTCTAGACTTACAATTGTGATTCAGATAGAATTACAAATAATACTCACAAAAAAAAAGACCCTATTTTTATGCAGGCTTCTGTTGCTTCTTTTCATGGCAAGAAACTAGATTGACTCAGGTCACATTCTGTGACCTGAATGACTTTGGTAATCACAAACCCAGAATATCCAGTAGCCAGTCTTTAATGGGCTGGGAACTGCAGGGGTAGAATCATAGAATCAAGAGGTTGGAAGAGACCTCCAAGATCATCCAGTCCCACCTAGCACCCAGCCCTAGCCAGTCAACCAGACCATGGCACTAAGTGCCTCATCCAGGCTTTTCTTCAACACCTCCAGGGACAACAACTCCACCACCTCCCTGAGCAGCCCATTCCAATGCCAATCACTCTCTCTGGCAACAACTTCCTCCTAACATCCAGCCTAGACCTCCCCCAGCACTTGAGACTGTGTCCCCTTGTTCTGCTGCTGGTTGCCGAATCCTGCCTCTGTGATCCTCTATACACTACCAAAGTACAAAACAAATACTGATTTTGTTTTGGCTGCAATCAACTTCAAACAAAAGGCCTATAAACATAAAAGGTACTGAACTTTACTCAAGTGCTACATTGTTGTACATTGCTATTCCAAAATCTTTTCTGTCAAGTGTTGCTGCAGGCTCTTTATTTACACATGGAAGTTCATATTCCTCAAATGTAACATTGAGCAGAATTTACTTACAATGCTGAAGCAAAACTCAGGCCTGTTGATTAAAGAAAACCTTGTTTGGCACTTTGGCTGCAACAACCCCCAGCAGCCCTACAGGTTGGGGGAGGAGCAGCTGGAGAGCTGCCTGGTGGAAAGGGACCTGGGGGTGTTGGTGGGCAGCTGGCTGAACGTGAGCCAGCAGTGTACCCAGGTGGCCAAGAAGGCCAACAGCATCCTGGCCTGTGTCAGAAATGGTGTGACCAGCAGGAGGAGGGAGGTGATCATGCCCCTGTACTCAGCACTGGTGAGACCACACCTTGAGTGCTGTGTCCAGTTTTGGTCACCACAGTACAGGAGGGACATTGAGGTGCTGGAGCAGGTGCAGAGAAGGGTCATGAGGCTGGGGAGAGGTCTGGCAAACATGGCTTATGAGGAGCAGCTAAAGGAACTGGACTTGTTTAGTCTGGAGAGGAGGAGGCTGAGAGGGGACCTTATTGGCCTCTACAACTAGCTAAAAGGAGGTTGTAGTGAAGCTGGAGCTGGTCTCTTCTCCTGAATTACTAATGATAGGACAAGAGGAAATGGCCTCAAGTTGTGTCAGTGGAGGTTTAGGTTGGATGTTGGGAGGAAGTTCTTTCCTGAGCAGGTGGTCAGGCACTGGAACAGGCTGCCCAGGGAGGTGCTGGAGTCACCATCCCTGGATCTGTTAAAAAAACGGAGTGGCTGTGGTGCTTGAGGCTGTGGTCTAGTGATGAAGGATTCTGGGATGAAGGTTGGACTGGATGATCCTGGTGGTCCTTTCCACCCACAGCAATTCATAGTGATTAGATGTTGTGCTGAGGGATTTGGTTTAGTCAAGGACTTGTCAGTGTGAAACTAATGATTGGACTCCATCATCTTGAAGGTCTTTTCCAGTCTAAGAAATTCTGTGATTTAAAAAGCATTATGGAATACTCTAACCTGACTGAACACATCAAGTTTGGTTTATGGTAATACAGGTTACAAAGTGACTAGGATAAAATGTGGACAGCTGCTTACACTTAAACTCTGTGAACAAAGCAAACAGGTTAACAAACAAACTGGTATTACTCTGCACAGAAAAACATAGCTTGATATTTACCTTAGGTTTATTCGTGTTTATTCAAGCAGTTGCTTGAGTAAGCAAGAGTTAAACAAGTACCCTAGTCAAAGAAAAATGTATGCATTCTTCCTCTGAAAACATCATTGCCAAGAAAACAAAATCTTCCCTGCTTTCCTGCACCCCTCCTACCAAATGCAGGTTATGTTTGCTTACTGAGATGAAATCTCTCTTTTAACATATCTCTCATCATCAAGGTAGTGAGTTCCCTCGAAAATGGAGCAAGCAGAGAGGCAACACAGTCTCAAGGTGTGCTGGGGGAGGTCTAGGCTGGATGTTAGGAGGAAGTTCCTCACAGAGAGAGAGATTGGCATTGGAATGGGCTGCCCAGGGAGGTGGTGGAGTTGCCATCCCTGGAGGTGTTCAAGCAAAGCCTGGCTGAGGCACTTAGTGCCATCGTCTGGTTGATTGGCTAGGGCTGGGTGCTAGGTTGGACTGGATGAGCTTGGAGGTCTCTTCCAACCTGGTTGATTCTATGACATTTCCTAAGAGAGAAAAGTGCATGCCTTAGATACTGGTAGAGTTATCATTCATTGGAAGAGACACTGGGTATTTTCTTTGCTGACACAGTGTTCTGGTTTAGGTTCCAGGCCATGCTAATCTACAGTTAGAATGATGTAGTTTTGAGTTTCCATCCTGTTTTTACTTGGAATCCTCTTCTAGCAACACATGGTTGGATTTTCTCATGAGTTGCTCAGGGGTGACCTCATTGCTGTCTGCAACTACCTGAAGGGAGGCTGTAGCCAGGTGGGGGTTGGTCTCTCCTGCCAGGCAACCAGCAACAGAACAAGGGGACACAGTCTCAAGTTGTGCTGGGGGAAGTATAGGCTGGATGTTAGGAGGAAGTTGTTGGCAGAGGGAGTGATTGGCATTGGAATGGGCTGCCCAGGGAGGTGGTGGAGTCACCAGCCCCAGACCTGTTTAAAAGCCATCTAGATCTGGTACTTGGGGACATGGTATAGTGACAGGTTTGGTGGAGTGGACAAAAGGCCTGCACTTGATAATCTTGGAGGTGCTTTCTGGCCTGAATGATTCTCTTAAAAAGAAGTTGCCCAATAACTGAGGTTAATCTTTTGTGGAAGAAGTCTGGCAAAACTCGGTGCATTCAAGCTGAGTCCAGAGAGAGTACAGTGACATCCTTCATAGCACTGTTTGCTTCTAGGGCAGATTAGAATCTATCATAGAATCAGCCAGGCTTGGAAGAGACCACAAGGATAATATAGTTCCAACCCCCCTAACATGCCCAGGGACACCCTACCCTAGATCAGGCTGGCCAGAGCCTCATCCATCCTGGCCTTAAACACCTCCAGGGATGGGGACTCAACCACCTCCCTCGGCAACCCGTTCCAGGCTCTCACCGCTCTCATGCTGAACAGCTTCCTTCTCACAACCAGCCTGAACCTACCCATCTCCAGCTTTGCTCCATTCCCTCTAGTCCTGTCACTCCCTGAGAGCTTAAGAAGTTCCTCTCCAGCACTTTTGGAGGCCCCCTTCAGATGCTAGAAGGCCACAAGAAGGTCACCTCAGAACCTCTTCTTTTCCAAACTCAACAGCCCCAACTCTTTCAGCCTGTCCTCATAGCAGAGGTGCTGCAGCCCTCTGAGCATCCTCGTGGCCCTTCTCTGGATATGCTCCAGCACATCCACATCCTCCTTGTAACGGGGGCTCCAGAACTGGATGAAGTACTCCAGATGGGGCCTCACCAGCATGACCTGCTGCCCACACTTGTCCTGATGCAGCCCAGGATCTGGTTGGCTTTCTGGGCTGTAAGTGTGCACTGCTGGCTCATGTTGGGCTTCTTGTCCACCAGCACCCTCAAGTTTCTCTCCTCAGGGCTGCTCTCCAGCCACTCACTGCCCAGCCTGGATTTGTGCTTGGCATTGCCTTGACCCAGATGCAGGATCTTGTACTTGGTCTTGTTGAACCTCATGAGGTTGGCCTGTGCCCACCTTTCCAGCCTGTCCAGGTCCCTCTGGAAAGAAGGAAAATCTGGACAGGACATAAACAGCCACGTGTTGGCCAGACCTTGCTTAGATATTTGCATTTATCCAAGACTGTCACCTACTAAGGCATTAATCAAAACAAACCTCTCAAGTTCTTTACTGACCTTTTTAATCCTTCCTGAAATACCAACCTGCTTATTTGAAATAACAGAATTCATAGAAAGTCATCTTGGAAGGTGTAATGACAAGATGGAAAGATGTTTTCTCCAAAATAACTGTTTGGAGATTTTATACAGCTCAGATCACAGAAACAAACCATAATTGCAGGGATCCACATGGTAGCACAGGCATGTTTTTGTGGTCAGGGCAGAACTCAAGATCTCAATTTCAAAAGCCTAAGTGTGGTGGGTTAGGTTTTTAGAAATGACAAATTACAAAGCTGCAGGTATTACATTTCCATCCAAATCTTTTTATATATCTGCAAACTCTTTCATTCAGGCTTGGCAATGCCACGATGAAAAGGGAGAAAGACAGCAGAAGCTGTGGGCTGTGCACAGAAGAGGTGAACTCAGCCAACGCCTTGTGTCATTTCTCTCTGCCCATGTATGGCACTCTGGCAATTTCTCATTGCATTCATGATGGGAAGGTTCCCCTCCCACACTGCTGGAAGGAGAATCCCTCTTTTCACAAACTCTGTCTTGCAGTTTTCTAATCATAGAATCAAGCAGGTTGGAAGAGACCTCCAAGCTCATCCAGTCCAACCTAGCACCCAGCCCTGGCCAGTTAACCAGACCATGGCACTAAGTGCCTCAGCCAGGCTTTGCTTGAACATCTCCAGGGACGGTGCCTCCACCACCTCCCTGGGCAGCCCATTCCAATGCCAATCACTCTCTCTGAAGAACTTCCTCCTAACATCCAGCCTAGACCTACCCTGGCACAACTTGAGACTGTGTCCCCTTGTTCTATTGCTGATTGCCTGGCAGAAGAGGCCACCCCCACCTGGCTACAATGTCCCTTCAGGTAGTTGTAGACAGTTATAAGATCACCCCTGAGCCTCATCTTCTCCAGGCTAAACAACCCCAGCTCCCTCAGCCTCTCCTCATAGCGTTTGTGCTCCAGGCCCAAATGGAAGTGATGTCAGTGCTATGTTGTTTCTGAGCCATACTCTGAATCTTTTAGCTCCTTTTAGTTCAGATCCAAATTGCTGGAGAGTCCTTATCAATCTAGCTCCAAAGAGAGGTCTGAAATGAAGTGTGTTAATGCAGAGAGGCACTGGGAATATATAGTTGTGATGGTTTGGGTGTTACCTGCCTCCCCCCACTTTGGATTATCACCCAGACTCGGCTCAGTCGATCTGGAAATTGAATGAAGCTTTATATTTACACCTTAGCACAATCTACAAGCAGAGATTTACAATATAGACAGAAATATACAAGTTAAAAAGGTAATACCAAAACACAACAGCCTCCCAGAAACCAGAGTCCCCAGGAGGGACTCTCAACCACCTTTCCATCTTCTCCCCACCCCTCTACCTTACCCCAGACTTTGACTTGTGTTCAAGGTGAGTTTGGAGGGCCAGCCAGGGGGGTTAGGAAGCAGTGGGATTAGTCACACAGACAGCAGGTTAGGTTAGAGAGAAGTTCATGCAGCCCCAGAGCCCAGAGAGCAACTCTGTTATCTACATTTATGTTCTTATTCTTATCCATCTCAGCAAGCCTATGAGTGCAGCAGACATCACCATTGCTTCCTTTTCACAGCCTATCATCTAATTCTTCTCATGAAATTTCCCAGCTAGGCTCAAACTAGCACAGTAGTGATGCTGCTGTAATCTCTGGGTCCCTTCCTGCTGCTCAATTCCTCCTGAAGAATCTGCCCAAGCTGCAGATAAGGGAAAGTACAGCTTCTGCAAGCTGCCCTTCCTCCTGGCACACAGGGCAGAAAGACTAAGACAAATGCTCCACAAGAACCATGAGAGAAAGAAAATTTTCTTGTGCTTGAAACATTTCATCACTGTGAACAGAGATCAGATGTTATCCAACTGACATATGCAATAGCTCCACACTTAAGGGCTGCTTGAAGCAGTGCTAGCATTAATGGAAGAAATGCCAGCTAGGTGGTGTTTGAAAAACAAAAGCCAGAGTCTTGAGCTGCCAGGGGCTATAGTGGGCATTCTGGCCTTTGTCTACCAAACTGGGAGCTTGCATTTTATTAGTAGATGGTAGGCTGAACCTGAGCCAGCAGTGTGCCCAGGTGGCAGGAGAGCCAATGGCATCCTGGCTTGGATCAGGAACAGTGTGGCCAGCAGGACAAGGGAGGTTATTCTGCCCCTGTACTCAACACTGGTGAGGTCACAGCTTGAGTACTGTGTCTAGTTCTGGGCTCCTCAATTCAAGAGAGATGTTGAGATACTGGAATGTGTCCAGAGCAGGGTGATGAAGCTGGTGAGGGGCCTGCTGTATGTGCCTGAAGCAGATGGGAGTTGGTCTCTTCTCCCAGGCAAGCAGCAACAGAACAAGGGGACACAGTCTCAAGTTGTGCCGAGGGAGGTCTGGGCTGGATGTTAGGGGGAAGTTGTTGGCAGAGAGAGTGATTGGCATTGGAATGGGCTGCCCAGGGAGGTGGTGGAGTCACTGTCCCTGGAGGTGTTGAAGCAAAGCCTGGATGAGGCACTTAGTGCCATGGTCTGGTTGATTGGACAGGGCTGGGTGCTAGGTTGGAGTGGATGAGCTTGGAGGTCTCTTCCAACTTGGCTGTTTCTATGATTCTATGGTCTAGTTGATTGGACAGGGCTGGCTGATAGGTTGGATTGGGTGATCTTGGAGGTCTCTTCCAACCTGGTCGATTCTATGATTCTGCAGTCCAGTTGATTGTACAGGGCTAGGTGCTAGGTTGGACTGGATGGTCTTGGAGGTCTCTTCCTACCTGGCTGATTCTATGTCCCACAGGCTGGGGGCTCCTTCTAAGGAAGGCTTTTATGCAGAAGTGTGTGCATGCCTTCTCAATAGGAGCTGCACCACCTCCTCCGCCGCTCCTTACCACTCAGTAGCCAAATCAACCACGCTCGTACTAGAACGTGCTGCAGATGAGAGCTAAAAGTACTTGCACTCCATACTGCATTTTATTATTCCCAGTTTGACTCTGTCAGCTGTTACAATTTCTTGACTGTGCCAGTTCACAGACTTCTGTTTCCATAAAAAAAACCTCTATGGGCTTCTGCTTCTTAAGACTAAGTAGGAAATATTTCAATAGTCCTTTCCTGTCTTGCTGAGGGTGAGGTCGTGCAGCTGTAAGGGAAGCCAAAAAAAAAAAGTTTAATTCATAACATTTGTGCATTATATTTTTTTTTTTTTTTTGCATAGAAATTTGCAGATGTTACTTTCTGGTGTGGCTTTTCTCGTTTGGCTTTGTCTCTGCTTTGTTCTCGTATTTCAGATTTCAGTATGAAGTAATAAATGACTGTGGCATAGGGGGAATTTGCAGATGGAGCATGACTTCTCTCTTATTTTTCCATACTGTTTTGGAAAAGCCATGTTGTATTTCATTTCTGAGAGAATTCTTTAGAAAGGCAAAGATTGTTGAGATTTTTTTTTCAGTTACACACTTCCCAAGAGCTGAAGTAAAAATATAAGTCACTGATTAGAGGGCAAAGCAGGGCTTGTTCAGAGTCAGAAGCACTGGAAGTGACCAGTGAATTCCTAAAGCAAAAACTATAATGAGCAGATGACCTTAGAGGGGATTATATTACCAAAACAGAGTTACATTCTGCTTCCCACTGTGCCTGTTCATAGTGTTGCACACCTCAGGAGCTTTCTGATACCATGACATATGCACTGGGCTTAGATAGGCAGAAGGCTGCTAAATTCTCTGGCCCCCTCTGCAGGCATGCAGAGCCCAAGAAACAATGCAAATGACACCTGGGCTGTGCCTACACTGGGACCAAGTGGGAGGGGGAAAAGTCAGGCTCCATGCAGGCTGTGAACCCATCTTCTCCTGCAGTCACTAAAATGTCAAGTCTAACTCGGGGCCATTGGAATGGGCTGCCCAGGGAGGTGGTGGAGTTGCCATCCCTGGAGGTGTTCAAGCAAAGCCTGGCTGAGGCACTTAGTGCCATGGTCTGGTTGACTGGCTAGGGCTGGGTGCTAGGTTGGACTGGATGATCTTGGAGGTCTCTTCCAACCTGGTTCATTCTATGAGTGCTGGTGGGTAGGATGAGGAACAAGACTGTGGATTTCCTGACCAGCCTTCTCAGGCAATGGGGAGCAAAGAAAGCAGCTGCAACAAAGTGGAATCTCTAGCTGTGGTCCAGTGTTACAGAATCACATATTTGCGATGCTTTGGGTGTTACCTGCTCCTCCTACTCTTATGAAATCACCCAGACTAAACTCAGCCATCTGGAAGTTAAGGAATGAAGCTTTATATCCACAGCTTAGCACAATATATAAGCAGATATTTACAGTATATACAGCTATAGACAGAAATAGACAAGTTAAAGGTAATACAGAAACACAGCAGCCCTCCCAGAAACCAGAGCCCCCAGGAGGGGTTCTCGACCACCCTTCCACCTTCTTTCCACCCCTCTACCTTATCCCAGACTTTGCCTTACATGCAAGGTGAATTTGGAGGATTGGCAAGGGGAGTTAGAAGCAGAAGGATTAGTTACACAGAAGCCACCCAGGAAGCAACACAGACTCTAAGAGACAGACACACACACACTCTGTCTTATCTATGTTTGTGTTGCTTTTGCCCATCTCAGCCAGCCTAGGAGTGCAGCAGACACCACCATTGTTTTCTTTTCACAGCCTATGATCTATTTTTTCCCATTAAAATGTTCCAGTTAGCCTCAAAGTAACACAATATTCATAGAATGTTAGGGGTTGGAAGGGACCTCAAAAGATCCTTGAGTCCAGCCCCACTTGCTGAAGCAGGACTACCTAGGGCAGGTCACACAGGACCACATCCAGCCCTGTTCCAAATGTCTTCACTGAAGCAGACTCCACAGCCTCCCTGGGCAGCCTGTTCCAGTGCTTTGTCACCCTCAGACTGAAAAAGGTTTTCTCTCTGTTTCTGTGGCATCTTCTCTCCTCCAGCTTGTCCCCTTTGCCCCTTATCCTTTCATAGGACAACAGTGAGAAAAGCCTGGCTTCATCCTCCCAGCACTGCCCTTCAACTCTTTCTAGCCATGAACAAGGTTATTGTGCATGGTCAGCTGTAGTAGTTTAAGGCTTATTGGAATATTCTGATAAGACAAATAGGTAATTTCCTGATAGCTCAGTGCAGAATCTAATTAAATTAGATCATGTGTCCAGAGAAGGGCAAAAAGCTGGTGAATCATAGAATCAACCAGGTTGGACGAGACCTCCAAGATCATCCAGTCCCACCTAGCACCCAGCCCTACCCAGTCAACTAGAACATGGCACTAAGTGCCTCAGCCAGGCTTTGCTTGAACACCTCCAGGGGCAACAACTCCACCACCTCCCTGGGCAGCCCATTCCAATGCCAATCACTCTCTCTGCCAACAACTTCCTCCTAACATCCAGCCTAGACCTCCTCTGGCACAGCTTGAGACTGTGTCCCCTTGTTCTGTTGCTGCTTGCCTGGCAGAAGAGACCAACTCCCACCTGGCTACAGCCTCTCTTCAGGTAGTTGTAGACAGCAACGAGGTCATCCCTGAGCCTCCTCTTTTCCAGGCTAAACAACTCCATCTCCCTCAGCCTCTCCTCATGGGGTTTGTGTTCCAGGCCTTTCAGCAGCACTAAGGAGGAAAGCTGCAAGGAAGAGTTGAAGGCAGCAGCTGGTAGCGTCAGTTCCTGAGCTGCTGCTCTTTGCTGCAGGAAGGCTGTCCTGTAGGAACCTGCCACACCACTCTAAAGATGTACAGTGCACTGAGTGCTTTTCAAACTCCAGATGGCTCTTTTTTTTCTCATGGGCATGAGAGCCACAGGTTCTTACCCAGATCACCCCTCTTTTTCCAGCAAGTGGCCTGTGCTGGCTGCCAGTAACAAGCACCCCTTTATACCTCTCTGCAGCAGGCACAAGGATGCCTTTGAGCTCTGCAGCAAAGGTTTTTTTCTTCCTGAAATGTACACACTGGGCTGAGTTCTGCTCTGGTTTGCAGCACTGTGACCCCATTGAGCAAGTTCAGGAGGGTTATGTGGGGATAACTGAATCTGCCCTCCTGACTGCCATTGTAATAAACAGAAAAGGGGATTTTAGTTTTCTTCCTTGGTTTATAGAGGTTCATCTCCATCAAGGATTTTTAAAGCTGCCCTATTAGGAAGTGAATCCATATTCTAAGCATGCCAATAGAGGCTCTTAAAAGCAAGTTGCTGGTATGAATCAATGATATTTTATCAGGTATTCTGGAGCAGACCAGCAGCAAACCACCTTCCCAGAAAAGCCTGTAGCACTCACACTTCTCCATGTGTCCCCTGCGAGCTGGCTCTGGCCTCACATTAGGAACTAGAGACGTTTCCTGTCAGCTGAGCTGCTCTTCAGCCAGCCAGAGTGAGGAAATTTGATGGTAGGAACTTCAGGCAGAATGCTTCCCTAAATGATATGGGATTTGTGGCTGTAATAAGCCTGCCTTGGCTGTGGGGTTTCCTGCAAATACCTTTGTCTCCTCTGACACATACAGCTGTGTGTGGAGGTGTATTTCTACACCCAAATGAGCATTCACAGGAAGGTGTATCAGGCAGAATGATACCTGATCACCTGTGGCAAAGATGGATATTTTGTGCCAGCAGCTTTGTGCCCCAGAACAGCTTCTGAAATAATTGTTGCCCTTCTGAGTCATTTTTGCACACCAGGGATGTTATGTCTCAAAATGTGGGGGCTTGTAACCTAAATCATACTCTGTCCCTTGCTTCTTTCTTTCTCCTTCAACCTCATGCTGTTGAGTAGTTTCAGCTTTCACAGATTTCAGTTTATGATTTATTAAAGGTATTGCTATTTCCTGCATTCCTTTAAGAGGAAAGTTCTGATAAGTCCTTACCAAGACAGCTGCAAGCAACTTTAAACTTGCTTCATTAAAATCCATAGAATCATAAAATCAGTCAGGATTGGAAGGGACCACAAGGATCATCTAGTTCCAACCTCCCTGCCTAGGCAGGGACACCCTACCCTAGATCAAGCTGCCCACAGCCTCATCCAGCCTGGCCTTAAACACCTCCAGCCATGGGGCCTCAACCACCTCCCTGGGCAACCCATTCCAGCCTCTCACCACTCTCATGCTGAACAACTTCCTCCTCACATCCAGCCTGAAACTCCCCACCTCCAGCTTTGCTCCATTCCCCCTAGTCCTGTCACTACCTGAGAGCCTAAGAAGTTCCTCCCCAGCACTTTTGGAGGCCCCCTTTAGATACTGGAAGGCCACAAGAAGGTCGCTTCAGAACCTCTTCTTTTCCAAACTCAACAGCTCTGCTATGAGGACAGAATGAAAGAATTTGGGCTGCTGCAGCCCTCTGAGCATCCTCGTGGCCCTTTTCTGGACACACTACAGCATCTCCACATTCCTGTTGTAAGGGGGCTCCAGAACTGGGCGCAGTACTCCAGGTGGTGTCTCACCAGAGTGGGGTTGAATCACCTCCCTCACCCTGCTTGCCACACTTCTCTTGATGCAGCCCAGGATCTGGTCAGCTTTCCGGGCTGCAAAGTGCACACTGATGGCTTATGTTGAGCTTTTTGTCCACCAGTACCCTCAAGTCCCTCTCCTCAAGGCTGCTCTCTAGCCACTCTGCCCAGCTGGATTTGTGCTTGGCACTGCCTCGACCCAGGTGCAGGACCTTGCACTTGGTCTTGTTGAACCTTGTGAGCTTGGCTTGTGCCCACCTCTCCAGCCTGTCCAGATGCCTCTGGATGGATCCCTGCTCTCCAGTCTGTCTGCTGCACCACACAGCTTGGTGTGGTCAGCAAACTTGCTGAGGCTGCACTCAATGTCTCTGTCCATGGCACCAACAAAGATGTTGAGCAAGACTGGTGCCAGGACTGATCCCTGAGGGACTCTGCTTGTCATTGCCCTCCACTTGGACATGCACCCATTGGCAGCCACTCTTTGGGTGCAGCTATCAAGCCAGTTCTTTATCCATCCAGTGCTCCACCCATCAAACCTATGTCTCACCAGCCTGGAGACCAGGATGTGGTGCAGGCCAGTGTCAAAGGCCTTGCTCAGGTCCAGGTAAATGACATCAGTCATTACATCAGTTACATTTGTACCTAAAACATGTAACTTCTCCCCACAGACAGATACCTTTCTGTACTGGAAAGAGCCAGTCACACAGAGCAGCCATAGAACTAAGGGCTAGTGAGAAAAGAAAGGTTTGGTTGTTTTTTTGTTCCAATTTTTGCTATTTCCATGCAGCTATCAAATTGTGTGTTCAGTGGTTTTAGTTGCATCTCCATAGGGGACAGACAATTGCCAGAGGAATTATTCCTCTGTAAGGGAATAGCTCAAGAACTGCAGTAGTTCTGAAATAAGCTCTTGGTGCTTTCTCTTTGGTAAGGTCAGCAACATGTTAGGAACTACACTGGCAGGAGGAAAAGTGTGGCAAAACAGAAGTAAAAAGGTTAAATCAATGTGTCAGTTGAGTCATTAAACAGGCACTGACCTTGCATGATCTGTTCAGGGCTTTTTGAATGTACAGTTTATTCCTTAGTTTGGTCTCTCCTTCTTCACTAATTGCTAGCTTCACTGAAGGGTATGGCTGGGAGGAGCTATATTCGTGGATAACTGCTAAGAATTGGGAGCTGCCAAGGGAAGAAAAACAACCCCCCCCGGCTAGCCTCACTGGAAGTGGCAAACATTGTTTAGAGGCTGCCAAAAGAAATGGGAGCAGAAAGAGATTAAATGAATAGAGGCAGTGATGGATGGATGGATGAGAGACAGTTATTCATGGCTGGGAAAGCATGATGAAGTCTTAACTAGGTGGCAGACAGGCAGAGCTTGCAAGGAGGAAGCCATTAGGCAAATAAATGGCATAAATGTACAGGTGTCCTGTGTTCCACTGCACGAGTTGGCCATCTCCATCCTTGGCATGACTTTTCACATACTGAAGAGCACATCATTATAAGTGATACTGATGTTGTGGAAATAAAGTGCATATCATATGGGGGCAAAAGGGAGATCTTCCAGTTGGAGGCAGAGTCTGAGAGCACATGAGCACTAAGTGTTATTATTTCTCCTGTTTCAGTCAAGAGCACTTTGGTTGTGCTCCCTTGCATTCCTTTTCTTTCCTGACATCAACACTTACAAATTACTTACAAGTTACCCACCAGGAGTACTGAGTGCAGTTCTGGAGCCCCCAACACAAGAAGGACATCAAACTGGTCTATTCCTTCTCTGGACTCACCCTGAAGGCTGGAGCAGCTTTGCTATGAGGACAGGCTACAAGAGCTGGGGATCTTTAGCCTGAAGAAGAGAAGGCTTTGAGAAGACCTTGGAGTGGTCTTTCAGTATCTGAAAGGGGCCTACAGGAAGGCTGGGGAGTGACTATCGACAAGATCTTGTAATGACAGGATGAGGAGGAATGGGTTTAAACTGGCAGAGGGGAGATTCAAACTAGCTGTTAGGAAAGGGTTCTTTGCAGTGAGGGTGGTGAGACACTGGCACAGGTTGCCCAGGGAGGTTGTGGATGCTTCCTCCCTGGAGGTGTTCAAGGCCAGGTTGGATGAGGCCTTGAGCAACCTGTTCTAGTGGGACTGGAACTGGATGATCCTTGAGGTTCCTTGCAACCTAGACTATTCTGTGAGTCTATGAAGTCCTGTGCCTTCTTCCTTCCCTGCCAGTGCTGCTGTGTACTGTCCTAGGCAAAGGCAGATCAATTTGATCTCTTTTCTTTGGGTTCTCTTTCCTAATCTTTTAAAAGCACCCAATTACTTGGGATGCCAAACCATTCAGCGTGGTTTAGTCTTTAGGTTAGTGCATGGTCACTACTGAGCCACTTTGGACTTAGGATTTCTCTAAATGGTTCAGCTAACTGAATACAGCTGGCGAGGCAGGACAAGATGTGAAAAGGAACACACCAAAGCCCAACGTGGGACACTTCAAAGATGTTCTTTCCCCAGATAGCTGGGTGCTGATGTACCCAGGGAACTTGAAATGCTGCAGTTCATGATTTTCTTTTCTGCGTGTGCCCCTTGTTTGACAAAAGGTCTGGAAGGTTATTTTGTGATGTTCTTATTGCTGGTGTTGGTATTTTTGCCATAGCTGTTAGAAACATGTGATGGTTTGGATGTTCCTCACACCCCCCACACTTTGGAAATCACCCAGACTAGACTCAGCCAGCTCTGGAAATTGAATGAAGCTTATATTTACAGCTTAGCACAATATACAAGCAGATATTTACAGTATAGACAGTTACAGACAGAAATATACAAAGGTAATACAGAAACACAACAGCCCTCCCAGAAACCTGAGTCCCCAGGAGGGGCTCCCAACCACCCTTCCACCTTTTCCCACCCCTCTCAACCTTACCCCATTCCCAAGGGAGAATGGAGGTTTGGCCAGGGGGTTAGGAAGCAAAGTCAGAGAAATGGAGGGTGAGGTTAGAGAGAGAGATGCAGCTTAGAGTCCCCCAGCAGGAGAAGTTGTAGTGCCTTATCTATGTTTTCATTCTTGTTTTTATACACCTCAGCAAGCCTATAAGCGAGGTAGACACCAGCCTTATTTTCCTTTCACAGCCTGTAATCTAGTTCTTCTCACCAAAACATTCTAGCTAGGCTCAAACTAGCACAACACATCATGGAAATTCTAACTTCATGGCATGGAGTCTTGGAAGGGAGAGGAAAGACACCACTCTAGTTTGCTAGCAGGAAAACTCACCAGGCGCCAAGCGTCAACACTACCTAGAGCTTAGTCTGAACAGCGATGACTCTAAAACACAGACCAAACAATCAGTGCTACCAATGAGAACAGAGTTGTTCACCTCACCAGTGCATTAAGGGAATGGCAGGGCAAGAAAACAATCTACTTTTGCATACTAAGTGTTGACTGGGTTGACTTTGTGCTTCCTCTCTTGCAAAGAATTCTTCTTTGCTAGTCTGTAATCCAGTTCTCCATCAGGAAACTTCCCCTTTTGTTTAAAAGCCTTTTTCCTTCTGTCTTTTCTTTTACTTTCTTTCCATAAATATCTTTTAAAGCACACCTACTGAACGTGGCCACATTTGAATGCACATCACTTCTGAGCAGATCCTCCAAGCTGCAGAGAATGGGAGGCTGCTTTGCAAAGTCTGTTTCCACTCACAAGGATTCCAGCCTCTAATTTTGCGAAGCCTTCTGGGAGTACATTTTCCCAGGCTGCATTCCAGTAGCTTTTTATTTCCTGTAGCTGTGTCAAAAGCAGTAATAGTAAGTCTCAAGAATGGAAGGGGTTTCTTTATAATATATGTACCATATGGCTGTGCAGCCTTCTCTTCATTTGTTTAGAAAGGGTTGCAGAGGATAATAGTGACTCTGTTCACTAATTGCTGTCCTGTGTGCTGCAGTCATATATTTGAACTGGACTGTCAGGGGGGAATTTAGTCTTCTTTTCACATTTTCTCTTGGATCATTGTGTCATTAAAGGAAGTTAGTAGCAAGTTTTCACAAAACTTTGCCTTCATCAGCAGTGTCATAGAATCAACCAGTTTTGAAGAGAAGTGTCTGCTGGATCATCTCTCTGTACACTATGCATATACCTTGCATTATTTCACAGTATCACAGTATCATCAGGGTTGGAAGAGACCTCACAGAGCTCAAGGCTAGACCATGGCACCAAGTGCCACGTCCAACCTTGCCTTGAACAGTCCCAGGGACGGTGACTCCACCACCTCCCCGGGCAGCCCATTCCAGTGTCCAATGACTAATCAACCAGATTGGAAGAGAAGTGTCTGCTGGATCATCTCTCTGCACACTATGCATATACCTTGCATTATTTACTGCTTTACATCCATAGAATGAACCAGGTTGGAAGAGAAGTGTCTGCTGGATCATCTCTCTGCACACTATGCATTTACCTTGCATTATTTACTGCTTTACATCCATAGAATGAACCAGGTTGGAAGAGAAGTGTCTGCTGGATCATCTCTCTGTACACTATGCATATACCTTGCATTATTTACTGCTTTACATCCATAGGATCAATGAGGTTGAAAGGAAAGTGTCTGCTGGATCATCTCTCTGTACACTATACATACCCTTTGCATTATTTACTGCTTTACATCCATAGGATCAACCAGGCTGGAAGGGAAGTGTCTGCTGGATCATCTCTCTGTACACTATGCATACACTTTACATTATTTAGTGCTTTACATTCATAGAATCAACCAGGTTGATTCTATGAATGTAAAGCACTAAATACGTATGTATATTATATGTATGAATGTAAAGCAACCAGCTTCTGAGCTGAAGCTTGTCTTTTCTCATCAGTTTACATCTTGGATAAAAACAAACCAGAGCATTTGTAACGTGTTCTGACCCTACTGAAGTGTAACAGCTCTGTTGCAGAACAAGGCTGCCTTCTAGGGCCAGCACGCTATTAGTCAGCCAGGGTGGGAACCTGTGTGTGGTAAGTGGTGGGATGAAGTGAAGGAGTCCTTGGCTGCATAGACCCCATTTCAGTGGTGTAACATACAGCCTGGCAGAGATTTCCTACATGTAACTGCAAAATGGTAAAGCAAACTTTCCACTTAAGCTCTCCCAAGATCTTCATTACTTAAATCAAAGGAGATCCTTCTGGCCTTACTATAGGCCAGCCGTGAGGTAGTAACAGAACTGTCAGAGAGAAGCCAAG
Organism: Pogoniulus pusillus; assembly: GCF_015220805.1. Classification (NCBI taxonomy): domain Eukaryota; kingdom Metazoa; phylum Chordata; class Aves; order Piciformes; family Lybiidae; genus Pogoniulus; species Pogoniulus pusillus. Next base: position 5,107,581 of record NC_087271.1, read on the forward strand.
GATGTCTTACACTGTAGCAGCAATAACTCTTTTTTATGCCTATAGTGTTCCTAAAATACACCAGATATAAAACAACCAACCTGGAGCACTCAAATTGGAATGGGCAGCCAAGGTGGAAAAAGAATACGAGTTGAAAAGACAGCTGTTTAATTTTACAGTGGGCTTGCCCACACTGTCCTGTTACAATGTGCTGTTTTAACAGGAGCAATTCTGAATTAAGTACTCCAGTACTTTTACCCTTTTGAGATTTACTTCTCACTTCTCTGAAATTCTATGTGACTGGACAAAGACTCCAATGAGGAGTGAGCAGTAGCACGTTTCCCTTCAGTTTCCTCTATGCTTAACTGTATCGCTTTCTATCCTTTCAACATGAAGGAGCAGCAATAGAACAAGGGGACACAGTCTCAAGTTGTGCCAGGGGAAATATAGGCTGGGTTTTAGGAGGAAGTTGTTGCCAGAGAGAGTGATTTGACATTGGAATGGGCTGCCCAGGGAGGTGGTGGAGTTGCCATCCCTGGGGGTGTTCAAGAAAAGCCTGGATGAGGCACTTAGTGCCATGGTTTAGTTGACTGGCTAGGGCTGGGTGCTAGGTTGGACTGGATGATCTTGGAGGTCTCTTCCAGCCTGGTTGATTCTATGATTCTGTTTCCAGTTGCTAAGTTATAGCTGAAATGAGTTGTCTGTGTCATTTGGTGGTAGGAACAAGAGCATATTCACAGGCCAAGTATCCACACATTGCTATCCACTTGCACGCAGGACTTCTGCTTAAGGTTGCATGTGTGAATTGGCAATCCCCCTTTGCCTATTTGAGTTGAAGATCCTATGTGCACTTGTGCATAACAGTGCTAGGCAGCTTTCAGAAGACTCTCTTTACACATCTCTGGTATGAATGAAGTCTGAAGTGTCAGCCACTGGGTAGACAGCCCAGTAAGATGGGTTTCAAAAGACTAATTCAACTTGTTGTTTGTTAGTGCAGATTTTTATTTCCATATATTGCTCTTCTGCTTCTCTGCTGATCTCTCCCTTGGTTGTTTGCTTAGTTTTTTGGGTTTTAGTTGGGGTTCTTTTTGATGGTTGACAAAGTATTCTGTTCTCCTGTACAAGGTAGAATGGAGGTGCTCTGTGGTTTGAAAGGGTAGCTCACTGGAATTAGCATGGAAGAATACAGTGTTCCTGTTTGCAACAAACAATGGTAGAGAACTTCTGTGAGAGAAATGCCTGGAGTTAGGATTTTCAAAACCCATTATTTTTCTTAAAAGACAACTTTCTCCAGAAACCCAGAATGAAACTTGGCATGTGTATAGAACCATGGAACCAACCAGGTTGGAAAAGACCTCCAAGATCATCAAGTCCAACCTATCACTCAGCCCTATCCAGTCAACTAGACCATGGCACAAGTTCCATTTCCCCTCACTGAAAACTAGCCCAGTGTTGGGAAAGACTTCTCTATGTGTGTCAGAATGACAGTGCCTCCTGCTTCCAGCCCTCCCACCACAGCCAGTGCAGCCATATGTAGTGGTTTGGGTGTTTCCCATCCCTCACACTTTAGAAATCACCCAGACTAGACTCAGCCAGCTCTGGAAATGTCAATGAAGCTTTATATTTGCAGCTTAGCAGAATACACAAGCAGATATTTACAGTATATACAATTATAGACAGACATATACAAGGTAAAAGGAAACACAGAAACACAACAGCCCTCCCAGAAACCTGAGTCCCCAGGAGGGGCTCCCAACCACCCCCTTTCACCTTCCCTCTACCCCTCTCAACCTTACCCCAGTCCCAAGGAAGAATGGAGGTTTAGCCTGGGGGTTAGGAAGCAAAGTGGATTAGTCAGAGAAATGGAGAATGAAGTTAGAGAGATGCAGCTTGGAGCTCCCCAGCAGGAGAAGTTGTAGTGCCTTATCTATGTTTTTACTCTTGTTCTGATGCATCTCAGCAAGCCTACAAGTGAAATAGACATCACCATTGTTTCCCTTTCACAGCCTGTAATTTAGTTCTTCTCACCAAAGCATTCTAGCTAGCTTCAAACTAGCACAACACATCATGCCAGAGACACAAGCAGAGGTACCAGGCTGGGTTATAGCTGTGCTCCCTGGCAGACTGTCTTTTGAGAAGTCTTGCCAGCTCCACAGGTTGCACTAGCATGTCCAAAACTTAGAATGGTGGAAAAGCAGGGAGCACAGCTATCTCCTGCATTTTCTGTTCTGTCTCCTTCACTGTGCCTGGGTCACATGGATTCTGAAAGAATGGCTCCTGGTGCTGCTGCTCTTTCACAGAATCAAAGAATCAGCCAGGTTGGAAGAGACCTCCAAGATCCTCCCAGCCCTATCCAACCAACTAGACCATGGCACTAAGTGCCTCATCCACTCTTTTCTTGAACATCTCCAGAGATGGTGACTCCACCACATCCCTGGACAGCCCATTCCAGTGCACATCACTCTCTATCAGGAACTTCCTCCTAACATCCAGCCTAGACCTCCCCTGGCACAACTTGAGACTGTGTCCCCTTGTTCTGTTGCTGGGTGACTGGCAGCAGAGTCCAACCCCACCTGGCTACAGCCTCCCTTCAGGTAGTTGTAGACAGCAATGAGGTCACCCCTGAGCCTCCTCTTCTGCAGACTGCACACCCCCAGCTCCTTCAGCCTCTCCTTACAGGGCTGTATTGCAGGCCCCTCACCAGCTTCGTTGCCCTTCTCTAGACACATTACAGCATCTCAACATCTCTCTTGAACTGAGGACCCCAGAACTGGACAGAGTACTCAAGGTGTGGCCTTCTATTACTGTCCCTCTCAACAACAACTGAGAGAGACCATGAACCTAAGAGGAGCAGAGTGCCATGATAAGGTACTGACAAGCCCTATCTAAATTTTCACATGGAGTTGGAAGCTAGCTGTTGGCTTCACGGGAAATCAAGTGCTGTTACTACAACACCAGCAGCTAGAGGTAACGTGTTGAAAACCTGGCAGACTCCCAACTGCCAGAGGTCTTGTTTTATACAGCAGTTTGAAAACGAATTCTAGGGGACTCTTCAAACAAAATTTAATATCTAAATACCAGACAGATAGCATATCATACTTCCTTATGCTTCAGAAGCAAGGGCAGCTCAGCCTGAAATTCATTTGCAGACATCTGTAAAACACATTGCTATGGAATGACACTAGAGGTGATGCAAACCTTGCAGTGAGCGCTCGTTCTTCACTATGAAATACAGACACAGTGGCATGAGATGTTGCTTTTCAAGTCAGTGTGCTCAGGGCAGCCCAAGAACACAGCTACTGATTTTGTGTTACCAGGGAACAGCTGCTTGGTATATGCAGACATTGAGAGATTCCAGTCCACTTGGTAGCCAGATCAGCAAATGAAAGGGTTGGAGGGGAGGAGGATGAACAAGCACTAAACAAACCATAAAAGTGTTTATTTGCACAAAGAGTGGAAATAGAGCATCTGAGTTAAAAAGGTGTCAGCTTTCAGCACGTTTCCTCATTGGAGCTGGCTGTCTGCTTTTCACTGGCAGTTATAGAATCATAGAATCAACCAGGTTGGAAGAGACCTCCAAGATCATCCAGTCCAACCTAGCACCCAGCCCTAGCCAGTCAACTAGACCATGGCACTAAGTGCCTCATCCAGGCTTTGCTTGAACACCTCCAGGGACGGGGACTCCACCACCTCCCTGGGCAGCCCATTCCAGTGCCAATCACTCTCTCTGGCAACAACTTCCTCCTAACATCCAGCCTGGACCTCACCCGGCACAACTTGAGACTGTGTCCCCTTGTTCTATTGCTGGTTGCCTGGGAGAAGAGGCCAACCCCCACCTGGCTACATCCTCCCTTCAGGTAGTTGTAGGCAGCAATAAGGTCTCCCCTGAGCCTCCTCTTCTCCAGGCTAAACAATCCCAGCTCCCTCAGCCTCTCCTCCTAGGAGGATTTCTCAAGGAATGAGAGTCTGAGCTGCTGAATGCCAGGACTCAACGAATAAGGAAAGGATAAACGTATCGATTTCGAACGTACATGAATGACAAAAACACCATCCTTATTAACCAGCCAAAGCATCATGGAATAAAAATGTTTTAATCCATTGTTCTTAAGAAATGTCACATTTCACCAGGGCTTCTTAAATCCTCTAATTCCTGTGGCTTGAAATTTCCCCATTCAGAAATCCTTCCGTCAGCTCTGTACGTCAGTGCAATAAAACCCAGTTGGAGCCAGACCTTACCATGATGCCAGTTTCTTATTTGGAGTGACAAGTACCAGTGCTCCTAACCACACTGGACACAGGCTCCACCTGCAGGCCCAGAGCAAAGGACTTCAGTAAATATAGCACCCAGATGAAGCGCCTGCTGCGCTCTGCTAGCTGAGATGTCCAGGAACAGTGTGGCCAGTAGGACAAGGGAGGTTATTCTTCCCCTCTACTCAACGCTGGTCAGGCCACAACTTGAGTGCTGTGTCCTGTGTCCTGTTCTGGGCTCCTCAATTCAAGAGAGATGTTGAGGTACTGGAATGCGTCCAGAGAAGGGTGATGAAGCTGGTGAGAGGCCTGGAGCACAGCCCTATGAGGAGAGGCTGAGGGAGCTGGAGTTGTTTAGCCTGGAGAAGAGAAGGCTCAGGGGTGACCTCATTGCTGTCTACAACTACCTGAAGGGAGGCTGTAGCCAGGTGGGGTTTAGTCTCTTCTGCCAGGCAAGAAGCAACAGAACAAGGGGGCACAGTCTCAAGTTGTGCCAGGGGAGATAAAGGCTGGATATTTGGAGGAAGTTCTTGACAGAGTGAATTGCTGTTGGAATGGGCTGCCCAGGGAGGTGGTGGAATAGACATCCCTGGAGCTGCTTGAGAAAAGCCTGAATGAGGCATTCAATGCCATGGTCCAGTTGGTTGGATAGGGCTGGGTGATAGGTTGGATTGCATGATCTTGGAGGTCTCTTCCAAACTAGTTGATTCTATGATTCTATCCTTGCAAAGACACAGTACCCAGCTTATTTTCACTCTGTGATTGCTTACTGTGCATTTTGGAAAGAGGCTTTGGTTAGGAATTTAGGACTGGGGCTTCACTTCAGAGATCTGATGAAGGTTCTGTACAAGAGTCTAAAGATAAATCACCCTCTTCGGTTAAGCAGTTGAGGAACTGCCTCTGGCATTTCTGCTGCTCAAGAGGATGTGAGAGTCCATAGAGCCACAAGGGAGTCTTCCATTTATCTAATCTGCCTTGCTGCATAAAAAGGCCAGAAGATGTGGCACTTGGTGCCATGGTCTAGCCTTGGGCACTGTGGTAAAAGGTTGGACTTGATGATCTGTGAGGTCTCTTCCAACCTTGGTGATACTGTGATACTGTGATACTGTGACTCCCTTGATTAATTCCTCTGAGGACATTATTTTCTTTTTTAGTTCTCTAAACACCTACAGAAAGAAGCAGCAGCCAAGGCCATTCTGTGCTGATGACTTTTAATTTTGCTCAGTATTTCCTGCCCCCCTATTCTCAATACAAAACTTTACCATACAGCTGGAAGAATGCAAAAGAGATTGAATATGTATTCATTGCATTGCTGAAGAATGCTCATCTAATGGGTTCCTTATGGTGCCAAGATGATATTTCTCCATCTACTTCTGATCTGAATGCTTTTCTTCATATCTCACCAAAATCTTCTATTGGAACTGAGTAGTCATCAGCTATCTTTTTGTCCAGTTCTGGTAAAAGTATTTAGCACAACATCAGCAACTGATCTCTTAACCAACAACATTACTTAGTTTACTAAGAACACCCAGTGCCAAAAAGGGCAACAACAAGGATGAAGAGAGGCTGTTTACAAAGGCCTGCAGTGATAGGATGAGGACGATGGCTTCAAACTAGAGCACAGCAGATTTAGATTGAATGTAAGGAACAAGTTCTGCACCATGAGGGTAGTGGAACACTGGAACAGGTTGCCCAGGGAGGTAGCTGAGGCCCCTGCAATGTAGATATTTAAGGTGAGGCTTGACAGGGCTCTGGGCAACCTGATCTAGTTGAGGCTACCCCTGCTGACTGCAGAGGGGGTTGGACTGGATGATCTTTGGAGGTCCCTTCCAGCCCAGCCTATTCTATGATTCTATGATGTTGCCTTCCTAAATAGGTGAATTCTGGTAAACAGATGTAGCTCTTCCAGAAGAGGCATTAAGTATTATTGGTGCAGACTAGGACTCTATGCTTTTATAAGTTCTGTGTCATCTCATGCACACTGTGTGCAAAAAATGCCATTCTTCATTAATATCTTCTTCTAAGTTACTCTGTATCTGGAGAGCAGCCAGGAGGAAAGGGACCTGGGGGTACTGGTAGATAGTAAGCTGAAGATGAGCCAGCAGTGTGCCCAGGTGGCCAAGAGAGCCAATGGCATCCTGGCCTGGATCAGGAACAGTGTGGCCAGTAGGACAAGGGAGGTTATTCTGCCTCTGTACTCAGCACTGGTCAGACCACACCTTGAGTACTGTGTCCAGTTCTGGGCCCCTCAATTCAAGAGAGATGTTGAGGTGCTGGAACATGTCCAGAGAAGGGCAATGAAGCTGGTGAGGGGCCTGGAGCACAAATCCTATGAGGAGAGGTTGAGGGAGCTGGGCCTGTTTAGCCTGGAGAAGAGGAGGCTCAGGGGTGATCTTATTACTGTCTACAACTACCTGAAGGGGCATTGTAGCCAGGTGGGGGGTGGCCTCTTCTCTCAGGTAACCAGCCATAGAACAAGGGGACACAGTCTCAAGTTGTGCCAGGGTAGGTCTAGGCTGGATATTAGGAAGAAGTTCTTCACAGAGAGTGTGATTTCCCATTGGAATGGGCTGCCCAGGGAGGTGGTGGAGGCACCGTCCTTGGGGGTCTTCAAGAAAAGACTGGATGAGGCACTTAGTGCCATGGTCTAGTTGATTGGATAGGGCTGGGTGCTAGGTTGGAGTGGATGATCTTGGAGGTCTCTTCCAACCTGGTTGATTCTATGATTCTGTGATTCTACGATCACAAAATTTGTAGGGTTTGAACTTAAATATATCAAGAAAACTTTGTTCCTGAAAGGAAGCTGTAGCACTGCTTGTCCACTAGAGGGACTCAGAGAGCTCCTTTCTGCTTATGGCAGAAGGCAATGGTGAATTGCAAGAGGCTTTAAGTATTTACTCACAAAAATTATCTCCTGCCTCACCAGGCTAGCTACAGCTTCACATTGCAACCAAACACTTACAGGGAATTCTGTTACTGTCTTGTCAAATGCTGAGACTTGATTCTTCCCAAACTTCACAGAGCACAGGGAAAGGAGGCAGACAACCTCTGATCTTCTCTCTTGGCTCCTCTGGATGACCTGTGTATCTCCAGAACTTCCCGTGTTGGCAGGAGACTTCCAGGTGCAGGCAGGGTGTCCTGCGATGTGCAGTCTCAGCATGATGTCAGGCTGGCCATGCAGGCTGATCACGTGGAGGCATTTAGAGCCTGTTCCTGGTAAACTCGAGGCAGGCAGTTTCCAGGCAATTCAAGATGCACTGAGGCAGTGAGCAATGGCAGCAGGCAGTAGCAAGCATGAATACAACAGCAGAGCAATAGCAGCAGGCAACAGCAGGCACGAATGCAATAGCAGAGCATGTTGTGTTACCTGCTCAACTCTTTACAGCCCAAGACTAATAGACCTTTGGACACAGAATAACCAATCAGAAAGGCAGGTAGCCAAGCTTGACCATATTAGGTGGAGTCATAGGCTTGCTCTACCCAAATTTGGGGAAAAAACATAGTCTTTGCACATGGCAGGCACAAGCTAAGTGTGTGTACCTTGTTTACCCCAGGATGTAAATAAGTCTGGGCAGGCCAGAGCCCTTAGACTCAGTGGCTCCAGGTTCTTTGCCCTCTTCCCCGCAGTTGCTTCTGCCCACAGCAGAAGGAGGGAGAGCAGAAAAGCATATCTAGGCACACCAGTACATGTATAACCCTACTTTGGCCTACTCAGGTCTACCATGACACCTGGAAAAGAGGAGGCTCTGGGGAGACCTTCCAGTGGCCTTCCAGTACCTAAAGAGGGCCTGCAAAAAGGCTGGAGAGAGACTATTTGCAAAGGGCTGCAGTGACAGGATGAGAATCATCTCCCTGGACCTGCTGGCCACAGTTCTCTGGGCTGCAAGTGCACACTGATGGCCACGTTGAGCTTCTCATCCACCAGCACCCTCAAGTCCCTCTCCTCAGGGCTGCTCTCTAGCCACTCACTGTCCAGCCTGGATGTGTGCTTGGCACTGCCTCGACCCAGATGCAGGACCTTGCACTTGGTCTTGTTGAACCTTGTGAGCTTGGCTTATGCCCACCTCTCCAGCCTGTCCAGGTCCCTCTGGTTAGCATCCCTGCCCTCCAGCTTGTCTGCTGCACCACACAGCTTGGCGTTGGCAGCAAACTTGCTGAGGCTGCACTCAATGCTTCTGTCCATGGCACCCGCAAAGATGTTGAACAAGACTGGTGCCAGGACTGATCCCTGAGGGACTCTGCTTGTCACTGGCCTGCACTTGGACATGCACCCATTGACAGCCACTCTTTGGGTAGAAGTACAATAGCTACATATATATTAATCCACTAGCAGGAACTGTGAGGTGCCTTATGGATAAAAGCACCTGTGGAAGCTAAAGCTTTTCTTTTTTATCTTATTGTTTCCCTGATGGCAGAATCAACTGAATCAACTAATTGACTTCACCTATATTTTATAGTTGGCTTCCCCCATATTTTTAAGTTGTTTTTCACACGGTCTTTTTGGATTTCTGTTCCAAGAATGCATTGACTTTGAAAGGGAAGTGATCACTGCTGTGCTACAAGCAACAAGCAATTTAGGGTCAGATAGAAACACAGAGTCTAAGTACCCTCAGCAGAAGTAAGGGAGATTATAGAATCATAGAATGAACCAGGTTGGAAGAGACCTCCATAGAAGAGTTCATCTTTGTTCTTTTCTGGTTTTGAAACAAACCAAGTGCAGCTCTGCACTCATGATTTTGATTTGCACTATGACTCTTTTATTATTGCTGCCCCTGGTTGGGTTGTGCTGTTTGTGAGCTCCAGACTCTTAATAAACTCTTGCAGTGGTGAATCGCTTTGACCTCATCGACCCAGAACTGAGTAGCAGTTTTGAGTACTGTAAATGCAGAACATTTTATGCTAGGTAGGTCTGTTAGTAAGGGTTTTTTTAAAGGAAAGGAAAAAAAAAACAACAACTAAACTTAATATGTAATTGTTTTTTCTATTTTCATGCACAAATGTGAGCCTGGAATGGGTTGCTCAGGGAGGTGGTTGAGGCCCCATCCCTGGAGGTGTTTAAAGCCAGACTGGATGGAGCTCTGGCCAGCCTGCTCTAGGGTAGGGTGTCCCTGCCCATGGCAGGCGGGTTGGAATCCCGGTGATCCTTGTGGTCCCTTCCAACCCTGACTGATTCTATGATTCTATGATCCAGTCCAACCTAGCACCCAGCCCTAGCCAGTCAACTAGACCATGGCACTAAGTGCCTCAGCCAGGCTTTGCTTGAACACCTCCAGGGGCGGCGACTCCACCACCTCCCTGGGCAGCCCATTCCAATGCCAATCACTCTCTCTGCCAACAACTTCCTCCTAACATCCAGCCTAGACCTCCCCCAGCACAACTTGAGACTGTGTCCCCTTGTTCTGTTGCTGGTTATCTGGGAGAAGAGACTGACCCCTACCTGTCTACAGCCTCCCTTCAGGTTCTCTGCCTGGAGCTGAGAAATAACACCCAAAAAAGAAACTGCAAACAGATGGTATTTGGCATGCCTTTAGGTATAAAGATGAAGGAAATACAGAATATTCATGTGTAAAACCAGTGTGAGCCTGGGAGATTTAACATTTACAAAGAGCTATCTCTGAAATCAGGGTGGTTTGGGTCTTTAAAAAAAAAATCTTTCATTTGGAGTATTTTTGGTTCAAAAGATGCCAGATTATTTTAATTTTTTTTGAAGCATTAAAATGACTCCTCTGAGATTCCAGAAAATTATTTATTCACAATAAATTAGAGCTGCTTGAAGCTGCCAGCCAGACTGTCTGCAGCAGAGCTTACAAATGTTTTATTGTCCAGCATCACTGAAGTCTGCCAATAAACCAGGACTTGACTCCAGTCAGTCAGATCTCAAGCTCCCTCTCTGTAGGGCTGTTTACTCAGCATCCATTCACATTGGGTGTGCTTGGGCATGTGTGTGCACGTGCCATGCACGTGTGTGCTATTGGGCAGAGAGGCATAGCTGAAGACAGAGTACAAGGACCTTAGATTAACATATTTTCACAGTGGCTCTTGTTCACACAGTGTGATGGTTTGGGTGTTATCAGCCCCCCCCCCCCCCCCCCCCCCCACACACACACATACACACTCAAGAAAAAAAAATCACCCAGCCTAGACTCAGCCAGCTGGAAATTGAATGAAGCTTTATACTTACAGCTTAGCACAATATACCAGCAGGTATTTACAATATTTACAGCTACAGACAGAAATATGCAAGGTAAAAGGCAATACAGAAACACAACAGCCCTCCCAGAAGCCAGAGTCCTCAGGAGGGGCTCCCAACCACCCTTTCACCTCCTCCCCACCCCTCTACCTTACCCCAGAGTTTGCCTTATGCTCAGGGTGAGTTTGGAGGTTCGGCCAGGGGGATTAGGAAGTAGATGGATTGGTAACATAGACAGCAGGTTAGGTTAGAGAGAAGTGCAGCCCCAAAGACAGAGAGCAAATAACTGCCTTATCTATGTTTATGTTCTTGTTTTATCCATGTTTATGTTCTTGTCTTATCTATGTTTGTGTCCTTGTTCTTCTCCATCTCAGCAAGCCTTTGAGTGCAGTAGACATCACCATTGTTTCCTTTTCACAGCCTATCATCTAATTCTTCCCACCAAAATATCCCAGCTAGACTCAAACTAGCACACACAGTTGCATATATTCTATTGCAGCACTGATGCTTTACAAGCCTACCCAGCTCTTATGAAGCAATGCTGGGCTGCTGAGCTGCACAAACCAACTTTTGTCAAAGTCCTTTAGTGATGCTGTTTTTAATCTCTGCATCCATCCAAATAATGAAAAAATGATTGGGAAAAATAATTTGGAGAGTTGTCAGATGAAGAGAGTGACACCCACAGGACACCCTCACACATCTGGGCAGAAGGGCAGGCCTCACCTACATGGCATTTGTTTCAATATTTATATGAAAACATTACAATATGTGATGGTTTGGGAGCTCCTCACCCCCTCACTCTTATGAAATCACCCAGACTAGACACAGCTGGCTGGGAATTCAAGAATGAAGCTTTCTATTTACAGCTTAGCACAAGATACAGCTATAGACAGTAATAGACAAGTTAAAGGTAATACAGAAACACAACAGCCCTCCTAGAAACCAGAGTCCCCAGTAGGGGCTTCCAACCACCCTTCCACCTTCTTTCCACCCTTCTACCTTATTCCAGAGTTTGCCTCATGTGCAATGTGAGTTTGGAGGATTGGCAAGGGGGGTTAGAAGCAGAATTAGTTGGGTTACACAGGAAGAAAAGCACAGGCACTGACTCCAATAGATACAGGCTCTCGCACTCTCTCACACTCTATAATCTGTATTTGTGTCCTTGTTTTTATCCATCTCAGCAAGCCTATGAGTGAAGTAGACAGTATCACAGTATCATCAAGGTTGGAAGAGACCTCATAGATCATCAAGTCCAACCCTTTACCACAGAGCTCAAGGCTAGACCATGGCACCAAGTGCCACATCCAATCTTGATTTGAACAGCTCCAGACCTCACCATTGTTTCCTTTTCACAGCCTGTAATCTATTTTTTCTCACTAAAATATTCCAGTTAGCCTCAGACTAGCACAGAGTCTTTAAAATAATTAAGATGGACAAGATATGGAACTGGTAATTAAAGCAGCTTAACAAGCACACAAATCAAGGGTCATGCAATGTGTCTGTCTTTCAGCTAGGAAGCAGGTTGAAAACAGCTCATCAGACATCAATGATTTTTAACACCTCTTGAGGATTCTGCAAAAAGACCCTTTGAAATGAACTCAAATCTTTTGGCCACATGAAAATGACCTTTGGACCAGGCAGCCATCACCATGCACACAGGGGCCCAGAGCACAGATGGAAGAGGTCCTTGCAGCGCCTTTTGCTGGACAACCACTTCCAATTAATTGGTTTCTTTTTAGGCATTCCTTTTTTTTTTTTTACCACAATGTTCTCTGAACTCTTGGTAGTTTTTTTTCTCTTGAAAAGTGTCATTTTTAAAAACTCTACCAGCAAAATCATCTGTGTCTACAAGACTGAGTCAGAGAGCTGCCATCTCTGTCAGCAAATGTGCCTTTCCATTTCCACGCTTCACGCAGAGACAGGCAGGTCCTGCATTCATCAGCTTTTGCTCAGTGAATTATTACACTGTGTAGTGAACCCACTCTGTAGGGGTTCTTTAGTTTAGGCCTGTGACTTTCAGAAATGGAATTAAGGGAAGGAGGGGATAAAAGTGGAAGGGAATCTTTCGAGGGAGTTTTCTGATCTCATTTATGTCAATCAATGCTCCTGTATCCCAGGTACTGGAATTTGGTGTAGTGTTGCTGCAGTTATAGAATCATAGAATCAGTCAAGGTTGGAAGAGACCACAACAATCATTTAGTTCCAACCCTCCTGCCATGGGCAGGGACACCCTACCCTAGAGCAGGCTGCCCACAGCCTCATCTAGCTTGGCCTTAAACACCTCCAGGGATGGGGCCTCAACCACCTCCCTGGGCAACCCATTCCAGGCTCTCACCACTCTCATGCTCAACAACTTCCTCCTCATGTCCAGCCTGAACCTACCCAGCTCCAGCTTTGCTCCATTCCCCCTAGTCCTGTCACTACCTGTGTGAAATTGAATGAAGCTTTATATTTACAGCTTAGGACAACATGCAAGCAGATATTTACAATATAAACAGTTATAGACAGAAATACACAAGTTAAAAGGTAATACAGAAACACAAGAGCCCTCCCAGCAAGCCTATGAGTGAAGTAGACATCACCATTGTTTCTCTTTCACAGCCTGTAATCTAGTTCTTCTCACCAAAACATTCTAGCTGGCTTCAAACTAGCACAACCTGATATCAAAATGGGACTGATGTGAGTCAGAAGGAAGTCTGCAGAAGGTCAGAAAATAAATCCCAGAGTTGCACTGAGTGTCCACCTCTCAATATGGTTCCTTTAAAAGGTGTCATTTGTGACTAGATAATTACAGTGCGTGATTAACATCATCATAACCAGCCAAGAGCAGCATTAACTACTCATCACTGATGTCCTAAATTTCACATCACACCAAACAGCTGAGATTCCATGAAAATAATGATTATGTTAGAAAGTTCAGGGAACAACTACACTACACAGAAAGATCTTTACCTGAACACTCTGAATGCATTTTGCTTCGTGTTCCAAACCCAACTGCCATCCCCTTTAATTTACTAAGGGTTCATCAAATCTTATTGAAGAATAGAGTTACCATTTAAGCATAAATTTAAATGAAGACATTGGACAACCCCCTTGTTTTAGAAGTACTTGTCACTCCTATTATTAACCTGGGGTGTGAGGGAGGTTATTCTGCCCCTGTACTCAACACCGGTCGGGCCACACCTTGAGTCCTGTGTCCAGTTCTGGGCCCCTCAATTCAAGAGAGTTGTTGAGGTACTGGAACGTGTCCAGAGAAGGGCAACAAAGCTGGTGAGGGGCCTGGAGCGCAAACCCTATGAGGAGAGGCTGAGGGAGCTGGGGGTGTGCAGCCTGCAGAAGAGGAGGCTCAGGGGGGACCTCACTGCTGTCTACAACTACCTGAAGGGAGGCTGTAGACAGGTGGGGTTGGTCTCTTCTCCCAGGCAGCCAGCAACAGAACAGCAAACACAGTCTCAAGTTGTGCCAGGGGAGGTCTAGGCTGGATGTTAGGAGAAAGTTGTTGGCAGAGAGAGCGATTGGCATTGGAATGGGCTGCCCAGGGAGGTGGTGGAGTCACTGTCCCTGGAGGTGTTCAAGCAAAGCCTGGCTGAGGCACTTAGTGCCATGGTCTAGTTGATTGGCTAGGGCTGGGTGCTAGGTTGGACTGGCTGATCTTGGAGGTCTCTTCCAATCTGGTTGATTCTATGACTCTATGGACTCTGTTTCACCCACACCACAAATTGATTCAATGACTGTATTGGCAATTAGTGTGCAGGAAATTAAGAGTTCTTTGTAATTCAGAGCTCTGCTGCTCATAACCCCAGATCCCAGTAATACTGCATAATAGTGTGCCTTGGGAATATATCCTGCTTTTTCCTGTGAAGCTAGCAAGAACTGCAGGATTTGATTGTCATTTGCTAAGCCATCCTGTTATATTCCTATTTAAACCATTGCTGGTGATCTAATAGCAATTATACATTGTCACTGGAGAGGAATGTGTTTCATTATCATTGCATTTCATGCTAACTGTTTGGAAAAGAGAGAGGCTCCAGGACCTATATTTTAAGCAAAGTGTAACTGCAGTATACTTCCTCTAACAGATTCCCTTGGGCTACCAAAAGCTCAGAATTAACAAGTGCTTTCCTCCCCTACCCCTTTTCTTTCCATTTTGTTGTTTTCAGAGGGGATTGTTTTTGCAATGCTTCACATCTAGTCCTCACCTATGAGATAGGAACCCATTTGTTGGGTATCAGAACAAATTTGAGGGTCAACAAGGCAAAAGTGCTCACTTCTGATGAAATGCTGTCATTAAAAGCAAACCTGTATGTACTAGATAACATCTACCCTGATTTCATGCTGGGGTATGGCAGGAAGGAGGCATTTACCTTCCCTTCTCCCTTCTGTGCTAATGAGCATTTCACTTGATTCCTTTAGCACTCACCCAAGGAGACACCATACATTTTCTTTACTCCCCCACCCACTACCATGTTGGGTTACAATCACAGAATCTCACTGGGCCACTTGCCAGCCACTCTGAAAGAAAACCTCCAGTCCTGTGTTTTCTGCCACAGATCATCCAGAATCCAGTTTGCAAGCACTGAAGATAGCCATCAAAAGTGGCAAAACATAATAGGACCATAATTACTGTGCTCCCTGACCCATCATCAGCATTGGCTTCTGGCATGGCTTCCCCTGAGGAAAGGAAGGAAAGAACAGGGACCAGAAAAGATAGAGAAAAATAGAAAGGTATTTTAAGCTTTAAAGCATCACAGTAGGAAGAAAACAGGTCTGATGAGGAGAATACTCTTCTGTTTGTTTATGGCCAAAGTCTTATACTAGTCCTAAAAAGCCCACATGTGAGCCAAATAAAGGGCTTTGATTGATATAATCTTAGACTGGACACTTCTGCAGGACAGCATTCTCCAGGTTTGTAGTGTTCTTCACACTAAGGCAAGCTCTGCTGACATACCTGTACAGACAGACACTGACCCATCACCCTAAAGGCCTTTAGAGTGACACCTTAAGTAATGCACACAGGGAGAGAGGCAGATGAAGTGCAGTGTACTGATGGACTATATATGGTGTGTTTAAAAATGCCTCTCTGTTTTTCAACTCTAAACCAGAACTGGAGCTATCCAGTGACATCCAAATGGGAGTTTTATCACTGGCTTTAAGGCTGACAGAAGGCTAAAAAGTAACCAACAGTAGAAGAAGGATGCCAGTTTGCACATGCAGGGTGTACCTTTTTCATCAGTAGTACAGTGGTTAGCACTGTAGGAGGTATCATTGCATACTGGGAGGCTTTTATAACTTTCAAAATCCTGTCTCTGTTTCTGTTGTATGAATGGCTCTATTTACTCCTCCAGGACTTGGGGAGAGCTGGAGTGGGAGTGGGGAAGAGAAGGCACATTTTAGGTCTGAGCAGCAAACATTTAGCCCTGGCGGTCTGAGGTTCTGTGTGGGTCAGGTTTCATGTGGCTATTTCAGTCGTCTTCACAGGCAATAGGTACTGCAAATGTAGCCCATCTCCAGTGGTTTGGGCTCCAGAGTGAGAATCAATGCTTTTGGGTAGCCCAGTGAAGGAAAATATCCAGAGTGAATGCTAACAGACAGGCACTGTGTCTCATCAAGAACATTCACAGTCAATTCTGCCCAAGTCACTGCTAGTGTCATTGTGTTTGGTGTACTCTTGCTAGTTGCAATCCCTTCAAAACCACGAATGAAGCCTTTTCATCATTCAAAAACTTCTTTCATGGAAAACAAAACAAAACCCAAACTCAAACCCAACTTCTAAGTTTTTTATCATTCAGAAACTTCTTTCATGGAAAACAAAACAAAACCAAACTCAAACCCAACTTCTAAGTTTTTCATCATTTAAAAACTTCTTTCATGGAAAACAAAACAAAACCCAAACTCAAACCCAACTTCTAAGTTTTTTATCATTCAGAAACTTCTTTCATGGAAAACAAAACAACAAACCAAACTCAAACCCAACTTCTAAGTTTTTTATCATTCAGAAACTTCTTTCATGGAAAACAAAACAAAACCCAAACTCAAACCCAACTTCTAAGTAGTTTTTTATCATTCAGAAACTTCTTTCATGGAAAACAAAACAAAACCCAAGCTCAAACCCAACTTCTGAGTTTTTCATCATTTAAAAACTTCTTTCATGGAAAACAAAACAAAAACCAAACTCAAACCCAACTTCTAAGTAGTTTTTTATCATTCAGAAACTTCTTTCATGGAAAACAAAACAAAACCAAACTCAAACCCAACTTCTAAGTTGTTTTTTATCATTCAAAAGTTCTTTCATGGAAAACAAAACAAAACCAAACTCAAACCCAACTTCTAAGTTGTTTTTTATCATTCAAAAGTTCTTTCATGGAAAACAAACCAAAACCCAAATTCAAACCCAACTTCTGAGTTTTTCATCATTTAAAAACTTCTTTCATGGAAAACAAAACAACAAACCAAACTCAAACCCAACTTCTAAGTTTTTTATCATTCAGAAACTTCTTTCATGGAAAGCAAAACAAAAACCAAACTCAAACCCAACTTCTAAGTAGTTTTTTATCATTCAGAAACTTCTTTCATGGAAAACAAAACAAAACCAAACTCAAACCCAACTTCTAAGTTGTTTTTTATCATTCAAAAGTTCTTTCATGGAAAACAAAACAAAACCAAACTCAAACCCAACTTCTAAGTTGTTTTTTATAATTCAAAAGTTCTTTCATGGAAAACAAACCAAAACCCAAACTCAAACCCAACTTCTAAGTAGTTTTTTATCATTCAGAAACTTCTTTCATGGAAAACAAACCAAAAGCCAAACTCAAACCCAACTTCTGAGTTTTTTATCATTCAAAAACTTCTTTCATGGAAAACAAAACAACAAACTCAAACCCAACTTCTAAGTAGTTTTTTATCATTCAGAAACTTCTTTCATGGAAAACAAACCAACAAACTCAAACCCAACTTCTAATCCTTCTCATCATTTAAAAACTTCTTTCATGGAAAACAAACCAAAGCAAAAACCAAACTCAAGCCCAAGTTCTACTCTTTTCCGTTACTGTAAAGGAAGAGAAAGGAAAAGGAAAGCTGCTTACAGGAAGCTGCTTTCTAAAATCCTGAGGATTTAATTTGATAACTGATGAGCCTTACAGAAACACACAGCGTTAAAGCAAGATATATAATCAATTCCATGCTTCTGAAGTAGTGGGAGCTTATGAAAATACTAAGGAATGGAGAGATAAATAGGTTTCTTTAAGCAAAGCTCAGCATAATCTTTCTGGGTAGGCTTGCCTGTAAGAAAGAGACATTTAGATTTAAGCTGCTAATCAAGAAGATATATCACAGGATTTTATATTTCTTTTTCAAGCTTCCTATGATGTTTATTTTCCCTGAAAGGAGTAGACTACAGGGAACCTTCTGTTTCTGTTTCATCCATTTCTGCACATATGTTTGTTCTAATAAAAAGCACAATGCTGCCAACTCAAACAGCAGTGTGGTGGTGAAAGAGTTCCAGTAAATGAGCGAAAGCCAACTTCCACACATACAAATAAAGAAACTGAATGGGACTAATGACACCTTAAATAGTAAGGTACTCCTCCTCCTGCTTGCTTCAGCCACAAGTCATCAGCAGTTCAAGCTAGATGGGAGGCACGCTGAAAAACTGAAAGGGAACTCCAAGGCGTGACAATGACGGAAAGATCTTCATGATTTCTTGTGGTAAAGAAAGACCAAGGCTGCCAAAAGAGCTGCTCAGGTCATTTGAATGTTTTAGTGATTCAATTTGATTCTACAGGGGAAAAAACAAAGAAGGGAAAAATAGTCTACTGCTATCCCCTGCCTCATATAGCTCTGCGAGTGCTTCCAGCCTTTTCAGTCAGGCTTGCCCGAAGGAGAGCTGGCCACCAACTAGTGCTTCACCTTGCCAATAAGCCCTGCTCTTCTGCCAGCATGGCTGCAGAGCCCACTTAAACCCATCTCCCCCCTGAGCGAGGCTGTACGCTCGCTCTGACCCACTTTCTTTGGAAAGTACCTCGGCACCAGTCCTGTCTGCACATTCCGGAGCTCCCTTGCTCCCTGCTCACTCCAGAAACAATTCCTTAGCAGCCTCCCCCTGTGCTTCGTCCTGCCTGCGCTGACTGCCTGTCTCAGGGCCTCCTCCTGTGTATGCTGCTACCAAACTTAATGCTGTAGAGGCAGCTGTCAGCAATGGGGAAAGAAGCTTAGAGTGTGATTTTCAGCTTCTTGGTGTCTGAGAAATTAGGGAGGGAAATAGATACATTTTCCCAGTAATGGCAAAGGATGCTGAGAAGAGGAACATAGGAACACAAACCCTATGAGGAGAGGCTGAGGGAGCAGGGGTTGTTGAGCCTGGAGAAGAGGAGGCTTAGGGGTGACCTCATTGCTGTCTACAACTACCTGAAGGGAGGCTGTAGCCAGGTGGGGGTTGGTCTCTTCTCCCAGGCAATCAGCAACAGAACAAGGGGACCCAGTCTCAAGTTGTGCTGGGGGAAGTATAGGCTGGATGTTAGGAGGAAGTTGTTGGCAGAGAGAGTGATTGGCATTGGAATGGGAGGTGGTGGAGTCACCGTCCCTGGAGGTGTTCAAGAAAAGCCTGGCTGAGGCACTTAGTGCCATGGTCTAGTTGACTGGAAAGGGCTGGGGGATAGGCTGGACTGGATGATCTTGGGAGCCTCTTCCAACCTGGCTGATTCTATGACTAAGAGCTCAAGCAATGTGATCCAAATATAGAACCTGCAGAGCTCTTCAGTGATGGTGGCAGAAGCACCACTAATGGTGCTGCTGGTACCCTCACAACAGCAAAACTGCTGAGCATCTGCAGTGCAGGCTTCCAATATCCTAACCTGTACTGTCACTCTGAGCTAGGCCAGTGCCACAGGTTGAGTTTTCATCTGCTGTTGTTATTCAAGACCATCCTGCCCATGCCAGCTTCAAAAATGAAAGTGCTGGCTGGAGCAAAGTGTTATGAGGCTTAATGTTCAGATTGTGACATGAGAGGCTTCCTGTTCTGGTTGCTGCTTTTGAGTTGTGTGTTTTGGCTGTTGGCTCTCTTCTGCTGGGATGGCAGTGGGACAGGGAAAGGTGGGGGAGTAGTTCTCTAGCCTGGGCTTCCAGCTGGCTGGCTTCTGCTTGCTGCTGCTTTCTGCTGCACTTTTTCTGCAGAGAGGCCAAGGTGACTGCACATTTGTGTCATGATTGCCTGATCTGCCCAGTAAGCTCTTACCTTTCTCACTCTTTTTGCCTCAACTCAGGGTTCTTGTGTGTTGTTCTTCTCTCACTTCCATGTTGGGGGAACAGAGAGGTTCAGCTGCTCGTTGGGTTGAACCTGTTCTTTTGATTTAAACTATTACAGGCAGTGTGCCCATCCCATGTTTACTGAAAAGTAGACTCTTTACAGAGGAATGAGGACAAATGAATGTCTCTGGCCCACTGATTTTGTCTACAAGAATCAAAATAGGCCATATGCATTCAGGGAGGTGTTGGAGGCACCATCCCTTGAGGTCTTCAAGAAAAGACTGGATGAGGCACTTGGTGCCATGGTCTAGTTGACTGGCTAGGGCTGGGTGCTAGGTTGTATTGGATGATCTTGGAGGTCTCTTCCAACCTGATTGATTCTATGATTCTATGCTGCAGGAGAAGAGGAAATGAAAGACAGGAATAGCAGAGTAGAAGTTCTGCTCCCCTTCAGAATTTCTTCTGAGTGGTTACAGTCCACTTTGGCTTTAGCATCTAAATGAAACTGTTACAAATAATTCTGTTAGAAACCATAATTTATGTTGTGAAACTTTTTTTTTTTCCCCTGAGGGGAAAAAGAGAATTCTTTTGTTCATGACATGGAGTGGAAAAACGAAGAGGTAGACCTTCATTTTGTCTGATGAAACATTTGGACTCAAAAGGGAAATGCAGGTTGGCCACGCTGGTAAAATGGCTTTTAGTTAAGCTAATTGCCTTTGACTTTGCTTGAAACTTGGGCAAATGGGTTTCTTCTCTGATTCTCAGCAAAATATGTTAAACAAGAACACATTTCCTGGAAGTAAGTTAGCTCTTCCTTGGGAGAAAAGCAGTGTGACACCAGTCTTTGTTATAGAATCATTGAATCAACTGGGTTGGAAGAGACCTCCAAGATCATCCTGTCCAACCTAATGGGACAATGACAGCAAGTGAAGGAGACACTAAAGAGGGTTTCATAGAATCATAGAATCATAGAATCATAGAATCAACCAGGTTGGAAGAGACCTCAAAGATCATCCAGTCCAACCTATCACCCAGCCCTAGCCAGTCAACTAGACCATGGCACTGAGTGCCTCATCCAGTCTTTTCTTGAAGACCCCCAGGGACGGTGCCTCCACCACCTCCCTGGGCAGCCCATTCCAATGGGAAATCACTCTCTCTGTGAAAAACTTCTTCCTAACATCCAGCCTATACCTACCCTGGCACAACTTGAGACTGTGTCCCCTTGTTCTATTGCTGGTTACCTGGGAGAAGAGGCCAACCCCCACCTGGCTACAATGCCCCTTCAGGTAGTTGTAGACAGTAATAAGATCACCCCTGAGCCTCCTCTTCTCCAGGCTAAACAGGCCCAGTTCTCTCAACCTCTCCTCATAGGATTTGTGTTCCAGGCCCCTCACCAGCTTCGTTGCCCTTCTCTGGACATGTTCCAGTACCTCAACATCTTTCTTGAATTGAGGGGCCCAGAACTGGACACAGTACTCAAGGTGTGGCCTGACCAGTGCTGAGTACAGGGGAAGAATAACCTCCCTTGTCCTGCTGGCCACACTGTTCCTGATGCAGGCCAGGATGCCATTGGCTCTCTTGGCCACCTGGGCACACTGCTGGCTCATCTTCAGCTTACTATCTATCAGTACCCCCAGGTCCCTTTCCTCCTGGCTGCTCTCCAGCCACTCAGTCCCCAGCCTATAGCGCTGCTTGGGGTTATTGTGGCCAAAGTGCAGAACCCTGCACTTGGCCTTGTTAAATCTCATCTCATTGGCCTCTGCCCACCCATCCAGCCTGTCTAGGTCCCTCTGCAGGGCTCTCCTACCTTCCAACAGATCAACACCTGCTCCTAGCTTGGTGTCATCTGCAAACTTACTGATGCTGGACTCAATGCCCTCGTCCAGATCATCAATAAAGATATTGAACAGGACTGGGCCCAGCACTGATCCTTGGGGAACACCACTTGTGACTGGCTGCCAACTGGACGTGGCACCATTCACCACCACTCTCTGAGCTCTGCCATCCAGCCAGTTCTTGATCCAGCACAGAGTGAATCTGTCCAAACCATGAGCTGCCAGCTTGGCTAGGAGCTTCTTGTGGCAGACAGTGTCAAAGGCTTTGCTGAAGTCCAAGTAGACTACATCCACAGCCTTCCCCACATTCACCAGGTGGGTAACCTGATCATAAAAGGAGATCAGGTTGGTTTCCCTCTATAACACTAGGAAATACCTGGTTCAAAATAAACACTGAATAAGACCAAGGCAACTTCCACCTGACTGGATGAGTTGGGGCAGAGTCATGTATGAAATATGCTCTCTTCCTTACTAGTCAGCTACTATCTACACTCTATAAAGGTGACCTTCTTGTGGCCTTCCAGTATCAGAAGGGGGCCTACAAAAAAGCTGGGGAAGGACTTTTTAGGCTATCAGGGAGTGACAGGACTAGGAAGAATGAAGCAAAGCTGGAGGTGGGGAGAGTCAGACTGGACGTTCAGAGGAAGTTGTTCAGCATGAGAGTCGTGAGAGCCTGGAATGGGTTGCCCAATGAGGTGGTTGAGGCCCCATCCCTGGAGGTGTTTAAGGCCAGACTGGATGAGGCTGTGTCCAGCCTTCTCTAGGGTAGGGTGTCCCTGCCCATGGCAGGGGGGTTGGAACCAGATGATCTTGAGGTCCCTTCCAACTCTGTCTGATTCTATGATTCTATTTAGCTTGTCTCAAGCATTCACATTGCCTTCTTGCTGACACTGCTGCTTATCAAATCCCCTGGTTAAGTTTGCTCAAATGTGCTCCTTAATGAGTTTCAGTATTCGAGTAGCCTTTAAGTTCTCCTAAAAAAGATGACTAAGCACAACATTCCCTATGACATTCAGAGGCTAAATACTTCTCAATCTAGCAATTACTAAATGAAAGTGGGTTGGCAATAAAATGAGTGGGAATTGGTGATGCCAGTTGTGAATATTTACCTCTTATCCCTCAAATAATTATAGAGGCTCTGTCATTCTGCAGCTCTTTTCACAGAACTGAGAGCCCTTGTTTCCCTTCAAAGTATCATATTTGGATGTTTGGTGTAAACAGCATCTGCAAATCCAACCGTTTGTGCCCTGAGTGCGCTGTTAGCAGTGCACAGGTCACACTGGCAGCATTGCTGGATGCTCTTGCAGGTTGCTTCCATGATTGTATGATCCTGTTTTGGGATTCTGCTTCTGGAGGCTTTCTAATTGACCTGATAATGTAACAACCAATCCACTGGCATCACTGTCATGTTCTTGCACTTCTGGAGTAAAGCCACTAAAGAACATGTTAAGAGCCTGAGTTAATGTATTACTTGAAAGTGTTCTCCATACACAACATCCCAGCAGTGGCTTCCTTTGGCTTGTACATTGTAAAAGTGAAGTTCTGGCTAGATAAAACATAAAATCCACTGCTTCAAAGCTAGTGATGCACTTTGGAGACCTCTTTCCTGAGCTGTATAGCTTATGCTTAGAGGGTAAAAAATGAGAAAGAAGTTTGAGCATGAGGTAAAAGACAAACTGCTTTATGCTTTGCAGGGGTCCAGGTTGCCTTTTTCTGTCACTGGCCAGTTTGTGCCAGCGCTTCCACGACAGACTCTGTCTTCACTTGTTAAAATGCTAACAGGCTCCTTGTGGATGGGATCAAATAGCTGCCCTGTTCCCTTCACCTGTGAAATTTCAGAGAGGACTTGAAAAGGGCCATTGTTTCCCAGGAATGCCAGGCCTACTCCAGGAAAGAAAGTCTTCATTTCAGGAGGAATTTGGAGTCTGCCTGAGAAGGCCTTGCAGTAAGTAGGTGAAGGCTATGGCACATTCATTAACCATCTGAACATTTATAATGACTGTGCCTCACCCTTTCTGGGTTCTTTTGCCTACCCCTGCTGAGTGGGTGAGAAGAAGGAAGGCTTCACCACTAAAACCATTGGGTTTGAACTATGATTAGCTCTCCACACACAGGTTTCTCTGTTCTTGCCTCTATGCTAAGCATTTATAGCACTTGTGTGGTTTCATGTGAATAGGGCTATATGTTTAACAGCAATCTGAAACACACTTCTAACAGAATATACTCTCCTTGAATACAAGAAGATACTGCAAATGTATTCAGGTGCAAGCAGATGATGTCTGCTTCAACAAAAGTCACTCAGAGGGTGACAAGTGGGAAGAGAAGCTGAGAGAATACTCTGCTGTTTTTAAAGGGATCTGAATCACATCCACATATACAAACCACTTGGCATATATTGGGACTGGCCAATAGCTTTGCTATCCAAGTGTGCTACTTGTTGAATCATAGAATCAACCAGGTAAGAAGAGACTCCCAAGATCATCCAGTCCAACCTAGCACCCAGCCCTAGCCAGTCATCTAGACCATGGCACTAAGTGCCTCAGCCAGGCTTCTCTTGAACACCTCCAGGGATGGTGCCTCCACCACCTCCCTGGGCAGCCCATTCCAATGCCAATCACCCTCTCTGGCAACAACTTCCTCCTAACATCCAGCCTAGACCTTCCCCCAGCACAACTTGAGACTGTGTCCCCTTGTTCTGTTGCTGCTTGCCTGGGAGAAGAGATTAACCCCACCTGGCTACAGCCTCCCTTCAGGTAATTGTAGACAGCAACAAGGTCCCCCCTGAGCCTCCTCTTCTCCAGGCTGCACACCCCCATCTCCTTCAGCCTCTCTTCACAGGGCTGTGCTCCAGGCCTCTCACCAGCTCAGTTTCCCTCCTCTGGATATGTTCCAGTACCTCAACACCTCTCTTGAATCGAGGAGGATATTTCTAGGATATTTGCTAGAGAACGAGTTGAGGTCCCTGAGATGGCCTGATGCTGATGAGGTATATACCACTGCACAATCCTTCTTAAAAGTATTTGATCTACTGCTGTGAAATCATTAATGCACTCTGCAGCACATGCAGCAGAAGATGCAAATATGGAAAACAAGATAATGATGACTAAGATCAGCAAATTTGTAACCAGATGGAAAAGTGGAAAACGGAAGAAGCCTTCAAAGGGTTTTTCAACCTGTTTTTTAAAGGGAGGAGGCATCTGACCTGAATATGAACTGATAATGATAAGCACTGTGCTTAGTGAGCTGAAGCATTCAAAATGATGTCTTTTTTTTTGGGGGGGTATAAATGTGTTTCTTCTCTGTTTGGGTTTCAGACCTCATTTAATCTCCAAAAGGTAACACTCTGCTGCCATTAAATACTCAGATTATAGTAAACTGACCATGGCTGTTTTCTGAAAGCATGGAGCAGAATGTAATAACAAGGCTAATAAATAATGTCTCACAGAAAGCTCAGGAGTTTAAATTCTGACACTTTGCATTTTATTTCTTTTTAAAGACATTTTCTGTGATCTTGCTAGAAGAAAAAAAAACCCCAAAGTTGTAGCACTGTGTGTCCTTAGACCCTGGTATAGATGGCACACAAAAGGAAGCTTGTCCTTTTGGGACCTGGCCCTGAATCAATTACAGACGATAGAGAAATACTCTTTTGTGGCTGCTAAAGTTCAGGAATGAAATCTGGCAGGCTTAGCCAATTCCCTGATGTGGCATCCACGTTACCAACATCAAATTGGCAGCTTTCGCCTGTCCCAGTGGGGACAGGGTAATGAATGGATTTAGTTAAGGTGTCCTGACTCATCTACAAAGTGCCTGGTATGTGCACCAAGGTTCTCCTGTATGCCTTCCAGAAAGCTGTCATTCAAAGAAAAATGAAGGTTAGAAAGGCTGCTGGCTAGCACTAGTACAGCACACGACTGGGGTTCAGCCTGCCTTGCCTGCCCCAGAAAAAGCTGCTCTTCATTTTTAGCTGGTGGATGCTCTGGCATTAGAGGAGAAGTGTAGTTCTTGGTAATCTATGATGGATTCTTAAGGAATCTAATTTCTTTATGATCTTCACACTTTGCTTCTTTTTTCCATAGAATCCACCAGATTGGAAGAGACCTCCAAGCTCATCCAGTCCAACCTAGCACCCAGCCCTAGCCAATCAACTACACCATGGCACTGACTCATCCAGGGTTTGCTTCAACACCTCCAGAGACAGCGACTCCACCTCCCTGGGCAGCCCATTCCAATGCCAATCACTCTCTCTGCCAACAACTTCCTCCTAACATCCAGCCTGGACCTCACCTGGCACAACTTGAGACTGTGTCCTCTTGTTCTGTTGCTGCTTGCCTGGGAGAAGAGACCAACCCCAGCTGGCTACAGCCTCCCTTCAGGTAATTGTAGGCATCAATGAGGTCACCCCTGAGCCTCCTTTTTTCCAGGGTGCACATCCCCAGCTCCCCATTGTGCTTTCAAAATAATTTAAGCCATGCCAAAAGGCTGCTTCACCTAATGATGATTTAAATGAGTTAGTCTGGAGTACAGCACTGTCATTCCTCAGTCCCCAAGCAGTCTGTTTACAAATTCCCAGAGTGACACTTTTCCATGAAACTCTTACCCTTACCTACACAGTGAAGCCTGACAGTGAATTCAAAATCAAATACAGCAAAAGGCCCAGTGGAATCCAGGTACAACTGCAGGTTGTACAGGGACCAGCTGACTGTTCTTTCATTTTCTGAGTACCTCTAAAACATTACCTGGTTTTTTTTTGGTTTCTTTTCTTTTTTGTTCATTTTTATTTTTATAGTGCCTGTACTTAAAATGTCATTGCATATTTTTTTAATGCAAAAGCAAAGAAATGAGAATGTTTTAAAACTATTCTTTTTTAGATTTCAGTTTCCCAGTCTTCCCTGGGTTTATAGGGGGGAAAAAAATTGAAAAGAGCCATGGTCTGGTTTACTGGCTAGGGCTGGGTGCTAGGTTGGACTGGATGATCTTGGAGGTCTCTTCCAACCTGGTTGATTCTATGATTCTATGAATTTGATCTCCCTATATGCACTTTTCTGTTTAACCTTATCTTTTTCTTCGTTGAGAGAAGTGAAAGAAAATTAAATCATAGAATCATAGAATCTACCAGATTGGAAGAGACCTCTGAGATCATCCAGTCCAAACTAGCATCCAGTCCAAACTAGCACCCAGTCCTGTCCAATCAACCAGACCATGGCACTAAGTGCCCCAGCCAGGCTTTTCTTGAACACCTCCAGGGATGGTGCTTCCACCACCTCCCTGGGCAGCCCATTCCAATGCCAATCACTCTCTCTGCCAACAACTTCCTCCTAACATCCAGCCTAGACCTCCCCTGGCACAACTTAAGGCTGTGTCTCCTTGTTCTGCTGCAGGTTGCCTGGGAGAAGAGACCAACTCCTACTTGGCTACAGACTCCTTTCAAGTACTTGTAGACAGCAACAAGGTCACCCCTGAGCCTCCTCTTCTCCAGGCTGCACACCCCCAGCTCCCTCAGCCTCTCCTCACAGGGCTGTGCTCCAGGCCTTTCACCAGCTTTGTCGCCCTTCCCTGGACATGTTCCAGTACCTCAACATCTCTCTTGAATTGAGGATCCTCAACACTTCAGACTGGCTAGGAACAGTGGCCAACAGGATAAGGGAGTTTATTCTTCCCTTGTACTTAGCACTGGTCAGGTCACACCTTGAGTGCTGTGTCCCGTTCTGGGCTCAATTCAAGAGAGATGTTGAGGTGCTGGAAAGTGTCCAGAAGGGGGCGACAAAGCTGGTGAGGGGCCTGGAGTGCAGCCCTGTGAGGAGAGGCTGAGGGAGCTGGGGGTGTGCAGCCTGCAGAAGAGGAGGCTCAGGGGTGACCTCGTTGCTGTCTACAAGTACTTGAAGGGAGTCTGTAGTCAGGTGGGGTTGGTCTCTTCTCCCAGGCAACCTGCAGCAGAACAAGGGGACACAGCCTTAAGTTGTGCCAGGGGGAGGTCTAGGCTGGATGTTAGGAGGAAGTTGTTGGCAGTGAGTGATTGGCATTGGAATGGGCTGCTCTGAGTGGTGGGGGATTTGCTGTCCTTGGAGGCATTCAAGAAAACCCTGGATGAGGCACTTAGTGCCATGGTCTAGTTGATTGGACAGGGCTGGGTGCTGGGTTGGACTGGATGATCTTAAGGGAGTCTCTTCCAACCTGGTTGATGCTATGAAAGCAGGTTCTATTTCACCGCACAGTCACATCGGACTGGTGACTAGTTAAGTACTGGGCCCATGTGCCTAACTTTAAACGTGTATATATTTAGTGTACATCAAATTTCTGTAGGTTCTGTTTGTTCTTTCTGTACTTCCAAATCAGTCACTGATTTGCTGTCATGCATAAGCACCCCAGGGAATTACACGAGGGAGTAATTTAAAGCATTTGCTGAACCTCCCAAGCGGAACACGTTATGAATGCTAAATGCATGGAGAGTGAACACCCATTTTTCACCCTGGCTACAATAAGCAATATGGAAGAGGGGGGAGGGAGAAGAAAAAAAGAGGGGAGGATGAAAAAAAAAATAGGGAGAGAGAGAGAGAGAGAAAGAAAAAAGTCTCAATAACAAAATCCACATTGAAAAGTTAGGCACTTTGAACTTTCCCATCACCTTCGCAGTGTTTCCCCACAGGCTGTCTAAAAGACAACTCAGCAATGTCTGAATGGAACTGCACACAATAGCTCCTTCACAAGTAGGTCTTTAATTGATTACGGCTGTGTTTATAGAAGCAGAAGAGAATTTACACAAAATGACAGATTGCCTTTAGTGTTAAAATAGTTTAGTAATGTTAATGGTAAAGGAGGTCTCCTCTGCCTCCTCTTCAGCTGCGTGAAACCCTGAGGATGAGTTCTTTGTTATTCCGGCCCCCAATTGCTTTTTGCTTTCCTCCCCTCCCCGCTCCTCTGGTCCTTCCAGAGCGCTCTTCCTAACCTCATGGACTGCATGAGCTGTGCAGACGTGCACGGAGCGCAGCAAGCGACCGACTGGCGAAGTTAAAACCCTCCCAAAGTGCAGATCCCGATATTAAACACGAGAAAGCAGAAGAACAAACAATACAAACCCACAGGAACTCATCCTTGCTGCACCCCTGCCTGTGTCAATTTGCTCAGACAATCACAAAGGCAGCGTTTGAGAGTACAGCCAAAAGGTTAATCCAAATCAAGCACTGGCAGTAAATTCCCCTTTCCCTATTGACATTAACATAACCCCCACCTAACGAGCTAACGCTGCCGCGGGCGGAGGCGGCTGCGAGCCCCCCGCGGCTGCAGCCGGCGGCGCGCTGGGAGGGACCGCGCCTGGCCTCCTTTCGGCTGCGAGCCCCGCTCTGCACCGCAGCGCACCGCGCAGCCCAGCCCCCGGCGGCGCGCCGGGAGGGACCGCCCCTGGCCTCCTTTCGGCTGCGAGCCCCGCTCCGCTCCGCACCGCAGCGCACCGCGCAGCCCAGCCCCTGGCGGCGCGCTGGGAGGGACCGCGCCTGGCCTCCTTTCGGCTGCGAGCCCCGCTCCGCACCGCAGCGCACCGCGCAGCCCAGCCCCCGGCGGCGCGCCGGGAGGGACCGCGCCTGGCCTCCTTTCGGCTGCGAGACCCGCTCCGCTCCGCACCGCAGCGCACCGCGCAGCCCAGCCCCCGGCGGCGCGCCGGGAGGGACCGCGCCTGGCCTCCTTTCGGCTGCGAGACCCGCTCCGCTCCGCACCGCAGCGCAGCCCAGCCCCCGGCGCGCAGCTCCACATCCATCCTCCGCCCGTGGCCGGGAGGCGCCCGGCATTTCCCTGATAACAGTGACCTCTACTGGCTGCGTGTGGAATTGGCCTCCGGGAAGGCAGAGCCCTGCCTGCCCGGTGGGACCCGGTGGAACCGGCACGCTGCCCCTGCAGCACAGCCTTTGGTTGCGAGATACACGGATGGGTTCAGAAAAGCCTGCATGAGGCTCTCAGTGCCGTGATCTAGTTGATTGGTTAGGGCTGGATGTTCGGTTGGGCTGGATGATCTTGGAGTTGTCTCCCTACCTGACTGATTCTATGAAAGTGTTTCTACTTCTTATGAACTGCAGATTTAAAACCCTTGAAATAGCTGCAAAGTAATTAAAGCACATTTCACAAGAAATTCTCTTTGGCTGTGCTCTCAGCCGTTCTTCATCTACTTTCTGCATCAGAAAGTGAGTTTTCTTGGTATTCCAGCAAGCAACTGATTTGAAGTGAGTAATAGAAACACTGTTAAAAGCCAAAAGTCTTTACCTGGAGGATTTGAAAGAAAATGTAACCACTGCAATTCAAGTTCTAGTGATAGATGTGCCCTCTCCTGCTGAATGGACTTCACTTTACTGCAGCATGTGATGAGACAGTGGAGAGTGGAGGAAACGCACTGGGGAAACTTCATAAAGATGAAGGTGGCAGCAGTTGGCCAAAGTCCCTTCAGTCTGTGGCTACACAACACTTTGATCTAAACCAAACATTAAGAATCAGGCAATATTCTCCCTGCAGCCTCACAAAGAGTGTGTATTTGTGCAAGGACTTTGTGACAGACATAATATAGCAGAGCTCTAAACACATGCTCCTTGAAACCACAGGAAATGTCAAAGCTGTCAGCTCCCAGTGCAAAGATGTTCAGAATTCCAAACTCAGCTATATGCAAAATTTGTTCTTGCAAACGGACATCCCATGCAGGACCCCACTCAAAAGAAGTGGCATTAACCTGCCAATGCTCAATACAGTACAGCCTGGCTGCGTGGAAAAATCAGTACATAAAGTGCATGTGTGAGCTTATGGGCTTGATCCTGAGTGCTTGAGTTAGGGTAGAATCATAGAATCAACCAGGTTGGAAGAGACCTCCAAGATCATCCAGTCCAACCTAGCACCCAGTCCTAGCCAGTTAACCAGACCATGGCACCAAGTGCCTCATCCAGTCTTTTCTTGAATGCCTCCAGGGATGGTGACTCCACCACCTCCCTGGGCAGCCCATTCCAATGGCAATCAATCTCTCTGCCAACAACTTCCTCCTAACATCCAGCCTAGACCTCCCCCGGCACAACTTGAGACTCTGTCCCCTTGTTCTGTTGGTGGTTGCCTGGGAGAAGAGACCAACCCCACTTGGCTACAATGTCCCTTCAGGTAGTTATAGCCAGCAATGAGGTCACCCTTGAGCCTCCTCTTCTGCAGGCTGCACACCCCCAGCTCCCTCAGCCTCTCCTCATAGGGTTTGTGTTCCAGGCCCTTCACCAGCTTTGTTGCAACATGAACATTGCTTTGGCTAACCATGAATTGGTTTAGCTCTTTCTGTCTCTGAAGAAATAAAGTCACCTTTACTATACACTTGCTTACCACTGATGTAGTTAAAAGGCCAGAAAGAGGATCTGGCCTTTGAGTTTCAAACATTGTAGAGGCTGATAAATTGTTGTGCCCAGGCTGTGTAATTAACCCATGCAAGTGGCTGGCACAGGTTACTATTGTGAGGGACGCAAAAGCTGATTAACAACCAAGCTTACCAGGGCTAACGCTTGCAGTAGCAATAGCGAGGACAAAACCTGTGACAAGTTCTGCCACTCATGGGGCTTTAAGGAATGCATTGCTCCCCTTGCACACAAACGGCGTTATGCAATCTAATGCTTGCTGCTTTCCCTTCCCCTTAGCTGAGTACAAACGAGTGATCAAGCTGGAACAATTAGCCTGCTCTTGTTAGACATTTCTTAACACTCCTTTGCCATTAGCCAAGCCTGTAAGTGGAGTCAAAGAAGCACCGATGGGTTGCCTGGGGGCTGTTTTAAAATGCAGTGAAACTGGTCAGAGAGCTTCAAATCATTTCACTGGATGCTAGATGAGACTGTATGCAGAAAATTAATCCCTACCTTTTTTTGCCCTTTTATTTAGTGCAGTATCTTCTGCAGGGCTGAGTTGGTTGTACCTGTAGCACAACAGCTGGTTGGATTTTTCTGGAACACTCAATTTCTTCCATTCAGCCTAGCAAAGGCACTAAACATTAATATAGCTACAAATCCTTGTCATATTAAGAATCAATTTATTCTATTTTACTTTAATTATATCCATAAGATCCATAAGATTATATCCATAAGTGTATCTCACACTTCCCTTATATATATATATATATATATATATATATATATATATATCAGGTATATATTATTTAAACATATTCAATATAAAGTTACTAGATCACATTTAGTGCATTTTAAGTAAAGCATTTATTATTTTATAAAGCCACAATGAGGCACTTAGTGCCATGGTCTAGTTGATTGGACAGGGCTGGGGGATAGGTTGGACTGGATGATCTCAGAGGTCTCCTCCAACCTGGTTGAGTCTATGATTTTATTGTTACACTTGGAAAATGTGAGTCTAATTTTGATTTTTCTTTTTTTTTTTTTTTTTTTTTTTTTTGAGGAGAAAAAGCATTCTGTAAGTTGGTTTTACTCAATCTACAACAGAGTGTGGTCACTGCAGAGATGCTGAGGGCATGTCCATAGCTGGTTAGAATCATAGAATCAACCAGGTTGGAAGAGACCTCCAAGATCATCCAGTCCAACCTAGCACCCAGACCATGGCACTAAGTGCCTCATCCACTCTTTTTTTAGACTGGGAGCAGAGCTCAAATGGATCCAAGAGGCTGATGCTTCCATGGGCAGATCTGGCACCTGCACTTCTGTTTTGCTATCCATGTCTGCAGCTGGTTAGACTGGGAGCAGAGCTCAAATGGATCCAAGAGGCTGATGCTTCCATGGGCAGATCTGGTACCTGCACTTCTGTTTTGCCATCCATGTCTGCAGCTGGTTAGACTGGGAGCAGAGCTCAAATGGATCCAAGAGGCTGATGCTTCCATGGGCAGATCTGGCACCTGCACTTCTGTTTTGCTATCCATGTCTGCAGCTGGTTAGACTGGGAGCAGAGCACAAATGGATCCAAGAGGCTGATGCTTCCATGGGCAGATCTGGCACCTGCACTTCTGTTTTGCTATCCATGTCTGCAGCTGGTTAGACTGGGAGCAGAGCACAAATGGATCCAAGAGGCTGATGCTTCCATGCGCAGATCTGGTACCTGCACTTCTGTTTTGCTATCCATGTCTGCAGCTGGTTAGACTGGGAGCAGAACTCAAATGGATCCAAGTGGCTGATGCTTCCATGGGCAAATCTGGTACCTACACTTCTGTTTTGCTATCCATGTCTGCAGCTGGTTAGGCTGGGAGCAGAACTCAAATGGATCCAAGAGGCTGATGCTTCCATGCGCAGATCTGGTACCTGCACTTCTGTTTTGCCATCCATGTCTGCAGCTGGTTAGGCTGGGAGCAGAGCTCAAATGGATCCAAGAGGCTGATGCTTCCATGCGCAGATCTGGTACCTGCACTTCTGTTTTGCTATCCATGTCTGCAGCTGGTTAGGCTGGGAGCAGAGCTCAAATGGATCCAAGAGGCTGATGCTTCCATGGGCAGATCTGGCACCTGCACTTCTGTTTTGCCATCCATGTCTGCAGCTGGTTAGGCTGGGAGCAGAGCTCAAATGGATCCCAGTGGCTGATGCTTCCAAGGGCAGATTTGGTACCTGCACTTCTGTTTTGCCATCCATGTCTGCAGCTGGTTAGACTGGGAGCAGAGCTCAAATGGATCCAAGAGGCTGATGCTTCCATGGGCAGATTTGGTATCTGCACTTCTGTTTTGCTATCCATGTCTGCAGCTGGTTAGGCTGGGAGCAGAACTCAAATGGATCCAAGTGGCTGATGCTTCCATGAGCAGATCTGGTACCTGCACTTCTGTTTTGCCATCCATGTCTGCAGCTGGTTAGACTGGGAGCAGAGCACAAAGGGATACAAGGGGCTGATGCTTCCATGGGCAGATCTGGCACCTGCACTTCTGTTTTGCCATCCATGTCTGCAGCTGGTTAGACTGGGAGCAGAACTCAAATGGATCCAAGTGGCTGATGCTTCCATGAGCAGATCTGGTACCTGCACTTCTGTTTTGCCATCCATGTCTGCAGCTGGTTAGACTGGGAGCAGAGCACAAAGGGATACAAGGGGCTGATGCTTCCATGGGCAGATCTGGCACCTGCACTTCTGTTTTGCCATCCATGTCTGCAGCTGGTTAGACTGGGAGCAGAGCTCAAATGGATCCAAGTGGCTGATGCTTCCATGGGCAGATCTGGCACCAGCACTTCTGTTTTGCCATCCAGCCCTGAAAGCACCATTGTCTTTAGCTTAACTTTAACAGCCTCTGCTTTTCTCTTTTACACTGTGCCTCAAAAGACATCTGGAGGTAGTAGTTATTATGAGCTGTATTTTTTGGTGGAGTGTTTTAACAATTAATTGCAAATGTGCTTAAATTACAGCTCGTAGGTGCAGGAATAATTTGGTCTAAAATGAAGCTATGATGAGATAATGTTACTGAGCACAGCACTTCTGTGCTTCATACCCAACTTTGCAAACTAATACAGAAGTTTTGATGTTTCAGAAAGAAGCTGACTGCATTAGGGCAATTATCAGTTATATAACACAACAGAAGCAATACTTAGCCATGAATAAGCTTCATTTTATGAGTATTCTTTACTCAAGACCTTTAAACTGTATTACAAATTCATGAAACACTTTTACAGGAAAAGCTTTTCTAAAATATCCTTGACCTGAACAATAGGAAGAACATTTGGGCCTTTTTTTTTTCCCCCCTAACATAAACTTCTTATTTCTGGGGCACTGGGAAACTGAAAAGCAAAGCTTTTCACAAAACTCAAAGATTAAGGATAGGTAGGAGTTGGATTGGGTCTTGGCCACATGTAGTTCAGGATGTGCCAGTGAGGGAACCAGTCTGTAACAACGGCCACAGCACAGTAAGGTTTGACATGCCAGCTTCATTGCTCTTCTCTGGACAGGTTTCAGTATCTCAACATCTCTCTTGAATTGAGGAGCCCAGAACTGGACACAGCACTCAAGGTGTGGCCTGACCAGTGATGAGTACAGGGGAAGAATAACCTCCTTTGTCCTACTGCACACACTGTTCATGATCAAGGCCAGGATGCCACTGGCTCTCTGGCTCATGTTCAGTTACTCTCTACCAGCACCCCCAGATCCCTTTCTTCCTGGCTGCTCTCAGCCACTCTGTTCCCCAGCCTGTAGTGCTGCTTGGGGTTGTTGTGGCCACAGTGGAGAACCCTGCACTTGGCCTTGTTAAATCTCATCCCATTGGCCTCTGCTCACCCATCCAGCCTGTCCAGGTCCTTCTCCAGGGCTCTCCTACCCTTCAACGGATCAACACCTGCTCCTAGCTTGGTGTCATCTGCAAACTTACTGATGATGGGGTACACAGTCTCAAGTTGTGGCAGGGGAGGTCTAGGCTGGATGTTAGGAGGAAGTTGTTGGCAGAGAGAGTGATTGGCATTGGAATGGGCTGCCCAAGGTGGTGTCAGAGTCTGCCTCAACACAAGGGAGAACTTCTTTACTGTAAGGGTCACAGAGCACTGGAACAGGCTCCCCAGAGAGGCTGTGGAGTCTCCTTCTCTGGAGCCTTTCAAGGCCTGTCTGGATGTGTTCCTCTGTGATCTGTGTTAGATAGTAGTGTCCTGCTCTGGCAGGGGGGTTGAACTTGATGATCTCCTTGTGTCCCTTCCAGCCCCTTAAATCCTGTGATCCTGTGAACCTGCCAGTAGAAACTGCCACTGCACCAGAGGACTGGAAGGCTGCCAGAAGAACTTCCATCTGCAGCAAGAGCACTTGAAAGGTTTGCAGATACAGAGAGATGAGCTTGGTTCTCCCCCTGGTGAAGCAGCAAGTTAATTACGAGGAACAGGAGCAGCAAACATGCAGATTAACAGAGTCTGCTGGGGTAAGTCAGCACGCTTTTGCTAATGAAGATCCTGCCTCAATGACCTGCATTGAAAGCCACACACAGAGGTGATCCTGTGGTTGTGAAGGACTGTGGTTTTCAGAAATTCTTTGACAAGGTTCATTAACAAAGGTTATTAGGAAATTTAGTTGCCACAGGAAGGAGGGAGGTTCTTTTGTAGACACTGATATGGGTAGGAAAGGCTTCTGGTCACTTGCCAGGATGGAATACAGTCAGCAGTGGACTTTTCTATGGGTTATTGCTGACACCAGATCTATTTGATGTCTTTATGGATGATCACAGGGGAGTGCACAACTGAGCCTACTCATCTGTAGATGAGACTGTGCTGCAAAGGATGTGAGTAGATGCTGTGCTCCATGCAGACCCCGCTAAAGTGGCTGCATGGATAAAAAGATAGCAGGTGAGCTTCAAGGCCTGTAAAGGAAAGATGACTTAGGCTGTGGCTATGGGTTGCTGATTACAGAAATGGTGATTACTGCTCAGGAAAGAAGTCTCAGTTGCCATTGCCAGCTGTCTGAACTTACTGGCTCAGTGTGAGGGAACAGTCAACAGATAGTTGGCATCGCTTTGAACAAGGCAGATCTGCTTATGTTGGCTCTGTGTGAACCCTTGTTGCATCTGCATCTTGGGTGGTGTGTGAAGAACTTGTACCTACTCCAGAGAGGCACATGGGAGTTAAGAATGTACAGAAAGAGGCATCTAATGTGATCAAGAAGAGGTCAGCAGACACTTTATGAGCACTGAAATGCTAACAAAGCTGCAGTTGCTCAGTATGCAGAACATAAAGCTGAGGGGTGTTAACAAGCCTTGTGGGACTATGAGAATGCTAAAGGAGGTGAATGAAGAACTGGTTTTTAACAAATGCTACAATTCCTGGTAAAAGATAAAGCAAACTAAAGAAAAGACTTCTTCAGGGAGGGAGGAGCAACCTGTGGGACTTGCTGCCTTAGACATTCAAGTAGGCAGACAGTATAGGTAGGTTCAGAAAGGGAGGAGGCAAGTCCAGGGGTGGTAAGATTGTAAATGGATACTAAAGGAATCATATAATCAAACAGGTTGGAAGAGACCTCCAAGATCATCCAGTCCAACCTATATGAGTATCTGTTCCTAGTCCAGACATTCAGTGTGAGTTATGAAAGGAACAACTTGCAGTTAATGGCCAGATTTGCTGCTGCTCCTGCTAGGAGCAGACTTTGGGATGGATGAATTATTTGTTTGACTCAGCAGAGTGTTATTGATGGTTTTGTTTTCCTTAAAGGCTTTCATTGAGTTGTTTGGGGGTGTTATGGAGGTTTGTACTGCAAGGCTTCTGAATTGTTTGTCTGAGATCAGTATTTCATAGATAGTGGCTGATTTATGTACATATACAATAAAGTAAATCTGTGAAAAGGATCTGGGGGGGTCATAGAATCACAGAATCAACCGGGTTGGAAGAGACCTCCAAGATCATCCAGTCCAACCTAGCACCCAGCCCTAGCCACACAGCTTGGTGTCATCTGCAAACTTGCTGAGGGTGCACTCAGTTCCTCTGTCCATATCACTGACAAGTACCTGTGACCATTTACATTTGAAAACTTTCTTTAAAGCTGCCTAAAGTTATGACATTGAAGGCCGAGAGCTCTTTCCATAAAGTTTATGTTTATTCATACAAAGGAAAAAGAAAAATGCAATTCAAAATGGAATGAAAGTAATTTATCAGAGCAAATTATTCAAAGGAAATAAAGAAATGCTCAAGTGATATTCCAAGACATTTATATCCAAAGAAAAAGATGATTATTATATAGCTGCTAATTATGACAGGCTTCAGGAGATAGCAGGCTAATGGTCTGTCCATGCTTTCAGCACAGTCAGTGCAGGTATGAGTTGCTGTGAACTACTGAAACTATTATCAGAGTTCATCCATGCCCCAGAAGAAAGCAAAACTTTCACCCCTTAGGTCACAGAGAGTAGAGGTATTTATGTAGGACGAGGGAGGTTATTCTGCCCCTGTACTCAGCACTGGTCAGGCCACACCTTGAGTGTTGTGTCCAGTTCTGGGCTCCTCAATTCAAGAGAGATGTTGAGGTGCTGGAATGTGTCCAGAGAAGGGCAATAATGCTGGTGAGGGGTCTGGAACACAAATCCTATGAGAGGCTGAAGGAGCTGGGGGTGTGCAGCCTGCAGAAGAGAAGGCTCAGGGGTTACCTCATTGCTGTCTGCAGCTCCCTGAAGGGAGGCTGTAGCCAGGTGGGCTTGGGCTCTTCTCCCAGGCAACCAGCAACAGAACAAGGGGACACAGTCTCAAGTTGTGCCAGGGGAGGTCTAGGCTGGATGTTAGGAGGAAGTTGTTGGCAGAGAGAGTGATTGGCATTGGAATGGGCTGCCCAGGAAGATGGTGGAGTCGCTGTCCCTGGAGGTGTTGAAGCAAAGCCTGGCTGAGGCACTTCGTGCCATGGTGTAGTTGATTGGACAGGGCTGGGTGCTAGGTTGGCCTGGATGATCCTGGAGGTCTCTTGCAACCTGGTTGATTCTATGATTCTATGCTTCCACTTTGCCAGTAGATCCCACTGGTAGCTTGCCAAATTGCTATTTAGAGATTACACTCTTTAGCAATTCCAATCTCCAAATGTCACATTAGGTTTTTGTAGTACCTCAAGCAGACAAACATTTTAAGAACACTTCAATAAGACATTCTTACAGTTCCCTGTGATTGGCATTGGAATGGGTCTGCCATTCCAACAAGCACAGCTGAGAAGCTTTCACACTTACCAAGTGATACAATTACGTTGTGGAGTCTGTGCCCCTTCCTCATTAATGCTGTGAGGAGAACTTAAAAGACACCAATTGTTTTAATGAGGCACTGATATCCTCCCTCTCTAGATTAAATCCTGACAGGACTGGAGCAACATTACAGTGCTTCTTGTTATGCAACCAAAACTGAACATGCAAAGAATCTCCTTGCTCCCACTTCTGTTGCAGCAGTAACGTGGGCATGCATGAAATGAGTGTAATGTGTGGCAATCCTTTAAACCTGTTGTACCAGCATTGTAGCTGGAGTGCTGCCCATCACTGAACTGTAGTGCCAGCCTGGCAGAACAGGCAAGCTAGAGCATAGCTTTGCTCTCAGATTGTTAGATTCCATGCAAATTGATTTCTGCCTTTGGGGAAGAAAATAAGATTATGCTCACAGCTACAGATGTCATAAAGGCTAAAGAGTATCTCTTACTAATCTCTGCATCAAGTTCCTGGGCACTGAGCCTGATCCAGCTCCTGGTGACAGCTGCAGAACCATCTGAGATGACCTAAACAGATTGTCTTTGGTGTTAGGCACTTAGGAGAACAAGTGAGGATTTCACCAGGTTGTTGGGAGTCACAGTTTCCTATTCATTAGTTTGCATGGATTTTAGTTACTTTTGCAAGGTACCTTTAGAGGATAAGACTTCCAGTGGGGCAGCACAGCTTACTGCACCAGCACAGGCAGCTCATAGCATCTGGGCATGATTCTCGAGCTCAGGGTCTCATTTACTGTGCCTGGCCAGTGGCCTAATGTAATCCACAGTCAAAAAGAAGTGGAGAAGAGGAAATGGCATGTGACAAATATGATTTCCTTTCACACTGCACTAGTTTATAGTCAATGATTGCTGCTGTTTCTCCTGTTAGAATTTTACTTTGAGTAAATACTGATATTTCATGTAATAGTGCTAGTTTGAAGCTAGCTGGAATGTTTTGGTGAGAAGGT
Organism: Pogoniulus pusillus; assembly: GCF_015220805.1. NCBI lineage: Eukaryota > Metazoa > Chordata > Aves > Piciformes > Lybiidae > Pogoniulus > Pogoniulus pusillus. The sequence continues at coordinate 5,146,634 of NC_087271.1, forward strand.
AGTTGTAGACAGCAATGAGGTCACCCCTGAGCCTCCTCTTCTCCAGGCAGCACACCCCCAGCTCCCTCAGCCTCTCCTCACAGGGCTGTGTTCCAGGCCCTTCACCAGCCTCGTTGCCCTTCTCTGGACACGTTCCAGCACCTCAACATCTCTCTTGAATTGAGGAGCCCAGTTTTAATCAGCCTACTCAGATGCTAATTCAGAGGTTAGCTTTCCTGCAAAGCCACAGCCATATCTGGCCTGCAAAAGTTGCTTTTTTTGTTGTTGTTGCCTACGAAGAGTCCTCAGCTCCCAATATAAGGACCTAAGATGCATGCATAAATGACAGTGATCATGATCTGAAAGTATGCCTCTAATAATGCAAGCTCTTCCTTAGTGAGAATCTCTCTTCACATAACTCTCTGCTGTTTTCATAGTCTGAGGTACTTATTTGAATCATGAGAGCAGTCTAAATATATCAGTGGACACAGATGTTTGCCATCCTACACATCCTCTGTGGGCTGTATTCAATTGTCTGTAACTGAACAGTAGGACTGAGCCTTCTAGTTGTGTTATGCTTTTTGTTTGCTTGTGCTGACTGGTGGTATGACTCAGTCAGACATGCTTTGGGCAAACCCTGCAACACAGGGAATCCTGATCTGCTCCTCAACATTTACTTTCCACTTACTACACACTACAGAGGCAATGTCAGTGCTGAGAATCCACATACCAAGATGTTCCAGAACTGGTTGGGATTTTTTTGTTTGGTTGTTTTGGGGTTTTTTTTCCCTACATAATAATTATGAAACCTTGATGAGAATCATAATCCTATTTTGTACAAAGCCCTCATTAAATGAAAACCTTCTCGTTGGCTTATAGCTGGCTTGTGATTTCCTCACGTGCCCATCAACTTGCCTTCTGCATTTTGCTTTCCTTTGCCCCTTTCTGCACATTCCTTGAGTACTGTCTCCAATTCTGGGCTCCTCAATTCAAGAGAGATGTTGAGATACTGGAACATATCGAGAGGAGGTGAGGGGCCTGGAGCACAGCCCTGTGAGGAGAGGCTGAAGGAGCTGGGGGTGTGCAGCCTGCAGAAGAGGAGGCTCAGGACTGACCTCATTGCTGTCTACAGCTGCCTGAAGGGAGGCTGTAGCCAGGTGAGGTTGGTCTCTTCTCCCAGGCAAGCAACAACAGAACAAGGGGACACAGTCTCAAGTTGTGCTGGGGGAGGTCTAGGCTGGATGTTAGGAGGAAGTTGTTGGCAGAGAGAGTGATTGGCATTGGAATGGGCTGCCCAGGAAGGTGGTGGAGTTGTCATCCCTGGAGGTGTTCAAGCAAAGCCTGGATGGGGCACTTAATGCCATGGTCTGGTAGATTGGCTAGGGCTGGGTGCTAGGTTGGCCTGGATGATCCTGGAGATCTCTTGCAACCTGGTTGATTCTATGATTCTATGCTTCCACTTTGCCAGTAGATTCCCACTGGTAGCTTGCCAAATTGCTATTTAGAAATTACACTCTTTAGCAATTCCAATCTCCAAATTACACATTAGGTTTTTGTAGTACCTCAAGCAGACAAACATTTTAAGAACACTTCAATAAGACATTTTTACCATTCTCTGCCTAATGAGTTCATTTAGCCAAATAAAGTGGGAAAATGCAAGGATTTTGGATGCAGGTCAGGTCTTTTTTTTCAGTTACATAACTAAAGTCTTTGGTCCACTGTTTCACACATTGCCTAAAGATTTGCAGGCATCAAACAACAAAGACAATACATTTCAGAGGAAATGTGCCTATTTTATACCTTTTACAGGGGAGAGAATGAAAGCTCATTAACCAGCAACTAGAATATTTCCTCTAGGTAAACCTATCTATAAACTTTGTTATTTAGATAGTTGCCAACTGAAATACAAACATCATGAAACACAGCAAAGCCAGGCCAGTTAGAGGAAGATTGGAGATTGGCATGGTAATAATTTTGCCAGGAAATGTTAAAGGAAGAAGCAGAAGAACTAAAAAATGTTGTTTCCTCATAATAAATGCAATATCAAATCATCATGATTTGATACTACCAAAAAGAAGGAGGTCATTCAAGGCCAGAAAACTCAAAGATGATTTTCTCATTCTGTGGTTTCTAAGTGTGGCAGTTGCAACCACTTGCCCCAGGCAGCAGAGACTTCCAGGTGAGGTTTGTGCAGAGCTGATCTTTATTGGATGTTTGTCTCTGGCATCCCTCAGTCTCAGGTCCTTTTGTTTGCTTGCAGAACCAACTAATTTTGCAATTGATCACAGCCAATCTGACAGGGGTTCTGCTACGGAGAGGGGCTCTTGCTCCACAGAAGCAGCCTCTGCAGCTCAGAACTGCTCTTTGGAGCAGAAGCTAAGGAGCTCCTGCTCCACGGAAGCAGCTTTTGCAGCTCAGAGCTTCTGCCCTTTGGAGCAGAAGCTAAGGAGCCCCTGCTCCTGCTCCACAGAAGCAGCCATTGCAGCTCACAGTATCACAGTATCACAGTATTATTAGGATTGGAAGAGACCTCACAGATCATCAAGTCCAACCCTTTACCACAGAGCTCAAGGCCAGACCATGGCACCAAGTGCCACGTCCAATCCTGCCTTGAACAGCTCCAGGGACGGCGACTCCACCACCTCCCCGGGCAGCCCATTCCAGTGTCCAATGACTCTCTCAGTGAAGAACTTTCTCCTCACCTCCAGCCTAAATTTCCCCTGGCACAGCTTGAGGCTGTGTCCTCTTGTTCTGGTGCTGGCCACCTGAGAGAAGAGAGCAACCTCCTCCTGGCCACAACCACCCCTCAGGTAGTTGTAGACAGCAATAAGGTCAGCCCTGAGCCTCCTCTTCTCCAGGCTAACCAATCCCAGCTCCCTCAGCCTCTCCTCGTAGGGCTGTGCTCAAGGCCTCTCCCCAGCCTCGTCGCCCTTCTCTGGACACGCTCAAGCATCTCAGTGTCCCTCCTAAACTGGGGGGCCCAGAACTGAACACAGTACTCAAGGTGTGGTCTAACCAGTGCAGAGTACAGGGGCAGAATGACCTCCCTGCTCCTGCTGACCACACCATTCCTGATGCAGGCCAGGATGCCACTGGCTCTCCTTGGACACCTGGGCACACTGCTGGCTCATGTTCAGGCGGGTATCAATCAGTACCCCCAGATCCCTCTCTGTTAGGCTGCTCTCAGGAGGTAATTTGGAAGAGGCCTCCCCATGTAGTACCATTTATTGCCTGAATGCCAAGAGATGCTGACTGCTGTCTTTCCAGTGAGCCTGAGAGAGCAGCTCATGACATGCTTTGACTGTACAAGTCTGCCCTAAGTAATACTCCAGAGAAGTCAGACAAACAAGATTGATGCCAGTTTCAGTAACTGTGATATATACCCAACCCATTTGATGAATCTATGTCCAACTTTATATGCCAAATTTTGCAGCCTAGGATTAACAAATTCAGCCTCAGTGGATTTATTTTTGCATCTGCATTTCCATTAACAACCAGGTTCTGAAAGTGGAATTTGCTCTGTGTTTTGTATGTTTTGGCATTGGAATGGGCTGCCCAGGGAGGTGGTGGAGTCACTGTCCCTGGAGGTGTTCAAGAAAAGCCTGGCTGAGGCACTTAGTGCCATGGTCTGGTTGACTGGATGGGGCTGGGTGCTAGGTTGGACTGGATGATCTTGGAGGTCTCTTCCAACCTGGTTGATTCTGTGATTCTGTGATTCATGGACATCACTGTGAATAGTCAGTACTGACAGCCTCAGATTTAAGCTTCCCTTACAGCAGACTCTTCACTCTTCTCACAGCAATACCTTCAGACTGTAGCTATTTATACCACATCATATGGACATGTGGTATAAGAGAAAACCTTGCTTCAGCACATTTAAAACACATACAGCTTTTCTGGAACTCATGACAATTATTTGAAGGAACCTTTAATACCTCAACAAACAGTGGATGAGGCTGAGGACCTTCAGCTTACACTCCATAAATAGTCTTCTACTTCTGTCTCCTTCTGATGGCAGACAACAGCTTAATTTCAGACACAGTATTACAAACTCATGGTATCACCATGAGAGTGGTGAGACACTGGAACAGGTTGCCCAGAAAGTTGGTGGAAGTCACATCCCTAGAAGTTTTTAAGGCCAGGCTGGATGTGGCTCTGAGAAACCTGATGTAGTGTGAGGTGTCCTTGCCCATGGCACCAGGGCTGGAACTGGATGAACTCTGAGGTACATTCCAACCCTGAAAAATCTGTAGTTCTGTGAAGCTGGTAAGGTAAGCAAGAGAAAGAAGAGGTCTGATACAAGAGCTAGATATAAATAGAATGTATAGGTTAGGCAGTTTTACATTTCTATGCAAATGAGATAAATTAGTGATAGTGCCAGACTTGGCTACCAGCCCATGGCTTTGCTGGCACGTAGTGAGTGTGCCTGTCACAGCCTAAGTGGATCTGTTACAGGTGTGCTTGTCTTGCACCTGTGATTCCCTGCTGTCTTGCACCTTGTGTACTTGCCCCAGAGCTGACTGCCCTAAACTGCACTGCATTTAGGATCACAGAGTCATAGCATCAGTCAGGGTTGGAAGGGACCTCAAGATCATCTAGTTCCAACCCCCCTGCCATGGGCAGGGACACCCTACCCTAGAGCAGGCTGGACACAGCCTCATCCAGTCTGGCCTTAAACACCTCCAGGCATGGGGCCTCAACCACCTCCCTGGGCAACCCATTCCAGGCTCTCACCACTCTCATGCTGAACAGCTTCCCCCTCACCTCCAGTCTGAACCTACCCATCTCCAGGTTTGCTTCATTCCCCCTAGTCCTGTCACTCCCTGAGAGCCTAAAAAGTCCCTTCCCAGCTTTTCTGTAGCCCCCCTTCAGATACTGGAAGGCCACAATGAGGTCACCTCAGAGCCTCCTCTTCTGTAGACTGCACAGCCCCAACTCTTTCAGTCTGTCCTCATAAGAGAGCAGCTGCAGCCCTCTGAGCATCCTCATGGCCCTTCTCTGGACATGCTCCAGCATCTCCACATCCTTCCTGTAATGGGGGCTGCAGAACTGGATGCAGTACTCCAGGTGGGGTCTCAGCAGAGCGGAGTAGATGGGTGAGTTTTATTTGCATTAACTGAGGAGTGCTGAGATATCTTCCATCTGTGCTGCTATGTATGTCAGCAAAAGAAGCATCAGCAAGACACAGGTTCCTTAGCAGACTTCTTAGCTGATGCCATATTTCAGCAAATGGTATCTGTTATGTCTGGTTTCACTCAGATAACTGCTTCCTGATGCCTTCCTTGGGTCTTAGATGTGACGTTAGCCCAGGCAAGCCCACAGACCCAATATCCTGTCATTTCAGGATGCCTGCAGGATAAAGGAAGGCAAAGCCAGCTTTATATATGTTTTTTTTTTTCCCCTGGACAGACTAGAAAATACTGTTGAACTGGAGTTTTGATGCAAAAGCAGCAAAGTTCAGCAGCAATTCAGTCCTGTATTAAAGCAAGCTGAAGATTTACTCCAGACTTCACTTCTGGTAACGTGTTAGGTGTTGCTGGTTTTGCTGAAGAATGGGAACAGAGATTGTCTGAGTGGTTTAAAATGAAATGATAAAAGTACAGAGTGTGCTAGGCACTGTACAAGAGGAGAGCTTGGCACAACCTAATGATCACAGAAAGCAGAGCAGTCCAAGGCAATTAAGCAAATCCTAGTGGATCTGCGGCGTAGTCAATCTAGTCAGTACGGTCAGGTCACTGCTGTCTGAAGGTTAATCATGTTCACACTCTTGTCCTTGCATTTCCCAGCTAAACAGCAGCCAGGAACCAGAAGAGATTATTAGAAAGTTGGAACATGAATGATGCCTCTTCCTCTGTTTTCTAGTAATGCAGCAATGCTTTCTACACTCCTCATTTTGTCTTTTGATGCAACAGAACAAGGGGACACAGTCTCAAGTTGTGCCAAAGGAGGTCTAGGCTGGATCTAAGGAGGAAGTTGTTGCCAGAGAGAGTGATTGGCATTGGAATGGGCTGCCCAGGGAGGTGGTGGAGTCACTGTCCTTGGAGGTGTTCAAGACTAGATAGGGCACTTAGTGCCATGGTCTGGTTGACTGGCCAGGGCTGGTTGCAGGTTGGACTGGATGATCTCGGAGGTCTCTTTCAACCTGCTTGATTCTATGACTTTCCAGCACATTGGTCACACCATCACCTGAAGGGAGGCTGTAGCCAGGTGGGGGTTGGTCTCTTCTCCCAGGCAACCAGCAACAGAACAGGGGACACAGTCTCAGGTTGTGCCGGACGAAGTATAGGCTGGATGTTAGGAGGAAGTTGTTGGCAGAGAGAGTGATTGGCATTGGAATGGGCTGCCCAGGGAAGTGGTGGAGTTGCTTTCCCTGGAGGCATTCAAGAAAATACTGGATGAGGCACTTGGTGCCTTGGTCTGGTTGATTGGAAGGGACTGGTTGTTAAGTTGGACTGGATGACCTTAGAGGTCTCTTCCAACCTGGTTGATTCTATGACTCTTACTCCATAAAAACAGTGCAGTTCCCTATTGGTTTATCTCTCTGACAAGCTTCTGTGAATCACCTGAGTTTCTCTCATTTTTGAATGCATTTGCAGGGTGTACAGAAGCAGTACTTTCAGATACCCAACTATTTGAAAGGTCTTAATTTTGCATTTTATGTAAACATAATAATGTGAAAATAAACCCAGCAAAAGACAGAATAACCTTCCTCCTCTCCCTCCCCTGCAACTCATTTTCTTACACAGCCAAGTGTGATGGGTTGGGTGTTCCCTGCTCCCCCCCCCCCCCCCCCCCCACTTTAGAAATCACCCAGACTAGACTCAGACAGCTCTGGAGATATGAATGAAGCTGATATTTACAGCTGGCACAATATACAAGCAGATATTTACAGTATATACAGTTAGAGACAGAAATATACAAGGTAAAAGGTAACACAGAAACACAACAGCCCTCCCAGAAACCTGAGTCCCCAGGAGGGGCTCCCAACTGCCCCTTCACCTTCCCCCTGCCTCTCTCACCATTACCCCAGTCCCAAGGAAGAATGGAGGTTTGGCCAGGGGGTTGGGAAGCAAAGTGGATTGGCCCAAACTGGAGGGTGAGGTTAGAGAGATGCAGCTCAGCCAGCAGTCCCAGTGAGAGTGGTTATCTAATGTTTTTATTTCTTGTTCCTATCCATCTCAGCAAGCCTATGAGTGAAGCAGACATCACCATTGTTTCCCTTCCACAGCCTGTCATCTAGTTCTTCTCACCAAAACATCCTAGCTAGCTTCAAACTAGCACAGATACACAACAAAAATGTTCCAACTACTGCTTTTTTGTAACCAAATTTAAGGTCACCAAATTCCTAAGTGGGTCCTTATGCATAGCTAGGGACAGAATCCAAGCAACTTCATCAGTGGTTTATTATTTACTGTTTCCTATTTATTAAAGAACACTTGCAGAGAGCTGGAAGGTTACCTCAGCTTTCTCCATTGGTACTGTTCCTTGTCTGGGAGATACTACAGCTTGACAGATGCCTCCCAGATGGTCATCTGATACACTGTCATACACAGAAGTCAGGTCAGCAACTTTGGAAATCAAATCCAACTCACAGGAAATATTTATAGTGGATTCAGCATGCAGCAATATGACCTTTATTAATGTTTAAGGGGGAAAAAAAAAAGGCAAGAGTTAAAAAAAATGTACATCCTTAGAATGGAAAACTGCTGTGAAAAATACCAGGGAAACTGGTTGGGTAGTTGGGCATTCCTAAGACCTTCTGAAGCTAAACAAACAAAACCCCAAAACCAAAAAGAGGAAAATAATATTTAACATACTTAGAAACAGGTTTTGTTTTAAAACCCAAACAAAAAAAAAACCCACCCCCAAAAAAGCCTTTTAGTTTTTTATTCCTGAAGCCTAATCAATGTCAAACAACCCCCCCAGAAAAACCAAACTCTCCCTCATAAATATCATATCATGGCTGCTGCTCAAGACAGAGGAGTTAGATAGGAGAAAACATATGAATTGGAAAGAAAAGACACAAACTACCTCATTTTTTCACATGCTCTGAAGAGCCTGCCCATAGTTGCCTAATTATTCCTCTGAAGGTGGACAAAAACTCAGCTGGGCACACCCACAAGCTTGGAGCAAAAGTCTTAGGGCTTTCAACACTTTGTAATTCTAAACTGGCCTTAGTCCCATGTCAGGTTTGAAATGAATTCTTCAATGCAGTTGTTTTCATTACAGTGGCTGCCAAAGTGCTTTTAGTCATACAACTGTAGTGCTCTTTGCCTGCATTATCAAAATGTGCTGCAGGATTGCACAGAACCATAGAATCAGCCAGGTTGGAAGAGATCTCCAAGCTCATCCAGTCCAACCTAGCACCCAGCCCTAGCCAATCAACCAGACCATGGCACTAAGTGCCTCATCCAGGCTTTGCTTCAACACCTCCAGGGATGGCGACTCCACCACCTCCCTGGGCAGCCCATTCCAATGTCAATCACTCTCTCTGACAACAACTTCCTCCTAACATCCAGCCTAGACCTCCCCTGGCACAGCTTGAGACTGTGTCCCCTTGTTCTGTTGATGGTTGCCTGGCAGAAGAGACCAATCCCCACCTGGCTACAGCCTCCCTTCAGGTAGTTGTAGACTGCAATGAGGTCAGCCCTGAGCCTTCTCTTCTCCAGGCTAAACAGCCCCAGCTCCCTCAGCCTCTCCTCACAAAGATGTGCTCCAGGCCCCTCACCAGCTTTGTTGCCCTTCTCTGGACACCTTCCAGCACCTCAACATCTCTTGAATTGAGGGTCCCTGAACTGGACACAGTACTCAAGGTGTGGCCTGACCAGTGCTGAGTACAGGGGAAGAATAACCTCCCTTGTCCTACTGGCCACACTGTTCCTGATGCAGGCCAGGATGCCACTGGCTCTCCTGGCCACCTGGGCACACTGCTGCCTCATCTTCAGCTGCTATCTACCAGTACCCCCAGGTCCCCTTCTTCCTGGCTGCTCTCAGCCACTCAGTCCCCAGCCTGTAGTGCTGCTTGGAGTTGTTGTGGCCAAAGTGTAGAACCCTGCACTTGGCCTTGCTAAAGCTCATCCCATTGGCCTCTGCCCACCCATCCAGCCTGTCCGGGTCCCTCTGCAAGGCTCTCCTACCCTCCAACAGTTCCACAGCTGCTCCTAGCTTGGTGTTATCTGCAAACTTACTGATGATGTGGGACACAGTCTCAAGTTGTGGCAGGGGAGGTCTAGGCTGGATGTTAGGAGGAAGTTGTTGGCAGAGAGAGTGATTGGCATTGGAATGGGCTGCCCAGGGAGGTGGTGGAGTTGCATGGGACAGCAATGTGCCCAGGTGGCCAAGAAGGCCAATGGGGTCCAGGGTGGGGGCATTAAGAGGCGTGTGGCCAGGAGATTGAGGGAGGTTTTCCTTCTCCTGTACTCTGCCCTGGTGGCACCTCACCTGGAATACTGCATCCAGTTTAGGCTTCTCCAGTTCAGGAGGGACACAGATCTATTTGAAAGAGTCCAATTGAGGGCTACAAAGATGATTAAGGGACTGGAGCACTGCCTTATGAGGAGAGGCAGAGGGAGCTGGTGCTTTTTGGTCTGGTGTCTGGTCTGTACTGCATACTTAGATCTCAGTGTAGCCAGTGATTAGACTCATGTGCTTACAGCTTGTGCTTGAAGTGCTTTACTTGAGGTAGAGTACTCAGTACCATGCATGTAGAAGCTTCTGGCCAAGTGTGCAGTCTATGTGACATTACTGTAACAGCAGAGAACAGCCATGGCTTAGTCTGAAGAGTATTAACCTTACAGGAAAATAAGATCTAGGAAGCTTTCAGTGGAAGTCTTCTGCCAGATCGTTCTGAAAGCATACAAAGGCACTGTGGTGCTTCACTGCAGAGATTCCTATCAAAGCTACACTACAAACCACCATTCTGAAGGTACAGAATGCTCTGTTAGCCTCACAGCTTTAACCAGTGTGCAAAGGGAAACAACCCCTCTTTGTCTGAAGGGGAGAATTGATACTTCAATATTTTTATGTTTAAAAAATCATTTGCTTTATGAAAGCCAAAGAATCCCAAGTGGACTTATGAGAGCATGCACTTGAAAGCCTTCCACAACAGCCATGCTCTTCTTCAGCAGAATCATAATAACACACTGGATAACAACCCTAATCAGGGTACAAGAAGAGCCACCTAGGGGGAAACAGAGCCTTTTGTAGTCATGTCTTAAAAGAAGCAGAGCTGCAAAAGAACTTTCATAGACACTCTGCACTGGGCAGAACTGAACCACCACTGACAATTCCTTACGTTTGGCAGTCTGGCTTAAGACACTGTTCTCATTCTTTCCTGCTCCTCCTTTTAAATATGATCTGACTCCAATTGCAGCCTGACTTTGGCACCAATGTATAATGCAGATGCATGCATCTAGCAGTAGCAATTCTTTGAGCTCTTCTTTTTATCAGGGAAAAATGGATGAGATTTGTCATCCTCTTCTGTGGTTTACACAAAGCCTTAGTGATAAGTAACCTGCTGTAAGTCAATACATCTCCTGATGAATTTAAGTTATCAAAACATCTTCTTTTCAGCAGGGAAGCTTCCTCTGATCAATAACATTCTGCCAAAGCAGAAGTGGATATAGCTACTAACATCTAAGTCCAGGTAGAATGCTGACATCTTTACTAATACTGAACAAATATGTCATGCTGTACCTGGGTGTTAGCAAGACTGTTGGTGAAACATGGGTCTAAGTTTCCTGGTAACAGGGGAGAAGAAGAAAAACATGTGGCTTTCAGTCTTTGCTCCAGGTCTGCCTCTGGTCAAACCTCAAGAAAGCTGCATGATTCTCTGACATGCTGCCTTGGTAGAATGTGTCACTGCCTGCACACTGCAACTGGAAGCATGCTCCATGGATTGGAGGTCTCTGCTGTTCTAGTGGAACACAACTGTCAACAACTCTCAACAAAAGGGAGATTTAAACTACATGTTAGGAAGCTCTTTCCAGTGAGGGTGGTGAGACGCTGGCACAGGTTGCCCAGGGAGGCTGTGAATGCTTCCTCCCTGAAGACGTTCAAGGCCAGGTTGGATGAGGACTTGAGCAACCTGTTCTAGTGGGAGGTGTCCCTGCCTATGGCAGGGGGTTGGAACTGGATGATCTTTGAGGTCCTTCCAACCAAAACTATTCTATGGTGTTATGATTCTAAATGTTAATGGCAAACACTGCACTTAAGGACTTTTACTTCAGGTACTTGTTGCCTCTATAAGTTTACAATGGCTGTTCTTTGGCAGGCAGGCTGGCATGTCTTTAAAGGTGCTTTTAACTTATACCTGGAAGTAAAATGAATAATATTCTATATATATTTAGCATAATTACTGCAACTTGATGTCCATTATATAAGCCTTCCTCAAGATAAATTAGAAAAGACATATGCCAGAACAAAACTTAGCACACTGATGTGACAGGACTCAGCATCAGTTCTGCAGCCTCTATGACAAGGAAGATCTGGATGAGCTGGAACATGTCCAGGGAGGGGCTGGATGTTAGGAGGAAGTTCTTCACAGAAGGAGTGATTGGCACTGGAATGGGCTGCCCAGGGAGGTGGTGGAGTCACCATCCCTGGAGGTGTTCAAGAAGAGCCTGGATGAGGCACTTAGTGCCATGGTCTAGATGACTGGCTAGGGCTGGGTGCTAGGTTGGACTGGGTGATCTTGGAGGTCTCTTCCAACCTCTATTTCCCCCTAGGTGGTTCTTCTTGTACCCTGATTAGGGTTGTTATCTATGATTCTATGATAAGAGGGCTGGAGCTCCTCTCCTGTGAGGATACACTCCTGAGAGTTGGAGTTGTGCAGTTTGGAGAAAAGAAGGCTCCAAGGAGACCGTATTGTGGCCTTCCAGTATCTGAAGGGGGCCTCAAGGAAGCTGGGGAGGGACTTTTTAGGATGTCAGGGAGTAATAGGACTTGGGTGGAGCGGGGTGGTGGATCTAAGCTAGAGAAGAGATTTAGGTAAGACATATGGTTCTTCACCATGAGGGTAGTGAGACACTGGAACAGGTTGCCCAGGGAGGTGGCAGAAGCCCCATCCCTGAGAGCCTTTAAGGCCAGGGTGGAAGTGGCTCTGAGCACTCTGGTGTAAGGTGTCCCTGCCCATGGCAGGGAGGTTGGAACTGGATGATCCTTGGGGTCCCTTCCAACCCTGAAAATTCTGTGGTCCTGTGAGTTTCCAAAAAGGAAGCTCACTTTAAAAACGAATGCTGCATTGTACCTCAGCTCAGAGCCTACCGTGGATATCACAGTGCCACAGTGAAGCTGGCACTGTAGTGCAATATAGCCACTTCCCACTTGGACCCTATGAGGGCAAAGCAGGCTTTGTGCACTCCTTAGCTCTCAAAGGCTAATTTCCTTGCTTACATACTGAAAATAGGATCCAGATCTCTGGCTGGCAGAATTGTACTACATTCATGTCTAAAAGTGGGAAGGGCTGATACTGAGCTAGCTCCAGACCTCTTTTATGCTGGAACTGACAGGCTCAGACCTAGCTTACAAGCTGCTCAGAATCATATAAGCAGTTTTCATTCCTGTGCTGGTTTTGACACATGGGGATCACCTGAATCAAGCTGTGCTTCTCACACTCTTGTGCAGGAGGTAGCTAGCTGAGTACCTATGCTTTGTCAGCTGCAGTCTGTTTTAACCTTATCATAGTTAACATTTCCCATAAGAAAATGGAAGACTTACTGCAGAAATTCAAGTGCATATAGGGGCTCTGCTGAAGTGGGAAATGGTGGAGCACAATGAGCTCATGTGACAGAAAGCTGTTCACTTGGACCACTCTGAGATCATCACTACAATGGTGCCATCTTGGAAAGTCTAAGGGAGATCTTGGCAAGACAACTAAAAGTATGGATTAAACTGTTGCACTTCTCAACATAAAAAGGGGAAATCATAGAATCATAGAATCAACCAGGTTGGAAGAGACCTCCAAGCTCATCCAGTCCAACCTAGCACTCAGCCCTAGCCAGACAACTAGACCATGGCACCGAGTGCCTCATCCAGGCTTTTCTTGAAGACCTCCAGGGATGGTGACTCCACCACCTCCCTGGGCAGCCCATTCCAATGCCAATCACTCTCTCTGCCAACAACTTCCTCCTAACATCCAGCCTAGACCTACCCTGGCACAACTTGAGACTGTGTCCCCTTGTTCTATTGCTGCTTGCCTGGCAGAAGAGACCAACTCCCACTTGGCTACAGCCTCCCTTCAGGTAGTTGTAGACAGCATACAGACAGTTGTAGACTCACAGCAGGAGATACTGGAAACGATACCTTTGGAAATGAGTAAGGCTACCTCAGCTTTTAGCAATAGCTGCAACACAGAATCATCCTGATTAATTCTACATGCAGTTGCAGCAGAGAAAAAGAAATACAAACATGGACACTAAGTGCACCATTGGAACTGATTATGTAGGACAGATAAACAGAGAAATGCAAATATCACTAAATATGAATTCAATATAGCAAATATCTTCTCAGCATCATTTCCACTTTTTGCAAGAGCCTGGGCTGCAGCAGGAGCAGTGTGGCCAGCAGGGCGAGGGAGGTGATTCTCCCCCTCTACTCTGCTCTGGTGAGACTCCACCTGCAGTACTGCATCCAGTTCTGCAGCCCCCATTACAAGAAGGGTGTGGAGATGCTGGAGTGTGTCCAGAGAAGGGCCATGAGGATTACCAGAGGGCTGCAGCACCTCTCTTATGAGGACAGACTGAAAGAGTTGGGGCTGTGCAGTCTGCAGAAGAGGAGGCTCTGAGGTGACCTTCTTGTGGCCTTCCAGTATCTGAAGGGGGGCTACAAAAAAGCTGTGCAAGGACTTTTTATGTTACCAGGGAGTGACAGGACTAGGGGGAATGGAACAAAGCTGGAGGTGGGTAGGTTCAGACTGGACATGAGGAGGAAGTTGTTCAGCATGAGAGTGGTGAGAGCCTGGAATGGGTTGCCCAGGGAGATGGTTGAAGCCCCATCCCTGGAGGTGTTTAAGGCCAGGCTGGATGAGGCTGTGGCCAGCCTGTTCTAGAGTAGGGTGTCCCGGGGCATGGCAGGGGGGTTGGAACTGGATGATGCCTGTGGTCCCTTCCAACCCTGACTGGTTCTATGATTCTAGTCAGAGCAGCCCACGTTTGTGTCTAGAATCGTGTGAAATTCTCAGTGTTATCAGAAAGAGCTACTGCTAAGGTGTTCCATCCAGATGGATTTGTATAAAATAGAAGTACTCTACATAATGCACGGGAGGGCAAGAAAGAAAATGGCAATTTTTCATACGAAAATGCTGTGGAGTTGTATGAAATGAAAGAGGAACAGCCCAGCGCCGTTTGCCATTAACTGACAGCATCATCTAGTGGTGAAATCGGACCTAGTGGTAAGGCAGAATTCGAAGGGAATTACCCACTGCTGTGGTACTTGACTCAGACAAAAATATTGTTAAAAGCATGAAGAAAATGGCTACTTGAACTTCTGAAAGCACTGTGGACAAAGTAGTTTCCTGATGTAGTAGATATTTAACAGCACAGCAAACTGCTGGCTAAGCTGTCAGCCCATGGCTTGGATGGCAACACTCTGTGCTGGGTTAGGAACTGGCTGGAGGGCCGGACCCAGAGAGTGGTGGTGAATGGTGCCACATCCAGCTGGCGGCTGTCACTAGTGGTGTCCCTCAGGGATCTGTGCTGGGCCCCATCCTCTTTAACATCTTCATTGATGATCTGGATGAGGGCATGGAGTCAGTCATCAGCAAGTGTGCAGATGACACCAAGCTGGGGGCAGATGTGACTGAGCTGGAAGGCAGAAGGGCTCTGCAGCAGGACCTTGACCGCCTGGACAGATGGGCAGAGGCCAAGGGGATGGGGTTCAATAGCTCCAAGTGCAGGGTGCTGCACTTTGGCTACAACAACCCCATGCAGAGATACAGGCTGGGGTCAGAGTGGCTGGAGAGCAGCCAGACAGAGAGGGATCTGGAGGTGCTGATTGATACCCACCTGAACATGAGCCAGCAGTGTGCCCAGGTGGCCAAGAGAGCCAGTGGCATCCTGGCCTGCATCAGGAATGGTGTGGCCAGCAGGAGCAGGGAGGTCATTCTGCCCCTGTACTCTGCACTGGTTAGACCACACCTTGAGTGCTGTGTTCAGTTCTGGGCCCCCCAGTTTAGGAGGGACATTGAGATGCTTGAGCGTGTCCAGAGAAGGGCGACGAGGCTGGTGAGAGGCCTTGAGCACAGCCCTACGAGGAGAGGCTGAGGGAGCTGGGATTGGTTAGCCTGGAGAAGAGGAGGCTCAGGGGTGACCTTATTGCTGTCTACAACTACCTGAGGGGTGGTTGTGGCCAGGAGGAGGTTGCTCTCTTCTCTCAGGTGGCCAGCACCAGAACGAGAGGACACAGCCTCAGGCTGTGCCAGGGGAGATTTAGGCTGGAGGTGAGGAGAAAGTTCTTCACTGAGAGAGTCATTGGACACTGGAATGGGCTGCCCGGGGAGGTGGTGGAGTCGCCATCCCTGGAGCTGTTCAAGGCAGGATTGGACGTGGCACTTGGTGCCATGGTCTAGCCTTGAGCTCTGTGGTAAAGGGTTGGACTTGATGATCTGTGAGGTCTCTTCCAACCCTGATGATACTGTGATACAGTGATACTGTGAAAAGAGATGTAATGAAGCACGCTGATAGAGGAGACATAATGTTCTCTAACCTGCCTTCAACTCTACTCTAAAGGGAAGCAAAATCATTAGCAATCATTTTGCAGTCTTTCTGAAGTCACAAGTACGCTCACAGAGATGTAGTGGCTTGACCCTGGATGGATGCCAGGTGCCCACCAACACTGCTCTCTAATTCCCCCTCTTCATCTGGACAGGGGAAGGCAAAGACAATAAAAGGCTCACGGGTTGAGACAAGGACAGGGAGAGATCACTCACGAGTTGTTGCTGCATGCAAAACAGACTTAATTTGGGAAAATCAGTTTAATTTATCACCAATCAAATATGAGTAGGATAAAGAGAAAACTGAATCTTAAAAGCACATTTTCCCTTCCCTTCTTTCTAGCCTTAACTATGCTTCTGATTATCTCCTCTCCTTGAGCTCTGCAAAGGGATGAGGAATAGAGGTTGCAGTCAGTTCATCTTACATTGCCTCTGCCACTCCTCTGGGAGAAGACTCACAGGATCACAGGATGTTAGGGGTTGGAAGGGACCCAAAGAGATCATTGAGTCCAACCCCCTTGCCAGAGCAGGACAATCCTATCTAACACAGATCACACTCTTCCCCTGCTCCAGTATGAGGTCCCTCCCGTGGAAGACAATCCTCCACAAACCTCTCCAACCTGATCTCTGGGAGGTCACAGGTCCTGCCAGAAAACCTCATCCCGCATGGGCTCCTCTCTATGGGTCCTACTAGGAGACCACACCAGTGTGGGCTTCCCATAGAGTCACAGCATCTTTCAGGTATCCACTTGCTTCTATGTGTGGTCAATCGTGGGCTGTATGTGGATAACTGCTCCATCATTAACCCACATCAGTGGGACAACCTGCCTCACTGTGGTCTTCATCATGGGCTGCAGGGGAGTCTCTGCTCTGATACACTCCTTCACTGCCCTTGGTATATGCATAGTTGCTTCTCTCCTGGACTCACTCTTCTCTCTGCACTTCCTAGAGTTTCTTTCCCCCCTTCTTGAATATGTTATCACAGAGGTGCTACCACGTTGCTGTTGGGCTCAGCCTTGGTGGGTGACGGTTCCCTCTTGGCACCAGCTGGCACTGGCTCTACCAAACACAGGGGAAGCTTCCAGCAGCTTCTCAAAGAAGCTATCCCTGTAGCTCCTCTTCCCTACTCCCAAACTTTGCCAAGTAAGCTCAGTACAACAGCACCTAACAAAACACAGCTCTTGTCCATGCCTGAAGCTCCTGTAGCACATGTACATGAGGCTAGCAGTAGTAGATGGTATTCTGCCAGCAGTATTCTGGTCCTTTGTGACCTTATTTCTAAGGCTACTTTCTTACACAGCACTATTCTTAGTAATATGAAGAAAGTCACAGAACTGCCACCACGAATAAGAAAGTTTTGCCACTTCTGCCTCAAAGCTACTCTTGAATTAATTTTTTTTCTCCAGTAATTAATTAGTTTATCCTGAGGCTTCTAACAAATGTCTTGCCAGTCTTCTCTGGCTCACAAGCAATGAGGCAGAACTTTTGGGCACTACACTTGAATAACATGTAATGCTATGCCTCCAGTGTTTTTCATCTACAGAGCTGCTATTGCAACAATGACCAGGTAAGGGAGGCTGTGACTCTGTGGGCCAGTAAATAGAGCACTGCCATTGCTAATAAGAAGTCACAGGCTTTCACTGAGTTTGCAAAGCCTCAGGACTGAGGCATGTCAGACTTGGTTTGCTTGAATTCATCTAGTCTTGCCTGGAGTTTTGTTCCTAACTAGATCAGATGTAACATCATTTCTTTTCCCCTATCAGGTGGCTATGCCTAATTTCATTTACTTTTGTTTGCCTCTGCTGAAGAGCAGATTTGATATAACCTGTAGTAACAAGTAATCATTCAGTGTAGGATGAAACAATCTAATGCAGACATACAGGCCTAGTATTACAGCAGAGGTCTTGACATCGATGGAGACATTCCTAACCATGTCTCCTGTCTGTCTGTGACCGCATGCAAACATGCCCTGGCTGGAGAACCCCTCTCAAAACTGGAGTGCTACATGGTATTTCTCATCTGTATTTTGAATCTATCAAGTGAAAGCAGAAGTAGACCACTTAGAAAACCAGCCTGCTCTTAGGAAACCGAACAGTTCTGGCTGCACATTCTCTGCTTCTGCAAGTACAGTTAGAGATCATCTGTTTCTGGTGGAGTTTGGTTGCCAGCATGGAACTTGTTCTTTGGAACAATATGAGTCTGTCTTTGACACCCATCTCAAGAATAAGGCTGAGTACCCTAGAGCTGGATATAGTTTCATACAGAGACTTGTACTTGCCATGGAGGCATATTTGATAGCTATGTCTTTTCTGAGGAAAGGGACCTGGGGGTACTGGTAGATAGTAGCTGAAGATGAGCCAGCAGTGTGCCCAGGTGGCCAAGAGAGCCAGTGGCATCCTGGATCAGGAACAGTGTGGCCAGTAGGACAAGGGAGGTTATTCTGCCCCTGTACTCAGCACTGGTCAGGCCACACCTTGAGTGCTGTGTCCGGTTCCGGGCCCCTCAATTCAAGAGAGATGTTGAGGTGCTGGAACATGTCCAGAGAAGGGTGACAAAACTGGTGAGGGGCCTGGAGCACAAACCCTATGAGGAGAGGCTGAGGGAGCTGGGGGTGTGCAGCCTGCAGAAGAGGAGGCTCAGGGGTGACCTCATTGCTGTCTACAACTACCTGAAGGGAGGCTGTAGCCAGGTGGGGTTGGTCTCTTCTGCAGGCAACCAGCAACAGAACACCGGGACACAGTCTCAAGTTGTGCCAGGGGAAGTCTAGGCTGGATGTTAGGAGGAAGTTGTTGGCAGAGAGAGTGATTGGCATTGGAATGGGCTGCCCAGGGAGGTGGTGGAGTCACCATCCCTGGAGGTGTTGAAGAAAAGCCTGGATGAGGCATTTGGTGCCATGGTCTAGTTGACTGGCTAGGGCTGGGTGATAGGTTGGACTGGATGATCTTGGAGGTCTCTTCCAACCTGGTTGATTCTATGATTCTATGATTCCTGTGAGGTACTGATGCTCTTCCACAGCAGAAGTATATTCACCTATCAGCCAATTGATGGAACATACTCTGCACCATAATCCCCCAAACTCAGTTCTGCTTTAAAGAATGCAACTACAGAAACAGCAAAGTCAGCCCTGAGAGCACCCAGAAGAACTGCTAATGCTGAACAGGTCAACACTTTTGATATCTTGAGAAAATCCACATATCAACACACAACTGGAATTAAATGAGATTTATTAATAGCTTTGAATGCCTTTGGATTCTGGTGCCAAACACCTGACACACAAATACTACAGTCAGTAGACACTTTTGATGCTAAAGGCAGAGTATGATATCACCAAATCCTATATGATGAATTAACCCTAATTCACAGGTAATACACGGCCAATATGAAACAGTCTTTGATTAAATCAAGTCTCTTTTGATTAATTATTTCAAATGACAAGAAAACCTATGTATTAAAAAAAACACTAAACCAGGATGAGAGTGAAAAAATTAGTTTTGACAAGTGCCAGATACGCAGCTCTGGAGAACTACAATGATACTCCTGTGGATGTTATCATTCTAAAAGCCATTTTGCTCATTATACATTCCTCTTTCTAAAGCAAAACAGAATTTTCCCTTCCTCTAGCTGTATTTTGTCACCTCTAATTACTTCTCACGCAGTTATAGACATCATTGCACATGGCAGTAGAGGCAGAAAGAGGGGAAACCACAGATTGCAACTGCCAGATCTTGTGGGGTCAAACAGCTTACGGAGAGTGCAATGGCAATTAGTCCTGGAAGGGCAGTGTGTAACCCAGCATACAGGCTTTTCATGTTTGAGAACAGGCAGCATGTTTGGAAACTCACAGCCCCACCATCTAAAATGAAATTCTACTTGCACTTGAAGCACTGCTCCTGGTTGGTGGATGTTGCTTGAAGTGGGAAGTAAATTTAGTAAGAGTGCAGGGTCCTATGCTTCGGCCACGACAACCCCAAGCAGTGCTACAGGCTGGGGACAGAGAGGCTGGAGAGCAGCCAGGCAGAAAGGGACCTGGGAGTGCTGGTAGATAGTAACTGAAGATGAGGCAGCAGTATGCCCAGGTGGTCAGGAGAGCCAATGGAGTCCTGGCCTGGCTCAGGAACAGTGTGGCCAGTAGGACAAGGGAGGTTATTCTGCCCCTGTGCTCAGCACTGCTCAGGCCACCCCTTGAGTGCTGTGTCCAGTTCTGGGCTCCTCAATTCAAGAGAGATGTTGAGGTGCTGGAATGTGTCCAGAGAAAGGCAACAAAGCTGATGAGGGGCCTGTAACACAAACCCTGTGAGGAGAGGCTGAGGGAGCTGGGGGTATGCAGCCTGCAGAAGAGGAGGCTCAGGGGTGACCTCATTGCTGTCTACAACTACCTGAAGGGAGGCTGTAGCCAAGTGGGGTTGGTCTCTTCTCCCAACCAGTAATAGAACAAGAGGATACAGTCTCAAGCTGTACTGGGGGAGGTCTAGGCTGGATGTTAGGAGGAAGTTGTTGCCAGAGAGAGTGATTGGCATTGGAATGGACTGCCCAGGGAGGTGGTGGAGTTGCTATCCCTGGAAGCATTGAAGGAAGCACTGGCTGAGGCACTTAGTGCCATGGTCTAGTTGATTGGACAGGTGTGCTAGTCTGAAGCTAGCTAGAATGTTTTGGTGAGAAGAACTAGATTCCAGGCTGTGGAAAGAAAACAAGGGTGATGTCTACTTTGCTCACAGGCTTGCTGAGATGTATAAGAGCAAGGAACAAAAACATTAGATAACACTCTCTTGGCATCACTCTCGCTTGGGCTGCTAACTCTCTAACCTCACTCTCCATTTTGGGCTAATCCACTTTGCTTCCTAACCTCTTGGCCGAACCTCTGTTCTTCCTTGGCACTGGGGTAAGGTTGAGAGGGGTTAGGGAGGTGCAGGGGTGGTTGAGAGCCCCTCCTGGGGACTCAGGTTTCTGGGAGGGCTGTTGTGTTTCTGTGTTACCTTTTACCTTGTATATTTCTGTCTATACCTGTATGTACTGTAAATATCTGCTTGTATATTGTGCCAGCTGTAAATATCAGCTTCATTCGTATTCCCAGAGCTGGCTGAGTCTAGTTTGGGTGATTTCCAAAGTGGGGTGGGGCAGGGAACACCCAAACCATCACAACAGGGCTGGGTGCTAGGTTGGTC
Source organism: Pogoniulus pusillus (assembly GCF_015220805.1). NCBI lineage: Eukaryota > Metazoa > Chordata > Aves > Piciformes > Lybiidae > Pogoniulus > Pogoniulus pusillus. The sequence goes on from NC_087271.1 coordinate 5,167,484, forward strand.
TGGATGATGTTGGAGGTCTCTTCCAACCTGTTTGATTCTATGATGAATCCCCTTGCGTTCTATCCAGGTCCTGGAAGATCAGAGGGGCTCAGGGTGGCTGCACTTCTCTCTTAAAAGGGCTGTCAGTTAGGATGGTTTGCTATGGGTCCAACAACAGACGGCCTAACAGCCCCGTTTCGGTGCAGCAAAAGGAAGCAGCACAGTTCGGGCTGCCTGCAAGTTTCACAAAGCTGCCGGCTGTGTCGGCTAGACCGAGAGGCCGGGCAGCGGGCGGGCAGCGCAGCGGAGGGCAGCGCAGCGCAGCACAGGGCAGCGGGGGGTGCAGCTCAGCGCAGCGCCGCCGGGCCCCGCCCCGCCCCGCCCCGCCCGCCCCGGGCTCGCGAGACTTGGGGCTCCTCGCGGCGCCTCTGCTCTCGCGCGACCCGCGCTCGCGCTGCCCGGTGCGCAGCCGCCGCAGCTGCCATGGCGGCGCCGGGCTGTGAGGAGCCGCGGGCGGCTGGCGCCGGGCCGGGGCCCGGGCCGCTTCACCCCGGGCTGCCGCCTCACCCCGGCCTGCCGCCTCACCCCGGCGTGGCGCGGCGGCGAGGCCGGACGCTGCTGGTGCGGCACCTGCCCGCCGAGCTGACGGCGGCGGAGAAGGAGGATCTGCTGAAACACTTCGGGGCGGTGTCTGTGCGCGTCCTGTCGGACCACGGGCGTCTGGTGAGGGCCGGGGGCGAGAGTAGAGACCTGCTGCCGCCTTGAGCCTTCTGCTACGCCGCAGAGCTGCGGCGAGGGCCGCAGGGCGAGGAGGGAGCGTGGTCTGCGGGTCGGGGCTCTTCTGCCCTCCCGGGGGGGAGAGGCGCGGACGTTGCGAGCGCCAGGAGTGCACCTCCGGGCCGAGGCGGCGCGGCTGGGAGGGCGCCGGGCGAGGGTTTGGTCTCCCCGCCCGCTGCCAGTCCGGTGTCCTCGGCCGCAGCTTTGGCCTCGCTTGAAATAAAAGGCTGTGGAAAGGCGAGGCAGAAAGGTCTGTTGCTAGATGTAGGGACGCAGTTTCGCAGGTCTGCACCTTGAGATCTTTATTATTTTCTTCCTGCAAAATGCAAACCCATAGGAGTTCACTGAGAAATGCAGTTCGGACCATAACTTGGGCTCCTGGAGAACTGCAGGTGGTCCGTGCCGCGTCTGGTGTCAGCGTTATGTCCCCGTATTTCTCAAACTACTGAGTTCCTGTGATGGTTTGGGTGTTCCCAGCCCCCCACTAACTTTAGAAATACCCAGACTAGACTCAGCCAGCTCTGGGAATATAAATGAAGCTTATATTTACAGCTAGCACAATACACAAGCAGATATTTACAGTATATACAGTTATAGACAGAAATACACAAGGTAAAAGGTAATACAGAAACACAACAGCCCTCCCAGAAACCTGAGTCCCCAGGAGGGGCTTTCAACCACCCCTGCACTTTCCCCCTGCCCCTCTCAACCTTACCCCAGCCCTAATTAAGAATAGAGGTTTGGCCAAGAGGTTAAGAAGCAAAGGTTAGTCCAAATAGAAAGTGAGGTTAGGGAGTAAGATGTTGCTCAGCCAGCAGCCCAAGGCAGAGTGTGAGACAAAATGGTGAGAGTGTTATCTGATGTTTTCCTTTCTTCTTCACCAAGACTCTGAGGGGAGCAGACATCAGCCTTGTTTTCCTTTCACAGCCTGTGATCTAGTTCTTCTCACCAAAACATTCTAGCTAGCTTCAAACTAGCACAGTTCCTATCTTAAATTTTCACTGTGGTAGCTGCTTGTACTAAGCTCTTAACAAAAAATGTTATCTACTCCTTCACCTTTCACTCCCATAGGAGTTAGAGGACTACTAGTAGGAAGCTCTCACATATGCAAACTTGCACTGATGAATTACTTGTGGGTATGTTTTACATGACGTTTCTTAACTTCAGTGGCATTCAGCTTGACAATTTCTCTTGTTTGTTTTCTAGAAACATACTGCTTTTGCTACCTTCCTCAGTGAAAATGCAGCTGTGAAGGTTTGTATTGAGTTTGTTATTGGGTATTTTAGCAAAGCACTTCTGTGAACTGACAGTTGTGCACGAAAATGGGTAAAAAAAATGCAGACCAAGGTAATGTTAAGTGTTCTTTTTCAGGAGGTGCTTAAAGGATTTGATTAAAAGAACAGTTTTGTAGTCGTAAGAAAGGGTTGAAGTGAGCTTGTAGATGTCATCTGAGCCAACCTGTCGCTTAGAGCATGCTCTAGGATATGTGTCCATGTATATATAAGCTATCAACCGAATATAATTGTCTTCTGCATAATTAACTGGAAAACAGGAGGTTTCACCTCAACATGGGGAGAGACTTCTTTGCAGTGGGGGTGCTGGAGCCCTGGAACAGGCCGCCCAGAGAGGTGGAGTCTCCTTCTCTGGAGACATTCAAAACCTGCCTGGATGTGTTCCTGTGCAAACTACCCTAGGGGATCCTAACCTTGGCAGGGAGGTCGGACTCGATGGTCTCTGGAGGTCCTTTCCAACCTCTAAAGTTCTGTGATTCTATGTAGCTGCCATTAAGTTTAGATATAGCAATGTACACCATTCAAGGCTTGCATGAATGCCCAACTTTGATAAGAAAAAGAAAACTACCATGTTAATGGGGGACATGGATGCTAAAAAGGTGATGCTAATAACGCCTTTAAAATGTGAATCTAGTTAAAGCGTGTCAGGAGTTTCCCTCATGTTTGCCTTTTTTTATGCTGCTTTTATTTTTTTTTAGTCCATGCTCTAAAGAACTGATCAAAAAAATTAGGAAGACTATGTGAGGTGAACAGTTGTCAATCCAGATTGCTTTGTGACAGTTGTTAACATCTTGTCAGGATCTGAATTTGTGGAATGCTGAAGGTTCTTAGTGTGACGGTTAAGAATTTTGATTTTTAAATTCCCAGCTGTTATTAGTGGACTTAAGCACGTTTGGAGTTCATGAGTGAATGAGTGGTTACTTGAAATCATGGAGTTTCACTAAGCTGTGCCATAAGCATCATCTTTTAAGGCTGCAGTGTCACAGTCTTGTTTTCCTTGCTGCTAACAGGATAGGGACTGCTAAAGGTAGGCCTGTGAGGGCAGGAACGGTACAGAAGTAACTGTGCCTGTAGTGGCACAGGCATAGCTTAAAGCAGTTGGAACTGCATCATATGGCTAGTTCACCAACCAAAGAAGAAACAGTTATACTTTGAAATGATTGTTATGTTTCCTCTCTTTCTTTTCTTCATTATAATTATTTGAAGGCTTTGTCAAGACTGCATCAGCTGAAACTTTTAGGCCACACCTTAGTTGTTGAATTTGCAAAGGAGCAAGATAGTGCGCAGGTACTTAGCCAACCTTCTGTCTCAGAGAAGTGTAACAGGTATGTGCATAATAATTTAGTTTTTGTGTTTGTGATCTTGGAATGGAAATTCCATATTCATTAAGTTTATGTAGTGCTGTTAAGTCCAAGGGTAAAATGTAACCATTTAGAAGTGTTAGCAGGCAGGTTCAGATCTATAAATAAATTACTGCCTTCCTCCCATTAATATTATTCCATTCAATATAATAATGAAATAATTCTCATCCTCATCCCTGTAGTTATTACTGTCTTTAATGAGCAGATGCTCCTGTTCTCATTTACACAACAAGACTCCAGTCTGCATAAGCTGACCTGTGTTTAAAAAAGGCTTCTTTTTCATATCAGGATTATGATTTTCTTTTGCTGTTAAACAATGCATGCAGTCCTTTACTGATGTTTCTTTCTAATCTTACCAAGAGTCAGGCAGAACTGACACCTGCTAGCACAAAAGACTCTACTATTACAGCCACGGGCATCTAAGCTGACCTAAGCATGAATCTTACTTGAAGTGTGAGGAGAGCAAACTGTCCTGAGTATCTCTTGAAGTAGTTCAAGTCATATCTTAAAACAGTTTAAAATGTCTATGAATTGTAATGTTAGCATTACTAGCAACGGTGAGAATTTGGGTTTCAATTGTTTGCCAAGTACTTAACTGTAAAAATAAGTTGCATAGACTCCCATGTTTACTTTTGTAATATTGAAGTTATAGAAGATAGGTGATGGTGCTTAATTAACATCAGCTCCTGAGGTTTGAAGTTATTTATCCTACTTTCTAAACATGAACAAATCAATAACTTAATTCCTTTGATTTTGTACAGTCTCTGAACAGAGAGTAACATGAGATAATTTTAGTTCTTTTCCTGTAAGTATCTAAGTCAGGAGTGTTTGAATGTGGGGAGATGTATACTTAAATCTGCATGATTACTGTAGTCCCCATTGATTAATTCATAGTATTAATAATGGCTATAAGAATGCTATTGATAAAAGATGTAACAATTACTGTACTAATTATGTCTTTTTTTATAGATTAGGTTAAACATGTCTCATGTATGGCATTTAAATTCTGTCCTGTTTTAATTAATGCTAAATTAATTTTCAGTTCAGAAGAACCAGTGAAAGAAGAAGAGAAGAAAGAACCAACTTGTGTTAAAATAGAGAGTGGAATTGCACCAAACCATGGGTAAGTGGGGTTGTTGTGGTCTTAATTCTTTCCATTTGTTACAGTTGAGTTTGAAAGTAACTGTTAAGCACTGTTGAACAAGACAGAATGCAGTATGCTGTTTTGTTTCATAGTAAGCTGCTGTTCTACATAGGTAGCCATGGAAATTGTCATCCAGATGGAATTACAGTTCTTCAAGTTTAGAATCCTCACAGTCAAGTAGTGGTTGGTGTGTTGAGCCATGAAATTACAGATTGCTTAATAGCCTTCTAGCCCTATGTCTTGTTTCTGTGATAGAGTTGGAGGACTGGCTAGATTGTCCCACTGTGAACAGCAGAGTGCTGTTGACTTTGCAGAATCACAGAAATATTCCAATTGGAAAAGGATCATCAAGTCCAACCATTACCCCTACTCCAGAAAGTTCACCCTTAAACCATATCCTCAAGCACCACATCCAAACGACTTTTAAACACATCCAGGGTTGGTGACTCAACCACCTCCCTGGGCAGCCCATTCCAATGCCTGAGCTTTAGTTTATCAGAGGTTCCTTGTTGGTTTTGTTTTGCCTGTTTGTGAAAAATGAATTTGTTTTGGGGCCAGTAAACACATCACTTTGCATGTGAAGTTGATAATATTTGTCAGTGTGCCATGCTGTACTTGTGCATTTAGACACGTTGATTGTAAGTGCTTTTGGCTTTCTGCCTGTGTTGGTGCTTGTCCTCAAGCTCAGTAGGTCTGCCTTGCATTAGGGAACTGCACCATCACATTAAAGACATAAGTGGCCCAAACTGTTCTAGGGGATATAGTGTTTTGGTTCAGCTGTAATGAATAGTTAAACAGCTAGTAATCATTCATTGTTATCAGTCTTGATGTGGCAATGGTGCTGAGATTAAACACAATCTTTTTTATTTTTCCTCAGCCTCACCTTTCCGATCAATTCCTGCCTCAAATATTTGTATCCACCACCTTCAAGTACAATTCTAGCAAATATTGCAAATGCCTTGGCAAGTGTGCCTAAATTTTATGTCCAGGTAAGTAAAATAGAACAGCAAAACCCCAAAAGTATTGAAATATCTCTTAATTATTCACAGAAGTATCTTCTGTCATAGTAACTATTGTTAGTTCCCCAGTGAAAGTGCTAACCAGTGTTAACTCCTTAATGTTGAGAAAGTAAGATCTCATTGATCAGAAGCAACTAACTTTGTTGACACTGAAGACTTAATTAGATATGATCTTTCTGATTAGATGTGACTTGAGTACGTGGAATTTAGTTCTGAGGAAAGGCTTAGCTTTATCTGATTAGTCTTTTTAAGGTGTTGGTTGTGGTTACCATAGGTGTTGGATGTCAGGTGCAGGCTTTTGCTTTGTTTAATAACAAATATAGTTGTGTCTTCATTAAAACACTGCTGCTTTACACCCGTCAGACTATGATACCTAGCAAGAAACTGTTTTAATGTATTTAAAGGAAGTCTTGTTTGTCTTGAATCATACCAGGTACTTCACCTTATGAATAAAATGAATCTTCCTCCACCTTTTGGACCAATTACTGCTCGCCCTCCTATGGTAATGTTTTTAAACATACTTTTTTTAAGTATTGTAAAATGGATCAAAAATTTTAAGTGGTAGCAACGTGGTAGGAAATCTAATTTCAGACTGCTGAACGTGGGAGAAATTTCTCCAGGTTTGCAAATACCCAGTGAAATGCAGCAGCAAAATCTGTGTGTTAATCTTTTCACTGTACTTAGACCAAAGGTATGCTCATGTATGACAGTAGCAATGGTAGATTTCAGACTGAGTATTAAAAAAGAGGTCATGCATCATGTTACAGGTGGTAAAGAATCCCATTAGCTTGTTGTCTTACACAGATGTGTTACATTCCTTGATCCTTCTGTTTCTTTGGAGTTCTGATTAGATGGAGATCATTAATGAGATTATACAGCATAAGAGAAAACTTAGGGTTAGTGGGAGCAATTGCTCTCGGGGAGTAATCTTACTTCTGTGTTGCTGTGATAATTTGACTGTCAGTTTAGTGTTTTTTTTCTGTTTGTTTTTAACTTTGCCCCATTATTAGTATGATGAGTATTTACCAGTGCCTGTGCCACCGCCCCCAATCCCACCTTTGCCTCCTGAAGAGCCTCCTTTACCTGAAGAAGAAGAGCCACTATCTAGTGAAGATGAATCAGAATATGAAAGTGATAATGAGGAGGAAAAGGAGAGGTATGCATTTGTCATTTGCCGGCCTTTGGGCTCTCTTAAAGTGGTATTTTTTACTTTCCTGCTTCATATTTTTGCAAATGAAGTTAATGTTTGCAGCATATAGATAAGCTTTCCATATGCTTAAGGAAGCTCCAGAATAGCTGAAAAGCAGAAGCCAGTGCTGTTTGCAGTCATAGTAAGAAGGAAAATGGCCAAATGGTATGCAAGTCATCATTTGTTCCCATGTCAAAAAAACCCAACAAAAGAAAACTGAGTGCAGCCATAAAGAAGCAACAATTAATTGGTTTGCTGGATTATTCATTTTTCTACATCTTAGTAATAGATTCATGGAATGATTTAGATTGGAGGGGACCTTAAATACCATGTAGTTCCAACCTCCCTGCCATGGGCAGGGACGTCCTCCACCAGACCAAGGCTGTAAGCCTCACTCAAACTGGCCTTGAAGGGAGGGGGCATCCCCTATGTCCCTGGGCAACTTGATGGAGTACTTAACGTGCTTTACTGATTGCATTACATAACCTGAATCATAATGTGCACTCTTGCTTTCAAAATGTTCTCTGTGTGTATTGTTAATAGTAATAATAATGGGAAATGGGGTGTGCTAAAGATATTTCACAGTTTGGGGAATGAATTACATTATAGCTGAATGGTTTTATCTCTAATACCAAATGGAGAAGCAGTTTTCTTTATTTGCTATTCCACTTGAAAAGTAAATCAGGAAGTCCCTATGCTGTGTGCAGAAAAAGACATACATTTGGAAAAAGGCATTCCTGTTGAGTGGAAATAGTATTATCAGAAAAAAGAAAGGTTCTGCTGGGGGCTTCTTGGCATTTTTACAGCTTCAGTGGTGTAATTAGGTGCATGTAAGCAAGGGAGGGAAGAGGCATATTGAACTCATTACTCTTGATCAATGACTTAAGTGCTCTGCATATATCAGTTTGCTGTGTGTTATAGCTTATTAAAGTAGTTTTGGTGTCAGGGTAACTAGGTTGGTAATTGTATACTGAAAAGTTGTGCTTTAAGGAAGGGTAGAGGGGTTTCAAAGTGAGTGTTTTCAAATAAGCTGTAAACCACTTTGGGTCTTTTAACAATTTTGTTTAAAATAGAATGACCAAGCTGATGGAATTAGCAACTCTTCAGCCTAAAAGACCAATAAACACAAAGAAGCGTGGTGTTAGAAAAAGGCAAAGAATTAAAGACTTGCTGAATATTCCTGTGTGTACTCCCCACAGGTTTGTATTATTTTTGTGATTTTTGCAATTTTTCAGACTATTCCTTTCACTATTTTTTTTTCTCCTGTATCATGCTTGCCTTAGTGTTGCTGTTTCAGAAGAAGCCTTCTTCACAGATATGTTAACTTGGTAGTAGAGTTGGTCTTTTGTTAATCCTTATCCTTAGTTTTATTGCTCTAAAGGTTCACATTTTCATGTAATACAAAGTCTGCTCAACAGCTTGTGTTCAGACTCTGTGTATCTTCTGCTATCAAACTAATAAAAATCCCTTTGCATGAAAAAATTATTTCATATCACAGCCCTATCAGAAGCAATCAAAATTTATTGTCTGGAATACTTTTAAGCTAAATACTTAAAAACATGATAGTACTTGAAGAGTAAAGAAACAAGCTTGATTTTGGAAAGGGCAGTATTATGGCACAATACACACCAGTGTGATGTTTCTATGTAATACTGATCAGTTGTGAATGCATTTTTATTAGCAACTGGACTGCTGGTTTTTGTAAAAGTGTGTGTGTTGTATGCTGAGAGCTGCAGCAAGCCCACTTGTTTTTCATGTTTAAGTTGCTGATGAGGTTTTTCAGAAGTGCCTATCTCTGCAGTAAGGTGGTATGTAATTTTTTGGGTTTCCTCTCACTGCCAGCCATACCTACTGTACTTGCAGTCTTTTAATCAACTTGAACTGTATTGGGTGAAATTTATGAAAGGAAGAGCAAGAACAAAATCTTTCTGGAATAAATCTTGTGCTTGACTATGCCTTTATCAGTGTCTGAATCTTTACTGTCTTGTTTTAAACAGTAATTTGCACCCTACACTGTCACCTTCAGATGTCTTTGAGCAGCCACAGCATGTAGGTCATAGGAAAATTGAGTTCCATATTACTACTGACATCCCAGCTGTTCTTCAGAACAACTCAGAAAAAGAGAAAAATGGTAAGAGGTCCTACTCCAAATGTGTTTAATTGTTTTGTGCTTTCACTGTGTAGGAAGCTGCTGAAATTTAGGGCAGGGAATTATTGTCTTTGTTTCTTTTATGTTGGAGCTTTCATAAATGGTGCAGCAGCTTGCCTGCATTTCATGGTTTTGTTTGTTTTTCCCCATGTTAAATCACAGAACTCTGGTTTGGTACAGCAAAGGATCTAGAGATTTGAAAAGTCTGTTTCTCTCCTATGTCTGTGGGGCTGTGCAGAGCTTTAAATGTTAAGGTGTTCTAGCAAAGATGTTCTAAGTGCATTCTCAGGGTTACGTAGTGGAATTGAATGCATCAGTCTAATTTCAGGTTCTCCTTCTCCAGCTCTTAGCAGCATTTAAGTGATAGCAAGCTCCTTTTCTGTGATGCACTGATGATCTGCAATAAAAATGCTGGATAATAATAGCAGTGAGGTTTGATGGCTCCTTACAGGGCTATGGTCAGTCTGTGTTTCTTGGTACATTACAGTAATACACAGATTCTTGAAATGAAAATCAGATAAGCCATAGATAGGTATACAGGCTTGAACAGCAAGGCCAGTTCCCTTAAGAGGCATGTGCCATGACTTTTATTTGTAGTACAGTTAAATTTATGGGACCATACAGAGGCATTTTGTCAAACCAGGGGTCAAGATGCATTTTTTGGTAAAGGATTTGTTCAAACCAATTTATGAATTAAAGCATAGCACATAAAAAATGTTAGTGAAGGAGTATCTTTTCTTTCTTGCTGTTGATCTTATTGTGAATAAACATAAAACCCACTTATCACTTATATAATGTGTTGACATTTCAGACCTTTATGCAGCTGCAGAGGAAATCAATAATACAGGCTTTGGAAGGATATTTCCAGCTCCTAGCTCAAATGATAAGATGGAAACTGAAGAGGAGGAAGATGAAATACCATCAGAATTTATTTCTAAAAGAGATCTAGAGAAAAACAGGCTTTCTAGAGAAGGTATAACTGTGAGGATGAAATATCTGACTGTGATTTCGTGCAATACATTGGTTTAAGAGTTTCCTTCATTAATTGATTATATATAAAATTCAGTTATTTTATGCTGAGCAAAAAATACAAAGTAAGTAAATGAGCTAAGCCATTCATTTTTCTGTCTTCTTCAAGAAATGGAAAAATACTCTGTTTTCAAAAACTATGAGCCAGGTGATCCAAACTGCAGGATATATGTGAAGAATTTAGCTAAACAAGTTCAAGAAAAGGTAGGTAAACAAATTTAAATACTTAAATACTTACAAAAGGACTTTCTATCTACTTTCCTCTTATACTTACCCTTTAATTTCAGGATCTCAAGTTCATTTTTGGAAGATATGTTGACTTCCAGTCAGAAGTGGAACGAAATATGTAAGTTAATTTAGCACCTGGTTAAAATGACTCTTTTGCATTAACTTCTCTAATACTGTTGAAAATTGTGACTTAAAAATGAGTCATCTGTGCCTTTTCTTTGTTTCTGCATATGTCCCATTTCTGAAGACTCTGCTGCTTTGCTCTTGTGATTTGACTACCAAATTTACTGTTTACTGGCTGAGCAACACAGAAAGAACAGTGTAGATGACTGTATCTGATCATTTGGCATCTGTCATACTTGCTGCAGTTGCACACCAATCCACTATCCTGCAGTCTAATGTCACTCAGGCCTAGAATGGTCTCTGATGATACAATTCCTATTTGTAGGCTCTGCTCCTGTTTCTGCTGTTTCTTCAGCTCAAAGCATGATAATAATTTTTCTAGTGGTAAATGTGTGGTTAAATGTGTGGTTAAACATAAGTTAATTTCACCTCTAGGTTTGATATACGTTTGATGAAAGAAGGCCGTATGAAGGGACAAGCTTTCATTGGACTTCCTAATGAAAAAGCAGCTGCTAAAGCTTTAAAAGAAGCAAATGGATATGTCTTATTTGAAAAGCCCATGGTGGTTGTATCCTTTTCTTTAATGGCAATACATTCTAGTTGTAAACTCTCCCTCAGTCTTAGTTTTGCTGTCACAGTGTTCTATGGATTACAAATCTATGGAAAGAGGAAACATGCTAAGAAAACCAGGCAGCGTAGCATCGTAGACTGCTGTTATTTATGATAACTGAAAAATAAAGAGGCACTCTTCTGAAGTAGGAAATTGTGCTTTATTTGAGACAATAAAGTTGTCTTCTCTGGTCTTAGTTCTTTGATTTTGCAGACACATCATAAATGATAATATAGCTTGTATGACCATTGTCTTTAGGCTTTTTGACTTGGTTAATCCTATGTTTACAGAACTACAAACAGACTGTCCCTGTCAGGGTCAGTAGTCTCTGCTTGGACTCCTCCAGGTGGAACTGTCAGTTACTTTTTTGGGCTTGTGTAATGTGTTACCGTTGATAACCTTTCTTTGATTGCGTTGTCCTGGTTGTTTTTTGTCTGTAAGTCCTTCATTATTTCTCACTTAAACCTTCCATAGTTTATTTCCTTT